>NC_092521.1:144452354-145703604 GCF_037038585.1 Patagioenas fasciata
TTCACTTGAGGTCTGAGGAGTCTGACTGGAAGTATCTCCTGAAGCATCCAGTGTGCTCATTACCTCCCTGTTACTATCACCACTTTGTGATACTGTTTCACCTGGAATAATGTTTTCTTCAGAACTGCCCTCTGTTTGGGTTCCTCTGCCTTCATTTTTGAGTGCATCCTCAAATAGTGCATGCTCTTCCTGAGGCTCCAGCCCTGTGTCTGTGAGATTTGGTTGCCCTGCTGACCCACCTTCAGTACTGGGTTGTTGTGAATCCTCATCTGTTTCTGTAGTTGTTGAGGGGATCAGAGCAATACTCTGCGGGTTCATGTCATGAAACCAGGCCATGATATTTCCAAGTAGATTTTCACTGGCATTGGGATCTTGACTGCTGGAGTCAGCGTCACTAGATGTTGAGTATAATCCACTTCTTGTATCGCTGCGGGGGTGTGAATGAAGACGATCAGCTGAAAAGGGATCATCGCCTGTACCCAGTCTCATCAGACTGTCACCGAGTTCTAACAGCTCAGAGCTGCTCAAGGCGCCTCTTGGATTATTTATACTTATGGGAGCAGAGTCCAGTCTTGTAGGCAAAGAGGTACCTATTGCTCCTAAAGATGCCTCATTATTTAGAAAGTCTCTAGTTTCTTCATCTATGGCCAAGCCAGATTCTTGTAATGATAACTGAATAGCTAGCAGGATGTTTGGGTCATCTTCATCCAAAGAGCTCAGAGCCTGTGGAAGTACATAAGGTTGCTTTCAGAATCGAACTTTCAGCTTCTTATGTATTTTGGATCAAAAGTAGTTTGGGCTCAAATCTAAAATTCATTCATTATTCCTACCTGTCATTTATCAGAGCAAGTTTTTACTGACACAGTTGACAACACAATTTAAAGGTGACTACTGTTACATTAGTGATTATTTAGCGGTTCTTACCAATGTGAATGCACAATTTGTTGTCCCAGATTCTCCATCTCTCATCAAAGAATTAAGAAAATTTGCAGAGAGACAAAATGACACAGGAAAGCAGAGCAGAGGACGGCAGGCAAAGCAGAGAGAATGGAAAAGGGCTTAGGGGAGATACCTGAAGAGAATCCTGGTTTTCAGAGCGACTGACAGAGGTATAGTCATGAAGCGAAGAGCTGTGCAGAATACCCATAGAAGCTGAACTCACCATGGAGGTGCCATGTCTTCTACTACTGCCACCTTCCTGAGTGTCTGTTTGGGCAATTGAAACAAAAACAGTTGAAGAACCAGTGAGAAAGCCTTCTCCACTGTTATTTACTGAGCAAATCTCTTCCTTCCTTTTGGATTCCAGCTCTGAAATTTTACTCCTTTATTCACTCTGAACTAAATAATCCCAAACACTCCTTCCACACCAGCTCTTCCACAGTGGTGAAACACCAGTCCCACTGTTTTAGGAGAGATTGCCTGGCTCATTTGTGCCTTTCTGCTCTCAATACCCTTCTTCTCCTCTTTTAAAGGACAGGGTTTGCCATCGGGACCATAAGCCTGGCAGGAGGGGAGAACTGCTTCTAATGATTTATGGAAAGTCCTGAAAAATACTGCACATGGACACAACACAGGATGCATTTACAGGGGGACGACAACCAAAGTTTGGCCATTTCTCTGTTCTTTCAGAGTCAACATCTCATCTGTAATGTTAACATTATATTAATTTTTACCATAACATTGCAGAGCAATTAAGAGTAGAGTTTTTAGTGTATACCTCAGCAATCACTGACATTGCTGTTTTCTTAAAACAACCAACAAAAAAATTGAAGTAAAATGCTTTTTCCAGAAAAATTACTCTGTAATAAAAATAAATGTAACTTTTTTGACTTTGGAAAATGGAATTTTCCACTTCATAGTGAAATAAGGTGAGACAAACTAATTCTCTCTTGCATGCTTTAACAGTATGCACTGGTCGTCACTACAATATCCGAGTGTTCCATCAAATTCTAGTCCTCAACCTAACAAGATGGTTTTGCATTTTACTTGTAATAGGGAAGGACCAAAGCTCACCAAAATTCTCTTTACTGTTTCTAAAATAACAAATCCTTTTCTTTTTAATTTCTGCTCAGTAAAGGATTTCTCTTTTTGTTTTCAAAGGACAAGCTACGGAGAGGACTTAAGGTCATGAGACACAGCAATGCAAGTCTGTGCAGCGTGGCTGGAGAGCGGGCGCACAACTGGCAGCTCTGACGAAACAGCGTCATCACAGGATCATCGGGATTCGTGGTAATTTTGTACCTTTGCAAAATCTCCTGGCAGAACAGAAGCAGCCAAGTCAGAGTGACCTTAAGGGACTGCGCTACCAGCTGTAGCGCCGCTTAGAAGAGCAGCGTGCTGGCAGCTGCAGCCCACACCAACTTGTTTCCTGGCTGTCTTTGCCAGCAGAGGAGTTTCTGAGCAGGGTTTTGGAATACAGCCTTAGGACTGTCTTCCAGCAGGTCTGAAACAGGGCAACCCTCTTCTACACTCTTTATGCACAATCAGTCCTTCTAATTGGCATAAAAGGGCTGGTATATAGATAAGACTGCCATACGAAGCATGTGCCCTTCAAAATTTCTTCAGAAAAGCAAACCTGCTCTGAATAGCTGAGGAGTTGTTAGTGGGAAGATCAACACATTTCTCTTCAAAAAGAGATGCAGACACAATGAAGTCAGAAATGCTTCTAAGATCACATAAAAAACCACAAAAATAAGCCTTTGTGTGGTGTCCTGGAAAATACAGCAATGTATTTGAAAATTCTTCAAAGTGTCTTCACAGAAGAACAAACACTGTGGCCGCTACTGGCAATTTCTGAAGTACAAAGAGAAAAAATCCAGCCCCAGGCAGGCACATACCTAATGTACTCTCACTGGGGTCATCAGGATCCGGAGTATTACTCAGCAGACTGTGCATGTCCCCACGTCGACGCTGTCTGTGCCTCCTCCGATACTGAAATTCAGCATATTCCTGCATAAACCAAAGGTTACAAAATACAGGGCAGCATGCAGTAATATTTTTCTGATGTAACAAGCACCACATTTTTATTAAAAATGTGTGATTTTATACATTTATTATAAAATCACCTGTTTTCAGAAAAATAAATTGCAAGTTATATCATGCAATGCTTAACATAAATAATAAAAAAATCCAAGGTAATCCTAAATCTATAAAATAAAGAATTAGCGAAGAAAAATACTTGACATATTACTGACATTTTAATACTTGCAATCTCCCTTTTTTTAAGAATTCCAATGACACTTTTTTTTTGCTTAAAAGCTTTGATGCCAAACTTTATATACACACACTTCGACACACTTTTTAATAAATATATACCAAGTGATTTTAGAACATAAAAATGATCAATCTGAATTATACAGATAGATTTTCTTGGAGTCCCTGTTGCCAGCAATTGCCAGTAGAAAATAACCTTTGGAAGACTATAGAAAGCTGGCACACAGACACCAGGACTTGTACTTTTCCCAGCCCCCAGGACACTCTGGCTCAGGAACTTCTTAAGCCACAGCTTAAGTTCTACTGAAGAGTCTTTGATGGATTTTTGTTCCATGGATTACAAATTTCCTCTATTTTTGCCTAACTTGAGCTGCTAATGAGCCATACTATACCTCACCATACCAATTTGAACACCTGCATCCTGTAATTTCTCATGTTGTGTGTATTTACACAAGACAGCTTATGTAGCATTTATGGAAAAGACTCATTTTTTACTACATCAAGCTGACATCCCAAGGGTTAATTATCTTAATGCTTGGAAAGAAATGTTTTGATTTCCACACTTATCCTAATATTAAGAGACTAATTTTATGCTTGAAGGCAAATTTCCGGATATGTTTTTTGGTTAGTACAACTGACACTGAGTCTGACTGTGTAGGTAAGATCTTTCATTAATTTAATTTATTCCTTTACACAAGGCAATAAAAATACACACTCAGGTCCCAGATCTTCTCTCCAGAAAAGAATACTGCTGTTTACTTCCCTGAGTGCCAGGTTGGGAAATCTGTATTCCAAAGGCGTCATTTGGCCAAATGAATTGGGAAGAATAACGTTACCATTAGCTTTCCTTTCTTACAGTAACTCCTGATCCTAGAGTACCTCAACATCTGAAGTATCTAACACTTAAATCCAGAAGTGTCATTTCTCTTACATTATGACACTATTAATTTTGATGGTACTATGATGGTGTGTTTTCTTTCCGTGAAGTGTTTCAGAACAAGTTCTTATTCATAATGACATACGCAAGCCAAAAAGGATGGTCACAAAATGAACAGTGTGGGCAGAATTTTGACTGTTGTAAGAACATAAAAATGACTGTACTGGACCAGACAAAAGGTCCATTTAGCCCAATATTCTGTCTTCAACAGTGGTTAGTAGTAGATGCTTGTTAGTCTATGGAACAGCATAAATACCAGGGCAAACATGAAGTAATGAAACATTCTTCCAGCTCCTAGGGAGCTCAGGGATTTCCTAAATAGAAGGTGGTTCTCCAAAGAACAACAAATCAAATCCTGATATGGAACAATATAATTGAATTGTTTTAAAAATACACAGTTTTATCACTTTGAATCAGACATGGAATAATGGTAAGTGATCACTGAACACTAAGATTTATTAATCAGATCTTGTATCTCATCTGTTTGTAATAAAATAATAGATTTTACCAATAGCCATTTAACTTTTTAGTCACTTTTTAGCGTTTAGAAAGATATCTTGATTACTACTGTTTTTGATTACTTGGAACAATTTTATACATGTGAACAAAAAGAGTTTTAATTTTATTGGGTAGGAACATCATAGCTTCATAGAGTGGTTTACAACAAGCAGCATTCTTTGCTGAAACCAGTAAGATTTTGTTTTCTGTAACAAACTGGTATACACAGAAATTGTACTACATGGCAGTAAAACTACAGCTCTATGTAAAAAAGGAAATTATAGTGAAATTAATGAAAATAAACAAAGATGACCATTATTAATTCTACAAAAATCCCTTAGCATAGGTGGTTGCAAGTATCCTTGATATCTGCACAACAAAGGAACCGACTCGCATGGTACAGTGCCACATTTAGGCAAATCAAAGAACTCATAAGCAATCATCTAAGCATGACTGCAAATGCACCTACTGCTAAACAGCTTATCAACATATTTCTTGTCAGCTTTTTCTCATAACCAGTTCCACTGACGATATAGCAACATCACAATGAGCTTGATATTATGAACTGTGGCATTATTTCCAAAGAAAGGACAAGAGGAACTAGACAGGAGAAGTAAGCTGATCTTTTGTAGAGAAGCAAGCTATTTTCTCACCAGCGTGATGCTCACCAACAACAATAGCAAAGGAAATATATAGAAAAAGTACATGGAGTTTTCCAGGATGCTTTAAAATGACTAGCTAGAAAGAAAGTAGTACCAAGGATATGCTGAAATGGAGTTTTGTAACTCAATGCATTAATCTAATATTCTCAAAACATTAAATAAAAATTAAGGTGATAAAGGAAAGCTTTATAGGAAGCTTCTCATGTTTTAATGCAGTCTTGAAAACTATTTACTCTTTCCCATAAATAGATAGTGGAATATCCACATTTAAAATTACAATTTTCAATCTTGGTTAAGTAGCAGAAGTTCGTCTCATTTGGGTATGCAATTTCCATCCTGCTTCAATACATTAAAATAAAAACAAATGTTTCAAATGGTTAATAATACTTAGGTGTGTGCCTGTATGTTTTTGTTGGATTGTTACAGAAGGATGGAAATTTCTTAGGCTTTTTGTCAAATTCTGCTGAACTGAGGTTGTACTCAGAAGTAATCTACACGATTTCATATATTTATGACTTGAAGGCTCCCCAGCACATAGATACCAGTTTACATACAATATTAAAACTGGTTATGTACTTGGAAAATGATGACTACAACATGGCTTGTCTAATGCCACTTAAATAACTATAGTCATGTTAAGAGGCACTGTTTGGAGTCATTGCACAATTAGCTATGTATATATTTCCTTCTATTGTGAAATAAATAAAATGGTAAGCTTAAACCAACTTGAAATGCTTTGAACTAAAATAAGGAAGCTCTTCATGCAGACTGCAATCATACCTGTATTGCTAGAATATGCAGAACTTTGCTTAAAAAAAAAAAGAAAAATAAATACTTTACCTCAGGGGATGCAAATCCTAAATATTCCCAATCCCATGTTCCACCAGCAAAGCTATAAAATGAAGAGATGTACCATAAAGTTTAGAAGTAGAACAAAGGACGAACAACTTTCAGAGCTTCAAAACCTATCAACATCTAAAACCTTGTGCAATTGTAGCTCTTGAAACTTAACAAGTATTCTGCTTTAATTCTTACCTGAAAATTCATGTAGAAAACCATACAATTAAATTGTTGACAACTGGAAGAACTGTTTGATGTTTTTAGCAAATGCTTATAGATTTTTGGAGTGTACCAGGTATTTAGTGACACTCTTGAAGGAAAAAACTGAAATGGAAGCCTCAACATCTAACCATTAATGTATCGCAAATGGGGAAGCAATTTGCACTCAACATACAGAGCAGTGATTCTCAAACACAGTTTTCCTCAGTGAAAAGCTGTAATTCCACAAGGATCAAATGTCCAAAAAAAGTCACTGTATGGTGGTTTACAACCACCAGGCTTATCAGCTCTGCTTTACCTCAACGTCAAAGAGGGACAGTGTATTCACCTGCTTTGGAAGCTATCAAATGAACTTTTTTGACTCGCGTGGTGCTGCGATGGGGTTACCTGCGCCTGGGTGCCTCTGGCGAGTCTGCAGGAGCAACGCCCCGGGCCACGGAGGCCAGGAACTCTTGCCGCTTCTGCTGCACAAGGCAAGCTGCACGGATGATTTTATGGCGAGGAGTCCGAAGGTAAGGCCTGTTCACTTTCTGTGCAAGGTCTTCAGTGACCATTTCTAGGTCTGTCTGCAATAGTTATTAAATACAGAATAAAATAATTTCACGGCGAAATGAAAATCGGGCAGAGCTTTACACCATAAATAGTGAGCAGAATGATATCCATCTTCCTGGAAATACCATTTGACATAGCAAAATACCCCAAAATGTCTGTCCATCTAGCCTACCCGGTTACTGACCTAAATGCTGTCCCCCAACTTGGTGCAGGGCTCCCCTGCACTCACAGGGTCAGAACAGCTTCAGGGGCCCTAAAGGAAAGGAGGCGGCAGCCCCTGCCACCCCACGCACTCGTCAGACACATTAGTAGGGAAAGAGGAGCTAGAGAAGGAGATGAAGACTGAAGCTAAAATGTTATCTTCAGATAAACAGGTTAACAGTAAATACTTCTTTTTCTTCCTTTCACCTGTCCTTATCCCTTTCCTTCTGCAGCGAAGTGCTGGTTTTCATTCATTCTAAAATTGAACTAAAAGCTGCTGTGTCACAGATGAGTAAAACTGCATTGATTTTCTAAACTTGGTTACTACTACAAAGCAGGTTTATCAGTTTTCCACTAAGAAAATGGCAAAAGGACACTGATAACTAATATTACCAAAAAGTAACATTAGAAAAGTAAAATATACAAATGCGTTACCTGCATAAGTTCAAATATTTCTTTCTTTGTGCTTTTAGGCTCCAAGAAGAATCCATAGGGATAAGAACACTTAAGAATGCGGCGAGTTTTTAGAAGCTCTTGTACTGCATCTTCAATGAATGTGGTATCAGGACAGCCTCCCTCAGCTGCAGGATGAAACAAACATTGTGAAAATATTCTCCTGCTGATGTCAGCATTTCTTTTAGCATAAGTTTTTCTCTGAAATGTAATTTATGTGCATGTTAGTTAAATATTTTGCAAGCAAACAGCAGCAGGTTCTCAATGACTACACAGTGTTCTTACTAAAGAAGTAAGCACCAAATATTAGCCTCTCCTAACTAATCCTGCTTTCTCCTTGAGTCTTTGGAATAGATAAGTTTTACTGTACATTTAGCTTTCATCCACTGCTTATGAATTCTAGTACTGGAGGGATCATATCACACAGCAGACTGATGTGAGCTCTATCCAAAAAAAATAAGGGTGTAGTCATAACAGAGTCAATTTGATTTCAGATCGAATTCACAGACCACAGCAAATACCTACTTCCACTGAGAGCTCTACTCAACTGCTCCATCTTTTCTTTGGCTGTTTTTAGAAGGCGCTGTTCTAACTAGAAAAAGAAGATAAAGAAAAGACAATAAGATTTTTTTTGGGGATTAATAAAATAGAAAGAAAAATCAGTAAAAATAGCTTGACCCACACCTGGTAGCTAAGTTCATGGTTCTTAAATCTTGTGTAATAGTGCATAAACCTATCAAGCTCTTGAAATCTTCTATGCTTCTTTTCAGCCTGGAAAATAATGGGGAAACAAAAAACCACAATAAATCTTATGAGTTAATGTAGCAATCAGCATTAGATACAATTGCATAACCAACTGCTTCTATTCCCACTACGTGTAAAGTGTTGTACACAATGCTGCTGAGTGCCAGGTAAGTAAACAGACAAATGTAGTTTTTGAAATTCACAAGTCTTTAAATACTACAACCGAAGGGTTGATACACTGCGTGTGCATGCTATCTAAGCAGACTTTCCAAATGCCAAAATGAAGGCATGTCTTCTATAGTGCACGGCAGCTAATTACAGTACCAGCATGCCCATTTCCACAAAAGGAAACCATGGCACAGAGAAGTAAAATGACTTTAGTAAAGTCAATCAGTGGTCGTTACCAAAGCCAAAAGCAGAACCAAATGTTACGTTCCTATCCACAAATAAGCAGTGTTTTCTTTCTGCCCCTTTGGTATATTTAAGGTTGTATTTTTCCATTTAAAACTCGGGTTTGGAAGCATTCTGCTTAAACTTATTCTAAATAGAAAATTGCAGCCTTAGCGCTATTTTTGTTACCTCTACTGTCATCTCCTTGGACTGCTCCTCTACATGCTGAATAACCTCATAGCGAGTGCATCTGTAATAGCCTCCAGTGGAAGAGCTGTGCTTCTTCCACTCTTCTAAGCATATCCAGCAAAAGTCATATTTGCACTGCAGAAGAAAAAGGAACAGGGGAGAAAAAAAGAAGTTGATACATTGTAGATTTGCAGTTATGCATCACTGTTCCTCCACTAACAGCTGAATTAACATAATTTTGAGTGTGTTTACAGTCAAAACAATTTCTGAGGAACCTCCTTACTATTTATTTTACCTACTACAGAAGACCTGGGTTATCAAATCATGTCACGCATAATTTTTGTTCCCTGGATCACAAGACTGTGTTGCATCTACAAGTTAAGTTTTAAGTGCATCAAATAAATCAAATGATAAATATAGCTGATCAGGCCTGAGTTTCTGTTTTAAAAAAAGTCTCATTTTTTTAAGCGACACAGCAACTGTCCACGAGAAAAGGTGATTTCTTTCCTAAAAACATGATTACTGGTATTTTTGTCGTGTGGTGTTCCCAATGCAAAATATTAGTAACAATTACTAAAGCAAGAGACAAAAAACAGGAGATAAAAAAACCTGAATGTAAACTTTGAAGATAGATTACTTCAAGGTGGGCATTGTCTGCATCAACTCAGCAGGGAGCTTTCCAAACAGGTAACACCTTACAAGAGGATCTGACTTATCCAGGCTTCTCTGCACCAGAGAAGTTACAACTGTGTTATATATTTTCAACTCAGCACTGAGTTCTAGTTTATTTCAAAACAATTGGAAGCTATTTATGGATGGTCAGGCAAGACTTTGGCTTGGTGAATTCTGTTTATTTTATCTGTTTTACAGATGAGCAAAGAAAAAATCCTGAAAAAATGAAGCAAAAATTTACATTAATAAATATGAAGCTATTAACGTTATTATTGGAATTTGGTAAATTAAGCTGCACTTCTTCTCTCTTTGATAAGCTTAACCTGTCTAGGAATACCTATTCCACACCAAATGTGTTTAGCAGTAGTTGTTTTATACAATCAATTAGATATATTACAGAAAGAAATGAAACCTAATTATTGCATTGTAGTTTTGCCAACTTTGTCTCACCAGTGGTACTGATTTTCTTCTAAAAAGCAATGCAGACTGGAGTATTTCTTTCTGTTATTGTGCTGCACCTTGTTCTTAAACAGTTTTTTGAAGCTGCTTATTTATAGAAAATAGTAAGATGAGTGCTGAGAATGAAGTAGGAGAATAATTGTGTATAAAAGTGTTAAGTGTGTATCACTGCATCATTTGCCTGTAATTCAAACCCACTCATATTCATCATAAGAAAAAAAAATAATTACAAAATATTAAAAAAAATGTATGAAACAAGTTGTTTCACAAGCAACAGAACTAATAATGCTTGACTTCCTATTAATTTATGCATATATGCTCCTACTGCAATTATAATCTCACCTCTCTCATATGATCTCCTTCTATGACCACTCCACCATATCTTCTAATCTCCCACATCTCCAAAAGCCTCCTCAAAAACCCCAAGATTCATTTAGTGTTCCAAGACACTCCTTCAATACCTCGGTCTCACTGAATGTTCCAAACCACATAAAAACATAGAATGGTTTGGGTTGGAAGGGACCTTTAGAGGCTATCTAGTCCAATTCCTCCTGCAATGAGCAGGGACATCTTCAACTAGATCAGACCATCTGTTTCTACACATCTCCCAAAGCCCTGAGCTCTGTTTATGTGTCTTTATGATCACCCAGCCATGCAGCAGCACCGCCCAGCCTTCACAAACCACATCTGCCTGGCCACCGCCTGAGCCAAGCAGAAGAGGTAACTGCTGAGTGGGTATTTCAGCCTCTCTCTTGGTGTCAGTACAAATTAAGTCTCTGCAGCACAGAGCTACCAAGTTTCATGAAACTTGCACTAACTGAATATCTGTGAATCCCCTTTGTGTCTGGTTCAAAGCACCCAGAAGGTTAAAAAAAAAAACATACTACAGGTGGGGGAGTGAGAGAGCAGAACCAGCTAAGCCTTGTGTCCTTAGAAACTGGGCTCATAAACCAGTATGATGCCTGCCTAAATACAGAAATGTGACTTTAGGAGTAAAGACTGTCCTCTTGTACAGCAAGGCACCTGTTTGCTGCTAAGAGGCAGCCGCAGCTCATTCCATCATGGACTTGAGCAAAGGCAGCGAGGGCAGAAGCTCCGTCACAGACCCTTTGGTGGAGGAGGAGACAAGCGAGATGCTGACTCTGACTTGCGTCTGAGCCCCGCACTGGGCCTGAGGACACCCTTCCCATCCTTCCTCACTGGGCTGAGGGGAGGCAGCTTCTGTTGGCAGGGATTTCTCCACCAGAAAAGGAATCCGGCCCTTTTAAGGATACTTAAAGCTGTTTAAAAGGTACAGCATCAAAGAAAAAAAGACAACTGTGGTTGTCAGCCAGTGCCTTGCAAGGGTACTGTGTTAAATTATCTACATTTAACAGTGTTTAATGGCCAAAGTAATCTCCAGCCTGAATCCATATTTTTGTTCAAGTGAGATGATCTCAGTGGCAAAAGCTGCAACAAACACACCTTTTACAGAATTTTACGGAATTTAGGAGCTCTTTTAGAAAATCATTTAAGAAAAAAACCCAAACCAGTAAATTTGGCATAAACCGAAGTGGAGGAGAGTCTGTTCTCCGCTTCCACAGACAGAAACAACAGCAAAAAAAGACCCAACCTTCATATCACAGAAAGAGAGAGAATATGTGATAGTAACATAAAGAAAATGTGATCTGCATAGTAATGGAGAGAGAGAAACACACTTCCAGAAAAAACGAGAATTACTTTCTAAATCTCTTAGCTTTTTATTGGAGGCCAACTATGTCAAGTCTGTGCTACTTCCTTATTTTTAATGGTGCTCTTCAAAAAAGCATTATCTGTAGTTATATATTTCTACATAAACAGTATTCTAAATATGGTGCTTTTAATTAATTTGGGAGAAAAAGCATTCTCAAATGATACTGAACTCACAGCAAAAAGTATTATTTCTATTTCTGTAGCATAGTTCAAATTCATGACTACTTTTTTGGCTGCTGTCACCAGTATGTTTCTTTTGGAATTACTCTTTGCTGTCTTTTTATCCCTACTGATTAATTCCTGTTTACAGCCATCTGAACTTCTCTGTTTTGTTGCTATGTTAGAGAAATAATGCAAAAGAAAAATGCAGTAAGGCAAAACCTTCATTAGAGCTTACCACTCCTTCAAATGTTTCACCTTCTGCCTAATAAAAATGCTCTTTCTCTTCTACATTATTAAGGATGATTAAACTATCAATTATTTCTGTTTTCTTAAGTTTCATACTGTATTGCCAGTAATTCTTAGGTGTTCATGAAATTTTGATCATTACAGTGTTCACCTGCCAGCCAAACAGATTTCACTAAATACGAAACATTTTCTAAATACACGTAACCCAGCATCTGTCAATTATCTAATTCTTGCAACAGGTTCCATTAGATCTCAGGTGTGACATTCAGAGGTTTTGGAAGTCTGTGCTCCTAACACGTACACGTGACATACACAACCTGAATCATAGTTTCACAACATATTATATGAAGGGTCCTTCTCACCTTGGCACATTGCATGTGGTTGCAGCCCTCGTTCTTCTGAATTGGAGATTTGCAGTTGGCGCATGGTTTGGAGTTTGTTAGCAACCACAGGCAGTTGGCAGCATCTTCATACGCCTCACTCACTCCCACAACTTTTTGAGGGTGACAGGAGGATGCGGAGCATGCAAAAACAGAGAAGTTGAAATTGTACCTGTGTAATCTTTTGTGAAAATCATGTTAGAAAAGATATATGTTTACTTATTTCTTGACAGAGTATAATAATTCTTCATGATATGTATTACTCACATATAAATATATAATATAATCACACATTATTTACATATATTTCTACACATACATTTCTATAGGAATTATTATATAGATGACATTTATAATGCATAAATGATAAAATACATAGATGAGAAGAATTGGTATAGTTAGACAAAGTATGGTCTATTTTGCCTCTTTATAAATTTTTCTATGGTTTCCAGAATATTTGTAACATCATATGGGAAGCTCTGAACTGTGGTAACCAAGTTAAGTTAGTATTTCTTCATATTACTGTATCTTTTTCTGTTTCTGTTGACCGAGGAAACGTCTGTCTTGCGTAAACCCAACCTTTATTAGTTGTTTCAGTAAAAGTTATTTAACATTCAGGAATAAATCAATAAGTTACTGTAAGAAATCTATAAAAGGAAGGGTTTTATAGGTTGTGACTGAACCACATGCGGATTTATGGAGAGGAATGATTTAAGGAGAACAGTCTGCCATAGTGCTGCCTAACATGCAGTTCAAGTATGAAGCAGCCTCTCATTCAGGGGTTTAATTTTCCTCCTCTCTTTTACCCTGTTTTTCAAGAAATGTAGAGTTTTTACTCAATGGAACTAAAAAATCCCTCTAAAAACTAAACACCTCTTTTTTTTGTGTGTGTGTGTTAAATTAACCCCTGCCCCCAGCATGACTCTTACGTTCTTCTGGTTTCATTTCAGATATTTTCTGTAGCCAGTCTTTCCAGGTTTGACAGTCACAAGGTTCATGTGCTTCACCAAGACATTCCCTGAAAATTAAGATGTAGACACAATAACTCATCATTTAGATATTTAAAGTTGAAATTGGTTCACACTAAAAAACATTGACACTGAGCAAGAGACGCTAAGACTTTAAGTCAGGGAGATAAAAAGCCATGTAATTAACATTATTTTAAAATATTCTCCAAGTAGTTGCTCAAAAGCATCATTAAGATTCATAAATAATGTAAATGTGATGGAAATGAAAGGAAGGGGAAGGGGAAGGGGAAGGGGAAGGAGCTTTTCAAAATTACAATCTGAAATAAATCAGATGGTTTGTACTTTGTTTGAATTATGCCCCAGTACTATTTTAGTGTCACAGAAAGTGCTAGTATAGTGTATGTGATAAAGGTAAACCAGAATAATGAGATTATGCAAAACGAGGTAGACTGCTAGAGCTGAAATGCATTTTATGTAGAATTACTTGCATCTATTTAGTTGCAATAATTAATCTTTAGGTGGATTCAAGCTTTCAATCTAGAACAAGATCCTAGCCCTTCAACACCAGAATTAAGTATTTATGGATGTTCTCTCTCTCCACCAGAGTTTCTTCCATGGGGTCGTTAATTCAGATACATGGCCATAGTGGAGAATCGAGTCCCTTGAGCTTCTCTTGAAGAGACTGCTAACTTTAAGGATGGCAATCACTACTACATGTTGGCAGATACGTGGCTTCCAAATGGTGCTTGGGTGTAGATGTGTCAATATGGACTCTAGATTTGCAATGACTCCTTTATTTACTGGAATGGCAGCAAATAGCCTCAGACATCTGTTACATCAAACTAAACAATTCAGAGGAAGTGTATTTCAGATGGGCAACAGCTGCATCAGAGCACATGCAAGTTTTCTGCAGATGCAATGGTTGCTCTCTCCAGGGCAGATGCAGAAGCTACATCGATACTCTTCTGATTGCTCTTGTGCACATCTTCAGCAGGAATGCAGGAACAAAGAAAAGGTTGCGGCACCAGTTTTCAGCTTTTTTCCTCGCTAGCTAGTCTGCTATCAAACAAGCTTGAATTCACTACACAAAGATCTCTGGTTTGGAGATACTTAAGATCTGCAGCTGGGAAAGATTTTGCTGGAATGAATAACTAGTCTGTAATGAGGTGATCTCAGCCCTGATTGAAAATGGAGACCTTTCACTTCTGTGGGACAGCAGTACACACTCAAATAATTGACTTAATGGAGCCAAGACCTCTCACACAATATTTGTTCCCAGAAAGGACTGAAATTAGCAAAAATAACTTAAACAAACTCAGTTTTAAGTTAAAAGCTGATTAGTCAATCTCTTACTGGTGGGAGAAGGTTGTGTCTTTGATGCTTTCAGATTTGCAAACTTGTGAATTTTAAAAGAAGTGCAATCATATATATGTCATGTATCTGCATCTATACTACAGTCACAACAGAGTTAAAAAACAGCTTCTCATGGAAGTTCTTTCCTCAGCCCCCTCCAGAACAAAGGGTTTTATACTGGGATGCCATCTTACTAGAGTAAGAGCGTTGAGCTTATTGCTCATAAACCTTCCTATGAAACGAAGTTGTATTTTGGATAGACTCCCTGACAGCACTGAACGAAGGGAACTAATGACAAAGGGCTGTGACAATTAAGAGCGTTAGCCTCCCCAGACTGCCTTCCTCAACACTCAGCAGGATGATTGATTTGAAGGTGCAGTACATACTCAATAGAATTGCAGCAAGTTTCAACAAGTTAAAATTCATGGAAGGGCTAAAAGCATGGTCCAAGAAGAATGCAGTTCAGGATTTTTTTTCCCTTCATGATAACGTTTGCATCATATAATGAATTTTGAATCAAAACAGCAAAGCACCACTGCAACTTAAAACTGGCTTCCCAAGTGCACCGGTAGAGATGTCTCTCCTACAGGAGACTCTGCTCCTCCTCTCCATCTAGGATGAAAGGAGCGAGGAGGGAAGGTGCAAAACTCGGTGTGCACTACCTGCTGCAACTGTTTGCCAGAAGTGTCTCCTTGCCTCAATTCCCTGTGCTTCTGAGACAGCATAAAGGGGTTCTAATAGGTCAAATGTGTCTTATAATACACAGATGTAGGATTTGTGCACAGTTTTCATTTGTACTACATTTAAATATCTCAGAATGCTTTTTCTGAAAGGGAACAGAACTTTGTAACAACAGATTACATTTTGTTGAAGGTGCTGTTTGTGGTGGGTAATTCTAAGGAACTCTGTACTTAACAGGAACACTCCCACTCCCACATGAAAAAAAAAAAAAGGAAATTGCTCAATAGACTCAGAGAATTTTTTTGCTTTCATGAGCAAGAAGGCTACAGATCCAAAAAAATCAAGTAATTATCAAGGGGCTGGTAGGGGTTTTCTAGTACATAAATTCCAAAGAATCTCTTACTAAATTCAGGATCAATTGCTATTGCGATGTCTAATGTGTGGATTACCTGGGCAAAACTTGCAGAACTGACACAAGTAGGGAACTGCGAGATGTGTTGATTGGTTTTTAAAATATAGAGCAAACTCCCTTTAAGCATGCAGTCATGATGAAAACCCTCTGAACTGAGAATACACTTTATTTTTCTCCAGAGGAACCCATTCATGCACAGGGTTTTTGTACCATAAGACTAACATGGCTGTCCTCAGCAAATGGTTCTGATTCATAGCACTGCAGGATGCTTTGCAGAACTTTCTTGCCATTGCTGAAACTCCTCACTCCATTTTGCGGGGACGAAAAAAGGTCTGGGAAAGGCCTTCTGGGACATTTTGCTATTAAAATGAGGTCTTTTTCCAAGACCTTAACTGTATTTGCTTGTGCAATATCTCAAAGCATTAAAATAAAAAGGACATTCAGAAATATTACCAGGCAACATAAAAAAGACATTTCTTATAAAAACTAGGCACTGAGAGGACATTTTCACACTCAGAGGACATCCTCAGGAGCTCATACATTCAGCCCATGCAAAGGACACAGAAGCTGCCGATTTCTGAAGGATCATGTCAATATTACACTGAAGTGGTCTCAAGCTTTGTCCCTTCAGGGTAACAGAAAAATTGATTCTCTGTCTGTGATCAGAAGCAAGGATGAAAGGATTTCAAGTTTTTGTGGAATAGTACTGAAGTTTGTTTTATGTTCACTGGTAAAAAACATTTTCTGTTTTATTTCAACAGGATTTGTCATTTTCCAAGTTCTCCATCCATTGTGAACAGCCTCTTCCCAATAAGTTCTCTTCTCTGGCTTTTGCGGTTGTTTTATTATGTCTACTTTCCTCTTGTTCCTTCTTTCTTTTCATTCATATGTGGAAAGCAGTAAAATCAGAAGCTTCTTTCATTAAGAGTCTTATCATACTTGGAATCATGCAGATTATTCAGGATCTCTTCTTCTTGCTTCATGTTTCAATTGAAAAATAGAAAGAAGGCTTACTCAGCTTGTCTGGATGTCTGTATACTTTGCTTGAGCCTTTTTGACTTTCCAGCAGCGAAAAGGACATTCCACTACAATAGTCATAAACTGACAGTCTCATAAGCTCAAAAAACTAGGAGAGGGGGTTTGCTCTGTACTTCAGAAAAATATCCCACTGCTTTTTGGTTTTGGTTGACATTTTTGTTGTCCTTTCTCGGAAGTGCTGAAGACAGGCAATCTGAGGGATGTTTTTTAAATGACTTATGGCTTTTTACTCAAGCTTGTATTCATCTTAAAACTCATCAGAACATAAAGTGCTGATCCTAAAGTGAAACAACGATTGGAGAGATCTGGCAAACAGAACAGCTATGTATGAAGCAAAAGGTCATTCATAGTTCTGTTTAAACTCCAGCTTCCTTGATGCAATTCTACCAAAATTCAGCAAGAGCTAAAAATTGCTGACTTTCTGTGCTACTCTTCAAAATGCACCATGTTTCTACCACTATCACTACCACTATCCAGAGCAGACACAAAAATCCCTTCACCAATATCCCACTTCTGTGTCCTCTCAGAACAGATCACAGCACTCCATGCCACTGTTTTGCACCAGACAGGACCAATAATGAGTAAGACAGCATTATAAACCTTTGCTGTGCCCCAAAATACTAAAATATTTATGGACATGAAGTTATCTGGTCCATGGATGCAAGATAGTACAGTCATATACCATCCCACACAAATACATGGTGCTAAGTGGGACTTTTTAATTAACCCCTGGAACAGCAGTGACTGTGAGTTTATGTAGGTAAGTTTCTAGTACTAACCAGCAGAAAAGGTGTCCTTTGCCACAATCTACAGCAGGGGCTTTTAGCATGGGGAAGCTAAGTGTATCCGATCCTGTTGAATTTGATCCTTGTCTTGTTAGCCTTACTGCTCTTTCACAGCCCGGTATAGGACACCATTTAATAGCAGGATTATTTTCAACAAAGGCCTGAGGAAAAAAAGGAAAAAAAGGAAAAGATTTTACCGCATAAAATCAGATTTTGTCATTGATATAAAACAATCTGTATTCATAATTCTCCTTTGATGGAACAAAGCCAAAAAGCGTAAGGACAATCTTGTAGCTACTTTGAGAGAGGCTTTTAACAATAGGGAACAATTTCATCTCCACCTTTTTTTTTTTTTTTTTTTTTAATTGAAATAACAACAGTACTGCAGACTTAGGCCAAGATGCAAATGACTTACATCCCAAACAAAATGCTGAATGTGTGCAAGTCAGTTCCTTTGTGATCTGGCTTACTGGAAACTTCTACTATATATGCACTTGCAATACACTTATTAACAGAACTGACTCCTTTAGCTGAAAATAATTAAAACCTTATTGATTAAAACAAAAATCCCATAACATGTCCCTCCTGCAATAAGCCTGAAATCAGAAGTACACTAACTCAGGAATTTACCTCCCGTCTTTTCTGTTTAATGTATCAGGTCTTCTTTTACAAAACTTATATCTAATAAATGAGGAGGCAAAGGAACTTTCACTACTTCACTTCAAACCTATGCTGATCACCAGCCACTTGAAATACGAAGATGTATAAGATTAATCAGATTTGGTAGTTTAATTTGCATCTTACCATCTATGACACTGTTACTGTGTATTAAAGAGACTTGTCACACAAAGTATTATAAACCAAAATGTATTTCTCTACTTTCTTTTGCCCTGCCAGCATTGATAAAGTAGCACATTATGTCAAAGAATAGTTCATTACTATACTAGTATAAAAGAAAAAAAGGTGAATTAAAATTCGTTTTAACAACCAAGTTGCAATGATGGAAATAAACATTAAAAAAATGAAACAGGAAAACTAGCTCAAGGTTTTCCTACTTCTCCTCCTATATACAGTAATCATGTGAAGCACTGGATGGCAAAAAATTAAGTAATTCACTTCTGAAATAAATTTTATAAAGGGAAACATGTACTATTTCTGAATGTAAACAGTGTGTTGGTAATGAAAATAATCCAAAAATTCATAAAAATGAAAAACTTCCTACTACCTGTTCAAACATTAGTTTGATCAAATAATTTTATTCATGCTGCATTAAATTACACATTATGGAATTATTGCATTTGTGCTTAAGGAATAAATACAATGTTCTTCTTTCTCAGTGGTATATCAAACACTGATATTATGGCATATAAGATAAACAATAATTCAGTGTACATATTAATTTATTAATTTCCACTTGGAAAGCTACAAATATACTGCAGCATTTCACACAGAAGTCGTATTTCTTATAAAATGAAATACAGTACAAGAGTACAAGAACAGTTTGATAGTTTACCTTAATGTCAAATTGAAGGTATCTTTTGTCCATCTCCTTGGAAACCACACTTTCTATGATGTCTACAGGCACAAGCTGGAAACAATCATACGCTGGGCAAAAAATGTTGTGAGCTTCACCCTCCTGAATTTTCAGATTCAAAAATCTGCCAGAATTTTGTCAGTCAGTATTTGTGAATAAAAAGTAAAAATTAAAAAGTGGCTGAGTACTTTACACTATGTTCACAGATATTCACGTTAATCAATTTTTAAGCAAAGAACAGGAAGTACCTCTTTCTCTACCTCTCCTCAAAAGGGAGACAGATTTGATGAACATCGTAATGAAAAGAAAAAAGAACACCGTCTTGGTTCAAAAACGAGCACTGTCAGCTATGCTCAGCCCTATGTGTTTGTGGTTCCCATCCTTGCCATTTCTCAGACACAGCTCTGCAATGTTTAATTAAGCTGAGCATTATTTCCAACTTAAATCAGAAACGGAACATGTAAGTGTAATTAATCTACGAAATCATCAATTTGATATGCAATTAATTTTTACAACTCTGCTAGTCAAAATAGGTCTGCTCTTGGAAACAAATTTCTAAACTGAGATCTTTGTAGTCCCTAAGCACCAGAATGTGAGATGGAACGAGCCCAGAAACCTGCTGAGAGCCAGACTTTAACTGACAGTGCACAAGGTTGCTTAGTTTAAAAGCTGTAACTTATTAATCTGACATCAAGGATGTCATCTAACTGTAATCATCCAAAGGACAGGCAGCTATTCTAAGTGAGCCACCTGGGATCCTTTAATAGTTCAGGTAGAGAGGCCTGTCAATTCTTCCCATCTTAGATTCCTATCTTAGAATGGGAAAACTCAGTCCTGGCTGTGCTCCGAGTAACTTTGAAATGACTGGCTTGGAAAGACGAATCCCACCCTAGAGGTGCCACTGCCAGCACTTGCTTGACATTGAGCTGGAGCTCTGAGTGCACGTGCAAATCACAGCACACACAGTTCAGCACTCAAATTAGAAGCATCATGTCAAGCTACTGATCTCTCGGTAACTTCTGCATCACTGCATAACAATTTGCAAGACAACAGCAGCAAGACTATTAATTTGCTTGCCACTGAAAGTAATGCCTTATAAAAGCCCGTATAGAAGAGAAAGTGCTCTTCCTTAGCACAGGAGGAACGGGCTCATAGGAATTGGGCTGATGTGCAGCAGAACTAACTGTGCTAGTGTGATGCTGTGACAAGACACTACAGTGGTACAGTTCAAGTGGTACAATCTCTTGACTGAGGACAAATATTAATATAATCACTGCATACAGATATAATTGAACCTGGGAAGCATCATTAATATTTATACTAGCATAACTGTCCAGGTCCAAGTCTTTCCTAGCACAACTATTTTGACTTAAAAAAAAAAATGTAGTAACAAGAGCATTACACGAACAGAATGTATAAGTTAACTCTACTCCTCAGTTACTAACCCTCAATGTAAGAAAGCATTTTAATTGCTTCTCTGACTGGAAATGGATTTATGATGCCTAAGTTTTGTATGCTAAACTCAGAGATGGAATTAGGCATGTGCTTAATTTAGAAAGTGTAAACCCCAATGCTGCCAACACCACACACACACTGAGCAAACCAAGAGTAGGCTCATCTATTTATGCACAGGCTTGAAATGTTTGCTTAAGAGTTTTGTTGAATCAGGACCTAAACGAACGTTATGTAAGCCTACAACAGTTGATAGCCATGGTGTATGGCAACTTAAATATTCAATAGGGTCAAACCAGCAACTCTTGGAAAGCCAAACATTACTTTAGCATTAGCCGTTTGTGGTCTCTGTGCTTTCCCCTTCAAAATGACAACTACAAAAGTTTCTCAAAAGATAGAAAAGCACATTTACTCACGCCTCCCAGCATGCTCTGCAGAAGTCATGTCCACAAGGCATATCCACTGGGTCTTCAAACACAGAAATATTACACATACAAATGTCACACTGTAGATGAAAAAAAATACTTCTGATTAAGAAATACCCTAAAGCCTTTTATGTTGTCAGCAGGACACATTACGTTGGAAAAATCCCAGCAAAAATTTAAAGAAGTGCTCAGTAGGGCAAAAAATTTAACTGTAACCAGAAAAGAAGTTATTTAAGCTATAGAAACAGAAATGGCACAGATGAGATATCCCTGTTTCTATATCTTCCTATCCAAACAGCACATTTTGAGGCATCTTCCGTCATGTTCTCCAGCTCAGCAAGTGCTTCAACCTGCAGAGCACTGACACCTCAGAATTAAGAGCTCTAGGGACAAAAGGGACCTGAGTTTTTCAACAGCTTCACAGGCAGCCGGAAATGGAGTTTGGAGATGGCAAAAGCTACAGGAAATGTTCAGCATCTCACACAATCAGGTCCAAATCAAGGCAGAGCACAATTTGGTTGTGCAACAGCACAAGTAATAGTCTACACAGATACTGTTTTGAAAAAAATACTTTGAGGCTCTTGATCAAAATAAAGAATAAGTTAAGCTAAAAGTATTCCAACAGAAGATACCACTGCTGAATTTTATACAACTAGGTACTATAGAAAAAACATTGAATACTGAGACCCTTACTCTGAAAACATTTAAAGCATAGCTTTAATGAAACTACGCATAGCTTGTGGTTAGGTGTGAAAATAAATAATCCTGGTCTTCAAGGAGTACAGACAGATTTTTCTTTCCATTGGAGACAAGATTCCATGAAAATTTACTTGAGCTTTCAATACTTTAGATATTAAACACATAGAGGACATTTTCAAAAAGTTATCTTACGGTATGCTGCTTTTTAAAAGCACTTGTGTTACAGCCAAAACCAAACCAAACCAAACAAGTGGGTCTTTTAAGTGCAAAACTTGATGAAGGCATTTATTGTGTAGCCAAAATAAAATTTTTAGAAGCTGACAATTCTTCAAAAAATGTTTGCTATTAAATTTATAAGAGTCTTCATTTTTGTTTGAAATGTAACTTTAAAATATCAAGTACAGAACATTTACTGGAACAGTTTTAATTATAAGATAGGATGTAAATGCAAAATCTGAAAAGAAGCTTTATAGCTTGTGGTTTTATTTTATCTATTGCTTTTAGTTTTTATTTTCCTGCCAAAATGAGAACACATATTATTTCATAAACAACATTTTGAAAATATTATTTTGATAGCTCTTTTGTAAGATTTTTAAAAGAACAGGAATACCAAATGTATAACTCTGGATTCGGATTTAGATACACTAGATGTAGAATGGTGATCATTATCCAAACTTGCACTCGGGCCTTAAGGATCATCAATTAAAAACAAAGCACACAATGTAAAACTGGAGACACGTAATTTTTCATTACACATTTTAATTAGGAAGTATTCCCAGACAATATTTAACTGCTAATGTAAATAAATCTATGATAACATTATTCCTTCTATGTATCTTCTTTTTCAGCATTTTACAATTTAAGAAATAAAAGATTTCTGTGCAGGAACGCAAGATCTTTATTTGAATATGAGACCTAGGGATGATCCGTTTGCAACACTGCATATAATGTTCTAGAAAAATGCTTAGGTCATGGAGCAAAAGTTTTATAATGCTGCAGCTGTGGATTATTAAAAAGAGAGCTCTGTCTTCCAAAAGAACCACACTGATTTTAATGAAAGATGCTTTCATATTTCAAATTTGCAGTAGCCTTGTAAACTGCTTGAAGCAGCCCACACATAGTAAAAGTAATTATAAGCTTACAGTACACTAGTGGGCTGACATTTCAAAATGCAGACAAAGAAAATTTTGTTTTCTAAAGAAAAAAATTTCAAAAGGCAGGGTTCACAGCATTGAGTACATTTAGGGACATGGATACAATGAAAGTGAACATCTTGATAAGTATGAAATGAAAAGAGAAGCTCAAAAGAGCCAAATGCACTGATGTGATTGTAGCTGGATAAAATGCTACTTTGTAAGTGACAGGCAAGGTGAAAACAGAGTGCTTTCTATTAGCCAGATGCTTAATTGTGTTATTATATAGAATGTTTAAGATGTCAGCCTCTCTGCTCACCACTTTTGGCAATGAAATGCTTCCCGTCTTCACAAACTTATTTTCAGAATGAGATGACAACGCAGCTCCCGTGTCCGCTTAGGTGCGCTATGTTTAGAAACGAGCTCTTCTGCCCTGCTAACAATTCCAGATCTATTTACAAACTCACCACAGCTGTCTCAAGGTCTCCTGGCGAGGGGCTGGTTTCGTCGGGGGAGGTCACAGAGGAGCGAGTGGTGCGCGGGGTGCGGGGAGAAGGGAGCGTGTCCCAGGCGTTGTATCCGCTCGGAGGGGGAGTTGGCATCTGCACCCCCGAGCGCTGGCAGCAGTTCTCTGGGTTCGACATCCACGCTTCAAGTAACTTCTCCCTGTCCCAGTCTGCAATAAATGCACAGACACGGCAAATTATGCAGCTTGCATGGTGCAGAATATATTTTGTAACTGTGCCCTCAAAAGAATATATAAACACAAGCTAAAAAAACCGGGAAAGAAATAAATATGGTAAGTGGAAGTGAATGGAACTTTAGACATTAAATTTTACAGAACACATTCCAAGATACTACATAATGCAATGTTTTTATGTAAATAACTGCATTGCAAGCATCTCCATTCCCTGTAGTATCAGTCTTAAATATAATTATTTGTATTATTTATTTACAGCAAGTAGTAGCGAGGAGATTCAGAAACCAGAATTTCAGTGACTTGCAAAGACAGAACAAAATATAACAGTCCTTGCATGACAGAATCTTCTGTATTTTCCTTTTTTTTGAAAAAAATTGTTCAATATGGATTGACTTCTATCTACCGTGGTTTTTTGAAGAAAATGGAGGCAAGTGCTACAAACGAAGGAAGAAGACTAAGAGAAAATGAGATTACAAAAAGATTTGTGAGCTAACGAGTTACCAGTCTTCATTCGTGCATATGACAGTTATGTATTTCTGGGGAACAAAAAGAATAAAACCCCACCTGATTGCTCAAGGTATTTCGCATAGTCTTACTACATTTTTCTTCTATAATTGTGTTACTGAATGCTTTACTTTTATTCATAATTAACATTGCCCATTTATATACAAACAAAGAACAACTGAAACAAATTTATTATGTATGAAATCTTAAAACTGAATAAAATCTTTCTTAACAATTGTTTGAAATGCTTTATGTTTCTGCTACCCAAGAGTAATACTAAATACATCTTAAGAATAGTGAATTTTTCTATTAAAAAATTCCTGTATTGATTTGAATCTTTAAGTATTCATACTACGCACAGATCAGATGAACCAGAATTTCCGAAGTAAAGAGAAATTTTCCAATTTTCCTATCAATTTAAATAGATATTTTGAAGATTTTTTTTTTTTTAAAACGCTAGGTACTGCCACTGGAAACTCAATGTTATTAATCAAAAGATCTGTGATATTTTTATTGAATTTTACATTTTATAGGAAAAAGACAAATAGTATTCCTATACTGTATTAATGCTGGAAAAAAAATGCGTGTTCTAAGCACTGAACTTAAAATATTGTCGTGGTCAAATAATGATTGCTGTCATAATAAAATCTGTTCCCTTCTAATATGAAAAAAAGGCTTTGAGCTGGAAATGATTTACTGACCAGGTGCCTACTTATCTACAATAAAACATATCACGGGTTATAGTTTACTTTCATTTGTTTAAAGACATGTAGCCTGAACATATTGACACTTCAAAACATGTGACTTTTATTAGCATTTGTCAAATTATCCTAAGCTGATAATCTTTCACAAGGAGCTGATTGATGCTAAGATACAGATAAAATTTGCTAAAAGTTTTCTTGAGCTCCTTTGTTTGTATTGTATCTTTAAAATTACTCAGAGTTAAGAGATGCTACTAAATGGATTCTACTGTGTTTTCTTTACTAACGTATGAGTTTTAGTAAAATATGAGGTAGTTATCCTTGCTGAATTATCTCTCTTTTATCCTGAAATGAACTGCTTTATCATTAACTAGAAAAGAAACAGGAATAATTTTGAAAAAACACTTGTAGAAAAATGGTAGTGTTATTTATTTTCATGACTGCCCTAATAATTTTATCTTGGTCTAACTCTAAATGCTTCTGTCTCTTCATGAAAAAAAACAACACAAAACCTCAATTCTTACAGCCTGTGTCAGTAGATTGATATCATTGTATGATAAAAGAAAGCAAAGTCTGTTGGATTAAATGTTACATATCTGTAAACCATTAAAAATTAGTACGTAAGAATGATCTTTCAAAAAATCTAAGACATATTTTTCTTATATTAAATGTGAATTAGGTGAGGATTTCATAGTATTCTTCTACGTATTTCAAGATTAAATGCAAAAACATTACGGTTTGGCATTTAATGTTTCCCAATTGTCTAAGCATTTTGTAAATAGCTCAGTTACTCCCTTTATGAGGCTGAACCAATTCCATGCCTTCAATTCAAATAAAACAAATTATATTTGAAAAATTTCCAGCGTATGACTACAGCTACAGGCAAAATAGTTGACTTTCTCATGACTTGCAAATTGTCTGTGTTTCTTTCTCTGCACTGGTCAATTGCATTAAGTTACTGCGACATCACTACAGCAACATCAGTAAAATGACCTTTGAAACACAGACTCATTTCTTCTCAACTTTCAATTCCAGCTCACTAGATGCTGGCAGACGTTTCTCCACAGTTCACATCAACCTCACTGCTCTTGGACTTGCTATGGCCCGTGCTGCAAGTTTGAATGGTATTGCCATAATTTTCTCCTTCAAAATATCTGCACAGGTTACAGAAACTACCTACCCATTTAGTAAAATATTTAGCCTTAATGAGAGTATTCTGAGAGTCCAAAACAGCATTCAAATATTGCACATATTATAAATACATTATAGAGTGCTAAACAAATAATCAACATTAAAAAAGCATACACGCAAAGACTGTGCCTTAAATATCATCAGACCGGCACAAGTTCAAGGACTTAATTCAATGTCAAAAGAACCACAAATAATAACGATTAAAAACAATGTAAAAGAGATGAGTTTCAGGTAGCATACCTCCTCATGAAAGTGTGCCACAAGTTGTGGGTTTAAAATAACATTTTACTATTTCACTTTTCCTTCTCCCTTTTATTTTCACAAGGAGCCCACAAAAATAATAGGGTATGAAAGCTTAATCCAGCAACACAGTGATGAGAATGCAACTGCCTGAGTAGTTCTTTGGCACACAGTAACAAGGCAGATGCTTCAGTAAGCACAAGTTTTGAATCACTGAATCAAAGCCTAAAGCTTCCACTGAGTTTCAGAGAGATACTTTTGTCTGGATTCTGTATATCTGTTCTGAACTCAGTGTATCCCCATTTTGACAACCACAGTTTAAACTACATGACAAGTACAAAGACTGATTTCAGTGAAATTAAACTAGTTAGGGATATACACACAGAAAAGTCTACTAGAAGAGCTAACTATAAAAATCCTTCAAATGACAAACACTCATTTGCTTTAACTGCCAAGGCAGTTTTGAACCATTTATTACAATGGTAAGACTGCTTTTATTGCAACAGTAAGTAAATTAATAACTAAAATTGGATCCAGTTTTATACACGAATATATAGTGGCAGAAAACCATAGGTCTGTCAAAAACAGGTACAATGATTCTGACTTTTTATGACATATAAAACCATGAAAGTTCTACTTCTGTGTCTCTCGGTAAAATAGGAAAACTCTGTTTCTCCATACTACAAAAGTTAAAATGTCTGTCATTATAATTTCTAGTTTGAATCACTTTCCTATCAATTTCCCTGTCTGCCTTAATGCTTTTTGACATACTGCAGCTGTATTTTTTCTAAAGTACTGTATGAACTGTTTCCTGGTATTTGATTAACAGTTACTTCTCTTTCACTTGGAAATAAAAAGGAAACCTACAACTAGAATTTTGATTTTACTGAAAAGTTTGTTAGTCTTTAAGATTTTGGATTACCGTGTGCGCGCAGTAGAGCTTCTGCAGTGAAGAGCGGGGCTTGGAGCATGTCAGCAGATTCCACGATCAGCATGTCCTTCAGCCTTCGCAGGTCCTGAAGTCTCAGCCCCTCATATGGCTTTGAGAAGAAGAAGAAAGACAACTTATGTCTGGTAGTATTTTCCAGTTAGTCTAATTTCATATTAAAATGAAAACATTCAAAGCACTGTTACCGATTATAATCTCAACTGTGAGGTAAGATGTGGTGGAATTTACTCATTGTGAAGACCAATGACCACGCAAAGCTACACAGAAACACTGTCATTTTGCAATACTTATAGTAAGATCTTCGTACATTTCAAAATCTAAAAGACAATATCTCCAGAGTTCTCCATTTTAGCTGGAGGCCCTGTTCAAATGACGAGCTATTCTAACATTGACGCTCTCTCTCTGAAAAAAAATCTAGATTTTCACAGAATCCAGCTGAATTTTGAAGTGATTAAACTGCAAGTATTGTGGCATGGGTATGAAAATGCATGACTAGATTTGAACTAAGGATTTCAAGGGAGAGCAAGAGAAAGGACAGGTTAACATAGACTGGATATATATCCCCTGACATAAACTTTATATATGAGACCCGTTAAATTTGAATTGATCTGCTGGAGGATACATTGAGACATGAGATAGCGAGATGGGACATGTTTGTGAACAGAATCAGGTACAGGCAATATCCACCCTCATAGAAATGGAAAAGTCAGTCATGAATAGACGAGACATGTAGTCAGAGGTTCACAGAGACACAGAATGGTTGAGGTTGGAAGGGACCTGTTGGTCAAACCCTCCTGGCTCAAGCAGCGTGACCTACAGCCAGCTGCCCAGGACTGTGTCCAGACAACTTTTGAATATCTCCAATGTTGGGGATTCATTGTACATGAAGAGGTCAAAACTCTCTTTGAGAAACGCTGGCCAACTCTGGTAGCCCTACACACTCAGAGCAGATCATCCAGCAGCCTTCCTGCTCTGGAGCTCCATCCCCTTATTAGAGCATGAAAAAAGGTCAAATTAGAAAAACAAAAAGGTAATAATGTGAGGGTTCTGAATTAGCTCTAACCAAGATACTAGAGATGCATACACATGTTTTGCAGACTCCTTTTTAAAACTAAGAACATGACAGCAAATATATTTGTTAGTGTTGCACAGGGAAAAGGCCCAAAAGGTAGAAGAGAAAAACAAGTGGAAGGAAGTGTACAAACAATGGATACAGAAAGTATGTAAAAAAAATATTCGTACGTGCATTGGTTTATATATATAAAGGATAGCTAACAAAAGATTTAAAGCATTTGACATAAAACTGATATGTGCTCAGGACTAATTAGGAATCTGGTAGCCAAGTGGCAATTATCTTCACCAATTTGGAGAAGAAAGGACACAGAGCAGCAGTGACAACAGCTAAGATCACACACTATTACTATTTACTATCTATATTCTGATTTTATGTAGAACATAGTCCAGGACCCTCCAGTGTCAGGTAAATATGCACACACATGCAAGCACACATACATAGACAGGAAAGAAAACACTGGTTCTGTCCTCAGAAGTTTACCATTTAAGTAAAACTCTACTGCGCACATAACCCTTTGAGGATACCAAGCAGAAGGCAGAAGAGATGGAGAGAATGGATACCATGGGCTTCTAAATGATTTTGTTCTTTTGAGACACCTACTCTAAAAATGTAGCATGCTTCCTACATTCTAGATATCATAATAAACTCATAAAATGCATCTAAAACCATAACTGACTCCCCAAAGGACCTCTTCTGTTATCTACTCAGTAAAATAAACAGGAACTTCTTGATATTAGAAACTTTGTGATTGGCAAGAGTAATGGTGCCATGACCCTGCACTGGGTCTTTGTCCTTTTTGGGAAAACAAGAAAACCAGAAGAGAAATGGACTATGTCTTGACCTTTATCTTGATTGCCCAAGTTCAGGGAGTTTCTGTTTCCTTCTATTGCCGATCATCCACGACTCAGTAAAGGACAACCTGAATGTTAATGGCTTGTACTGAAATAAATCTGGGCCACTTGATTCATAGCATGCTGGAATTTGACTGACCTACTTAATTTCTTACAAAAGAGATCATTTATAAAAACATGTCAGGGAGACAGGCAGACAAACAGCTGGGTGACTGAACAATTATAATTGTGCAAATATACTGCAAAAAATGGAAGCAAAGAGAAAATGGTCTTGACCGAATCTGAACTGCATTTTGAATTGCAATTGTAAAACAAGTAGCTTTGTCAGCACAACAGTACTCAATTCTTGAACACCAAATATATCAGAAAAAGAAATATTTTTTTTCTGTTAAACCTGTCACACATGTACATATTTTAGGATGCAGTATTTTATCCTGAAATGCAAATAAGCTCAAAGTTATATTTAAGTGTTTGGTTCTAGGTCAAACACTGGCAATTATCTCTCTTGAATAAGACTATTATATTATCTCAGCTGGAGCATTCCACACAACCAGCAGGGATTTTTTGATCCTGTGGTTTTTAAGAATCCTAATTTTATCTTTTTAAGTAATGAGGGAAATATTTCTTAAGAATGTGTTTGAAACTTCAGACATTTGTTTCTTAAAATAATATATGAGTTCACAGAAGGAGGAAATTTTAAACTGGCACTATGAAGTAGTTTAAGCTGCAAATTCCAGAGTGAAGGTTTTAAACAATGAGAACCTTTAAAAATGTTAATGTGTACAAGACAGAGTTTTGTCGAGACTTGTGAAGACACAGTCTTTAATGATAAAGATGTATATCCTTTATGTAATATAGACGTTTGTCTTTAAGTGCTTCAAACATTACTGATCTCTGCACTGCCATATACTGTGAACGATTTTGATTACAGCTTATGATGCTCAGAAATCTTCTTTAATACTCATTTATGGAGGAGTTCTATATTAGTATTTCATGTGAAAAAGGCATTTTTGAATATTAGCATCATTTCACTATATAATGATTTTGGAATACACTATTTGAGTTACTCTTTTAACGCACTGATGAGCTTCTCACTACAGATTTCAACACTTTTGTATTCTCAAGGGCCCTAGTTTTTACATATTTTATTCTCAGTTTTTTACCACTAATATTTAGGTATCATAAATGATGTAAGTATTTTTCACCTGAAAGTATTTTTAATATGTAAGCTTATCATTTTAACAGTTCGTTTCAAACTAATATTACTTTCAATTTTAAAGTACTATTACAATAGACAAGGGCAAAGTAAGTCTTTGCTACAGTGATGACTATATAATTAAATGGTGTCGAATACACTGAATGTAAATATCCTCCTTTACGGGTGGACGGAGTTCTATACTTAATGGAGTCATATATTTTAAAAATTATCTATACTCCATTTAACTCATTTAAGTATATGCACTATATGTATATAAATACATATACATCTTAACTACCTATAGTCCCTTTCTCTCCTTTCACTTAATAAACTATTCTCTATCTGTAGAAATAAAGTACATTTAAATCATTTTGGATAACTCATATTTATGATATTTGCATTATATGTGTATTTATATGACATCAATTCTGGAACTGAAGAAAACTATTCCAAGTACTCTACACTCAATAAATCTGTGATACACCCACTCTAGCAGGGTATTACTACAGTGTTCAGTGGCACATATGTAAAATGAACTAAGAAATTATATATTTTGCTATTGCACAATGTATTTCTCTGACTGAGAGCCAAAACTGCTCTGGATGATCTGAAGTACTGCTCATTCCCAGGCATTTCCTATGTAGATCTGTAACACTGCATGATTTGATTGAAATGAAGGTTTCTGTTATCTATCAGGGACACATTACCAAGACAAATAAGCTCTCATGCTAAAATAAACAGCAAATGAAACGACTGAACAAAAGAAAAGACTGTACAAATGAAACAACCAAAATCTACAGAAGTAGTTAAAAAAAAAATCAGTTACAGTCATACCATTTTGTGTAACTTCAATTACATTTAAATGATAAATACAAACCTAAATTTCATGTAATAGATTTTTTCCGAGGTTGTTTATCAACAAAACAAAAGTACGAAGACCAAGAAGTTAATCCAAAATACTCTCCTGGCTTGCTACCTTTCCACTGCCCACAAATCATAGGCGGATCTTCTTTCACTACAACTAACTACAGTGTTAAGAGAGTCACAGTTTATACTCCATTCTTAAAAAAAAAAGCATTTCTATTTTATGTACATTCGATGTACATCGCTTTCCTTTTCCTTCAGCACTCATGTAATTCCTTGGTAATATTTCAATGTGAAGAACCACACAAGTTGGTTCTCAACATTAGGAAGAAAGCTTTGTTATTTACTCTGAGTATACACTCTTAATTCAATGACACTGCACAGAGTACTACAAAAATCTTCTGCTCTGTATGAAAAAGAGGATTATTTTATTCTGTAAATATGGCAGATCTGGAAGAGGAGGTATTGGGTACTATCATGCCAGATACTAATGTGCATATCATAAACATCAGAGCTAAGCCCATTTGGGTGTGTTGCCTGGGAAGAATCCTAGTCGTGGTTTTCAAATGTTTTCTCTCTCCTCTAAACTTCATTCAAGAGACGAAATGACTTTGAAAATGCATTTCTTGGTGTCCCAAAGTTTTTTATTTCTTGTGTTTCGGAAAGATGTTACAGGGTACCACAAAACAATTACAATGTAAGTACTACGTTAAACCACCAATTGATGTACCAAATTCCAGGCTGCCACTTTCCAGCTTGTGAATCTTCAGAACATGTGGGAAAGCTGCCCTGGTGTGTCAGATGGATCCAGGTCTGCAGGGCTGCCTGCATTTCAGTTCTCATGCTCAACAAGTCAAATGAGGTACAGAACTGGATCTTCTGACAGTCTCAGTGAAGTGACCCCAAATCAACATAATCACCCTTTACATGAGTCCTTTGTAACTATGAAGTCTTTAAGCTGATTTTGCTCTGAGCATCCACCTCAAACAGTCACGAGACATTATTTGCTCTGGCTGAAAAGCCTGTTCAAGTGGTTCTTGATTTCCCCACCCACACTTCTAAGTTCACTATTCTCTTAGCTGTGCTGGTGCATATGTCAGCAAATCCATGGTATAAATATAAACATAAAAATTATTCAGGATAAATAAAACAATTACATGTTACCACTCTTTTAAAACTGTTTCTTCTTTCAAGCCAAATAATTTCTATGATCCAGTTGACAGCATAATCATCCAAATAGTTCTACCCATACAACCAAAGGAGTGGTAAACTGCAATCATGGCAGGAAACTGCAGCAGTATTTTAAAGTGGTTTTGCCAACAGAGAAAATATAATTTCAGACTATATTCCTATGACAATTTGGGTGTCTCTATATGGGAATATTCAGAGTAACTAAAATGAGTTAATGACATTTGTTATTTCAATGTATATTAAACCTCATCTCAAAACCTCTCATCTAGGAATACACAACCTAACTAAGCTTGTTTATCTTTGAATTTGTTCAAGAAAATTAGTCAGAAAATGAATTGAACAGTACAGAGACTTTACTTTGAAATAAAAGTGACCATGCATGGCATTTTTCAGGGAAACAGTTGATGTGATCCAGGCCTACTCATACCTAAATCTGAATGAATTTTCTTTTAAGTGTAATTAGGTTATAAGTGGCCTAAGCTAGTAAAAGGTAAGGCCACGCTACTCTTGAACGGAGTAGCCATACAGAAATCTATTGTCCTTCAGTTTACACAGAATTACTTCATAATATCTATTGAATCATATGATTTGTCTATGTATTCTCTCTTAGTATTTTAGTTAATTAAAATCCAACAGTGGATGGGGGAGGGAACTTCTGCTTAGAATCTTTTTGGTCAAATTGTCCTTTTCAAATCAGAGTCTTCCGTGAGGCATACGAGAATTCAAGCAAATTTGTATCAGTGAATTGTCTCTCTTTTTCAAAAACTGACTTCACAATAACAACACCTGTTATTACCTGTTATTCATACAAGTTCTGGTATGCTGCCGATTCAGGCATCATTATAAACCAATAAAGTAAATGTGCTGTTTTGAAATCCTGCACTACTCAGCTGTTTTTTGGTGACATTCAACCCAGTCACAGTCTACGAAGATCCACCAGAACACTTTCCCTATTCTATTCCACAGATTTTCTCCTGTCCTCATTTTTAGACAGAAAGGCATCTTAAGAAATAAAAATATGCAAAAAATGTTTGGTTTAGAGCAACTGTTTCCCAGCTTACTGGCTTGGTCTCACTGTACTTCTTCCAGCTTCGCCGCCTGCAAATACTTTCAAGACAGCCCACATAAGTAAGTATAAAACTTCTCTTCAGTTTTTACAACAGATTTGTTATGTTCTCTGAGCTTAACTTGAAAGATTATAAAGAGCTGTGTTAAAATCAAACGGTTTACAAATACACAGTACAAAGTACAGTACCTACTGAAATCCTTTGTAGCAGTTACATTGTGCCTAAATTCTGCAAATCTGAATGTGTGAAATACCCCAAATTTAAAGTATCTTCTGACCTCTTTTTTGTCTAAAGCAGCATATTCAGCTTCAATGCTTTCAGCTTCAGGATCACGTGAAAATACCATTCGAGATTCCAGATTAAGAGCCAGCTCTTTGTGGTGTTGTTTCTCTGCACAGTCACACGGGGTATCTTTATTTTCATTTTCTGCAAACAAATCTCCACCATGTTTTACTAGAAGCTGAAAAGTAAAATGGGAAAACAAACAGTTATTAATTACAACTCTAATAGTACCCAGAAGAAAAGACAGCTAAGAAAATAATAATAACAATATGAACAAAAACAACAATAATAACAGAACAAGGAAAACAAAAAGAAGAGGCAATAGTAATGCTCCTTGGGAAACAAAGATTCTCTGTTTTATTAAATAAATTACTGCTATAATTACTTGTATACCCACCTTAATTCCGTGGAACTGCAAAAATCTCAGAAATACTTTACAAGTTAATGCTGTACAATATGTCTCTGTTAGGTTTTAAACACTAAAATTCTGCTCTGCTGCACTGGTCCATAGAAAATGAGGGGCCTGAGGTTATCAAGCACCTGGCAAGACGAAGCTGGATACTTCTTTAATTTATTTATATATGGCTGAAACTCCACCATTCTTCCCACACTGGTACACAGGTGGTGACAGAAAATGGGAGAATCTTTGGGTAGGAAGGAAGATGAGGTACCAATTCAGAGAGAGCACACAGTACTCCTGGGAGCTCTACCTTATATCTGAGGACATGAGACAAGCAAACAGCTCTAATGCTAATAACTCTAATACAGTCTATTATTGTGCCATTTCAGCAATCTTGTCTCTTGCCAGTAACCACTCAGAAATGGAGTCTCTAGCTGATAAACACTAATTGTGCTGCTCTCATTACCTTGCCAAGCCTGCCTCCTGCTAGAAACTGATCTGATATAAGCAAGAGCAACAAATGCCACGCATTTCAAAGGCTGACAGTGGATCATTTTAATAACTTATTATGGTATCTTTATAACACATTCTAAACTTCTAATGATGGAGCACCCATTACAGTCATTCACTAATAAAATGATTTATCATATTTCTAAATAAAACTTGATCGATGAACATTATCTTGCCTTCAGATCACGATGGCTCTGCCAACACTATTCTGTATTTCTAGCCAGGATATTTCAAAATTCAGCTTTTCATTTTTATGCTTCTAAGAAAAATAAAATTTCCCCAAGATGTTCTGTTCTCCACATAAATCTTTCAGATCATGATCAGCCACTTCATTTTCTCTTCAGCAGAGAGTATTTTCTTGTCACTGTAAAACTGGAATCATTCTTGTAGATTCTTTGGGAACTTTTCCCACATTCTCCAAAATAAAAAGAAATGCAAACCCCAAAATCCCACAAACCAGTGTAACAACAAGATTCAGTTGAGAAGATATTAATGTCATTAAGTATGACACCATATTTTATCTTCATAGCAGATCGTCAGATAGAAATAAAGGTAATACTAGGATAATTACCAAGATACCCAGCCTACAATTACCTTATTCTATCTACACCTCTTAACATTGGAAAAACTTTGCTAACTTGAGTTTCACATTCTGTCTGTACATTTTAAACTCTAATAAAAATTTAAGTGAGGCAACTAAGACAACTTCTGAGGTAGAAAAAGAATAAATATAATTGAAAGAACACTCCAGAGATCTATGCAGCTCAAAATCTAGTACACAAGATGAGGACACAATATGCAAATCAACAAGTTTTTATTAATGATGCCTTCTTTCTCTAGTAGCACTGTTAAAAAACCTTCTGTCTCTTAACTCACTAAGAGGAGATTAATAATTTTAATAATCACATTAGTAATTTAAAGAAAAATGCCATTTAGTATGCCAAACATACTGTGACAGAGTGGAATGTATCTGTATAAAATCAAATCTACTCAGCATGAAAGTTAAGCCTTTTTTCTGCTCAGTATTTTGAAGTAAGAACATTAACTTTGCCCAAACTATCTTTAGCAATGGATTCCACTCAGCTGTTCTGCTCAGAAGAGAAGTTTAACACATATGAATGGAGTAGCATCAAGACAGCACATTTGACTATCAACTCTTGAACAAATCAGCTAGTAGATGGTTCACTCACAAGGGACTATTTTTTTTCCTTATATAGCTGTGGTGCAGATGGGAGAAGATACAAGGCTGGGTTGTCATGAAAAGTTATGGAAAAAGGAGACTATTAAAGTGAGAAGCTCTGAAGTGAGAGTAAATATCACAGTACTGGGCAGGCAGTGGAGAAGAAAAGCTACAGGTGCTCCTGAGGTTCCAAGTAACCTTCAGTTTACCAGAGCGAGGGAAGATGACTTGAGGATTCAGCAATTCAGTTTTTTATCTCTTTTTGTTTTGATAAGAATGTTAATCCTCAAATACTTTCAGAAAAAAAAAAAAAAAGAGAGAACATTGTTAAATTCCTTTAATAAGCACTATTTTGGGCTTTTCATAATGTAGTGTTCCTGTTCATAATTCTTTTCTTGTCGATGGAGTTAGAAGGACCACAGGCTACACTGGAGGGCTTAAGATATCACAGATAAAAATCTTAGAGTCCAAGGTTCTTTGCTCTGTGGTTGGGCACATAACAAAGTCTGAACTTGGGGGTGTACTCTATGTTTCTAATGTGGAAACCATGACTAGCTAGACTACATAACTGTGTCCAAACTCGAGCAAAGAGTAAACCATGGGGGTCAGACTGTAAATTCTTCTTCAAAGACAAACTGAAGGCCAATCAGAGTCAGAAATGGTCTAGTCAATTGAACAGTACATATTGTCATGATAACATAACCCAGTTTAAATAACTAAATGTGGAACTAGCAGATGTACTTCGATTCATCTAATGAATCATATCACAAACAGCAAGAAATAGAACAATACATGTGAAGAAACACAAACTATGGACTTTCATAATGAGTTTAAAGCCAACTGATTTTACAGTCTCCAATTAAGAGCTGCAGCCAAGGTCCAAACCCACAGTTTAGTCTCCAGCGACCACGATTCTTTCTGACATTGTAGTCTGCCTGGATCTTATTGTGTGAGCCCATTTGCTTCAAGCCCTTGAAGCTGAAAATATTGAACAATTGTGTCTATTCCTAATACCACTGCATAGCCCCATGTGGCATGAAGGCAGAATGACTGAGGCAGAAAACTCCTGGCTCAAATCCTTTGTAAATCTGAAGTTTAAGTTACCTGAGGATCTCAAGTGTAGAGAGAGAGAGAGAAAGAGACAGAAGACAAAGAAATAAGAGCTTCCGTGGATAATGTAATTTTCTTTTTCAGTACATATTGATATGGGTCAAAATGTAGGCACTTTACAGATCAGTATAAAAGATATAATATTTCACAAATGTGAGTAAGCAATAAAACAAAAAAGTTAATACAATATGCTATCAGATTTTTTCCCCCTGAAACAGCTTTGTGAAACACTGTGCATGTCACTTACTAATAGCAGTATACAGACTTGTGATTACGTATCAACTTTTACCTCAACACAGGTTTTCATCCCTGAGGCAGCCGCATAGTGCAAAGGTGTATTTTTTTTGTTATCAACAGCATCAATGGCTGCTCGTTCATATTGTCCTTCATCCAGCTTTGCTCCCTTCCACTTCAGGATCATCTGCAGACAATCTGCTCTTCTGCAGTCGTCCTCCGAGGGTCGTGTCAGGCGAGGATGAAGAGCTCCTTCAGAGATCATGATCTGAGGTCCCATACACAGCAAGTGCATAGATGTCTCATTGTGCACATTCCGTTTATTCGGGTTACCGTCTCTAACAAAAAGGAAAGTTCTGCAACATGGGGAAAAAATAAATTAGCACACAATTCCACTCATTTCCCTGAACTTGGAAGGGTCTATTATGACACCTGTCTTAATTTCTTGCCAAGATTTTGATGAGCCATGTGAGTGATAAACATTCTTAATCAATCATTACTGTGGGACAGCTCTCCTACATTTCTTAGGAGTCAATAGCCAAGATCTGGACGAATTGCTGAAATACCATTAAGTACCACATATAATTACTTCGTCAGCATCTGACATAATTTTTGTTGGCAAAGTTTATTCTACAGTTCTGTGTTGTATTGCAATAAATGTTATTAAGTCACAAGATTGATTGAAATAGATACTTTCTTTTTTCTACTCTCTGTCCTGAACAGCAGTGCATTTGGTAGTTTGCAAATAGCTAATACTAGAGCAATTTCTTCAAAATCCATTCTCCTTTGCCATATCTTTAGTCAGATATCAAGGTAGTACTTACAACTTCTTGAAAACATATGAAATACTTTTCCCGCTAGATTCTATTTGCTGTCTCACTCTAGAATATATGGAAGTGCATAATGCGAAACCCTCATCTACGAAGATGACAGTGGCTGGCAAGAATTAAAGTCTTCTCTTGAATGCTTTACAGGCAGTTCAAAGTGAACAATAAACTATACTGGCAGAAGGATCAGCTTGCGAATGAAAGGAAAACAACAGACTGATTCCTGGAATCACAACTCTGATTCCCGACAGCTCCCGAGACAACACAGCTCTCTGCTGCTTCTTGCCAGCAAGGAATTATAGAAGTCACAATCCAGTTCTGAAATGGAAGAACTGAGACATATCATACAAGCCAAACTTGCTTTAGCCTTTTGAGGTACACTAAAATAATAGATTTTTTTTCTTAATGAAGAAAAATGGCAGGGAAGACAGACCATCTCTTTGTAGGACTGGGATCAGAGACACAGCAAAGGTGAAAGAACCCCATGTGAAGGTAGGAAGTACGGTTTCCAGGAGAGATGAGAAGCACGGGGGACACATTCAAGAAGTCACTGCAGAAACACCTGCACTGTTCTTATGAGCCCCCACATAAAACAAGCAGAAGTCACTGTTCATCATCTCTCCAGGCTGTTCTCTGTCTCCAAAGACTTTGCAGGTATGAAAAAAAATTATTCTGGAATCATCATCCAGTCAATACAGGGGATCAGCTTCCACTCTCCCTGTCCTCATCCACAAGTCTAATTAAAAACAATTCCAATCACTTTCAGTTAAAAACACAGCTCAGCCACCTGAAGGCAGGCACTGCCTAAATATAAAATGAGACCATATTGCTCTGCGTGAACAGAGCAAAACAGAAGAACTTGGTAACCAAACGACGAAATAATATGTTATTTATCTCAATTATTGCCCTTGCTATCGTTACAAGTCTAAATGCCAGCTCCCCTTTCCCTTGTCCCCGAAAGATCCTACCAGGTGCTACACGGTAGGCCTTTCTCTTGGGGTTCTCCTCATCTTTGCTCAGGACAAAGAATAAACCTCAAACTATTTTATTATTAAAGGAAGAGGCTCTACAGGGTGGGTTTGGAATTTCCCTGTCGAAAATTATTGGAAACAGACAGGACAAGTATTTCAGTAGAAAAATGTAGGCTCTGCTGATCTGGTCCTGCAGTGGAAGGGTATCTTGATGACAGCCATTTGGTCAGCTGGATTTTTGTCTTTTCTTCCCTCTGAAAACCTCGGAATAGTTTGAGTCCAAAATTAAACTTTTTAGTAAAATACTCTTCTTTTAAATAAGTAGTAACAAAGTATTTAGAGGAAAAGAAAAAACAAAAGCGTCTCCTGCCCTATTTTGGCAGCAAAAATGTTCCTTAAAGAAATCTCTTTTCATTTTATGATAGCTGACATGATAGATGCATTTGTTAGGAAATATGAATATGCCAGACTTGAGATTAAAGATGTTGCCAAGAAAGCGATAGCACAATTTGTTTGCTTCGGGTTTTGTTGTTGTTGTTTTCAGAGGAAAGGGATTTAGCTTTACATAGTATGAAACCAGAGAGAGAAAGAAAGGAGGGGAAGGAAGTTGGGAAAGAACAGAAAGACAGAAGGAGGGGAAGGAGAGGGAAGAGAGGCAGGAGAGAAGGAGGGAAGGAGGGAAGGGAGGGAAGAGAAGGAAGAAGGAACGAGGGGAGAGGGAGGGAAGGAGAGAGGGGGGGAGGGGAAAAAGATAATTCATTGGGGGGTGAATTCTATAGATATGAGCATGCTGGATGCCTTAGACAGGAGGTTTTGCAGGTACCCACTGCAAAACCTGGATATAGAAAATACAGGGCCAAATCTAAGCCATCTTGGTCTCTGCGAGATATAACTTTGGAGACTCACTAAAATCTGAGATTCTCTACTTTTTCAATAAAATCTCTTTATAGTTCACTAGTTTCTTTTCTTCCATAAAGTCCCTTTCACAATTTAATTTGTTATATTTTTACTTCAAGTAAAGATCACCCCCCCACAACTTAGCTTTTGATGCATTTGCAAACTGCAGGATGAACAGAAAAATGTGAAATAGTTAATTTTCCAATTCAGAGTCCTTAAGTCAAGAATAAAAACAGTTTTTTTTAAAAAAATTATTTTTCCTTCCTCCTCCTCATACCCATGGCATTTACTATCTGTGTGTCTCCTAATGTTCCATCCCAAAACTCTTGCATCTTTCTTAAGAAAAAAAGAGAGATCACAGCACTGGGAAGAGGCACCAGCTAAAGACTGTGAAAGACTTTATTTGTGGCTCCTTTTTCAGTGGTTTTTAAAACTAGGTAACAGTGATGCTCAAGTCAGTAGGCCTACTTATTTTTACCTGAGGTCTGTAAGACAAAGTTGTTAAAGGTATCAGACATCTGTTACCTTCAGATTCGCTCTGGAATGAGAAGAGAAGAAAGTGTGACAAAGAAGGGGCCAGATCCCTTCTGCAATCGCTACAGTGCACTGTGGTGTGGTAGCAAAAGTACCAGTTTTTCAAATACAGCAGCATCGAGCAGGAATCCCTGAGGCCACACAGCTGAGGAAGTATTGAGATTAAAGGCTTAAACCAGGACAAAGGCATCATACCAAGCTGTGGTACAAAGCTGACAGGGACAGTTCAATACTGCGAAGAGGCAGGATTTTTCTCTCTCACATCAAGTGCCCGAACTTTCAAAGTTTGCGCTTTGACTGTATAACATGCTGCATGGCTGCACTAATTAGATCTGTGTATTCTGAATGTCAGGAGAGTCCTTTATGTACTCGTTAACCACATCTTTTCCCCCCACTTCTAGTTGCTTTATAGTCAACGTATTGATTCCTGCTACTTCTCTAATTCAAAGTAAAATGTTACTTTAAAATTCAGTGAAGAACTGTGGTTTCTGTACGACACTGAACCAGGGCCTGATTATTTTTAACTCCAAGAAGACCTTCATTGTCTCCTCCCAAACCAAAGTTTCCCGGGTATCTTTAGCTATCTAATCATTACCTTCTAGGTCTGATAATATTATAATGTACATTTCTGTTTTCAATATTAAGCTCTTTATCATCAGTGGAATTCCATGCTGTGGTATTTTAAAGCATGTGATTGACTCCTGAATCAGGTTACGGGGCATCTGATTTCAGAAAAGCACAGCACAATTTACACACAAACAAAAAATATTCATAGCGTCTGCTAACATAATAGTAAGGTTAACTGAATCATATCAATTAAAGAGACCATCCCGCCTATATTAATCTCCCTCTCTTTATTTTTTTAAAAAAACTTATAATATTTTTCCCACAACTCTGCTGAAAATCTCTTTAACAATCCCAAAATACGGGGTTTTCATCCTTATTTGATTGACTATATTTTGTAACTTATTAGTTTTCATTTACTAAGATTTATGTAGGTTTATAGAAGAACCTTTGTAGAAGACACAGACGCTGAATGGATACAAATACTCTCCCATAGCTCGAGGTAGATATTTCACCTTATCCTCAACAGTTCAGTGATGAGATGCTTCTGCCACACGCTGAAACTCTGTGCATAGAAGTAGAATTTGAAGGCTGTCAAACCAGTACCCCTTTTTGAATCAAAAATGTCTCTCTAAAGGGTTAAACAGTATTTCAGAAAGTGGCTTTAGTAGTGAGCAACTTTTAGTATGATTTTTTTTTTCCACCATAAAAATATCTCTTGGGAAAAAACAATAAAACTCTTGTTTTAAGAAGTTATGTATATCCCAATCTAAAACAAGAAGTGCTTACATCCTGCCTGCTTGCAGATTCTCTGTTCTTAAGCAAACAGAAAGGCACTTTTCTCTATTAACCAAATTATTAAAAGCTCTAGGATGGATTTAAATCTTCTAAAGTGTAATTGTACTGTCTTAGTATCACTTCATAGCACAAAGAATATCTCTACTCAAATAAGTCCATCAGCGAGGTAGATTTTGAGCCCCTGCAGCAAGAAGTATCAGGTTATTTTTTTTTCCAAGAAACAAATCTAAAAAACCTCCCTAAGAAGGCTATTCCCATGCCTAAGCTCAACATTTTCCCTTCCGTCAAAGTTATCTGCTAAAAAATTGCCCAACCATCTCTAAATAATGTTGATAACTTCAGTAAGAACCATATCCAAACTGAGAACAATCTGTGGCATTTGTAAACACTGCTGGGCCTGGGAAAACAGTAGTTTTGATTACTTGTTCTCCTTGCTTGTCACTCAACTTCTGTGTCTCATAAATGGATATGACAAACACCAGAGCTGCCAAAAGCAACCAGCACCTCACTCTGGACACAGAATTGGGCTTCAAAGTGCCACACTATTCCCCCTTTTTCTCTCCTTAATCTCTTCCAAAAGTTAAAGGATTGGGTCTTCAGTCTTAAGGGTAAGTCAAGCCAATGCCGGAAAGCGCAGCTGAATCCATGACTTGCAGTTCAGAGAAAATGACTAATGTCCAAAAAAGGGTAAATAAATACATTGTACATGCACAAATTCATCATTCGTCAGGGCTCTATTTTTACCAGTGGTATTTGGTGCATAAGACTTTCACAGAGCAGCGCTATAGACCCCTGCCATTGGGCTCACAACTTCAGATGTATAAAAAGCTAAGTTTCACCTGGAAATGGACTGATACAGTGAAAATACGCATTGCCTATGGGAAATATCACTTACCACAAGGCAGTCAGACTTTACTCTAGTTGCAGTTTCCAGAATTTGCTTCAAGTTCTAGATCTTTGCAGAATCCAAACTTGAGATGACAAAAGCATGACAGAAGTGTTGAAAAAAGTGACAAAAAAAGAAAGGGCTGTAACATTCACACCTACTACTAGAAAAGCAGCAAGACACTCAAGATCACAAGCCTGTGAACCTGAGTAATAAACAACTGGCACCTTCCCTCACTTTGGGAAACTGACATCCACACAACCACCTCTTCAGGTTTTCATAAAATCCTTCACACTTGGAGCATAAAAATCACCATATTTACAGTCTCTGTCTCTCAAAAAATGCTATATATTTATAATGATATATATATACACACACATGTATATATATGTATGCACATAAAAACATAATGAAAATGTATCTGTATAGAAAATTAAAACAAACAAAAACACTAATGCAAAACGAAATTATAAAAGCAGTTCTGACAGCAGGACACTAAAGCAAGTCATGCTACATAACCTATACAGCAAATGGCACTGTTGCTTTAAGCAAGACAAGTAAGGTACTAGAAAAAGGCGAGCTGCAGCAACAAGGTAAACTAATCTGTACAGGGTTCCCTTGCACAACATCCCCTCTAGTCTTTGGGTTCGATAGCATGTGCAAATCCAGCTTGCTACTAAAACAGTCACACTGCAAACTCCAGTGTGGGAGAGAAGTGTGGGTAAGCCAGAAGTCACAACAACATATGCACCAGGCAGCCACTTGCTCACTTTCCCGGGTGGGATCGGGGAGAGAACTGGAAGGCAAAAAGCAAGAAAACTCATGGGCTGAAATAAAGACAGTTTAATAGGTAAAGCAAAAGTTGCACATGCAAAGCAAAACACTAACACTACCAGAATCCCAATAAACATGAACAATATCCTGCTGTAGTAAGATGTGAGGTTATACCAGAGGCTACTTGGCTTAAAAGCAAAGGAAGCATCCGAGAGACTGTCAATGATACTGTCTTCGCTGCTGATCGAAGTCTGAAAAACTAATCCTTCCAAAATCTGAAGTTTTTCACAGACATTTCAAGCTCCCTTACATCAAGTATGCTACTCTGGCCTTCAATTCCATATTTTTCCTAAACAGAAATGCCTTCCATTTGTTCCCTTTCATTTGACTCCTACCAAGCACAGCACATCTGGCAAAATGGGTTAAATCAATTTCCTGAATACTCAAGCAATTTCTGCGGATTTTCAGAGAAAGTCACCAATTAGAGAACCAAGTCCAGGCTATGGCACATATGAATCATGTCTTTTACTTAGAGCAATCTAAGGTTCAAATGGAAATCTTTGGCTCTGCCAACATACACTCTTCTGGGCCTATTTCACTTATGCCCTTTAATGTAATGTTCAGTAGAAAAATACTGCCTAGAACTCAAGGACTGTCTTTACTCTTTCCTAAAATGGCCCTAAGAAGTCTTACAAACTTTTCCACTGTATTGCTGTCATTTCACCAATGGTTTCCTCAAATAGCTTTTTTTTCCAAAAGACTATTAAAGTGATTAAAGGTAGGTCAGCACCTGAGTCTGAGTTGCAGTTTTGGGCTGACTCATGTTAACGTACTACCCATTGCCTAAAGACACCTAACAAACATCTCATACAAGTAAGCAACAATAAAGAGCTTGCTGTTCTCTTCACTAAAAAGATGCAAACAAGTTGAAAAGTTTCTTTGGTTCAGTGGTTTTGTGTCAGCTAATACGGTCAAGTAGATAGACAGTAATCTTTGGTTTGGTACAACACAAAAAATACAGGAGAGACAATACACAGGAGTGGCAAAGGGATGCAACTGAATTGTGGAGCACAGACCCTAAGATAGTGTACACTGAAAGTGAGGAACACAAAACTTGGATAATCCTTACATCTGTTATACTGTGGGCCAAAATAATCATGCTTTATACATTCCTATGCCTGTTAGGAGGAACAGCAGCATCAAAAGACAGAATTAAACCATTCCTGATGCAAAAGGGTATCAACAACATCCTTAAGTTATCCTTAACCAGAAAACTATTATATTTAGTTATTTATGAATGCCTTGAGCTTTGTGTTCCCTTGGACAGTCAGGAATATCGTTTCTGTGATCCCATGCCACTTCCAACTTTTATTTCTGTATTCTGAGTGAGATTTCAAAAGAAAGAGAGCTGAGTGCCAAATCAGAAGCAGCTTCCACTGAAGCTGGCTGCTCACCAGCAGCTTTTGTGACTAAATGTGTTCTGTAATGCAAAATCTGTTTGATTTTCATCTGTCTCTGGCCCTTTCTTCTATACATGTCTTCACAGCTAGAATCAATTCTTGAACTTGGGTGTCATCCTTCCAGCCTTCTCTCCAAATCCCTCCTTCGAACACTGTTTTTTCTGAAAAGACTATCCACACTGAATTCTCTTCTCAGATAACTGCGAGACTATTATTTTTAGACTGGCTTCAAACAAATGTCAGATGAAATAATAAGCATGAAACTATCAACGAGTGGGTTCATCGTCACTCTTTAAACACACAGCTTTGTCCTTCTGCGCAGAGACCATTACCTACATATCAGCTTGTAAATCACCTAGCAGTGTATGACATCTAGTGTTGATACTATTTACATAGCAATGGTGATGAAATTACGCAGCAAATACTAGCAGGCTTTGCATCATTTCTATTTTTTCTATTTCTTAAAAACTATTAATTTATTACAGAGGTTGTCTCATCTTCCTCTGTCTCTCCCTCCAGAAAAATCCTTTCAATCCTTACGCTGCTTGATCTTTAATGACACTGATTTTTATTTTCCTTACATTAGGTAATTTTATTAAATTGAAAAAAAATTCAAATTAAAAAATAAATTAAATCATCCACAGTCTATATTTTGGACAAAAGGAAAAGTGAATATTTTAGCTGGCTACTGTATTAGCTACGAAAGTTATTTCTGATAAATTTACTTCTGTTTATGAGAAGGTAAACTTACTGTTTCCAGTAAGTGTTGAGCCAACAGATCTCTCTGGTGTGGAGGCCACATGTGGCTCTAACCCAGGGTGAAGCTCAGCCATTGGACACAATGACTCAGCATTTACCAATCAACTCGGCAGAGTCACAAACTCTACCCAGTAACAAAATCAGTTGAAATAAATATGCAGTCATCCTGGCTGGCAAGGACCAAAGCAGTACTCCTCTACAACTCAAATACAATTTTACTTTGCCTGTGGGAAAATGTTCATAAGTGTTCTACTAAGGAGACAGACAACATAGAAAAATAAATCTCTAATAGTATACCATATTAATTTTCGTATTTCACCAGTCACTAATGAAGTGATCTTATTCTGTAGTATCTGATGTCCAAGGAAAGAAAAGTAAGAACAATGTGGAGAACAGATTATAATTTCAGTAAGAGCATTTAAACAGCATCTGAACATATGCAGGGAAGAGCAGTGCAACCTGAGGTTCCTGCTTTCCTAAGGATGCAGAAGAACGTGGTAGCAAGAACTCAACATGCTCAATAGCGGCACCTGTAACTGGAGAGCAAGGCCGTGTTGTGACCAGTGAACTCCATAGGCATCACATCTATTCAGCCTACTATGGTTAAAATAGTCAAAAATCAAGTAAAAAAAGGTCCATTTTAAGAGCTGAAAATATCACAGCTGACGGGCATTTGAACTTTGCTTGTAGGTCAGACTGCTAATAAGATAAAGCCTACCAACTGTTGTGTATTTTGTGAGGAAGTCATGAGGAGCACCAGGGAATCCACCTTGGGAGGCAACACATCTAAATTAGTGAGAGCTGCTTTTAAACGAGATTTTGAGCTTTGGAATAAAAAAAAAAAGACGTGGGAGTAAGCCAGATAAGGGTTTGAGTTTTCCAACCTGCCTTAGCTGTCCTTTAAGAGACAGTGCCCAACTGGGTGAGAGCCTCAGAGAGATCTAGTGAACATTACTGCTGCTACTCCATGTCTGTAGCTGCTACTCTAAGTGTCCCTACTGCCCTTGGCAGTTTACTTAAGTGAGAATTCAGCCACAGTAAGAACTTGCTCAGTTTTAAAGGCTTCCTAATTTTACCATTCCTCCATCCTCTTGACTGCTCTTGAGGCTGGATATCTTGAAAATGACCTTATAAATGACTATTTTCTACCATCCAGTCACACATTCTGCTACTAAAGTAATAGGCATTTCAATTCCCTTGGTCTTCTTCTTCTTTACAAACACTTCCACAAATCCTGGTCAGATCATGTTCTTCATATATAACTCTCCTACCTCAGATCAAAACCACCCTTCAATATTTCATATTCCAAAGCATTTAGTAGGTGACCAAGCCTCATAACTGTATAAAAATAACTCACAGATCATTCATGGCAAACCACAAAACATTTAACAGTATACCACAGACATTATTTTCCACAACTAGCATTCATGTCTGATATTGTAAAACTGCAAAAGTAGCGTTGCAGGTGCTTACTATTCCATTCTACATGATTTGGCATATTCTAGGATGAGATTCATCTTCTCAGCTCCAGATATCTACAATGCAGACAACTCCAGTTGATCCAGTTCTCTTAGATTCCCTTTAAAAATCAACGGGAAGAAACAAGCACTTCTGGCACACAATTAATTTAAAATATTTTAGAGTCAACTTCACAATAAAATCAATTGCGTTGTCACCTTCGCTGATTATTCTGACTAGATGTATTACCTAGGTCTACACCGACTATAAAAGGAGTCTAGCATGAATAATTCCAATACAGTCATACTTACTTTTATGAATAAAATTAATCTTAAATAAAATTATATTCTAAATATTCAATTTACCTGTGTAATCACTGATAATTAAAAAGAACCTTGCTTTTTCTTGTTCAAAAGTGAATAATCTAGACAATAGCACTCTAAGAAATTATTCAGATGAAGTATTATAATATATTGTCATATTTTAAGTTATTAAAACAGGACAGAATTCTTTTGTTGTGGTGGAAAAAGGGAAAATAGGTGGACACCTTTTATACTAATATCAGCAGTAAATCTTTATAAAACTTCTTTTAGGAAACAAGCATACACAACTGTTACACCTTCATAATATTTTGCCAAATGACCTGTAAAATTGCCCAGAAAACATCAAACAAATGTGATCATTCAAAGAGTTACCATGAAGGAAACAACAACAAAAGACTACTCCAGCATTTCTGAACAACCTGCTGAAAATGTCCATACATTCAATCCAAATTCCTTTACACTGTCACCTTGTTGTTTTAGTTAATAACTCCATGTTTTTCCCATTTGCCCTTATTAGGCAAAGAGCTGCAATTAACCTCTTTTTTTTTTTTTATTTCCCCTTCAGATTTATATTGGAAGTATCGTCAGGAAAGTAATTTAAAAAGGAACACCAGTCTTATTGGCAAAGCATTGAACAGATTTTCAGAAATTTGGTAAAGAAATAATACATTTTGTAGCACCTTTCTGAACGTTTTAGCATGAATGACTTAGGTCAATTTGTATCTCAAAGTTTACAGAACTTTTATCTCAATCAAAACAGTAGAGAGTGAAGTAGCCTCTTTTTTATTTTCATCTCCAGGAAAAAAAAACAACCAACCAACCTGAAATTCAGAGCAGCTTCAACATTATCAGAAAATAATCAACTACAGAACTCTCTAAAGCCAGAAGATCTGCAAGGAAGTTAACAGGGTTTTCTCTAATACTTCTCCTTGACATACATTTTTGCAGCACAAGAATCTCCTAATATCCTCTTAATTTGAGAGAAGTCATGTCCTGAAAAACAGTCTGCACATATCTCCCTCCAACACCCTCAAAACTAATTTTCAACTTGACTCCAAAAGGAATAAAAACCAACAAAACCTGACATTGGAAGAGAGTCACAAACATGTTGTGACCAATGCAACATTCCTTCTGACATCAACAAATTTTCTGTCAAATTCATCCTATATAACATATTGGTAATCTCAATACACTTTTTTTGGATTGCATTACAATTGCTTAGACTAGCCCTACTGAAACGTCTTAAACCGCCATAAAAACTAGATTAGATAAGACCGTAGCCTACATCGACCTGAAATTCAAACCACCTCTACTTTGATCTTCTATCATACTACTGCAGTGAAAAATACTTCCAAAATTATAGCAATGAAACAAGAATTATTTCCTATACCCAGATCCTGGGCACATTTCCCAATGTTTCTCTCTGGCTAGCTCAGCTTTGCCTTCAATCGCAGAGTTCCTTTACTATTATTAACTGAGAAGCAAGCATCAATAATTTTTTTTTTTTCCCAGTTTCAGCATTCACCTCAATTTCCAGAATATTCTGTAACTGGAAGCCTTTGTTTTTTCTGTTCTAGAAAAAAGTATCAGCTTCCCAAACCCATCCTGCCTCCCCACAGCCCCATGTTTTCTATCACATCCTCCTCCTCTTCCATCTTCAGCCCAGGACCAGCAGCAGCTGCTACAGATGATCCAGTTTGGCTTGAGAACTCACAAAGTGCTCAGAGCAGCAGTATGAAGTGCGGAAAATCTGTCATGGATCCAAAAAGCTTCCCAGCAAAGCTACAACACTGAAAGTCATGTCACAACATATCTTGCAAAATGACAAGTCATCTAAGGTTTTTTTTTTTTCCCTTTCAACCACAAGTAGTGTGTCCTCGTGATTTCCAGCCACTGCATCTCGCACACCCTGTTACTGCCATGTATTTCAGGTGCAGTTCACCAACAGTCAGACCCTACTGAATAACTTCCCACATTGATACCAGTTCTTTCAAACTGAGCAGTCTGATGGTCTCAAATGTAGTTCAGGATTAAGCGAAAAAATCCTGAGGGCATTGGAGGTGCTTGATCATCTGAACATTGCATTTCCTAAAGAAAACCAATTTCTTGCATGTTCTTTCTCTGTAATATTTTTATACCCATTTAGTGAATGAAATTTAAACAATCCCCTTAAATAGGACTCTTCCGTCAAGACCTTCATTCATAGGGAATCATGATAAACGTGTATAGTGGAATAAGACAAATGTGTATGTTGTACAAAGCTCTCAAAATCCATCTGTGAGTGCTATGTTGGTTTTATTATTTTTCTGATGTTTCTGAGTGCTATGTAACTTTTTTATCTTACCTCCAGAAGCCTTATCTATCACCTATTAGAGACTACCTATTTATCAGCTTGCAGTGACCACAGTCTGAACAGTGATATCAAGATGGTTTTGTAACACAGAGAAGACATTTCTGAACTAGAGCTCTTCACATCCAAGGTAAACTTCTCTGAGTGTTAGTGCTGAATCTAAGCACTGCCAGCAGATGTCTAGACACTATAGCAGAAAATCACTGAATAAATCACACTCAAATTGCTCCTGCGGTATTTCCAATATAGCCCAATAAAGAAAACTTGAAATGTTTAGTTCTTTGCTTCCAAAATTGAAAGTAACCTTCTCATGTTTTCTGGAAAGATTTCAAGGTGTATATTTTATCTTTGTACCTTACTATTTTTAGAAAAAAGGCCTGAGAGTGTTAGGGGTTGGCAGACTGTAGTCCATGGGAGGAAAGGCTGTACGGCTCCATGTCTCCAGGTCCAGCCAGTGCAGAGGCTGGGGTGGATTCCCAATAGACACACACGCAAAAATATATATGCAATACAGATATACATATTGGTCCACACAGATGTACGTGGACAGAAACACTCAGCACTCGCATGACCACAAACAACACTGGCGGCCTCATTCTGTTCCCTTCTCTAGGCAAGCAGGATGAAGTTCTGCTAGTGGGAAAAATACACATATAAACAATGATTCCTTCAATAACTGGCCTTGGATACTGTTATCCTGTAACTGGCACCTTCCAGTTACCTCCCGCACACACATACTGCAGATCCCCAGTAACCGGCCTTAGACACTACCAGTACCTGGCCCTGAATCCTCTCATCTACAGTTGCCTCAAACAGGCCTCCTGGCTCACCTGTGGATTTATATCTGCTTTGAAACACAACTCCCAGGCCACTGGCTACTCCAGCTTGTTATTCAGTAGCCATTACACACTGATACATGTACTGACATGTGCATGCACTTTGCTCTCTCCAGTTGCTGGCACCACAGGTTCAAGGGTCCCTCTGTCATGAGGTCCCCACTTCAGTTGCTGGTACTTAGACCTCCATACACAAACATGCACACAGCAGAGTCCCACCACCCAGGAAAATAATTAGCAATAGAGTTTAATGAGAAGATAGGAGAGACTGCAGTGATCAAGCATGGTCAGACAAACATCATGGCCTGACATTTCCATGTCACTGGGCCCTTTTAGCCCCTGCTTTACTGTCCCAAACATATTCCTCCCCAAACCACCTTGATCTTTGTGGTTGGTTGACGCTGGCTGCCAGGTGCCCACCCAGCCACTCTGTCGCTTCCCGTCTTTAGCAGGACAGGGGTTAAAAAATAAAGCAAAAAAGCTTGTGGGTTGAGATAAGGACAAGGAGATGGCTCATCAATTACTGTTACGGGCAAAATAGACACAACTTGGGGAAATTAATTTAATTTATTGCCAGTTGGTAACAGAGTAGGATAGTGGGAAAAAACCAAAAACACTTTTCCCCTATTCCCCCTTCTGCCCGGGCTCAACTGCCCTCCTGACTCCTTCCTCATGGAGTAGCAGTGGATGTGGAATGGGGGTTGTGGTCTGTTCACAATGCTTCATCTCTGCTGCTGCTGCCACTGGTCCCCTGCTCCAGTGTGGGGTCCCACCCACTGGATAGTCTTTCCAGAACTGCTCCAGTGTGGGTCCTTTCCACAGCGTGCAGTCCTTCAGGAAAGGACTTCTCCAGCGTGTGTCCCCGCCAGGGTCACAGGTTCGGCCAGAAATCCTGCTCCTGCATGGGCTCCTGTCCACAGGCTGCAGCTCCTGCCAGGAGTTTGCTCCAGTGTGGGCTTCCCACACGCTGCAGCCTCCTTCAAACACCCACCTGCTCCATGGGCTGCAGGGGGATCTCTGCTCCATCATGGATCCCCATGGGCTGCAGGGAGACAATCTGCCTCTCCATGCCTGCACCATGGGCTGCAAGAGGCTTTGCCCCAGTGCCTGGAGCACATCCTCCCCCTCCTTCTCTGGCCTTGGCAGGGCTGTCTCTCTCACATTTTTTTCACTCCTCTCTCACAGTTGCTGTGCAGTGTTTTTCACTGTTTCGTAAATGTTATCAGGGAGGTGCCACCAGCATCACTGATAGGCTCAGCTTTGACCCGTGGTGCGGCTGCTTCAGAGCTGATTTGAGCCAGTTGTGTCTCCCATGGAGCAGCTCCTGATCTCTTCTTGCAGAAGCCATTGTTGCAGAACCCTGCTACCAAAACCTTAGCACATAAACCTAGTATGATCCTCTTCTGTAGACTCTTTCTGACACATGTCACAGCTGGGACATGAGGTGGACGGCTCTCCTGTGACAGCCCTGAAGCAGCAGCTCTTCCCTCTGATGAGCCTACCAGGATCCCCTCTGCCCTGGGGATGAGCCCTCCATCCTACAACCTCACCCAGACTCTATTATACACAACCCTACTAACCAGACAGAGAAAACAAGATACGTAGCTGTCAGTTAATGTGGAACTGCTGAGTCCTGGGTAACAACTTCTGGCAACTTCAAGCAGTGCTTTGAAAATTCTTGTTTGTGCCAATTAGCTGTGACCAGCAATTTTTGTTTTTTAAACATTAAATGCTCTGTTAAAGCAAACGGATCTGTCAGGTAAACATTATTTAGGGCTGAAGACCGAACAAAAGTTATATATTAGCGGAATGTCTATTTTCCATTTTTTAATTCAACATTTCTAATATACCAAAGCTTTCTATGATACCCATGAAAAATTATCATAGAAACAATCCTTGTATTTTAACACAATCTTGCTGAATTTTCTGAAGAGAAAAGAAACGAACAGCAAATTTACGAATTTTTACAGCACCAAATCCAGTTTCTGGGCTGTAAATGCTGGATGAAAGGCACAGCAGCCAGATGACTCAGACACCTGCTGTACAACTGTGCAGTTCAAAATAAGTGAGAAAGTTTTGTTAAGTTACTGTCAGTAGACTTCATGCTGCATTATGCAAAGTTTGTCCAGGTCAGGAGTTTTGCTTCGTGACCCTTGCACCTCTTCTCCAGTTTCTTGTTTCCTCATTTCTGAGATTGCTGTACCAGAACGTTCCCAACTCCCTTTCATTGCAAACTCGGTGCCTGCGCTTTCACCGTGACCTTGGACAGTCACCACCAGCCACACATCTGGTAACAGTGAGTTTGTCCCTTTGCCTTGGTATGTGGTAACATCATTGCCAGATAGGTTATTTCTGAGCATCCCAGAATATCACTTTCAAATACACTCTGTTATGCAAAAGGTGTACTGACAGCTGCATCGCACCACTCTATTTTGAGAAAATTTCACAGTGAATCGTAAAACACATGCCAGTTCGTATCCACCTACAATAACACAAATATCAGCCTATAAAGAAGAATTGAATCATATGGGATACGTATAAAGGGTGTTTCAAAAAGATGGACCCAATTCAGCAAGACCGTCGTTGTGGTGCGTGTGCGTTTCAACGGCATTTTGGCATTGATCTGCCCATGCCAAAGAGCATTTGAAGGATAATTTAAGGAAACATGTTGACATCATGAAATATACTGCTTTGAAATGGAGTCCATATTTTTGAAACACCCTGTAAGTAACATCTAGAGTTTGAACTACAAGTTAGCGTAGCTACAGATTCCAAAATATTTAAAATGTTTAATGAAGAGATAAATACAACTTATTATAGTATTATGGACATCTCATAATTGTAAACCTCTTTCAGAAAACAAACAGATTAAAATTATTTTTAGCTACTGTACTTCATGAATAATTAGAAGCATTCATTTTAATATTACATTTATTTAATCTCTGCCATATCCAGGACTTTCTGTATCTGAAGGAAGAGTCTTAACTGGGTATCACTTGCGCCCTTTCCACTATCAACTTTGCAAGCAGGCACCACCATAAGTCTGATATTTCTTCACTCTTACTATTTTGTTTAGATAAAAAGGCTACATTTTTGTGCAGCATGTCTTAGACAGGTGTTCTGAACAAAGCCCTTAGAAAGACAGCAGGAAAGTAAATAGTAAAAAAGCTTCAGCAAATTACTCCTAGCAACAGTGACAATTCTAGCAGTCCAGGTTTTCAGAAGCAGACTCCAGCAAATAACAGCACCTTCACTATGTTTATTGGCAAAAATGTATTGCAAACCTTGGACTCCAACTAGAAAAAAGAATTATTCTTTTGATCATTTTTTTGCAATGTGTGCAAAATAAAACTGAGTTGTCCTGTGAAACTTAGATGCTACAGGTAAAATGTCACTTCTAAATTACCTTTATTTTCAACACAAAGCAATTATTCAAGATCTCATCACAATGGTGCAATATGAATTAGCTAATGGACTGCTCAGAAGTCAGCAATTATGACTCAATTTCTTTCCATATGTGCAAACACTTTCATGTGTTCTTTTTGTTTAAATGAGGCTATATTTTCTGAAGAGATATTTTCTTTAGAGAAATAACCTGAAAATCTCAGAGAAAAAATACACAGAAAATGTAAATGGATGCTATTTTAAATTAAATTTAGTTTGGTTTTTTTCCCTATAATTCAAGAATCTGGAATGGGGGAAAGTTTGGGGATGTTAAGAAACAAACAAAAAGATTCAGTGGTGAAATGAAAACAATTAAAAACATAAATATAGAACACATGAAAGAGAAGAGAAAAATATTAGCAAAACTCAAGATAAATGAGAAGTTATGACATAAAAACCTGTTAGGTGAATCTAAAACACTGAGGAAAAAATCATGGTGGGAGGCCAGATGACTAGTAGAGTTACAGCATATGAGGGACAAAATAAACCTTATGAATACCAGAGGTCCATCCGTAGATATAAATACAGAAATGAGAAGAATATTAACAATAATCCAGTTCAGTATACACTTTCCATTCTGTTTCCTAATATATCAAGAGGATATTTATGAAATTCTCTCTAACTTACTAACTACTGAAGAAGAGGTTTAGCAATACCTACTCAGTACTCAGTTCACAAAATATGAGAACAGCTTGTACCTTCAATGTCTGGACATGGATAAGATGTTAATCTTTAATTGAACTTAGAGCACTGACAAAAATACAAAAGAATGGAAGCAGATAACATTAGGGACTGCCATTCATGTTGACTGTGGCAATAATAAACTTACTCATCATCAAGATATTAATGTTTGCTATTATTACCCAAAATGAAAAAAAAAAGCTGCCTGAATAACACAAGAACAAACATATATTTTGCCATCTGGAAGCTGATACAATCAGTATGGTATCCATTAGGTACAGCTTTAGAAACAGATTTTTTTGAGACAGGAAAACACGCCAAGAACAGTGGAACAGTCACTATTTTCAAAGAACTGTGGTATAGAAGTCTTCAGGAAGAAAGCTAAAACGGTCAGATACTGAAGTTGCAAAGAAAGAACAGAGATACTAAAAATAAAACTTAAAAATGTTTTACCAGTCTGTGATTATAGATTAATCTGCATGTTTTCTATTACTACTTGAACATGTTACAAATTCTGTGACTGCAACACACACATACATATGGATGTATATGTGTGCATAACGTGCACACACACAAGGTATTTATGACCTAGCCGACACTTGCATTTCTTAGGTCAATTATTCACAGCCAGGCAAAACTTCAAGTCATACTCACCCCAGTATACGGTTCATTCCATGCCTAGCAGCATAATGGAGGGGAGTATTGTGCTGGTACGTTTCTCCATAAGAAGTATTTGGGTCAAGAGTTTCTTTCAGTTGGGGGTTGCTTTCGTAGATTTGGCAGGCCAGGTTTTCATCTCCATTCATAAGAGCTTTGCGGAACTTGGTGGTTGTATTTCCCATGTTGCTGTTGCCTTCATCCACTTGTTGTACAGTTCTGTAGCATGCTTCACAGCCTAAGATGACAAACAATACTTCAGTTATTCTGTAAAACACTCCTTCCTAGATGAATTCAGCCAAAGCTACAGCACTGTAAGCAGTCATGTAAAGAAGTACATAGGACCTGTAAACTCTGCTCATTAATTTCTGAAATCCTTCTAGGTAAACACACACAAATTCCCAATTCTTCACAGATTATTTCCCTGATAAATTATGGCATCTCCCTGCACAAGTATTTTTACTATCTATCCTCTTTCAACATATGGAAAAGAAAAAAAAATGGCCAATATCCACCTGTATTAGAAGACGGGTAAATATTGGATTTGCATGTATGTGAATTAGAAATCAGAAGTGATTTCAAAACACAGTAAAACCAAAACAAAATTCTTAAACAAGAAGGCAAAGTTCTTCAAAAGCATGCAAGAAAGCAGACATCAGTTTAACTTTTACTTACAAAGATCATGTAAAATTGTGCTTGAAGCACCTGTGCTTGTGTAGGTGGGTGTAAATGACACCTTTCTGTGCCAGCAAGCTGAATGCATGTGAACACTGGAGTTACCATGGCCCCATCTTAACAGTTTTGCTAAGCATACTGTTTTAAACACCTAACCCCATTTTTAAAATGACACTGAGAGATCAGCGAATGGGTCTATCCAATGCCAGGCATTATCATGGCACAAAACAAATGCATCTCACAAGTCCTTGCAAACTGCAGTGCTCCCTGGCCTCTCACCTGTATCTGATGGAAGGAACCAGCAGATTGAGTTGCATAACGCCAGGGCAGACAGAGCATCTCTGCTCATGAGATGGGACAAGAGAAGCTCACCGGGCTGTACAGTCGGAGAGAGCATGTTGGTTTACATCAGAGAGATGGAGAGGGGACTCAGCACTAGGCTGCAGCTGGTAGCACAGGGAAGCTTCCAGGTCTCTTTTCTACATGAGTCACCCCACCAGACTGCTACATGCCAGACCTTTCACCCCACAAAGCACACAGTGGGATCCAAATATGCCAGGCACAGCAGGTTAGGAAATTGAGATTGACTATGTTGGGCACATACAGTCAGGCAGTGCAGGAGCTGCTTCATGCCCAGTACTTTTATATTCAACTTTTTGGGACTATCTTAAAACTTCTATTTCTACATTGGCTTTCCAGCAGTCACTGGTGTACAGACTGCCTTAAAGACAGACAAAATGGAGCAATCCAAGGGGTCTAGAGCTGCAGAAAATGCAAGAGAATCAGGATATGGATTTGACTGATGTGAAAAGGATTTGGGGAAACCTCGGGAAGAGCTGCAATGAGATATTTTTGTTCCCCTGAAGTAGTCCTCTCACAAGCTGCTTTCAGCTTCTGTTGTGAAGTTACGTGTCACGTTGCATCGCAGCCTTGCTACAGCTTTGCTCAGATCCCATTCCATGTAAGATCTGACCAGCAGGAGTCTTGCACTGTCTCCTCTCTGCAGTTCCTGAAAGGTCATTTTGTGAAGAGGAGGGAAAAGACCGCTTTCATCATAATCTTACCAGCGCTGCCAGGGCCGTTTGAGAAGAAGAGCGGTGGCCTCTGTGGCCTCTATTTTTATCCCTTTTCCCCCTCACCAAATCTTGCCGAGGCAACCCTTGTTTTGGCTTGTTGTGTTCTACCTTTTGATGTCACTGTGTGAGACAACAATGACACTGCCAAATCAGCTGACTTGACATGCTAAACATGCTGCCCATGTTCTCCTTTGTGACCATAGCTACCTAACAAGCAAATGTGTTAAGCAGATTAAAGTTTCTCCTAATAATAATAAAGTAGGCACTCATTCAAAAGCAGACACACGTCCTTCATATATTAAGTGATTTACACAAACCAAAGCCCAAATTCTTCAATTACACTATGGATTCTGTAGCATTTTGTATCTTTCCATCATTCCTATATTTTAAAATCTAAACATGTAGATACTATGCAGATACAACATTTATATTCTTCAAGAAAGCCACTGCATGTTCATATTACCATGTCACAGCTCTCAGTGCTGCAGATTAATGTGTTTTCAGATGCAGAAAGAGCTGCATTACTCTAAAGACTGCATAGTTTCAAGCTTTAATGAAAGACTGTACAAACCCAAGAAAAACTCTATACACTCTTTTCAGTCAACCAGCAGTTCATATTGCCTTCTATAGCTAGGATTCAAAAAACACTTGAAAGAATGATTTTCAGTGAAGTTTCTTAACAAGATTAGTTAATGGAATTATATTATCTGTCACTCCCTGTCTACCACCAATAGCTCTGAACACTATAAACTAAATGAGACAAGAGTAAGTGCCTGAAAGATACCATGTTCCTAGAATCTTCATGAAAATCAATACTGAAGATCCCACCAGCACCCACAATGAGCAGAAAAACACAAAACCTTCCTCCATAATTTGAAATTAGAATGTAACAGCACAAATTGCCATGCACTTATTTCTGGAAATTAGCAGGTGGATAGCTTGCATCAGCTGCAGAACATGCTGCCTTTTGCCCCAAACTGGAACATTACACAAACCTGTGTAGGGATGAGAGAGGGTGTTCAGAGTGTCAGGAGATAAGATGGTGTCCTCAGGCAGCCTGAGAGGAGGCTGAGTATGGGTGGTACTGTTGAGATGGTCAAGAGGAGGACTGAATGGATTTAGGGAGGGGTCTGGAAATGCATGGGAGAACTGGGGACTTGTGTAGGGTGGCTTGACAGAACTTAAAAGCTCAAGTTATTGTCATAACATCTGGGAATTTTAGGAATATGCAGCACGTACTGCTTCTTAAGTCACTGAACACAACAGTGACATCTGCTTCCATAAAAAATGTACACAATAAAGGTTACAGATGACAAAAGTATGACATAGAAAGGTGAATGAAATAAAACAGTAAAGTACTTGTCTGCATAACAGGACTACTCTGCAAACGAAAAGATTCTCAGTCAAAGGAAAGAGAGAATTTGAAGGATTATGAAACAGAGCAATGATATGGCTTTCAACAGACACAAGTGAAACTCCTCACAAAACCAAGAATCACCATAGAAGTATTGAAAATTTAGCAAATGGCTAATGTAACTATAATTATCCCATTGTCAAAATAAAATGAAAGATGACAGAATGGGGATCATCCATGAAAGCTCTTCAGCTGAAGGCGAACAGCTTATATTTGATGTGATAGCAAGTAACCAGCCTCTGGAAGAATGGAGGAGAGAAATGACAGGGTCAAAACTAACCCAGAAAACAATTCCCTATTTAAAAAACACATGATATGATACTAATGCCTTTCACCTTCATGCAGTATCCACAAGGTCTTTATTCTTTAACACTATGACAGGCATTAGCCTTTTATGCTTTGGAAATTCAGTGGCCCACACTGTAGTTTTCTTTTCAGAATTGTCCATTAAACATGCCAGCAGAAACACAGAAAGACAGGGAGAAGCTACCTCTGTACACTGGCAGACACAGTTGGCTCCCAGCATGTTTGGAAGTCCAGAAGAAACCAAGACGTGACAGCTGCTGCCTCTCTCAAGCTGCCGTGGCTCCTGAGTGCCCTGCTCTAAAATATTCAAGATCTGCCCATTTGCAGTGTTCATCTTTCAGCTAACACATCAACTACATCTGCCACCAAAGAAGCCTCTACTTCAACTGAAGGAGAAAAAGGATAACACAAGAGCCCATGCAACAGACTTCTGGATCTGAAGATGGCTGAAAGGGGCCCAGTCTGCCTTCTTTTTGCGTTGCTTTTACTTTAAGAGCTTCCAACCCACTAGGTACTCTCAGAGGCCAGTAAGCTAACAAGGCTAATGCTGGAACCAGGCAGTGGTCCAAAGGAAAACTTGGTTTGCTCTTTCAGCCCCTCATGTTTTTGAAGGTGAAGGGCATGTAAACATGCGCCTCTGGAAAGGGGGAGGTGGTGAGCAGGGAAGGGGCCTGGAAGGTTCAGCCCGTCCACAACCTCAGGGACCCAGAGAGCTCCTGTGGGCTGGATACAGGGCTTGCTAAAGCCGTTCCCAGAGCTCCCAGGCTGGCATGGCTGGTGGGCAGTGTCACTGTCACTGGTTGTGCTTTGATGTTTGTGTAAACCCAGCGTCTAAAATCCTTAGGCTATTTTTTAATGTGCTGTGTTACAAAAACATCACAGTGGAGCAAAAATGACAACATGAAAATGACGATTTTCAAAGATTTTATCTTAATAAAATGAGACTTGAATAGAATTTTACAGGACAAAGATACTTGTCTTTCAATTTCTATTCACTAAATTTTCAAGTTCTGTGATAACAAAAGGACTATATCATAGCCTGTGTTATAACCTCATAATATTTGTCATAACCACAAATATCATAACCTTTTACACCAAAGAATACAAGAAACCTAAATGCAATGTTTGCTAATTATATCCCATATAATTTCAGAATTCCAAACATCAACCATCTCATTCCAAATTAGAAACTCTATTTACTGCCCTATTATTGCCAAATAAAAGTTCCAGCTTAAACAGAAAAACCAAATACTGGTTACACAACTCACCTTGAAGTCTAAGGAAAGATTCTAATAAACCCAGCCGGGGGCATCACACTTCTCTGCTTTGGCAATGAACCACAAAACTTCTATGGTCTGATTAGCGACACAGCTAAAAGCAGCACTTTGATATAATAGCTCTGTAAATATTTAACAAGGAGACGGCCACGCACATCGGAGCTTGAAGACTGAATGCAAGATGAAAAAAGGTGGATACAGAAAGACATGGGTAGAGCAAGGTACCAATGAGACTTTGAGAGCAGCTGCACCAGCTGCCCACTTACTATTGATTTTTCCATGGGCATCATTATAGAAGTGAGTTTGAAGAAAGACAATGGTAATGGCTTAATAGGACTTTAGAAGGAGTTCCTCCTTTGAAATACTGCCACGGGGCTTGCTAGAAATTCATAATGAATAAAAAAGTACTATCCAAGTGGGATCAGGTAAGTATTTTTGAAACATCCTATTTCTACCATCCATTTAGGAACCACATATTGAACATACGGGTCTTTCATGAGATGACGTATCTCTCTCAATTTACATTTGAATTGCTTTAATACTGAAGCAGAATTTCTCCCTGAATATAGCACTAGCAGCTGTTCTTTATCTTGGAGGATGAAGAAAAGGAAGGGAGACACACTACATGTACTGTACCATACTACACAGGAAATCTATCAAAATTAGTAAAAAAATACTCCGGTTTAACTTTGAGAAAAAAAATGCTATATATTTCCTGCACCAAAAAATCTGTTATCTATATAATAAGCAAAGATCAGCAATGGACCTAATCGTAATTTGCAACCATTATTTTACAATGCAACACTTTGTAATTCAACAGTTTAACCCTGAAAAGTTTGAATACAACTTGCAGCTTAAAAAAAGCGTACTTCTTATTTGACAAAAGTAGTTTTTCATGTGAAGTGTAAGAACATCATTGTGAAACAGCTAAGCGAGCCAAGCTCAAATAAGTAAGACTTTACATAGGCTCTCATGATTATATCTTAATATTATTAAAATAAAATACAATTTTGACTGAAATTAGTGTACATTACATGGTTTCTACACCCTTGGAAAGACAAGTGATAATGAACTGCTTACACAAAAAGGATGAAGCAAAAAGATAGCAAAAGTACTTGTTTTTCTAAAGCACCTTTTGCTAAAGCATGAAATACTATATTGCATTCTAAAAGCATCTTCTGTTTCAAGCACAGTTAGCTCAACAGGTAACTATTTTATTTGCTTTGGATACTGCAGTGAAACAGCTCGTTTTTTAAAGCCGAGTTTCTGAAATATTTACTGCAGAGTCTGTCCTGCATTAAAAATCATAATTTATTGCAGAAGCAAATAATGAACAGCTCTGTGTTTCAGGAGAAAGCCTAGTAACCTGGTATACTTATGAGGAGTATCACGTCGTGATGTTGGTATTTTTGATCCTTGCTATTGGGACAGACTAACACAAATAAGCAAGTCAAAAGTTATGGTCAAAAACTCTGAGGATACCAAGCCCTCTCCCAAATATATCAGAAAATGTCATGGTTAGTGCTCCTCTTCCTCCTTTGTCCCCTCCCCTCTCCGCAAAGTAAAGAGTGCCACAGAGCCAAAAAATGTTTACCAAGAGGACAAAAGTAAAAATGAAACATTTAAATGTGCATGTCTACTTTATGTAAGGCGGGCAGAGGTGTCTATAATTAACATGCAGCAGAAAAAGGCTAAGGCTAATTTTTACATGCTTACAGTAAAGATTTAAGACTTGCTAAACTTTAATTAATGGGCAAAAATTGTTCTTGTTGGATACCTGCATATGGAGGAACATTTCTGCAAAGTTTTAAGTAACAAATGCACTCCAGGGCTTGAGAATTGAGTTAAGAAAGTGGTGCAGGGCCTTGTTTGGTTTTGGTGTTTTTGGTTTGTGGTGGTTTTTTTGGTTGGTTGGTTGGTTGGTTTTTTTTTTTTGTTTTTTTCCCCCCACACTTAAATATTCTAAGGTTTGTGCCAGAAGTTCTGAAGTCACCAAAAGGAAATGAAAAGGGCATCTCTTCCACTTTAAACCTCTGTGAATGGAGCTCAACATTATAAAATTCAGTGTTATATTTTACCTGTCAAAGTATAAACCAAAAAAATAACTGATATGCCTACATCTCACCCTTTGAAGAATGATCATCAGTACAAGGTTCTCTGTGTTTTAAATGCCAAGGTTGAAAAGTGGTAATCATGTTGAGAGTTGACTTGAATAAAACATAGTGTAGGGTAGTGAGAGAATTAATTATTTCCTCATTTATCTGTTTGTGGGATAGAGAGTCTAGTAACTTATGTTACAGTCATATGTACCCACAAGTAGAAGGCTTAAAGGTATTGCTCAATTTAGTCATTCGAGGCTTTGGCTTACTGACTCAGGCACAAAGACTCTCATCCAGGTGGAGTATTTTCTTTCAATCACACTTTTACAACTCCACTTTGTGGAGAAAAAAAGGACTTTAAGTATGGCTTTGTTTTTCTTTTCATTGGTACATTTCATTGGTACACACAAGGATGTGACAGGGGCAGCTGCAGCAGAGACTAGAAGCAGTTATCACTTTAAGGAAAAATTCTGCATACATGTAGCTATGGTAATTGCTAAATTAATTTTGATAGTGTTGTCTACAGTACTTGCATTCATCAGCTAAATTAAATATGATAAATCCACTGTGGGGTAGGTACATGCACACATGGCAGGAGAGACAAGATACTGTGCAGCCAAATCAAAGGTATATTGTGATAGTCAGATGAAGACAGCATCCCTGCAGATAGTCAGGGGAAAAAAACATCCAGCAGTACAAGTTAAAAGGAGTTTGTTTGTCTTTTTTTTTCAATCTTTAGGGAGCAGTGATTCAGTTAAGATGGAACTAAAGAGTTATTCTATAATTATGCAATGGAATATCCAATAGTCTCACCTGTAATTGCAAATAATTTCATATTCATTCCAGCGCACTATGTCTTTAGAAAATGATTTTTAAAATAACAACAAAGCCCTCAAAATTCTCTAAAGTCCAGATAAGTATTTGGAATTGTTCCCAACACAACTGTCTGTCAAAGCTTCATAACTCTAATTTAATTTGGGGTAGCTTAGTTGCTGATGCAAGAGAGATATTCTTCTTAATGGTCTTTTTAGGTTCCAGTCATAAAATACAGCAGAACTCTTCTAGGGCTAGCTCTTCACTCCTCAGGTTAAGCAGACTAACCAAACCTAAAATAACACAAAACATCTGTATCTAGTGTAATAGAAACACTACCACCCTAAGACCTCCTCTGTCTAGATCAGAAGGTGAAGCAGCACAAAAAGAAGTGTTTCACATTTTATAACATTCAGTCAACCTAAGACAGACATGCTTGATAGTTCTGACATTTCATTCTAAAGCTCACTTTGGGTTAGTATAAAAAGCTCACTATAGACTGTTCCACTGACAAAAGTAACTCAACACACTTTTGATACATAAACACTGTTAGTTCGATAAATGTCTATAAAAGTGATTCCTCTACCACAGGTCAATGCTGACAGCATCACTTTTTCACCAAGCAAAACATAAAACACATCACCCAGCCCCTATATAAAAAAGTACCAGCAACTGATGATTCACAGGACAGTTAGCATCAGTGATAAATTAAAGAATATGAACCAGAGACTGGTTCTTAACCAGTGCAATACCTCTCAAGTTGGCAGTACGAGAACCTCGTTCAGACAGTGTAATCCTTTCCAGCTGGTTTCTCCTCACCCGCATACACACGTTGTGCCCAATGTGTTGGTTGGGATGGGAGCCTCTTCACAAAAAAGACTCAAACACACTTTAACTATAAGATAAGCAACAAACCAGCTCAGTTCAGTTCAAGACAAACGCGTGTTCCCTCCAAAATCACTTTCAATAGACAAAAAGAACACAGTGAAAACACCAAGAGTTACAAGGCAATGGTTTGCAGAGTAACGGGCAGATGGAACAAACAAATTGACACTGTATGAAGCAAAAAGTCTGAAGAAATGTGTGTGTTCCTGTCAGATTGATCTGCTTAGAAAAACTGAGAGTAACGAAAACCAGTACCGGAGAGCACTGCTGAGACATGAAGCAGGAAGGAAGATGGCAACACACACAAGGAGCTTGCCTGACCAGTCTGGAGAGGGTGCAATGTGGCCTGACCCTGGCCTTCTCTGAATCCAGGATGTGTTTTTCAAGGATGTTTGCTCAGCTTAACACAATTTAAAAGTCATGTTAAGATTCAGGTAAACAAGTTTGAAACTGCACTGCAGCCTAAAGCCAGTTCTCTGGAGAGCCTCTGCTAGAACCTGGACAAGCAAAAGCTTTAATGTCAACCTCATTTTCAGTGGCGTTAAACTGAAAACAAAAATTTTTGGCTACCAAGGCATACCCACAGAAAGCAAAAATAAAGAGGATGGCAACACAGGGCTGCTCACAGTCAAACTCCTCCACAGTAAAATCTGAAAATCCCTTATACATTTAGAAACCTCATCATGTTTCTGAAGCAGAAGTCTCTCAGTTTGAGGAAGCGTTTTCATAGGAAAGAGTATCAGTTGATTAGGGTCACAGTGTCGCTGGATCTTGTAAATATGCATGAGGCCTACATGGTGGATCTTAAGCAGTAAGGACAGCTAGTACACAAGGTCAGCTAACTGCAAGCAGATTGTACATGGTAAGCATCGTTCCACCACTTTCTAGAAGCATACAGCTGCATTTAGAAATAATGACTATCTGAAGTCAGTGCATTTCGTCACAAAAATTTACTGGTTTTATAAACAGCAATGTATTTTTAATAAAGTAAAAATAAAAAGGCGAGCAAACAAATCAATCTGTATTTTTCAATGCAGAATCTCCCAAAATATCATGCTATATTTCAAATTGTCAAAGGAAAGCAACAACCACTGTATCCTACCACTGACTCATGACTCATAACCAGACTATTGAGAGGACCAGTGCTCTATCTGTAGACTGCTGACCGTCTGCAGGATGCGTGTTCCGAATAAACTAAGCAAAACTTATTGTACTTCATTGTTATCCAAATAACTGAAAACACTGAAAATAGTATGACACACCATTTCAAGGAATATGCAATGTATGCAGAGTTCCCTATTTTCACTTAAGCAAGCTACACTTTGAAGAGTGACAGAGTACATCTCTGCTTGGTGCATTATAATTATTTCATAAATATCTATGGGATGAAACTTTGTAAAATACACTCTGCTTACATTAAAGAAGTATCTGTGCTTATGCTACTCAAGTGGGAAGTGAGGAAAGCACATTCAACTGTTGGAGAAAGATGACGAACAATGTTCACAAATATAATGGACTAGAAACAAACACGCACATACTTTTATTGTTTCCTGGAAGCATTCTTACGTGCTGGTTTTGTTCTCCGTAAAGCTAAAAGACAATGTGACCCCACTGATCTTTCAAAGAGATCTTGATTTTTTTCAGATGAATGAACAAATCAATTTCCTTTTAACAAAGAGGTAATTTAACTGGTCAGCACTGCTTCAAAGCAACACATTCATTTAAGGTCTAAACACAGACCCCAGGAGATCACTGTGTGCCTAAAACGAGATGGATTCCCACAGCAAAATATGTTTTCTACACAATATTTCACAAGCGTTTTATGACATTTCTGAGAGACAACTTTAGGAACTGTTCAACTCTTTCTAGTCCAAGGGATCCTGCTTATCATGGTGCTGAGTTCCCAGAATCTGAAGAGTCATCATTGCCAAGAATGAGCCATTCAGGTAACTGCAGTGACAAGGATCTTCACTTGCACCTTACGTATGCCATAAAATTAGCAGAACTGCAACTGCTGCACTTCCTATAAAACATTTAATATACCCACTGGCAAAACTCTGGCTCTGGCAGGGAAATGGGAAAAGATATATTGAATCTAATCTAACATTAATTTACATGAACACATAACTTGGAGAAATATTTTTCACTTTTGCCAGAACACCTCCGCTGAAATATTGGGCTGTTTTTCCCACTGCGTACAAACTGTTTAATCACTTACATAAAGGCTGTGGATAACAAAATTTAATTATCGTATGTCACTTACAGTTTGTATTTATGAAGATTATTCTTGACTCTAGTGTAATTACAATCAAACACAACCTTGTTGCCTGGTAAGGACTTTTGGCTTCAAGATAAATATCGAACCAAAGAAAACAGGGAGAGGAAGAGAATAAAGTTTTTTTTTTTTTAAAAATAAAAATACGAAACAACCTGAGCTTGAATCATAGAATCACAGAACAGTTTGGGTTGGAAGGGACTTTCAAAGATCATCACATTCAACCCTCCTACTACAGGCAAGCACATCTTTCAGCAGATCAGGCTGCTCAAAGCCCTGTCCAACCTGACCTTGACCACTTCCCAAGATGGTGCATCCACAACTTCTCTGGGCAACTTGTTCCAGTGTCTTACCACCCTCATCATAAAAATCTTCTCACTTATGTCCAATTCAAATCTGCTCCTTTTCAGTTTAAAAGCACTGTCTCCGATCTTGTCAACACAAGCTTTGGTAAAAGTCTCCTTCTTGTAAAGCCCTCTTCAAATACTGAAACACCACAACAAGGTCTCTCTGGAATCTTCTCTATTCCAGGCTGAACAACCCCAACTTTCTCAGCCTCTATTTCATAGGAGAGGTGCTACAGCCCTCTGACCATTTTTGTAGCCCTTCTCTGGACCCTCTCCAACATGCCCACGTCTATCTTGTACTGGGGACCCCACACCTGGACACAGTGCTCCAGGTCGGGTCTCACAGGAGGAGAGGAGAAGAAAGAGGAGAGGAAGAATCATGTTCCTCACCCTGCTGGTCACACAGTTTTATTAGTTCTTCTATCAGTTCTCCTGTTAACATAATCAACATACCTAGTGACTGATGTAGACACCAATACCATTTCTCCTACGCTCTCACTATTCCTGCTGGCAACCAGATAAGCTGGTGGGAAAAGAGCAGCAGGAGTAACAAGCCTGGCTGGATTGCTAGGAGCAAGAAAAACGCAGGAAACAAGGGAAAACAGTTTGCAGTATTCAGGAGGTGGAAAGTGAAAACAGAAAAGAGAAAGTACGCTACAAAACCTTCCTCATCCACAGGCCATTGTCATGCACGGTAAATAAGGTAGAACTAGTAGGTGTTCACTTAAATGAAAGGACGTGTTAATAAAGGGCCTACTCAAGTACGTGAATTGTGCTTGTCCTGAACAAATATTACTACCCTTCCTGACATCCAAGCTTAAGAAAAATGCATGTTACAATGTGCTTTAAAATCAGTATCTATATTAAAAATCTGAGCCATAAGTAAAGAAAGATGTTCGACGACAGAAATAAAATTATTTTTAATTTCACTTTTTCTATGTTCTTTTCACCGTTAATACTGTTGAGAAGTTTAGCAGTATCAACCAGGGAGTTTTCTGCTCACTTCCACCTGGCATACACTTCAGCTCAGATGCCCAAAGAATATTAGTGAACAGAGACCTACTTTTTTTTAATTGTTCTTTTAAAAGTCCCGTTACATTTGCCTGTTGCCGTCTTTCTTAAACAGCAAAACTTCAATACAAAACACATTCTTTATATTCTAAACCACAACATTCAAATCACCAGGTTCCTATATCTGGTGTCTCCTGGAACATTTCACTATTGCATCCAGTTTTCAATTTCTTATTATGCCTGAAACCAAAATACTTGTGTTCATGCAGAAATGTGTCATAACAATAAAACAGCATCTGTGCTTCAACAAATCCATTGGCATTTGTACTGATTAAGGCTAACCAGTTTGCAGTAGGTTTTCGCTTTAAATTATTGCAAAACTGTTGTAGAAAGCCAGGAATGGTTTTGTTTTATTGGTTTAGCCCATGGGCTACATCATACCACACTTCATCAACCAGTCTATATAATCAAATTACTCTTCTTCCTTTCAAACAAAGTCCTTTAACAATTTTCTTCAATACCAAATCAGTAATTTAATAGCAACAGTTTGGGCTAAAAAAAACCATCAAGACATCTCTTTGGACATCACCCTACAGTTGTGCTAAAAGCTAAGAGAAGGCAGACAAGGCGGCTGTTCCAGGGTATCTGGGGCAAGATACAACCTCAGCCACATTTCATGACCTGCAACTATTGTATCAAAGAAACATTTGACCTAGAAAATGACTACTTGATAGAGCAAAGGATAAAGACGTAGAGAAACAGTTCCTGAGTGGAAACTACTGCCCCAATTCATGAAAGAATCCATGATTTTTCTCGGAATACAGAGAGCCTGCTTTTGGGCACTGAGAAATGACAGATCTGTGATGACAGTGAGGGCTCCTGTCCCTGCGCGTGCCAAGATCAAGACTGTAGGTAATCAGAAAGGATCAGGATAGTGCTGAACTTCTGGCAGAATCTCAGATAATCTTCTCCAGGGGAATTCTGTGACTGAAACACCAGAATGAGTTTAAAAGACGTTGAAGATCTGCAGGAGTTGCACTCCAGAGTTCTATTTATCTTTTACTGCATGCTACAGAGAAACTGTTTTCCTGGATTGCAACCTCAGAAATTGATGTAATCCATTATCTTTCCTGCTAGCAGTCAGTCTCATATATTACAGAAAGAGCTGTAAAAAGCTTAATTAGACAATGAAATCTGCTATAGGCAAGTAATTTCTTTAGTCCAGCAACTCAGTGACTGACCATGTCCTGAAATCAGAATTATTTATCATTCGTATTTACTCATGAGTGTTCCTATTGCTTGCATCCACAGTGTCCAATACTCCAAAAATTATAATAGATTCTTGGAGCCAGTGTGCTCTTGAGATAATGGGTTGCATTGATATTCAATTTGGAAACCTGAAAAATTACCTAGCTTCTACAGCAGGCTAAGAAAGTAAAAACTTTAATGAGTTTTTTGTAGCTACATTACTAAGCTAAAAAAAGACAAATTACAAAAATATTAGGCAAGCCTTTAAGAAAAAGTAAAAGCAAAACCCACAGGGTTCTTTTAGGGTCTGTAGATTTGGAAGGGTTATAGTACAAATTAAAAATGACTGTAGGTCTGACTAAGACTGGTAAGAGTCCTTTGCTGTTTGAGACTGACTGGAGGAAGAAAAAAAAAAGTGTTGATCTTGAAAAAGAAAGGTGAACTTTGCTTAGGAGTAAGCATCCAAAAATCTAAATGTGAGAAAAACTAGTTTATTCCTACCTTGAAAGAATTCTATCCCTAACTGCAATTCTATTTCAAGACATTAGCTTAAAGCAAGCTGAAGATGATTTTCATAATATATACTCAGATGTTATTAATGACAACTACATTACTTCTTCAATTCTAACAACCTCATTTACTACTTCTGTTTATATGTCAATATTTTATTCATTAACACAATTTATTGTGTGCTTTCATGAACAGTAAACAGCAAAATTTCCACTGGTTTTAAACTTCAAAAATATGAAACCAAACCATTATAACTTTATTTTAAAAGTTTGCGTTTACCAATATAGCATTTTTCTTTTCCATTGTTTCCAAAGACTATAAACATTGTTGCTTTAATGGCCATACTGGATCAGATACTTCTCATCTAATAACTTGTCCAGAGAGAGTTGCCAGCAGAATATACCCATGAAAAGCACAGTAACTGGGCAACAGTACTCTCCCAGTCTTCGGCAATTCACCACTTGATGCATTCTTGAACCAGATGTGCTATTTTTATATTAATAACCTGCAATGCATTTTTGTTTCATTAATTTGTTCAAAACTTCCTTGAATCTATGGAAAATTTTCACAGACACAGCATCCTGAAATTTCACACCTTAACTATTCATTGTGAAGAAACACCTGGTTTTAACCTGCCACTTGTTAAATTTCATTTTCACTGTCTACAAGAACTGAAAGGTAGACAGCAAAAAACTTTTCCTATTTACTCTCTCCATTCAACTTGTGATTTTAGAAGTTTCTGTCATATCACCTTTTACAGGTGACCACCCTTTGTCATACCAATTTTTTGCTCTTTTACAGACTGATTACCCTAATTCTCAAAGAACAGATTCTGTGCAGCTTTGGGGACCTTTTCTGCTTCTTCTGATCTGTTTCCAATGCCACTGACATATTTTTGAGTTGGGAGACAAGGAGCTGTGTACAACATGTAGAATGCATGGATTCACATGGGGCTGGCATGGTCTCTACTCTCTCAAAATTTGATTTACTTTTTGGATTGGTACTAAGGACTAAGTTGATTTTCTTCAGAGTTTTTATTACAACCTAGACATCTTGTTCCTGAGTGGTAATAATTAAGAGAATAATGTTCTACATAAATTTAGGACCCTTTCTCCCCCTCCCTCCCAACCATGTGAATCTTTCACCTTTAACTATATTGAGTTTCATATGCTGTTTACCATTGTGCCTTATAAAATTCTTGACACTGTTTGTAGTATTGACTATCATCTCACTAATCACCTTTTCCAGATCATTTCTCCACACATTAAACAGCAGAGGTCCTAGCACCGATCTATCTGGGACTCTGTCAGTAACCTTCAGCCACCGTAAAACTGTCTCGTTATTCCTAATCATCTCTTATCTTTTAACAAAGGACTTCTGCATGCAACAGACCTCCCCGCTTCCCAAAGCTGTTTGGACTCTTAAAGACTTCTAAGCAAGGGATCATGTTAAATGCCCTTAGAAAATCCAAGCAGCCTATATCAAATGCATTTTCCTTGCTAGATTCTTGAAAGAAAATCAGTAAGTTTGTGAAACCAGACTTTCCCTTACGATACTGTGTTGACTGTTCCTCAAGACATCATATTTATTCATGTGTCTGCTAATTTGGTCTGTTCTTATGTCATTCCTACTAATATTTTAGGAACAGGTATCAGGCTTACACATCTGTTGTACCAAAGGCCTGTCTTGAAATCTTCTAAACATTGCATCATGTTAACTCACCTCCAGTAATCTGGCACCAGGTTAGTTCTTAAAAGAGAGGTTACACATGACAAAATACAGGTTTTTTTTCTGTAGTTTTAATTATAAAAAAGTGTATTAAATAAAATGATATTTGCACAGAGAAAACCTGAAACAAGAGTCTCCACAGCTTTTCCACAAGATTCAACACAGATTGACAGCTCTGAGATCAGACTACAAAATCAGACCCTGGCTCTCATCACCAAGTAAGTACATCTCACTTTGGCAAATGATACTTGATAAAGGGATAGTGTCTATGCTGATCTCCTTTCACCTTGTTTGCTTCAGCTAGAATGCAAGAAATCTGTAAAGCACACCTAGAATATTCTTGAGGCCTATTTTTTACATTAAGATGGAGAAGTGATATTCTGTCATTTAAGAATGTTCAATTATTTTAGATTTCACTCCCCATTTTCACATGGAAGACCACTCTCACTGAGAGATGTTGAGTTATCAAGGAAAGACTGTACTCAGATGCTACAGAAGAGGAAAGCATAAGCACTCTTGTGGTTTTTTCCTCTTACTCCAATAATGTCTCTGGTATCACATACGCAGACCTTGCTCGTCCTTACTCCTCCACTTCACAGCAAAAACAAATAAAAAGGAACTTGCAAAAAAATTGCCCCTCTCCAAACAATTTTGCTGTTCCCATGCTCTCCTGTAGCCAGTAAATCTTGTCACTCTTTATTACCATTCTTTTCCACTTTACATTTGCTGGGGAAGAACGAGGAGACACCTCTGCACAGAAAAAACTGGAATGACCAAAGCGTACCTGAAAGACGTCACTGGAGCCTTCCCAATATGAAAGATAGAATTCCTCTATGCAGAAACAGATTTAAGCCTTCAACACTAATTATACAGTCTAATACAGCAGTCAGGAAATACTTTACCTTTTAGGCTTTAAACCAGAAGAAGTGCAGTCTAAAACAGAGTATCATCATAAAAATATTTAGATTGGAGATCCAGCATAGCTGTCAAATTGCATATAACCAGATTATCTGAGGTACCAAATTTAAGCCAGATCAATACCAGGCTGCTAATGGGGATACAATAATGCTTCCCTGCTGCCCCAGCGAAAGCCTTTGGCTCACCATGCAGTAGCCAAGATCATCTCATGCCTTGTCCACTAATTCACCTTTGTCTACTGCACAAGTTTTTTCAATAATTTTTTTTCTTTTATGGAAAGCTGCTGCCTTACCTCTGTTTACAGTCAGTTACTGTGCCAGCAGGCATGTGTTCTCAAAAGCACTTACTAGGCTTACATATCCTTTGTTTCTAATACCACTTGCCCACAAGTTGATCTAGTACCAAGATCTATAAGGTGGAGTTAACATGGCCTGGGTTATGTTCATTACTGACTCTGTTTCTTCCACGTTTACTCCATACAGTTCCCAGGGTCATAAGAAAAGAATGACTGACCGTGCTGCAAACATAGCTAGCTCACCAATGGAGCTGGTACTTCTGGTTAGGTAAGGTGACTTTCAGGACCACTGTGTCTCTTATTTGCTGCTACATTAGACAGACAGGTCCTGTAGAACAGAAAGATCCAGGTCACCCTCCTGACTTGGGAGGTGTCAGTGACACCACACAGGAGGTTCTTAGCCAGAGCTATTTCTGAACCTGCTCACAAAGTCACAGAGGACATCTGCAGATGGGCTTTCCTCGCTGGGGTGGTGCTGCTGGGGCTGGGACACGCGTTCCCTTGCTGCTCCCTCCATAACCAGGCAGGCCTTCTCACATCAGAAAACACTTTTACTTTGGTGTCTACCAAACCTGGCTGCAAAGCAGTGACAGCAGACACCCAGCCAGAGTGTGGCCACCTGAGACTATGCAATCCAGCCTGCTTATACAAAGAGCAGGCTTTCCATCATCTGTCAAGTCACCATGTCTCTCCTTCAGCTTGACAAGCCCATCTACCTTCCTCCACCATGACTGGTAAAGCTGTTCTAAAGCAGCCAGGCTCATCACTAGGAAAAGTTCGATTATCAATCCAGCATTTGCTAGGTGCTGGTAGATCTTGTATTTGCCTGCCTGAAAATGAGACAGAAGTCCAGGAATACATTTTGTTAGAAGAAAAATCCCACTGCCAGTTGCATTGCCCAGATCTGTGAGAGCAAAAGCGAGCAGTGGCAGATGAGACATAAGCCCTGGGAATCAGCTGTATTAGTTTCAGCAGCTCGCAGATTGGTGATGCCTAAGAATCCCCAGTGCTTTACGAAAAAGCTTGTCCCAGTGCCATTGCAACACACAGGCACTTATTTAAAAATAGTTCTTCCTGCTTGTAAAGTAAATGGCACCGCAACAGAATCCCCCCTCAATAACAAACAAACAACAAAACAAAAGTGCATTTCTTTTTCCCCGGCACCTTTTGTTCCTGTCTTTTGTTCTCCTCCTGCAGGTCCAGTTCCCTGTTATCATTGCCTGGATCAATGTGTGACCTCTACCAGACTTCCCTGAAAGCTTTAAAAATTATAAAGTAATTCTTATAGTTATTATGAATCATGCACTTAGCAAGCTGGAAATCTGCCTCCATTATCTTTTTATGATGCTAATGTTGTTTGAGAAACTTAGGCTGTAGTTTCTAAAGCGTTTTGAATTGACACCAGAGCTGATCCTGCCCTTTCTGTTCCTGATCCACCCCTCCTGCTCATCCGTATTCCCACACTTTCCCGTGTTTTGTGCTGTCACGTGCCTTTGCAACTGCACAGAGAAAGTGAATACCTATAACTCAGACCCGGTCCCTCTTTTGCGTTTTCTTCTGGGATGCTGATGGTCCAAACAGCCAGAGCATGGCAGCAGTGACAGGGAGGCAGGATTATTTGTACCAGCGCATACCATAAAGAGTGGAAATACTTTCATAACAGTGCTTGTTCAAACTGAAGTGCAGGCAGAAGCAGAAAACCAGCAATGTGCTCACTGTGCAAAGCCCACAGTTGTTTGTGTGCAAGGCAGGAGTACACCAGCACCACTCCACTAGTTAAGTCAGAACAGCTTTCAGGAAATTTCTCCTGTAGCCCAGCATTTTATTATCAGCCACAACTCTGAGAGTGGCAGTGCATTCAGGAGGGGGTGGTGGATGGAACACGGACTGAAGGATGCAGGCAAATGGAGTGGATGACTGTGGGTACAGAGCAGGCAGTGCAGCACCAGAGTAGCACTGGCTGCTGTTGTCTGCACCCAAACTTGTAAGTACCCATGGTGTACCAGGGAGCATCAAACTCCACCAGGATGCAAACTCCCAACTCCAGCCTACCCCTTTCCAAAAATGCCAGCAGAGCTGGTACTTGTGTCTGAGTCCAGTTTTAATCTCATTATGCAAAAAAAACAGATGATTGTTAATAGCAGCAGCAACTACTCCAGTGTCTGATACTAGGCAAGCAAGGCCTAGGTGGAAAAACAACTAAAAACTCTGTCCAACAGGCAGTGAACACAGAGCTGGGCTTACATTTACTAGAGGGCAAACATGTCCAAGCTCTGATACTCCAAGAGTCAAAAAGCAGGAGTGGGGCGAGAAGATACTGGTAAAAGGTGTCTGATTTAGCTGCAGGAGGCTCAGCAGGACTCCAGCAAGAACAAATTCTACTAACTTGGCACAAACTTTCTGAACAGTCTTAAGCAGGGGAGAGGAAAAAAAAAAAAAAGATGCCTGATGTACCTATCCATTTGCACTTTGGGAAAGGGTGATGTTTAACAACAGTCATCGCCTCCTTCCCTCCTTTATTGCATATCCTATTGCATCATATTTCATAATAGACTTAAAACTCGTTGGGAAACAATCCATGGACCAGATTTTCAGTTGCTAGTGGATATGTAGAAACAACAATACTTTATCAATGGAGTTGTGGTATTCATTAGAGGATTTAAGTCTTACAGTCTTCTGTAAATTTCAACAGGCACAAAGAGCTTTAAAAATCTACCCTGGTGTCACCCTATGTACTCGTATACCATTTTGAATAGCAAGAAGTATGTTCTAATTGCTTTAAACTACTCTCTAGAAGATTCGAAACGGGGAAAATCAGCGACAAGAAATGAGAGAAATGGAACAATATTTGTACTACAGTAAAAGAAGCATCTCTGAAGCAAGCACCTAGCAGCTTTAAAAACAGCCATGACTAACAATATACAATAACAAAAAATATAGCTATATAAAGAGATGAAATAAATACAAAAGGCCCCCTTTTCAAATGGTGGTTTGTATGAAAGCATATCATACTGCAGCAGAATTGCACGAGGCTGGAATGTTCTGGGAATCAGGGATGCTGGAACCACCTATTCTAAAAGGCACATCCACCTATTCAATAGCTTGCTCATTTTCAGGATGCAATCGAGTGCCTGCGTAACATGGAAATCTTATTCCCTTAGTCAATTAGAACAGCAAAGTGTATTTTAAAAAAAACAAAACTGCATTTTACAGCCTCATGTCCCATTGAATCAGTTTTGAATGCAAAATTCTATTCTCAGGCTTTCATTTCTATGTGGACAAATTATAAAGTATCTTCCATTTTAAAGAATGCAACACATTTAAATATAAAAAGATTCTTTCTTAGAAGCATCCTCAGTTGTAGGGAAATGGGGCCACAAAATACAATTACTGCATCGGAACATTTTTTGGGTGCACTCAGTTACAGCTGTTTGGATCCAGCAGCTGGTTGAGCAGTTTGGAAAGGACAAGAAGCATCACACAGTACACAGACCCAGGCAGTACTGGGGAAAACAAAGTATACAATATCTAAAGCAAAGCACGATTAGGGTGGACCGTCTGCCTTTAGGAAGGTGAAAGAATTTATTCGCACAGTAAGCCATGGGCAAACTGGTTTGGGAATATTTTTTTGTTCAAAGTTTATACTGAGGTTTTAAGCTTCAAAAAGAAACTTTTTTGAACAACTCCATTTAGCACTAAGCCAGGCTGCTTTGATCTGCACGTCATCATTACTTTGAAGAGGCTAAAACATGCTGTGGACACACAGAAAATACTGTCTGGTTTTACTAGAAATTGTATAATTTGTACAGAAGTTATTCCCAAGAAATACACGATTTTGGGAGTTCGGATTTCTTCCCTGACACTCATCAGCAGATGTTAAGATTGAGAACCTTTGTATATTTGCAAAATAGGAAATGACACTGATCACATTCTTAAAGATTGATTTTAAAATCAATCCATACTGATTCCTCACTCATTGTAGATATAATAGGAATAATATGCAGAAACAAACAAACAAACAGGATTTCTGAATTTAGCTCAAACCGAAGTTAAAAAGTATTTCTCTGAAATAAAGACCAAATCAATAGCCGCTTTACATTGCCTTTACAGTAAAATTATGTGACTGTGTTATTCAGGTTTGCTTATATTACATTGTAATAGCATCCAGGGTAACAAAGAGACCAAAACCTCCAAATTACCTTTTTAATTAAATATTACAACAAAGTATTTTATACTAGAACATGCTGCCTAACTCCTATTCCAGACAAATGAATTTAACTTTCTATTCCTTTATTAGGTAAATAAGTATAAACCTCAGGCAGCTTGCTTATGAGAAAGTCTGGATTTATGAATTTGAAAACAAAGCAAAACAGCAACAGTCAAACAAAACAACACAAAAACCAAAACCTCAGCCTCAACAAATGAAAACAGAACAAACCTGTATTCCAATTATACAGTTATACATTTATTTCATTGCTTCAAAGGATGCACAATAAATCAGGCTACTTCTGAAGAGCAGGAAAGTTTTTTAAAGTGATATTACAGAAAAAAACTAGTCAAAATTATTTAAAATACAAACCTCTAGAAAAAGACACCTCATTCAGGATTAGTGTATTTCATTACAGACACATGATATTTCAAAGCACTAATCACTCCAAATCTTTGTCTACACAGAAGTCAGGCTAAAAACCAGCATTTGAGCTGTATAGTAGAATCTACATAAGATAATCATATTGTTCCTTCCTAGGAAGCTCCACAGCCCTCTGAGCCACGTGCTTCAGCTGCGACAGACCAGCTGTACGCAGAGGAGAGAGAAAATGGTTCATTGTGCAACCACATCACCTGATGGGCAACAAGCACTTACTTACATTGGAAGGAACTTCTGGAAGTCAGCTGCTTCAGTCCCCTACCCAGGGCAATTTTCAAAGCCTCAAAGGCTGCCCAAGGCTGTTCCAATTAAGTTCAGAGTATCTCCAAGGATGGAGGTCCTGTAGGCTCTCTGGGTAACTTGTCCCAGCATCTGACCACCTTCACAGTGTAAATCTTTTCCTAACGTCTAGTTGAAACATCCCTTGCTGGAACTTTCTCCATTGCTGCTAGCCAAGTCACCCAGTTCTATCTTGTCTGTACCCACCCATTAATTGAAAACAAGATCCCGCCCCTAGTCTCCTCCGAACACAGAGAACACGCAGCTCTTCCAGCTTCTCTTTTCACATGATGTGCTCCTGACCCCTAATTATTTTTACAGCCTTCCTCTAGACCTGCTCTATTGTGTTAGCAGCTCTCCTATATAGGGGAGCGCAAAACCAGACACTGTCTCAGATGCAGTCCCACAAGCGTCAAGCAGACAGAAATAATCACTTGTCTCAGCTACTGGCTTCATTCTCGCTAAGCAAAGGCACACTGCTGACTCACTTTCACGTTGGTGTCCACCAGGAAAAAGATGCAATTTGCGAAGTGGAAGCATCCAATGCAGCTTTCCAGCCATCAGTTCCCAGCCTCTACTATTACCTAAGGTTATTATGTTTCAATTCTCAGACCTGTTGAACACCATGAAGTTCTTGCGAGCCCATGTCTCCAGTCCGTCGAGGTCCCTCAGAAGCGCAGCCCTGCCCTCCAGCACACACAACTTGGTGTCAGCCACCAGCTTGCTGACGGTGCATTCCTTCACCTCATCCAGGGAGTTAATGAAGATTATAAATGCAAAACTGCACTATTTAATCTTACAAAATACTAATTATCACATCCTGAAAAGGATAAAGGACTTCCATGTAGTTTAAGTAATTAACAGGTTGGTAAAGGTGACGTTTCAGAAAACTTATATTTCAGTACACACATCACCAAATAAAGCCTCTTCGTGGTGGTGGGATTTTTTTTGTTTGGTCATTTTTTTTTTTTTTAATGGGCAGTTTGCACTTGGTGACTCATTGAAATAGCTCCAATGAAAGACTTCTCTCCAACACATCCTTCTAAATCCAAAACTAAATACATAAAGCACATGTGTCAGTGACTCTCAAGAAGTCAGGGGAAGGGCTTAAATTAAGAGCCATTGTACACCTGCACTACACTAATCCACAGAGAGCTGTTGGTAATGGCTCAGGACTGCATACCTCATACACAAGCTTTCGGGGAATGCAAGTAATACGAGTTCTTTCGTAAAGAACAAATGCTTTCTCTTAGAATGGTATATAACTCACAATGCTGCATAGGTCTAGATTATTTGGTATCACGTTTTTCTACAGAGTAAATGCGTTGGATCATTGCTGAAAAAAGACATTTTGCTATAAAGATGACTGCTATATAGCTTTGTCTCAAGATCTGAGCTTTAAAATACCAAAATCCTCACCTTACAGGTACAGAGATAATTTCAACTATGTAGCAAACGCAAATGAAACAGCATCAGTAAAAAAAATTCTTTAAAATTTTAAAGTAGTATAACCTGCATTACTAGCACAGCCAGAGCTTTGGTCTTCGCAGTTTAGTAGCTATACGCTCTTGCAGTTTCTTCAAGACATTGATGACATTCACCATTTTGAGAGATTAACAAGAAATTTTATGGGCTCTGCTCTATCAGGACGTTTCTACACATCTATCTGTAGTCTTTCAACAGAACAGAGAGTTAACTGGAGATCAATACATTTGTTTGTTCCCCAGCTGCATAGAGCTCTAAAATACAGCAGAGCCACTTGGATTTAAAAAAAAGAAAACTAAAAAAGTAACAATCCTGCAAGTAATTTACACAGGCAAGGTAATAAGAAAAAGAATGTTTCAGCGGAAAACTCTATCGCAACAGCACTTACAGATTGCTACTGCTGAAAATTAGTCCTGATGTGCATCCAGCCTTGCTCATATTATTTTTATATCTCACATACATAGTAGCTAATAAAAATACAAAGAAAAATACACAACTGCATACCACAGCAATACGGTAACAATCAAACCATTAGTACAGCAGTGCAGAAAACCAGACAAGTATACATCATGATCTTTTAGTGTATTTTTTTCAGCTACTTCTCCAAAGGCTGCTTCATAACAGGAAAAATTTCAACTATCATGATCATCATTATCAGTGCTTCACCTGTGCAACCTAAAAAATAAACTCTTGCTTTTTGATACAATAAGATTTTTAGTTTCTACACAAAAGCCTTGATAGAAACATACAATTTTTAACTTCGCCTTCAAAATTCCTATTAGGAATCCATTTGAAATAAAAGGGGCAGGAGATTGCTACCCCAATTAACATCTGTGAAAGTTCCTTGAAGAGGAGATCTTAAGTGGACTGCAAACACAGCTCAAACTAATAAATATAACAAATCCGATTTTATCCATTAAATTATTTCATTTGTAGTAATTTACAGTCAGGACCAATATTAGCTGCATGCAAACAGGACATGATGTTCCTATGGTCCCTTAAAGTACCTGTTATAAGAACAAGCAGGACCCATTTGTAAAGCAGAATTATATTTACTAACTAGGAAAATCTAATTCTTTTCTATGCTAAATTCCAAGAAGAGTGATCATGAGGTTAAGTACTTGGGGCAGAGAATCAGTTTCCAACTTACATTTACATTTAACTGCAAATGCATACAGAGCACATAAGAGTACATAAAACAGTCAAGAAACATGCCATTGGTATATACATAATTAGCATTATATATGTTAACTTTAAGCGTACTTTCCCAGAAATAGTTTTGAAAGTTCTGAAGCTGTATCTTTCCTCATGTCATCTTTCATTAAAAAAAAAAAAAAGGGAGTAGGAAGAGAGAGATCATCAACACTCCCATAGCACATTTTACAAAAGTCACTATTTTTAACTGTTTAAGACAATTACCACAGAATTAAACCACATAAGAATTTTCACAATTAGCCACAATCATCCTTTTATTAATATTACTTTTCAAATAAGTTCTCTCACAGGTTACCTCTAGCTGACATCACCTAGTGAATTACAGGTGAATCTTAATTCAGGTCGGCATTCACATAAAAACTTGCCAACTTGACTTAGTTTCCCCTTAGTTTATCTTACTTCTTGCTAGACTATGTGTCTCTCTTTACGTTTTCATCTGCCAAGAACTCTTAGAATTTCTGCTTGCAATGAAGTGTTAAATCATTGATGGTGATCAAAAACAAACTCACTCCACCAAACAACATGCCGCACCACAGTATGTCTAAAAAGGTGTCACTCATCCAATTAACTTCATGATACAGGAGTGTCAGGTAAGTATAACACAGCGTATCAACCATTATCACAGCAGATGCTGCTGAAGACAATCCTGACTCCATAAAAATGTTCTGCAAGAGCAGATCAAAGCTACAAGCCATTCATATTGTCAACAGAAGAAATAAACCTTTGCTTCCAGAGGTACAACAATGAAACACACAAAAAAAAAAAAAAATCAGAAAAATAAAGGTGGAAAGGATAGAAAGAAGGGAAGCGAGAAAAATAAGAACAAATATTCGGAAGCTAGAATGGCATGTAAGTAAGTACAGAGGAAACACCAACACAACAGTAAGATAGAACAGCTGCTACAAGGTATAGCAGAGATACTGTATAGAAAAGAAATAACACAAACCTCAACAGCAGCAGCCATCATGGTTCAAGGATACAAATAAACCTCTTATCGGTTACATTATACTTCTGTTAACTTGCATAAACAGAAAAAGATTTAAACGCCTCAGATTTAAATATACTACATGGAGAAGAAAAAAAAAATCTGCCTCCCTGATATGTATTTTAGTACCTTAAATTAATCCAGAATTTGAGAACAAGCAATGGACCTTTTCTTTAATAAGCATTTATTATCTTCCTACCTCTAAGGACTTCTGAAAAAAAACTCCACACTTTTATATAAGAACTTACTCCACATTACAGAAAAAGGCCCAAAATTACAAGCGTTTCTTGAAGTTACATGTAGGAGGTATACAAGTGGTGATCTACTTTCTTGCGTAGTAGAAGGAACAACCTACAAGCAATTGGTGCCTTCGATGGCAAAACAACCCTCTTTAGGTTCTTTTGGTTTGCAAAGCCTATTGACCAGTCACTAGAAAGTTCTTTCAAGATGGTCCAGAAATTGACCATTCTTGATCTTTTCCTCTAAACTGTGTTTTGTTTCAGGACAGTAAAGTGAGAGAGGGATATGCCTATGCCCTACAGATTGCCAACTGTAATTATAAATGGAATAGTTCAGATCATTCCAGCAAACTTAAGAACTCACTCAAAATACCACAGTGACTTGGAAATGCCTAGACCGTATTTTTGACCACAGCCTTTATTATAAAGCAAAGACTAAGTGTTCACAGCAGTTTAAAAATACTCCTTTAAAATGAATATATACCATTTGGCTAGCACATGACAGTCCTCTTCCATGCAAATCGGTGACTGCAGTATTTCCTAAAGCTTTTTCGGTTTGTTTAATTACTTGTATGCTTTTGGGGTGCTATTTTCACAATAAAAGCATATGTCAAAACTGAATATGTATTTTTGTTGTTATTTTTGTTGGAGAGGAAAGGAAAATCTAAATGCAGCAATGAGATATAGAGATGTAGCAGCCAATAACTAAGATTCTGCATCCTGGAATGCTATATAGCACGGTAAACTGCACCACAGAAGTCAGGACCATAGAATCATTTAGGTTGCAAAAGACCTTTAGGATCATCAGGTCCAACTGTCAGCCTAGCACTGGCCAAGTCCACCCCTAAATCATGTCCCCAGGCTCCACACCTACACGTCTTTTAAACTCCTCCAGGGACAGTGACTCCACCACTTCCCTGGGCAGCCTGTTCAAATGCCTGACAACCCTTTCAGTGAAGAAGTTTCTTCTGATATCCAACCTAAACCTCCCCTGGCACAACTTGAGACCACTTCCTTGCCCTATTGTTTGTTAGTTGGGAAAACAGACCAACCCCCTCCATGCTACAACCTTCTTTCAGATACTTGTAGAGAGCAAGGAGGTTTCCCCTCAGCCTACTTTTCTCCAGGCTAAACAGCCCCAGTTCTCTCAGCTGCTCCTCATCAGACTTGTGCTCCAGACCCTTCACCAACTTCGTTGCCCTTCTCCGCACTCTCTACAGCACCTCAATGTCTTTCCTGTAGTGAAGGGCCCAAAACTGAACACAGGATTTGAGGTGGGGCCTCACCAGCGTCGAGTACAGGGGGCGATCATTTCCCTAGTCCTGCTGGCTGCACTATTCCTGATACAAGCCAGGATGCTGTTGGCCTTTTTGGCCCCCTGGGCACACTTCTGGCTCGCGTTTAGACTGTCAATCAACTCCCCCAAGTCTTTGTCTGCCAGGCAGCTTTCCAGCCACTCTTCCCCTAGCCTGTAGCGCTGCCTGGGGTTGTTGTGACCCAGCACTTGGCCCTGTTGAATCTCATGCAACTGGCCCATTGATCCAGCTGGCCCAGATTCCTCTGCAGACCCTTCCTACCCTCATCAGTCCCATCCAACTTGGTGTTGTCTGCAAATTTAGTGAAGGTGCACTCAACCTCCTTCTTGAAGAACCTCCAGGCTTCCCAGACTCCTTTGCCCTTCAGAGCTGTCTCCCAAGGGACTCTGTCAACCTGGCTCCTAAACAAGTCTGTCCTCTGCAAGTCCAAGGCAGCAGTTCTGCTGACCCCGCTCCTTACTTCTCCAAGAATTGAAAACTCTTCTCACTTTGTGATCACTATGCCCAAGGTGACCTCCAACTATCACATCCCACAAGTCATTCTCTATTTTCAAACAACAAATCCAGTGGGGTGCCTTCCCTAGTTGGCTCGCTGACCTGCTGTGTCAGGAAGTTGTCCTCCATACATTCCAGGAACCTCCTAGACTGTTTCCTCGCCACTGCACTGTATTTCCAACAGACATCTTGTAAGTTGGGCTCCCCCACAAGAACATGGACTAGAGATCATGAGACTTCTCCCAGCTGCTTATAGAATGTTTTGTCTGCCTCTTCATCCTGGTTGCATGGTCTGTAACAGACTCCCACCAGAATATCTGCCTTGTTGGCCTTCCCCCTGATTCTTACCCATAAACACTTGACTCTATCATCACCGTTACTAAGCTCCAGACAGTCAGAACACTCCCTAACACCTGGGACTACCCCACCACTTCTCTTTCCTTGCCTATCCCTCCTGAGGAGTTTATAGCCATCTATTGCAGAACTCCAGTTGTGAGAGTTATCCCACCATGTTTCTGTAATGGCAACTATATTCTGCTTCACGATGGCTTCCAGTTCCTCCTGTTTGTTGCCCATACTGTGTGCATTGGTGTAGATGCACCAGCTGGGCTATCAATCCCACCACCTTTTTGGGGGAAGAAGCTCTAATTCCTACGTGACCATTCTCAGGTGTATCTGTGGTTTCTAACACATTAACAATCCTTGCGTCTTTGCTGCTGCATGGACCTCCAGCACCTACCTCCAGCGAGATGGCAGATCAAACAACCTCGCTAGCACATCAACGCTGGCATGCCTTTCCCAGGCTTTCGCCAGCAAGCCTGGTTTTATCCTTTTGCCCCTTCAAATCTAGCTTAAGGCTCTTTCAGTGAGCCCTGCTAACTTCTGTGCAAAGATTCTTTTTCCCCTTTGAGACAGGTGTGCTCCCACTGTCATCAGCAGGCCTGGTGTCACCTGACAGTGACAACAGGCTCAGAGCCAGGTATTGATCTGCTGGCTCTTCCTACTTCTTCATCATTCCCTGCAACCAGAAGGATAAGAGAAGAACATTACTTGTATTCCTGATCCATTAAACAACCATCCCAAGGCCGTGAAGTCTCTCAATTGCCCTCAGACTTCTTGTTGCAATTTCATTGCTGCCTACCAGAAAAATAAAACAACAACAACAATCAATAATGGATAATAATCTGATGGCTGTACTAGGGTAGGAAGCTTTCTCTTCACATCTTTAACCCAGGCTCCAGGGAGGCAGCAGACTTCCTAAGAAGTGGGTCCAGTCTGCATATTTGGTCTTTTTTTTCCCTTCAGAAGGGAGTCTCCTATGACTACAATCTGTGTTTTTTTCTTCATGGGAGCACTTTGGACCCAGGGTGTAGGCTGACTTAACCTTGGCAACACCTCCAAGCTAGATGAACCATCATTCTCATTACTGTTCAGTTCCACTTGGAGAGCCTCATACCTCTTCTGCAAGGGCACCAGGGAAGGTGGGGTGGTCATGGAGGAGACACACCTGCTGTGACACGCAGGAACTTGCCACCATTCCCTCCTATCCCTTAAGTCACTGTGTTCAGCCAGGCGGAGAGAGGATAGCAAATTCTCTATATCATGTGTGCTGTAAGTTCTTCACATACGTCAAAATGCTAACCACAAGCCACTGGGAAACTCCCTTAGGTAGGGAAAACCCCTAAGAGATTTAGTAAGCTTTCTCCAACACAGAAGCCTGCACAAAAGAACTATTTTACATGTAATTAATAACACATTGCCTCAGTTGCCATGATGTAATATCTAAACTACACTAACTTCTTGTCAAAGACTAACATTAGCGTACAAACATTGATTCCCAGGTACAAGTTTATGTGCCAACATAAAACTTACATTTAGAAAATTCATTTTGGCCCCTTGTCTTCCTTGTGAGTGCAGAAATGAACAAAAAAGTTACAAGAGGAACTCTACAGACAACGCCGTCACACAGCTGCTCTGTAAAGCCGCCCAGGCCAGGGAGGATCCGAGGCATTCAGCAGAGAGCCCCTTCTCTTTCCCTGCAGTAATCCATTTATGGCCTGCTACCGTATTTTTACCGCAATTATCATTTACAGTCAGACTTCAGAATTTATGTACTTCAAAATATAAATCAAAGCAAAACCACTAAATGAAAACACCTCTTAAGCAACTCCAACAAAACTCCTTGAAGAAAATTCAAGGATACTGGTAGTACTCCCAATTAGCTTAGGTCAAAAAAATAATTTGTCTTATTTAAAAACATTATGATTCTCTTGTTTGGAAAACAGGAGAGTTAAGGATGCACATAAATGTGAATTTGAAATGTTTATAAAATATGTTTCCAACTTCCGAGAAGTACTTTCAATTACTAAAAGCAAGAATACAGGAAGAAGATTGGAGAAATAGCAAGGACTCCCTCAGACCACCTCTGCACACCAGTAAGAGAAAACCCTGGCTGATTTAACAATTTTTTAAATTTTATTTTTCTAGTACAATCTAAGGTATGTGACAGTAAAAACGAAGCAGGAAGTAAGGGCTGTACTGTTAACAAAGCACAGAGAGTAAATGAAATTCAGAAAACAAAACAAAAAAAAAAAAATAAAAGAGAGACAAAGCAATTGGTTAGTATCTGTCTTTCTCCAAGGTGATTTTTTGGACTAAGAAACTGAAGATATTCTGCTATTGCTATACTTAGCATCACATCCAACCCTCCTACTATGGGCAAGGACATCTTTCAGTAAGTCAGGTTGCTCAAAGCCTTGTCCAAACTGACCTTGAACTTCTAATCATGGGGCATCCACAACTTCTCTGGGCAACCCGTTCCAGTGTTTCACCACCACCATCATCATAAAGAAAAATTCTTCCTTATTTCCAATCTAAATCTACCCTCTTTCAGTTTAAAAGCTCTGATCCTGGTCCTGTCACTAGAGGCCCTGGTAAGAAATGTCTCTGTCTTTCTTGTAGGCCGCCTTTGTATACTGAAAGGCTTCAACAGTGTCTCCCTGAAGTCTTCTCTTCTCTAGGCTGAGCAACCCCAGTTCTCTTGTTCTTTCTTCATAGAAGAGGTGTTTCAGTTCCCTGATAATTTTCATGGCCCTCCTCTGGACTGTCTCCAACAGGTCCATGTCCTTTTTATACTGAGGGCCCCAGAGCTGGATGGATGCAGGACTCCAGGTGAGGCCTCACCAGAGCTGAGTAGAGGAGCAGAATCACCCCGCCTTGACCTGCTGCCCAATCTCCTTTCTATACAGCCCAGCATACGGTTGGCTTTCCGGGCTGTAAGAGCACATTGACAGTTCATGTCCAATTTTTTGTCCAGGAGTATCCTCAAGTCCTTCTCTGCAGGGCTGCCCTCAGTGCCCAGCCTGTACTGATATTGGGGACTGCCGAAGGTGCAGGGCCTCGTGCTTGGTCTTCCACAGCAGCAAACAAAGACTATTTTTACTGGTTCAACTTTAAATCCGGCAGACATTTAGTGGTTCTGAAGAAAACTAGCAAGTTTTAGACATTAGGTAGATTTCTCCAGCTTGCACTTCTAATGTCATGTAATCTTGCATGAAATATCTTTTGTCCCTAAAACGTACATGTATGGGTGATTTCAATAATGCTCCATGGAAAAGTATGTGATGTATTTTGGAAGGGTAAGCAGTAAATCTTGTTTGATGGTGATGGTGTTGAAAACTCAACTTTCCCTGTCATTTTAAACACTTCAGAATTTCCACAAGGTTGCTCTTCAGGCAAAACAGATCTTTGTTTGCTATGTATCATTATCGATTATGCAAATACAATAATGTGATTAGAAACTTAACTGTTTCAGCATATAGATTTGTAACCTCCAGCTCCCCAATTTTCTTCCTTACTGGCATGAGTCACCTTAGCAAAGGCAACAAAACTTCAGCAGTGGCAGCTGCACGCAGCAACTTCAAGTTTTCAGATTCCAAGGTGAAGTTAACTAGTCAGGTAAGGGTAACTACATGTCATCTAAACAACAAAGCTAAAACAAACAAACAAAATCCGCAAACCACACATAGACCAAAAAACCCCAAACAAAACCCAACAATAAAAACCTAAAATACAGACAAAAAAAACCCTAAAAAGCCCCCACCCCACTTAAAAAAAATGACCACAAATGCTGCTAACCAAACTAGTTAACAATTAATAAACAAAGCTCTATTACTGAAACAAAAAGCAATGTAATGCTAATCAATCATAGCAGAGGTGTCACAGACCAGTGGGTGAGAAACTGCTCAGGACTGATTAAATCAGCCATAGTGTTCACAAGGTCTTACACAGTGAACAAAGACATAATGACATTTTCACAACCCATTTTTTGATAGTTGTTCCATTGAACAAAAGCTGACAGCTGTAGAAGGCATTCCCTTTTAAATTTACATGTTTAGTATCCTCTGGTTTCCTGGAGCATATATGCCTGACAGGAACATCTAACAAACAGATACACATAAACTTACATACAATATATAGCTATGCCTAGAAAGCTCCATGTTTTTAATAAGCCTAATCACGTACTTGTATACATATACCTAGCCCTATCTAGATGTGTATGGTACAAGTAAAAATTAGAGGGACTGCATAAAACTCACTCAATTTTTGTCTTTTGGCTATAGATACTATTATTATTACAATAGTGCCGCTGTTGTTCTTTTTCATTTGTTTTTTCTTTTTTAAATTTTCATTCATAATATTCTGTTGATGCACATATATCAATGAAGACAGGGCACCACCAACACTGTTTAGCTTTTTAGTAGATTTATAGTAATATTTTTATTCAGGAAAAATATATTGAATTATTAAAATATTTTATTATTTTGTTTAAGGACTAATCTAAATTTTGTTAAAGAAGGAATTGCTTGTTTACAGGACCACAGAAATTCTTGGAATTAACACTTCCAGAAGCCTCTTCTGTAATTTGGTCTGTTGCTTGTAAGGACAGCCATTACTCTTTACATGTCCAGGAAAAAAAAAAGTTGCTGTAAATTCTACCATTTCACTTCTGCGTAGATACCTCAACTAAGCCACATGTTCTTATAAGTTGAAAAATGCTGTTGCTTTGATATAACTAAAGCCTTCTTTTTATCCAAGGAATAAAAATATTTCTCCCCCGTACCCAAGAAAGATTAAAGAAATTAATCCACCACACTTTGTATTGAAAAATCAAAGAGATGAAAGTAACAATAAAACACCCATATGTGTAAGGAAGACACAGTCTCATTGCTAACCTCTACAGCTAATAATTCTCTCCCAAGTGGTCTGTCTCTTTAGAGAATGTACTTAAATTACAATACACCTACTGGTGTTACGTCTACAACTAAAACTCCATTTCTGGAACTGGTAAGCACCGAAATCCACTCAAAGAAGAAAGTGCAATCAACAATGGTTAGTAATGATGCAGGGGTCCACGCAAACAATTTAAGCTGTGGTATTACTCTGCAGAGCGTGTTTTTGCAACTCCACATTTCCTCTGTATGCTAGTTGAACTGTAAATAAAAGACAGACTGAGCAGTCATGAATTATCAAGGTTCTCCTTCATTTCCAAAAGTTGCCAAATTTCCAGTAAGTGTTCGGACATGCCTGGGAAAGCAATACTGCTACTTACGTAAAATGATCACAGTATCAAGACTATATTTTTTTTCCTCAGGAAAAACAAAGAAGCCAAACCCCCTCCCCCAACAAACAAAAGCCCCCAAAACATACACCCCCCGTGATGAGACCGTGAGCATTCAATTTAATCGGCTGCTGAGGACGGTGTCCCCCAGCCTGGCAGCAAGGTTACGCTGTCACGGCTCACCCAGCAGCACACGCTCCCGCTCGGGCCACTCACACTCTTTCCTTTTTGCCTTCCAGACGGGACTTCCAGGCTACGAACAAGGCGGGCATCAGCTCAACAGTTGCAGCCGGGCCACCGGGCAGCTCCAAACTTTCCCGACCATTCCGGCCGAGACAGCCCCGTCGCCCCGGGGCTGCTGCTGCCGAGCCCCCACCCGGCTGGTTTCGGGGCGAGACCATCCGCCCGGTTTCGGGGCGAGACCACCCGCCCTCTGCCACGGCGGCGCTCGGCGAGACCCCGGCCCGGAGACGGCCTCTCTCCCCTCCACCACCACACAGCTTGCCGGCCCGCCGCTTCCCCACAGCCCCCTGCCCGCCGGGGCCCGTTCCCACAGCGGCAGCGCCGCCGCGCCCGGGACCGACCAGCCTCAATCATCTGCGCCGTGTTCACCCCGCATGCCGGCACTGCCCTCTGCTCTTGCCTTTGCTGCCCTCACTTGCCGGCGGCGCCGAGGAGCTGCGACTCCCGAGGAGCCACCTCCCGGGGAGCCTCCCGGCCTCTCTGACCCGCGGTGCGACGGGGCTGCCGACGCCCAGGTGTGCAAAGTCTCCCGACTGCGCCCGCGGCCAGACTCGCCTCGCCCTCCCGCAGCCCCGCCCGAGCCTCCCCGGGCGGCGCCGGGATCGCCGCCAGCGCCGTGGGGCACTCACCGGCTCCTCACAGGGGCTCTCCCCGGCCCTTCCCGGCGCCTCCGCGCCCGCCACCCTGCGCCTCCATTTGCTCAGCGGCCGCTCCTCTCTCCCTCTCCCCCGTTCCGTTCCAGATACGGCGCCCTCTGGAATGCCCGCTCCGCCGGGGCTCGGGCTCACCGGCAGCCGAGGCCGTCACTCGGTAGCTGAAGCGGTGGGGAGTGCCCGCCCGGCGGCGAGGCTCCCTCCGGCGCAGGGCGTTGCGGCTGCCGCCGTCTCGCTGCCCCTTTGTTCGGCGGCGGCTCGCGGCGGCGCTGACAGCTGCCGGCGGCGCTCGCCGGGCCCGGGCGGCCGCTTCACCTCAACACCGCCGTGCCTGCCAGCAGCGCCCCATGCTCCCGGCCCGGCCCGCCGCCCGCTCTCCCTCTCTCTCCACCCGCGGTCAACAACCGGCGGCAGCAGCAGCAGAAGTTCAGGCCGCCGACCCGGAAACTCATCGGCAGCCCAGGCCCGCGGGGCTCCGACGGGAAGCGGATCCGCCGAGCCGGGGGAGGGAGCGGGGCGGGGACGGGGCGGAGCGGGACGCGGGTCGGACGCGGGGCCTGGGCGCCGAGCGCAGCGCGAGGATGCGGCGGGGGAAGCGGCCGCCGGGACCACCGAGGAAGGCAAGGGAGGGAGGAAGCGAGCGAGCGGGGCCGCGGCGCTGCCCTTCACCCCGGTGGGGCGGTCTCGGGGACGTGGGAGCCGCTCCCGCCCCGTGGGCTGCAGCGTGAGCACCCCTCGGGGGGCCGGCTCCTGGGCACGACCGGGAAAGTTCGGGGGGCGTTTCCCGGCTGTGAGGCGCGGAGCGGCGCGGTGGCTGCCGCCGGGGCGGGAGGTGCCGGCGCTGCGGGGCCGCTTGCCGCCCGCCGTGCTGCTGTGTCGGCAGCCGGCTCCCGGCGTGCCGCGGGTCTCGCCGTGCCGAGGCACCGCTGCGGGGCAGCCCGAGGCCGCCGCCGCTCCCTGCGCAGGGCCTGCGCTCGGCGGAGCGGGCGGGGTGTGGCCGTGACCCCCGGGCAGGTCGGAGCCTCCTCCTGCCTCGTCCAGCGGGCCCTGGGCTTCCCGGCGGGGATCGTCGGCGGCCGTGGAAACAGCCCGGCCGAGGCGTGTGCCCTACACCTGCGTTGGGATGGGGACGCGGTGTTGGCACCCGGGTTTGGGCAGGATCAGTTCACCGCGGATGACTTCTGAAGCTGGTCATCTTTATTGTCACACCCTCGTAACCCCATCCTTCTTCATCCGCTCTTGTTTTGTTTTGTTTTGTTTTTCTGGAGCCATACCCAGGGAGCGTGGCTTTCCCACCTGCCCAGAAGGGATGGGTGTTTCTTGTTCTTTTCAAAACTCCTAATATCCCAAAGTATAAGCTCCTACAAGTCAGCACGTTCCTTATTTAATGTTTCTAGATGCTACTGAGAACCAGATCAGTGGATGTTTCTATTTGGATGTTGCTGGTCAAGTACCACTGTTAAATAGTTAATGTATTTCTTCTAACTGAAGGTGTAAATGTGCATGCTGTTATTTATGTTGGGTTTTTTTAATATGTTTTCAGAAAGTCTGATACCAGTAAAAACACTGGACTGAGGGCATGGGAATCTGAAGACCTTTGTTTCTCCTAAAAGAGGTGACGAAGCTAGAAAGAGTAACCTTAAAAAACTTCGTGGAGGGATTAATCAGCAAAAAGCATGTGCTCACTGATGATATGGGATGAAAGGGTATTCATTTGCAGATGAAGAAAATGTTCAGGTGGAACATGCTGATGGCCAGACATGGCCTTCTTTCTCAAATTCGATAGGTGAAGTGATTTTGCCTTAGGTGTCTTTCCTTGTCATTTTCATAAAACTTTATGATTACAGGAATTGTCAGTTTGGGTTAAGTGAAAGAGTAAGCAACGTTTTATCTTAAATCTAAAAACCTCTGCTCACTTTTTTGGAAAGATGTATTCCTTTCAGAAACTCTGTGTTTGAATGAAATGTGCACCAGTTTGCAGCCCCACTAAAGTAAAACTAAGTAAATGAATCCATGTAGTAGTTTATCAGCTTTATTACTTGGGCTGTAGGCAAGACTGTGACTACTTCTGGAGCGGGCGGAGGAAATCAGGTATTGTGTTTAAATCCCTGTGGAACTCGTAGAAATGCAGTACTTTGTCATCACACATTTTATAAATTACAGTGCTTGTCGCTTTAGAATGGTTTTCTTTTTCAATTTCATATGTTTTTCAGAGTCCTGAAATTCTTTGGCCTTTTCTCTGGCTCACAAAATGGGTTAGATAGTTACAGAGTGTGAAAATACATAGATGATTTTAAAAGTGGCTTAGAAAACAAGATTATTTATATTCAGTCTATGTGATATAGGATTTTCCCCTCTAATGAAAAAGAAGCAGAATTATATCAGCCATTGGTATTTCTCCAGCTAAAGAACAATAAATGATAATGCAAAGAGTCAGTGGATATAATTACTGCATCCTGAAGTTTAGTGTGCTGTTGGATTTTTTTTAACTTTTTTTCAACTGAACCTTTACTTGCTGTTTATTCATTGTTTCCAGTGCTAAAATAAGGAGAGATGGGAAACCCAGAACACATTGGAGATGTGTATGTTGCTGTGATTCGTCCAAAAAATACCGCCAGCCTGAATTCTCGGGAATATCGAGCTAAATCCTATGAAGTAAAATTATTTAAATGTTTTTATTTTTTTTTTTTTATAAGTTATAGTAAATATATAATCGTATAGCAGAAATCTGGCAGTAAGATTGCTCAAATAATGTCTATGTGTGTCATATACCTACTATGCATTGCCCATTCTTAAGGTATTTGAACACTTTATGGTTTTGTAATATTCTTGTATTTCATTTCAGTTCAGGGCCTTTTGCCTTGCAGATGGCTCAGTACAAGGGTGAAGCCCTGTCTTTTTAACCTCACTGTTATGGAGGTCATTCTGAGTTCACCATCCCATTCCTCCACAATAAATACTTTTATCAATTTTGTTACTGCTTTTAAAGAGGTACAATAAATGTAAAAAGAAAAAGTTTGTGCCTGTTTCAGTTGTGCTTAAACTCCTTTGGTTTCATTATTTTTTGAAAGATTTTGTTGCTTGAAGTTCCCATTGAAGGCCAAAAGAAAAAAAGAAAGAAAGTTTTGCTGGAAACTAAACTACAGGGAGGCACTGAGATAACTCAGAGCATCTTGGATTATGTATTAGAAGCCACCAAACCAATTTCACCAGCCAACCAGGGTATTAAAGGTAAAACCATTTTAATGTGATCTATTGTTGATAGCGCTATCAAAATATTTTAAAAATTAAATGGCCACAGAAAGGTTGTGCAAAAGCATGAAATGGGTTTAAAAAAAGAAAGCATGTTTTGAGGTTCACCAAAAAACCCCAAGCTAACTATGCAGCTAAAATCTTTAATTTACCTTTGTTTCCCGTTACCTTCCGTCTCTATAAAATGCTTACTAAAAGATTTTTATTATGTGAAACTTTGCCTGTCTGTACTACTTCACCTCAAATTGAGAATTATTGCTAAACTTCGGGTAAACCAGATTGAAGTGTTTTTTTTATCCTTAATTTCAGCTAAAACTTGACTTGAACTAGTGAATTGATTGCTTCTAAAGTCTGGTCGAAAGCCAGCATTGTTCAGTAGACAGTTATCTATATGAAAATATTTCTGGCATAACTGAATCTCTTACAGATAAAATTTAATTAATACATTTTCATTGTTGGTGCATAGCTGGTCTAGCAAACAACCTCACACTTGTGCTGCCAAAAATTATTTTGGCCAGCATATTTCATTTCCAGATTGGTATAAACTATACTGACTAAAGCACTTTTTTTGCTGTGTACCTCATCTCTGCCTTGTAAGTAAGGTTGTACTGGGAAGGTCATCAGTGCGGACAAGATGATGCAGTGCTAACAGTTTAGAAAAGGAACAGCTGGTTGCATGGTAAAATGTTGCATGTGGCAATAACTGGAGTTGGACGGACTTAACAAAGCTAGTTGAGCAGCAAACATGAAATAATATAATAGCATTAATACACATAGAAGAATGCCTAGTAAAAGCAAAACCCTTCTGTTTCTTGCACAGTTTAGGGAGTTTAAGTTGACTCACATAGAGGACCCGAGCATTAATATGCACAGTTTAGTGTGTCATCTGCTAAAATATGCAGCTGTAGTCAGAAAAGCAAACAAAATGCTGAATTCTGTCAGGGTGGAAGGGAGAATAACATGGAAAATCCTGTCATACCACTATCTGAAAAAAAGCATTCACCCTAATGTGGAATATAGCATGCAGCTGTGCTTTACCATTTCAAAAAGAATCTTGTTTAACTTAAAGACATGTGGTTTTGGAGAATGAATGCTACGAAAAATCAGGGGTGTAGAAAAGTTGCTATGAAAAAGGGGTACAGTCATGTCATTTTACGCGTTAATGGGTATATGCATATTTATGTTCTTTGTTTTTCCATATATATTTAGATTTTCTTAGTTTACTTTAGAACTAGCTTGTGATAATCAGAATTTTTTCTTCCTCGGAATTAGGAAGATTGAGTCTGATAAGCTTTTGGATAGCCCACTCTAGATTGGTTTTGTTGGTTAATTGTTTTTTTTTTAATACTGTGCTAGGAAAGCGTGTCGTGTTGATGAAGAAGTTTCCTCTTGATGGAGAAAAGGCAGGCCAGGAGGCATCACTTTACATTGTTCCAACTGTTGTGAAAGGTAATGTTGAGCATACTTGCCGAAGTTGCACCCATTTTAGGAGAAGTTCAGCTGAGGTTTTCGTAAGAATTTTTATGAATATGCTATATATATGGCTTTTTCTGTATTTATGCATTAAAAATTGCATTCAGGTGGAAACCCCTCTCTGAATACTTCAAAACTTGAAAAAGTTACTTTAAATTAAAGAAAAAACCTTGTTTTTAATGTGTTGCTTTGTTTCTGTAGTGATAGCACACTTCTGTTCTAATCTGTATTTGTTCACTTGATCATATTTCAAAACATGCATTAGCATGTATAGAATTTGCTGCATGAAGGTGTAAGGAAGACATCCTGTTCAGTTCAGCGTTTTTTACTCAGAGAAGAATGCTTATTAAAGTATGTAAACAGTGGTTTGAATAAGGAATGGTGAATAAAATGTTTGGAAGGCAGAGTAAATTGCTTGTCAGGAAAGTACTTTTTAGAACAGCCTGAAATAAATATCTGTCTGCTTTTGGGGAAGTTCCTTCATTTTTGCCTTACTGATAGGCCTGAAGGATAAAAACGATGAAATAAATACCACTGTGGAGTTACCAATAGCAATAAATACCTCTTCTCATCCTGAGTCCTATTTTTTTTGTGACAACAGTGTACATTTAATATTAATTGTTCACATGAAGCTGATCACACCAATAGAATAGTATCTGAATACTTCAAGGTTTTTAAGGCTACCCTTTTGAGTTGTGAATTGTTACATGAGGATCGTATGTAATTTCTATAAATTATCATTTGGAAAATGTAAGTTAACTCTGGTCTGAAGTTAGAACATACTCCCAATTAGTTAGGAACGTGTAACTACAAACAATGCAGAAGGAAAAAAAAATATTCTTCTCACTGATGTGTCTTCAGAGTATGTTTTCATTTTAGACAACACGAAATATGCATACAGTCCTGGATGCCCTGTGTTCTACTGTTTACAAGACATCATGAGAGTCTGCAGTGAATCCAGCACTCACTTTGCTACGCTTACTGCAAGAATGTTAATTGCCTTGGATAAGTAAGAAATGCCATCAGTAAAAATACGTTAAAATAGAAGTCAAACAAGATAATTTGCAGATGTAGCACATAGTTTTTATAGCATTTTTGTGAGTAAGAAGGAAACCATTGTGATATCATGTTATTTTCTTCATGTTTATCAGAAACTGAAACCTTGAAACAGATTTCTAAATCTTTCTAAAAATCTTTTCTCAAACTCCGGAAGGGTGTCCTTATCTAAATCAAGTCGCTTTTTGGAAGTTCTTGCTCACAGTGAATGTTTTGGAAAATCATATAAAATATGATTAATCTTCTATAAGTGCTGTAATTGTCATCGTTAAGAGTATTTGCCAGTGAAGTAAAAATATCCTGTTAATTGTATACCATTAATATTTGCATTTAAATTAAACCTCCCTTTAGAAAGGGAGTGCATCTTACTCAGCCCTGCAAATTTATTTGCAATAGGGAATTAACTTTCAGGAAGGTAAGTAGTTGCTTAGCCAGATTTATAGTAGTTTGAAAATTGAATATGTGAGCAATACTTTTGTCTTTTTTATGTACCTTTAACAAAGAAATACGAGCTATGTATGATCTTATTTGCATTAATAAAGTTAGCTGAAACTTTTGGCTAACATGAAAAATTACAGTTACAGGCTATTACCTAAAAAGGTTCTGTGTTACGGGTTTATAGTTTATTAGTAGAGTTGTAATATTTCCATGTATACCACCGTGCCAGTTCTATTTATTTGCTGCGTAATTAATGCCTTCAGAAGCTCAGCTTAAAATATGTTACAAGCGTTGTGAGAGAAGCCTTGAAAGTGTACTAGAAAATAGTTTATACTGATTATGTATAAATCCGTCAAAGATCCAAACTACCCTAAGTAATTTATCTACCAACTGTTTAGAGAAAATCCCTGAAAATACCCCAGAGAGGGAAGAGGGTGTTTATAGCACAATGACCAGAATTTTACAGTTCTTCTTTCCAGCAGAACTGTGGCTAAGTGAAGGGAATTTAGCTTTTGCAGCACATGATAGCTTGGATCTGTGATTTAAAAATTCAAGCATCTGCATTTTTCTGCCATCCTGACGTGATTGTGGAATGGTCGTGATCCAAGTGGTCTGGTGGTGGGTCTATCTTTTCAAAACATGTACTTCTCTTTCTTCTATATTTCCAGGATAAATCAGCAAAGTACAGGCTGTGAGAAAGTACGTGCAGAAACCTAAATATAAACTTGGCTTTGGATCATTAGTTAAAATGAGCCCTATTCCACAAAACATGAAAATGAGTTAGCAATTTGGTGAAAATATATTTATCCCAAAATTGAGATAAATAGCTTGTCCTGAGCTCTGTGTTGTGTTGCAGATGTGGCAGGAAAAAGTGCAGCAGGTGCACAGTGCTGACGTTCCGCAGTAGCTCTGAGTACGAGGCCTGTGAAGCCCATCTGCACAGTCAGCAGGAGTGAACTTAGAAGAGAAGAACCTGCAGCAGATCTTTGTGAAGAGGCAGGTGGTAGCCTATGTGAAAGAGACTTAGCGGTTTGGAAACTGGACCTTCTGATTTTTTTGCCTATTCCCATCTCTCCCTAACGAAACACATGACTTAGAAGGCTGAAGTCAGCAAAGATACTGAAACTTCAACTCACCCGTAGAAAAAAAGTGCTTTAAGTTTCAAATACTGATAAACTGAAAGTAGACGAAACGTGACATATGAGTGTGGTTAAGTGTTTTGGCTATAACCAATGTTCCTCTTGCCGTTGCTTATAATTTCCTTTTATTAGAGAGTTTGCATCCGCAGGAAATGTCTTTGAACAAATACATTTGCTTAACTATATTTGGTTAAAAAAAAATTCAAGTTTGGGGGTGAATTTAATGCTATAAAATTGGCTGTGCACATTATAGGTTTTTTTTTTTACATGAAAATGTGTGATTGTCATACATGCAACCCTTAATCAAACAAAATAATGGATAGGCATGTCCAAAAAAGTCCTTACCTACCTGAAAATGAATTATTTGCCAATTCTCTCCTGCAGGTGGTTGGATGAACGGCACACCCAGTCTCACTCCATCCCAGCTTTGTTCAGGCCATCTCCTCTAGAGAGAATTAAAACAAATGTAATAAACCCTGCCTATGCTATAGAACCTGGTCAAACAGAGAGCTCATTACACATGGGTTATACTGCCCTGGAAATAAAGAGTAAAATGTTGGCACTGGAGAAAGCAGATATGTGTATCTATAATCCTTTGTTTGGATCGGACCTTCAGTATACGAATAGGGTAAGAACTATATTTTCATTTTATGTTTGTGAAACATATATACATTTTCATTTTGCAATTAATTTATTTGATACAAGCGTGTGCTTTATGTTTAAAATAATCAGATTTCTTTATTGCACACTTACTGCTAAACGGTTTGTCAAATCCTCACATTTGAACATAATTCTCTTTAATTATAAAATGTTACTATAATAACTTTGGTTTCAAGAGAATACCTGGCCTGAATGGGGGATTCTTTAGCCAAATCTCAGTAGGATGTGTTTTCAGTTGTGTTTAAATTGTGTCTTCACAGGTTGACAAAGTGGTAATAAATCCATACTTTGGTCTTGGAGCCCCAGATTATTCAAAGATTCAGATTCCTAAAAGAGAAAAGTGGCAACGCAGCATGAGCAGTGTCACAGAGGACAAGTATTATGTTACATTCGTTTTTCATTAACAGATAATTTTGTTATATTGCAGCAGTACTTGGTAGACTTGGTCAGAAGGAGATTCGTGTTACTTTAGGGCTTTACTGTATAAATACACTTTAAGAAAATCTGTTTGGAGTCTCCAGTTACTCAAACACAATAATTAAAGAACGGATCAAGAAAGGTTTAGATTATAAACGTTAGGGAAGCATTTCCTAGCATAATGAATACACCTGTGGCTTGACTGGTGCATGACTTAAATACTAGTTGTATGACTACTAGCATATTTTAGCTGTGTGAGCATTTTTATTCTTCATATAGATCTACAGTTAGTGCTATGTTTTTTAATTTTTAAAATGTTGATGTTCTCAACTACTGAAATATTTCTGAACTGTGTTTTCCTCCCGTTTCCGTTTTCAATTCGTAGGGAACACCAGTGGGTAGATGATTTCCCTCTTCACCGCAGTGCATGTGAAGGCGACTCTGATTTACTAAGCCACCTCCTGGATAAAAAGTTTTCTGTTAATCAGTTAGATAGTGACCACTGGGCACCTATCCATTATGCGTGCTGGTGAGTCAGATAATATAGTTCTGCCAATCAAATGCATTCTTGCTGTCATGATTCTTAAGCGCTAATCACTTATGTAATTTATCATAAAGACTCAAAAATGAAAAGTCAAAAAAACTAGACTTTTTACACTTTGACTATAATATATGTTAGTGTTAACCTTCTGAAGAGAAAGATTGCTTCAGGTTTTGAGATAATTTCAATGTGAATGGTTTCAGAGGAGACCAAGCGTGGAGATTGTATTATCAAACACTTATATCTTGCCTCATATCTGTCCTGAAGCATCTGTTCTAATTCGTGGTGGAGGCACTGTGTCTAGCTTAATGTGTTAACTTCTACAGTCTTCGTTGCTTAAAGGCTGTGAGCAGTTTTACAGCACAGCAGTAGCTGAGCTGAGCACATACTGGTGATGGTCAGGCTTTGGAAAGCTGGATTAGGTGAACTACACAGGTCAACTTGTCTGACTGTACCTAATCATTTAATCTGTAAGTGCTTTCCTCGGTTGTAAAAATGCTTTTGTTTTATGCGAGTTAGTCTTCTGTATTCGTAGTAGCATCTGATGATACGAATAACATGAAAATCATACTTTTTTGTTAAAAAAGAACCTTATTTGATTTTTAGTGTTTGTCAGAAAGTTGGCATAAACATGATGCATGAGATTTACCAGTTGTCAGCGTGAAGTTTAAGAGTCCTCAGGATCCATCTGCATGACTACCAAAAGTTTTACCCTGATTCTCAGAAAGATTTTTTTTTTCCTGTAATTTTGACGCAACTCAGTTTTGCCATGATTGAATTTCTACAACTACCCAAACTTAGCCAGTGTAGAGCAAAGTTTGGTTTGTCTTTCATGAACCAAATAAATGGTTACTAGACCAATGGTTAACAAAGAAGTGCAGAACTGATACTAATTTCTACAAACTTACTAATATTCCATTGTCTTTGATGTTATTTCAGCACTAAAAACTCTTGAGCATGGAAACATACTTTTCCATATTGAGGACCACCTGAAAAAAGATTTTATTTTACAGTTGCTGTGTCTCTTATGCTTTAATTCTATCTGCAGGTATGGAAAAGTTGAAGCCACTCGAATGCTGTTGGAGAAAGGGAAATGCAATCCAAATCTTTTGAACGGACAGCTTAGCTCTCCTCTTCATTTTGCTGCTGGAGGTGGGCATGCCGAAATAGTACAAATTCTACTAAATCACCCAGAAATTGACAGAGTAAGTTCTGTTTGTGTATAGAAATAGCAGTTTTAGCAACAGTTTCTAGCTTATGTATGTGAAATATTTGGTGTCTGGATCAAAATGTGTAAACACAACGATCCTGTTGAGAGATTACAGAAAAATAAATATTTTTCATTACCTCTACTTTTCCCATTTTGTATCAGTTATAAAGGATTTTATTATCTAAAAAAAATTGTATGTGTTTACTTATCTCCAGTGAAAGCAATGTATTATCAGTGTATCTGTTTATGTTTGTAGCACATTACTGATCAACAAGGAAGGTCTCCACTGAATGTCTGTGAAGAAAACAAACAAAATGAGTGGGAAGAAACTGCAAAACTGCTGAAGGAAGCCATAAATAAACCTGTATGAGTTTATTTTCTAAATAGTTTAGAGTTTATATTTCATTTACACTAAACTTGTAGAAGAGCTAGGCTCACTTATGGCTGTTATTGGAAATATGCAGTATGCTGATATTGTTAGTGCAAATATTGACAAATGGACACTGTCTCCTTAAATGTTTCAGTCTATTACTCAAGAAATACATGTAAGACTTTAAACGTGATGTTTTGATTTACTTGCAGGAGCATCACGTCAGCTACTGATTTTATGTCTACTTATGATCATACAGCCATCAGCTTTCTTTATGCATTATCATCTTAAATGTTGATAAACAGAAGCATTCGGCTGACTAAACGTTGGCTTCTACATCTGTTAGTCGGTGTAGGTTTCCTTGGCACTCACGTGAGATCTAGCCAGGACAGTAAACAGAAATTACGATGCAATTCCTCTCATCCTGCAGTAGATTTAAAATTAGCCAAATGATATAAACTCACTTGTTTCTTTTCTTTGACTTCAGATGCAACTTGTACCTCTGTAGGTAGGTGGCAGTAAACCTGTCAATTTTTCAAGATACTTTAGATTATCTTCATTTCACTCTAGATGAATGAATCTTCCAAAATTATCCATGAATGAGTTGACCTCCTTTATTTTAGGGATCTTATTATGCAGCTGATCAAATGGGAGATGTTTGTTTAATGATTCTAAAAGACTAATGCACACAGTTTAAGTAGATTGGACAGTGTGATAGGTGATATCGTGTTGTCACTTATTACTATTGAATTAATACATTAAAATTAAAAAAAATATAAATTACTGCAATAGGAGTCACAGTGACTATTGCACCAAAAATTAGACTGATGTTTTACATTCCAGCCTCATTTTCAGTCGTCATTTTCCAAATCATTAATCGTTTTTTTCCAGTTTTTAGGAACTCAGTTCTTGACAACTAAGTAGATTTGAAGAAAGGAAATAACAAATTCCTGCAACTTTTTTTATTCGAACAGCTGAAACATTTAACCTGTTAGAGAGTTGAAAACAAGAAGTTTCATTGATTTATGGCTCATGTGTATGCGCTTTAAGCACCTGATTTATGTTAAAGTACATCTTGCAGGAGGCGTACTCTGGGCCCACATACAATTCAGTGACAGCTGTGGGAGTTCTGAAGGGGAAAATTATTTCATTTTAGAAATATTATAGAAGTGCTAAAAGATGTTAGTGAGATTTTATTCCTGTTGTACTGGAGTCTGTGTGAAGGGTGGTGCTTCCATCTGAAAAATAAGTCTTCTTAGTGTAGACTAATGAGTGGAATCATTCCTAACCTGCCAGTCATAGTTAGGTGGACATTTTGGCATGTGCATATGTAGTTCAGCCCGGATCCCTCAGGAAATTTTTAAACACGTACTTGCCTTTGAATTCAACAGAAATGAAGTCCTCAAAATATCAGTAAGATCTTTCTTGGAGTTATTGTGGCAAAAAGCACAGTATAAAAGCTTGCACAGGACATGAAACAAGCAGTTTTGATAAAGAGTAAATATGCAGGAGTTGTGCAGTATTATTTTTCTCAGCAATATAGATGATGCTGAATTATGATAAAATAGCTTTCCTCTTCAGAAGCACCACAGAAAGGATTTTAACAAGTTTGTTGTTTAATGTGTTCAAATTTTTGTGTAGTATGAAAAGGCACGCATTTATCGTATGGATGGGTCATATCGCTCTGTTGAGTTGAAACATGGAAACAATACCACTGTCCAGCAGATCATGGAGGGAATGCGTTTGTCTCAAGAAACTCAGCAGTACTTCACTATCTGGATCTGTTCTGAGAACCTCAGTAAGTAACAAGGAAGTTCGTGATACTTGAGGGTTTGTCATAGCTTTTTTATTTTTGTTTGCCTTTAGAAAAAAATAGTATGTTCTTAGGAAAACAGGAAGCATGCTCTCTAACAGTTGTGTATTAACCTCTTAGCTTTTAAAAGTCATCCTTCAGGAGTTAATTTCTGTCTGGACTGCCTGTTAATAGACTTTACCCTCCTGCCAGAGACTTTGTAATCCCTGTATGTGTCTTTCTTTTTATCTTTTGCATAGGGAGTAAAACCAGTTTCTCTGTTCCCTCTGTTTAAGCTTTCAAATAATAGATCGACTCCCAGCCTTTACAGCTCGATGTCTCTGAACTGTGCTTTCAGAGCTATAGAGAGCTGCTCCATTTTTGCCGACATTTTGGGTACCCCCGATAGGTCTGACCCTGTACCACTGCAGCATCTAGAACGTATTTCATCCGGGAAGTTGAGGCGAGTCCAGATTGCCTTTCTGGTATAGGACACCTCTGTGATCATAGTCTTTACTGCTCACTTACCCTGATTTTAGTGGTATTTTTCTTCCCAGAGTTTTTGAAATTGGATGCATATAGTTGATTTTACCCATGTTTAATCTATTTAAAACTAATAATTAAAGCTGATTAATGTTGTTTTTTTTATTAGGTCCTTTAATCATATGAATTTTCATGTGTTTTGCACCAAGATAATTTTTGATAAACAAGTTTTCAGATAGATTCGGTGAGAGGGAATTGTGATGGAAAATATAATTATTATATTTGCTCTATTTTTTTGTATTTCTGATCTAAATAGTATATTATAGTTTGAGATATGTAACAAAAGATAAACACAACCACGAAAGAGTCAGTGATTGTGTTTTGTCAGAAATAGTAGTAAAGAGTACTGCTGCAACAAGATAGCTATGGGACGCATTATAATGGATTTGCAAAGCGCAGTTCAGGTCTGGCATGACAATGTGACAATACCGTTAACACAGAAGCCTTGTATTTAAAATTTTATTTACTGTTGTCAATCTTCTGCTACACTGTCATTGCTACTTTTTTTTTTAATCTCTAAGTATTGCAGGAAGTTTTTTCTTCGTTCTTTTTTCATTTATTTCTCACAGTGTCATGCCATTTGCCTTTTTACTTTGCCATATGACTAATATAACCCTCAGTTAAACATAATGTCTGGAAGAAAAGGAAGTGTTTGAGTGTTAAAATCTTGCTGTTTGTGCCTTTTCTAAATATGTACATCAAGTTTTACTTAAATAATTGAAGTATTTCCCTTGCATTTGAAGGAAAGAACTCACTAATACATTGTTTGCTTAAAAACAAGTAATTCTCTATATCTAGAATCACAGAATAGTTTGGGTTGGAAGGGACCTTCAAAGGTCATCTAGTCCAACCCCCCTGCTATGGGAAGGGACATCTTCAACTAGATCAGGTTGCTCAGAGCCCCATCCAGCCTGACCTGAAATATTTACCTGAAGTTTGAAAATGAGTCAACTTCTGATTTACAGCTTCAAACAACCAATGGACAAGTTTTATTATAAAATGTATTTCTTGCAGTTTGTGTACAACTGTAAAGACTGTAGTTTTGTTTGTAGGATGGATAATGTTTTTCTGTGTTTGAATGGAAGGTGGATAAGTTGAGTGAACGGATTATTCTCAGTCAAAAGATGTTGCTCTGTAATGTGTCCTTTGAAGTTTTTCATATGATGTGAAATGTCATAATGTAAAAGCCAGAGCAGTGAGGGTGAGGCACATATGACCTTCTGTTAATAGTTCCTCACTACTAGAACACAGGCAAGCAGTAATCACAAGGACAGTCAGGGTGGGGGAATGAGCGTGATGGAAGGTATGGACTCTAGTGCATAGTAGGGCTGTAGTCAAAAGCTGTGTTGGTTTCTCAGCTCTTGTATACAGTAGAGAGCATGGAACATTGGATGACTGCAGCCTGTTTAGAATCAAGATGTTTCACAGATTAAAAAAAAAATTATGTCTGTTCTGAAAAGTTTATGGTTTATATATATCCAAAAATGGAAAATACATTTATAAGATAAGCTATATCTGTATTTTTTTTGTCAGAAATAAGATTATTGGACTTTATCTTTCTCTCATAATATTTGTGACAACAGTCTCTAATGTGCTATTATTATGTTTTAAGGTCTGTCTTGGTATTACATTAATTTTGTAAATACCACTTCACTCTTGAGAAGCTGAAAATAACCAGGGTGCATCACTAGTGCATTTATTGAACTGATGCTGAGAGTTATGGTAATAAATCCATATTTTCAAAATCTTTTTTGTATAGCAGTTTGTGAAACATAGGGGAAAATGTTTGTTAATGAGTCCTCAGTTTCAGCTACTCTGGTTTTGTTGCAGCATTTAATCATGTGTGTGTGTGTGCGCGCTGGGTTATTCTGTTTATTTATAGACAAAACCTGTTATTTTCAGGCCTCCAACTGAAGCCATATCACAAGCCGTTGCAGCATATTCGAGACTGGCCTGAAATATTCACTGAACTGACAAACTTAGATCCTCAAAGGGAAACTTCACAGCTTTTCCTGAGAAGAGATGTGAGACTTCCACTGGAAATAGAGAAAAAGGTCTGCACTTGGAAGTGATGGCATGAAATCATGGTCAGAGTCAGGACACTTTGACCATCAGCTCTCAGTGTGTTTAATGACTATAGTAATTCTCAAACTTATTCAAACCAGACCTCTCCTTTTCTGTAATAGTTTGAGTATTCAGTTTCTTCTCTCCCTCTTGCCTTCTCACCCCTTTCTCTTTTCTCTCACTCACCTTCCCAACTGTTTAGTTTTTGTAAGTATATGTGCCTCAGTCTTTATCTATCATACAGCTAAAAGCAACCTACCCAATTTTCTTTCTCTTCCTTGTGCTGTGATTTTCAGATATTTAATTGGTCAATTTCAATGGTGTATTCAAACATATTATTCAAAATGGATTTATGGGGGGAAGAAATAACAGATGTCAGTATTTCTGTGAACCTTTTGATTTGGCATTGTATGCTAGTCACCTTTAGTTTGTGTGTTAGATCAGTGAAGTGTTGAATTAAGACAAAATATGACAATTTTTCTATTACAAAGCGTTACCCCAGTGTTCACTTCAGCCAGGATCACACCATTGTCTTCTGTCTCTGAATCAGTGAGAAATTGTATTTATAGTTTCTGAGCTTATTTCCTTTTACAAAGAAATAATATCATTTAAATCTTTTTAACAGATTGAGGATCCATTGGCTATTCTTATCCTTTTTGATGAAGCCAGATATAATTTACTGAAAGGTTTCTATACGTCACCTGATGCCAAGCTGATCACACTGGCGAGTCTGCTTCTACAAATAGTCTATGGAAATTATGAGAGCAAGAAACATAAACAGGGCTTTCTAAAGTAAGTATATGTGTTTAAAACTTAAAATCATGGTGTTAGATTAAGTATTTTTGGATAGCACTTATTATGGAACTCTGAAATTTTAGGTATGGTATATTATTTTTCTCCATCACTGAGCTCTAGTTCTCAGTAATCACATAACCCTCATGGCATTAATAGAAACTGGACATGAGGTCTGAAAAACATATTAATAGTTGCAGTCTCAAGCAGAGGAATAGAGGTTCTGTATTCTGTAAGTCTATATTGAGATAAAATAATATCAAAATGACTAACAGTATTCATGTGAATGGAGAGTTGTGACAGGCCTGAGACTGGACAATGCTGAAGAAACATCTTACTATGTCCAGTTAGACCAACCTCTGGGATTTGCTTTCCTCCCTCTTTGAGGAGGACAGACCACGCAGAAATATTCTTTCTGTTCTCTCATTTGTACGTGAATACTAAATTGGTATGAAACACAGCACCAGTAGGGCTCTACCAGATGGTGCTTTTCTCTCTCTTTCTCTCTGCTTGCCAGCACAGCAGCAGCTGAACTGTTCTGGGATGTGGCTTGTTCCTCCCACGTTCATTTCCACGGCAGCATCTGAGCACACCAGGGTGCCAGTTCTCCACTGTGCGCACCGTCACTCCACCCACTACCATATCCACCTCCATTCATTCATGCATCAGCAGCTGTGCTATTCTGGAATGCTGGTACACTTCTCAGCTCCTCTCATTCGCAGCATCAGCTGAGCTATCTTGGCTTCTTTTTTGTTGTTGTATTCTCCACCATCATTAAATGTGGGTGCTTTTTCTGCTACAGTTGCGTGGGCTGCCTCTGGAAGGGCTGGCTGTGCTGCCTGCACTTGTTCATTCCTTTCTCTTCCTTCTGGTAGGCGTAGAGTCTGTACCACTACAGAGTAAGCTGGATGAATGACCTCAATGACTGGAAAACTTCTGGGTGGGCTGTTCAGCTGTTGACCCATCTTGTCCTGCAGTTACACAGTTGGTGGTTTGAGCATAAGGAGAGCTGGGTGTAAGTGGGAGTGCCTGCCTGCAGGAGTGTGCAGTTAAACACAGCTGGGTTTAATACAGAACTACCCCCTGCAGAATCCCAGCACCTGCAGGGCAGTGTTCATGTCCATACTGAGGCAAATCAGCAGTGTGGTTCCAAGGTGATCCTGCTCAATGGAAGTGTTTGACTCAATAGACAGGACTAGTTGGGTGGGTGTTTTGGTATGCTTTCCATCCATATTCAAATAAAGATGTTGGAAAATACCTTGACTTGTTCTCATGCAGACAGATGAAGAGATTTATATACTGATTTTTTTTTGGTAGTTGACAAGTGTTTATTTAGAGACTGGTCATTTCAAAAATATATCCAGGCTGTTGTCTGTATGAGAGTATCCTTGGCCTTAAAGATCTGGATGCATCATTCTGTGCAGGGTTTTTCTTGTTAGATCATATGTGCAGTTACTAACAAATGTAGTTTAAAAATGACTGAATAGGTTGCACTACTAGGTTTTTGAGATTGTGTGTAAAGCAAACTAGTAGAGGCTTCTTTTTAGTGTTTTTTATTTGCTGTGGGTTTTGGGGTTTTTTTTGTTTGTTTTTTGTTTTGTTTTTTAAAGGCAAGCTATATAAACAGCTTCACTTTCATGTCATGTAATATGTGACTTTCTTGTGGAAATTGACTGGGCCAAGTCCTTGGTGGTGCCGAATACAGCATTGAAATGAAGAGTATGTATAAGTTGTCGTATTTTATGAGTATGTGATATCCTGGTGTAAATGGTTATTTGTGTATAATTTTGGCTTTCAAACTGGAAATCACCAAACTGGTCTGTAATCAAGAGTCACAGGTTCTGCTGCTAGCATTTGTTCTCCCTGCTGTGTCTGTGATATATAACACAAAGCTGGATCTCCATTAACTCAGAACTACGCTGCCTCTTAGGAATCTCAGGAAAGCTTCTCAGCTGATGAGGCAAGATAGAGTAGGAGCTGACTGTCTAACTCAGTATATGACTTGAATATACAAATTGGCAGACATTGTTCTTTCTCCCTACTTTGTTTAGTGAAGAAAAACTTCTTCTCTGCTTTGTTTTTCCTCTTAGTGAAGAAAATCTGAAATCTATTGTACCAATCACTAAACTAAAAAGTAAAGCTCCTCATTGGACAAACAGGATACTTCATGAATACAAGGTGAGGTAAATAATCAAATAGTAGTAAATCCTGTCTGAAACATGTTTTGACTGTTTGGTTGCCAGTTAATGAACAAAAATACTGGTATATAAAGCTAGAAATATGTATGTTCTCAAGTTCTGAGATGGGTTGTTGGAATGCTGTTTTTCCTGTGCAGTTACAGTTGATCTGTTTTTTAGAAGTAAATATAATTGTCATCTGTACATTTATGTTCAGTGCTAACCATGTATTGGGGGTACTGCCAATTCAGGCGTACATGTAAAAAAACCTGCTCTGACTTGTATTTCACATCTGCTTGTAGTGATGGATCCACAAAGTTCTTTTTTCCAGTGTAACTTGTATCTTCTGATAGTGCTGCTCCTTTAACTACAGCAGTTAATTGAGCATAATTATTAAATGAGGACTTGGGCTGCTTCTGCAGAAGAAGAGATCTAACTGAGGGCTGTAGATTCCAAGTGGAGTCAAGGCACCCAAAGACAAGATTTGTGAGGTGTGTAAGGGGGGCAGCTGTACCAGCTGGCTTGCAGCACTCAGTGTTGCTACCAGGAAACGCTGCAGAGGCACCCAGGGCGTGTTTTCAGGCCTTGCCCCTCTTTTGAGATGTGGTTACTTACTCATCAGCTTTCTCTTGGTGCCTACACCTTTTTTTTGGTCAGAAACCAGCAGATCATTCCTGTTCTTTCCAATACAGGTGAAGGAGGGGATGATGGTGGTCTTTCTGAGACAATGGTATAACAGAGTAGTCTCTAGTCTTTCTTGTACCAGATAATATGTAAGAATGAGCATAGCTTGCTTCTGCTTTTAGGCCATTATTTGGAGGTGTGGAGTATGGGAGAAGGGGAAAATAATTGCAGTCTTTTGTTCCAAAGATATTAATATATATTTTACATTTTAAAAACGGAGGTGTAGAATTCAGGTAAGCCGCAATGCAGGGTGTGGATCCAAAGAGTTCGGTCCCATCCACCACACCCACAGTCATGGCCTCCTCACTGTTGACAACTTGTGTTCTCTCTTATATCCATGCCTTCTCATCTCGTGTGTGGCCCAGCCAGGTTTTTTATTTATTAGGATACTTTACATTGGTCTATTTTGAGGCAGGAGCACTCTAGCGACCCTTTGTTGTGACCGTTTACTGAAGAGGAAGAAACAAAAGCCTATCTCATTCTGAATGAAGGCTGCACTAAAGAAATCTTCACATCTGTTTTGCTTGGAAAAGAAAAAAAAAATCCATGTTTTTGAGAGGGCTCATCTTCCCATGCCTCACTGGATTGGATGCTTTAAAGGAGGAAGAATGTTCAGTTTTATGGATTGTGATGCATTTAGTGTCGGATGGGTGCATGGCTGCTTATCCGTGATGAGTCCAATGTACTTCTAAGAGAGACAAAACTATGGGTCCCTACGGAGGTTCAGGGTCTGTGGTTCAGATTTCCGAGGCTTGTACAGGTATTTCCTTTCTGCCTCACGCTCTTTTGGTATTTGAGCCTTTCTGTGGCCCTAGGGTTTAACTTAGATGTAGGAAGAGGGTTGCTGGGAAAGCACTTTGGGGAATACTCATTTAGTGGGAATTCCCACTAAATAATGGATTTTCTTTAAATAACCACAACTGGTTTGGGGAAGACTTCTTGATTGCCATTGTTCTTTTATTTCTAGAATCTCAGCACCAGTGAAGGTGTAAGTAAGGAGATGCATCACCTTCAGCGCATGTTCTTGCAGAATTGCTGGGAAATTCCTACTTATGGAGCCGCGTTTTTCACAGGACAAATATTCACCAAAGCAAGTTCAAGTAGCCATAAAGTCATCAAAGTGTATGTAGGAGTAAATGTAAAAGGGCTGCACCTCCTCAACATGGAAACAAAGGTCAGCTGGAGTGAACTGCCAATTATAACTGTTAAGATTTATTCTGTCCTCTTAAATTCTTTGTGCTGATAATCATTTCACATCCAACTGTTTTGTTAAACTTGACTGTGAAGACTTCCAAGATTTTAAGGTCTTTATAAGGCACTTAATAATAGGAAGCCTTGTATTTTTCCACTTCACAACTTTGTAAGCTACAATTAGATTGTGGAACATACTGTTCTGAGTCAGAATCCTGTCTAATTGGATGAAGAATAGTTAAGTTTGTAAGTATGGAGAATATTTTCTGAGTGACAGTTTTCTACATTTCACTGTAGGCTTTACTCCTCAGCCTAAAGTATGGTTGCTTTATGTGGCAGTTGGGAGATGGAGATACATGTTTTCAAATCCACAGTCTGGAAAACAAAATGAGCTTTATTGTGCATACCAAACAGGTAAGCATTGTCATTTTTTATCTTTTATGTTGTATTTTCATCCTTGATGTTGATTATTTTTTTCCTGAACTAGATACATGCCTCTTATCTCTTGAGATTGACCACCCTTATACACTAAAAAAGAAGCCCAAGCCAACCATCCCCTTCCCCCCAAATTATCTTAAAACTTTCTTCTTAATATTTCAGAATGTTTGCTTATTTTCCTAACCTGTGAAGCCTTTAGGGTTCAAAACACAGAAAATACATCTGTAATCATTAGGGTAATTTTTTTTTTTAATTGAAACTGTTGCATGTGCCCAATCCCTAGGACTCTAAGGATAGTTTCAAATATGATGAGAATCACAGATTTAGAGCGGATAACTTCGCTCTCAAAACTAGCAGAGTTTGATATTGGATAAAACTGAGGATCTGTGAAGGCAGGGTTACAAAGCAACTTCACCGCAGTTGGTACCAGCAGCTTCTGCTAGTGTTTGTGGATGTCTGATGGAAAATGATTGTTTTACCCACAGTCCGCATCAGTGGTAATATGCTGTGTTAACAAGCGTGACAAAATTACAGCTGTGTCTTGCATACTTTGACAGTAGTTGGTTTTGATTCTTATATATTAAAGTGGTTAAAGGGGCAGTGACTGAATATTTTGAAAAACAATTTTGATAGCTGAGAAAAATCTAGGTTGTATTTTTCTTATCTCTAAAATGATGCAACTTCTAACCTATTATTTTTATCTATTTGCATTTGTCATGTGCTTGATTGTATCAATGCATTGCATTTGAAATACTGATAGAATTTAATTGTATACCTTTATATAGGCAGGTCTTGTCGTAAAACTTCTGATGAAATTAAATGGCCAGTTAATGCCAAGTGAAAGAAACGAATGATGGAAATGAACAAGTTACGAAACAGCATCTGATGGCTAAGCAAAAAAGCAACTTATTATAACAGAAGACTTCCATGTACATAAATTTTACACAATGGAAAAGTCAATTTGTACAGTTTTTTAACTTTGTACAGAAGCTGCATGGTTTATTTTTTTAAAAAACTCTACAATGTATCTATTATTTTTATAAATATTTTTGTGTTTCATATATAAGCTATTGTAGGGCTTCAGCTTAACCAGTAAAGCTAATGAAATGTAAATGGTTTACTGAGTTGGATGAGCATGAATCCAGGAAGGCTTTTGTTCCCAGAGGACTGTGGGTCTGCCAGTGCCATTGAGCAAGTCTCAGTTAACCTGTTTGCCTTTCATGTCTTTCTGTGGAACATCAAAAAGGTTGTATATGTTACAGTATTTTGTAGACTTTATTTTTAAGATACTGTTGATAAGTATGCTTGAAAGACCAGTTAGACCTTTGAGCAATGACTTTTGATAAACTCTTGTTTTTTATTTGGTTTCTGACAAACATTGTAGCTGGCTTTATTTTTACTGTTAACTTTCTCGTACTTTGTATTCGTATTTATTCTAAAATACTGCATGAGGATGTCAAAAGGGAAATACTTTTAAGTCATTCGGAAGCCATATTAAATGTTTAGCATGCTTGTTTTTTAAAGAAATAGATTTTTACATTTGCTGTGCAATATAAAATGTGCATATGGAGGAGGAGAAGATACAGATTTACAAATTAATCTTTCTCAGAGGACTTCAGAAAGCTTAATAAATCTTACCCTGGATTGCAACACATATGCAGTTACGAAAACTCGTATAGGAGGTACTAAGTTATTTCTGTTAGACTCATTTTTCCTACTGATTGATTACTTCATTCTCTTGAGGCTACAAGCAGTGCAGGATGCAGGAATGAATATTTATTTTGCAGGAAAGTCAGATACAGTTTGCAAGCATTCTGCTGGCTCTTAGCAGTCAGGATTGGGTCTCAATAAGCTGGATCCCAAGTGCAGTCTGAAACATATCCTTGTATGTTAAAATAGTATCCATAACACAAATCTTCAAAATTTCTGGTTGTATTTCAGGGTTTTAAGTGCACTTGACTATTTCTTCCATGTAAACTGCATGCTAAACGGGTGTGCAATATTTTGTAAAAAGAGTTTTTAAAAAAATAAAAATTAGCGCTTGCTTCTAAGCTTTCAAATAAAAATTAAAATGAATGTTACCAACTGTGCTGTTGTGTAGAAACTTTACTCATACCTTACTGCTAGTAAGTGCAGTTTAAGAAATTAAAGTAGTAAGCAGTTAAAAAAAGTGAACAGGAGACATTTTGTAATCTTCTTAGCACGCTATACTTTTCTACTTAAAATTCACTGGCATAAATAACAGTAAATCTTCATGGACTGTTATATTTTATTTAAGGTAAATAACACAACAGTAAGGTCCTTCATAGTGCATCCTTGCTATCACTTGGCACTGTTACCACAAATATACTTCTCTACATAGCACCTTGTTAGAAAACTAGAGGAAAAAAATATTAAAATGTGTGTCGGTTGCATATTTAACAATACTATTGATATGCCTTATTGCTGTATAGTCCTTTCTGCTAAATTCATATTTATTACTACCTAATAAATTGTTTGCAACAAGCCATGTTTGTTGTTGTTATTATTGCAGCCAGCACCAAAGTGCCAATAAATGTGTTCCCAAGCAGGTGTTATTTGTGTAACAGACTAAGCTTTGCAAGGTACGTGAGAAGATCAGAGAGGATCATAGGGAGAGTCCCCTGATGATGGCAAATTAAGGCCGTGTACCTCAGAAACCACTCAGGACATAATCCGGAGTCCTTAACAGCAAGGGCCCAGTGTTGCAGGCCGAACAGGGTCCTGGCACCTGGGGACGGGGGAGCTGCTGCCGACTGCTGTGTCGGAATGCGAGGACAGCCCTTTCAGCTGAACGTGGGGAAACTGAGCATCGGAACAGGCAAACCCAGCATGCTAGAGACAGACCACTAGTAACAATCCTCCTACCAAACAAAAAAAAATGGGCTACGAGAATGACAAGTTTGAAAGTTATGCCATTGTAAGCAAGAGATACTTGCTTACCTCGTAGTGCTTAGCTAACAAGCACTTTATAAAAAGGCAAGTCACCGTATAGTTGAGGAAGCAAAGGTTTGACGGTAGAATGCTCCAGCCAGGGACAGTAAAGCAAAATAACAGCTGAACATTTAAAACTGTGAGAAACAGGCACAATTGTATCGAGTGGGATGACTGATCACCAGGCTCGGGTGCTGACCTGAGCACTGCTCACCTTTCCCAGTGGGGGCCTCGCTTCGGGATTGGTGCCTTTTGCCGCGGTGAAGCGAACCTGCGTGAACTGAGGTTTGTGACAGAGGCGGAACGGCGGCAAAACTCAAATTACCGGCTAATCGTGCTCCGGCCTTGAAATTACCGGCTGTGACGGCTCCGGCTCCAGCCTCGCGCCCTCAGCCCGCGCCCGGGGCGGGGCGAGGAGCGGTGGCCACGCCTCCCTCCTGCGGCACCGGGGCAGGAGGCGCCGTTGGTTGCCGCGGTAACCGGCGGACGCCCGGAGGGGAGCGGCGGCGCTGCGGAGGACCGCGCCGTGTCGCCAGCGCCAGCGCTCGATGTGGCGGCGGCTGAGGTGCGGAGCCAGCGGCTTGTCTGAGAGGGAGGCCTGCGGGAAGCCCCTCATGCAGCACAGATGTCCTCCTGCTGCTGCTGCTTGGGTCACAGGGAAAAATCACTCCAGAACAGTAGGGGGTTCGCTGCCATTGGTAGCTCTCAGCTAGATATGCTGCAGAAAATAGGCTGAAAATAAAATGCAGGTACATCCTCAAGAGAAAGAACATACAGAGATTGCAAAGGTTCCACTTATTACACTTTTTTTTATTAGTATGGGCTAAGGATATTATAATAATTTGGTACAGCTTTATGCCATCAGCTTGTATTAAACTAGGAAAATTGCAGGCCTTTTCAAGGGACTCATGTTTGAAGACCTGCAACATGGGATAAATCTTCCTGTAAGGGGAGAGAAGAGCACCCGGTGCCTTTGGTTTGTCAGCTGGCAGTCAACTGAAGCTGGGAAAATACTGTTTATGACACATCACTAGTAGAAAGAGAACAGAAGTCCAACAGAGTAAATTAACGTTTATAGCGGAACACACAGAGAGCTCTAGAGAAGTTTCTCCCCACGAGCATTTACTCCATCCAAGTTCACACACACACACGTGTTTCTCCCATGGGAGTTCACCGGATGTGAGTTCATACCCGTGTGTGTCTTTCCACCCCTAAGTTCATATCCACTCGAGGTCTTACTCTCACATGTTTCTTAACATGCCAGTTTAACCCATGCAATCCCATACCCACGCATGTTTAGCCCCCGTGAGTGCATTCCCACACTTTGTTCATCCACGCGGGTATATCCCACGCGAGCATATCCCACGCGAGCACCGCTGCCCTAGAGCGGGGGCAGCGCTGGGCCCGGCCAAGGCCACATCGAGTAGCCTCGAGAGCGTAAGCTCGGGTGCGGGAACTGCCGCGGGGAGAAGAGCAGTAGGTAAGGCAGGCAGAGCCCCGCTCCCTGCTCAGAGTCGGCACTGGGCGGGCGGGGCTCGGGGCCGCGGCCCATGGCGGTGCCGGTGCCGCCCTGGACGGCCGACAGTCCCATGGCGACCGCGCGGCCTCCGCCTCCGCTGGGACGCGCGAGGCTCCTGCCGGTCGCCAATCACCGCCCCGGCTGACGCCCCGCCTACGCCCTCCCGCCAATGGAACGCCTCGCAGCCCAGCAGACGCCGTCACCCCGCGGCGCGCGGCCGCCGGTTGGCTGAGGCGCCCGCAATCGTCACATGGGCAGAGATCAGCCCAGTGCGGGAGGGCGTGGTGGCCGCCGGTTCGGGTTGACGTGCAGGTCCCATCAGGCGGAGGATGGCGGCGAGCGCTGAGGAGGTGCTGAGCGTGATGGAGGTCGGCGGGTCCCTGCTGGAGCGGGTGGCTGTCGGCAATGCGCTCTCCCTCGTCCTGGCCGTCTCCGCCTTCGCGCTGAGCCTCGGCTACCTGCTCCAGCTGGGTTACCGGCGGCACGTCGAGTCCGACCAGAAGGTAGGCGCTGCGGGACGCGCGGTGCCTCAGGCCGGCCGCGGCAGGGCCGGGGCGAGGCGATGGGCCAGGGCTGGGGGCTCGGACCTGTCGCCACCCTCCCACAGAGCGGTGGTCACCGCGGGGAGAGCGCAGGGGAGAGGCGGAGGACCGGGGGAGCCGGGCGGCCTCCCCGCAGGTGCGGGCGAGGAGCGGCGGGGCCGCACCTGGGCAGCCCTTGAGGGGAGCGCAGAGAAACGGACGGTAAAACCCTGGAGTGCGGGAGCGCTCCCAGCAGCTTACACTTCTGGCGGGGATATTGCACCGGCTCGTCCCTTCGCCCAGCTGGTTGGTGTCGCATGAAGCTGAGGTGCTTGGGTTTTGTGGAGGCAAAGGCCGTGCCCGGGAGCGTTTCGTCAGGGCAGATTAAAAGAAGATTCCCGCGTATATATTGATCTCATAGCTAAACTGAGGTTGATGCTTTTGGGGGACTGTTTAACGAATCGTCAGCATTGTTTTGTTCCTGTCTGCCTCCTTTCCAATTGCAGCATCTTCGCACTTTGCTTTCAGAGGCAGGTTAGCAAGAATCTCAATCATATTAATTTTATTTTAACCTCTCCACTTTTAAATGTAGATTAGCCTTACTCTATTTAAAAAAAAAAGTTGTTTGAAGTTGGCCTTTTCACACAAAAGTTTAATAAAAAGCTTCCTCTGTGTTTAGTTTTTGTGTAAATGGACATGATTTTTTTTACTCTTAGAAAATATTTACTCTTCTCTTTCATCAGAAATACCCGCCTTATATTTCTTCAAGCATCCCTTTCCTTGGACATGCATTTGCATTTGGAAAAAGTCCCATTGAATTTTTGGAAAATGCTTATGATAAGGTATGTTTTCCCACATGACTGGCGGGGCATATGCTGACATAATTTTGCGTATCTATTAAGTTCTCTATCTGGAGTCTGATTTAAATCAGTTCATTCTTGTGTACCATCTCAAATATGGAATGGATTGTGCACAGTAGTCTCCGGTTTCTTCAAATCTCTGGATGTACATTGTTAGAGAAACAGTGTTTTCTGAGGTCTCTCTTGTGGTTCAGATTTTAAAAATATGCCTGTGTATTTGGGTAATGCCTGCAGCTGAATCACAAGTTAATTAGAAAGCCATTTTCGTTACATTGATTCTTCCCTTAATTGGGAATTTTTAATCTCTTTACTAATCTGTGACCAGGCTGGAATGTAGGTGACCACCTCTGTAGGCAATTTACTGGATTTTAAGGCCCTTTCCAACATTAAAAAAGCTGGTGTATAAAACTTCTGTAGGTTTTATACTGTAACAACCCCAAAGAAATGGACTAAGGCAGTAGGACCTTAATTCCAAATGCAATAAGATTTGTTGATCTGTTTCACATTGTCTAAAACTTTCTGGAGCCATAAGCTTAAAGCCCAATTTAGTATGTGGAGATCTACTGGAGATGACCTATGAAATATTTGCTCATAATTACCTATGCATAACTCCAAATACAGAGTTTTTTGAGACAATTACTGGAGTAATCCTGTATGTCCTATAGTATTCCTGCTAGTTTTTGTTATGTAATTGGTCTTTTATTTACATTTTTTAAACTAAGTAGGTTTAGAATGTGTGAGATCAGATGTGTTCGTTATTATGTTAGATATGACTTGTGAATAAATTGAGAACAATTTATATATGATTTAAAATATTTTATCCTTATTAAATCCCTAGACAGTTCTTAGGAGACTGATTTGTGGAAGTCTGTACATGAAGAGATACTGATTTCGTGATAGGTATTATTTAAAATAAACTAATATCTCTTTTCTCTCTTAGTATGGACCTGTGTTTAGTTTCACTATGGTTGGCAAGACATTCACATACTTACTGGGTAGTGATGCTGCTGCTCTGCTCTTCAATAGTAAAAATGAAGACTTGAATGCAGAGGATGTATACTCTCGGTTAACTACACCTGTGTTTGGCAAGGGAGTTGCTTATGATGTCCCTAATATGGTATGTATTTAAAATATGAGTAGAAAAGTAACATGATTTAAATTCTGAGTAGGCAGCCCTGAGTTCTTGGCTCTGTGTGATGGAGTTGTGTGTCCATAATCAGTTCTGGCAGCAAGGCCTAAAGCAATTGGTAAATTGTCTATGTTGGATAATCAAAACCAAATATGTTTAGGTTGCATTATTTACCACCTTGCCATTCATCAGTCTGGATCCTATTTTTTGTTCTTGAAATCATCTAGTCCCACCATAGAGGAAAGACTAATAAGTGAGTCATTTTCCTTCCCTTCTAGTGTGCCATTGGCTGTAGTTTACTTTTCCCTTACAAGCGACTTTAGGTCTTCCTTCTGAGAGAGATTTAAGAGTGTTAATTTTTCATTTATACCACGCCAAATCTAGATACAGGAGTATTAATTGAACAATTTGCACCACCAAGTTTGTCGTGCTCAGACACCAGCAAGTCTGTATATGTTTGCAGAACACATTCTGCTTGGGTCTGGAAGCAGAGTGGCTGTGTCACGGGGCCTTGTTTCTGAGCTAAGCATCTGCTGCTTTCTTGTTTGTGTGTGTTCTCTGTCTGTTGACAGAGTCCCAAACTGCAGAAACCAGCTTTTCCATGGAAAAGACTTGCTCCACTGGGACTCTGTATGCAGTGTACATTGACATCGACAGCCCATCGTACAACAGAGTGTGGCAGCAGAAACAGCATTGTGATATACTTTATTTTTGGATTTTCAGCTTTGGCCTCATTTTGTTTGTATAAATGCCTATCATTTGATTGGTAGTAGTTTCTACAGTCGTCAAGACTTTTCCTCCTTAGCATACCTCTTCATTCTCCCCTGCCAAAGGTACTCATGGTGATCGTTCCCCTCTTATGTGGCTTAGGGACAGTAATCACTAGTCTCTTTTGCTCCACACTTGCATTTTGCAGTGACCCACAAAGTACATATGTTGTTTTTACCCCATTCTCTTGGAAATCTCATATACAACTGACTACCAGCAACTTGCCACTTGATAAATAAGTAAAGGCAAAGTTAGTTGTCTCCTGCTCTGTCAGGAAGTGTTAAATTGTGGATAGACAGTGTTATGAGGTTTTGGGGCAGGGTTGTTTGGGTGGTGGGCTTTTTGCACTGTCTGAATTTACGCAGTTCCTCCCATCCCTTTGTGAATTAAACCAGCAGGACCACAGCCTGGATAACAAGTAGGAGATGATAGTTTCTTGCGCCCTATGAGACCACTTCCACAAGTGGAGCCATTCTAACAGACTTGTTTCTACCAGTTTCAGCAGTTGGAGGTCTTCCTCAAAATGTCAGGGATGGAGTTGTGGGTTCCTGTTGGAGCTGCTAGAGTGGACAAGGGTACACAATTATTCAATGCATCTTTCATGATCGTCTCCAGTATATACCAGTTTCAGAAAAGTGTCTATGAATCAGACACAGATGGCTAAACTGGCCACATTTTCACTCTGTTGTGTTTTTTCTTTGGATTCTGACTGTCGTGAGAGGTCTGCTTGAAACTGAAAGGTGCTGGTATGTCTCTTACATGAATGTTCATCCATTTGCTGTTGCAGCGGTTTTGACTTATGCTTTCACATGGATGGATTTGAAGGTCTATCTTCATTCAAGAGCTAGTTCTTTGATGGGATCTAATCTCATCCTTCAAAAGTTTTAAAGAACTTTCTATAAGCTCCTTGGAAATGGGCATCTTTTTAAAACTGTTTTTCAGGCATGTAGGGATGTTGAAGGCCTACCACAGCAGTCCACCATATACTGAATCTTTTCTGAAATAAGATATTTTCCTAGAGTTACCCTCATGTGTTCCGTGGAGTGTGTTTGAGTTCTGCTTTAGTCAAGAGACTCATCTTTTCATATTACTCAGTAAGCCTTTCATGTCTGTAGATAAGTCTACTTCATTCATACCTTTGATACTAGAGGGCTTCTTCCTTTTTACCTCTGCAGATTCAGGTTTCTCAGAAAATCACCTGGGCTACCTTTTTCCACAGCTAGGAGACACAAGGACTTTGCTGTTGGCATGCACTGATTGTTTCTAGTTGTGTGTTTCTCTGTGCGAAGCTAGATAGGTACTGTGTCTGGCTGTGACCAGAATGTATTTTGCTTGAGGTGAGCTGGTGTTTTGCCTAGTGCTACCACCACAATTTCATTTCAAACATCTGCTGAGAAGACATTCAGAGAGCTGTTCAAACTTATATTGCTACTGTTGATGGATCACCCAGAACTTTCTTTTGAGACCCTCTTCTCTCTGCTCAAGCTGCTAAGTCTCAATCTCTCTAGTCCGACAGTGACTTTCAGCCATGTGTTTAAAAGAACTACCTCTTGTCCTTTATCAGGAAGAAGTTACTTATTTGCCAGTAATTACAGTATTTGTTTGTTAATATGGATAGTCTATATATCAGCTTATATTCACTCAGTCTCCTCCCTCCAAGCCTCTTGCAGATAGTTCTGCATTGAGAGGAGCTGAAAGAGCAGATGATGTATTCACTCTCCTGTGTGCCGTTCCTGTCTCCACCAAGCTGGAAGTGGAGATGGGCTGGCATCTGGCAAGGGAAGATGTGCTTGTCTCTTTGCTCTGTGCCACATGTGCCCTCTGATAGTCTACTGGAGTCCTCACTGCATTCTGCAAACAGAAGTTTCTAGGAAGTAACCTTTCTTTTTATGCCTTTAATTTTATAATACTTGCAGAGCACTTGGTTGGAAGGCAATGTTTGTTGTACTACTCGTGGTACGGTGCAGATCTGTAGGACAGATACCCTAATTCATAATTAAGGCTTAAAAATTAATTTAACTTTCTGAGTCAATGACCTGTCAACCCATTGAACGGTCTGATCTAATAATGGACTTTTTTACCAGTAAGCCTCTAAGCTCTGAGTCTATACGAAGAAAGAGATAAGAAGGGCGGGAAACACATGATTTTCCAAGGAAGCGTTTTGCTTCCTGGTTCTGTGCCTGACAATCCTGGACAGTGAGGTCAGAGGGCCTTGTAAAGACAGGTGCATCTCTAGCCCAGAGGGAAGGTATTGCTGCATGAGAGCATTTATACACTCTGGGCAAGGGAAAGCGAGGAGACCACGTAACAAGGAACATGGACTGAATCCAGACTGGGCAAGGATAGGTCTGAGTACATATGTGAAATATGGAATGCGCTTCAGATACCTAATCAATCTCAAAAGGCTTCTTGTATCTTCAGGGATAAAGTTTAACAAAGGTACTAGAATTATTTTTTTGTTTTGGTACTGCAAAAGAGAGAACCATAGCTCCCTTGAGCTAGTATTTTACTTGGATGTTACTAAACCTTTGCTTGAAAGACAAAGAAGGTGAATATTATTATTTATTATTATTACTATTATTATTATTAAAATTTGAGCATCTGTTGTGCCCTGCAGTCCTAATTCTAATCTCCTTTTACTTCTGTATGTTCTTATAGTACAAATGATAAGTTTTTCATTACATTAATATGATGATCCTCATACTGATTGCTTTTTCTGCCATGTTCCTCTAGGTATTTTTGGAACAGAAGAAGATGCTAAAAACTGGGCTGAATATTGCCCAGTTTAAACAGCATGTATCTGTGATTGAAGAAGAAACAAAGGAGTACTTCAAAGCATGGGGAGAGAGTGGAGAAAAAAGTAAGCAAGATCAGATGCATTTTTCCTCTGTTTTTCTGGGAAGGAATTAACACCAATGCAGTATGTTTTTGTAAATTTACTGCCATATTAAAGAAATGTAAAATTATATGGGTAAAACTGTACTGAACATCAGAAGAAATGTGCAAAATACAGGTTTTGTTTAATCAAATTTAAGGCTATTGCAGAATAAAGCTGCTCAGAAAAGAATTGAAAGGAGTGAAGGACTATCTTGCTTTCTTAGTCAGCTTAGAGAGAGTGTATCTGTTGCTTGGCTGAATCGTGCTCGTTTTGCATGATATGAGTCAGCTCAATGTTAACCACCTCTCTGTCCCTGGGAAAAGAGGCTGCTCTGACTCATAGAGCCCGTGTCAGAGATCTTAGTGCAGGGGTCTTCTGCACTGAAGAGCTGTATCCTTGAAGCTGATACAGTTAGGTTAGTGTTCTGAGTGGAATTCTTTTATTTCCCACCCAGCTAGCCTGCTGGCCATAGCCCATCACCAGTGCTGCAAGCTCACAGAGGCACAGCAGTGTCAGAAATATTATTTATTTAAGCATATATATTTATATCTAAGTATATAATATTTTGCTAATGCATGATACTTACACATGTAACATAATTGTTTATTTTGGAAATATATATATTATATAAGATATAGTTAATAATATGATGATACAATATTTTAATTTTAAAGGTGTAAATGTTATTATATAAAAATAATTTGGTCACTGGCAAAACTAACTTGTTTCCCATGAATTTGGATTTCAAAGTTCAGATTTTGTATGACTTCTTTTATATGTATTAAGGATGAGCTTGTGCTGCATGGCTTACTTTAGAAGGATTACTAGATCTCCTAGAAAAAATTCTAGAAAGAAATACATTAGAAAAAAGTCACTGAAATCAGCGTTCTAATTAAAAAGTTATTTGAGGAGAGACCTGATAGACACTTCGTTCTCCTGGTAAAACAATCCTAAAACGCTCTTTAGAATTATTAATCTATATTCAGTTAATTACTTTTCTCTTCTACAAAATAAAAATAAAGAATAATCTGTAAAACACAGCATCTCACCTGTAATGCATCTTCAGTGATGTCTTCCAAATCTTTCCTCAGACCTGTTTGAAGCCCTTTCGGAACTTATCATTTTGACAGCAAGTCATTGCTTACATGGGAAAGAAATACGGAGTTTGCTGAACGAGAAGGTGGCTCAGCTCTATGCGGATCTGGATGGGGGTTTCACTCACGCCGCCTGGCTCCTGCCGGGCTGGCTCCCTCTGCCCAGCTTCAGGTACCAGAAATAAAAAATGAAGCAATTTCAGCATTTTCTCCAAACCTTTTTGTTGTTCACATCCCCTCACACCATTTCTTGTTAGTAAGCTATTCTAGGTATTCGAATAAATCCTTATAAACATTTTATGTGTTAATTTACAACAAGTTGCTAATAAGCGTGTTCAATTGCAGACGGCGAGATCGAGCACACAAAGAAATAAAGAATATTTTCTACAAGGTTATCCAGAAACGTCGAAATTCTGAGGACAAGGAAGATGACATGCTCCAAACTCTACTTGACGCTTCATACAAGTAAGCAAAGGGTTTGAAAACTTCTCATTTATAGATACTTTACTTTGGCTTTGAGCTCTTCATTTAAAGAGATTAATAAATATTCCCTTATGTTTTTGTTGCCAGCAATTGGTCCTAGCTCTATTCTTAAAAACAGTTTAAAAAATTTGCTTGTAAATGGTTATTTAGTTTAGTTTTCTGAGCTTTTTGTAGTGGTCACAAGGTTGCTTCCTTTCGCTTTGCTGGCTGTTCAGTAATGATTTTCTTTAAGGCTCCAAGAGTCTCCTCTCTCCCTCTGTCCTCCCTTCTCCCTGCCCCTGGATCTTTTGCTGCTCTACTTAGAATAGGCAGCAATAGAGCAGAAGGAGAAAGTAGTACATGAGAAGAATCTGTCAGCACTACCATTAGCTGGAAACCTGACCAAAGGAGTCTCTAACAGAACACCCTTCACCCTAGGGACGGCCGTCCGCTGACAGATGATGAAATCGCTGGGATGCTCATTGGGCTGCTGCTGGCGGGGCAGCACACGTCCTCCACCACCAGCGCCTGGCTCGGCTTCTTCATCGCCAGGGACAAAGCCGTGCAGGAGCGGTGCTTCGCAGAACAAAAAGCCGTTTGTGGGGATGACTTGCCACCATTATCTTATGACCAGGTTTGTATGTTATGTTATTCCTGCTGGGTATTTTTATTCTTTTAGATGCTTTATTGAAAAAAAAAAAAAAAGTTAAATATAGTCATATACTTTGTGTAAGAATCATAATCTGGCACAATCACTCTGTGGTAATGTTGTTTGTCAATATATCTCCCCCACCTCCTCAAGTAAATTTTTAGCTCGGTACTGTTTTTTTTAATCAGCATTGATTAAGGAAATTACAGTTCCTACAGTTTCTATTTAAGAAACTATAGTTCTGTAGAGGAGGAAGATCCTCATATTCCCACTGTGGAAGGGGATGCAGTGTGACATTGTTCTTCAGTTAGGCATCAGGAAACACTGATGAGACATATTAGTGACAAACTAGTTGTAATTCATTGCAGTGGTCAGAGATCTCTTAATTGAATCAAATGGAAAGAGAAATTAGCAGGGTACTTCAAGAAGTACATGTAAATATGAACTACTTTTTGTTTTTCTTATTTTTATTTTTTTTAATGGAATAAAATATTGTTTTGTTTGTGTTGACTAAACTTGGCTACATTTTGATATATAATTTTTCTCTATTTTCAGCTCAAGGATCTCAACTTGCTGGATCGCTGTCTGAAAGAAACTTTAAGGCTTAGACCTCCTATAATGACCATGATGAGAATGGCCAGAACTCCTCAGGTGAGGACCCATGTTGGAGCTGCCTTCACTTCAGCAGAACAGGGCTGGAAAAGTATGGGTGTCCCCGTCAGCAAAAGGAAAAACAGGGGTCAGCAGCGTTTGCTGGCAGGACTCAGGCTGGTGGCAGCCTGGGTTGTATTAGTGGGAGTGTAGCCGGTGTTGATTGAGGAAAGGAATTAATACCTTGACCTTGGTAGTTGTTACCTTAATCTGGAATTACTTCTGTCAAGTCTTGGACCCCTCTGGCCCCCAGCAATCAAGATGTTGATGGAGTGAAGCAAGCAGGAGGCCACCAAGGTGGTAGGGGGGTGAGGGGAGGCTGTGAGGGAACAGGGTTTGTTCAGCGTGGGGAAGGGATGACTCTGAGGGGACCTAGTAACAGCCACCTGCAGTCTTAGTCAATGGAAACAACTATTTACTTAGCTGTCAGTCCCACTGAGGTCTTAGTGTGGTGCTGCCATTTAGAGATGCCGTTTGTTTGCCAGAGATTTTTAATATCTATCTTGGAAAAATTTAGCTTGCACTTAAAACAGTACGAGCTAGGAGACTCTGAAAGAAAACTACTTGTTTGTACAAATAAGAGAGAAAGTCAAATAAGTCGAATATTTTTTTTTTTAAATAATGTCCCTCTCATGACAAATTCTTTCAAATAATATTAAGTTCATTTTTTAAAAAAAATTCTCCCTGTAGAACTGCCAGCCTTGTTAAAGCATCTGAATGGCTCCTGCAACTACTTGAACAGTGTTTCCTGTACAAGTAGAACAGTTATTAGGCTGCATTAACTTTAAATGAGCTCATCTAAAAATCTCTTGAAATTCAAGCCTCTCGATACAGCACTTCAGGTAACACATTAAAAAGAAAAATGTGTGGGGTCTTGTCTCTTCTCTTGTAGACCGTTGCTGGATATAATATTCCCCCCGGCCATCAAGTCTGTGTCTCTCCCACTGTTAACCACAGACTCAGGGACTCCTGGAATGATGCTTTGGATTTCAAGCCGGACCGGTATCTCCAAGATAACCCAGCAGCCAGAGAGAAATTTGCATATGTGCCATTTGGCGCTGGTGAGTAAGAAAACACAGCCATTGTGTGCTGGGGTGGCTCACACTGACAGCTCGAACAGCACTGCCCCTGCTGTATTGTCTGCACATTTTTTTTTGTTTGTTTCAATTCCTGCCTAAAAGTTTTCATACTGTGAAAGTGCTGTTAGAAGAACAAAAGGTCGATAGTTTTGCAATAGCAGTAGCAATCGAACCAAATCTGTAGGTAAGCATGTGTGATATTTGACTCGACTCTCTTCAAGTCAAGGTAAAAACCTGGTAACACAAAGTCAGTTTAAGGCAGAGCAAAAATCTGCATCAAGAGTCACAACTGCTAAAACAGTTTGCAGATACCACCACAACAGGGTTAGAGTTGGTATCGTTTCTCAGGGTTGCAAATGCTTCTTTGGTGATACATAAATTAACACTTTCTGGTGAGGCCAGAGCAACAAAATCTCCTGCAAATTCCTTGGTCTGTTTTATGCAGTGACAGCTTACAAAAACATGACTGTCATGGAGGTGCACAGTGGTTTATGTGCAGGATCAGAGTCTGATATTCTTTGGAAAGGAAAGAAGCAGTTACTGTCTACATAAATTTTTTTAAAGGTAGCTTGTTTTCAGAGGTGCTTTAATAACTATGTATTCTGACTGCTTTTCGTGGCTTTCCTTCTAGGCCGTCATCGCTGCATTGGGGAAAACTTTGCTTATGTGCAGATTAAGACTATTTGGTCTACTTTGCTTCGTTTGTATGAATTTGACCTCGTCGATGGCTATTTTCCAACTATAAATTATACAACGATGATACACACACCTAATAACCCCATTGTCAGATACAAGAGGAGGTCATTGTAAATTCTGGAGCTAAAACCTTAGCTATTTAAATTGTGTAAACTAACAGACTTTTGAATAAAATTGTGGCAAAATGAGGGGCAAATGGAAACTGTTGCATCTACTGTTATGAAAGCAACAGTACTTACCAAATGCAACATCTTTGCATTTCTTTTGTTTAATGCTGATGTGTATAATTGCTCGTTCTACAACTTTCTCATTGAATTTTTAAAGGAAAAAGTGTCTTTTCTATTGGTGTAACACTTTTAAGATGCATGCCTACTCTTCAAGGTTATGAAATAAGTAATTTCTACAAACTGAACTCTTTGCTTCTGAAAAATAACTGAAAACTACTCTTCCCTGGGTAATATGGGTGAGACTGCATACCCTGACTGCGTATCCAACTGCAGGAAATCTGTCAGGGAACAAGCACCAAGGGGGAATGTACTGGGTGGTGCCTGACTTCTGGTGTTTGTGGTCTTGAGCCAAGCAAACTAGGTACAGTCCTGGCTGATTATTTTAAAAATGTTACTGTACAATGTTCACAGAGGAGTCTTCTGAGAAAAAACAATTTAAATGTCTAACTTGAAGCAGCTGTGAAATGCTTTGGTTCAGAAAGCAACAAATAATTTTCTAAAAGTTTCTGAAAGTACTGACCACTGAAAGTGATGTGTGAAAGTAACAATATGATGATGATGATGCAAACATTAATTCTGTAAATAACATGTTTGTGTTTAAAGTGGTCACAAATGAAGTGAAATAGCTGAGTGTAGTCCACCTTTGTACTGACTCATGCAGGATTGTTAAATAGTGTTTGGTTTGAGTGGTGCTGATAAACGATAATGAGCTCTGGCTCACACAAACTTTGAATTAAATTTATAAACAAACCTCCTGTGGAAGCTTTCTGTGCTCAACCCTGTCAATTCTGAAAAGCTTTTCTAAGGAACTTTGTACTTAGGAGAAAGAAAATGTATTAGAAAGATGGTCATGCAGGGAGCTCCCCCACTTCCTTAGTGCTCTCTGCAGCAAGGGCTTTACTCTGTCTTTCCTGTTCCAAACTTGGGTGTAACTGTTGTAAAACTTCATGTTTGTATCAGTCACAGCAACTGTGGGAGTGCAGCATCTTCCCGCCCCCTCAGGTGTGAGCAGGGTCTGCAGACACCAGGCTTGGTCCTGTCCTCTCTGCAGAAGCATTTGGAATCTGTAAAAAGTAAAGCTGTGGCCACCACAAGTAGGAGGAGCACAGGAAGGAGGAACCTCTTCAGTGTGAATAAGGAAGAGGTTCTTGAACACCGGTTAAAAGCATGAAGTTGTCTTTATTTCAGTACTTTGACAAAATACCCATAAAATTCAAAACTTCTACCATTACAAAAATAGGTCTCTACAAGTGATATTCTGTCTGCACTGCCAGTAGCAAATATTACGAGAATCATGGAACTTCAGTAGCCTTGCCAGAAAAAGTGCAAGTAAACTTCGCTGAATGTAGCTCAATTTCATTATTACACAAGTTTCATCTTCGCACCCTTTTGATAAATACACACTTCATAAGTTAATTGTTTAAATTAGCATTCCACAAATATACACGTGATTTAATGGTGGGGAGGGTTGTTTTTTTGGTTTTTCTTTTTCTGCTTTTTTTTCCCCCATGAACACGAAGTGTCTATATACATAAATCCCAGTCTGCGTGGGTGTGCCAGGATGGAACTGTATACAATCGTCTAACTGTGTTCTTATTGGTCCCACAATATACACATTATACAAAAGCACAGGAAGAGCAGAGATTTACAGAAGGCAATCGATTAACATCACTGCCCATGATGGAGCTGTTGAAAGGGAATTATTATCTTCTCATACCCACGTGCAACTGAGTGTACGAAGTCGAACCTGCAAGAGAGAGAAAGATTTTCATCAAGATTACGAGGAATAAGTTGATAAGGATTCAACAATGGCGCATTATTTTAGATGAATAAGCATGAAAGATTTTACACGGGAAATCTTTTAAGAATGAAACTTCCTCGAATGATGGATTTTATGCTACACAGTAAGACTTTAACACAGTAACTGCAGAAATCAAGTTTGTTAAATTACATCCCTTTGATTTGACAATTTGCTTGATGTGTTCCTTTCACACCACAGAAAATACTATCACCTAAGGGACAAAAAGGTTGTAACTTCTGTAATCCAAGCGGTAGGAGAAGAAATTACCCTTGTACTCCCACACCCCAGTCTTTTGGGTACATTTTTCTCCATCTAGCTTGAAGTCTTAAGACGCTAACTAGATCCCTGCCGCACATTTATTAGAGATCAGGGAAAGTTAAAATGTTAGCAGTAAGTCCAAAATCTGGAATTAAAGCACACTTGTATGTCTCCCTTTACACAGTTTTACAGTTTTCTTTTCAATGAGCTCAGGATAGACCCTTGTTTGAGGCTGAATGTTTGTTACGTATCCCAGAGAAGCAGCACATGCTTTCTAACAGGGAACTGTGCTTTGTGCTGCCCAGGAGCCGCGAGACCTTTCCCACACTCACCTGACTGCACGCTGCCCAGCCGCCTCTGCAGTGCCTCCAGCCGGTGGATGTAATCTGTTAAAGCTCTTTCAGGATCATAGTTCTGCAGCTGAGGACAGGCGAAAGAGACTGGGTTTAAATCGGTTGGCATACTGTGGAACCTAGGGGCAGAAAAACGCACCTTTTAAAAAAGCGAAATTTCAAATAGAAGTGTCAGCAGACACAGCAAATAGTCGTAAGCAGGGACACCTTCCTGACTGCACGTCCCTTACGTTACCCTTGGGGCAACCAGCGCACCACACCCATTGAGCCTCCCTGCCATTTATTGCCCAAGCCACTGCTACCTCCCCCAGTGAAAACACTTTGCCCAGTTGCCTTTTCTTTCTACTGCATCTGATTTGTCACTGCAGTTCTTTGGGATGAAGACTGACCAGCAAATTCCTACTAAGACTGCAGTAGAAGCTGTGGTAGATTCAAGTTTGCTTTTCATAGAATCGTTTTGGTTGGAAGAGACCCTTAAGATCATCAAGTCCAACCATAACTCTAGCGCTAAATATGTCTCTAAGAGCCTCACCTACACGTCTTTTAAACACCTCCAGGGATGGTGACTCCACCACTTCCCTGGGCAACCTGTTCCAATGCCTGACAAACCTTTCCGTGAAGACATTTTTCCTAATTTTTCTACTAAGAAGCTTGTGTGAACCAGGACACAGTCATCTTTACAGCATTCTGTCTCTCTTTGTTACTCTCTGTAAGTAGATAAAACATTTTTTCCATGTGAACTGTTAAGTTTGCCACAAGCTAAGATTACAAATGTTGAAGTGGTTTATACAAAAATGAAGAACCAAAATGCCTACACTCTCATATTCTGTAAAGATCCGAGCTCACAACTCCACCTAAACTCAAAGGTAGGTGGTGTTCATAAAAATGTTGCCTGGTTTCACTGGTGTCTGATTCACTGATACCTCTGGTATCACACCTTAGTACAGCCAGCCACAAGGGTTTAATCAAGACCAAGCAGTGGAGCTACCAAGCAGCTTCCACCCACGTTCTTGTGGCCACAAGACCGCGGTCATTCCTCCCAGCCCGCAGTAACCGAAGGACATTCCCCAGCCATGGTGAGTGTCCCTGCTTGTTCCTGGCCCTGCTTCTCCCCTCCTTTGTCTGAGGGCACCTGAGGCAGCCCCTCCCGGCACCACAACCTGCTGCCAACCAGAAAGGTGGACAGGCAGCGGTGGTTTGCTTGGGTGCAAAGCCTGGACTCTGTGGGGGTGGATAACCGTGGATCTACCACCAGCTCCAAGAACGTGACACGAATCAACAGCAGAAGTCTGCAAAGCTTCGGCCTTCATCAGGTGATGAGCAAATGCACACTGAAGACCTGAGATGTAATTTGCTACATATCCTTACAAAAAAAGTTTTATGAAAATCTTATGGCCTCAAAGATTACAAACCTCACCAGTAAGCCCTGGTGCATTCATTTAGTTAAGCAGTGTTCTGACAGAGAATAACAATCTCAAATAAAGCATACATATGCTGAAAGTTTACAGGAGATCTAGGGGACTCCATGTCTGACCTGGATCTATAGGAATGCCTTTGTTCTCCATAAAGATCCACGCCACCAGAGGATGAATCAGGGCGTAGTTCATTGCCTAGAAAGATAAAAAGCAATGTCTTGAAAACTGAAAAAAACTAACACCTTTTGTACTTTGCTGGGAATCTCAAATGCGAGTTTTCTGTTTGTGTATCACAAAAGCGGTGTTTAACAAATGTAGACCACTTTCAGGCTGATAGCCAGGAATTCATACAAAAGCTTCTGATTCTCCTAAGGTTCCCACCAGAAAGCAAACGGAAAATCAGATTTCCCAAACTTTAAGCTATAACAAAAGGATGACAGGCTTTTGTTCTGAGGAAAAGTCCAGGGAGGGCTCTGTCACTGCTGTGGGGGACCTGTAGTTGCCATGATTTCTCTGTCCAGCCTGTATCACAGATGGGTGTGCAGATCTCTTATGAGAAACCCAGTGGCTTCTCTAAAACTGTTTTTACAAACATTCCACAGGTAAAGGTGCCATATTTTTTTAAATCCCAGTCACAATGGAGCAAAACAAGCAAACAGATTAGTGTCTGTGCTGAACATAGAAACTATCAGAAACCTGAGAAATAAGGTTAATTCATGCTATTACAGCAAAAAGCAGGGGGAACAGCACCCCATTCATTACACATGAGGAAAATATAAATTAAAAAACCATCTCCATTAAGCAATGGCGTGACTCGCGAATACTTTTTTTTCAGTCATTACTGAACTATGATTTACCTGTGTTCTGGCTAAAGACATTGACACTTAGTACACCAGAACCTGTAACTCTCTGCCATCGACGAACCAGGAACTTCATTCTGCATTTCAAATAACAAAAACAAACAAACTTCAGGATAAATGAAATAGTCTGCTAAAAATGATCTGCTTGTTGTATTCTAGAAGGCATAAGAATTTCTTGGACACCATCTAAAATCTGAAGATCAAGTAGAAAACATCCTTACATTACACATCCCTAAGAAAAACATCTCTTGTCCAAATCTGCTTTCAGCTTCACCTCTGCAATTTCAGTGATTCCAGAGGTGCTGAATAAGTCCAAGTGGACAGCAAATGGCTCAAGCACATAAGCAACAGGGCATCAGCATTTTAAAATCATACTAAATATACTCGTTGTTGTGTCACATCCCCAAAATTGTAACCGCAGAGTGCTATGAGTAAAAGCCTCACTTAAAATAGGTTGCTTGAATTTATACTGCACCCAAGGCTCAGAGCAGTAGCAAAGTAGAAGTGCTTGGGGCTTCAAACATTTGTGAAGATTTGCCAGCAACACGGCAGAACTATGCAGGAGTAACCTTCACTTGTTCTTCCTCATCTATTCATCCTCAGTCTGAGACCTAAAGTCTTGTCAATTCAAAGGACTACCCAGATGGATAAAATCAGTTCATAAATCTGTATTACACTTACATGTAAGAAAAAAGTTGCAGAAAACACCTTTGTAAATAAGTGCAGCCCTAGAATAGCTAGTCATTTTTTTCCCTAATATTAAGACTTTATCCAATAGACTCCTTCTTGGATTGCTTATCAATGACAGAGCCATTTTCAAGTACGATCAGACTGCCTATTCCTAACACAGATTTTACCGATGCTCTCCTCAACTTGTCACACAGTTTCTATTACACAGTATCTACTATATTAATGACTACCAAAAATATATAAATTAAAAAGGATTGGAGCATGAGAAGTTCTAGATTCCACTAGACAGCTAAAAAAGTATATATTAAACTGCACAGCTGTATCTGTTCACAATCCAGCTGCCCCCAGTTTACCTTGAAATTGCGATGGAGACTCTGACCGCAGAGCGAAATCTTGTAAAGCCCTTGGAGTGATGGGTGATGATCTCGAGGTCTGTGTAGGAAGGCTGTCCACCCATCCGTGCAATGAGGGCCAGCGTGGCCTCTTCACACTCCTGGAATCCTCCCAGTAACAGCAGCAAGTATTTTTTCTGATATATGAGAGCTTTCCGAAAGCTTTCTGCTCGTAGGTATTTGCCATAAATTCTCTACAACAATGGAAAAAAAAAGTGAGGGAGACTACAAGCTCCACGAATGATTACAGTTCTAAGACTTTTGACATAACTTCTCCTACAGTGTTTCTGTGATTATTCATTTCTTGCTATCATGGAGAAGACTGCACTACTGTTCACACTTGTTTAATGTAGCTTCATAACTTAAGGATCACCCGAGCAGCAAGAAATACAGCACGCACAAAAAACAATAGAGGTGCTTGCGTATCATTCTTGGGGAGAGAAACTTAAAGTCATATATCTGAGGATAAGAATTTAAAAACTGAATTACTGTCTGTTTACTTAGAATAAACGGAGTGAATGCAACACAAAACAGGTCCAAATAAAAATGATAAAAGCTGTGGTTAGTAAGACAAAGTCCTCCTACCCTTAAAACAGCATTTTCAGAATCTGATCCCAGCTCTCTGAGGAAAGCTTCGCTCCTGAGCTCTGCTCTCAGCTTGGAGATCTCTGCATTTGCTTGCTTCAAAGCTTTCTGCAGTGACAGCTTTTCTCTGCTCCAAATTTCCTTCTCAGAGGCAACAAGAGTATCGATATTAACGCCAACATCCGATGAGTGTCTAGAAGACTGAAAAGGAAAGAAACTGAGTTTGAACCACACAGTTTGGAACAGCCTGAGATGTGCCATTCTAGTTGTTAGTTTGGTGCAGAGCTCATAAAATTATTGGGAGGAAAACTACCCTCTGAATGGATGTGAGGCCACCCTTGCATCCTAACACATAAACACAGTTAAGGAGCCTGATTGATGTCCTAGAAAAATACAGTTTCTCCAAAAAAGAATCCCCCTCATGGGATCATACTAGCTTCAGGGTGTTGAAGCTACCTGGATCTATCTGCTACTCATCAGAGTGATGAGATACAGATCAAGATGAGAAGCACATGGAATTTAAAAGAAAAGAACAGTTAACAAAAAGAAACTGTGTAAAATCACAAAGTTTAAAGTAAACAGAGTGAGTTGAGATATATTAACCAAGGACAAGAATAACTCACAACCATTTACTTTACAGAGGGAACCTGAGAAAGACAGCATGGCTATCCCCACTGAGGTGACTAGGGCAAAGAATGATGCTTTTACACCTATATACGTAGTTATATCAGCACCCCTAAAGACATACGTAGTCTCCAGAAAGTTGTCTGTGCTGGCATCTTCTCAGTTCTTCCTCCAGTTTCATAACAGCATTCCTCAAATTGTTCTTCTCCTCGCTCAGCCTGCTGACGAAGCCGGTCAGCTCAGCGTTCTGCCGCAGCAGCTGCTCGGTCAGCGCGCTCGACGGGGTCCCCGGGGGCAGCAGCAGCCTCAGCTGCAAGGAGGGAAGGAAACCAAACACAAAACTGAAAAACTTCTGTAAAGAATGACAATAACTTCATAATAACTGATAGGAAGAAAACATAAATGTACACATCAACTATAATGTGCCTTTCTCTTCTATGCTTATCCTGTATAACATAGCAGAATATCTTCATTTAAGCTCAATTGTACCAGCTATAACAATGTCCAAAGCTTTTCTACTACATTTCGATTTATCTAACTCAGAGGAAAATAAAAGCCCTGAAGCTTTTTTCAAGTCATGTTGAAAACATTTGCTTAAAATGCAGGTAAGGTCCTAACCAGGCTCAGTTAAAATCAAATATTGCTGAAGGCTTTGTCACAGATTACCTCACTTCATTTTTTACACAGCTGCACACCATTCAGTCTTCAACTGCCTTTCCTTTGGTAAATACAGGGCAGTTTAAGTAAATGTGTTATCTCAACACAATATAGTAAATATTAAATGTTGACTTACTGAAAGTAGTGAGCAAAGTTTCTCACTTACAGAAATACTGCTGAAAGGAAAATATATCTTCTTAAAGAAAAAGACTGAGATTTTAAAAAATATAAATAAACTGGAAAAGTTTTAATTTGAAAGTTGCAAATTCACTTTTAAGTTAATTCAAATTGAAAGGACAAAAGAAAAGTTTTTTTATCCCTCACTAATTCCAAATCAGCAAACACTCACTGGAGCAGATTTTCCTCTGTGAAGTACAGACCCGGATAAGCACAAACTAACAACTCCTTGCCCGTTTCTGTTCACAGCTCATCATCCAAAATCTCCCACCGAAGTTACAACATCACACTCTCACCTCTTCCAGACAGGACAATCCAGGCAGTTTCTGCAGCTCTGAAATTACTTCCTCAATAGCATTTTGTATTGCAATGAAGTCTTGATCATCTGCTGCTTCAAACTGTAGCCTGAAACAGAAGGGACAGGTTGAGCAGCAGGTGCAGCCTGACAGCACGAGCCAGACCCAGGACTTTACGTCCATCCTGTTCCACATGAAACAGATTTTAAAATGTGGTTCTGCTTCCCACAAATTTGTTGAATCTGTGTGAGCAAAATCTTAGGTTATTTTCAAGATATAATGCATTATGCTTTGCCCAAATATTTCAGAATAAAACTTTAATATTAAAACACCATCACAGTAAAATAAAAACAGATTCAAACCTCCTATGGACCTGGTACCATGCTATCTTTTTTTTTTTTTTTTTCTCAAGAAGACAGTAACCTGAGAAAATAAGAATCAAGATCAGTTTTGCCTGACCACAAAATATTATTTTTTTCTGAGGGGAGAAAGTGGGATGATCCGTAACAATAATCCCTATACTTGTCCCCTCAGACAGTGAATAATTTCATTACTAAATTGTCTTAAAATGATCTACCTGCACCATACCCAAACAAACCTTATCACTTTTCAGAGAAAAAACCCAGTTTTGCTGTAACTTATATAGGAACATCTTAAACATGTAAGAGTTAGAGGAGGACTTGATACTCCGTGATCCTGTCTTATGTCAGCAGATCCCAAGCAATAGCAAATAGTATAAAACTCGAATGACCCCAAAATCAGTTAGGCCTGCAGTCTGAGAATTATGATTAAACCCTGATATATTTGCTTGCTGCTTTCTATTAACAAAACCAAGTAGCCAAAGACTGGTCTAACCTGCTGGCAGCTTTCTGAGCCAACCGCTTCAGCTTTGGAGATGCATTTTGCAGCTTTTTTCTGACATTTTCCAGAATTTCAGTAGCAGCAGAGAGATCTCCTCCTCCTGTCAGCGTTGGGTAGGTTGATTCATTCATCTCAGCTCCTTCCATTTTTTGCTGAAGAACCCAATTTCTTGTTCTCTCACTGGGTGTGTCCCATGTAGTCTGTATATAAATAAGTATTTATATATATATATATATATAATGCATGCTTTAAAAAGGAAACATTCAATTTGGAAGCACACTCAGAAACTGAAGAACATATCTGACGCAGAAAGGAGTACAGTGTGACTACATTACTGTTGCACTAAACTTTGTGAATGGTATAGCGTGATGCCTCTCTTTGCTAAGATCTGGCCATCATACAGCTGCAGTGTGAATCCACTCAGCCAACCCAGCTGCCAGGAACCCACCCAGCCTTGCTGTTCCTTCTGCCAGCAGCTCCTTCACCAGCTGTGTGTGGAATTTGGGCAGCTGTGCTCACGTCTCGGTGACCAATTCACAGTCAGAGGAGCAGGACTGGAAAAGCGCACGCACCATGGTCCTGGCGCTCAGTCCCCAGTAGCAGGCAACCACTCTACTGATGCTGCCACAAGTGAAGTACAGTCCACTGAGCAGATGTTCCTCAGCCTGTAACCCCACACTGGCCGGGGAGAACCGCCAGCCTCTCCAGGAAAACCCGAGTCTGCAGATGGGTCTTTGGATATTTGACCACAGAGTGGTACCAACGAAACAAAAGAGGGTGTTGCGCACGTCATGGGAAGCAGCAGGAGATTCACTGTTTGAAACTCCAGGCAGATCCTGGAAAGCACAACATACTGTTTGCTGCTGAGGAGGGGAAAAAGCTCCAGCAGCCACCACCAGCCTGATCCAAGGGAAGACCCTTCTGCCTGCGGCACTGGCAGCTACCTCTGGGCACAAGAGCCAGGTGCTCCAATGGAGTGTGGCAGGAGGCTGATGCTGTCACAGTTATCGATCCCCAAACATCCTCCCTCCAGATGGGAGTAGTTTCCAGTGCTTCAGAACAAGAATAACCAGTAGCCAAAGTAGATGAAGAGAAAAATTTCCTTCCTGTCTCCACAGACAGACAGCTGTCACAAAGCACAGAATGATGGTGCAATGGGCGAAAGAATCATCAGCAAAGAGCAAAGTCTCCTGTGAATGCTCTCTGGGACTGTCCATGCATCACCCACTCAGCACCAGATATCTCCTACAGGGAAGTACGAGAATTTCCAAACCTTTTATGAGACAGAAAAAATTATAGGCTGTGGTTCCAACTTTTGTTCATCTAAAAATTAGGCTGAATGCTAAAACTAATTTTTTACATTGATTTCCTCCTTGTATTTTGTTTGCTAACAGATATATATTCATGCATATGTTTGTTGATTACTTACTTATTTAATTATTGAAGTTGTTGGGAGATGACTTTTAAATGTTCCAAAGACCACTTGCGGTTTATAAACTAAAGAGCACTGACCTAGAGCATTCCTGAGTAGGAACAGATCGTTCCTGTGACTGGGTGCAGGGAATATTCTTCTATACCAAGACACAAAGTATGTGTATATATTGAGATGCACTTCTCCTGCTCACGCTCCTCTTCACACATCTCTACAGCTTAATTCTCAGGGGATGTGTGCGAATAGTTTTAGGTAGCAAAACTGGAATGCCTTCCCTTTCTCTTTCCCTGATGCCTGTATTTTGTAATCTGCAGGCTACATTATAGACTGAGTAAAGGAACAGTGACACACAACACTGATTGAACAAAAGATTTAAAAGCTAAATTGCACAGTTCAGTATTACACATTGCTCTCAGTCTCACTGTACCTCATTTGGATTGTGGCTTGGTGTCCTTTCGGCTTCCTTTCTTCCTTCATTCTCCTGCTCTTTTTTCTGTAATTCTTGGATTATTTCCTGCAACTTCTTTGTTTCATTCCCTAATTTATGAACTTCTTGCTTCTTTTCTCCAAGTTGCCACTGCAGGTCTTCTACTTTAGACTCCAGTTCATGGAGCTTCTTCTGTGCGATTATGTTAGCATCTTGTTCTGCTTGTAATGCTTTCCTCTGGATCTGCCTTTCTTTTTCCAGTTGCTGTCTCACTTGCACAGATTCCAGTTTATACTTCTCCATTTCACTTACTAACTCCACTATACGGTCATGCTTTTCATCCATTTGTTTCTGTAGCTCTTTAAGTAATTCCTCAGATGGATTAGGTGTTCCAGCTTGCCCCTTATCTTCAGCACTTTGAAGCTGAGCACACAGCTCTTTTTCCCTTTCTAGGGCACTGCTTATTTCGAGAGCTCGAACCTTCTCTGATTCAAGAAGCACCTGCAACTCAGAACTACGGCCTCGTTCACGTGACAGCTGGGCAGCACTGAGTGCTTCTTGGGATTCGATTTTCTGTTGCAGATCAGTTGACAGCTGTTTCTCTTGCTCCAAAAGTTTATTCAACTGCAAGTTCTTTTGTTTTTGATCTTCAAGTGAAAATTTTAAATCCTTCCATAAGAAAACAGATGAAAAGAACTGATTAAATTAAATTGCTTTGTGTATACTTTCCATTATCTTCTGCAAATTGCAAATATGCTACTTCTACACACATTGCTTTTAACAGGTTTTGCTATTCACAATTAATGTCACAATACTCTGAATGCTGCAGTCACATCCGATATTAAAATATATTACAGGCGTCTTTCTTCTAAAATCAGATAATCTCATAAAAGAAGAATATTTGCAACACATACGTTTTAATGAGAATCAAGCAGCTGTAGTTCTGAAGTTTAAGATAACTGCCTGCTTTTACTTTCTAAAACTGTGAAAGTGATTTTGCAAGTTAAGATTACAAGATGTAAATAAGCCTATGCTGTTAAAGTGATGGCTTTTCTGTCTCAATACTTGTACTAGGATACCTGCTCTCTTCCTCACTACATCAGACACTGCAGAAGTACTAAGGAAGCTCTGCTTTCTGCTAAAGTTAAAAGTTAACTCCCCAGTTTGGTTTTCATGAGGTGGAACTGCTGACTTTTAAAATGGAGACAAACAATGTAACTCCTTAAATAACACTCTTAAATCCTGTCTTTTATGAGTTAGGTTGTGGTGGGGGCTAGGTGCAGCCATGTTAGCAGTGTCCTGGCCCCTTGAATATCTACGAAGTAGAGTCTATTCATCTTGGACCTGACAAGCCCAGTAGTAAAATTCCTACTGATTTAAATGGAATTTGCATCAGGCCTTTTTCTTTCTTTGCCACACAGCTTCTATACGTCTTTCTTCAGCTCTAGATGACATAGTACCCCTGTTGAAGACAGTAAATGGAGCACACTTTGGACAAAAATGTAAGCTGAGATGAAGCGTTAACCAAAAGAATATTTTTGTGCTCCTTGATGTTCCAGGCCATTTGGCATTACGGAATACCTCAAGCTCTTCTCTTCGTCTTTCCTCATTGCGTTCCATTTTAGATTTTTCCTTTTCCAAGGCCCACTGTAGCTCTCTTGATTTTTTTTGTTCACTGGCCATTGTATCCTTGAGAATATCTAACTCAGCTGCTTTTTCTTTAACTTCCGTCCTAAAAGAGAAATGAGCAATCTTCAGATTAGACAATGGCTCTAATCCTTCCACAGTAACATCAGTTACCTGATATTTATTCCATCTTGTGCACTGAAAGCATTGTTTGCATAGTAGAGTAACAATGAAAAGCCTATTTAGAAAAGCAAGCCTAACTCAAAAATAAGAAAGTAGCATAGCTCAAAATGGACAGAAAGTGTGTCCATCCTGCTAACTTTGTAGCTGCCATTTTTCATTACTCAGTGGCTCGGAGGCAGCTGGTGTTCAGCTTAACCCAGTCACTGGCCAAGACCTGAAAGAATACAGCGGAAATGTGTCTTGCTGCCAAGTGTCTCAGAGGGAAGAAAAATTCTTTAAAAAGTCTATCTTTTGCATTGGAAGGGAATAAAAAAAAAAATGTATGCCCTGAATTTTCTCTTTTTCTTTTTAAAATCAATTCTCCATCAATTTGCAAAATAATCTTGCTCCTGATAGTCTAGAAAGGCTATAAAGTAATCTATAAAATACCAATTTAAACTATCTTAATTTGTTACCTCTGAGCTTGACATTAAGATACCATACACAGGCACATCCATCTGGTAAAGGCATAAATGATAAAGGCTTTCTTGAGTGCCAAATATTTGGCCTGGTACCTCTGCTGTTGACCATGTCAAAGTAACACTTAGAAATTATCTCACACGGAAGTACTTGCAAAGTCATCTGAACTCTGCAGTTTGTTTTCTCCATGTTCAGTTTTAGAAGGAGAAAAACCCTCAGTAAATATGGAATACTTATTGACTTGTATACAGTAGTCTAATGTGTCAAAATTTAAAAAGAAACTTGATATTAATAAATCATTAAACTATGAATCAGGGTCTTCTCAATCTATAGAATTACGTTTTTTGTCAAGCAGAACAGAAGTCTATTTTTTTCAGATATGTTTTCCAGAAAAACTGAGAAGCATTTACATTTCATGAAATCAATCTCCTTAATAAAATCAGTATTATGGTTTAATTCAACATAGCAAACAGCATCTTCACTGTCAACACCGAAAGTCTGGCATTGAAAGCCGCACCTGATGGTTTCCAGGTCCTTGAAGTGCTTGTGCTGGGCCTTTAGGGTTGTTTCAAGCTCTAGTTTGGCTTGTGCAAGTTCATTCTTCAGCTCAGCACCCATCATTCTCTCTGAATTCAGCTGCTCCTGAAGCTCAGCTGCTCTGTCCTTCACAGCCCGGAGCTCCACTTGCATCTCCAGTATCTGTGACTGCTTCTGCTGCATATTATACTCCAGCATTTCTAATGGGAGCATCATTAATATGGAAATTACTTAGTAAACAGGCAACACTATCTATTTGGGTAAAGTTTCCCCTAGCACAGACAATAAGGCTCTCACTAAGAGTGATATTTTAAAATTTATTATTTCAATAGTGGAGTGAAAGCAAAACCATGCCTTTTATACTGGAATAAGTTTGATGTTTTCCAAAAAATCACTTCCACTCTTAAACTTCTTTAAAAAGTTATGTGCACAACCATATCAATATTTATCATTTGGATTATGACTTACTTGTAACCAAATTTTTGTGACAGAACACAGTGAGTATTTACTTGAAGTATATCTGTTCTTTGAACTTTCTGTTGTTCTTTATAATTGCTTCTTAGTTTACTCATTATGACTGACTATCCAATGGGAATAATTTCAAAGCTGTTGAACCTAAACACTGAAGCACAGAAACTAACCTTCAAATACAAGCCCGATTTTTATAGCAAATGAGATAACATTATATCACTTTCAATTTGATACAAATAATAAGAACACAGACTATATTTTAATTTTTGCAAAATTAGCCCAGTAAGACTGAGAAAGATGAAAAGTAGGCATGTTCAGAACATGAGTATAAAAAACAGAGAGCAAAGAAAGTCAGTATTTTTTCACCTACAAAGTTATGAGCACAGCCATGAAAGCATTTGGAAATAGACATATATTACCACAGAAGTCACCTTGGCTTTTTGAATCAATCTCTTGTTCTCTCTTTGGATTATTTTTCTTAGTGTTCATCTGAGCATGTAATACTTGAATCTCCATCAGCAGACTTCTTCTGTCAGCATTCTGAAGACAGTCCATTGCTGCTCTCTGGTTAGTAACCTATTAACATGAGAAACATTTAAAAGTAAAATTCAGAATATCTATGGTATGGATATTACATTTACTTTTATATTCATAGTGCATACATATTCAAGCCTTTTCACAATTAAGTCATATTGAGTCAAAATTACAATATTGGGAAGAACTGCTTGTTGTTTTTGTATTTCTCTACTAGACATCAAATCGTAGGATCAAAAGAGCTACCAGTTTTATGGCAAATTTTAATTTTCCTCACTAATCGTTCCGTGTTCCATAGGAGATAACTGACCTCTCTCTGTCCGACAGCAGCCTTATGACTTCCTCTTCTTACAACTTGCTTCATATATACAACTATAATACCTTTTCTCTTAGACAGTGTAACATAATTCTAATTAATGTAATGAAATCAAGCTCAGGAGAACTGTGTTTAATTAAAATTGAACTCTGAAAGCTGTATTTTTTCTATAGTTTGTACATTCAAAAGTCTCTTTCTCACACCACATCATTTTTTTCTTTTTAAAGACATCTCTTCTTCCTCCAAGTCTTACTTTGTTTTCATCCTTACATTGTTAAAACATATTATACATTAATACACATATTTTTAAACGGATTTATACCTTAAAAATTAAAATCTAACATAGACAAATACACTTTGACTAAAGTATATTTTCTATTACCTGCTCTTGTAGTCTGTGCTCTAACTGATTAATCAACATCACTGCATCTCTTGTGCCCAGTTCTGCAAGTTCAGTTTGAAACGCAGCAAGAAGAACATTTTGTTCTCTCACAAACAGCTGCTGAACAGCATGCAGAAGTTCTCCTCGCCAGTCTGAGACGCCTTCGGATTCAGTACTTGCATAAACCTACAGTGGTATAAAAACAATTTAAACAGCAAAATTCAAAGATCACATCAAGAATGGTCATTATCATTTTAGGTAAAGGGTGTGTTTTCAGTGGAATACTGAGCTTTTCTTACTCAATAGCTATATAACATTCATTCAAACCAATGGATGTACTTCTTGTACATGGTATGATTTCTTCTGCATGCACAAATGCTAAACTTTTATCCGCCTTTTAGATGGAAGCAAACTAGCTTTTTATAACTGAAAACATAGCCCTGTGTAGTTATTATTTCTGTTACTGTACACTGTCCTCTTAACTTTTATGGTGTTATATGTATGTCCCTAGACTCTCACAGAGCTCTGTGGTAGGGTGCAGATATTGTGTATGAAGAAGATTTTATTTTTTAATGATATAAATATAATCCCTCCACTTTGCATGCTGAAGGAAATGCAGCAGTAATAGAAACTACCTACATATATCCAAAAGTCTAACTGGGGAAATTAGACAGGCACATCCTTGTAAATGTTATTAGTCTTGTGTTATACTTTAAACAATTTTTCCCCTCTTTTCTCTCACTGCAGTATCTTTTTAATAGTGTCCAAGTTCTACTACACCAGTAAGAACAGCAAAAAATCTACTTGAACTGCTACTGGAAACATGCCTTCAAAATAATTATTTGTAAAAGGTAATTACATACAGTCAAAAGCTATCAATGCACAGAAGAACAAATGCAAGGCCTAATTTAAGATATATTTTATTACCAGAATGTGTGACACGCAGTTTTATTGCATGTTTTTGAAATCTTTTGCCTTGTAGCATGATATTTAGAGTATTTAAACCTGAATTGTGAATGTGTCTCATAAGGTTACATCAACTATTACAAATTTAGATAGAATCTTACGACATTATTTATACCTCAGCTTCTCTATGAAGTTGCATTTTTGCAATTAGGTCTTTCAGAGACGAAATGGTGCTTAGAAAAGCTTTCCTCTCCTCAAGCCGAGATTCTGGCTCTTGCTTAAGAAGTGGCATCTCTCTTTCCCCATATGGAAACTCAGTCAGAGACAGCACCTGTACGCCTTCATGATGGACTGCTCTCAGCAAACCCTACAATAAATACAAAAAGAAAACTGTAATGCCTGTCCTAATAATAATAATATTAACAACAATAATAATCTTATTTCATACATATGGAGCACAAGTCTGGTGAGGAGCAGCTGAAGGAGCTGAGGCTGTTTATCCTGGAGAAAAGGAGGCTGAGGGGAGACCTTATTGTTGTCTACAACTACCTGAAAGGAGGTTGTAGCATGGAGGGTGTTGGTCTCTTCTCCCAAGTAGCAAGTGATAGGACAAGAGGAAATGGTCTCAAGTTGTGCCAGGGGAGGTTTAGATTGGATATTAGGAAAAACTTCTTCACAGAAAGGGTTGTCTGACATTGGAACAGGCTGCCCAGGGAAGTGGTGGAGTCACCATCCCTGGAGGTGTCTAAAAGACATGTAGACGATGTTCTCAGGGACACGGTTTAGTGCCAGAGTTAGGTTCTGGTTGGACTCGATGATCCTGAGGGTCTTTCCCAACCTATATAGTACTATGATTCTGTATTGGAATATTGGTACTTCTAAATTGATAAGTATAAGGAAACTGTGCTTCCTCCTGTCAAAGACAGAGGTGTCACTCAGTTCTATACATCTGCCAAACAGCAGAACTTATTTACTAGTTGTATTTTTCCACAGCGTCAAATGCAAATTTCGAAAGTTCATCTTTCAAATTGATACTCAAATTTTAAAATGGTTGCTGATGGAAACTGACATTTTAAAAACAAAGTGAGCTTTGCAATTCACTTTTTGAAATTACTATTAAGCCAGGACTTTGCTGGAAAATAATTACCTTTTTTTAAAAAAAAATGTAATTAAAAGCATCATATCCTTGCTGCTTATAATAAACACATTTGTTTACTTTCATAATATAAATATTATTCTACTCCTACCACAGAATCTATAAAATTGTGTAATATATGACATTATCATTAATACATAGAAACTAGAATAAATTATAATTAACAGCAAATATGTTTCTCATAATCATAATTGAGAACAAGCCCACAGATACAAAACTTATATTTAACCTAACTTAACACACAAAAATGCACATCATTTACCAGAAGTACTTTTAAATGTATTAAAATAGTTAACACTTTAAAACTTATCTAAATGGTTCTCTTTCCACTAATCAAGCAGCAGCCAATCTAAGCTTTTGCTAGTATCACTCTTGTTCCATAATAAAAATTATCATTTCTATTTTACCTTAATTTTTTTTGGAAGCAAATCTGTTGAAGATTCACCTTCATCTATTCCTTCAGATATTGTGTCAGATCCCTGGGTCTGAGCAAGATACATTCCTTGACTCCAGTCTGAACTGGAGTCTAAAATAAAAGGAGAGAAAAACATGAAAGCTGGATTACTGTGAAACTTTGAAGAACAGGCATCAAAAAGTATTTTTGTCTGTTGTTGTAACAGGTGGTTGCATGTCAACAGAGCCGATTCTAAGCCTGGTGACTACTTGTTTTATAGTTTTTCAATTTCAAAGTAGTAACAGCAAAACAAAACCAAAAAACAGAACCCCAAAACACATTAAAAAAATTACTAGTTTTGTTCTAAAAGGTAAACAACTACTTGCACAGACACTTCCGCCAAATGACATCCCCCTAATATCCTTAGCCTTTGCTGATGAAAGGCATCATATTAATAATTTTTCTTGCTTTTGGAGAAGTCAGTACCTGTCACCATCTCCACTGCTAGAGAGCTGCAGCTTTAAATTCTATCAAGACACGATGACGTAATATGCAAGAATATAGAAACTCCAGTGGAAATAAAAATAATCAGCATCTGATGTCTCAACTCAACCCATCTCCACTCCAGTAATTTTCCTTCCATAGCACAATAGATATGGCATGCTTAGCACCTTTTCTTAGTGCAACAGGCTTCTGCTTTGATCTGGGGAGTAGTTGTTTTTATTTCTTAGAACACAAACTTTTTCACAGTAAACTTAATACTAAAAAAACAGATTTAATTTATAAAGCTGTTTGAAATCTATAAAAACAAGTTTCTTACCACTAGAACCTCCATCTCTAGCTTGATAAGGTGGAGAGCGTGCTAATCCAGAAACTGGGATTCCCTGTATTTAGAAAAGAGAACAATAAAATCTTTAATTCCTCACTCACAACGAGGGATCTAATTCTAAGGAGCAGGAAACAATATGTTTCCTCTTCGTTCAGTTTCCCCTGCAATCAAAATAAGCAAAATGGAGCCAAGAAAGCTGGCATTCAACAGGGTGACCCACGTCTGTCCTCACGTCACAGAGCAGGACAGGTCCAAGGCAGGAGCACAAGTAAGTGTCTGATAATTGAGCACGCTTCCAAACTTAAACTGCTAAGGAAGGGGTGGACAATCTCTCCCTATGTTGTACAAAAATCAGAACACTTAAAAGCTTTTTACAGAACATGTGGTGGTTCATGCTTAACAGACTTTAAATAGGAATTTCCGTAGCAGGAGCAAGAGTAGTTCAATGATTATAAACCAGGACACAGACCTCTTTAGCTCGTAGAGTTTCTATGACTTCCTTCAAAGTATTGCATTCTTCAGTCAGTACTTGCACTGCAACAAACTTCTCTCTCTTTAATGCTTCAGATTCAGAAATATGTCTCGTTTCCATGTCCATGATTTCAGCAGCGTGGAGTTCTTGCATTTGTTCAATTTTTTCCCTAAATTCTCTTACCATCTCTGCAATCTCTTCTGAAGAACATTGATTTTGCAAATCAATTTGGATTTCTGCATTTTCAGCAGGCACTGGTGAAGTCTGGATACAGGTGTTGACTTCCACAGTCTTGTCTGTTTGAGATGATGAGCTTTTTCTAATTAGAGTAGACTCACTGGTTAACAAATCACACAATATTTCCGCATCCTTTTTGCTTTCAGCTTTTGCCATTTCCTTGTCCTTTCTCACATAACTTGCAAGCCTCTCCTCTGCTTTAACTAAGTTCTCTTTGACTTTGCACAGGTCTTCCTGAAGATGTATCAGACTTGTTTCTTTTACCTGTAAATATGGAGAATTGGAATTGCAGTCCCCCCAAATATAAAAAAATCTAAAACCCAAACAACTCTCTCTACAATTAAAACTCAGTTTAATCCTATTTTGAAGCAGTTGTGACACAGGGTAACAAATGTTATCTCCTAAGGAATATGGCTCTAGATCCACTGTTGGACTACAGTGGACTTTGGCAACAAGTGAGGATTTGTCTACAGCATCAGCTCTATACCACTGACAGTAGGTACTGAGTGACCATTTTTCTGAGTGGCATTCTCAGTATAAGATTAAAAAAAACCCTATAGCATGCATATTTGCGCAATAAATCCTGTAAAATAATGTGCTTTAAATACAGTATGGAAAAATCCTGTTCTTACTGCTAGTTCTTGCTGAAGCTTTTCTGCTTTTTCTTTGTAACTGCTCAGTTCTTCCTTAGCAGCAGCTGCCTCTTCTTTAGCTTTCTCAAGTTCATTAATAAGCGTATTTTCTCTTTGACTTTCCATGAGTTGTGCTCCTACCTACATGGCAACACAAGATATGGAAAATAGTGAAGAATCTTACAAAGAACCAAGTATTAACACCACTGATACTTGTCACACCAACTTACAAAAGCTACAAACAAAAGGACCACAAGAGAAAACAAATGTTATCTGGATTAACATAGCCTCAAACACTTGAAATGGGAAGATCATTTTCTTAAATGCATTCCCACAAACTGGGTAAGTGTGGGAGGAAATACTATCTGCTTACAATTTACTGAACTGCAAGCAGAAATTGGCTACACCATGCGAAAAGCAGAGGGAGGAAGGTCAACAGAGAGCAGGAAATGAAGTCTGATAACATTATTAAATTTATAAGACATTTAAGATAGTCATTCAATCTGCATTTGGATTTCCTGGTCCAGCACTGGGTTTCATAATGTCTCTGAAGAGTTTCAGCAACCAAGCCCATGTTTGGGTTATCAAGCACAGTCAACTGTGACTGAAGGTTTTAAAATCAGAGGCAACACAACCAGTGGCGGATGGAAATCAGGACAAATATGTACTGGTAAAAACTACTGAATGGCAAATATCTTTGGAATCAAGACAGAAAAGCAAGAAAATGTAAACCAAAATCAAAGCATACATAAACAAAAAAGCCCTGCCCTCCCCCCCCAACCTGTACAGACAAATTGCTATCACTCCCTTATCATTCTGAATCCTCTCTTAGGTAATTTTTATAATTTTAATTTTTCTCTCTCTGCCTCCACGCCATGTAAAAGTGTAATTAATTCACTCCATTCTGCGTCAGTTCAAAGTAAGAAAGTATATGTTCAAAATTAATGAAAAGGCAAGGTGTTTTTAATGCAAAATGGAAATTGGTAGTGGAGTTCACCTAAAATAACATCCTTCTCTTCTTCGTAACTCCAGGAATAATGTAGAAATGAAGAACACCTCACATGGTAGAATATTCCTACCATTAGTCTCACAAAGACGTGTTTCATTCGTTATAGTTTACGTAAAATGACTGATTTTAGTGAAAACAAGCAAAAAGAAAATGGTATCTAATTACCTGATCTGTCTGCATTTCTTCTTGCTTAATACATTTCTGAATCTCTCCTCTGTGTTTTTCTTCCATCTCTTCTAGTAATTGCTGGAGTTCTAAGAGTCTCTCTTCTTTCACTTTGGCTTCCTTTTGCACAATGTTTACATTTTCTTTTTCTAGCTCCAAGCTATGATTTACCGTTGCCAGTTGGTCCTCCATCTCACTAAGCCTCTGTGTTAGGAGTGACAATTTTGATTCCATCTCGTTCTCAGTTTCATCACTCAAACCCTTTGTTTGGGCATTCTTGCTTGCTTCCTCCATACATCTGGGAGCTTCCTGAATTTCCTGCATTAATTTCCTTTGCTCCTGAACTGCATTTAGCTGAACCTGACTCACAAGAGCAGCAGCAACTTTCTCCACTAGCATCTTTTCCAGCTCTAATATCTTCTTGTTAAGTGTTTCTCTTTCAGCTTTGCCTTGCTTTTTCAAGTCTTTTATTTCATTGTAGGCCTGGCATAGTTCTGAATCTTTTTCCTCAATGCATGCCTGAAGCTGCTGCTGTTGTATCTCCATCTTGCTAATGGCGACTCTCATATTTTCACCTGAAGACCAAAGCTGTGTTTGATCTAGCAAGTCTATCTTCTCACATGAGTTTTCTTCCACTTTTCCAGTTTTCCCATTGCTCCTCTCTTCTGTTTTTTCCCTATCACCTTTCATCAGTGCACACTTATGCTCCTCTGTCATTCTTTTGTGCTCTTTTTGTAACATACTTATTTCTTGCATTAGCTGGTTCATTTTTAAGTTAGTTTCCTCAAGCTCATTCTTCGTTTGAGATGCCTCTACATGCATGTTTTCTACTTGCTTCTCCAAAGCTGCTTTTTCCGCCAGAACCGTTTCAAGTGTATGTTTTAGACTGTCAGCATCTTCCTGAACAGCAGCAATGTCTGCAGGTACTTGTTCGATATTTGCCAGTTCCTGCTGAAGCTTATCAATTACATCATTCAGCTGCTCTAGTTCCTCATCATTTTTTTTCTTTACGCGTTCTTGATCACTTTTCAGAAATTCTATCTGGGCTTCCAGCTCCTGTATATGCTCATTTTGCTCTTCAATAACCTGAAAAAAAACCAAAAAACAAAAGAACTTCACAATGGGCAACTATTAAACCCTCAGACAATTCTTCTCCTGGACTTCACAACAACAGTTTAAATACACATTGAAATGTCTTGTCTTGTAAGTATGTTCTCAGTGAACTTCTTAATGGGATGTCTCTTGTAAAGTTTTATGAGAACCAGGATATCTTCACACAGGACTGACAAAGTAGCCTGTGATCTTAATGAACTGCAAAATGGGTGTGAAAGCATCAAATGAAGTGAAAGCATTCGTAATATGCACAAAGATTTGAAAAACTGACATTTAGTTCACAATATTTTTTTCCCAACAGTTTGGTCTAAAACTCTCTCTTGTCCTTTGTGTTAAAAATAAAGGAGAAACAAGTGGAGTGGTCATGTCTGTACTGTTCAATCTTATGCAATCAAGGTTGAATATTTATTTATTTTTTTTATTCAAAGAATTCCAAGGAACCAAGGTTTACGGAGCTTAAAACTTACAGATAAATCACCCTGCATTACATTACATCAAAAATACCCTTAATTAAAAAAAAACAAAACAAAACTTGAGCTTGCCATACACAGGCCAGATATGTTCAGTTAGATTAGACAGATACTGTGCCCTTCATGCAAAAACACTATTCATTCATATGGTCAAACAGATTTGTCTAGGACACAGCCAATTAAGATGGATATGCATTTTAAATACAAATAGACCTTTTATTAAATGTGTTGAAAAATCCCATTTTAATGTGCTGTTTAGTCTGAGACCACTGCAAAAACCTATCGGTTATCTCTGACCCTTCCCGTCACAAACCCAAATACGTGTTTGGTTGAGGATGTGTGTGCACATATGTACAGATGTGCACAAGAACACACAGGGCAAACAGTATCCATAGCACAATTATTCGTTTGTGCTATAGTTTGAATGAAAGTTATAGAAGTATGTATTTAAAAATTTATATGACCAGCCAAACAAAATTCTACAAGACATTGGTGAAGATGTAAAGATGGTGACAGTAACATTTCCCTAGATTAGTTCTAAAGACACTTAAAATTGCTGGCTATGTAAGGGGCTCAAAACTGCAAGAATGGATGTAACTAAAACAATGTAACTGAGCAAATATGAGGGTGATGAGTTTGTGATGCAGAAAAAGAAAATCCATCTTATATCAACTTCTAACAAGAAATAGATGAGTAGACACAAAAAATTGAATAACTGGTGTTGATGAACACTAAAATAAATAAAAGGCTTATCAAAAGGAATAATACACAAGTTACCAGATCCCAATAGAATAAGTTTTATAAAATTAATTAGAAATCCTGCTTGTTAAATTGCAGTAGGAGCAAACTCTCATTTGAGAGAATGAATGAAAAGAAATCCTTTACAAAGTCAAAATGAAGACAGGCCAGATTATAAGTAGTAGGTCTGAGAAACAAAAAGTGGATACATTTTCTTTAAGAGTGTCTGGAGATCTGCTCCTACACTGGAAATGAAAAAGACAGAAAGAAACCTGTCAAGAGTATTTGGAAAGGGATATTATAAAATAAAATCAGTTATGGTACCTAAAATAGGGAAGAACTCTAGAAGAACCTTTTAGAAATGGTAAGAAGAGGAAAAAAAAGAGAGGAAGAGAAGAAGGAAGAGGACTAAACTTATTACTTAAATACCTGTGCTTTTCCCTTTACTTTTCAATACTTCATTAGGTTTAGTTAGTTAAACAGAATAACATGACTTTGTAATAATTATATGTACAAGACGTGACCGTATAAATTAGAAGGGCCGATTTGTCAACAAGGAACTTATTTTTAAAAATCGACATAGAATAGAGGAATCCCAAAAATGCTATAGAAAACGTGAACAAGTCATTGGTTTTCAGAAGAAAAGAAAAGCGATGCTGGTGATTACTATCAAGTCAGCGTAACAGCTTCTGTTCTTCATAACACAGTGAGGTAAAGGACCACAAAAGGCAAATACAGCAATTAAAAGAGAAGCACTTCGTGGGATGAAGACATTGATGCAATTAGGAAAGGGATTAACCTAAGAACAATCTATTCATATTTAATACCAATCTCATAATCAGGCAAACAGAGTAATTATTTAACTTCCTCAAAAATACAACTGAGTAAGATGACGAAATTAAGAAAATGAAACTTCATATAACAGGACTAGAACCAATCATTAAAATGAATTATACCTGAATCCTGGGTATTGTTTTCAAAACAAGGTTTCTGTGGTCACTGTATAAAGCAGAACTGTACTGGATTTTTGAAGTATGGTCTTTCCTAAATCCAGTTCCAAGTTTTGTCATTATTCACTGAGGTTCGTTATAACTAAATATCTCACATAAAAACTCAGTGAAATTATCCAGCTCAGTCAGAGCTTTGTTTCAGGGAATTCAATATGTCCCAGCAGAATGTCACCTTAAATGTTCAACCATCTACTGAGGGGTAACACAACTTCTAGTCTTATCATAATTAATAATATTTGTTTTCAGGATAAAGCTTTAGAGATCTTTAAAATGTTCAGAATGCAAAATTCATCCACTGAAAAGATCTGATTTTCTTTCTATAAAAAATGCAAGACCCGCACCCTGTTTCTTCTGGCATTTATATCAATGCAAAATAAGTAGTATTTCTCTTTAAATCAAATGTGTTATACCTGTATAAAATGGAAGCAAGCCAGAAGATGAAGCTCATTATCATAAATACACATAATTGAAAAACAACAGACAGCTACAGGTGTAAAATATCAGTAAAGAAGAGGAGGACTAATCTGCTGCTTTCTTTCTTGCTCTGTATTTCTAATAAACACAGCATTTTGTTTGCACATCCACCATGCTTCAAACTGGATTAAAGACATTGCCAGCACCGGTAGGATGACAAAGTATTTACACAAGCTCATGAAGCACAGAAGTTCAGCTGCTAATAAACCCCTATAAAATCCAACATGACCCAGGAGGTGCCACTGAAATTTAACGCTCAAAGTCATTGTATGGAGATGGTAGAATGCATGTTGAGATTGAATTCAGCTACTTGTGTACTACTAAATGTCCAGAAGCATTAGAAGAGTAAGGAATGAAGAAGACTTTAAGACAAAAATTCAAGCAGAAGGCAGAATTATAAAAACAAAGGCAAGCAAGAAGTACTCTTCATAAAAAAAAAAAAAAAAAAAAGAGGCAAAAGAGGAAAAACAGATGAGGGTTAAAGCTTTGCTTGAAACTGAAGCATTTCCATTTTTAAGTTAAGGCAGCAATAGAAGATGATGTAAATGGTGGAGAGACAGAGGTTTTATTTCTTTAAACAGTTAACAACACAAAGTAGGACTGAAAAATATTTCAAAAGTATGTACTTTGTTGTCCGTTGTGACTTCCAGTTGCTGCTGCAGTTTTGCAATCTGTTCATGTAGATGATCTATTTCCCGCTCCTTTTCTTGCATGATGTAAGCGAGCCTCCCAGCCACTAAATGATGGTCCTTTATGGTGGCATCTTCAGATTTCTGGATAGCTAGTCCCAGTATTTCCATTTCATCCTACAAAAAAAAAAACAACCCAAGCCATGTTACAGTTGTACATAATGTTTTCTGCATATACTTCTACGAGTATTTAAGGCATAGAAATTAAAATACACAGATTGCATGGAATGACAAGCAATTATATGAACTTCTTAGTACTGTGCAACTTGAACCGTGGAATGCTTGAGAAATAATTTGGCACCCTGGCTTTTTCCAATAATTTATTTCTGGGGAGGAGGAAAATAAAGATCTTTGTTACACAATTACCTTAAATAATTTGTTCTCTTGTTCAAGTTCTTGCAAGTGTGTAGTGAACTCCTTTCGCTGAATTTCCAGTTGCATGTGCAATTGCTGAACTTCTTCATTTTTATTTTCTAGCTCCTCTCGAAACTGCTCCAGTTGCTCCTCAAGGTTCGTGACCTGTGTTTCCAAAACAAATGGTGGAAAAGGAGTAGACAGCCATACCAAAAATTAAATGTCATAATTTTCAAGTGCAATGTCTACACCAAACTAGTTTGGTATGCACAAAAGAATGTGCACCCAGTGACATTCTGAGTCCTTAAATTGAATGGAATTTTAAAATTTATTAAAAATCAACTGAAATCACTATGAAGTTTTTCTTAATTGGGCTGAACTTTGATACCAGAAATGCTGTTGTAAGTCATAAGCATTAACATAGACAATATCAGCAACTATCATGGTTCACAAGAGAATTTCAAAGGGATTTGTACTGCTGACTCACTGATCTGATGAAAAAATTTCATCGGTATAGTTCATGTAGCTAAACAGAAAGCAAAAACGGACAAACCAAAATATCAGCAGGAATATTGAACATTTCACAGGTATTTTACCTCCTTTTCTTTTCTGTCCACAGCTTCTCTTTCAGCTTGCAGTTGTGCTTCGAGAGGTAATTCTCCCTTTACTATGATGGTGCCAAACTGCTTCCTTTCCTCCACCTTTAAATGTACAGTATAAATTAGTAACTTTATTTGCTTAATAACAAACAAATAAAAAAGATATACTGTTTTGTTCTCAAGAAAATAAGAAAGCAGTAAATACAAGACTAAGCAATACCTTTTGCAAGTTGTCTGCACTGATGAGTAAGGCTTGTTCCAGTTCTCTTATCCTGCACTCTAGTTTCTCAATTTCTTCATTTCGCTCTTGTATATCTCTCTGAAGTTGCTCCTTAGCTAGCAAAAGCTCACTGCATTTGTCTGTTTTTTCTTTTAGATGATTTGTTAACTGTTCAACCTGGTGACAATAAGGCAAAAAGATGAATATATCGTACTAGATCAGAAGGGTTTGCTAACAATAGCAACAGCAGTCATTTGTGACAGGGAAAAAATACCACTCTTTTTCTCCTACTCTTTTGTTGAAACAGAATGTAAAGTTAGGATATTGTAGTGCTACACCCAGCAAATACAAACAGCATTTTTGAAGAAGTGACATGTTCTGTGCTTTATCACCTACTCTGCAGAACTGATCTTGCCCTTCTGAAGCCTTCGGACTCTCTAGTCAGTTAAAATTAAGTAGCACAGCAACCCTATGCAGCCCACTGAAAAGAAACCTTTAACATCTACGGATGGAATAGCCTGACCCAAAGGTCAAGATGCTACGTGCATCTTTGAGGAACATCATAGTTCCAAAAATCTGTGGCAACATTATTCAAAATAAGGAGTTAGTTAGTGACATAGAAACATACCCTAAAACTCACTGGGTCTTTAACATGGAAGGGAATTGTTGTACTTCAATCCCAAGGAACAGGAATCTTTGTTTTCTTGCTGGGTTTGTTAAATGGGATGAAACGGAAGTGATGGATGATATAATTTCACTTTCTATAGGGGATAAATCATCCAAATAAAGCATTCTGCATCTCACTAGTTCAGATGTTTGCGGCTCAGAAAAAACATGTTTAAGAAGTTACTGAAGTAGCAGAGATAGGAATGATTCCAGTTCTAGTAGTATTTCAGAAATAATCAATCAAAATTACAGATAAGAAAAACATGTAACAAATCCATGACATCAGGCCTGATGCACAGAGTTAAGACCTGAGCTAAACTAAGCAATGGAGCAACTAATGTTTGTCCCACTCAAGAAACTTATTTCAGTATTTACAATTAGGGAGTTACGATGTAGCCAAAAGGTAGAAGACTCAAAGCATTTCAATAGATAGGAGAGGAGAGGACCAGAACATAAAGCTGACAGGATGGCATTATTGACGTTACCCATCCATGAGTAACAGTAAAGTCTGTAGTGACCACAGAAAAGTCCTGAGAGAGAAATGGAAAAAGAAAAATCAAGTCTCGAGCAGACTTGTTATGACAACCCGCCCTGGAATAAGTTGACAGAGTAAGCTGAAACAATAGTAAAAAATAAATTAAGTTACCAAAAGAAAATGCTCACGGCATTCACGCAAAGGAGAAGAGCATTTCAAAAAACATGCAACTATGAAAAAGTAAAGCAGGTATCACAGAAAAGCCTGAGAAATAATAATGAAATGTACATCTGAGAAACAGTCCAAGTAACATAGTGACATCAAAATCAACTACATAGTAAGATTATGTGCATCATTTGAAAAAAATTAATACACTACTGAAAATTCTGTCTATGATTTGTAACATGTCACATTCAACACCACCCAGCTCTAAAACAGCAGCTACACCTGTGGTGCTTGCAGGTACTATCTTAATGCCTGTATTTCTACCTACTAAAAAATTCTAATTTAAAAGCATCTAATACAAATTTCAAAATTTTAATCCCAGTTACAGCTGTCTGTCATTTTAAAGCATGCTTTAAATTTCAATTGTAGCATATCTGCTAACTTATGGAAAACGCATATGTGTATATGTGCATATAAATCAGGACAATTTTACATATAGACTCTGTATAGAAAAATAGAGCAATTTTTATTAGGTCATAAATTTTTTTTTCTTGGGAGAATATTTTTTTTAATGTGAGAATTTTAACCAGGAATTCACATGCTACCCATGCCCCAGATTATAAACAAACACATAATGAAATGAACTCAAAATGAATACCCTGCATTAAGGAAAATGAATTGTGCTAAAAAGTCTCTCCCATCTGTGGAAGGTGTCAACAGGAGAGCAGCGTGCATGCGCTTCGGAATAGAAGGAAATAGATAGAGAATTGCTCCACATCTGTTGGTCAACACACACCCAGCTATTTCACAGTGTTCTTTGTTCACAGAGGCTGATGACAGCCACATCACATAGTACTGACTGAATATTTTGACTGTGAGATTTCTTAAAACCTTTGCATTAATATATATATGTACAAACTTCTGTATAAAAACCCCATGAAATACTCTCTAAATGTGAGAATAATAAGTAAATATTTTGACAACTTACATCTCACATGCATCAATTTATGTCCTATTACTGTCTACGGTCCCAAACTATATAATACAGAATACTAAATATTGCTAATAATTAAGAATTTAATTATAGCAACTGAACTACTTCAACAAGAACTTCGATTTGAAAATTGCAGCGCAACCTAATAAGAGGCATTTTAACATCAAAAATCAGGCAAGAAAATAATGCAAGAATATCAGCCTTGCTCAAAAAGCAGTACACAAGAAAACCCACAAAAAAAAAGTAATTTAATTGACTAAAAAATGATCAAATAAAACATGCAGAAGCTTCACAATATACAGCGTTTGAACTGCTGCTACTTCTCTTGATTTTGCTACATCTAAGAGTTTTTTATGACTCCCCTGAGCTGCTGTTCTACAGTTGCTAAATCTGTCTTGGTGGAGACAGACTTCCACTGGGGAGGTTCAAGTGCACCCAGACAGTGTTCCTGAGTCACAGGTGCTAAACTTTGGTAACTCAGTTCCTTCAGCTGTGTACCTGTGCTATGGACAAACAGGATGGACTAAACAACACACGAACGTGAAACTGCTAAAGTAGTCCACAGGCTTTTGATAACAGTGAATTTTCTAAATTAAGTTATATGAAAGAGACTTTTTGAAAGTTACGAAGTCTCTGTATATCTACTACTAAATCCAAAGAACCAGCCAGCCAAAAAAACACCCCAAGACACCACTTCACCATTTTCCCCAACACCTTACCCTTCATCTAAGGGGACTGATATTTCTGGATGCAGGTTAGGTACACCATAAAACAGCTTGATTACAATATCTTAACAGTTGTCAACTGGTCACTGATATTTGTATTCATTAAGTACAAGGAATAAAATTTGTTACCTCTCTGGTCTGATGTTCATTGACAGGTTGACTCCTCTGTGGAACCTTCAGTTGTTGTTCCAGTTTCTGTATCTCTTGCTGGAATACATCTCTCTCATGCTCTCGGTCAATTGCTTGCTCCTGAAAGTTAAGAAATTACATGGATGCACCATTTGATTTTAAACCTGTTTAAATTAAGTATATTACTACTTCTTATTTCTGTTAATGCGAGGATGGTAACACTGTTTTTAAGGTAGCAGAACCTCTTGCAACTACCATTAAAAAACTTCTTTCACCATTTGGGGCAACAAATTTCACATTTTTAAATTAAAATTTAGGAGAGCATAGGCACATCCAGTATTACTTCACAAAACTCAGTTTTGTTTCTTCTGTTCCAGGCACACCACACAAACGGTGTTAAGCAAACAGTTTATTATTTTCTTTCCTAATGTTTGTCTTTGATATATGCAGCATCAATAGAAATTAAGAACAAAAATTAAGTGTGTTAAAACTGACGAGGAGTCAACAGGACCAGTTCCAGTTGTTATATCCCAGTCTAACACTTGGGAAATACATATTTATACAGGAAATAATGTGGCACTGGTATCATCTAGTGAAGCACCACCTTTAAATGCCACTTTGTAAAACAGATAAACCATATCAGGTGCATTAAAACAAACTAGCTGAAGTATCTGATACAAAGAGGAAAGTTTCTGTCTAGCAACAACATATTTTGCTAAAATTCAGGAAACTGGAATAAAACCTCAGTCTTCACAAGCTACAGATTTTAAAGCTCATCTGCTGTTTCAAGGAAATAGTTGAATTCTAGTGCTGCTATTGCAAACAGCAATTCATCTCAGTAGCCCGTAACTATTCAGTTCATCTTACTGATAATCCCAAACCAGCGTGTGTTTATGACTATGGGACTTGTGATAGGAATTTTTACTTCTGAACTTTGTCCTATTATGACAAACTAGTTTCAGTGAGAAAAATAATCTTGTAACTGCAAAAAACAAAATAAAGCAAATCCATTTGTTCTAAGAACTAACTGGAAAGATCTCTCCCTTACTACTGCTTAGTAATAGATTATGCAGAGAAGGTGCCACGGGGTGTTACATTATTCAAAAAATTATTCCATCCTACTGCTGTCAGCTAAAGTCTTAACCAAGAATGTACAGAAATCATAGTTTTCTCCCGACAGCAGCACAGGACCCTTAATAGGAATAACATGGGAAAAGGAGGCAGGGAAGACGGTGTTTGTTGAAAACAGGGTAGAGTCTAAAATAAAACTGCAGAGACAGCCTGAGGGAGGAAGAAGTCGGCTACAACAGAGGCAAACAAAGGTGACTACTTAATTCCAACAGACCTTGTCGAAAAACATAGAGATTCCGCAAACCGTTAAAAGTAAATGTCGCAAAAATCTATGTATTCTCATTAACTTTAGAAGTTTCCAATTATTTTAAACATTTAGGAAGCATACTGTTATACTTAGAAATACAGAGTAAGCCAAAGCAAGCATCTCAAACGAATTTTCAACTTTTAAAACATTAATTAAACTCTTGTGCTGGAACCTATCACAGTCACTATCATGTCCTTGTTTATGTTTGCTCAGAAACTGAAAAACTAGCCTTTCCTGCTGAAGCAAACCTCAGTAGAGGTGCCCCCCTCCCCGCTTCACCAAACTAGCCTTTTACCGTACTTACATCCAGAAATTTCCTTGTTTTCTCCAGTTGCTTCTCCAAAGCCTGGTTTTGCTGCCTTAAGTCCATTAGTTCTGCATTTTTTTCTTGCTCTAGCTCTATGAAACGATTGACCTGTTCTTCCAAGTCTATTTCCAAGACTTTCACCTGCTTCTGAAGGTCATCATATTCTTTTTCAGCTTGACGCTGTACTTCAATTTTTTCTTTCATTAGCTTTTCTGTTTCTTCCAGCAATTCTAGTTATAATAAAACCATCACACACTACTTTCAGATATGAATAGTTAGTAATGTTACAAAGCAAAACCACTCCCCAAGGTATCCATGCTGTACTCTGCAGAAGGATGTGAACTGGTTTGGGTTTCTACTATTTTTCTTTTTTAGAAAATATATTTTCTTCTGAAAAATAATTTGCATTAAAATGACTATCCTTTAGTTAGTCTTCAGAGGACAGTTAGTGAAGTTGTATCACATCACTTCCATGTTTAAGTTTCATATAAATTAAAAAGTCTTTGTACAATTGAAAAGAAAATGTACAGGTTCAAACTACAGCTAGAGTCAGCATAGGAGTTAACAATGAAGTACAGAAAACCCAACCTTCTTCTCATCCCCAGCGTCAGTAAAATCAATCCACTCCCAGTCGTCATCTTTTAATGTGATACATATAAATAATTTGAAGGACATATTGAAAGACTTAGCGACATTGCTGGGCAGACAGAGAGGGAAATTACTGACCTGTAACTGGAGCTTTGCGAAATCAGTGACTGCATGGATGCCCAGTTTTGAGTACTCATGAAAAAGCTGGCAAGCATATATAGTAAAGCCCCAAACCACTCTATTAAGACTCTTAAGCCACAGCCCATTGAAGTACATATTAACTAACCGTACAAATCCCTTGAGGTAAAATCCAAACTGTGAAGTGCAATTACATTGGAGAATCTTTAAAACATGATTGATATTTAGACAGAAACAATACAATTTCACTATAGAAGAAAGATCCTTTAAGCACCATCATCTTACATCATATTTAACCAATTCTCATTTCTAGATAACCATTATATGTCAATATACTACAGTATTTAGTTATCATAATGAATGGCTAAACTGTATTTGGAAATAAAAAGAAATAAAAAGGCTACCAAAACATCCCTCCAATGCCATCTAAGTATCTGTAATTCATAGGTGAATAAGATGATGGTTATTCATGAATTTGCTTATTATGCTTAGAAATCGTAAGAAATGTTGTTAGCGAAATGTAAAAACTGAGTATGAAATACAACATCAAAGCTGCAGGCCAGTAAGAAGTACAAGTAATGTCAGTAAGCCAAAAGCCCAATAATCCTGATTAACAACGTCAGTACGTATAAGTCTTGCACCCAGTTACAGCCTGGCCATGCAACATACAGACACACCTGCTTGGGAAGCTGCATCGACTGCAGCATCTACTAGGCCTAGGAGAACAGAGAGAGAGAAAACAAAAAAAAGAAGCAAAGTAATTCACATGCCAGCTATAGTTTTTCTTGTGGTGCAACGATGTAAGAGAAAATGAAGCCAAAGATAGATGTGGCATTTAATGACGAAGTTGTTGAGATAACTTAGGGAATGTGGTAAGTTATTCTGTTATGCATGATATAAGTACCTACACATACTTGTGGAGCTGTTTATCCTTACAGTTGTTATACATGAACATTAAAATATTTAGAAACCTAAATCATGTAACAAATAACTAAACTGGAGTCATAGACAAGGATCTTCTTTACTATAAAGCAGGAAGCAACAGGTTCTTCTTAAACTTCATTGTTATACCAAGTGAATGCAGGGAATTGCAAATACACACCGAGAAGTGTGATTTACAAAAACAGCAGCACTATAAATTGCTATAAACTTTTAGAAATTGAATAAAATGGTAATTTCATCCTGCTATTTACAATGTAAGCATTGAAAACCTTGAAAGATCAGTACTTCTTAAAAACCACTGTTCTGATTTCCTTCCCCTCACAAACGAAAAATATTAATTTATTAGTTTAAGGAAAAAAATTAAGGAAAAATTACACATCTACTTCATGAGGGTAAATGCTTTTTTTCTGAGTAAGCAGTTAGTCAGATTATATTGACATGGTATTTATCTGGAATTTTCACCATCAGTGCTGAACATTTTCACCACTGGTAGATAATGGTCTTTTGTTACCACGCAACTTTTGTGTCATTCTGTCCCAAAACAGGAATTTCTTAGAAAAGTATATCTTCTGTGTTTAACACAAGCCTGGTCATCATGTGTAGTTCAATCATGTTCTGGTAGGCATGCTCGCTAGTCCCTCTAAAACTCTGTTTGGAAAGTATTTAAACCAGTAATTTTATCCATAGGTGCTATTACTACTACTATTTATTATTAATACTTCAAGATATTCCATCTTCAGCAATAATAAAAATAAAAGCAGATTTTCAGAGGTATCAACCTTTTGCTGGCTTAAAGAACAATTGTGATTGCTTGACACTTCTGAAAATTCAGTCATTTTTTGTTTCAATATCAAGAAAAATTATCATGCTAACATTAGACATCTGGTATGGAAATATCATATTTTGTCCTATCACATTCTTATTGATTACAATGAGGGGGGGGGGAAGCCAAGTTTACTTATTTATTTGAAAGTATAAGAAAATCTCATAGAAAGACTGTGAGGAATACATACGCTGCTCTATCGGCCCCGCATCCGCTCTCATCGCATCCTTCTGTCTGGAGAGTAACTCCTTTTCTTCCTGGATCTGCTGCTGTTCAGCCTCTAACTCCTGCAATTTGTTACCTGTGCACAGTAGTTCTTGCTCAAGATGGTCAATTACATCTATTTTTTCCTGGAGCTGTTTTTCCAGAAATGCTTTCTCATCTGCATAACCATCAATGAGGCCTGTAGAACATCAATTTGGAGGCAGATTTAATAGACAACAAAGAATATTTTTTTTTTTTGCATGGTGAAGACACTATAGTGTTCTCACATGAATGCACACGCACGTTAGATCCTCAGCACCTGACAACTTCTGTCCTCGCTATTCTCCCATGATGAACAAATTACAGGAAGCATAGCATAAGACTAAATATAGCTCTTAATTTTTTCTCAGCACAAAACCTGTGTAGCACACAGGAGACATAATTAATAAACACAGGAGAAATAAAAAATTTCAAATAAATTTAGGTTCCAGGTGCATTTTAGGTGCCTCAAGACATTTTTCTGACCTCAAACCACAGTTTCTGTAAGAACATGGGCATCCTGTAGGTCAGGTATAACACAGATGCCTCCAGCATCATGAAGCACCAAAACTGGCCATAGGTATCCGTATTCACATTTAGCACCTGAATCACTCCCAGAAGCACTTTAACAGCTGACAACTAAGAAACAGTTTATTTCTTTTACTATTCATGTGCAATTTTTAAAGTAGCACAGAACAATTAATTATCTTTTTAACAGAGAATTTGGGATGCTAGCTTAGGAATATGTCTTGTATGCTTTTAAAAATTGCTTCATAGTGAAGTAGTTCACATAGGAATCTGAGGAGCAGCTCTATTTTAGCTTTATGAATGATACGACAGCTGTAAGTAATAGCATCATCTTGGAATGATGCAAAAGTGAGCACAAAGATAAAGACTTAGGAAAAACCAGTGAATTTCCTTGAGGGCTATGCAAACTATACTGAGATCCTGTAATGGTATTGGCTTCAGAAGATTCACATCAGTCCTTTCAGAAACATCTTAACCACAGAACACAAAAGACTTTATACAGAAGGTACTAAGTAGGTATCCCAGTTTTCCATGGTAAGGTGAGTTCTGTCACGTCTTATACCAATGGTTCCAAAAGACAGCCAGGACATCAGTCATATGATATCTAAACTTTCTCAGCTGGACACACACACCTATCTCATGGGTTTCTTCTTACTCAGCCCACAGAATTTAAGTACCATTTTCTCAATATCAGAATATTTTCAATATGAAAGTACTTTATCAGTATAAATCCACGGTCTTAAGCCAGTATTAAAATGGATTTTAACCTGGCTGAGATTATATGAAAACTAAAGATGCTTCCATTTGTTATCAATGCAAAGTAAAGCATCTGTGAACACATAGTTCCATATCAGAAGAAAGGTCTCAAGAAGGAAATTAAGTGACAGTGGGTTTTGCATATACAGTCTGAGAAACACACGTCTGGTCCTTGTGCACATCAAAATCATACATTGCTGACCAATCTTTTTTCCCAGACCTGAGTTCACAGAGAACACAGCTGTACAGAGGGACTTGCTGTCAAAACAAAAAAAATCCTGAGCTAGAAACATCATTAACAGCATTTCAAAAATTTGAGACAATACAAATTCTGGTAGTTACTCCCACCATATCAGATGCTGTTGACAATGAGTACTTAACAGACTGGAAGCGGAGAGGGTGTTCCCAGGTTAAATGGAGTGCACACACCCACCAAAAAGTTATCAGCAATGAAGAAGTCGTCTGCTAAGATCACATGTTGCAGTATTTACTCCTCCCTTTTTCTCTTTTTTTTTTTTTTGAGATGTAATGAAAGTTGTCAGAGTTCAGTGAACAATTTGGCATGAGTTTTTTTATCACGTTAGATAAGTCGTATCTGACACCACTAAAAGACTAGAGGTTTGAAAACGTGTCAGACACAGCACTTTTTGTGATAAGAAAGAAATGATCAAAAATGACATGTTTTATCTCAAGAGAAGACAGAGTACCATCAGATGTATAATGAACCAAGACATTGTTCTACATACCTATCTAAGGAATTTGATAAGAGAATGTAGTTTGGCTTTGTCAGAGTATGTTCACAACTCAGTTCAACGAGCAGAAGAAATTCAACAAGAACAGCTCTATGGCATTTTTGTTTTGTTATATCAACAGCAAACCAAAAAGGTGCTAGTTATTAGGAGTGCATTAATTTCAGAAGTTCACAGAAATAAAAAAAATAATTCAGGAGTTAGAAAGCACTAAAACTATGAGGGACAAATTAACTGAATTCCTGCAGAAGACTGAACTGAATTACATCTCTATCTGTGACACAAATAGGCATCTAACTTAAAAGCTCGACTGTGCAATAGGTGCAATGTCTCTATGGAGAGCTAAACATCAAATTCTGTCTCTTATATTGCAGAACTGTTCATGAACCAAATCAACACAGTCAGTCTGTCAGGTCTTCTAAACTGACATTGCTGTTGCTCTGATCAAAATTCAATTCCAGTTACAAATTTTTGAAGACTGTTTCCACTTTATATGCTTCCAAGTCGTTTTTCTCCCCCCTCAAATAAAACATTGTCAGATTAAATCCAGAGAGTACAAAACATAACCTCTTAGCTCTCATAGATTTTTACTTAATATACTTTCTTTGCTAGCAAAAAATCCATTCTTCACTCATCTGTTGTATCTCCAAACCACGCTCTGATAGAATACTTCAATCATTAATAAAATTTGACAGGTAAATATTGCCTTCATTTAGATATGGGCAATCCCATTATCTACAAACTAGCATCTAATAAGAGTTTGCAGTTTCTTCGCTGCTCTTAGTTTGTTTGCACATACAAACTTTATAACAGAAGTGTATTGCTCAAGAGAAGAACCTAGGTAATTTTAGATTCTTTGCTTGTCTGGTGGTAATAGGACAAAAATAATAATAAAAATTAAAAATGGATAATAAGCAAATCTTGTTCTGTGGGATGTCATCTTCAAATACAATCATGCATGCACTCTTTGTAACAGAGTCCTGCGCAAATGGAAATGTATTTACTGTAAATGAAAAGGTAAGGTCATAGTTCTTAGTGCAGAATCTGACCAAGGCAAAAAATACCCAGAAGGCAATGCAACAGAGCTAAGTTCATAATACAGACTGTTTTTTTAATAGAAATAAAATTCGCCTGTAGTATTATTTTTTTAAATGTTACTTGTAGGATTAAACCTATGCAGACAGCTCTGACATTATGACAGATTCCTACCTTTAAAAAAAACTTAACACTAATCTCTCTGCTTTGTCCTAACATATAAGCCTATTTTACTTTATTATTGAAAATTTGTGAATAAAAATTCTATCAAGACTATAAAGATTATCCTCCAAGGAAAATAACAACAGATATAAAAGCTTCCTATGTTCTGAAATTCATCAATACTAAACAGTTTTGTAACTCAATCTGTGAAGAGTATTTAACCTTTAGGTCACCTATAACTTGGTGGAAGATTTCATCTTTTTTGCACGTTGTGTTCTATATAAGATTTTTTCCACTCTTAATATTAAAAAAATAAGAAGTAATAATGCCTCTTTCAGATTTGAATCTATTCCCTCTGAAGTCTATTCTCTTCCTTTCTGTATTTGCTAAAGCTGTTGAAATGCTGCTGCCAGCACTGGTGCTGATGACACGCAAGGCTTATGCTTGTGTGAACTGACAGGCCACCAACTCTCCCCTCCACCACATTTCAGACACAGGGCTTCGAAACCTGCACTTTTTTCAGGTTATGTGTGTCACAGCTATTAATAGAGTGTGAACTCATGTAAAAAGAGGAGGAAGGCTGGCAGGGTAGCATCCTCCAGGAATGACACTTGGCTATTAAACTAAGTCTGTGCTCCCACTTGGAAACAGAGAAGTCTGCTGAGCTTCAGAACTAACCAAAATATCTTTCTGCTTACTACGACAGAGATTCTACACAGATGTTAATTACAAACAGATAATGGTAGAAATACTGAGTGAAAAAAACGCAACATTCAGCTACCAAAACAATAAAGCTACTTCTAAAGAACAAATTAAGCATCAGTCAGATTTGAACATATTTTCCTGATGTCAAAAAAGATTATTAGGTTTCCCCTGTTGTAATGCCTGACAATTTTTGTTTCCTTAATGCAGTTGCAAATACACTTGAACAGATTGCTTCAAACAGTGCAAACCGTAACATATCACCACTATATCATCAAATTCAGAGTGAATGTTTTTATCCATGTTTGTGTGGAACTAAGTCAAGGTCCAGAGGAAGCAGGGACAAACTGAAATATGGGAAACTGCATTTCAACATAAGAAAAAACAATTTTTTGTTGTTGTTGGGTTTTGTTTGTTTAACTTTCCCCCTTTGACAGACATTCCAAACTTGGTTGGACAAAGCCTTGGACAAGCTGCTCTACCTGACCCTGCTTTGAGCAGGGAGCTGGAATAGATGATCTCCAGAGGTATCTTCCAGTCTCAACTACTTATGATTCTCTGGTTCTAAGCTGTTCATATTTAAGTTTGTCTGCACAGACAGATACGTTATGATGAAATAAACTAATTTTGAGGATAATAACACATACCCAACCTATTATTCTTAATAAGTCAGACAATAATACATGAGACAAAGCTGGGAAACAGAATCACAGAGTGGTTTATGTTGGAAAGGACCTCTGGAGGTCATCTTGTCTCTAACTACGCAGAAGGCTGATAATGTTCTAAAATTTGCAAAGGAATGGATCTGACTTGCGTTTTCTTTACCCGATTAATAGTTTCAACAAGCCATTGAAGCTACTCACCTTCAGCTTTACTAAGCTCCAAAGCCAACTGCTCTCTGGCTTTGGTTTCTTCATTAAGACGTTCTTGTAGTTCTTCCTGATATTTGATAAATTCTGTGGCCTCTTGTTGTTTTTTGAAGGACTCTCGAATGAGCTCTGTCTGAGTAATTTTAGCATGTTCAAGCTACCACAGGAAAAAATTACAGAAGTTAGATAAACCACGGGATTTCCAATAAATAACTATTCTATTATTCTTGTTTAATTAACAGTTGCTTTCCAGTGTGATGGGAAGTCTCATGTAACTTCATTGGACATTTGGTAAGTTCTTTACTGAACACACATTCACAGATCACAATAGGAAGACTGACTCAGTACACAAGTCTAAGCAAACAGGCCTTGTCATTATAGTGAACTCCATGAGCCACCTGGCTAAATCCGTGTCTTTGTTCCGGCAAATTCCTGATTTATGAGTTTACATTAGATTCACCTTTATTTACATTGGAGTTTTGTAATAAATATGAGTAAGCCATCACGCACCATACACTTAGAATGGCTAAAAAACATTGCATAGAACTGGCAAAAGTTTTGATATAAACGGACACGAGTGGTCTTTCATGTCTTTTTCTCCTTAAGAAAATGTGACTTTTGAATATACCGAACAAGGCAGTAAGGCAATGCTTCTTCCAGCTCTGTCCACCCAACAGAATTATTAAGGATTTTTAGATTCTTCTCTGCTTGCCTGATGAGTATATATAGAATGTGTACTCCTGCAGATGTAGCATAATCTCACAGTGTCACTAACTTAAACTACTGCAAAGGCAACACTGAAATACATCAAATCGTGTATTTACTGCCTAGTTTAGACATAAACAAAGTAATAATTTCAAAATCAAAATTACAAAAGTAAAATAGTAAAGAAAGAACATTAATAAGTTTTGGTTACACAAAATATTCATCTAAGGTAACCGCAAACTGGAGTCAATTACCAAGAAGATCTCTGTTTCTCAGCTGTTAACATGTACAACCTCTTTGAGGGACACAAATATAAATTGTCAGAGCTGAAGTACACATGAGTTCTTAGTGTGGCTTAACAAGACAACTTATTTTGAGTAAGAACAATTTCAGAAAATGAAATAACATCTTTCCAGTTCCCCTCCACTTTGCCTTTCTTCTCCTCTTTAATACTGTGGATATTGGCATATATTTGTAAGATAGAAACTGTAGCAAAGCCACAGATGTTACTATCAACATATTCTTTCTCTCAGTTTCCTAAAATAAAAGCTTTCTCACTATATCCAGCTAAGTTAATTAGTATGATTGGCTTGCTTGAATATCTCAGAAAAATGGGTTAGTAACATTTCATAGAACATTGAACACAAAATTGCCCACTTACAAATAAAATTACACTTTGAAAAGAATGGCTGAATAACTGATACATTTTCTTTTATAATACACTGAACTAAAGATTTGATTTCTTTTCTACAGTATCCCTTTCTAGATGGACGTGACTCCTGTGACCTATTTATTCTGACAGGAATTAGGGAAAGATATAAATACCGAATTGGTTTGAGATATTTTAAAAATCACAGAGCATTCTTACTTCATTCTTGCATTTTGAAGTGGTTAATGAAAGACCCATCTCAGATGAAAGGAAAACACATGATAGGTTTACTGTACACAGACAACCACAAAAATGGCTTGCTCAAGTGCATCAAATACTCCAACTAAAACTCAGAATAGAAATTTTTCTCCAGTTCTTTTCAGTAATAACAACTCGCGATATTATTAAAAATATTGGAGGGCAAAACTAAAAACAAGCAGAAACATGAACATGTTTTTTCAAGAACAGAAATTTCTCTATGGGATCACTGGAAGCCATTGGGAAGCTTCTGCTACTTAACATTACTAGTCAGTGTACAAAAGCTATAAAGAAACAATTTTAACTGATTGCAGCCCTCCCCAACAAACATCACTGACAGTGAGAAAAATGCCATGTAATACGTATCATTGAAGTGCTTTAAAAAGAGAACTCAAATATCTATAATTCAATATATTTCTGTCTGCCAAATTTCCTTTGTTAGAAATGAACAGAGACAATTTTATAATCAAAACTCTTCCAGTGTCCATTAATAATTGTCTAGGAAAAAAGCCTGTCAGCAGTGCATAACAACTTTAATGATAGAGACAAGTTTCTATCACTTTTCACAGCATTCTCTCCTATTTAAACTGCTTTAAAATACAATTTCTTTTAAAATGTTTATACTTACTGAATAGGGAGGTGTAGGCAAGGAGATTTTAGAGACAACTTTTAAAATGTGCCCCTTGTTTTTTTGGCTGAAGTGAAAAATTGAAGTGTTTACAACTACAGAATTATTCTCATCCAAGTGTTCAGGGAAAGGAAAAGGGCATGGTAAAGGCACACGAGATTCGACCTCGTATGTATCTTCTTCTTGACCTTCAGTCCACAGACCATTAAAGAGATTAGATGCCCAGTAGGTGCGGTAAGAATCCATTCCAGAAAGTATCGCTGCTGCTGTCTTCTCGACTGTCCCATCGGTATTGTGCACTAGCTAGGCTGGTTTTAGAAATCCCTAAGAGGCATTTGCAAAAGAGCCCATACATTTAACAGTCTGAAGACCCAGATCAGCACTATCAGTTACAAACCCACTCAGAATCAGCAGGGAGCCGCAGATCACCTTCTCAAGCAGAGTAATTCAGAAGCGGAGTAATCCAAAATAGAGATAGGTGCAAGAAAAGTTTGTATGCTTACTCCTAAAAGTCCTTTGCAGGGAATTTTTCACATGAAAAAGCAACAGAAATCTTCCAGTAGCAGCTCAGAGGTAATTTCCACGGTAAGGCGGCGTACATTTTTTTTTACCTGCACAGGTACGCTGCAGCAGACAAGCAAGCTAGCAGAACAGAAACTAAAAGCGATTTTCCATCTCCACTACGGCAAATGAAAGAGAAATACAGATATGTCACTATTTGCCTTCATTCTCGTTCTTGGAGTTAACTCAGCGGGAAGAACTTTCTCAAATCTGCTAGTTTAAAGGTTTCCTGTTCGTATCTCCCAACTGAAAGAGTTCAGGGGAGTGGCCTGATTTATTTACCTATATATAATACGAGCAGGTGGAATTTGAATTAGTACACCCACTATACGCCTCGCCTGAAAAGATTCAAACCGCACTTCAGGTCTGAAAGTTTGTGTTCAGACAGGTCTCGGCTAGTTACTTTGAAGATTTTGCCAGGTTTTTCTCACTCTTTTAAGTTTATTTCATGAGATGGGTACATGTTTGTATGTACAACATGAGTGATTAAGAGGAAAGGTTAAAAATCTTTTCTGCCTGCAATTAGTTTTAGATTCTTTTTCCTACTCTGCAGTATTTTATAAAGTATTCAGTTTCTGAATATTTAAAAATGTCAGGTCATCTACAAACCCTTGGTACATACAGTCACTATATATAATCTAGTAAGCAAACAACAGACATTACAAAGCAGACAAGCTTGAATGCTTGCAAAGGACCTCTACAGAACAGCCAGAAAATATGTCAATATTTATACTTAATACTGCTGGGGGGGGGGAAGGAACGTGTAAACAGATTAACATGTTAGTAACTTCAAAAAAACCCAGATATGATCATCAGGGATAAATCCATATTTCTGTAATTCACATTTGTGAAAAAAATGTGTGGGTATGTGTTTGAGCCAAACCATAACAGTTACTGGTATTGGCAAAGTCTCAGCTACAAAGCTAAGAAGTGAAAGCAAACTTTCCTGATCAATTGCCTAGAATATACTGATTCCCTTCAACAGTATAATGAAAAAACTGTAGAAACACCAGTCACAAAACTACTGCCTTTAAAGATCAGCAGCAAAATGTTCAGAAAAAGGCAGCACCAAATGGAACAAATAATTGATAATACTTTTATAATTGCAGCATGAATTCTTAATTACTGTAAAACTTTGGAATTGTTTTTCCTTCTCTGTATCATCTTTACTTTAAATACAAGATTTCCTACAAATGTCTAACTATATATTTTAAGAACTCCACATATGGGAGTATACATGTATCCTTTTTTGTTATTATGCAATGCTAGGTAGAAAGCTGAAAAAATCCAAATATCTTTTTTTAATTTAACTCATGCTTGAACAGAAGAAAGCTGTTGCAAATAAATGCAACACAGAAACTGATTCACAAGATCCACCAGACTACTCCTACTACCCCCACCAGAGTTGGGGTTTGCTGAAATTGTATTTAAATTACTTTCAACTTTACTAAGTACAAATTAGTAATTTTTTTTAAGAAGAAAAGAATATCAACTTCATGTTTGAAGTATTTCCAAACCCAACAAATACTTAAAAGTTTAAAGCTTGTAAAGTATTAGATAACTGAACTTACATACTACTTTCATCATCACTGCTTTTTTCTCCTTCATTTCCAGTAGTTACGATTTACACATCTTACACCCAGAGACTTGCAATGACTTTTAAGTAATATCATTACTAGCTTCACTAATAGATGGGTCTGTAGCATGAAACAGACTGTATCCCTGGAATTAAAGAGCTGACTCTAAAGACCGAGTTATTCCAGGGAGACTGACTTAAAAAGTTAGTGAGACACAGAGTATTTACTTATATACATTTAAATTGTGATGTGCATCATCTAAAAGTAAAGCACCTGTTACAAGCAGAGCGATTTGAACTGAGACAGGTACACAGTTCCCATTTCATAAACAGGGAAGCACTTCAGAGAGCGACCAACCTCCCACCATACAAAGTACCCAACAGCAAGCAGAAAAGAGCCCCCATACACCCTTTTTTTTTTTTTTTTTTAGACTATTCATCAATCTCATACCTCACAGAAATATGGCAAAGCAGGAGCGAAGCCTCCTTTTCTCATAGCAAGGCGGCTGTGTGCTCACCCTGCTGTGTTTAAACCCTAGCTGGAGAAGAACTCCACCTTTCTGGCCAGTCAATTGACTAAAATGTTCATCAGGAGAACCGAGCACAGTTGTCCTTAATCCTCCCTCTTCACAAGGGCCAGCTCAATCTGCCTTGACACCTCCTGTCTCCTCTCTGGAGCGCGGCAGAATGCACATGACCCGTATGAGCAATGAAAGAGTGCCCTAGTTTGAGAAACACGCCCCAATTCAGGCTTCCTCTGCAGTCCAAAGTAGATTCCTAACATGGATCTAAACTCATCAGTTAAGCCACACTGGAGCAGATTTTTTTGGGGGAGGCACCTGAAGTATTGCTTCAGCTTTTGAAATAAACCTACAGGTTTTATGCTTATAAAAACACACTCATGAGAAAAACAAAGAAAAAAAATAATCAAGACACAAAATTCACTATTACATCACCCTACCTGATTTGAAGTTTCATTGATAGCTTCCAGAAGCTTTTCAACAGCCGCTTGTAGTCGAGAACTAATATTCAGAATGAGTTCTTCATTTTCAGGATCTATTTCCACTCCACTTTCTGCAAGGTGTTGGCTCAGTAGTCCTTCATCTGTTGCTCCTGACCACATGTTAATGTCATCATCTCCCATACTACCACTATGATACGAGGAACAGGATTCTGGAAGAACAATAGAAACCTTTTCACACAGACTCTTAGCACTTCAAAACATGAAAAACAGTACATCTGAGTTATGATTGGAAAGACAAGTCATAAAATGATTAAAATATTCGTATTGGTCACAAAGAAAGGGAAATACTGCATACTAAAACTTACACAAACAAGGTACACAATGTGTTAACTAAAAACAAGCAGAAGGAAGAGAGAAAAGGAGATACTAACAGGATATTAGATGTCCTTCCAGTATGCTTTTGGGCTCTGAGGCTCAGCTTCAAACCTTTGTTACTATCAGTAACCTTTCCTATTTTGAATAACTCTCAATAATGACTTGCACGATTGTCTTTAAAACATAACCAGGTAAAAAACCCCAGCCTGTCAATCACTATTTCCCCAATGCCCAGCTATGTTAGTGTGCATTACCACTAAATCGTTCTGTTAGTGATTCAAAATCACAGACTCAAACAAGTAAAGGGAAAGACAGGCAGGTAATTCACACACACCTTCTCAGGACAAACAGACCAGAATACAGAACATCCAAATTCAGCATTATTATTAGTTAAGTAAAAATTAATTAAAATGGGTAGTTGAACAAATCAAGTACGGTGCAGGTAGGGTGTAACTTTCCCTCCTGACAGAACACCCGGTACTCGCCCAAGGGCCAAGGCAGCTTAAGGGCATCAACCACTCTTGTCAAAAAGCAGGAGACACAAAGTTTGTGTGTGGTATTTATTAAACTGGCAGCAATTCATCGAGAAAACAGTAAATTCGCCATATTTAGAACTCAGGGCTGTATTTCAGTCAAACAAGTGAAAGCGAACTCCTGAGATGTTTTACAATCACACTTTCAGTATGAAATAATACAGTAGTAGGTCATGATAGTACATATCTATTGTTGATATTGTGTTTTACAAATGAAGACGTGTTATGTCATTAGTCTCCTAAATTTGAAGTGTCAGAAATAAAAGTCATCATGGAAAATTTTTTAAAATGACAGTTTCTTTTAATGAAATCTATTTCTGAAATACATTTAAAATAAAATAAATATTTTAGTGTGTTTCTTTAAAGAAAAAAAAATTATATGTCACTTTTGCCTAAGGTTTTCTCAAAAAAATCCTGCCCTTATTTTGTGGAAACAGTAGCATGACTGAATGAGGAAAGATTAGTCAATGCCTCTTTGGCAATAAAGTTGCCAGACTGGGTTATCTTTGAATTTGAGTTCCTCGTTACTCCATGAATTGAGACTGCTGAACTGGAACAGTTTGTTTAGTTACAGAAACTGAAATGAAATTATAACAGGTCAATTTTACAAATGGCCTTTAAAAATGTAGTTAGTATTCGTGTTGGATACAATTTCCTTATACTTGTTCTTGCCATTTAACCAGACATCCAAATAACATTGGAAATACGAGTCCTCCTGTTGATGTTGTTTGAGCCTAGTAAGAAAGTCAGATTCTAGTTTTCAGGTTTGTTTTTATTTTTAACAAGTTGCAACATGATTAACCACCTGGTTTACTTACTATACTTTCATAACTGCAAGCATTCTGATAATTATATTTATGCATTTACTTCATTATGGATGCAGCTGTATATATGACCTGTATACAACAAAATAATCCACAGCAATTTTAAATGAGAAAGGCTTGTTTTGTTTACTTTTATCTTATAATTGCGAAGATTTTTTAAGTGCAGATGTATTTAGTAATTTTTTTCTTGTACTTACACCCTTATTGTTTCATATCTCCTTTAGATATGTGAGATATAATGTTAGAAACTCTCTTCACACTCCAAAGGGAAAAAACAGAAGCACACTATATGCATGAATGGAATGAATAACCAGATGAATAGACTATACATTCACATGGCACCTTTCATCTACACAGGATTTCAAAGCACTTTAGAGTACTGTACTTTGGAACCTCAGTCACAAACTACTGCAGTGGAGTCACCCTGGCAGTGGCTGGCTGTCATTTTCTGCCAGTACATTCAATATTTGCAATAGGTTTGTATAACATAAGGGCTTTCCCATAACGTCCTAATATTCAACCCCCATGCAGTATCAGGAAGAGGCTGTAAAATGAACAATTTCATGGTTTTTATTCAATAACTTTCTGATTTCTCACCACCCAAATTTAGGTTGGCTTTGGGTGTCTCAAAATATCAATAGTGATGCAGAAGCTTTAATATCCTCAGAGCAGAAAGGACTTTCATTTAGGATGGACATTCAGCAGCATAATTATTTCCAAATGCTGTGCCAAAGTACTGCTTAAAGACTGGGTTGCAGGAAAACATATTCACTGCTGAGCCACCGACACACTTACTGCAGCACCTGATGCTCTCTGGAGGCCACTCATCTTAAGCACTGACCAGGTAAGACCCTGCTTAGCTTCAGAGATCTCACAAAATAAAAGCCCAAAGTACAGTAGCACAGCTATAAACAAGATAAAACAATGACATATTAGTTATTGCACAATCTAATTCTTTCTTGATGGAGCACAAATTATTTCTGTAATGTTCCTGTTTTCCTTCTCAGGGTTAACCCATAATTCATTTCGTATAACCCTTCTATTTTAGCAAATTATTTGCTTGAGAGGTACAGTTGAACTCTGCAATAATGAGTGTACGTCAAATACAAAAATAAACATTCGCAGTTTGTTGCAAAATCATCTGAACTTCTGGTTGTTTGGAAACTTTAAGAGAAAACTTAAAAACATTGATGCCTCCTCAGAATGTGATCCTTTAAAAGCCAGGTCCAGAACATGTCTCTTAAATTAACAGTATTGCTAATATTATAACTACTTCTTGCCACTGACCAGAGCAGTAGAATTTGGCCTTCAAGAACCAATGACAAGAATTTAAACTCTTGTTTTGTTTATGTCAGTTCTTTTGTACTTGTTTCCATTTCTTCTGGATAAATACAAAATAAAGCAATGTTAAACTATCATTCTGTTATATGAAAAATCGCAGAGCAAAACATCATAATTTACCTGAAATATAACTATAAAAATGAATAAGGAAAAAAAGAGCGTCCTCTAAAGTATAACTTGGCACATGGAAACTTTACTACTCTCAAAGACACAAAAAAGAAAACACGAAAAGTATCAAATGCATACAAAACCTATAATAATTCTTTTTATACTACAGGGTTGGCAACTCAAATATAAAAATCAATAGCAAATGATCAGTGTACACACCCATATTACAATTTCTGCAAAGTTGCACTTGAAAACAGTAGCTCATGTTAAATGCCTTCCTAACTGCAAAGTGAAAGTCTCCATATATTTTTCCCCTGAAAATGGTCTAAGTACACAGCATATTAGTACAGCATCTTTCCAGAAGATTTTCCATGGTGGAAGCAAGAAATAGAAATGTTGTCAAGTCTTATTAACCACCTCAGCACTTGCATGCCTAATGCACATTTTACTAATCCTTACAATGCAGTTCAATCTCCCATCCCAACAGAACTAACATGAAATTCTTGATCCCGTTTTTTTTATTAGCTGGTAAAAAATAAATAGAATATATCTGGCCCAAGTAAAAATGTCTTCTCCCTGTGTAAAGTCTACCCTTGTAACAAACAAACAACCAAACCACCAACCAAAACAAAACTAAAAACCAAACCACACAACAAAAAACTAACAAAGGTTCATATTGTTTCCTTTGCCACGAAGCTTGCAGTTCAGCACGTCAGATGTCATGGTCCACTAAATCTTTAAAAAGTGCTTAATTAGACAGTGCTTACTCAGAAGTTATGAGCTGCCAACTGACATTTATGAAGCAAAACAAATTTTGCATCATGGGGAGCTAGTATCTCAGTTTTCTCCTGGGATTCCACTGAGGAATTCAGGTTAGTGGTTACAAGCTGAAAACAGAAAAAAAATCAGTTTTACGGCAGTTCAGCGTACAAAGCTATTTACTACCTTGTTCCCGATACACTGTTTGGAAACAAGGACCTCAGAAAGCAGGTAAGAGGGTTAAATGTTCAAGGAATGCCATAACCCCGCAGGGTCCTTCAGAGCAACCTGCATCACTCTGCCCAAGGTCCAACACCTGAGGGAGGGGACAGCAAAGGCTCCCTCATGACGGTTCCTGCCCCAAATCTCCAGATGTAATTAACTCACCAGATTACTGAGCACAAATGTTGTTCACTTCCAATGCTATGTTTTACGACTGAAATTTGAACTTTACACACCCTGTTTGAAATAAAATCCTGCGTTAGCCAATAATGTAGGCAAGGTTGCAGATAAACTTCTATACGCTCTAATAAATCAGGTTGTGGTTATAAGTATGTGACCTAATGATTCAGCTTTTTGAAATGCTGAAACTCAGCAAAAACAGTAAGCTGAGTTTTGCTGGTCAGTAAATATGGATTACATTCAGAAGGTCAGAAGGAATTAATTCCATTCAACACACTGTTTTTTCTATTTTATTATTAGATTTTTATTAGTATTCCTACAAATTTCCTAAGTAATTAAAAAGGAAGATCTGTTTGGCTAGATATTAGAAAATACAATAACAGGCACAGGTCAAAATACATAAGCAGTGTGTACCTATTTCTTACCCCCAGAAAACAATGGGAAAAAAAAAATTAAAAGTTTATGTCCTCTTGGGCCATTCAGTGGAAGTCTAGGAAATTAGTAACAACAGTCCTGTTGCTGAAAACACTAACAGAATTCGTGACCTATTTCTATTTGAAGAAGGATCAAATACTTCAGCTGATGAAACAGTACGACTGCTGCTGTGTCTGACCCCAGTGGCAGAACTACAGACACAGCAAGGACGCTGTTGCATCATTTTGAAAGGGAAAAAAAGAGAACTGTGAATACAACCTCAGGGATACACTACAAACTATACATTCACTGATTATAGCCACTGTAAGCTCAAGTTTTCTTAATTCCCCACTCTTTTCTTCGGTTTCGCCCCTTGTCATAATTACTTCTGAATGTAAGGACACATGCAAAAAAGAATCCTGGAATAAACGACTGGTACGCGGGCAGCTTGAATGCTGCTCTGTGCCGAGTGTCTTTCCAGTAACAGACACACTGCTTTGTTACAGAACAGTGACACTTTACATGCTGCTTCAAAATACACTAAAAGCCAACACAACAGTTAAAACAGTCAACCTTCAGCACTGGCAGAATAGAATAGAATTATCTATTTAGGAGAGCACTTTCCCACCAGGAGGTCTCACAAGAAACTAACAATAAATCCCAACTCCATGGGCTGTTGTGCATGTACACAGTTGTATTACAAAAGCAAGGCATAAGTCTATATTGTACCCACCCAAAATACCAAATAAAGGTGCTTTTTAAACTGTGCTTTTCTACATATATGCAATGCAAGTAATCCATGTTAAGAATTGTTACTGCCAATAACTAGTGATAAATACAGGTATACACATCGCTGTGCAGGAGCAAAAGGCGAATAAATGTACTGTGCACTATACGTGCCTGTGCAGAGCAAGCACATACGAGAGTACTGAGGTAACCATTATGTATGAGCACTCAGCATATATAGTTATGTATTTGTTATCTGAGAAAAGGGAGCAATATTCTCACCACGTAAGAATGAGGGAGAAAAGCAACAGTGCCTGCTCTCTGAATAGGCACAGCATAGCCATGAACTAGGTTCAGTGAATGCACTGGAGAACACCACAACACACAGAACTGACAACCTGTGAGCGCTGCCTTCACAACCAGAACACATTGGTATTTCTTTGGGCAACGTATGTTGTGAAAATCCCAATGGTTTTTACACACCTCAGACTATACAATGAGAACACAAAGAATACAAAGAATATTTATAAACTGCTGGGTTTAATATAGAAAACTTATTTAAGGTACAGTTTATATAGATTTTAAGGCTACCTCAGAACACATGAGGAGGTGCAGGTGAACTCTGAGCCTGGTCATTGCTCCTTTTACCATATGGCTAGAAGACTGTGTGGAAAATAGTTGCCAGTAGCTGAAGATACTTTTAACTACTTTAACATAAGCAAACTCTGTTCACTTCCCATCCCAAAGTAAAGTGCAAGAATACTTCCCTTTGAAAGAAGTGATTCCTTCAACTACAATCTTTAGGGTCTCCTGGACAAGTATAAAAAATAAAGGCCAGAAGCTTTCAAAACATAATTTTCCTCACAATTAAATACAGTGAAATGCGCAGAAAACAAAAGTTATGAGGTTTTTTTAATGAAATGGCATTAGTAGCATGAGTGCTGTTAACTTGCAAAATTCAAGAACTCTTAGACTACATTTCACCACAGATAACCTTTTCAGTAATCAGCTAAGATGTCACTGTGCTACAAAGTCATACATAATGTCTTAACTTGCCGAAGGCTAAGTGTAACCTATATTATAAGCTGGAAGGAATCAATAATATTTAATAATCTGTATTTTTAATGAAAGAAGTTCATCTTCATTCACCATTTGTATAACTACTTTGTAGTAGACGCTTTCTTAAAACTGAAATGTAGTATTTTACTTCAATTTTTTTTCCTCATTCACCATAGTTGTAATTCCAGCCAAATCCAGATGTGTTTCAGGCTGATCTGTTGTACATTGTCACCCAAAAGATCCAGGATGAATGTACACAACCTAAATGGTACCTAAATGGCAATGTGACAGAGTGCCTCTTCTTGCCCAAAAGAGAAACGGACATACACTGTCCCAGTACAATCACAAGAAATTAATCAGAGTCTGGGAGAGTTCTTAGACACTGGTAAGCAATGAACTCCAATGTTAAAATACTCCTTTAAGCTTGTGCCAAGTAGCACTCCTCCAAACAGCTGACGGGCAAGCCTTGGAAGTGAGAAAGTTCCTGGAACTGTTTCTAAAAGGCTATTTGCATGCAATCATCCTCTCTAGGAGGCTAAAGCAGCCCAAAGGCATATATATATATACTGGCAGTCCCACGACAGCTGGCCCCAGTGACCAGTAACATCCCTATGTATGTTAAGTGAACTAGCGTCTTTGACACTAGTTCCCAATCCCCATACATACAGAGGAAGGTGTAAAGTTGCTGGAAGATGCCATGAAGCTATGTTTCAATCTCTTTCTCTTTGCCTCCTTCAATGGGAACATATTTATTTTTGTATTTCTTAATAATTTTCCCATTTTCTTCCAGGCTTTCCAACAGGACCCTAGATCTGAGTTGTAACTGGCTTGGAACATGACGCAGACAACACCTGAAATGTTGTCTCTTAAGTAGATATATGCATTCAAATTACAAGTATTTTTAAAAGAAAAAAGTTTATTTTTAATTAAAAATTTCAAAACTAAAGTTATTTCAATATATAATAAAAGTATGTAAATGCTACCTGTTATGAAACAGGAAACCATGCAAGTAGTACCTTTTTCATACCCCACATGGATACAAGGTTTTACTGACTCTTCTGTTTCTGTGTCCCATCCAGCTGGTTTGGAAGGTTGGACTTTCCCAGTCTGATCCAGTAACCTGAGAACATGGCGACCAATTGTCTCCTCCATGGCCACAGTTGTCTTCACAACTTCTAAAAGTATCTTCATGAGCTTCTCATTAGCCTTCTGAAAAATATCCCTGCAGGACAGAAATTGATCAGTCCTTTGATCTTCCCCTGCTTTCAAAGTGTTTTTTACCCCTTATACATCCTTGCAACCAGGAAAGACTTGCAGTTGAAACAGTAAAATTAAGATTTATTTTTGAAGACTAAAACCCACAGCATATACATAAATTGTAAAGGCACATTTGTGTTAAAAGTAATTCCTTTTACAAAATATGTAACAAGCAAAACTATTTATCAATATTTGTACTTTTATCTTGGTACTTTATCTAGTTATAATTTTAAAGCAGAGGTCTACATTTGCCTGGTATTCAATTCAAACTTACTCTCTTCTCAAAATGAGGAGACCTGCACAGATCAAAAAAGTTACTTAATAGTCAAAAGCTATTATCAAACACAACAACTATATTCATATAAACTTATTTCATATATGTACCTACAATGTGTATCAAAATACATGTGTATGAATAATGTATATGATTCTTTATGTGTGCAATATGAAAGATACAGTAAAATAGGCTAAGATTTGTCTCTATTACATTTTTAGGCTTTATAAAAAATAAGACGTTACATCTGAAGTATGTAAACTTAAAAATACCATTATCATCTGTCAGAATAAAGCTTATAAATATTAATTTAACAACACTAACATGATTCTCAAATTTTTTGAAAAAATAATGTTTTCTTAACAGTTCTAAGCACCTTTCTTTAGAAAGAAGAGCTGACGATGTTTCATCAGGTTTTCTTCCTCCATCTTCATCCTCAAAGGTCTGCTCTCTAACATCGTTTTTGTTTTCATTTTCATTCTGAGTAAGTTTTTGCAGAGGGAGAGAGGATAGAAAGAACAGAAATCCTGTCATGCCGGAATCAACATATTCTTCTTACATTCAGTTTGTTAATGTTTGTTAATGTTTGTTAATAGAACTGCACCGAATTACATATCAAGAAACACTCTTCCTATGTGGAAAAATTAACTAAAACAAAACAGGAAATCCAAGGCAGGGCCTATGAGAAAGAACTCTGTAAGGCTGATTAAACAGTCCTCATACTTTCTGCTGGGTGTTGCTATAGCAATATGAAAATGCAAGTTCACCTGAGTAAATAGCTACAGTAATAACCCCAACCTTCAAACTGTTTAACTAGCTTCTGCTTACCTGAAGGAAAAAAACATGTCTACCAGTACCATCTCTTGATTCTTAAACCTGCTCTGTTCAAGCAATATCCAACATCTTTTAAGGAAATATGTTACATAAAAAGAGTTGCAGCGTAAAGGAATCTTGCTCGTTTTACATGCCACAGCTGCTAAGAAAGTCAAAGTCCATAGTTACCTCTGTCTGTGTGCTATTGTTCTGTAGCTCACAAAACAGCCTCTCTTTTCCGGGTACAGAATGTTGTTTTAAGGATTCCAGTTCTTCTAAAAGCATTCTCTCTCTCTCCGCAACCAGGCTGTCATTCTCCATTGAGACACGCTAAGAAAGAAGTGTTATAGAGGCACACAAATTTTTTAAGCTTCTGAGAATTAGACAGTCCTGTTGCTTCTAATTTTTTACATATTTTGCACAATGAAATTTCTGTTCACTTTAAATGGTTATAGAGACATTGAAAGCTTTCTGGAATGGAATACAGCTAATAAATACCTTTGGTACCTTACACTTTTAAGATTTTCATACAGTTTGTATACTCTTTATGAAACACAGGGGTCACAATGCAAACTGGAAGGTTAATTCCTAAACGCTACATGCTACAGTATGTGTTTTGAACAAGAAATAGATGAAAAAGAGTTATTTTTATTAAAAAAAGTCTACACACACTCTCTTTTAGAAGAGCTAGAAGTGTTCACAGCTTAAATGCAATGCGTATATTCCTGTGTGGCTCTTAAAGATAAACCATCCATGGCATTAAAAACTGGAAAATAGCCAGCAGCATAAGTTCTACTTATGTTTTTCATCACTTTCAGGAATTGGCAACACCTGATGAAAGATACAGTTGCATATTGACAAAGAGGAAAAAGAAGAAACGATGTATATATATCAAAAGGAAAGATTATCAGGATAAATGATAGAAAGACACCTACAAAGCAGCCAGGAGAAACAGACACCTCACATTGCTGGAAAAGCCACCTATGATACAAGTGACTGGCTCTTTAGATTCCCTGGCTCCTTGAGTCCAGACTTAAACAGAACAGAACCAGATCTCAATAAGCTCTGAAGGAACCTACACCTCCACTCCATAGTAAACTGAAAGAACTTTATAATTCACTGATTACTATTTGCATGTGCATTTCTGTAATGTCACATTGTTGAAATTACATCAGAGCAAGACAAATTCTCCTGGATTCTGTTCACTTTGTCTTTCAGTGGAAGGAATCCTTGAAGAAAAGTCTATAAATAACATTTTTGAAGACTTAATTATTAAGATCAATTAATGAATTTCATTAGCATACCTACTATAGGCTTTGAATAGATGCAGAGTGACAGCAAATTACGTTTAAAAACGCAAAGAAACACTGGAGTTTCCCAGTAAATCCCACATTGTAGGAAGTCACCAATACAGTTCAAGTTTGGACCAAGTGATGAGAAAAAATTAAGAATTATGCAGTATTCCTAGCCATGGCTGGTGGCTTCATTGATGTAAACGGATGGCAGTCTGCATCCTGCACAGGGTCATGTATCTGGAAGGTGTCAGGGTTACAACACATCTGCACTCACTCACTCACTCACTCACTCACTCACTCACTCACTCACTCACTCACTCACTCACTCTTCTGGCCGCTGTGCAGCACTGCAGCTTTCTCCACCTTTGCAGAAGTCTAAATTCATCCATCACTACACTGAGCTTTGATTAAAGAAATATGACTTTTATACAAACATGCATACGTGTATTTGTATATATACACACAAATAGATATGTGTGTGCGTGCATGCATATAGTAAACACATGCGTGTGTCAATATATAGAGATAAGCAAGTATAATAATCTACATACACCAGTATAAATAAATTTAAATCTGCCTGGTGATGTCCCTTTGTTAAACCATGTTAACTTGTTAAGTTCAACCCCATATTACCTCAGCTAGTTGCAGTTTAAGACTCTCAAGCTCTGCTAAGAGTTGATCTTGATTTTCTTTTTGACGTTCCATCTGCTGCATGTGCCCTTGCCTCAATAATTCGGTTGCCTGCTGGTGTTCCTGATATTGCCGTACCAGTTCTTGTCTCATGTCTTCCAAACGTTCCTCATATAACAACAACTGACTTGATGTTTCTGTGTCTGATGCCGTCATCTCACTGTAGTGCTGAAATATTGGAAATATTTTAGCATTTTATGTTCAGTGACAGTTTCTAGTAAATATTTAAATAAATTTTAGGAAATACTTTCAGAAATTAAAGTAGCTGTCATGAAAGCATTATCTTGTTGCCTGCTTCTTGGAAGGTCGAGACTTTGAATTATTCTCCATTTAAAATACAAGATTTTAAAAAAAAAATGTTAACAGTGTAAACCCTTATTCTTTTTAGCTGGTGGGGATCTCAACGGCAAATACAGTGGCTCACAAACATGCATGTGTGTGTGTGTGAACAACATCAGCAGTTTGAGAGAGCAGTATCACACACAACAGAAATATTAGTTCATTCACTATCAAGATAATACAAGATCAGGATACTTTACTGTTACACAAATTTCAAAGTGTAACTTTGCTTCAACTAGTGCCAAAATTAATTAAAAAATAAACCTAGGATGAAATTGTGGAGTAAAGATTTGTGATGGTTTTCCACCATGTTTATTCCACACTTCACCCCTCACCCCATGTTTGTGCAATGCTAAATATGTATTTTATGTATTACTTTCATAATTTTTGTCCTCAGGTACTCAGACTCTTTAAATTCTATTTTTAATCTGTTCCTTGAATAAACACTACAATATAACCTCACTTACAAAAAGTCTTTATACAATTTATCGCTTGCAATACAGTTTTATCCATGAAATAATCTACTTCATGTAACTGGTGTCATAATTCCTTTCTTCACAGTGTAGGATGATGCAGTGATAGTGAGGTAGAACATACGAAAGAGGGGTAAATAATTTAGGTCTAAAGTCGTCACCCCTTTGAAAGGGAAATATTTAAATGGATTCTTCATCTTAATTAATTTCTTTGCAGTTTTCTCATTGAAATGAACTGTACATTCATTGTAAAGCTTATTCAGATACAGTGTTACACACTGCCATATATATTTTTTTTTACACTTACCGATGCTTCTTCTGCCATCAGCGCTTCGACATGAGAAAAACTTTCTTCAGAAATCACTGGTTCATGTGTGGTCTGTCCTCCTATGCAACCAGGCTTGCTATCAGAATGAAGCTGCTCCCCAAGTGAGTTGCTCTCACCAGACTCTTCACTGAGTTCCTTGCAAAGTGATTTCAATTCTTCTTCATGATTACTGCCTTTTGCTGTTGCTTTTCTATGAGGGCCATCCACCTCTTCTTCACCACATTGCTTTTTAAATTCACAATGGATTTCCTGTTGATGTACAACCTGTGTTTGTGATGCTGCTTCTTTCTGCCTAGCAATTCTTGACAATTCAGTCTGTTTGGCAAATGCTACACTCATCGACACAATTACCTGAATAAATAAGAAAAATCTGTATTAGTTTATGCTTCACGGAATCTCCTGTTCTTGAAGAAATCTCATTGCTGCCCACCAACAATATAAACAAAAGTACTGAAGGTTCTGATTATGATTCAATTTTTTTAAAGAAGAAAGGTAAAAGAACATAGACATCTTGCCAGTCTCATCAACAATTGTCTTAAAATACAGACATGCTCTATTAAAGGTAGTTTAATAAACTATGATGCTATTTTCAATTAAAATATATTTTTTAGCACAGAATTTTTAGTTCTTTTCAGGAAAGATTCTGTAAGGTGACTTTAAAAAGTCCTGGCATATTGACATAAGCGGAGCTGTGCTAAGCTTCCTCTGTCTAACCAACCATCCTTTGTAAATGTTTCACTGACACGAAATTTTGAGCTGTATAAAGACAGCAGTGCCATGTGCTTGAATTTTAATTGACCACAGGAATTTTACTTGAACCAGAAAGGAACTTCTGCTGGCATTAAATAGCTGCAGTTGCAGTTACAACAGGCTGGTAACTTTTGTATTGCTAAGTATTTCTTTTTAAGCCAAGTAAACCAATTTCCAACCATGTGAGAAGCTCTTTCCTAGAATACAGTCCCAGAATACAGTGCAAAATCTTTTCAATTCATCAGCTGTTAAGCCTAAAGTAGCAAGAAATTCACTCTCTTGGCAACTGGATTTTCTGAAAAAAATCTACTGTCAAGTATAGTTCTATGTGTTCTATTTTCTTTGAAGGTTTAAAGTAAAACACTGTCGTCACCACCCACACAAACAGAAACTATGAGCTAGGAATAGGACAGACAACTAAGAAAACCCAAAATGTTTCCAAATTTTTTTTAAGGCTTTCTTGTTCAGAAATTGAATGAAACAATATCTTGTGAATAAATAAAACAAAAGTTAGCACATGGTATGGCAACTGTCTGAATTGTCAGAAATGGCAAATGAAAATGACAGTATTCTTTAAACGTATTTTAGGTAACAAAATAAAAATAATACCTTTGCTATTTCTTCTTCTAGTCTGTCTTGGTACTGTTTTTCTAGCAATTGAACAACATCAAGATCACTCTGCTTGTCAACTTCCTCAGCAAGCTGTAAGAAAATGAAATCTCAGATAATGTATTTGTGCTTTTATTTCATTAATTTCAAAAAGTTTCAATCTGACAGAGATTTCTTCCTCGATTAAGTTATCTTCATTTCATGCAAATCACGTAATTTTGTAACACAACATAAAAGAACATGGCAAGAGACTTTGCCTTGTTTCTGCTTCAAAATGAATTTTAAACACTGAGTTTGCAACAACTCTTCTTTCAGCACTATTTGATTTGTCAAATGCAGGGAAAACAGAATTTTTGAGCCAGGTTCCCAGCAGTGCTAGGGGAGGAATGCATGGAGTCTTTTCCATTTGCATTTGGTTTCTAAGATCCTTGGGATTACTTTTTCAAAATTTCTCCTAAACTGTGCAGTCTACACTTCAAAAGTACTAGAATTTCACTTAAATAACTCTTTTTTCCTAAATAGTGTTTAAAGTCACAATATTTTAAAGACTTCGGAAGAAATCCCAGAATTTAAACACTATTTTTTTCCACTTTAGTAAGAAGGAGCCCAACCAAAATGTCATGTTTCAGAGAAGAAATAAAAAAAATAAACATAATAATTAAACTTGGGACCAATAAAGCAAGTTTTATTCCTCATCATTTCAAGAAATGCTTGTCAGCAAAATTTAAATATTTTTCTCTAACATGGGCTGTCTAATAGTATGGCGCAGTGCCAAGATGATAATTACTTTAATACTACTGAATATTAGTCCATATTTCAATTGCATATTAGAAGGCAAAGCATCTAAATTATACTGAGCATATATGTATTAGATGTCAACTGAGCTATACAATACCTCCAGTGTCTCATCTGTTTGCTGATGAAGATTTTCAGGGCGCTTCACTTTCCTGAAGACTTCTTTTAGCTTTATTTGTGAATCTGTGGACACACTAAAAAAGTAAAAGAAGCAGACGGTAGAAATTAAAAAAAAAAAAACAAATCAACCAATATTTCAATATACATTATTTTTCCACTATTCAAATAGGCATTCTATAAATATACATTATATATATTCAAAGACCAATAACTACAAATATTTTCTTCAGAACACACCTTTTCCCATGCTATTAATTTAACGAATTTGACTTTATAATTCACCTGCCTTCCAAACACTAGCCTTTCCTCTCAGTACAACATACCTTAAAACCTCAACCTTTTGCCAAGGACCTCAAAAAAATTTACTTTTAAAGATAGCTGAGAATATTTTGTGCTCAATAACTACAGACAATAAGATGAAAATAAAAGTGCGTGTTTGAATCATAAGGATATGAAAGAAAGCAGATTGGCTATGTGTATGAAGCTATAAAAACACCTGGGATTTTTTTTTTTTAATTCTTTCAAATCAATGCTCATCAATAGATGCACCACTTTCTTTCTTGTGTTATATAGATGAGGCACACACATGAAAATAGCAAGAAGTCCAATATAGTTCATTTTATACTTAGACAGCAACACGCTGAAACATATTCAGAGATTTTTCCAACAGAACTGGTCTATGTATTCAGAGTGCTATAAGTCAGTAAAAATCAAAATAACACCATACATCACCAAAACTCTAGCTCTGCTTTTACTACACTTTTACAAAGACTTAACAGAAATACACTGCTGAAAGGATAAAATACGGTATCAAAACACCTAAAAAACCCCTCCTCTAGGATTTGTGATCTGCTACCACAAAGACATGAAAACCTTGCTAAAAGACAGGGTACAAAATACTTTAGAAGTTTATTGCCCATGAGACTTACAATCTTAACTGGACTAGGATTTACTGAGACCATGAAGCTTTTCTTTCACTCAAATCTGAGAGCTGGTGCAGATAATCTTAAAGTGGAATCCAGAACAGTAATTTTATAAAACTTGTGACATTTTTAGCTACTAAATGTAACCTATCATTTTTAGCATTCATGTTTAACTTGATGAATGAACGGCAGCAATTAATTTCCCTTTTTTTTGTTTTTCCCTTTTCTGATGTTGCAATAGAGTATATAACCAGATAAAAATGTCCCCAGAAAATTCCCAGGTTTGTCCACAGCCTTACTCCTACTTAGATCTTAGTTTAAAAGATGCAACAAATGAGGTATGGAGACTGAGTAGGTAACAGATCATTTCACAGGTTACTGAACACATCTTTAAAATACACTCATCTTCTCTTCAGGCTTGAGACGTGATGAGACAGACTTACATACTACACCGTTAGAAACTGATTTATGTACTGATCTAGGAACTTTTCTTGTAAAACTCCAGCTTCATTTTAGTGTTTAAATTTGAACTTCAGGTATGAAAGCTATGAAAATGCAACTCTTCATGGGAAATTTTTTCTCTACTGTGTTAACTTACAAATACTGATAATCACTCTAAATGCTTGTTAAATATATGTAAAATGAGTTTTGAGTATTTTAGATTACTAGTATCATGGATGATATCAGAACACTAACTGCCCATCTAAAAATAATTTAGAAATCTCATATGAATATTTATATCTTGTCCTGGCCAACACACATAAAAACAGTACACGATTCCACAAAATGCATTTTGGAAATGCTCATAGCTTGTATTTTTTTTTTTTAATGATTAAAATGTAATCGATCAAGAATTCATACAGTCTATTAAAACTGTGTTCAGGTTAACAAATGTGTACTGAATCTGCCAGACAGATAGTAGAAAACAATTATATAAAACTACAGCCTTGCTCTAGCAGATGTATATACATTTGCAGAACCTTATTCACCGCAAAACAATTATATAAGTATTAATTCATATGAGGAAAAAAATTGGTTAGTTTACTTGCCACTTCCAAGACTAGAACACTTTTTAAGGAATTAACGGAAAACTGTTTAAAAGCTAAAAAAACCCAAAGATGGCTAAGACTGTGATCAGGCAAGGGAAAAACAGCTGTTTGGGTTCTGATGGAACACGGTTGAAAGAAATTACTTTTGTCTCCATTTCTCTCAGCTTCTAAGGATTTATGCTATCACAGTCCTTTTGCTTTTTAAGAGAGTCCTGTGGTAAGTATATCAAATATTTAACAATTTCTAGAAACATACAGACAATTTTCTCCCCTTCTTAGTAGCACCTCCTATTGCTACTGTGTTTCACCATTTCTCTTTTGCAGTTGGTCACTGGCCTAACAAGCTCTCATAGTTCCCTCTCTCAGAACTGAAATTCAGACAGAAGAAAAATGCAGAGGAACTCAGTGGATTTGTAGTATAGTAAACGAAACAAAGGAATACGAGGGTAAGTAAAACATGTAGCTTTACACAAATTGTTATTTGAAACACCTCTTTTTGTACACAGTGCAAAGTTATAAGCTCTGAACAACAAATTAATACCTTGTGTGGTCGGAGGACAGCCCAAAACTCTGAAGCTTATCCTGCAGATGGACAATCTCCGTGGTGTACCGCTCTTCGCTTTCTTTCAGCTGCTGTTGGAAATAGGACCGGAGGTGTTCCAGTTCTTGAGCATGCTGTTCTTCAAGTTGTGTTTTAAGGTTTCCTATCTCCTTCAAACAGTATTCTTGAATCTTAGGATCTACATGTAGGTTATTTGAAGGGGGGGTGGGAATAAATTGCATTAGTATAAATTAACTCTCTACCAAGTTATCAGCAGTGATGAACTGAATAACTACTGTAGTTAAAATTTCTTCTGATATCATATCAATTACTTTTCCCTAACAAATAATTATAACTTAATATTCCATTTTGCAAAAGCTGTATTTATTACAGGTAACAGAACTTTAACTGTGGAAAACTGAAAAATACTAAATTGAAACTGTTTCACAGAATATAATTCCAAAATATTTTAGAGATTTAAGAAAACTAGAGTTATCATACTGTAAAATCTGCAAAAATCTCTTATGTGCTTGAACTGGTAGTAAGCTACGAATCAGTTAAAATTTGAAGTAATTGTCTTTTCTCCCTCTCTGAATATACACATATTAAAAATAGCATATGCATCTTTTTACCCATAAGACCCTGTGTAGGGGTCTGCAGACATTCCATGTTTGTTTCCAGATGTCCAGGTTCCTCTTCTTTCCTCCTTTCTGAAGAAGATAGCCATGGTTCTTTGACCTAAAAAACAACCAAGTAAATTTGTTTAGCAACAATGCAAAAATATTAACTGTAATTATCAATAGAAACATATAAGAGAGGTTGGTGGCCAATACATAAGAGAGCGTAACCAGTGTAACAATTCTTTTGTTTTACAGCCTACATTTATAGCGAGTTAATCATCCTGTGCAGAATATCCACTGCAAAACTCAAACTCCTGTATGGATGTAAACTGTTAAGTTATAATTCCTCTGACTCCAAGAAGGAGAGGAAGACACTAACACCCTCAGGCCCAAGATGCAGTTTTTACATACAAATATTTTTTGTATATCTATATCTATCAGTACACACGAACTGCAATCATGTCTAGATCCAACTGGTTAAGAGTACTCTGTTTAATACATGGAAGTACCTAACTCCAAATTTACAGACAAAATTTGTCTTTAGGAATCCAAGGTTCTTAAGACAAGCATAAAAGTTTAGAGTAAGGAAGACAACCCTGGTGGAGGAAGATCAGGTTACATAACCAACTGGACATGAACAATTTGGTGCTGCCTGATGGGATACACCAACATGTGCTAAGGGAGCTTGTCTCTGTTATTGAGAGGCCATTCTCAATTATCTTTCAAAGGTCATGGTGAAGACTAGATAAAAGCACTCCTACCTTCAATAAGAGAAAGGAGGAAGATTTGAGGAACTACAGGCAAGTCAACATCACTTGGATCTCTGGGAAGGTGACAGAGCAAGTAATCCTGCAGACTATTTCCAAACAGATAAAGCTGAGAAGATGCTCCATTTGGGAGTAGTCAGTATGGTTTTATGAAGGGGAAATCATAACTGATCTGATCAACCTTTCAACACCACCTCCCATTACATGCCCACAGACAAACTGATGAAGAATGGGGACGGTGAGGCCAACTGAAAACTGGCTGAACTGCTGGGCTCAAAAGGTTCTGATGTGTGACACACAGTCCAATTGGAAGCCAACAACTAGTGGTGTACCTAATGGGTCAATACTGGAGCCAATACTGTTTAACCTTTTCAGTAATGTCCTGGATGATGAGACAAGAGTGCACCCTCAGCAGGTTTGTAGACTATACAAAACTGAGAGAAATGGTTGATACACCAGATGGCTGTGCTGCTGTTTCAAGAGACCTCGTTAGGTCAGAGAAAGGGGCTAAGTGGAGCCTCATGTAGTTCAACAAAGGCAAATGCCAAGTCCTGCAACCTAGAGAGGAATAGCCCTGTGCAGTAGTACATGCAGGGACTGACCATCTGGAAAGCAGCTTTGCAGAAACAGACCTTGGTGGGCACCATGTTGAACAGGAACCAGTAATGTACCACCACCAAAGGAAGTCCAACAGCCTCATGGTCTGCATTAGGAAGAATGTTTGCACTCAGGCCAAGGGAGGTGATCCTTCCTCTCTACTAAGCACTGGTGAGACACATCTGGAGTGCTGGGTCCAGTGCTGGGCTCCCAGTGCAAGAGAGAAATGGATACACAGTCATGAGTCTAGCAGAGGGTAACAAAGGAGATGAGGAGCTTGGAGCATTTGTCTTACAAGGAGAAGGTGAAAAGGCTGGGACCATGTACCCTGAAGAAGATAAGGTTTCCCACCAGGCTTGTGGAGTCTCCATCCTTGGAGATATTCAAAATTTGGCTGGACATAGTCCTGGAAATTTCTAGCTGACCCTGCTTTGTGCAAGGGTCAGATTACACAAAATCTAAATGTGCCTTTGTGTCTTTCAACCTCAAATATTCCATGATTCTGTGACATGGGTAGCAGCTTTCTTCATTTTATCAAATCATTGCCTTGTTCTGCCACTCAACCAGGATACATAAACACAATTTCAAACTCATTCTTTGCTCATTTAGAGAGAATTCATGCAACAGAGAAAATTCAAATGCTCATATAGTCATATGCTATAACAAGTTTACCTGTTTACAGTCCTTCATCAGCTGTGTCTGAAGTGCTTTCAGCCTACTGTATTCTTCCATTATCTTGTGTAGAAGTGCATCCATACGTTCTTGCACAGCTAAATTAGATAGATAACCAGAGACTTTAAGAAAAAATGAAATCAAACTTCTTACCATAAATTTTAATACAGTGAATTGTGCACGAGTTCTCCACTAAAGAATTATCTGATAAACATTACATATTATTAAAACAAATGAGGATCCTTCCAAATTTTGGATGCATGGTATATATTATTGATATATATTAATTTTTTGGTAGAGCCGTTAGCTTCTTCTACAAAAGCAGGAGGAAAAAAACCCACACTTTTCTCACTATAATGAAAACAGCACAACAAAATACTCATAATAAAAAACTAAAGTGCTTCAGAATAGTTAGGAAATCTCTAAAGCGGCTGTTTAGGCACATTAATTAGCACCTGAACGACTAATGGCATAATTGTCAGTCTGAAATACTTGAAATCAGTATTTTTTTTTAACCAGTGTAATAGTACAATGCCATTACCTTGAGCGTGACCTCTTTGTATTGGTAATTCTACACTCAGTTTTTCTCTCACAGCAGCAGGTCTGTGGAAAATATCCTGCTCCGTATGACCAACTTCTATAGCAGCTGAAGAACGTTCATTCTGATTGTCACACAAAACCTGCACGAGAAATAAAACAAAGAAAAAAACAGTGAAGAATTGTGTATTAATTTATCAACCACAGTTCACAAAGAAAACAAGAAAAATGGTGTCAGGTAAAGTACTGTTTTCTGAGTATTATCTTTTGCAGAAATGACAGCATAGATGTTTTGTTGAGTCATAAGAGCCTAGACAATCTTTAAAATTCCTAACAAAGAAACAGGTATTGAAAGACTTTTCAGCTTAAACATAAATACATATATTTTGGGATGGCTATTTAATTTGGAACTGCCCGGTATCAAAGTCTTTCACTTAAAGGCCTTCTTTATTAATGCCAAAAGCAAATTTACATTGTAAATGTCTCATTCTCCTAAACTGCAATTTTACTTGGAAGGATTCCCTAAGGCAGAATTTTGTATCCTTTTAGAGATTACAATTCATTGTGTTCTTAAGTACTGAACAAACAGGATAAAAGGGGATGGCAGAAGAAAACTCCAGCAAATCATAAACAGAATACCTCATGCTTGTTAGTGCTGTGTGGCCAGCAAAATAGCTGCCAAACTTACAATGAGCAGGCAAACAGAAGATTTATCCATATGATTTCTGAAGATAAATGATATTTGAAAAGAAACTTGGTCTGCCCAGAGCACACAGTGGGATTATTTACTTAAAGATTTTGGACTCAACAGACACCACATTCAACTTACAAAAGTAAAACAATAATTTCTCCAAAAGCTCAACATGGAATCACACAGATCAGCAGAGTTCTTCCCAGCTCTGAAACAATGAAAGCCAAAGACTTTCATTCAGCTGCTGCTTTCTATGAGCCATCAGGGAGTCTTGTTTCATCTCTCCTACACTGGCTCTCCAGGACTAAAGTTCTGCTACCCGCTTTTCCAAAAAGGTGTTGAGAAAAGTCCAGCAAAAAAGGAAAAAAACCCACCACCACCACAAACCCACCGCACCAAAACCAACCATTTGAAGGTATTTAAGACTGGAAAACCACGGCTTATAATGAATGATAAAAGTAGTTTAGTTTATCCAAAAAGAAGTTCAATAAGTAACTTGACTGCTCGACAAAAAGCACCTGTAAGGGCCATTGATTACTAGTACTGTACAAAGATATAGCAAAATAATATTAAAACTACAGACTAAAAATAAGCTTCAATTTCTGACTACAATATGTAGTTACTGAAAACATCACAGACAGCAGTTTTGGTAGATTCTTAGACACTTTCAAGTGTTTGAAAGATATGGTGCAGCCAAGATGGAAATTACTATCTTATTGCAGACACAAGAGAATGATGCCCTGTGTTTCAATACACGCATGATACCAGACTGCTGTTAAATTAACAACTTACAGCCACAGACATACAGAAAGGAAGAAAATACTTCCAAACTGGTAGATATAAGACAAACATTACATAGAAGATCAAGACTACAAATAAGCCAGAAAAATTGTCTGGAGAAGGACATACAAGAGTTTAGGAAAAAAAAATTACAGAACTCCTTGCAACACTATTTTGGAAGAACAGGTTTAGCAGTCTGTATTTTGAGATCAATGCAAAGAGGAAAGCTGCAAAGAAAACTTGTCAAAAATATGTAGAAAAATATGATGACTCACCGTACACATAATTATTCATTTTAAAAATGACTCTCTGTTAAATCTTACCTGCGCAAACCTAGAACATTCTTCAGTTACAGCTTCATTCAACTTTTCTAAAAGTCTTTGTGTAGATTTGACGTCATCATCTACAAATACAAAATATTCATATTATTTTTAAACACTACGTGCACAACAACTTTTCAAAGGCCTAATTTCCTGCCTCAATGAGGTCTTCAGATCTTAGAAAGGCATCATTTTTTGTTCCTCTATTTCTTGTTCCATCACTCAGACAGATTCAATTATTATGGTATGTTCAAGAGGGATAAGTGATAAGAAATGGCCTTGTGTGTTAGTGAGCTCTATAAAGATCAAAATTCACAGAAACATATCGGAGGGCAAAGAAATCATGCCAAAAATTTACACAACGGTAAATCATGGCATGACACATAAAGTAGGGATAGAAAACCAGCATGATAACATAAGATCTCACTGAGGCAAAAAGAAGTAGGAAAAGAAACTTACTTAACATGGGCAGGGAACCAATTCAAAGAACAGAGAATGAAACAAGCCCAAAAATACTTTGCTGATGCATTTGCTTAATATTTCAGTGAGGAATACAAGCTTATAGGTGAATCCATTATACAGTTCCTTACAATTAATTGACCTAAGCCAAATAGCTTAACATGAGTTGTAATACTGCCTAGCCTTCTTTTTTTATATCATTGGTACTTTTTTTTTAACAGATTACTTCTAACGAGTAAATAATTTGGTACAAAACCACTTCAAAATGTTCTACAAAAACAATTTATTGGACAGCTGCATGCACAAATTCTTGTGCTTGTTTTCTTTTAAAGACACTGTTTTTCATACCAAGAGCTTCACTCCCATAATTCTGGTCACGTTACCTGCTTGTTGAATTTTCAAGGTCTGGAGCTCCAGCTGATGCATTTTTTTAAGATCATTCATCTCTTGCAGATGACTACGTACAAGCTCCTCTTTAAGACTGCAAAGTGCACTCTCTTTTTCTGCTTTCAGGTACTCACGAACCTGGTCTACATGAGCTGAATAAACCAGGGACAGGCAAATGCGCTGTGCTTCCATCTGTAGCTGTAAATCAGTCTTTGAATAAAAAGATACATTTTAGAGAGAGTGAGAAACAAGAAAACAAAAAAATACAGTCTTTATGAATTTCTGAAATTAATAATGTGTTGAATGGAATGCTGCGTATGTGGTACGCATGAAGTAAATGCAAATATACACAGTTCGAAAAACTGAACTGCAACAAAACAGTATGACACTTCTTCAACTTAAAATAAAAATCAAACTAAATCAACAAAACCATATGCTTCAACTCCTATTTCGCAGTAATAAAAACACAGTGAATTTTACTCCAAACAAATGAGAGCAATATCACTACAGAGTAATTTAAGAAAGTTCACTGTAAATACAGAAAAAAAGACTGTAATAGCAGACTAGCAGACCTCAAAAACGTTCATTTCCAAGGCTTATAGTTCTAGTCTGCCCTTTTGGGGATGTCACTGCTACAGTAAAAACATGTTTAAGATATGCCAATAGTGAGTTATTTAGAGTTCAAGTTTGAAAAGGTTTTTAGACACCTCTGGACCATAATGACTTTTTAGTTCTATGCCAGGAAATTGCAAGACCCTTACCACATCCTCATTAAAAAAAAAATCAAATACATTATACACCTGTAGCTCTTTTCTATAATCTCACAACTGTTTGCAGTGTCGTTTTGCTTATTATTTTACTTCTTAGGAAATGAATGAACTGCAACACAAAATAAAATTAGGCAGTGGTGGTATTAGTTCACTGTTAGATGGATTTTTAGAACATGAAAACAAACAAACAAACCAATCAACCAACCAACCAACAAAAATAGTAGAAGAATGTTTAACATCTATTTCTACAGAAAACTTAGTTGCATACTTCTTGTAGCATGTTATTCCACTGCCTCACTGTATATACATTTAAAGCCAGATTTACGATTCTAGCACCTAATTAAATAATGGTAATTCAATGCTTAGCTATTTTTATTGGCAAATAAAAATATTTTCTATACTACCTGCAATTCATTTATAATAACAAAAAATACAAGCAAAATCTCTCCAACAAAACATCAACACTTATTAGCCACACAATGTATTCACACATTCCTCACACTCACGCTGATACATTTCTTAAGTCACAACTGCATATTCACAAAAATTTTTATAAAGGAAGATAAGTATTTCACAGATTTTATAAAAGATGACTGAAGAAGTCAAGAGTTTCATTATCTTTTTGTATTGCTTGAATGAGCACTTAGAGAACTACAAAGTTAATCACAGAATAAAAAATTATGTCCTGAGTAATTTTTCACCTCCAGTCATATGCTATATCAAAATGTAAAGCGCTCTAGACATCTCTGTAGCTTTTTTTGTTGTTGACTTAATTGCATGTAATGGAAGGATACTTCTTTCACTGGAAAATAGCACTGTCATACACATTGAATACGGTTTTCACTCTGGCCATTCATGTAACCACTTTGAACCACCGGTCACACACATGACTATGGACCTGTACTTCACAGTGGCTCATACAAAAAATATGACGCAAATTTCCAAGTGCAAGCTCCTACAAATTTTCATAGGTAAATTATTTTCTATACCACTTTAGGTAACGTACCTGTTCTAATTTTAAGACATCCACTTGCTGCTGAAGATTATTATTTTCACTCTGTGTCACAGCGATTAACGATGTTTCATCTGTCAGGCTGTCTGTCATCCCATGCAAATGTTCTCCAAGACACTGCTGTTCTGGTTTCAATATCTGCTGAACTTCCTTTCTTTTTGTTACCTCATGACTCATACCTCTACTCAAACCTGGATTTCCTTTTACATTTATTTCTTCATCAACTTTACTCCTTGGACTGGGGGTTTTATTCCTACTTTCAGATGCTGGAGCAGCAGTCTTTGATGCCTTTCCTTTAGAGCATTTTGTCTTAGGGCCAGTACTACTACTATTTCCTCTCTGAGCATGGCTAATTATGACTTCTAGTTCTTTACATTTTGCTAGAACTTGTTCTTTCTCATCTTTTAAGGATTTAACTTTTTCATTTAAATGACAAATTTCACTGTGCTTTGACTTCAACTGTTCAGAGAGATCGGAAAGTCTCAGGGATAATTCCAGTTTCTCATGCTGGATAACCTCAAGCTTTTCCATAAGTTCTGTCACATCTTTCTCGACAACTTCTCCAGCTTCAAGCGTGTCTGCCCTGGACACCTCAATTTCTTTACTCCCTTCAAAACCAGAAGTTTTAAATAAAACTGATCTATTGCTTTGTAAGTGGTGAAGTTTTTCATTCAAAGCTTTGAGTTTGCTTTTATATTCAGCCTCCTGCTTATTCTTGTTCTCTTCTAACTCAGTTTTTGCCTTCAGAAGACTCGCACATTCTTTCTGCAGCTCTTTATAATTAGCTTCAAGTTTTTTCTCAGTAGATGAAAAGGCACTCTTCTGCCTTTCAGTATCCTCTTGGAGTAGACCATTTTGGTTTTTAAGTTGCTCATTTTCGGTAATCAGCTTTTCTATCCTATTTTGCAAGTCCAAAATTTCTAAGTTAGAGCTAAAACTCGTGTTAAAAATTACATTTTCTTCAGAGCTTACTGCCATACTTTTTAATTTCTCTTCCAGAGTTTTGTTTTCCCCCTTAAGAAGGTTATTATGTGTTTCCAGTTCTGAACATTTTTTTTGAAGGTTATCTTCTCTCTCCCTCATTTGCTCCTGCATCAACTCAGTTTTAAGCTGCAGCTCTTGAATTTCTTGTTCCAGGGTACCTTTTTCTTTTTCCTCTTGCCTAAGCATTTCAATCTCCTTCTGCAGTGCATGGATTTGAAGGGTCATTTCTTCAGATTTAGAATTTACAATAGACTGCTGTAAATCTTTTAGGTTTGAAATCTCTAATATCAACTGATTTTGCTTTGTGATTAAATTGTCTTTTTCACTTTGCATGGCTTCTATCTTTCGACTCATTTCATTTTGTACCTTATCTAACTGCTGTTTATGGTGCATAGTCAAGTTCTCTTTAAGGCTTTCCATGTTCACCATGTGCTCTTTCTCTAAGTCTTCTTTAAGCCTGGAAAGTTCCTCTTCATGACTAAACAGCAGTTTTGTTCTCAGTCTCTCTAATTCTGCTTCTTGAGATTCTGCCATCCTGTCCAAAACTGCATCCTTCTCCCTTTCTAGCATTTCAAGTTTTATTTTGTAATTAGTGACTTCTGCCTCATGTTTTAATTCTAATTCCTTCCTAAATTCAGAGGCAGAAGCCAGCTGAGTTTTTAAATCTTCAATCACAAAATGGTATTTTTCAGCTTCATTTAATCTACATTCCATATCTGCTATAGTTTGTTTGGCTCTCTGAACCTGCTCTCTTGAAAAATTCAGTTCTTGGTAAAGATCTTCAATTTTAGTTTGTTGAAGACACTTCTCTGCTGAAATGACTTCCACCTGTTGCGACAATTCTTGCTTTATTTTTTCCCTTTCATTATTAGCATCTTGCAATTTCACATTCAATTCATTAATTTTAATATTCATTAACTGCATTTGATCTTTATTAACATTCTCATTCAAACACAGACTTGAAGTTTTCTCCAATTCTACTTTTTGTTGTAAAAGACGTTGTTCTATTTCTATTGCATGTTGCTTAATTAATTCTTGCTTCATTTGTACAATCTGCTGGCCGTGCATTTCATCTAATTCAGCCTGAAGTTGTGCCAGTCTCCTTTGTGTTTCTAATTCCATTCTTTGCACAATGTCAGCTTCAGACTGGCTGTCTTTATGACACCGTTTCTGCAGTTCTTCCACAGTTCCCATTAATTGTTTTATTTCATCAGAACATTGTCTGTCTTTCTGTTTGTAGGTGGTAAGTTCAATCCTCATATTACTTATCTCCTGGTTCTTTAGTGAAATCTGTTCTTTCAATTCTTCTAGTAATTTACTAACATCTGATAATTCTTCCTTAAGCTGAACTGAATTTTTTTCTTCTTCGCCAAGTTTTGCTTTCAGTTCTTCAACTAACGCTTCTTTTTCTTGTAGTTTACTCAAATCTTCTTCCTCATTTTTGTGTTTTTCCTTTAAAAAATGAGCAAAACTGTGTTCTTATTTTTAGTTTATCTGAGCATAAAAGAATTATAAAGACTTAGATAGTTAAACACAATGCCTTTCTTTAGAAGGCTTGTTATCATTTAAAAATTAAATATAAATTATTTGTTTACCTCATTTGGAGATTTTCTGTACTTCTGGAATAAGTGACAAACCCTGTTCCAATTGCATTTCCCCTCCCTCCACTAATGTCCCAAAAATCGATTCAATTTTTTCCAATTGTGTTCTGATACTTCAAAAACATATTTAGTACAATCTACTGAAAACTTCGTCTCTTGTCACTTTTAATGACATTTAATTTTTTTAGGTACTTCTGAGATGTCTTCCATTAGGGATCATTTTTAAAATGTACATGAAGAAAAGAATTCATTCTTTCCTTTAGACAGAAAAGATTGTTCAAGCAGGATGTATTTTTTTCCCTAACAAAGTAATGTCATTTAATGAAGGCATTATAATACACAGTATAGCTTCATCATTTGTTGTAAATATTTGTGCAATTTTTTAAAACACGATACATAATACTGGCACAAAAAATTCAGTTTTAAGTTATACAAATATTATGCATTAGTTAACAGAAGCAGTCTTAAAAATCTAAAATCTTTGTATGTATTATATACAGCACACTTATGTGTGCTTTGACTCTTATATTTCAAAGGAACTACAAAATCCTGAAAAGAAGGAAGATATCAGGAAAACAGATCTTTCTAGTAAGGAACATACCATTTCATATGTTGTGATTTTGTCTTGAAGATGTGTAATTTGCACTTCAAATTCTTCATTCTTTTTTTGATAATTCTTCAGCAGACATTCTTGTTCTTCTAGCTGTTGCTGATGTGAAAGTATCTGTTGCTTGGCTTGCAATAAATCAGCAGCTGTGCAACTATGGCTGGTGTTTCTTAGCGCTTCACTTGCCTGCAACTTGAATGTTAAAAAAAATAAAACCTTTTCCAGAAACAGCTTGCACTACAGAAAGAGGGATCTTTAGTTTCTTTATCCACATTACGAACTCAAAGACTATAGCAAAATTTTACAAGTTTTTGCAGGAAGAACCAAAATATCTTTATTCTTTTGGGATGGCCAACCAATTAAAAGTATTTGATATTAATTTGTTTTATGATGATGCTTGCACAGGACAGCAGTATCTCAGAAACATTTATAAGAAGCAAGATGAATCAGTTGTAATTACTGTCCCCAAAATCAGATTTTTAATAATAAAAACTCAGGCCTCAGAATATAATGCACCTGAAGCTCAAAAAAGCTACATGAAGTACTTAAACAGCACAAAATGCTACGATACTCAACTACAGCACTGCCAGCTGTAGTCACACAGATGCAGATTAACAGTGTTCATGGCACCTCAACCACCAGTGCTTTTTAAAACAAATGCTCCTTTGAAACTTTGTGATTTTAATTACCTTCTAATAACATTACAAGAGGCAAGTTTTACCCAAAAAAACAGGAAGGACTGGAGCATGAAATGGTGCCCCACGAAAGCTGAGGACTGGTTGTTCTGAACAGGCTGGATTTCAGCCTGAAGCTCTGAGAACTAAATACACAAGTGCTTTTTGCTAAGCCAACTGTCATCACCCAGTACTTACTGGAAGCTATCACCACGTACTAGGAAGAAAATAGACTAATCTTTTACTATTTTATAGTGAGTCAGTACAATAAACCAGGTACTGTAATGATAACTGCAGGACCAGCAAAGTGACTGCTGATCAGTTCTTCAGAAATGCACAAAAATGTCTGTGTTTCTGCAGGAAGGAGTCATTTACGGGTCCTCAGAATGGATCCTCAGAAGTGACACCAATTTTCAAACTCAAATAAATATTGGTAGCACTGTAACTTACATGCTGAAACTGAATTTGCAGTTTTTGGCTTTGTTCAGTAAGCTCTAAGAACTCCCTCATAGTTTCATCCTTCTCTTTCCGTGCCTGCTGCAGGTTAGCAGTGAGCTGAGTGATAATGTCGTCTCTTTTTTTGATAGCAGCTTCAAATTCTTGCAGCTATGAAGGATCAAATTTAAACTATTAGCACACATCAACGCCAGAAAAAAAAATACTAGCTTATTCTAGTTAAGTAGGAACACGTCATCACTAACATCTCCATCTAAAAGATGTCACACAGACCTACAGATTTCTTCCCCTCATTTAACAACACGTGATCTCTCCATAAAATACATTTATCAAAGAACAAAACCCGAACCTTAAAGAAAGTTAATGAAATATATAAACTGCTTTCAAACCAAAAAGTGTGGCCACATAAAGAAACCATCATAAAGAAAGCCAGAGTATCTACTTATATTGTTTCAGCAATTTTGTACCATATGCTTCACCCACAATAAATGCAAGTTATTTCACCTCTCTCACTGACAGTGCAATAAATGCATTATTCATACTAAAAGTGTATAATAGATACCACGCAGTATTCTACATTGTGAACCCAGAGAAATTATTCATAACTATGTAAAAAAATCAGGTCAAGGTGCAAAACTGATATAGTGTATTTGATAGATGATTTTTTGTAATTTGTAATGATGAAGAAATGATAAAGGTACAGAAAAAAAAAATCTGCAAACTTTTTTTTTATTGTAGGATTACACTCAGGCAGCCAGAAATTCTACAATATTCATTAGGACTATTTTCATGTGCAATTATCTAAATAGATATATTACTCACTTTAAAGTCACTTTATCAAATTGAACTCATTCAAGACTCATGGAAGCTTCATCTCTATGTATTGCAAATTTCTTCAACCATCAGTTACCTCCTGTGACTGTTTTGTTTACGATGCTTCCAAAAATAAGCTTCTCCAGGTTACATGCTAAGCCTTGAAGTAAAACTATATTGCTTCCCAATAAAGTGCAGTAATTTAGAGGACAGGGACATTATTCAGTAGGACATAAAAACCAGAAGTCCCTTACACAAGTCAAACTATGTGAAGAATTTGAGGAAATTCTTTAAAAGTTCTTTTCAGAGCACTGCAGTGAACTCCTACTTTAAAAGCATGGATCTAATAGAAATATTAGGTATTTGTTGTAACAGATAATATTACGAACAGATCAGACAATTAAGTGTGTCATATCTTTCCTTTTGCACCTGCTCAATGAAATTGAATAACTAAATTTATCTGTTTGTTATATGATAATTTTCAACTTTTTAATGCAATCTTTCTCTTTAATAAACAGGCAGAACAAAAGCACAGAACACATCTTTCACATTCTCCTTTTACAATCCTTCTGTTTCTTCTGAAAAACAAACCATATGTATTTCTCAATTGAGACATTATGTGCTGTACCACTATCACCACTATCAAACATTGCTGCATGCAACTATGAAAATACTATTGTACCACAGCCCATTTTGTTCTAATATATTTTTAATTTATTTTTAAAATAGCAATCATAGCCATTTAAAAAATAGAAACATTTTCACTTTCACCTTTCTCTGAAAAAAACTAACAGTAGTCACAATTGTGAGAATCTAAAATTGTGCTTATGTTCTTTATTACGCTATAATTATGACTATTATGTTTAACACAACAGACACAAGACACAGTAAGCAGAAGCTAAGTTTGACTTAAAATGCAACACCAGAGATTCACCACCAGACAAAGGAATGATAAACCACCCCCTCAAGGGCAACCACTTAAAGATTATTCTAGTATGGTGGAAAACATGACATCCATTTTCATGGGTAAAATACAAATGAAAGCAGAAAAAAATATAATAGTGCAATAATGAGAGTGAAAATGACTGAACATTAGAACCATCTTGGTATTCTACAGTACTTAGCAAAAACTAGAAAAACACAATGATGTGACCTGAATCCAAATTAAGAGAGATAAGTAAGACAAAGCATGACAAAGCACTGACTTGAGTGCATGGTAACACTTGCTTTAACTGGAAAAATAAGTATTTAATATTATCTACTTCAAAATCTAACTTTCAATTCCAGTGGTATTTCTGAAGTAAGCAATACTTCCCTGTAATCCCAAGTTATTAGATGTCTATTAAAACATTCTCCCACAGTTCTTTGTACTTCAGACTGTGAAGTCAAGGATCAACTCAGTTATTCCTTAGGAAGTTCAACCTGTGGTTTTTTGGTCTTGGAGGAAGAGGAAGGTACTAAAAAATGCAGTTTGCACAACTACAGAAGAATTAGGACTTTCCTTGAAGTAAATTGTCTTTTCGTTCCCAATTTGGAGAAAGTCACTGTGAAGAAGACTCAATTTTAGACACAAAATATAGAGAAAAAAGACAGACAATGCAAATGCCCTTCAAAGAAACAGAACACATGGTATGTGATTGGAAGAAATTATGTGTAATTCTATAGCACACACTTGACTGCATTCTGAAGAGCTGCCAGAAGTGCGAGCTCTTTCAGGTGATGCTCTTGCATTTTGCATGTACCCGAGGAGCAAGTAGAAAGCAACATAAGGTAATTATACCTGTTGCAATCCTTCTGTACCATATGCTGCCCTCATTTCTTCTAGCTCTCTGTTTAGCTCTTCGATCTCTTGTTGTTTCCCAGCCAATTCATTCTCCATCACCTCTAGCTGCTTGGGAGAGTGCTGAATTCCATGCTCAGAACAAATCTCTCCAACTCCAAATTCTTCTTCCTAAATCAATCCAAGTTCCTTAACATGCCAGTTTTTATGCTTTATCACAGTAAGTATACTCAAATAAAAAATTCTGTATCAAATGCCATCTTAGTACATTAACATACAATACAGCATCAAAGATCTTATTGCCATGGTAAGCTCCTTTGTTAGTATAATTCACACCTCAGAAGCACTGACACAATACGTTTCTGCAAGTTCTGCTTTATAATCTTAGCCTTAACAGAAATAGTAAATTGTTTTGTATTTCAATTTTTACTGATAAACTATATTAATATATCACAAACAATGCAGATGCAGAGCACAGCATGCAAAATAAGAGTATTAGTCAGCAACATAGTTTTTGTTCACAGCAAATTGTTTGAGGTTTTTAGTATTCACTATTAGTATTACAATTCAATTTGCAATACTGTACCCTGATTAAGTCTGCAGGTGTTGCTGTTCTTGTCACAAAACTGCAACCATTTACCTGTATAAAGACAATTTCTAAATATGTTATTATTCGAAATCAAGCTTAATTTCTATTTTCCATTCATTTGAATTTTATGTGATAATTCCTGCAGACCCATGGTAATTTTTATGCTACAAAAATTTACTTAATTTGAAATACACAACAGTGTTATGTATAGTAAATTGCATCAAAGTAAGCATAGGTAACAGGTAAAATACCCCTAATTGAAAAAATAGATACTACTGTCTAAAAACAAAAAGCATATTATGAATTTGAACATCTAGAGAAAACAAAGGAATTCAGTTTTAAAGGTCAATGCAAAGCTTTATACTTTAAATGTTTAAAATACAGTACTATTGCATTTTACATTAATGTTTAAAATTTCTAAATATTACCAAGGATAGTTACGCTTTCTAAAAGACATCAATGCACCCCAAGATTTACTATTTCTGAAAGTCACCGTTCTTTCAATAGTGGATGAAAGGCAGGATCATAGACTCTCACCCCCAATTTGAAGGTATTTCTTAAGATTGAAAAAGAGTAGAAATTATACATTTAACATAGAACACTTGAAAAAAAATCCTTTTTCACTCACCTAACACCGCAACCCCTTTCAGCTTCTATGACAATATTGATTCTACAGACTGTGCAAACCAATAATGATGAATCTCCAAAAGGCAAACACAAGCCAAAGGAGCAGTTATACATTAAAAAAAAATCCAAATGAAAAGAATATGCAGTGTACTTGTGAGTAACCATAACAGAGAGGCAGGCTTTTAAAACAGCAGACCCATGTTTTAAAATGAGAAAGCAAGAACAGCTGTATTTCCCCTTAGAGCTATTTATTAGATCAGAGCCTGAAACTAAAATAATGGTACTAGAGATGGAAAAGCATCATAGCATTTTAGACCCAACTACTACGTTTACATCAGACAACTGCCGTAGCCTCGATCAGGGGTTATTTGCAAAAGACTGCCATGCCTGAATAAATCAATAAGTTACCCAACATGAAAGTACACTATTATAAATGGGATCAATATAGTCAATGAGTCTGTATTAAGAAAATGAATATACCTGCATTAGACGAGAATTTGCAGAGCTGACACAGTGCCCTTTCAGTCCCTGACTTCCATAGTAAAAAGGAAGACACCACAGAGAGATTACTACCTTATTTTAGAAAGAATAAAGAAAATTGCAACAAACAGCAGTCCAGGCAATTCCCAGAAGCACTGTACATCACCTGGGTATTGCCAGATGTTCGCTGTACATTCAAACATTCAAGTGTCTATACAGTGCCTGGCACCAATGTCTTTATTCAGATTTTGGCACATGTCCCAGATTAATAATACTAATACTTCAATATAAACTCTATTATGAAATACTTATTTTCCTTTTTTTTTTTACCTCCCATTTTACTTAGGTTTAATTGATAAAGACGTAGTGTATGATTCCTGTAATTTACCACAGTAGACATGCTTCTCTTCCTGTGAATCATTTCTGTGTGCAACAAAGACTCTCAGATTCTTTATAGCAAGGGCTTCTAGGAAAGATATAAAAGACATATCTCATTAAATGTTCCAGACTCCTCAGGAGCTGAAATTTCTACAAAAGACCCTTTACTTATACAAGGGATTTTGCTACACACATTCAAAACAACTGTCTGGAACTGCAGAAATCCCACCTCATTTCATGGGAGCTCAGCTCTTAAACATCACAGGAGTGAACCACAGCAACACGGTAGCCCATGTTGTTTCTCATCTGGTACCTTTTCCTTTCAAATGTCTCTTTCTTTCTTGTAAAGTGCAAGTTGAAACACAACAGGACAACTAACTGGACTGTAATCTGTGGGAAAAGCCACCAGACCCCCACAGCAGGGCACAGGGTGACGGGAGCCTCATGAACGGCCTGGCAACTTCTGGCATGACAAAAACGCTGCTGTGTCAGAGCAGACAGACATGTGGGGCTGAGTTATTAGCTTCAAAATATCTTAATTTAAAATTGTTTTTTCACTCATCTGAAAGACATGAATATTGTAGCCTAGATACTAACCTCAGTGTTAAGAGATGTCTACACAAGGCCTGTTGAGGAGCGGCTGAGGGAGTTGGGGCTGTTCAGCCTGGAGAAAAGGAGGCTGAGGGGAGACCTTATCACTGTCTACAACTACCTGAAAGGAGGTTGTAGCATGGAGGGTGTTGGTCTCTTCTCCCAAGTAGCAAGAGAGAGGACAAGAGGAAACGGCCTGAAGTTGTGCCAGGGGAGGTTTTAGATTAGATATTGGGAAAAACTTCTTCACGGAAAGGTTTGTCAGGCATTGGAACAGGCTGCCCAGGAAAGTGGTGGAGTCACCATCCTTAGAGGTGTCTAAAAGACATGTAGATGAGATGCTTAGGGACATGGTTTAGAGGTGGACTTGGCAGTGCTGGATTGACAGTTGGACTCAATGACCCTGAAGGTCTTTTCCAACCAAAACAATTTGATTCCTATTGGACTTCTGTGCTTTGTTTCATGGCCCCAGTGGCTCACCCATATAGAGGTCTTCTGCAAGCCCATAAATAGTATTGATATAGACTCTTATAATTTCCTCTTTTAAAGCTTTGCACTCCACCTTTAATGCTGAAATGTCCTTATGCCCTAATGCCTTAAAATGCCCTTGGTTACACATACTCTAGCAAACAACTAAAGATTTAAAGTAATAACCAAACCTCATCACATTTTCAGATAATGGAAACAAGGAGTAACAAGAGCTCTAGGTATAATTGCATAAACAAATAATCACAAATTAAGAAAAAAATTTTACAACACAACTGTTTTGGTGAACAAAAGACATGAAAAAAGTGAAGGTTATGGAAATCCCTCAAAAGATGTTCTGTTTGATTTTTCTTCCTTGTTGTATTTTCAAAATAACTCACAGAAATAGTATCTACTGATACAAAGGATAATTTTTAGGCTATTGGCTAAAAATTAAGGTATAATTTATATTGCATCAGCAAATACATATGCTTAAGACAAATGAAAGGAATCTTCCAGAAAAACACAAGGAAAACCAAAGTCCATCACTGAAATAAGGCAGCAATTCATGAGAATTGCCATTAGAGGTTAGGATTTAATTTATGAAATCAGTGTACCGCTTTTAATGTTCCTTAGACCTTGGAAGACCTGATGGTGTACTTCAGAAATAACAGTAATAATACGTAACTACTTATAATATTAATGTCAGTACTACAGAGATTTCCCTTTATAAATAGCAAATTCACGCTCAGTATAAACCAATACACGTTTTTCAATCACTGAAATAAAGTAGAAAATACCTTAATGCATCAAAATAATGCAACCTAGTACAGACTGGCAAGCAGACTTTCGATATAAAAAGTGCTCTGATTTGGCAGTAGACACATACAGAAGCATCTGGAATTAATTAGCAATTTTACCTCATGTTTTCATTTCCTCCTCGCCCATTTCTTTCACATTTTGAACACCTGATTCCTTCACAAAAATGAATACTTAGACCTCCAACACTGCTTCTCAATGTTCTTAGCCTCTCTTCAATTTTCTAATGTTACAACTGACTATATGAAACTTAGCTGAAACTAGCAATTAGGATAACTTGGGAAAAGTAATTTCAGGTTTTTGTTTGCCCGTTTGTTGTTTGTTTTGAGGTTTGTTTTGTTGTGTTTTTTGGTCTTTTTCTAATATTCCATAAATGAGAAGCATTTTTAGTTTGTGATTAAAATAATTTCAGTCATACAATTTAACTAAGCTTAATAGCGTCTGAAAGATAACAATGAGCGGCTTTTTAAAAAGTGGCTTTCTGAAACAACCTGGATATGGGGGCAACTTTACCTTACACGGTTATTAAGACAAACAAACAAATCTGTCAGAAAAAGACTAACTACCCTTAGTCCTGAGTTTAGACCATAACCCTATAATAGCTAATCACCATTATAATCTAAGGCTATGCAGGTGTGTCTCATTCTTGCTCAAACTGAATAACTCGTTACAGAAGGCAAACTGGTCATATGAAGGATTTATCAGTCTTCAGTCCGGCTATTATCTTTCACAGTGTAGGCAGTTAGAGAGGTGGCAGAACAAAACTGAACAAGTGACTGTATTTACAATAAAATTCCTTCAGAACAAGAATTCTTACATAAATATTCATTAGTTCCCTCAGCTTTGCTTAGATGACTGTACTGGCTTATAACTGTGTACCTGGTAAGGGAAATACTTCTCACTGATTTTTATCCATTTCCTCAAGAGAAGGAGCTGAAGAATTAAAAACATCTGACTTATTTCACCAATAGCAAAAGAACAAATTCTTTGACCTGCTTGTCTTTGAAGCATGACAGCCCTGACTTCAACATAATTTCTGACAAAAAACACTAAAAAGAATACAGATGCTCTAAACAATGAGGGGAAGGATGGAGCAATAGGCTTATGTTTCTACAAATGTGTGAATTCTTAGCATTCTGAAAAGGAGGTCACGTATCTGAAAAAAAAAGGTAAGCTCAAGATTTCATACAACTTCATAAATATGCTATTACAGACAAAATTTAACTTATTCTCATCTTCCTCAATGGAAAAGGCTTCAGATCGCTTTATTAACAGGGTAATAATGAATGTAAGTAGACCTTTAATAATAAAAGTAACATTACAGCTGACATGAAACATATTGAAAATTCAGTTCCTACAAGACACGCATTCCTAAACATGTTGTTTCCTCATTGCAGATACCAGCCAATTGTCATTAACTGGAACTTAAAAGTGCTTATTACGACAGCAACTCTCACCACTTGAGTTTGTTCTTCACCAGATCCAGTATCATGTTTTTATTCACAAGTTTTGCATTGCCTACTTATGTCTTAGAAAACAACTCTCAGGGAAGCAAAAGGTCTTTTTTCCAGGAATTAGAATAAGAAATGCCTAAAAACCCATCTGTTGTTGCATTTTTGAGGAAACCTGCAATTTTGAGGAAATCTGCAATTTTTAAAAGGCACATTCAGAAGGCAGTCTGGCTGCAGTTCTATTGTCTTTAGTATCTGAAAAATTGTTCCCTAATATACTCTGTAGGTACCCACAGAAATCTTTGAAGCTGGATAAAGGTACCTGTTTCATTTTGAAAACAATTTTCACATATAGAGCTTTGAATTCAACTGATACTAACAACGAAACATTAAAAATCAGAACATATTCACAATTACCATAAGGCATCATTCTAGAGCTTTCTGTATTCTGTTTCCTTATGCAAAGATTGTATTTTCTTGGGTTTTTGCAGTTTCCTACACGGCTTCCTACAACCTCAGAAGTGATCAAAATTTCTTAGTCATACTTCATTATATATGTAATACCTCTCACTTGTAAAAAACCAGGAACATCAATGTCATTGTCAACTGTTTTCTAATGGTTTGTTCTTCACATACTGCATATTCCATCTAATAGTAATCACATACCATGGTGACGCATATTCTAAAAAGATGCAGTAAGGTCACAGCAGTTGTTCAAACGTGTATTTGCTACACTCTCAATGACAAACTGTGTGCACATACTGCCCTATCATCTTACCATACATAAAGCAAACTCAGATTCTTTTGTTCTTTAGTGCTTTAATTCCTGGGACAAAATAAAACACATTTTATCTATGAAAAATACTAAATCTTTAAACTGATTTTTGTCCCCAGGTAGTGTTTGCTTCAACCTCTTCCACCTATCTCTCCACAAAAGCCAGCCTTCCTTCCTTTCCTTCCTTCCTTCCTTCCTGTTTCTCTCGTTCTCTCTTTCACTTACACTACTCCCCAGGAGGTGGACTGGAATCTTCGATTCCAGAAGTGCTGGTTTCAGATATTTTTTAATTTGCATCACAAAAACATGCCATAAGAACGATCATAACTGACCAGATCATGGGTCCATACGGTTCAGTATTTTGTATTTGAAAGTAGCCCATAACGAATATGTGGGAACATTTTCCCTGTACTCCCAAGTGCCTACTCCCAACACACCAGAAGAAAGCAAGGGTGCTTATAAACAAGGTCAGGAGGCAGATGTGGGAGACAAAGAATCAAAGTGAGGAAGAGAGGGACGGGAAAAGAATTCAACTAGAAAGGCTGAGACCAGATCTATGGAGGAAGCTGTAAGTGGGATTGATGGGAAAGGCTGGGAAATAAACTGGGCTTCAGAATGACTGAAGAAGGAAAAAGAAGAGAAATAGGCCGAAAAGCCTATAACAGAGTTGACAAACTCATTTTCACCAGGGGACACATGAGCCTCGCCATTGCCTTCCAAGGGCCGAATCTAATTTTAAAACATTTTTTAAAATTAAAAAATTTTAAAATTAGATTCGGCCCTTGGAAGGCAATGGCGAGGTTCATGTGGCCCAGGTGAAAATAAGTTTGACACCCCTGGCCTGTAATATTGAGATAAGAAACCAAGCAAGAGGAAAAGGCAAGAGCTGTAAAATTCACAGGAGCTATTACAGAAAAGGGAAGAATTTAGAGAAAAACAGGGTGCAGAAAACAGACACAAAGTTGGTCAAAGGGAACAAGCCGGGAGAAGAAACAAGTGAAGACAGAGCATTTAAGCTGGGCAATAAAGTCCCTCCATTTCTCAGGGCATGTCCAGACTACCCACTGTGGTCAGTATTTTATTTTTGCACCATGTAGTGCAGGTCAGGGACACATTGTCTGGTGTGTATATTCCCTGAGGCTTCACAGTGAGCAGCTGTAATACTAGAATGGAACAGTTATTCCAAGGTGTAGTCACCTCCTCTTACAAAAGGCTAAATCAAGAGATGAACAAAGTATTCTACACTAAATTTACTTCAGTAATGGAGACTTGTTTGATTACTTCATCCCTTTCACTTGTTGCCAAGCTTAAGATTCTGGGGTGTGTTTTGCAGAAGCGTTTAATACAGACATCTGCAAAACAAAACCCAGACTGTCACTACAAAATGCAATTGTTTTAGACATGAAAAGTTAATTTTTTAAACTAGAAACAATATCTACTGTACTGCGATATTCCATGGCTATTTCTTGCAAGCATGTTCTCGACCCACAGTTACGCATGAGTTAGTTTACTCCTTACAAACATAACAAACTGTCTTACTTCGCAATACTAAAGTTCCACATATGTGGATATGAGATAAAGACAGCTTAATAAGTGAAAGAAAACAAAACAAACCCCCCAAACAACAAGTGATACAAAGGCAATCGCTCACCAGCTCCCAGCAGCAGACTCGCGCCCAGCCAGTCGCTGAGCGACAGCTGCTTTGGAACTCATTAAAACCCTAATCAACTTGTTAAATACTTTCCCACAGAAAATTAATAGAAATTATGCACAGCCACAATTCTGATGGCAACATGAAGCATTAATACAAGCGTAACGATGACATTGTTACAACAGTTCATAGATCTACTGCATTATTGATTATAGTAGCTATCCCATTATGTAGTTGACACAATGCTTGTTTAATGGCACATTAATCATACCAGTAATGACATGCAACAGCTTTGTCTATAATATCACGTCTGCTCTTTCTTTCCTTTTCTTCTTGAAAAACAATGCACATCATTGCAGTAAACATGGAAAAGAAAAAGTTGAAAGAAAGGTTAGGAAAAGCGTTACTTCAGTCTTACCTCAGAACTGTAATCTTCTACTGTGGTGGAAATTTCACTTTCCGGCTAAAATAAAATATTAAAATATTTACAATTATGGCACTCTAAAAATATTAAACAAGACATTTTCCATCTGTTTCTGAGAATGCAGACAGTATTCCAAAATATTAAGGCGTATATGAATTTGATTAGAATATACAGAAAGCGAAGGTCACCTTCACCTCCTTGAAATTGCAGCTTTAAAAAAGAAAAAGCTACCTTGCTGTTCAATTCTCATAATGGAAACATAATAATTACATGAAAAAGTCTTCTAATGAAAACACAACCTACAAGTACAAAACAATATTTTGGAAATGTAGCTTTTTTCTTTAAAAAAATAAGCAGTACCACGAAAAAGATCCTAGCATAAGTTCAAACTTAGTAGGTAATCATAGTAAAGGGCAAAGAACTTGTACATTGAAGCTTAGGCTAGAGTGAAAAAATAAGAATTCTCAAAGGAAGGTGACTACTGAAAATAATGATCTAATTTTTTATGGTAATTTTGCCACATATGAGATTTTTAAAACATGAATATATTGTTGGTCCTTTTTGAATACCAAGCTAAAGGAAAAAAAAAAAAAAAAAAAATCAAAACACCAAAAAGAAAAACCACAAACAAACAAACCAAAACAAACTAAAATAAAAAATAGTGAAAACCATATAGTGCTCCATCAGTTTAGAGGTGCAATATTTGTTAGCAGCATAAATCATATTTCTAAAATACCTCCTTCAATCCTGCATCTATGTAGTTTTTTTGGCCATTAAGACTAAGTATTTTTGCCAAGGGATTTATTGAAAACAAGTACAGAAAGATGACCAAATGAGCTGAGTTCAATGGATCTGTCTTCTGTGCTAAGGTGTTCATGCAAACCCTGATATAAATAAGTTTAAAAGACTTAAATCCTATGAACTCACATAGTAGACTTCAATGCTGGAAGACTTAATGCTATTCTTTTGCTGTCAGAATCGATAACATTACAAGCAGCCAACATTTTCCAGGCTTTCATCTTGCTCTCCAAGCAGCCCTGTTCCGTGCCTGAGACCCGATCAACCTTCTTTCAAAATCTACCTCCTTCCATGATTAAGCCACACACTCTCTACGCTTCCATTCTTCTTTGGTCAACAGAAGTATGTTTTACACAGCTTATCTGTCTGAACCACAGGAGTCCAGTTTAAAAGGAAATACTTCAGAAAATTTGTTGATACACACACTGTTAGCAGCACAACATCCTTATAAAGGATAATGGCAACAAAGCTATTTGCAAGTCCTCTCAATACTTTATGGAATTTGAAATAGGTTTCTGCTACACACTGACTTCAGGCTGTTTGTTTACACATATTCTACCAATTACACCCCACTGCATTTTCTTTCTACAAACAGCTATTCTCTTCTGGCAAGATGTTTTAATTCTTTATGTAATGTGTTCTTCACTGACAAGGTGGTTGATAGTTGCCGATGAAGAGTCTTTGAGATGTCTGTTCAGTGTATTTTAACTATCTCCATCAACTTTGCAGGTAGTATCTTTAATGATAGCACTTAAGTGTTCAGAAAATTGAAAACACTTTCATCTGTATACTTTCTTCAGAGGAAAAGAGAATAATCAGCCTGTGGAACACAGGAGGTCCCTCTCAGAGGAGCTAGTTTCTGTATGCAGTTAAGCATTACTCATAAGTCATGTCTTCTGGCACTGGATGCCCAATATTGTCATAGGATTCACAAAAGAACACATATGTGGAATTGGCCATGAGAACTGAAAAGCAATTTTTATGTTTCTTTAGAAAGCATTCACAGGTGACAATAAAATGTTTTGCAAGAATGAACATCCAGGACTAAACTACTCCAATTGCAATGGATGAGAGTATTAAAAGCTGAGAACCAAGACTGAGAATTCATGGAACCAAATTCTACCTGAAGTTACTCGACTTTTTTATGACCTCAGTGTAAACTGTTACAAAAATGTGACTCCAAAATTCTGGATTCATTCTTGAATGTGTTATTAGCCAGTGGCAGAAGAGAAAAGAATTTTATTTCAGGTTGGCCAGTTTCACAAGGGTCACTAAGTGCTCCATAGATGATCACAACCTAAGACTAATTGAGAGGACCATGAGTAGGAAGGGAGGCAAAGAGAATGTAAACTGAAAATCCCAGTCATGAAACTCTCTCTGTAGGTCCATCCTGAGCTTTATGGGTCCTTAGTATTTGTAGAACATTCCAGATAAGAAGCACTATTCTTATATATTCTTATATATTTTATACATATATTCTTAAAATCATATATTCATAAACATATACTCAAAAACCACTCAATTAAAAGGAATCTATTTCCTGGTAATTTATAATCCAAACCAACTGACTACCATCAGATTTAAATAGCATACATCACAGTGGAGATAAACTACTCTCAAATCTGAATATAATCTGCAGTGAGGTAAACCAGTCCTGATTGTATAAATTTCCTGTCTCAGAAAACATCACCAACAAGGAATAAAACTAAGAATTTATTCGGGTTTCTATTCTTTGGTAATATGGCATTAGAATTGTTTATTCTAAAATTAAATGTGCATGTGGGTAATTTCCACATCTCTAAATCTATTATAGATCACCATTTACAGATAGAAAGGAAGGCATCATACCAGAGGTTTTCTTATGCATCCAAGAAAACTGGCAAGATATCCTGGCAATCTTTTGGCCAGACAGTGAATGGAAAGATGACTGGATTCAGTCAGAACCATATGCTGCTGAGAATCTATTGTCTTTTCTTGTGGCACTGACTTCAGTATTGAACAGACCATTTCCAAACATTTATCTTCATTCTCCAAGTTCAAAACATTTTTCAAGGGATTCTTCATTATCTAAAGTGGCTGGGCTAATTTTTACTACATTTTATTTATCCAGCCTTTTTTTCAGTTCCTCCACCTTACTGTACATCCCAGAATACATCTCTTCTCTAGTCAAAGCCTATGGTTGCTCTTTGCTTTCATGCTTCTATGATAGCAATGCCTTACCCACATTCACCACCTATGTCTTTGCTCACTGAGCTGTCTCTGTTTCTCCAAACTGCTTATGTTTCCACATTTCTGTCACTTTTCTCCCCTAGTTCTTCCCAAGAATCCTTCCCAGTGTTGCCTTACTCTGTTTCTGTTCCTTGCCTGTCAAGTCTCAGGCACTATCAACTGGAAATGAAACAACGAACATGGAGCTCTGAACTTTATCACCTACTTGAGTGAACAGTTAAGCTATTCTAAAACTATTACCAAATGGATTTGTCCTGTGAAAAACAAAAGACGAGTTACTAATCCAACCTCAGACAATTAGCAGGTATTCTTCATCACAGAACTTCGTACTTTTCTTTTCTAAGAAGCTTTGTGTAATAGCTTTTACTACTCAGGTGACTCAAGGACAATTTTACTGTGCCACAGGTTAATTTATTTTGCTTTCCTGGCATTAGTACATTCTTGCAAAGCAGCCTGCTTCAATGCATCGTTTCAAGACTTCTCAGAAAAGGCAATCTCAGCAACTATTTACCGTGAAACTGGCTTTTGCTTTCTTTCGTTTTTAATTTCAGGAAGTCAAAAAAGAAGCAAAAAGTTTCATTGATCCAATTTATACCCTGGGCTCTGCCTTCTAGATTATTTCTACATTTATATGGAAAAGGACACTATGGATGTCAAGATCAATAGATATCAGGGTGCAACAGAATAAACACAGAAACCAAAGACAATTAGAAACTCAACATATTATTCTCTTTGTGAGAAGAAGACAAACAGCATTTAACATGACACAAATTAAGACCTAGAGACATTAACCAAGAAACACCAACTGATATTTCTCTAATAAATCTTGTAAATAGACTGCTCATCTGAGAGAGGACTGAAAACCTTGTAGGAATTACAAGTTCAGCTAGAAGGTAAAATGGAATGGATAGGGACAGTACAGAACACTGATAGTTCTTCCAGAGTTCTTCCAACTAATTTCTGTAGCTTGAGGGATTACAGGGGGATGGAGGAACCCACCCTTAGGAAAAGAAAGGAAATAAAAGCCAAAGAGATGATGGCAAAAAATAACTTTGAATTCTCTAAACGGACTTTTGCCCTCCCTGAAAAGGAACTCCTCTAACTTCAGATGGGGAATAAGCTCCCAGAGGAGTACCTCTGTTTCACTTTCCGTTATTCATATTGAGTAAGGGAACCCTTTGTTATTTGTATTTGGACATGCTAATTCTGCTGGGGACTGAAAAATCATACTAGAAAAACTGCAGGGAGATAAACCTCTATCCACAAAACTACCAAAGAGCCCAGTCAGGACTTTTAGTTAGATAGCCAGTAAAGTTAGATGTCCTGCATCTACTTTGTGGTACAGAAAGAACAATTCTAGATACAAAATGCAGTAAAAGATGAAGAAAATGTTATCAAAATTTAGCTAGAAAAGTGTCCTGCATAATGCCTCCAGTAATCTTGCCTTACTCTCCTGACACAGCAGCCTATAAACACCTCAAGAAAGCTGTCTGTAATTCTCCATTGCAGGGATTAGCCTGAAACTGCCTATTACATTGGCTGCCATTTCAGCTCAGCAAGCTCTAATCCAATTACTCTAATACACGCTCCCTGTCCAAATCATTGCACTTATAAGACTAAAAACAGTAAGTTATGTCTGACCCTCCATCAGGGTAATCTCTTTTTTTTTTTTAAACACAAAAGCAAGAGATTTTCAATAAGTGTCATTTTTCTACTACTTCTCAGCTGCTGGAAATGAGATAATGGAGTCAAAATAGTTTCAAATGGTCTATCCTAGCACAGGAATGACAAGTCAAAATGCAGAGCATCCAGCTGTACCACATCTCCCAGAAAAGTCTGCATTTACACGCACAGAGCTGGGAATCTGTCTTGAGTTGCTTGTTCAGAATGTCACTCACATCCCGTCAAAGGCATTACTTTCAAGAATGGAATAAGTTATTCTGTAAATAACATTAGCATCTCTTGATCCTAGATACATATCTGGAACAACATACCACATCACACGAATTCACCTCCGCTTAGAACTGAACTGGACTGTCACGAGACACCCTGCAAGCTTCCCAGAGCACCTACCTTCAGCCACTAGCAATCAGCATTATATTTCATTAAGTAGACCATCTGTTTATCTAAATTAATTCCTCCTTCTCATTAACCAGAGAAAGATTCAAATTACAGGAAAGACGTGTGGCTTTGCATTTTGCTGTAGCCATAGCTGCAGTGATCAAAAATGCACTGTAATTTGTAAACTTCTAATAAAACAAAAAGCACAAAATGAAGCAAGAAAACAATACCAAATTTTGCCCATTTAGGGAATACAGCAGAACCAAACTTCCATAATCTACAGTACACTGACTACCACAGAAAACTTGATGGCAGAAAATGGGTAGAAAGTGCCTTCTCTGGACATAGAAAGGACAGATAGGGGAGGCAACAAATTAATATCCAAAATCTCTTATAATTCCTGCTGTCCCACTCTCAAAATTAAGAGACTATTTTGTTCCACCCCCCCACTTTCCCCCAGTAACTGTTTGCAGCCTGACACAAACTCACCTCGATGCTGTAAGTCTGATTGTGTTTGATAATTTCTCCACTATGCAAAGTCCTGACAACAGCAAAGTCAGCAGCAGCTGCTCCCCGTCGGCTGCTGCACGTGGATGCTTCATCGCCTTGAGATCGATCAGCATCAATCCCATCCTGTATCGATTCTTCATCTTTGACATTTGCTGTTTTCTTCTTCTTTTTCTGCTTCTTTGATCCATTGTGACCATGAGTTTGTGCCTTCCGCTGCCTAAATTGGGCAAGCTGTGAAGACAAAATCTTGTTAAAGGTGAAAGTTTTCCTCTTTATTCCTAATGACATCCTCTATAAAGCCTTACCAGCTGCTCTACGTAAAGCCTCAAACTAATCATTACTGAAAACAAGTTGGAAGTTAATGCTGCATATCTGAGGCACATTCATATTATTATTCCCTTTACATAGTTTGTTTTAAAAAAATTATTAAATGTTAACCAACAGTCCATTAATTAATTCCTTTTCAGTTTCATACCAGCAAGTTAGTGTTCCACAGACTGCCACCTAGAAATCAAAACATTCAAAGGTAAAGGTGCAAATGGCATGATAAAGGACAAATACAACAAAATAACCTCTGATCTCATTTTTCAATTTTATAGTAACAAATACATCAAAATTAATTCACAAAAAATACTTTTAATTTTTACACCAGAAACAAATAAAAGCAAACCTTTCTTCCAGCAAGTAGCATAAAGATTTTTAAAAACTCAAAAAGCAGATCAAGTTACTGAAATCATCATAAAGAAACAGCAATATACATAATGATGGAATAGCCTAAAGACAGTGAGCAAATTACAAGATACACTACCTTGTAGCAAAACATGCTGATGAACAAAAAGTCACAGGTGAGTCAGATACACAGTTGAAAAACCAATTAGTATGTAAGCTATTCAAATACTGTAAGACACTGCCTTTTGAAGAGCTTATCACTTTTAATCACTTTATAGTGGTTTACACAAGAAAATCCATTTAAAATATTTTTTTCTTAACAAGAACAAAATTTCTGTTCAAATACGAAAAACAAGCATGGTAGGTTTTACCAATTAAATCTAAAAATTAAGCAGATCTTACCCATAAAATCTGTAAACAAAAATCATTATTTTCCAATTGAAGAGCCCAACATCAACTAAGTGCTACAATATGTTCTATAAATGTAGCTCCAATGTAAATATAAATCATGCAAATAAAGACCCTGAAGCTTCAAATACTTTTTACATCAACTAATACCCAAATATAAGTTTTTATAAATCTGCTGCAATTTTAAGAAAAAAGCTACAGAAAAGATGGCATATTTGCTCATGATATTCACCAATCGAGACAGCCAGGCATCCATCCAACCTCTTCAGCAAGACCCAAATGGAGCAGGACACCCGGATCCCCCTTCCCACTCACTGTGTGGTGACTGTGCCACCCATCACCCGCAGCGCTCACTGGCTCTCATCTGGTTCCAGGACAGCTGAGAAGCCCCAATCTAAATAAACACATCACTGACAGATCAGTTCTGACTTCCACCTAGTTTATGCTTATGTCCCTTTATTTGTATTTCTTTGTGGGTCTCTTCAGCCTCCTCTCCATTTTTAGGATGACTGACAGCTAGGCATATGGTGCCTGCTCTCTTCACAGGAGGAAGACCTGAAGATTTGCTGAGCCAAATATGCTCATCTGTATATTTAATACTTCTCTACTACATCCCTCATTAGTTCCACTTCATGGGTTTTTTTTTTCTGTTTTTTAACTAGGCAACTTTGATTATTTCACCAAAAATCTATTAAAGGTTATAAACTCCACAAATTCTGAACCAGAAAAGAAATGACAGTCTGCTCTTGGCTTCAAAGTTTAAGGGGGGGTGGGAGGGAAGCAGCACAGATTTAGCTTCTCAAAAACAAGAAGGGTGAAGGTTTCCAGTTGTCTCCTTGCAACATCACTACATTCTCCTAAAACTGTAAATTTACCTCAACTGAACAGTTTCCAATTTATTCAAAAGACAAGCAGAATTTGCCCAAATGCCACAATGACATAAGGCAGACAACCTGACTTCAATTGTAACTACTGAGAGATTTTGCTTTTTTTTTTTACTTTTTATGTTTAAATAATGAAAAGACATGTAGTGTCACTGGTCAAGAACTCTCTTCCCCAACTTGATTGAAACCTTCTCTAATGGAAAGTTAAGTTGGCTTTTTAAAAGCAGCTTTAGAGCCTTGATTTGTCTACAAAATTAGACGTGCAGCTCAAGGACAAGTGAATTACTCTGTGTCTCTCCTCAAGTATTTTGCATATTTTAGCCGAGGTATCTGGATATGCCACATTTCTCTCCTTTCAAAACTAAGTTGTTGACTTTCACTTCTTCAGAATTAATATATGAATTTCTATCATGGCAGTTATAAGTAGACTTTATTTTTTCTGTTTAAACATTGCTGAAGATTGGCACATATGAAAGCTAAATGCATATGCAAACTGAACTTTTATATTTTTGTATTACACAAATTCTCAACTGAAAATTTCTGTATGTGCATTTAATATGTTGGAAATAATTACACTACTAGTGACAGATACATGCACAAATCATTGCACTTTTTATTCCACGCATTCAAGTATACACAAACTTGTCAGATATTTAATCACATTTAAAAAACGAGAAATGAGAGAAGCAGCATAACAAAAAGGTACTGCTGAATGAATACAATCTGTTATGTTCACATCAAGGCAGGGAAGTCTCAGACACCTAATTCCTTCAAAAATGGAATTCAGGAACTAGAGTTGAAGATCTATCTACGCTTAAATAACAAGCAGGAAAACGTCCACCAGCAGTCATGGGAACTAAGGAAAATAATTTTTGTAGAATTAAAACTTTAATTAATACAGAAAAATACTTCCAGATTTTGTGTTTCTAGAAAAATCATTTTTCTAGTTCAAACAAAATGTGAAACAAATACAAACTGATACAACTACAGATTCCTTCACCCCGTCTTCCAGGCATATGAGCCTGATAATGCCAAAACTAAGTCTGTGGAGAACTTTACACTGCTTCTGTCAGTTCTGAATCTGCAGTTTGGAGACAATTCAATGTCAAGTCTCTGTCAAGTTACAAAAGTTGCAAGCAAGAGCAAAAGACGTGAACACAGGAGCTACTCAAGGAGGAGGAAGGATCCAAACCCAGGAGCTGAAGGACACTCAGAACAGGGTCCCTGCACTGATCCTCCTCCAAGAAACAGCAGAGAAGGAGCACATTACACTGGGAAGGCATCAGGAACACTGTCAGCTCCAATGCAACTTTACCATGGCTTTTAGCATATCTGAAAACTGATCTAAAGCACGTCTTCTCTCACCACCCATCTATCTGCCAGCACATTGCCTCCCGCTTTTCCCATCATGCTGGTAAGACCTTGGATTCTCCAAGCAGTACTGAATCCTGTTAAAAATTCCATCAGTAATGAGTAACAGCCGATTTTTGCTCCTTATCCTTGCCTCTCACCTTTTGCATCTAAAATTACTAACTTGTAATTACCAGCTCATAGGATTTCCAAATCCTGCTTCTAGGCAAAAATAGCAATCCTCTTAGAAACAGACATGTCCACTTTATAGCAATTTTTTAAATTATGCTATGAAGTCCGTGTTTATAATCTGAATCATTTCTATCAAATATCCAGCGTACAATTAAATGCTCAATTGTAATTAAAAAATTGAAATTTTAAGCTGAACTCTGAGAATGAAGCTATGTTTCTTTCCTTTTAATGCACAACAACTTACAATAAAATTGTCCAGGAAAAATTACACATTTATTTTCAGATTTCCAGAAGTGCCATTTACAACAGCTCTCAGCTTTCCATTAGTTTGAAAAATAGGAAGTGATCGGATGTTAGCGCTATATTCTGTGGATGAACAAGACATGTTGCCTCTTATAAAAAGACCCTACACAATCCTGTGTTTGATAGCAATAATAATATTTATTAGTTGAGAATTTGGTCTCACAATACAGATGAAAAAGGCTCATTGACCCTAACAAACAACTCCTTGCTTTATTGCTTCAAGATAAATGTTGCATTTAACAGCAGAAAGCATAGCTTAAACTTTCAGTCTAGCAGACTAAAATTCTCCACAGGAGCAGTGTCTGTAACTAAGCACACGGAGGGTAGGTAAAAGGGAGCACTATTGTTTGTCAGGTGTTGCTTGGGTCTTGCCACCAATACAAGAGCCTCAAATCTGTCCAAGAAAGGGGTATTTATTCTGTATATAGAGTGAATGACAAAGAGTTTCTCTAAGTTGCATCTGAATGTGTAACATGGTTTGTGGCAAACTGTACTGTACAAGTGGTAACTATGGTATGCCCCAGAATCAGACAATCTCTCCCTGCAAGTGCAAGACGCCACTCGGGTGCATCATGAGACTTAGGGAAGATCAACAGTCCTGTGACAGAAAGGTTCAGGCTTTTCCAATTATAATGCTCTGAATTCTCATCACCAAATGATAACTCAGAGTGAAAGCAAAACCAAAATATTTAGAATAAGACTGACTGTTATCTTGTCTTGAAAGGTGAAGGATGAATTTAAGATTCACTTGTCATAGTAATGAAAGGTCACCACTCACTTCCCTTGACCACAGGTACGCAATTATTGCTACAACGCCTTTCAGTAAGACAGAAAGGAGGGAAAGCAAGGCCCTGGGGTGGAATTAGTTTTGATCACCTATAAAGCATAGAAATGTCCCATTTAGTCTTGAATCAGGTGTCTTGCAAGCCAGTAATGGCAAACCAAAAAGGCCAATCTGAATTTGAATTTTGGACATCATTCAGAAGCTGGAGATCTGCTCTGGTTTAAGTCTCAGGTTATCTATGCCACTTTACTCTGGACAACTGACAACAAAACAAAACCAAACCAAAAAACAACAAACCAAACCTACTGTAATATCTCTCTCACCTGTGAACTGATTTTGTGATTCCAACGTATGGTAACATTTTTATGTTCCATGGCAGCAGATCAGAGGCCCTCAAAAGGAATAAGGAAGAGAGTCTCGGAGACAGCAACACTGAGATTTTGGCCACAGAGCCTCCCCCAGGCTGTTAGAAACTCATTTGTTGTTAGGCCATCAAGCTTTGCAAAAGCTTGTTACCAGTTGTAAAAGATTGACAGTTTGCCCCCAAAAGAGATGTTGAATAGGCCAACTGGTAACTGTATTCGAGAAAAAAAAGTGGCACTTTGTCACTTTGTGTCATATTCTCAAAAGGTCTAAGCACTACCTCCTGAAGGGCAGGTAGATTTACAGAGCTGCCTACATCTTCTAGGTTCCTGATGCCTATCCAGTAATAGGATAACAGTGAGTCGAACGAAAAATTATCAAATACAGAAGATAAATAAACAACTTTCTAGTAAAGTCTACCGATTTTATTCTATTATTCTATTATTCTAATCAACAAATAGGAGAGTATCATTACTCTTTCCAAATCCTGAGATAAAAACCTACAGGAAGAAGATAACTGAGCAAACAACCTGCAAATATGTTTAACATATTATATCGCACAGCTGAAAATCTGAACTGTAAGTAAGGAATTAATGTTCTTTGGAAGTTTCAATCTGCTTATCTGCTGAGGCAAATGGAGCTTTAATTTACTGGTTGCATTCAACAGATGTTGAATTTAGTAAAAGGGAAACAAGAATGAATGAATGAACAAGAAAACAATCACCCAGGAATGAGGTATTTCCAATCTACTTATTTGTTCACTGCATTCCTAGTCAGATTTTCCCAAATAACATGAGCATGACCTTAGAATGTCTCCTCTTATGGAGACTTAAGGGGTTCATGAGTATTAGAGGATGGCAATAAGGCTATGAAAATTTCCAAAGAATAAATGTTATATTCTCTACCTATATACAAACTTGAGTCTTTCAGCTTCAAAGACAGCTGTTCCTCTGCAGTACTCTGAAGAAAACCAATGGGATCACCACAATTTACATTTATAGCTGAAGTACCATGAAGGACAACACAGGATAGTGAGAGGAACAGTACACAGGGCAATTCTTTTTAGCAATCTGTATCAAGTTAGAGTACTGTTGGTGCTAATAACCAAGGGCACTGAACTTGAATGAACCCCTCCAGATGGCACTGTGAGCTGGAAAGCCTCAGAATTAGCATGGTTCTGATCTGGTCTGCTCTGCCATGTCCCAAGAATTTAAACACGGACAGACCTACAAACAGCTAAGTTCATTACAGCTGAGTTATTTTCTGGACAAGGAACAGAAGTTAAGTGTATGAAAATACCCTCAAGTCAGGTTACAAAGACAGACACAAACAAACCAAGTGCATTTCAGTGCCAGACTGCTTCAGGAAAAGCAACACCTCAAACTAACTACTAAAAAAATTAGCTATTTGGTCTCTTAGCTAACTTACTTATATATACCTTATTTATATATTTCTCCTATCTACTTTTAAACTTTATCCTTCTCACAGTGAATGCTGCACAACTACCTCTGCTGATATAGAGGGTGAATAAAGCATCTGACCTGCATTGGTACTGTATTTCCCAAAGTGAAGAGGAAATAAGTGGACTGGGCCAGTGACCAAAAAAAGAAAGGGCAACAGAAAGCCTGTTTCATGCTGCTCTGTAAAAAAGCACATATTATCCATGCTTGAAGCCCGAAACATTAGGAAGTCTTTGTCACATCAAGGCCAAGAGTGCTGACACAAAACAGAACCTCTTTTACTCCGTGCTAAGCGAGGGAGATCAGCAGCGTGGTGCTGTCTCCAAAGGTATAGTGCCTCCCTTGCTTTTGGCTTGAGTTTCAAAGGCTTGGTAATAATGGGAAGGCAAAAGAGTTACACAGTGACAGGAATGGACTCCTGTTTCACCAGGTCTATGTGTAACAGCAACTTCAAAAACTGGATCCTGAAGCCTTCTGTAGTTCGGCTGAAAAAACCCCAATGGTATAAAGTCAGTCTTCAATGTCCTACAACCCTTTGAAACAGTTTTTGGAGGGGAGGTGGAGAAGGACGAGGAATTATCACCGTGCTAACGAATGGACTAATGAATGTGTTTAAGAAAATCTTTCAGCACCCCCTCTCCTCCCTTAGCCTTTCTAAAATCATCCAGCTTGCCAAAGCCAGAAAATTCGAGCCCAGAGCTAAAACTGGGTCAAATAAATTTTAACAAAGGAGACACAAACGTTTCAGTTACATTCTAACCTTACAAAAGAATGAGGAGGGGAAAAAAAGGAGCTTTACTATACTACTTACTTTGCTAAACTGCTAGTCTCTAATGAGTCATATGATTTTCTTCATTAACTTGGAACTAGAAAACTTCACCGCTTTTCCATGCCATTCCTCACATCTTGTGAACGCATTTTGAAAATTTGCACCCAGCAAATGGGTTTGTATGTTGATCCACTATTGAAGATGAATCCTAATATGAAGATTTAGATACTCTGAAAGCAAGAGTTGCTTTCCATACAGTTACAGTACTGCTCATTGGACTGTAGGAATTTGTTATCTCACAGCCCTTTAGAAACAAAAATATCAATATTTATCCTTAAGCATTAAGCAATCAACCATCATAATCTTCAAAAGAGTAATAAAATTTAGCTATTAGGCTATAACATTGCAAAGACTTTCTACATGCCACCATGTTTATGTCTACATGCAAATCCACTAGACTCCAGTAATTTAATAACATGTACTCACTGCTAGTAAGCTACTCCCCAACCCAGCTCTCCAGGGTGTTTTGGTATCCGCATAAGGCAATGAGTAACTTCAGCTCTGACATCCATGTATGGACACCAAGCTCACTAAAGTGCAGGACCCTAAACAAGATGTAAATATATTAATAGATGAGGTTCTATTAACTAAAACAGTTGTCATTTTAAAAATGCGTGTGAGAGCCTACAGTATGATCTTAGTATCACTTTCCTACAGAGTGAAAACACATGACGTGATATACTTTGCTGACACAACCAAATGACAGACTCTAGGAAGTGGACAATTTGATCTTAAATGAAGATATAAAATGATTATATCTCAGTAACACTTAGCAGCTCAAGAGTAAGCAGCAGAGGCTACAACAGACGAAAGAATCAATATAATTTCTGAGCTCCAAAAGGTGACACAACCTTTCGTATCATGGTCTTAGATGTATAACAAGATGATACCTCTCATGTTAATGAAAAGTTGTAAAGATTCAAACACAGTATCTGACAACTTAAAAATAACTTATAAAACTAAGCATGTAGTAGTCTAAATGAGGTAGGCTACACATGACACCAACTGAATGGAAAGCAGGTTCCTGAGTAGGCCTTGCTGGCCTAGGGGATGGATGCACAGTAATCAAGACAAACCTTGTGTTCATTGAACTCAATCACATGAAGATAAAGGTAAAATAAACAAAAAAAAAGGTCTGGACTTGTAAGAGGTACCACACCTTAAAGCTCCTGGGACAGATTAAAGAAAGGCCTACTAAATACACTTGGCAGAAACATCATTAGACTGAAAGCCATAATTAGTACAGTATTTCATAAAGGTGAACCCTTCAGCAAGGTTCAGCACTGACATTTTTTCTAAGGTTGGACAATTACAAATTTGGTTAAGTACTTTTTCCCACTCAACTCTTGAAGAAATCATATTTTGAAAGAAATTATCTTCTGGAAGTAAAAGGCAGATACAGTCCTCCTGAACAGAAGGCAAAATGAGAGAGTCCCCATGCTGCTTAAGCACTAAAATCTTCCAATTTGATATCCACCTTTCCTTTCAATATCGTGTTTGATTCAACAAAATTATCGTGTTAGGCTTTACATTTACTGTAGTTGATATCTATAAACAGTCAAGTGAATTACAAGAATCAGTTTTATTCATTCTGACCTACAGAACCATACTTCATGAATTGTTCACAATCAAGGCAAGCATGCAGGTGAATACCATACACCACAAGAAAGAGAAATGAAGTAATGGACATTCACAGATAAAAAAGCTTCACCTGGGTTTCAAAAGAAAACTTGGTTTATGGCATAGTAGCAACTTAGTTGGTCAAATACAGGTATCAAACCATTCATCTATTCAGAACTTGAATTTTAGGAAAGCAGCAGAGTCATCAGATGCGTCTCATTAAGTACGTTGCCTTCTGTATCACTAAAAAATTTACTAACAATCTGAGCGTTGCTTAGGTTGTTACTTCATTTTATTTCTTCTTAAAGCAAAGGGTTTAGCGCCTGTTCTTTAACAAGCATATAGTTGTATCGGCTATTTAACTACATATAGTTAAATCAACAGCTGTAGACTCAATCCCTTGGAGTTCTTTCAGGATAACAATTTATGCTCAGAAAACAACTGTAATACAGTAAGAAAGTTAAGCATTAAGCATGTTTATTTCACTGTATTTACGTCATAAAAAATATTAAAGTCAAAAGAAATGTCTTTCAGAACAGCAACAGTATAAAACCAATGAAAACATGTCATTAACTACTACATGCACACAAAAAGTTACTAAATCTCTTTCTTGTTCGGTAATTTTCTTCACATGCTGACCTTCTCCCACAAAAAAACCCTTAGGAAAACACTCCTAAGACCACAAGGTGGCAAAAAAGTGAGTCTATCTTTTCCCTGAGCCCAAAGTAAGGCTAAATCCCAACCTAAATTTCTGTAATAACAGATGGAAAGAGCAAAATTTCTTTCTGGTAAAAGAAAAACTTATTTTATGTCTAGTGTTTAGTAATTTTTCTCCTCCATTACCACTCAATCACCATTTTTCTCCTTATTAACTATGACTGCAACTTATCCCTGATGGAGCTAGTTTCATTTAAAAAAGCAGGACATACATTTTTATTTTATGGGACCCTTTAAGTCACAATGTGTTGAATAATTTACTTCAGAGAAAAACAGTAAACTGACTTTATATAAATTAGCTAAATACACTACTACAAAAAATTCCTATAGAGTATCTTCAGATTCTTATTGCCATTCAATTCTCCCAGCACCTCCACAAGTTTCTAGAAGATTACAAAGAACAGACAGCAATAAAAGCATATGAATTCACATCAGTCCTCATTTTTGCTAGGATTTTGAGTAAAAAAAATACATGTTATATACTACACTGAACTTCCCAGAATGGGCAGAATATGCCTGATCCTTCAAACCAAAGCTCACAGGGTTTCTCTAAAATCCTTTAAACTCTGGGTTCAAGCAGTCCCAAATGCTTTGTTAAGTACCACTGAAACCACCAATTCTGACTTTGAAGTAGAACATTCTCCATTATCAGCAACAGAAAGGCCTGGCGGTGTCAAATCTGATTAATTCTTTCAGGAAAAAAAAAAATTCAAAGTTGCTACTACCACAAAATAACATTGATTACTTAACGAGAAGTTACTTGAGAACAAATCTTCCAATTATTCAAAAGCTGGGCACAGAAACTTTTCATTAATTAACAAAATATCAACACAGTTTGTTCTAAAAATCCCATACTATAACTTAGCAATTAAAATCAAGATCCATATAGAGTAGCCAACACATGATATTTAGACAATGCAATTTAAAATAACATATAAATGTTTTCTCTAACTCGGAAACATAAAAAAATCAAAATCTATGGCCATCTGTGCTTGACAGTTAGAAGCCAACTACAAAAATACAAAAGTATGCAAAAGCAACAGTTGCCAGCATCTCCACACAGTGCTTGTCCATCAAATTACTGGCAATCTGCAAGTTTATATTTGTAACACAGACATTTTCTTCCGCTTATTAATCGTCTTACGTGTTTAAAAGCTACGGTTGACATTTTACATTTTTATAAAGATTGAGCTTTCAACATTAACATAAAACTATAAATCAGGAAATATAAAACTTCAAGAAGGAAGTAATATTCTCATGTTTCTAATAACAGAATCCTTAATACAGATCACTTGCACTAGGTTTGATTTTGAATGTTACCAGACTGACTTGCATTCTGGTTTAGATGCATGTATGCATGTAATAACTAGAAGCAGAACACTATTATGTTTAGGTTTTCAACTGGGGAAAATCACCAGAATAAGTTTACTTTCACCAGTTTTATAGCATTCTGTACATTAATTTGAGTGGGTTCCTAATAAAATACTTAAAATCCATTTTCCCCACACAGATACAGCTACACGGACATCACAGCCCAAATCAGAAAGGTGTTCTTTCCCACCCCCAGTAGATTAAGACAATACCCACAAAATACAGTCTTACTTTGGAGAGCATGGAGAGAGCGAAGCACTATCAGAAATTATCTTAATTGCTTGTCATCTTACTGCATCACATTAAAAAAATACAGTTTTGATATAATCCTTTTGTTGCACAAACCAGATCAGCTCCTTAGTATGTAGTACAGTACTGAATTACTGAATATATGCTCACGTATTTGTATTTTCTTAAATTAGTTTTATGTTGTGTCTAACCTGATACTGTGAAATCACGTCTTTGAATGTGATTCTCCCAACAAAAATGTGTATCTTATTTCAGATGTTTGAAAATAATAAATTGGTACCTAGCTATTTTCAGAGTTAAAATAGAATTGATATGAAATGTTAAAATCTGAACTTTCTTTGGAATAAATAAAGATGAAACCAGAGTATGTGCTAGATATATGTGAATCTAAAAGCTTGTTCAGAACATCAGAAAATAAATACAGAGGACATCCCCTCCCCATCGCAATATATGTGGAAATGAAAAAATCACATGGGGAGGAGCAGAAAAGAGGTGAAAAAGAGCTGTGTTGGCTTCCAGCTGTCCTTAATTTCTCAATAATCAGTATTTGACCACATCAGCCCATTATCACCCAGCTAGCAAGCTACCAGACAATGTAATTCTGCACCCCAAATTATTATCTTGTTTCACATAAAACCCAAGAATATTACCTACCCAAGCTGACCACATTAGAAAAGCTCAGTCCAGCTTAATTTAAAGAACCATGAAAAAAAATTGCAAAATTGGGCTTGCAGGTAGAAATCAATTTTGCCCTGATGCAGCATACACATGCATTATGGCACAGTTTTAATATTTTTTTTGTCCCATAGGATTGTCTTCAATCAGTGCCCAGATTGCAATGGGATAGCGTGATTTGTATGATTACCTTCTCATTCACTATAAAACAGAAGGTATGTAGAAAATAAGACAGGGTGCTGCAGGAATACAAATGAGGATCTTATGCTGAAGAAAAGAAGGAAAATACCACACAGAAAAACTCTGTGCTTTTGATATCTCTATCAGTCTCCCTGTCAATCATCAGAGATCATCCAAAACAAAATTTTTACGATGCTCCTCAGCTGTCTCTTCTTTATTTATAGTTGCACATCCTAGAAGATGAGGACCCCAAACAACAGCGCTCATCACTACTGTGAAATGCAGGATCCCCTCCTGAGTTCAAATTAGATCATACATCACGTGTTTTTTATTCACTGGACAATCCTATAAACCACTGTTACATCTGAGTAATATAAAATGGAAACTTGAAATTTCCCCTTTCTGTCATTGAGAAAGCATGTGAGCTTTTCTCAACCATCTTCTTTCATGCTGCTATGGCTTCATGGGTTTTGTGTCAGCCCATTTCTCCAGACTGTCAAGGTCTCTCTGAAAATAAGCCCTACACTTCAATTCATTCAATAACTATTCTCAGAATCATCCATGAGCTTGCTGAAGGCATATCCCCACTCCTACTCTCCAGGTCGTTAATAAAAGCATCAAATAGTACTGGCCACAGCTTCTAACATCTGAGGAACATTACTGGCCACCAGCTGGAATTTGGACCAGCACTCTGAGCAGAGCAGTCCAGATAATTTTCTACCCACCTTGCAGTCCACCTGTCCAAACCACCTATCTTGGATCAAATAAAATGCCTTCCTAAAGTCAAGGTAAACAACATCCCCCATTCTCTCTTAATCTACTGAGCCACTCAGCTCATCACAGAGGACAATTAATTTGCTCTTGATAAATTCCAATCATGTTCTTGCCCTTCAGGTGCCTGAACATGGCTTCTAGAAGGATCTGCTCCATAATCTCCCCAGAGCTCACAGTCAGGCCACCTTCCTATAGAACCCTAGATCCTCCTTTCTTGAAGATGGGTCTGACATTTGTTTTTTTCCCTGCTCATTTGGAATCTCCTAGTCACAATAACTTTCCAAAGGTGGGCAAGGGAATAGCCTTGTAATGACAACAGCCAACTTCTGCAGGATGCTTGGATACATCACACTCAGTCCCATAAATCTGTGTACATCAGATTTGGTTAAGTGGTCCCCACCTCGACCTTCTGTACTGTGGATAATGCTTCACTCCTTCCACTTCTGCCATTAGACTCAGGGACCTGGGAAGCCCAAGGACAGCCCTTATCATTAAAGAGGCAAAGAAAGCCTTGAGTATTGCTCCCACGTCCTTTTGTACTCAATCATTCACCAGGATCATTTTGAATTCTAAGCCTCTTTGCTGTGTTTTCCATCTACTTCAGTGTAGTACTGTCTACAGAAAACCATGCATTCTTTCCACTGCTAATAATGAGAATACTGAGTGACACAGGCTGCTGAAAGACCACCTACTTTGAGAGCAAGCCATTAAAACAGAAATAATGCTAAGAACAATTTTTTTTGTTCAGTTGTAACCACCAAATGACAATTGTACTTAGACCAAGTCTTTAGTTTGCTTATAAAACCATGTCTAACAGTGTCAAAAAATCTTAACAGCACAGATTTTCAGCAAGAAATTCTGTCTCAATCTGTTATCTAAAGGCACTCTCATATTAACAGTTGTGCAGATCCCCAAGGACCTTAAAGTTGACAATTCATTTATACAAGTCTGTTTTCTTTAAAGAGCAATCTTTGCCTGTCTTTTGAGACTCCCCAATAAGCAGTCTTAGTGATGACTGCAGCCTTGGTTATGGTGTATTATCAAGTATCAATGTAGCTTCCAAGGGGCCAGGGTTAGGGGTAGGCAGCACTTTCTCAAAAACCATGAATATTGATTAGAATCCTACAAAAAAAAGAAATCCTGACGTGTCTAAAGAAAACTGTAGTCAGGCAATTCCTGCTTCCTGTGGGATCCTAATCAATACTCCATTCCAGCTCAAATAGTTCATTCTTCCACAACACACTGCAAATAGTCAACTGCAAATTCTAATTAACTTAAGAGACGACCATATCTAGGGTATAGGGCTTTAAAGATGCAGCAATACTGAGACACCCAATGAAATGCACAGAGAGAATCTCCATCTGAAAAGGCTTTGTCCAGACTCCTCTGTGTACCTAGTGCAGGAAAACTTAAATCACAGAAGCATTTGCCATTTCTGGTTTGCGTTGATGCTGTGAGAAAGGGGTTGCAGCTCACTGTGTGTTTCTCCTGATCAGCAGGACTCCTACACTTCACAACAATGCATATTTTTCTTTCCTCCTGCAACATTTAGTCTATATACTAAATGAGGAAGAAGAGTTTATTAGAAGTTTGCTGAAAAGGGCTGAAGAGAGTGTTTCGTGCATTCTTAAAAAAAAACATCAACTATGGATTTACTTTGAGTCTCTATGTACTGCTTATATTACCCTGATTCATGTAAATGTAACTTTTTCCTCATAAGAGAAAAAAGAAATAATTTATAATAGCAAAAAGCTTTATTCTGCTGTAAACCATTTTAGTCATATTTATGTAGAATACATCTAGGTTGTTCCCCCTCCCTTCACATTCTTTTATAAAGACATATCTATGTTAGAGACATTCGAAGATCAAAAATTTAGAAAAAAAAAAAGGTAACTTTAAAAAGTCGAAAGAATATGTAAAGGAATGGAATAAAGCACAGTAAGATCTGAAGACTTTTGTTCATACTTAATTTCTCAGTACTAAGAAGTCTGAAAGAAAAAGGCACCTTCAGAATAAACAGATTATGTCTAAATATGACTTTATTAACAACTAATACAAGATTATCAGGCTTTTCAAGTTGACAAGTGCCATGGAATTGATACAGAATTTGAGAGGTTACATCTTTGGCAACAAGACAATCAGCTTTTCAGATACAGATCAACAGTTTAAATTCTGTTCAAGCTAAGCAGGGACTAATAACCATTCCTTGTTAATAAATACATGTGGTGTGATGACTTTCATCAAAAGCAATCTTTTCACAAGCATTAACACTGAGATTTTCAAAGCAGCCTGGAGAATTGAGATACATTTTTGGGAGATTATTTGCAGGCATTCTGGCCACCTCCATGCTCCAACTTTTTGTGGAAACTGAACAAAACTTTAAATTTTCATTTTTCAAAATGGTTTTGATTATTTTTTAATGAACTGTAAAATACTTTTAAGCAAGCCAAACTCAGTTGCACTTCATCATTTTCCCATCTTATTTATATTATTTTTACATGAATTTACAGCGCACGACACGTCTGGCAGTGAATGGACAGACGGAGAATGAAGCTGTGACAGCTCTGCGAGAGGCAGAGCAGACAGAAGGAAAGAACCAACTGCATGAATTTCATGCTCAGTGTGCAAGACTTGACAGACGTGTATTATTCTGACAGGCTTCTATTATTTTTTTTAACACACTGCTGAATCATGAGAGAAAAGCGAGCTCACAAAGACTCTGATATTGCTCACAAAATTCCAGACTTGTCTGCGGACATTGTTCTTCAGTCTAATTCCTGGAACATATTCCAAATAATGAACATCTAGGAAACACATCCCCCAAGGAGTCTTATATTGGGATCTCCATTTTCTCTTTAAACATGGCAACTCTGCTAGCTGGCACAACGTGCTCCTGAACAAACCAAGACTGTGTTTTCTTATCATTGTTATGAAGGATTACCTGTAATAGTAATATTTCTCCTCTATATCTTTTAATTGAAAATATATATTATCAATGCACGGTATTACACTCACGTTAAATCAGCTATCTCACGTAGGACAGTATAAATGGATTTAGGGACGTCTAAATATTTTCCCCTTGTTTTGTGGTTGGACACAGGAGGTTTCTTCACAAAGAAGTAAGAGTTTAAGGACAAGTAAAAACTTCAGAAAATAAAACCAGGATTAAGGGATAACTACTCCCGTTAAATCACAGTTTACCAATGAAGTCAGATTTGAGTAAGCTCTAATACAACTTACTCTACTTATTCTCTGGAACACCAATTTTATCAATATTTGCACAGAAACATAGTCCCAGAAGCCTGTCTACTCCAGCTCTTCACCAATCTTCTTGGCTCTTCAGCTCAGGATCATAATTTTAGAGGTACGCTGTAATTCTACCATGGCAGTAGAGTTTTCATCGAATCTATGCTTTCCCCTTCAAATATCATCAAAATGGTATACAGTCTCCTTAAAATTATCTTCAATTGTGGAGAGTCTTACAATTTCTTGGTGTTTTGGGATTTAGAAGCATGGCCCAAGAGATCGCCTCTTCTTTGTTTTGTGACGATGCTACAAAACTTAGGCTCATTACAACTGGAATTTGGTCACTCCCCCACTTTCCTAAGCTTAGTGCTTGGTTTCCAGAGTCTCATATCCTTTTGCCTAGCTGGCAACTATTGAATTTGTTCAATCTGGAAGTTTGTTGGGGTTCCTTTTCAGAAGAGAGATGAAGCAGGAAGACAAACTCCATACTTCTAAGAAACAGAATTCTAATAAATCATTACATTTTTATTCATTCTTTTGTCTTTTCTTCACTGGTTGTAGGAAACGTAGCTTATAATAAAAAATTCTGGCCTCTCAAGAAATCACGTGAAAATGCAGATCAGGGTTTCTTTCAAGAAACAGGAACACCAGAACCATCAACACAATATGGCATGCCAACACTTTGCAGTCAACATACAAGCATCTCATCGCCATAAATTTCAAGATCTATTTACTTTATGTTTCAACATAGAAGTCGAAAGACTGCAATTATCAAATGCATTTCACTGAACTGAAGCACATTTATCAATGTGTCTTTGCAAATTCAAAGTTTCACGGTAGCTGGTACCAGTAATGAACTGATTTTGAAACGAATTCATAGCAATACATTGAAATCTCTAGGTATGGGGCTATGGGGCTGATATTTAAGACAGAGCTTTCAGCCCCTTAATTAGAATTCCCAACAACTGTGTTATTAGTCTGTAACTTGTATTGCAATGTAAGGTAGGACAAAGTTGGACCTACTTCAACCTTCTGTCTTTTGTCCTCATTTTCATCAGATTTTTCACTACTCCAAACACTAAGCTGTTATAATAACCATATATTATTCAGCAGTTAATATCTCTGCACACCAATATTTTAAAGCATCTACTTGATTGGCTATTTCCTGTGAGAAAAAATACAAGGTTTTCTGGGAACACTGTATTTCAAAAGGTCCAATCGACCTTCCTTGGAGTATCTGATGCATTTTACTTGAAGTACTTTAGAACTGGTGGTGGTGGTGGTGGTGGTGATCAGCTTATTTCCAAATCAGTATAAACAAACAGACTTCTCTAGATACTGTTGCAACTGCCTGGGAAACAAATGTTGCTGTCACCTCTGTTTTGCTATTGCAACACGCAGACTAAGAAAATTAGTAGTTGGAAAGCAGACCCTAGAAATGAGGGAGAGACTATTGCTAAAACAAACAAAGTCTTGAATGTGGGCAAAGAGTAACTTTGTGCTTTCTTTTCTGTAATTCCTTCTCTTTATACATGGAACAGCAAGAAAACATTTTTGGTTATGTTTTTACAATGCAATTTCTTGCTTTAATAGTGCTACTAACAATCCTGTGTTTTATCTAGTTTTGTGAAATTCACTGGGCATTTTGGATTAAGGATCAATTTTCTCTAGACTGGCTATAAAATAAAGGTTATTTTGAAGTTATATTTATCTGCATCCTCAGAAGAAAGCAAGTATTAGTTTATAGCTCAGTCTACCTTACATCACTATTGTAAGGTAGACAGCTACCACAGAGCTTTTACTAAAAGAGTATATTGACTATAACGCTTAAAACACTTTGCATCAAAAGCAAGAATAGATCTCCGTAATGAGGAAAATGGAGATCAAAACCAGAAAACAGAAGGAAAATGGAAAACACCCTTAAAAATAGGAAAAGTTCTAGTAGTGCCAATTGAAAATAGTTGAAATACTAGATTTCAATTAAAGTACTATTTTTTTTTTACAAGGACTCAATAAATTCCAGAAGAAACTTGAACACAATAGGAAAAAATTAAACTTTTTTTTTTTTTTTTTTTAAGGACAAAAGAACACTGGGAAAACTGTAAAGAGCAGGTAGTTAGTTCTATTATCTGCAAGAGAACAATTAAACCATATTAAAAAAAATAAAAAAACTCAATAATTAAGCTAGTCATCCCAATTTTTCTACTATTAGAAACAGGATGTCTTGAAAATGGTTTCAAAAATTACCTTTCCATGCAATCTCTCATCTAAGCTTATATATCACCCCAGTAACAATCACTTATATAGATACAATATACATAAATCTCAAATGTATATAAATCTTTTTTCTATGATAAAACGCAGACGTCCACTGTTTTGAACAAAAATAAAAGCATGCACTGCAAGGTGGACACCTCACTTTGTTTCTCTCTCACCTCTTCTCAATTTCTGCCCTATCTGCTTTTACTGAGAGTTCTAAACCATATGATTTCTCCCTAGAGTAACAGGCAGTACCTGTATCTGAGATGTTCTCTGCAAGCCAAGAATCAGCTCTAAAGCTTACTCATGTTCATAATCAAAATACACACAGGAAATTCCACATACCTCCTACTATTTGCATTTAGAATTGACAGAGATGCAAAGGAGAGAGAGTAGGTTGAAGCCTGTAAAAGAAGAGGAGGCAAACCCCTCAAGTTTAGACGGACCTGGGAGAACAAGTAGCAATTAGCTACAGGTTTGTGAGAATCTTCATGTGCAAGAAAAAGGGCTCCCTCAAATAAATGGTCTTAAAGCCCAGTTCTTAATTATAGCGTTTTTTCATAGTTTCAGTGCTCTCTCCTGGTTTGTTACACCCAGGGCAGTTTCCATTCTCACCTGTCACACCAAAGCTCAGCCCACACCTTTCCAGGAGACTCTGGAGAGTCAGCCTGGCATCCCCTCCAGTTGCTCCCCAGCTTGTCCATTTACACACACAGAGCATCTTCATACAGACACAGGCCAGCATCACCCACATCCTGCGAACCTTCAGCCCAGAAAGCTGCTCTCCTTCAGTTGTAATAAAGAGTGACAGCGACAGCTAGAGCTTCATGATGAAATTAGCACTTTGTGACATGACTGAATATGACTTCTTATTTTAAAAGAAAAGCAGAATAAGAAAAAGTAGACTAAAAGGAAATTCTTGCTTCCAGGATTCTGTTTAATTGTTTTTGTTCAAGTTATTTGAGGCAGACAGAGGATAAACAAAATGAACAGCCTACACCTGAAAGCAAAAGAAGATGTGTTAGTAGGCCAGTTCTTTAATGAAATGTAAGGTTCAAATGTATTTAATTTGTCTTCTATGAAGAAAAAAATCTTAACTGCTGAAATACTGGTGTTTTCTTTCCTCTTCAGGTAAATTACAGAAAATTTAAAAGGGCTGTGTTTTACAAACATAACCTATATGTTGAATTCTCCTAGGGGTTTTAGATTAGGGCTTTAATCACTGTGGCACATAACTATTCCGTGCTCCACTTGAATCTCTTTTCTTAAAAATAAAATCTTGATCAACAGCTTTCCTTGAGAAATCCAAAATTTCTCAGTCAGAATAGGCCAGAGATGAGGAAGTAGAATCTTTCTCCTAGCAAAAGAGTAAGATACAAGAATGTAAATGGCAAACATTCTCAGACTCTTAGGCAACGCTATTTTAATAATACATATCATTTTCATCTTCAGCCATCTGAAACATTTACATGTGGGACCCGAAGCCAAAATATGCAATTATTTCTTTTTACTATTCCATTTGTGAAGATAACCTGTCAAATTAGTTACACAACCTGTAATACTTGTCCACTGAGTGCCATTTGAGCTTCCAAAACCAGCTTCGCTGTTTAGTCTTCTCAGCAACTCTCTGGTATAGATCAAAAGCAGTGACACTGCTTATTCTGTGCTCCAGTGTTTAACGAAACCAGACAGTTCTCTAATTTCTTAAGGTGCTTCAACAATTACATGATTTCTTCAAACAAAAATAATGTATTACAAACATGCACAGAGCCTTTGTAAATCAGGACATTAAATGATGTATTTCTAACATTAGACCTAAAGTCCTAGACCAACTTGAGCTAATTTACAAGTTAAGTGACTGCCTTTCCCTCACCCACCCCTCCCACACCAAAATGAGCATATAGCTATAGGGTGGGCCCTTTCCTCAACACAAATTTAAACTGGAGCAACAGACTTATTCGAATTGCTTGCAAAATTTCAGTACTATAAACCAGACTGTTCTATAAAACCTGCTATTCATCGTTCTATATCTCTTCCTTTTGCCAGTTGTAATAGCTGTGTGTTTCATCTGTGTGTATAAATTATTTTTTTTTAATTCCAAAAGCTTTACCAAAACACTCTCAGCCATTTTCTCACAAGGGAATCCAAGTCTCCAGTGCTTTTATTCTGAAGCTAGCAAACCACTGTGTATAGTTTTGAAAGCTGAACAAAATAGCACAACATCCTGATAAGAAAAGCCAGCTACTAAACTGCTAAACAATTACATAAAATTAAAATACCCAACTCCCACAAGTAGTATCCACTTTAATGTTAGATGAGATTTCCAATCAACTGATGCACACAAGCATGCACGTTTAGTATGTGTGCACATAAATATCACAATAAGATCTTCAACCATCATCTTCTGTATTCTTTCCTAAGACCATCTCAGGCCATCAAAAATATTCAAGAATCTCTTAAGCAAGGCACAAAACATATCTGATTGATTTCTAAGTTCACTGTGTTTTGGAGCACCAATCGACTTAACAGCATGCATTTGCAGTTTTATTGCTGGCAAACATCTTCCTTCCACCTTCCATGACAGTCAACCCTGTTTTGTTTTACTAGCCTTTCTGATCTAAGATGAAGAAATTGCTTGTCTAGGGAGAACAGAATTCTAAAAGGGCACAGAGACACCATTTTAATAGTTAAGATAGACAGCCATTCATAGAGGTTGGGTTAACATCAAGTACATTTCCTTGCGGCAAAGGAAAATGAATGACTACAGGTCCAGAAAAAGTAGCATGTAATTTACTGGGTTTGATTTTGTGCCTCCCTTGTCTTTGTGGGTTTGTAACACAGAGAACAGCAAATATGGTGCAAATGCTTCATAATAAAGTATCCAGCATCCAAAAGTTCACAGGCACATGAGTGTCAGTGAGACTCTATCAAGAGCTTTTCACTCCATTTTCCAAATGATGTACTGGTGAAGGCTGCGTGTTCACATCGAGACTCATCCCACCAAGCCCAAGCGCACTCAGCGGCTTTCAGTCAATGCCAGATTCACAATGTAGCCTCTCATTTACAGTAATAATAAAGGAGGGCTCAAAAGAAATTTCTGCTGCAGAAAATCCATCTGCAATATACTTCTCTGTAAAAAAAAAACCAACAATCTATGCGGGGAGACAGTATCTTAAGACAACATCAAGAATAAAAAAAAACCAAGGTTCCGTTGAAGGTGAATTCACACAAAAACAAACCTCACAGCTTGCCTACTCAATATTATTATCAGAAAAAAAAACCCAAATAATTGCTTTACAGAACATTCATATTGCTTAAAGTGCACATACTGATATTCAGCAGTAGTTAGCTACCTGCTTTTTGAGAAAAAAAAACAAAAGCAAAACAAACAAAATACCCACACAAACAAAAAACACACACAAACAAGAATCTAAGTCCCAATTTCACATAATAACTCCACTGTTAGCAGTTACCAGCCATCTCCATGGCACCTACTAGACTCCTTTACCAGACTCCCAATTACCTACATTCATCCTGCAGTTCATGTAATGACTTATCTGTATTTAAAATTCATAACTTCAAGCAGATGAATCAAGGTATCTGCAGTATAGCAATACCTGAGCTTTTAGCACAGTAACAACACATAATTTAATACTTTTCCAGCTATTTTATTTAAACCACATTCAATGGTTTGGCTCAAAAGTTCTTTGGATGCTTATTGCTGTGGTTCGCAGCAAATATTCACTGGAGACAAGCAATTTTAGGGGACATACTAATCATGCTGCTGTGAATGCATTTGTATCCTTGAAGAAGAGAAAGGCAGCTGCAGGATAAACTCCAGCTTCCATTCTCTGCTAATACAATTTCTCCTTCTCTGCCTTCATCAGTGACACTTGTCACTGGAAGACTGTGACCCAGTCTCCTCAGTTCAACATGTTTAATTACATTATTCACATGTAAAAAAAGGGGTAAACTGTACACAGAACACCAATGAAAAATCTGAAAAACTAACACAGCTTTTACAGTCCCTTCCAGTGTAAATCACATATAGCTTTAAAGAGCTATAATGACTTAAACCACAAGGGATGTTTAAAAGCATAGGATACGAAAGTCTCCAGGCGAATACTTACTTACAAGAACATCATTAGATTTTAGTCAGAAAAGACTAGAAGACAGGCAAGAGTTATGAGAGTGATCCTAAAAGGCAAAATATATTAGTAAAGTGTGTACAAGTCTTTTCTCAAAGAACGAAGCCATCAAATTCCTACTAGCATCCTGGCTTTCGGTTCACTTTTCATTAAGTGTCGTTAATTTTTGGTGTTAATCTCCTGCCAGCATGGACAGAAAAATATAAATTCTCATCATAAATTCTTCCTTGTGGTTTATAATACTTGGCAAATTTACTTCAACCATTTTGTCTGCAAACTACTTTCTAATTTTCTGCAAAAGAATTAGCCAGCCTGGTTGAGACAGAGTGCACTGCTGCCAGTACCTGATCTGTCCCAGTGCCTTTAATAACAGTACTGCGCAACGTCGTGTAAACACCACCCTTGCTCTAAGCACTGAAGAACAGGTTTTCCTATATAAACATACAGCTCCATCTGGGAGAGTTTCTCAATGTACGTTTTGAACTCTCCAAATAAATCGAAATATATGAAGTCACAACGTTTTTGTCTAATACAGCAAAATATTTATTCAATACTTCACAGCCGAACTACATTCTTTCCTCCACAGACCACATAACCAAGACAGTGGTGATGTTTTGTAGATTCATCTCTGTGTTCTTGCTGCCTGTACTATCAGCTCCTGCCAAGTTACATGAGTATCTTTAGCATGAATGAATGACTTACAAACTTCTAAACTGTTATCATTTTGCAATGACTGCTGGAAGGAACCAGACATACCTAACATCAAAACACTACTTTTATCTTATTTTCCTACGAGTCCCATTCATTATCTTATTGACCACAGCAAAGCTTTCTCTGAACTAAGAGGTCCTTCTCCGGTGTGGTAACTCCGGTCTGTTGCCCAGAAGGCGAAGTGCTTTGCAGCCGGTGCGCACTGAGCCGTGCTTAAAGAGTAAAACGATAAGCTCGCTGATTAACACTTGGGCGAGCCCCCGGGGCAGCGGCTGTGCCGCCCGAGCGGCGGTGCGGGGGACAAGAGACGGCACCGCGGGCTGCGCACCGAGAGCTCCCGCAGGTGACCCGCGCACCGCCCGGCGTTCTCAGGCACCTGGTAAACCCACGGCACCACTGCAAACAGCTTTAATCCTCTGCCTCCTAAGGCTCTCTCGCGGTATTAGTGCTACACCGAGGAACAGCTGTCGGGTTTATACACTTCCTTAAAGGTTTACGGGGAGTTTCCCAGGCTTTAGAGGCAAACGGGATTCGTGCCTCGGGTGCGAAGCGGTAAGCAGGTTAGCTCTGCCCCTCCTCGGCTCTCCCTCCGCCTGCCGCTGCCGGCGCAGCGGGCACCGCCCGGGCTGTCCCCGCCCGGGACACCTGTAGCGTGCACCGGGTGGGGCCCGCTGTCACCGGCCACCCGCAGCCCGGCCGGGGAACGCGGCTCAGCCCCGCGCCGCCCCAGGCCAGCGGGGGGAGCCCGGGCGCGCAGGCAGGACAGCACAAAGCGCCTCCGCCCGCGGCTTTGTTCGCGACGGGGCCGCGCGCCGAGCCTCCTGCCGCAGCCGCGCTCCGCCGCCCGGCCCGGCCCCGCTGACAATCCGGCCCCGGCCTCCCCGCGCCCCCCTCAGCCTCCACGCTGCCTCCTACCTTGGCTTTCCCAGCCTCCAGCTTCTTCAGCCGCTCCTCGTCCTCCATGGCGTCTGTGCGGGAGAGCAGAGCGTTACCGGCGGCGGGAGGCGGAGCCCACCCCGCCCCCTGCCTCAGCCGGGGCGCACACGCTTCTGTCCTGCCCTGTCCCGTCCCTCCTCACAGCGACGACAGCTGCCGTGGCGGGGCCACCGGCGCCGCCATCTTCATCTCCACGTAAACACGCGGCCTGGGAAAGTGACGTTTGGCCGCCCGCTCCTCCTCCTGTCGCCGGCCCCTCCTCCCCACCGAGCCCCGGCCGCGCCGAGCGCCTCTGGCCGGCGGCGATCCCCGCCCGGCGGCGAGTCCTTGCGGAGTCGCCTGCGGAACCGCGGGTTTGCAGCCGCCAGGCCGAGCGGCACGCAGGCACCAGGGACAGCCGGCGGCGGGCACGGCCGCAGCCGCCGCGGGGGAGGCCGGCGGGCACACCCCTCTCCGCAGCCAGCGGGGCGGGGGGGTTCTCTTCCCACAAAGAACTGCAGCGGCAAGACGCCGTGATTTGCTGTTGCTTTGATACCAGAGTCTGAACAGACAGTACCTGAGCTTTGCAGGACTGCTGCCTTCTGCTGTCTCTCAAATCCACCCTCTCTGGCTGCAATGCTGATTTTGACAGTTTTTGATTTTCTAAGTGTTTTCTCGCTCCTACGCGCGGCTCACTAAATCGCAAGCTTCCTATAGCATGGATCCTATAGCTTGGAAATACATGAACAACCTTTTTGAGCGTGTGTCGCCCACTATGTAAGGGTGACAACAAAGGATGTGTAGACCCCTGTTTAAATGACACAATACGCGCCCATCATGCTGTAGCGGTTCAAATAGGTATGCTAAAATCACAATGGGGAATATGGCACGTGGCAATTAAATGCTAATACGATTTCTATACTTCAGCATTCGAGACAAAGCAATATTCTGGAATTGCTTAATATTGTCTACTAAATGTGTGCCTTGCAAGTCTAATAGCAAATGTGCTTTTCCTTTCAGTTACCCCTGAAGTCGGTTCTGTTTGTGGTGGTGCGATGGATGGCAAAGGCTTACACATTCCTGGCAAGCCTCGTTGCATTGGTGTGTAACAGCTGCATGTGAACAAGCAGATTCCTTGTACTGCGTTTGGAACCATTTTGCTTTATTACATGCAAAATCTAAAATCTTTCTGAATTAACTTAGGTCTCAGTCTTGCTGATCTTTTAAACATAATTCTTTAGTATACATTCTTTCCTCTCTTGAATTTTCCAGCGAAGACCAGATATACCCAAAGAGAAAAAATGCCAAAAGAAAACATTATTTGTACAGTATTACTGACCAGGACAGGGACGAAAAATCTCCTAGCAGCAGATTTCTGTACCCATATTACTGCCAAAACCAAACTAAACCTACAGTCTGAAATTTTTAAGGATTTTTCACTCCTTCTAAAGATACTACATTTCATAGCAAAGTCTGAAATCATCTACTGATCAGTGCATGTATTGTGCATTCCTGTACTTACAAAACCATGTCCCCAACCTTCAGTCAGAAAGGAAATTAATACCATTTATGTCCAAAGAAGAAAACACCATCCATGGTAGAAATTACAAATGCCTACATTATACTTTGTTTGAAGCAAGTGTGTGTTTCAGTTAAAATTCTCAGACTTTGGATGAAAAACATGTTATAAACAGCAAATGAACACAAAATTAAGAAAATATTAAAGAGAAAACACTTTTATAGAAATACTAATTTGAGTTCATTCATGAAAAATGTGTTGTCAAGTTAGTGGGAGACTGCACAAATTGAAGTTTTTCCCAACAATTACGAAGGCCTGGAGGCCCCTGAGGGAAAACTTAAGTCATCTTTTCTGTGCCAATGACGTTCCTCTGGGCTGAGGGAGGCTGCTGTCACAGAATTAGCTGTTAGGTGTCAGTAAAATTTCACACATACATGACAGTATGATAGTAATTTGGTAATCAATAAATACCCCATTTAGAAGATTACAAACATTGCAAATTGCTTCATTAAATGAGTTCCTGAGTTAACACTAAGAACTGATGGGCCTAATTTTCCTCTCACTTGAAGACTTATATCCACGTAATTCTACTGGATTTTAGTTAAACACCACTTATATCCACGTAATTCTACTGGATTTTAGTTAAACACCTAATCCATGACAATGAAGTAATGCAAAACAGATTGACAAACTATAATAGAGTACTCTGGAAATTACCATTGGATAAAATATCCCAGGGAATAATATTTCTGTATTCTCTCAACATTAGAAGAAGAACAGAACATCCACTCCTAGGGGAAAAAAAAAAATCCATACAGTATGATTTCCCACTTCAGCTATTTAAATTCCTATTTTATCATTTATGCAAGGTGAGCTGACTGGAATTCACAACTTGGTTAGCTAGTTAAACTTTCAGTTATAGAAAGGCATTAATCTTGTTTACTTAATTTTCAGAACTGACCAATACTTCCTAAGAATGTAAGATAGCACCCAACCTTCAGGCTAATAACTACTACAAAAATTGATTAACTTTCTAGCACTCATCAAATTCACATAAGTTAAACATGTGTAAACTGCCTTCAGCAGCAGCATTCATGAACTGAACCAGATTAACAAGGTAAAAAAAAATAGATCAGGCATTCTCCAAAATAGGGATGACTGCTGTTTTGCCCCAGGCTTATTGTTATATACAAATGTATTGATTATTGGAAATTTTATTTAAAACTACACAGAACCAGCTTTGCGTATCAGACCTAATTTTCAGTGGTGTTTGTCTGTAAACAAGGACAAAGGCCTCTTCATCTACAGCATTTTCTCTAACAATGAACCTCTACCTTCTTCCTACCCTTTCTGGTTCCTTCATTCACTGTTCAGTGAAGATACGCCTGGTGACTCCTATTGTGGTACTTGAGTGCACTGTGAAGCCAAAAGATGAAGCCTAAAGACCACGTGTGATAAAGCCACAAAGTTCCAGTTAGGAAATTCAAATTCTGTCATAGTCCACTGAGGAAAGAATCAGAGGGCTGTCAGATCATAACCTGCTGCTGGTAAATCATATATGCAAACATGATGCAAAAATTACAAAATATCACAGGCCCAAACTGTTTTTTTAGGTGTCATAAGTATCAACAATACCACTTAATAATGGGACAATCCAATTCTAATCTATTTCCTTTGAGAAAAAATGCATATTGGAATGGAAGACTTCTACATCAACCATGTAAGATTCCCTGAGTGAGCTTGTAAAAACAAAATGTGATTTGACTTATATCTTCATACCACCATACACAATAACCATGCTACTTTGTCTTTCTTAAGAGACCTACAAAGGCTTTTAATTGTAAGTATCTGTATTTGGTCAACGTAATGTGGTAAAGGATTAGTCCTCCAGCTAATGGATATGCAACCTCTGATACATATGTCCAGCCGTTCTACTGGGACATTAGATCTGCTGTACAAAACCCACCTGATGGCATTACACAATTATAGTGAACATCAAACAGACCAAGTATGAAATATAAGAAACGCCTCCATCTGAAAGGTGACCATGCAGAATGTTCAGTCTGATCAGGACACGCACCTGCTCTCACTGAACCTTGTGGGAATTCCAGGGCTGATTGTACTCATAGTAAGGCAGGGCCTCAGCATGTACCTGTCACAGAGCTTGTGAACCACCTCAGCGTCACAAAGAATATGAGATTGGCTTAATGACTAGCTTGCCTTTGCCTTTGCCACAGTCTGCTGTGGCAGCTCTGTCCCCGCCACCCGCCCTGCAGCTGTGCTGAACGTCGCTTTGTGCCGTGGTTTCCCTGAGCCCCACTCTGCTGGCATGGTTGCAGCAGGCAGGTGGTTTAGGTAAAATGTGTAAAGTTTGTAATTTTAGAGACCGCTTGTAGGTACCGCTGAGTGAGGATTACAAAATCATATTCATTTGCTGTTAACAAGTGCAAGTCAACTCAAATTTCAAGTAGAGCTTGGCCTATTGTATTTAGATATGTAGATATTTAGTCTGACTACATGTTATAAAAACATTTTTAAAGACTTCAGCCACTTTCACCTCAGAGATTTTTGAGGTATGATACTTATGTTAGGACTGCCTTGAACACTCTCTTAGACCAACATTCTCTCCTTCAAAGCAGGGCACAATAAATGCAATTACTGAATAAATAGTGAGGCTTGGTGGCTAACAGGTAGGGGAGCTAGAGGTGTATGGAAAGCATCTTCTGATTTAAAGTTTGGTCTTTGTTGTTGTTTTGTTGGTTTGTTTGGGTTTTGTTTGTTTTGTTTTTTTCTTTTGAGAATCACTGGAGAAGCATGGTTGTATGAAAACTTACTAAATGGGCCAACTGATGAATATATACAGAATCAAGGTCCCATGTAACAGCTAAGATATCTATTCTCTTGCATGTATTTTTTAATGAAAAAAATTACCAGAGCCTATGGAACAACATGAGCACTGAGGATGAAAATAGAATTTTCCAACATAAGGAGAAAATGTTACAAAAAAAAAGGAATTTTTAACCCGTATCTGCAGCTGTGGAGTTAGACAAATTTATATTAAACATTGCAACCAGTGTCCCACCAGTCCCAGTGTCTAGTATTTGTCACTCCTAAGCTGAAGTAAGTTTATTGAGGTTTGTTATAACAGGTGACCAAAGAAATCAGACACTATAACCTTCCACACACACATATGTGATTCAAGCATTCACTTAATATATTAAAAAAGTGGGCTTGCTAACATGCTTCAGTCACATACAGACAAGTCTAACACACAAAAGTATTTTTCTTGTTTCCAAAACTAAACATTTTTCTTTTGCTGAAAAGACAGTAAAATAACTCACACAAATGTTGTAAAGCACAGACCTCTTGTGATATTACGGTAACACATACCTCCTGGAGATGTGTGTCTTTGTTTTCTGAATCCCAGAGTTGTACAGCTTATAGTTTGACAAATTGTAAGCTCCACATACCTTTTTTTAGGCATACTTAGGTCTTTTACTTATCACTTAATTAAGACAAATACTGTGGTATTCGATTGCTGTTTTGATGTAAATACTGTAGCTAGGAAGAAGCAAGACTTTAGCTAAGAAGTTTTGTGAGATGAATAATTTAATCTGCAGGCATAATATATCAAGGTAGGTAATTTAAGTAAGCTTGCAGTTGATACAACTAATTAATTAAGTGACACAGAAGCATTAAATTGACATTTGATACTTGAGGTATGAACAAAAGATTAATTTCTACCACAAATCAGTTATTTATTTCAGATATATGTAGAGCTATTATAGTATGCATTTCTTTATAACCAGTCACAACTGTCCAAGTTTACATAATGGTTCAGAATATAATTCTCCTGTACCTATTGCATATGTAGGTATAAAAGACAGTTATTTTCCTACTGTTCTGGTATTTTATATTGTCAAGCATTACTAATGAAACTCCATTTAGAAGGCAGAAGAATTTACAAGTTTAACAGAATAGCCACATTTCAGCATAATAACAATTTATCAGTGTGAATACATTTCTTTTCAAATTTATTCAAACTATTCACCTGACAGATCAGCATTCCCTGTTGTTTTTTTTTTTTTTTAGAAATTTCAGAATTTCCAATGGTATCTGAGATGAGGTGCTCTGGGCAACTGAACTGGCAGCACAATTATAAAATCTAGATAAGCTATAGCTTCCTAAAACTCTAACTAATTTAATGTATTCATATTTGGGTGCTAAAATAAAGAAGGTTTCTGTCATTTGTATTTTAACAAGTCTCAAAATATATTAAAAATGCAATTACTTTCATAATGAGAATTACTCATAAATTGTTGTATCACACTGGGACCCATGCCATTTTTAAACATTTTTTATGGGGAAAAAAGAGCTGCCATGCCGGGTAATCCCATATGAACTAATAAGTACAATGAATTTCCTGAGGCTTAGCTTCAATACTTATGGGAAAAATCTTCTGCTACCTCAAGTAAATGGTGTTGCGGACACAGCAGACCTGAGAGAAGTTAGTAGGACTTCCAAAGACAGTGTACCTCAGTAACACTACGGCAAAAGGATTTCGCAGAATCATAGAATGTCCTGAGTTGGAAAGGACCCATAAAGATCATCGAGTCCAACTCCTGTCCCTGCATGTGACAACCCCTCAGTTCACACCATGTGTCTGAGGGTGTTGTCCAGTCTCTTCTTGAACACTGTCAGGCTTGGGGCTGTGACACCTCCCTGGGGAGCCTGTTCCAGTGCTCCACCACCCTCTGGGTGAAGAACCTTTTCCTAATGTCCAGCCTAAATCTCCCCTGGCACATCTTCCTGCCAGTCCCTTGGGTTCTGTCATTTGTTTTCAGAAAGGAGAGATCAGTGCCTCTCCTTCCTCTTCCCCTTGTGAGGAAGCTGTAAACCTCAGTGAGGTCTCCTCTTAGTCTCCACTTCTCCAGGCTGAACACACCAAGTGAGTTTAGCTGCTTTTCAATCCGAACTGACAAGAAAAGATGCTGGTACACTGCAAACATGGACAGAACTTCCTGCTTCACCCTCACGAACGCTGTGCGTCAGAGCCTGCCTGGACAACACAGCTGTAACTGTGGTGACTTCACAGCAGATGTGATTGTTTACCTGTTGAAAGAGATTTATATTTATATATATATTTTTTTCTTATTTGCACTTTTAAGAAGGCAGGGCTGGCTACTGCCTGGCCAAGGCACCAAGTGCTGGCTGGCCTGTGTTCCTGGCTGGCACTCCCTCTGTGCAACTGCAGCTTTTCTTGTCACCAAACTTGAACATGTTCTTGAAACAAATTATTTTATACTTGCTGCAATAAACCTCGCCGTTTAAATACTACATAAGTTAAGCACGGGGGGCTGTAGAAGGCTTCACAGGGGATCGTACGGCGACCTGGGGGGACATCGCTTTTCTGGGTAATAGCTGGGATAAAGATTCAGGGATATTTTTATCTTACGCTGCCATCTGCTGGCAAATGGCTTAATTACAACTAAAATGATGAGTAAAAGGGCTCTGCAAGGCGGCAGCACTGGGAACACAGCCAGCCTCGAGTAATGGAGGTGTCTGCCTGTCGCCCTCCCCGCTGTCACCCAGGGTGGCAACCATGGGGAGGGCAGGTGTCCCCAACCGGCCTGTCGCTCCAGCAGCCTCGTTATATTTTAAATTTAGAGGCTGTAAAGAGCAAGGTGAAAAGCCAGCCCCGTGATTCCTGGTCAGCGCATGTGGCTTGTAGTCGGTGAGGTGAAATTCGGTCCTTGATGGGCTTTGACCCATGCTCATGTAAAGGTGTGGCAATGTGATTACAAATGGGGGCCATCTTCTGTGTTGGCACAACGTAAAAGGAGAAACTAGAAAATTCTTTATTGTTGCCCCTGTAACAAGGATGGCAGTGAGCCCAAGTGCCTTCCTGCTGCCCGCCTACAGCCACAGCACATTGGGGAGGTATTACAAAAAGTTGTATCCATCAATCTTTATAGTACGGAAGTGTACTAACATTAGTTCATGTTATACACTGTGATGTAATGAGGCAGTGGAATTTTATAGGACATTTCAGTATTGTTCATGCTTAAGTAAAACTAAAGGGCAGTCCAGCTCTGAAAATAATGACTTTGCTTCTTGGAAGCTTAGAGGTGTCCATGAAGGATAAAGGATAGCCCTGGGCAACCAAGATAAGGCCAGTATCCTAGCCCCTCTGATATGGCTTTGAAACCCTCCCAGAATTGTCTGGCATCGTAGATAAGTAATACAGCAAGAATGACTGCAGGGACATCTGGATCAACAAACAGCAAGAATGCTGCAAAAAATATAGTTGCTTTGCAAAGTTTTACTATGATTAGAAATCAGTAGTGTAGGTGTTAGTGATTAGTCAAATTGTGTTGTACCTGAATGTTTAAAGGTATAGGAATGTATAAACCCATATTTGGGATGCCCTGATTTGTCTGAGATAGCTCATGTGTATGAATAAATATTTACCCTTGTAATTCAATACTTTGTGTCCTAGCTTCTCTCCTCAGTTGATGTTGGCCAGATGTAAATGTTTGTTACAAAGGTGAAGAGAACTGTGACCTGGCTGCTGTGTCCATCTGTCTGACCAGCACTGGAAATGGCTGCACTGTGATCATCCAGGGCCAACCTGTATCATTTTTCCCTGTATTTGGCACATATCTCAGTGTAAGTAAAGTAAAGCACTTAGTAGACAACTGTCATGGGAAAAGGTAGAGCCTGGAAAGCTTGCTTTAAGGTAGGAGAAAGGTATCTAGTTGTTTGGGACACTGCTGCTTTCACTGGTCTCAGTGAAAGCACCTTGAGCGCTTTTCCAGTCATTAAGTAAAATGATGTTTGGAGGCTGCAACAATTTTGTGGAGGGAAGGAAGAAAGGAAGGAAGGAAGGAAGGAAGGAAGGAAGGAAGGAAGGAAGGAAGGAAGGAAGGAAGGAAGGGAGGGAGGGAGGGAGGGAGGGAGGGAGGGAGGGAGGGAGGGAGGGAGGAAGGAAGGAAGGAAGGAAGGAAGGAAGGAAGGAAGGAAGGAAGGAAGGAAGGAAGGAAGGAAGGAAGGAAGGAAGGAAGGAAGGAAGGAAGGAAGGAAGGAAGGAAGGAAGGAAGGAAGGAAGGAAGGAAGGACGATATTTATCTGGGTTGCCATGAACGGGGACTGTACCTCTGATGCACAGACAGAAAAAAGGGTTCCTGATGTAGAGAGCTAAGCAATATTGATAACTAGTAAACTTATGTGCAGGACTTTAGGGGCAAAGGGAGAGGACAAAACAGTGCCAGAACTTGAATTATATTTGCTGAAGAAGTAACCTCAATCATATTGATCCATGATATTGCATGACCTTGTGTTCTTTGTTGTATGTTTTGGGAAATGTCAACATTTAAGGCCTGCTATGGTCCTCACAGACTCTTCAGTTCATAGAATCATAGGACATTTAGGGTTGAAAGAGATGTTAAAGATCATCTAGTTCCAACACCCTGCCATAGACAGGGATACCTTCCACTAGACCAGACTGCTCAAAGCCCCATCCAACCTGGTCTCAAACACTGCCTGGGATGGGGCATCCACAACTTCTCTGGGCAGCCTGTTCCATTGCCTCACCGCCCTAATGGTGAAGAATCATAGAATGTCCTGAGGCAATGTGCCTGGAAGGGAGGGATCCACAAGGATCATCGAGTCCGACTCCTGTGCCTGCATATGACAACCCCACAGTTCACACCATGTGTCTGAGGGTGTTGTCCAGTCTCTTCTTGAACACTGTCAGGCTTGGGGCTGTGACACCTCCCTGGGGAGCCTGTTCCAGTGCTCCACCACCCTCTGGGTGAAGACATTGTGTGGAGATGGAAATGATATGTGGTAATCTGTGTTCATGCAACATTACCTGTTTAGGTTTGTAAATGCTGACACGGGAGCGCTGGGGAACTTCACTGGACCATGCTGAGAGCTTACAAACGTGAGTAGACCTGATATTGAACGCATTGTTGATTAAAAAAATTTGGTGACTTTCAGCAGTGATCTATGTAATGTGCTCTGGAGGTTGTGAATTAATTGTTTTTATCTTTAGTAGTGGATAGAAAAAGATTGATGCATATGTGAGTCTGCTACCTGAAGAAAATTAACAGGTTGTTTCCATGCACTTGAAATGTTATCACTGGGCTGTTAAAGCTTTTTAATTTGAATTCACTTACCTGTCTTAACAATGTGAAGATTTAGGGTAATGAGCATTATTTATAGCTGTTCAAATCGAACCTGACAGAGACTGGAGAGTAAATCAATTTACTCTGAGGTGAGCACCTACTGTCTAGTCACCCGGATTGGACCCTAATTTTCATCTCCATTAGCTATAATCATAGCTAGATAGCTATATGTAGATTACTGTACTGGGGTGGGCTGATCTTGATCTAGTCCTTTCTAAATTATTGATATGACACTTGTGGAAAGAAGTGGTCTCTCAGTGTCTCTGTTGGTGTTACTTGCTGCAGTGCCTGTTCTGCTGCTCAGAATCTGCATGTTTGCTGTTCATTATTTAAACAAATAAACAAAACGTCAGATTTAAAATAGTGGGGTTTTTAAACAAAAAATAAATTACTTTTTAAGCCACAGGAATGTTGCCAGCATTTTATCCTGAGAGGTCTGAATCCCATTCTATTCTGAAACCTATTTTGTCGCTTTTGAGACTTTTATCTTCTGAAGCTTACTTTGTGAGCATATTCAGCAGCTAGGTTTTGCGGAGTTTTTAAAAAAGCATGAAAAATCCCAGTTTCAGTTAATAGGACAAAGGTTTAATTCACTTCAGTAGGCTGCCTGCGTCACTGGCTGAGAGAGTGAGCTGAGATTTAGGACTTTGAACCTGTTTTTTGGCACTAGGAGAGTGACGTCGTTTCCTGAGTTGTGTGGCCGTCCTGGAAAATTCAGAAAACTGCGATTTTTAAACAAGCAACTTTATTTAAATACCAAGAAATGACACATTATGCTGAAACTCAAATAGTAAACTCTACATTAAAAAATACTTCAAACCAGTGAAGAGGAACTCTGAAAAGGTGTGCTTCATACAGCTCAGGAAATTTTAAACTTATTGCCATAACGACATTTTGTAAAATAGTTAAGCTTTACGAAATAAAACATATCATTTCTTTGCAACCATGAAACAAAGGTGTTCTAAACTAGAATCAGGTGTTGTAATATCCCATTATTACTGACAAAAACTTATTTGGAATGAGATTGCTGTGGAAAAACAGCTAAATAGCTCTTGAACCGTTATTTATAAAGTATATATAAGACATAGCTGGGGAGTGTTTGAGGGAAAACATTTATGGGAAATTCTAGATGGCATTTCAGTTGCCATGATTTATACTGGTTCTCAGTACTGTCTGTGTGAAGCTAAGTATTCTGAGGCTCAAAGTTAATCCAGAACTGGGAAAGTTTCGCACAAGATTCAATTAATATTAGCTATTCCTTCTTCAAGAGCTGGCAATTCTATTTTACATTTCTTATAAATGATGCTCTGAAATTTTAATGTAACAATCTGGCTCCATGACAAGATCAAACATCCACATATTGTACTTTTGAGTTTGAAGTACAAATTAACTTTTTAACAGTCTGAGTTACTACTAACTTGTAGGATCATTTTTAGGTAGAGATTTTACGTAATTGCTTGCATTTTCTTATTTTGGTTAGAGTTTTTTTATCTTTTTAATCTGTAGCTAATGTAGAAAAAAGCCTCAGTATATACTTGTTTTCCACTCAACTTGGTTGCATTGTATGTTTTTAATTTTTCGTCACCTCCAGATGAAGAACCATGCAAGAAGAACACAATGAGGGTATGTACAGCTTCTGATCCGCATAGCAATCATCTGAGAAATGTGAAGAACACATCCCTCTCCTAACATGAATGATTTCTAGCTACTAGACTTTCAGTGGGGACTGTATTCAGACTGATGCCTTCTCTGGCTTCAGAAAGAAGAGAATAGAGTAGTGATGGTACAGAACCACATGAAGAGCAAGCTGATGTGGATTAGAGTCAGACAAGAGACATTGGGTGTTCTGAGGAGACTGATAACAAGCAGGGTCTGAAGCAATTCCTGATGATCAAAGGAACTAGCAATCCACTCATTACCATTTCATTTAACCTTAACCATGGGTCATTCTGTGAGTTTCTTGAAAAACATTTGGAAAAATATTATCATGACTGATACAAAAATAAAAAAGATTCTGGGAAGTTTCCTGGAATCCTTTCTTCATTCTGGTAGTAACAACAATGTGGAGAAAAAAGATTATTGGTTTTTGCTTCTTTGGGTTGTTACCTAAAAATCTTTGTGACAAGTTGAACAGAGCACCACAAATATTTTCAAGCAGAGTAGAACTGGTAGATGACATAACTTCTTTGTGAGGTCACCTGTGCACAGTGAAAACCAAATGGCTTTTTAAAGAAGGCCATTTCTAGAAATGTCTTATTCCTTCTATGGAGCAGAAAGTGACAGCTAGAATTGAGTGTCTCTAGATATTTTACAGAGAACTGAGAACTGTTGACTCTTCTCCCTGGCTGTGTGTGGCTGATATTTTAAACATATCTAATGAACACATTGAAAGAAATCTTAGAGGTAGCAAGGAGAGTTTTCTCTTGATTGTGTTGAAAGAGATGTGGATAGGCTTATTCTTGACTATTTGCACATTATTTTTCTTTCATTCAGAATCTTCAATGACAAAATATCTCATCTCATATAGTCAGAAATCTACATTAGACATGAAACAGATTTGTATTCTGTGTACAAGTGCATTAAGCAAAGTGGAAAAGCTTGATTATAACTGAAATTTACAGAAATGGCAACCTTGCTCTAATTAAAAGAGACTTGAACCTAGACTGAAAACATTATGCATTGATTAATCAGATACAGCTATTACTTTCAAATAGAGAACCTTTTGTGTGAGAATTCCTTGACCAGATTTTTTTTTTTTTTTTTTTTTAAGGAGGTTTTTCTATATTACTTTGAAAAAGTTTTGAATTCTTTTTTTCCCTTAAATAAACAGCTGTAAGCAAATGTTCTGACATTAGTACTGGAATTCTCTGCGGTGGCCATAAGAATGTTCTGATGTTTGACCTGCCAAATGTGAAGGCAGCGGACCTCTAGAGAAGTACTGGTATACTTCTGCGAGGATTGGAATGGAATCGGTGATGGCACAGACTGATGGTAGCAAATGACTGAAAGAGGTGCAAGGAAAGTCGGTCTGTTGCCCCAGTGTCTTGGGGACAGTTTCATTGAATGCTACAGAAGTCTTTGTGGGAGATAAGACAAGATTGTTAAATACGGTAAGAAGGTCCCTGTCACAAACAAAAAAGTAATGTGATGCCTCCAAGTATGGAAAAGGGTTTTTGTTTTTCAGATGCATTTTTTTCCTGCAGTTAAATTACAAGTTCTTCAAATACATACATATATGCACTTATCTGCTTATCACACAACTAATCTTTTCACTTAGTCTTCATAAAAGTAGGTTTCTATTGCTTTGTTTCCTCTTCCTTTTTAAGCTACAGTGTGTACATCTATCTTCGGTCAGAAATCTGGGCAAAATCTAATCCAGTAATTTGTGTGTATGCAGGTTTATCAATTTACTTTTGTGATTGAATATTTAGTCTTTGGAGATGTAATTTTAATTTCTGGTTAACAAGAAAGGCATTGTTCTTTGTTAGGTTTCTTCCACAGTTGTGTTTTTCTTACTATTTCCTCTTGTTGGAATGCCTGGTGGAGAGAGGGTGCCAGGAAGGCTTGATCCTGACTCCTGTAAAGGAAAAACATTGAGGCAGGTTGTACTTGTCTTCTAGCAGGAACTTTAGTTTCATTTTTGTCTTAACTTTTGTCCAAAGAAGAAGAAGGCTGTCTTTTCTTTACAGTAGGAAATCAGAGTGTAAAAATAGGATTTTTTTTAATTGTCTAGCTGTTACTATTTAAAGAAATAGGTGAGATAAGAGAAAATGGATCCAGATCCCTCAGGAATGAGTAGAATTATGTGGTTTTAAAATCTGAGGTAGTCTATATGTGCAGTTGGTGCATAATTAAGAAGGCCGTCCAGTAAAGACTGGTTTTATTTCTCTTAGTGTTATTTTCCGGTAGCTAAAAAGGTGGAGATTCTAGAGACCTGCAGCGATTGTGTGAAGACTTTTTGTCTATTTCAACATTTATTTTTATTGCAGTGCCATTTTTTTCTTTATGGTGAATACATGAAAGTTACCAGGAAAAGTTAGCATAAGCTGCACTTTTAAGACAGTGTAAAATAGTAAGAGCAATATCTCTAATAACTACTGTAGATCAGTGCTTGAAAACAGATACTCCAAAATGTCAAGCTTCATATGTATTCCTTGGCTCTGAGAGAAATTGCGGTAAATGTTGATTTTAGAGAGAGTTTCTCTGACTGCCAATGGAAGGACTATAACACATTTATAGGGAGTAAAAATTGGAATGAAACATGCCAGAGTAAAACAGCAATTACTTCCTTTTTGCTAAGGGGAGAGAATTAATTTAATAAATCATTAGGACAATAATTGGGGATATATTTGAAATATGGCTTAGTTATTAGAAGTTATAATTTAATTAAATGATAAATTAGAAATAATGAGAAATTTGTATATAATTCACCCCAACCCCAAATTTCCATTAGGGAATACGGTTTTTTTTATTAGTGTGTATGTGAAAGGACAGATTTTATGAAGGCAAAATACAGCAATAGTAGCTCTTAAATGGAAAAAATGACTGTTACTGGAAAGGGTAAAGCCCATTGTATTTAAAAATTAGAAGTAGATCATATATCCTACCTCATTTTGTCATATGAATGCTGCCACCCTGGTTATATGACTGTGTTTTGAGACTGTCTGTGAATGAGGTTGAGACACTGATAAAATGGAGAGTTCATTGTAAGACCACAGAGACATTCAGGGGGCTGGAGCATCTGACAAATGAGGAGACATTAAGGGAACTGCATTTGTTTGGCCTGGAGAAAGAAAGGCAGAATGGTGGGGAACCCAGCTAATAGCAGACTTCTACTCCCTGAACAGGCATCCCAGGAAGATGAAGCCACACTCTTCCTCTCAGGGAAACAGAGAAAGAACAGAAGCCAGTAAGAGGATTTCTCATTAGATATGAAGAATGAGAATGGGTGAGCACTGGAAAAGACAGCCCAGAGAGTCTGTGGTATTGTCACCTTTGCAGATTTTCAGTGTCTGACAAGGCAGGGCCCCAATCCAACTGTGAAATCAGCGTGCTGTGAGCAACAGATTGAATCACATGGTCTCTAAAGATCCGTACCAAACAAAATTACTCTTTGATTGTAGTGTCTTTTAATTGAACTTTGTAAGATACAGAAAGATGCATGTCTTGTCAGTGTGACCGTTAATGTCAGCTTAATAGGGAATATAAAACATTTTGCAATTGTATGTGAAATAAACATAAGGTGCATTGGTTGTTTTGTCATTGTGCAGTCTATAAAAAAATACTTTCTGGATAAAGTATGTTTCTTAAAGTATTTTCAGAAAAGCAGAATTATGTTTTCAGTGTTTTCATTCCTGATTCTTATCTTTCCCTGCAAAACTGATAGTCTTGCTAGTAAAGCTTTTTAGTTCTTCTTTCTAGTAAAGTTTTGTTAGTTTCTACCAGAGGTAGTAAACAGCGGGTGCTAGCTCCCAGATAGTTTCTCTTCTTCTATGATATTTTATCATAGAACTTTCTCTTTGGAAAAAAGCTACACCCCTTGAAGAATAAAAATTACTCTGAAAAGCAAATCTCTTTTCTTACTCTCCTTTATACCCTATGTGATCATAGAAAGCAGAGATATAAACTCTTCAATATTACTAGGATGACAGCTGGTTTAAGAACTGGAACAAAGTGCCAGTTGCTGGCACACCTGAGGAAAAAATTCTGTGATATGGGAGAAAGTGATGACAGAGTAGGAATTGTATGGTTAAAGAAGCCACGACACAACTCGTGAGAAGGATCTATGTAGGCCTAGACTATTAAGCCCATTTTGTCTCAGAATTGTGAAGGATTAAAAAAGCAACAAAACTCCTCTGCTTTTATTGCCAAACACTCTGCCCATATTGCAGCCAGGAAGGGCCAAACCAGCCAGGCAGAACTGGTAAGAGACAGTGTTTCTTTTCTACTGAGAATAACTTTCAGGAGAGAAATAATTTTCTATCATGGTTTCTGAAGCAAAGGAACTTGAAGAAAACATCTAGACTCTGAGGCGATTCAGACTAAAAGCCTACACATGATGCGAAAGTCCTATGTTTCATCTATGCATTATACAATTTTTAAAAGAATTCCTTTCTTATAGAAAACAGCTTGAAAAGGGGCTGGGTATAGCACTGATTTTGTCTGGAGTTGTGAAGGAAGTTCATCAGCCAAATTTTTGTCAGCTCCATGTACTATCTGACAGAAGTATTTCTTACTGTGAAAGATAAGTAACCAAATACTCTCTAGGGAGAACTGTGGCATAACTGGCTCGCAAGACAGAAATTCTTACTGGACTGTAAGAGTTGCCAAACTACTCAATATGTTCTAGACCTTTACTAGCAGAGATTAGCAGACCTGTTTGAAGGTTTTTCTATATAAAACCTCTATAGGACTTGTTAATAATAATAGAGTTCTTCACAGCCTGTTGAGCCAAAAGCTGAAAAGCACAAGAGATGGTGTTTTTTGCATCTGTGTTTGACTGAATACTGATGAGGGGGTTCTGTGAACGTTCTTATTTATCTTCATGTTCTGTGTGGATATATGCCATTCTAAATGAAGAAAAATGATTGTTAGTTATTGGTAAAAGATGGTGTTGCAGAAAAGTTATCTCCAGGTCTTAGAGAACAGATAAGATAAAGAAAATTACCTGAGTGACATAGAATACAAGTTGCCTAGTGGATGGGGTTTTCAAGAATTACATACAGAATATATGTTGAAATATGAAGAACTACATAGTTTCTGGAAAAAGACCTAACATACAAGGTACCCATTTGGTTTAGATCAGCTGTTGTGTCTTTCACTGAAAAAGCTTTTGGAGCTGGAATTGAAAGAAAGATAAGAGTTGGCACAAAGCTCCCGAAGTTATAATTGCATTAGAATTTGTACTCTGTATGAACTTCTAGAAGTTTCCTTACAAAGCAATTTCTCTAAACAAATATGAGAATCATGCTCTTTCCTCTGTGGTAGAATATAAAAATTATAAACATGTTGAGAAATTTAGACATGAGGGTGACCTCAGCATCCTACCAGAGTTTTATGTGTTTTGTGGGAGTCTGTTGAAGGCAGAAATACTTGTTACAGTTTGGTTACTTCTGTTAATTAGGTGTCCTAGCTTTTGGTATACTTCAGACATTGACCTGGGCTCGTCTTGGGACTTACTCCTATTTGTAGATGTTTCAGTACTTACTACCCTTCTTACATTCCTGATGCTCTGCGAGCCTAATAACAAAAGTGTTTAAAAAGTTGATCCATCTTATGGCAATGTCAATGACTTGGCTTCATTACACTGCAGAGTGGGAGGTCATCTCTGAGCCGATCACAAGTAAGTACTATACAATTGTTTTAAAGCAGCAGAGACTGCCAGTAGACAGCATGTTCTTTATAGTAACTGGTTTTCTTAATGGATGGTGCCAGTAGGCATCATGCTAGATGCTAGAGGCACTGTCCACAGGTGAATATGATTAGTAAAACTATGCAACACCAGAGAAACCTGTTAATTGAAAGCCTGCTCTTTAGGAACATAGAGACAAAGTACTGAACAGGCCCTATTATAGCCAGTGCTGTACTGACATTTTCAGACTGACTGAAACAAGGAAGTTTCATGAGGGATAGAGGGAAATATCCCATCAAACAGGGAAGCTTAATGAGCAGAATAATCCAGTCCCTGTGTCTGTTCAGGCCTTCAGTGTTGTATTCATATGCAGGAAGGGCGAGCTGTAGAAATATAAATCCCTTCTGCTACCAGAAGATCCTGGACACAGGTTTAACTATTCAGAAAGATCTAATTTACTGTAGAGAAAGGCATCAGTGGTCCTTAAATTCTTCTCTCAGAAGGGAAAATATAATTTCATTTAATTTTTCTTCCCTGTCACCACATTAGAAAAAGTAATAATAAGATAAATAAAAAACAATATGGTAGATTGTCAGGAAACAACACATCTCCATTTCACCAAATAGTATTTGCTGAGCACATAGCCATTGCTGTAAGTTGTTCAGAGTAGAATCCTTGTAAAAAGCAGTGTCCTGGATTTCCAGTCAAATAAATGCACACTCAGCTTCTCCCTGACACAGTCTGAAATAGGCAAAAGAAAAATTAAGAAGAGACCCAAATATAGTATGGCAACCGAAAACCTATTACTTGCAAATAAGTCTTAGAAAAGAATAAGAGGCTAGTTTAAGACAGGACAGAACTTCCTTATCTGAGAGAGATCCTTAAGAAAACAGTTGCAACAACAGGGGAGATCCAGATCTCACTCACCTTGAGGAGCCTGCCTGCAAATTGCTGTCCAAAGGAATCGGTTAAAAACGTTCTTGATTAGCTGAGATACTGGCAGCCAGGGCAAAAAAGCAAAAGGCTCTATTAGACGGTTCCTGCCACAGATGCCTAAAAGTCTGAGAGCAAAAGGAATTCCAAATGTTTCATGTTAATAGGTCTGAAACATTGGCACACAAATCCTATGTTTATGGTATTTTTGAAAGACTTTTAATTATTAATGCTATTTTTTTTGAGATGAAGGAGAACAGAGAAAGTGTTTCTAAAAGCCTCACAATGGTTCTTTTGTATGCAAAGCCAAAAATAAATTTTAAAACTTTCTTTGGCAGTCAAAATAAAAATTGCTTTAGGCTTTTGATGCCCTAGACATTTATTTTTGTATATGCCATAAGCTCCCTTAAAATTATTTGTTTTAAAAATGTTGTTTCTCTTGGAAGAAATCTGGAAAAGGAGGCAAATTGCCACCAGATGGAATTCGATTATAGCTGTACAAGAAGCTGCAATCTATTATTTTCCATTCTTGCAGCTCACTGCTGACAAATTTAATCAAATTGTGTAGGTCTACATGACTTCCTAGGGAGGGCGGCACCTTTAGTGGAGAGGATTGGGTGTGCACTTTGTTAGATAGCCTCCTGCTGATTCGAATTTTTAATATAGGTTCCTAAACCAGGGCAGCTATTTCACAAAAATGGGATAACTGTTCCATAGAATTTACAACCTGAGTTGACTCAGTATGCCTCAGTATTTTATGGAAACAATCAATAGGGAGAGAATGGGATGAGGAACTAATACTGTTATTAATAATAAAATATATGGTTCCTCTTGAGCTCCATTTTCCTGTTAAGCTTCTGAAATCTACATTTAAAAGAGGAAATACAGGGTGCACTATTGATAAGTTTAGCACAGGGCTTGTAGAAGAAGGAATTTTCAGGACTGGTTTGAAGCAGAGGTCACCAGTGTTGAGAGAGCCGGGTCTGGTGAGATTTTCACACAGGAGAGGCCATGAGGTGGTTACAGACCCTGCTCGTCAGCAACAGCACAAATTCACTTCACATACAGGTTGAAGCAACTCGACTGACTTTCATGGCAAAGTACGCGTAAGAAAGCCAATGTGGCTCAGTATTTTAACTACTATTATTAACAAAGAAACTGATTGCAGATTAAAAAAAAAAAAAAAAAGAGAATAATGGAATTATCAGCTTTTTAATCTCCTTATAGGTGAAATGTTCCCAAAGCTATGAGGACAGCAGTGGGTGTTTTATTCACTCTGTAGGCTCTGTATAGAACTCATTGCAGGTTGCTGGTTTATAGTCTTAATCTTTTTGCCTGATTTCCTGCTTCTCTGCTCTCCCTCACTTGCACAGACCACCAAACTACACCCACTATCACATTTAAGGGAATTTCTTGAGATGTGGTTTCTACAGATTGTGTCTGCTTTTTCTCACTGTCAGCAAGCTCTTTTTTCTGCCATCGAGTTTCTAAATGAATTCCCTAAATGCAGCTTCCTTCCTGATTGATTGTTTTCTTGAAAATACGATGGCATGATAGCTCCCGATTAACTACTGGGTGCATCTTAAATTTAGACCCCTCTTTAATTTACAAGAGAAAGGTTTGTTTTGTTTTGTTTTGTTTTGTTTTGTTTTGTTTTTAATTTCAGTAGTTTCTGATTGCATCAGCCCATTAAGTTATCTCTGTTCTTTCACAAAGAGAAACTTCTTACTACAAAAAATTAATACTTTTACTGTTATTGGTTGTTATTTAATCAATTGTGATTTGAAATTATGTATTTATGATTTGTTGACTGAAATCCTTCTGTACAAACCAGGTCTTTTGAATTTCTGCTAATTTGAATGACGCTGATGTGACAAGCTGGTGACAAACTACTTGCTTTATTTAAGTTGTCTTAGGCTGAGGACTAAACAGCGAGAGACAGACTTCAGAATTGTAATAATTTAAAAAGTTATTGAAGCGGATTCTTTAGACTTCCCTTGTGGATCACCAAGAAGGTTTCCACTGTCATGACATAAGATGAATTGATTAGGTGAAGAAATGAAAAGGCACCTATTTCTCTTTACTATATTTTAATTTCTGTATTTGATGTGCACAGCTCAGTGAAGCTCTGGGTTCCAGTTCCAATCTGTAACTGTGCAATGGAACTTGGATTTCCTTCGAATTGAAGAGCGTAGGTTTTGCTATTATAGAGCCAGCCCAAATCCTGTCTTTGACAATAACTACTACCATGTATGATTGCATTAGACAGTTAGGAAAGAACTTGGTCAAAGCTGATTGCAAATTTTGTAATTTGCTCAATAGATGGTCAAATTATTATTGATTAGCTTATGCCATTTATGACTGGCTGGGTTAATTTCTAAACTATTAATTCCATCTAGTGTTACTGGGACATCTTATTTTCCTCTCACAGTTTTAAATAAACAAGAGAACATCTCTACTAGAGAAATGTCAACACACTTGTATGGGCCTTTTTTTTCCACCTAGTATTTTGTTTCACTGTGGATGATTTATTCTTTATATCATGTACAAATGACCAATAATGTGCTACAAAAGTAGAGTGAACTGTTTATGACCTTTCACTAGGCAGAAGTAAATATATAACCAGTTTGTACACACACAGTTGTTTTGTACCCCAGCTTGCTGCCACCGTACCCATTATTCCTGACCCCGCTGGGCATGTCAAGACCCGTTCCTGCTGGTATCCTGACCATGCTCATTCTCAAGTCGTCTCCTGTGCTCTCTGTTCCTTTCTCCCCTGCTCTGTATTAATTCATTCCCTTTGCATGGCAGTGAGAACGAATGGGAGAAGGGAAAGGGCAGCACTGGTGAATTTTTTCTTAGCAAGAAGCATTTTCTTGAAATAAAAGCCTTACTAAAATGGGCAGAGGACCATTCCTCTGTGCTAGGGACAAGGACTAGGTGGTTCTCAAGGAGACCAAGATAGACAGAGGACATAGGGAGTGCTGCTGTGTAAGCAGATGAGAACTGAGAGGAATAGATTGTTAATCTGTATTTGATTTGTTTTTCCATAGGGGAAGATAGCATATGATTGCACTGATAAGTTTGAAACAGTGCATGCATACTAAAGGGCTGAATTGAATTCCCTAGAGAATTTTAGTTTCGACATTTCTCAACTTCTCAGTGTGTGACTGTGGACCTTTAAGAATGCTTTTCTGACATAGCTTTTTCTGTGAAGTGCAGAAGAAGTGCCACAACTGTATTAGTGAAATGCAACAGAATATAATTTAGTGTGTTATTAAACAATACTGAAAGATCGTAACTCAAAATGTCCCAAACTTTATTTATGTAAAAAATAAAATTCTATCTTTTAGTTAAATCAGGTTTGCATTCCTTCTCAAAAGGATAGTTGTGTCTTTGTCTAGCTGGCCTTTTTGCGGTTTGCAGCTAGATGGGGTGAGTGCAACACTAAAATTCAGTCTGAACACTAGTGCTGAATTACAAAATAGAGTGAGTAGCTAATTTAAAAGTCCAAAAGTATATTTAATATGTGGCTACACAGAAATCTTGTTTAGGTAAAAGCGTATTATACTGTAATTTCTGGCAATTCAGTAAACTGTATGCAACTTAAATTTTGTTTTTCTCAGTATTAAATGTTTTTATGACTTCACTGCAGTCTTCATATTCATCATGGCTTACACCTAAATTATCAGTTTGTGTTTCCTAGGCATTGTCTGCGCCTATGTAATTGAATTGGAGGGTTATATATGGAATTTGAAATGGACAGAAACAAGGGAGCATTGTTATTTCATTAAAAAAATTAATTAATTGAAGGAAAAGAGAATATTTTTTCTTTTTCCTTAGATATTAATCATTCAAGACAACTACATGGAAGTAGCCACCAGATAATCATCAGTCTTGCTGTTTTTCTGCCCAATTGTTAAGAAGTTTTTAACTGCATTTTTCTTTGTTCTTAAACCATGGACAGCTGAGCCCCTATTTATCTTCTGTGTCATGTAGTTCATAAAAACATGGCAATGAAAACATGGCAAGGCTTTGAGAAGAAAAAGTTTTCTAATCACAAAACATTGGCAGCTAAGGGAAAGAAGAAGTTGGATGCTTAAAAAATGTTAAATAGATCCAGCTGAAATTTTTAACTTTGCAAAATTGAACAGTTGCATAGACATTGCATCTAGAACATATAGAACCATAGATTTTGTGTCACTTATGCCCTGATAATCGTATACAATCTACAATACTTACTCTAGAACTTTATCCAGTGAGTCCTTTGACAATCCCAGCAATTTTGCTGCTGAACTCACTACATATGCGGAGCTGGGGAATGGAAAGAGCACTTGACTAGCCTGAGGTCCTATGGGAATCTGTGGTAGAACTGGCAGCTGAATGCAGATCTACTGAATCACAGGCCCATTTTGTACAAAACAATCCATTTTCTCTAGTTAGCACAATAAAGCACTGTCTTTTGTCAGAGAATATTTTAGCTGCATAAAGAACATTGTCAAGCTGTGGTAAACATTTATAATACTTCGCTAGGGTCCATTTCAGAAAAGCTGTGGAGTTACAGAGTGCCACAGAACTGGTTCATCGTGTTGTCTACACTGAGCTGGGCTTTGGAAGACTCCTGTGGTACTGCCCCTCTGGAAGACGCCTCGCGCAGTTTTACTCCATGTTTTTGTTCTTACTATATAACCAAGCAGTAAACCATTAACATTTTTTCTGCTTTCTTACATAGTAACTTATAGTTTCAAAGTGTGCTATAAATGTTTATATGCCAAATCAGTGCTGCAGTTGCATCACCGTAATGGATGGAAGTATTATAGCATATTGTTTTACTTTTGGGGAGAAGGAGGCATGAAAAGGTTAAGTAATCTGATTGTAGGAACTGTGGCCTAGTGACTTAGGCATGGATCTGGGTGGCAAGAGACTTGTGTTTTAGTCAGAGCTCTGCCTGGCTCATTAAATTATATTAATGAGTAATCACTTGCCCTGTGCTTTTTTATTGCTAGGAGCAAAAGACTTATGTGTGACAGTGCATAGTGCTTTGTCCTGTGATCAATCCAATACACCACAATTCTAAATACCTTGCAAAGTAGGTTATGCTCAAACAAAAGCCACACTGCTTTCTCAAGCAAGGTAAGAGGGTTACTATACTGAATTCTACACATACGGTTTTGCCAAGGGCAGTATACATATGAAGAAAATGAACCATTTATGGACTTCTGAATTTCTGAACAACTGTGTCCTGGCTTTGGTAGAGTTTCATGCAGTAGTTAAATGTCAGTCTGAGTTTGCTACAGTGCAAAATATCCTGATCATGTATTTCTCTTCTTGTTCTGATGAATCTGCAGAGTAGACAATGATAAAGGGCACACTAATCCAGGAGAAAACTGATGACAGAAGAGCTAGGACTGTTGACTTGACTCAAGTTCATACTTCCTTCACAAGAATGTGGTTCTCTCCTGACTGCATCGACCTACTTTCAGTCTTGTGCTTTCTAAAGAAGCCAAAGGGTGGTGCTTCCAGGGGAATGTGTTCTGTTGTGTGCGTTGTGTTTGAACACAAGGTGTATTCTGTTTTGGTGTTTCCAGATGTTTGGGTGGGACATCTGGATTAATTAACAAAGCATAGCTCTTTCTCTTCTACATTTCTCTTCTACACTGAAAACTGGCAAAAGCAGCTTTCCTGTCACAAAGATGAGCTGATATTGTCTTAGCCTGTTGTATACGCAGTGCTGGAGTGGGTGCCAGGCAGAGCTCAGTGACTGCCCTCTGCACACCCCCAGTGTTACACAAGCCATGGTATCTTAGTCATAAACAAGGTATAACAAACACTACTTACATCTCTTTTTGGCATTAAAGATATTTTCTCACCCCTCTTGGATCTGAACAGTGAAAGATTATTCAAGCCTCTAATCAACAAGAAGTAGCAAAGATTTAACAACTGCTATTTGAAAAAAGCCTAAATCTGTCACCTACTGTATCTCATTTGCCTCTCAGTAGGCTGGGCATGTGGCTTCCTACATTTGAAGAGGAGTCCTTGCAGAGAGGGAGGATTGCTCATGCCAGTAGCTCTCTCTGATGAAAAATGGAAAGCAATTATTATCTTCAAAAGTCCATGAAGTTTCAGTTAAGGTAAAATATGAGACACATGATCAAAGGACTAAAAAGTACACAGATCCCAAGTGAAGGTCTGATTCCATGACAAATACTCTGTTCAGCCTTTACCAAGAGACATAAGGGCACCAGAGAAACCATCCAGGATGATTGAGGATACCCATCCGGTAGTTCACTTTAGGAGGATTAAGAGCACATCTGCTTCCTTTTGTCAAGGCAAATATTTCCCAGGCTGTTGATGGATTAGGTTAGCACCAGTAAGATGCAGACTGCATGACATATATCTTTTCATCATCCTGAACCTTTATTTTCTTTTTGAAAAGAAAAAAAGTTGAACAAAGTACTTTCCCTAAAAAAATTCTTTTTTTTTTCCCCAGGAAAATTCAAGAGAGGCTTACTATCATTTGGCTTCAAACAATTTTTTTCAGTCTATTCTACAGTATTGACAGTGAACTGGAAGGTTGATCATTGCTGAATTTCAATGATTTTTACGTCCTAATTTGTAGTCCAAGGACCTGTACCATGATCTGGTAGAGATTCCCATTAGAGTTTTAAGCTTAAATGAAGCTCTGAAGTACCTCTGTGTCTGGATGAGGAATAAGGGGTTTCAGACAGAACTAGGAGCCAGGAAATCTTGAGCTTTCTCTGGTTTTAATTCTGTATATTTTTCATTAAGTCCCATGTGCTTCCATGTAGGAAAAAAATGAGGATATTTTCTATCATTCTTCTTCCAACCATTTGTTTTAGGACAGCTACAGGCCTGCTTTAAACTTAACTGCTTCCTAATTATCCTTAAAAGGCAATTTCACTTGTGGTGATGAAGATAATGGATGAAACAGAGGGAGATAAAAGAGTAAGTGAAGTTCACTGTGCTTTGACCCCCTACCCTGTCTCCCAGCCCCCATTCTTCCCAGACCTGGCAAAACCGAGGCAGAATCTGGCTCTTAACCTTTTTGTAGCCCGGAGCAAGACAAATCCTTTGCCTTTTTTTTTTTTTTTTTCCCATTTGTAGAAAATAATCTCAAAGTACCAAGTCTCTCTGCAAGAATGAAAATGAAAAGTATGACTGTAACTAGAGACTACTATGATTAGCTAATTTCGTTTGGCTAAAAAGCAATATTTTGTTTAGTAATTTAATCAACAATGGGATATTCACTAATCACATAGATATTGCAAAAACTTTTCAGAAAGCCACAATGTTTTTTTATGCATCATTATAAGAAGTACTGAAAAATTTCCTGTATAGATTTATGTAACATACTGGGCTTGTCCTTCTCAGAACCCTTTGGTTTTCATTCGCCTCTCATTTTTGGCCTGGGTGTGACTGCTAGCCTAGAAAAAAAGAAGTGTTAACCGTTTAGCAGTGTTCAGTGTTTAGTTTTCTTTTCTTTTTAGGAGGAAAATACATTTCACAGAGACTATCCACTGAATTTATAATGCATTGCCATGGTGATCACCATGGAAAACTCAACAACTATGGACTATAATGTTCCACAAAATGTTAAGAAAATGCAAAATTTCTTTCTTTGGAGACACCTTGCCTGTCACCCTGTGGTTCTGCTTAGCAAACGTTGCATTCTAGTGAGAATCCTTGAAGTAATTGCCTTTGAATATTTTTACCATTGAGGTTTAGAGTTCAGATTTGCTCTGCTTTGAGAGAGACCATGGGGCTTGGGACCACCTTGGGAAGAGGTGGTGGTGTGAGGCTGCAGCTGGGGGCATGTGCCTACCTGTGGGACTCGAAGGGTGGGATCCCCCTCCACAGCCCCTGCTTCGGGCTGCAGAGAGGGCTACAGCCTCCCTTCCTCCCCAGCCAGGAACCCATCTGCCAAACACAATTTGTCGGCAGCCCAAACACATGTATCTGATGTTGGATCCCGGAGCTGGAGGGAAGCTGAGGAACTGTTGTGTGGTCGCCTGAAAGTGAAGCACCACACTGAGGAGAGCGAGATGGGGCCAGATGAATGTCTGGTGCCTGAAGGATGAGGCTTGACAAGTCTGGCATTGTGCACTCTGATACTGCTTTTGGCTGGGTTGGTTTTAGATCTGAGTTATACCAGGATAAATCTATGTAACCCTACTGAAGTTTACTTAAAATTAAGTACCAGAGTTTATTTTAGTAGAGTTACTCTACATTTTACCAGATGCAATTAAGATCAAAATCCTGTTTGAGTTATATCGTTGCCTTTAATTGTGAACAACTGAAATGTAAACAACGAATTCAGCAAACTTGTGGAATGATGACAAGACAAATTCCCTTCTTACCTATATCTATGGAAAATTGCTGTTTAGGATTTGACACTGTTCCATCAAGGCAGAGTGTGGTACTGGATGTGTATTTTAAACAAGACTCAAACTGTGGTTGGGTGAAGCTCACCTTAAATAAAAGATTAACAAAATATTTTCCTCTCTTGTAGTAACTTCTTTCCTTCTCCTATAGCTGTCTACTTTTTTCCATAGTAATGATTAATTGCTTATGTTCCTGCTTTCTTACTAAAATGCTGAGTCTTCCACCTACTGTTTCCTTCTGTTTTATTCCTTTATAGTTGTTCCAGCTAAGGACGATCTATATGCAAAGCATCTAACTGTTTATATGAAACATGTGGTTCTTATTTTGCTCTGCTCCAGACATGACGTGTATGTGCATAGGAAGGAAGATGAAGTAGTTAACAGTGTTAACAGAAAGCTAGATGTTTTAGAAGAAAACTGCTTGCTTTAGTGAACGAAAAAAAAGAAAAAAAAATACAATCTTTCCAATTAAAATATTCTTAAATCAAGAAAAAAAAGGATATTCTGAATTAGTACTCCAAAAGGAAATATCTTTAGCATTGCAAATTGTTGCTTTACAGTCTGAAACTACAGCAAGGTTTCCAAAGTCTGGTTTAAATAAGTAAGATTCTTAAGGAACGCAAAAGTTAGAGCTTAAAATATGGGGTTCCTTTCTTCTTCTCCTTCCTCACCTTCTTCTTCTCCTTCCTCACCTTCTTCTTCTTCTATTTTTTCCCTTTTCCTTTTTCCTTCCTTCTTTAATCTTTTTTTCCTCTTCCTGCTTTTTATTTTCCTTTCCCTCTTTTATTATTTCTCTACTTTTTATTTTCTTTTTCCTTTTTTCCCCTCTCTTTCCTTATACTTTTAGTTCGTTCACAGACAACTTTCCAGATTTTTTTTTTTAAATCATCCTTCAAGACATGGAAGGTTTTGTCTCATTTTGCATATGTTCAGGAGGTAGTAGCACTTAAAATCTTATTTAACAAGGAAATAACCCATGGAGATTCTAGTCCTTTTACAAGCTTACTCTGGGAAACCTTTTTCTGCAATCTGTATAGAAAATCAATTATGAGGAATACTGGAGCATCAGGGGACTATGCTTAGCTTAACATTACCATGGTTTACGGTAAGGATTTAAATGCTTGAGGGCTAGATATCCAAGATCTTACATGGATGTTGTGCACCCAGAAACTGGCTTTTCTGAGCTTAATTGTGTTTTTGAGCCCCCATGAAAGTCTTTAGACATGCAGGTTGAAAGTCACCCTACCTGTCATAAGGAACATAGTTTGAAGGGAAGGAAAAGCTATGTGTTTAATGCTGTGACAGAGATGGAGTAAATTGTTTCTGGGGGAGAATGAAGTGGGGACTAGAAGTTGGAATGTACTGCCATAATTCACAGGTCGTCTCAGAACCTGGATTGGAGTGGTGCCTCCATCACCAATATTTGCAGATCCCTCAGGCAGCAGGACTGTGTGTGAACGCTCTGGGGCCTCTCTGGGTGTGTTTCTGTAGCAGCAAGGCTTTGTGTTACAGCGTATGTAGTTTAGGGCAGGGGTTTGGATTACAGCAGTTGCCTTCCTGCCAAAGAGCCATACATAGCTTACAGCTTCTGTGGTGCAGAGAACTGCGTCTTGTTGACCAGAGGAAACAAGTGCAAATTCCTTCTACAATTAATATCAATTGTAGCATCAGGGCCACTTTGCATCTCTCTCAATACTTTGCAGGAAATGGAGAGCAGAAGTTAGAAAACACTAGAAATAGCTTTGCTGATTTTGTTCTCTATCTGGCAAACAAATAGCCTCTTACTGTTTTGGTATCTCTGTGCCCCTCTCTTTCCTACAAAGTGTGTCTGTCCCATTTTTTGCCTTACTAAATCCTTTGGGACAGGAACTTTATTCCGTGTTTGTACTTTATCTAGCACGGGGGATCCTGAGCCTTAGCTGAGGCTGTGATAAGTACTATGAAAATGGAGATAACGTTTATAAGAATGTCTGTACCACATAAAACTGGACATGGCTAGCACAGACTCCTCCTTCTGATTGTGGACAATTTTGAGTATTTAGGGTAAATATGTAAGATGCTGGGCAAGAGCAGCAAGATGTTTACTCTGATTTACCTACCTGGATTCTGGCGCTCAGCAATACAGAGACTTGTATAGTCAGAGGGTGCATCTAAATCAATGTGTGTAACAGACACTAATGGACCTAACTCTCTGCGTCCAATTCTTTCTCTAAAACAAACTATAAAGTAAAGCTAGGTGAATACCATACATGATATAAATATTAGTGTAGATGACAGTTAATACTATAAAGAGTGGACTAGCTGCTAATGCTGTTAGAGATTTTAGGGAGTGGTACAGCACAGCTCAGAAACCATTAGCTAACTCCTTCCAAACACATTTTTATTCCATGAGCAGGTTGGGGAATCACACCTAAATTCTACTGTTAAAAAAAATAATTTTAAAAAAATTCTAATGGTTTTGCTCTTTAGTGGCTTTGAGAACAGCAGAAATCTATAGGTATTATTTCAAAGAAAACAATGTAAAAACCCCCTATTTTACCTTTCCTTTGCTTTAGCAAGCCCTATATAGACGTCACATCTCATTTTTCCTGTGCATAAGAAATGCAGTTTTAGTCCAGATGGACTACAGAATTAACATCCTTGTGTCACATTCCTCATTGGTCACTCATTTTATATTCCCAGAATAGTACAAGAGCCTGTGTATATAAGACTAATAATTGTAAATACATCAATTTGGTTTCTTATTAATAATGCTATTGAAGTTTCACATAGATGTGGAAAGTCATCTTCCAACTATCTGCTGGAAGAAGACCTTATATACCGTAGAGAATAGTATGGCTTGTAACTATCTCATTCTTTTCTTTCACAACTTTTCTATCACAAAGATTTAGAGTTTTCCTCACAAGGAGCTGCATAGATGCTACATCTGATATTCTAAAGCCAAATAGTTTCTGCATAACCTATTCCAAAGATAGCTCAACAGATCTTCAGCTAAATAAATGCCCTTACGCTATTTTAGGTCTTGTATATCTAAAGAAATAGCTGGATATTCTTCAAACATGAAGAGTATAAAAGTTGGGAAACATCAATGGGGATAGAAACAAGGATGAAATATTTCAGGGTGAAGGTATTTATTATAATAGCTGAGGAAAGTGCTGAAAATGAACTTGTAAAGAAAATTCTGTCTTTACCATAGATAGACTAAAGCAAAGGTGTAGCACTCTTCAGTTCTCTCCACCTAAGAATTGACTGGCTAAAATACAGTTCAGTTTCCACCCCAAGTGATAAGAAATTCATTCCAGGAATTACATTTACTTCCAAAGTTGTTCCTCAAGGCTTGTCAAGGAAAATTCCCTTCGACTTGAAATGGCCATTTGCCTGAAAAAGGATGGCAGGGTACAGCTCATTAAGAAGGTCTTGTATATGGGGTAAGGATAAGAGGGAGATGTGACTGAGGATTAGCTTTGAAACCATGTGAAAGATTTGTGCCTTCCAGGTTGAGAAGAAGCAAAAAAATCCACGTAGTCAAGAACACCTACACAATCAATTTTTCAAGCAGAAATTCAGTCTGAACAGTAGTGCAGAAAATTACGTTATCAAATTTTAAATCATGGTATTTGCACATCAACTGGCTAGAAACAAATGTTTATTTTCTGTCTGAAAAATGCACGTTTTCCAGCTTAATTGCTTAACAGCTCTTTGTTTATGTTGGATGTAAATTCAGAAGTGTCTTTCCAGGAATAAGCTGGCCTGCAGATGGCCGCTATATGTTTTTGGAAATATTTTTTAAAAATCTGTCTATTTAAACTAGCTTCAGTGGAAATCTTATAAATAAACAAAGATTTCAGCTAATTCTTGAAAATATTCTGGAAAGAAAGCCATGTCAGGCCAATAACATGGAGCTGTGCTATCATAGATTATGTTCTCACTGAAACTTTTTCACTACAAATACTGGATGTAGTCTTCGATTGTGCTTATGAATGGGCAATGGCATATATACTTTTTCATGCACCCCCTACTTTGCTGTTTCTGGTAACACAAACAGTTCCTGAGTTGGTATTTTTTCAAAGCACACCTCGAAAAAAAAAAAGTCTTTGAACTTCGATTGGTTTCACTTGGAAGTGTTAACTTTACATCATATGTTGAGCAATTCTCTCCATTACTTTAAAGTCTTCAAATACAGCTTGTCTTCACTTTCATAGCTGTAAAATCAAATGTCTAATATACTACGCTGAGGCAAAAAGAGACCTCATTAATTGGTTTTAATTTTCTCAGAGCTAGAGGAAGAACCTAAATCTCTGCAGCCAAATTAAAATTCACCCACAGTGCACAGTCCCACAGTGCACAGACACATCTTGATTTTCAGAGCAGATGGATCAGGTCAGTTGAGACCGAAAGCACAAGCATGCTCTATTTGAATTACGAATTACTTCCTAGGTGGCTGATCACGTGTCCTTTACACAACCTTTCCTACGTCCTTCTCAACTCTTTAAATTCACACTTCATTTCTTTGATGATTATTACTAAGAAGTCTACCCATCCTCACCGTGTGTGGACCATTGGAGGGGAGATGTCTGCATTTGTTGTTTGCAGTTTCTCATGGGCAGAATTTACCTTGGGGGTTGAGAAGTACTATTTTAGACAACATGCTCAATCATTAAATACAGGTGAGACAGAAGGGATTATCGCAATTCATAACGTTCTCTTAGGCAACTGCAGGAAAGCTGTCTGCTCTGTTGGAAAAGCAAAGAATTCACAATATAAAATGTCTGTTAGGCCCATGTAAGGGGGACTGTAGTGATTTAAGGCTGACTTTACTACCCATTGCTCAGGTCTCAGCTTTGAGGCACTTAATACACTGATAGATGTGGTTAGGTGAGCAGAATATCATCCACTCTGTGACACCATCCCATCCATATGAAGTTCGTTGTTAATCTTATATATAGCTAAAACAGGAAACTTCTACAATCAGATAAAGAAAACTCTACAGTATGTGATTATGGCTTGGTCAGATGTGAACGTCCGCATGAAAAATAATACCGAAGGTTGAATAACAAAGAACAGCTTGTATTTGAACTTGGCTGTGGTGGATTAAAGTGAATTCCCTAAGTCCCATTGCTCATGGTACCTTTCAGCTTTGTAGCATTTTTTGACCCTTTTGCTCCTTCAGGGGCATGAGTGATTAATTTTATTGACTTAATCTCAACCTGATATTTTTACTGCAAATCCTTCCAATGTTCAGAGTATAATTATAGTTTAATGATTTAAATTTGTAGATTCTCTTCCCAAGAAATAAAGGTCTATATTTCACTTTCATATTTTAAAAGCTATTTTTCTGTTTCTCTTCCAAAACGAGGAAAAAATACATGGGGAAATTGGGAAAATTTGTTTGTTAGTGACATATTAATCACTACAGGCCTCCATAATTGATTTTTTTTGGTGCTCAATTTATAATTTTAAAATAAAGTCTACAAGCAATTTAGTCTTATCCTTGAGGAGGGTGGGTAGCACAAGAATCAATAAAAGAGCTGAAGTTTAGTACAGGAAGCAAAATTGTGTTTCATGAGCTGCAGTGTAGGTGTCTATTGTGTATTCTATGCACCAAACCAGTATTGATATTAATGAAAGTTTACTGTGTGTAATGAGGGGAGAATATTCACTGGAGATGTCCAGTACTACTGAAGGATCCACCACAGCATTAGCTTTGCCCTGAATGTAGAGCTCTGAAAGATAAAAATATCTAAAATACCAGACACATTTAACATTAAATCTAGCTAGCTGCAATGAAGCAATTATAACACTGTTCAGATAGTATGAGAAAGAATTATTGCAAATTTAACGAAGGTCGAATTTTCAGAGACCTAGTGTGATCTCAGTTCACAGATGCCTAAGTCACTGGCACATGCTCTTCAGTCAGCTACCTTTTGTGTTAAAAAATAATGACTTTTAAACCCAGAACTCCTGTGCTCTGGATGTGCCTGCATTTTATTTTATGTAGTCTAGATGATGTTAATGCCATTTCTATCACTTTTGCTCTCAATAACTAACATGAAAAGGGGCACATGCAATAAATCTTGCTTCACGTAACTGCACGTTTAGTTGAGGCACATTCTGAAAATCTGACCCATAGAGGTGTTATATTCCATAGACAGAATAAAAATTGCTTGACATAATAGCAGCTAAGGCTAATCGAGGTGATTAAAGTAAATATTATTTTAGTGACTGAATTTTTTTCGCTTAGTTTTCACTCTACCTTGGATTTCCATAATGAAATATGAAGCTGAGAAAACACAGCAAGAACCTAAAAGGGTTATTTTCCCCTCCTTTTTACCAGACTAATTACTTTTAGAACATCATACTACGTCCTCAGCAAGTTACTTCAAAGGAGTCTTGGAGAATGAGTATTCAAACTGCTCTTAAGTTTCCACTTACGTTCAGTTAATACTGTTCTAATTGAGTAGCATTGCTACTTGAATTTGCATCTTCAAAATTACTCTGAAATTTTGTTTCCTTTTGTGGAATACTGCTTCTGCCCCTGAATTTACATTTTGGGCTACATGTGGCTGGGTACATGCTCTGTAGCAGAACGGGCAGTAGAAATTTTGATAAAAGGCTAAAAGGAGCCTAATCTGCCCCTTCTCTGAAGACAGAAAATTGTCCCATTCTTCATTGCAGCATGGTTGAATACCTGACTCATTTTAATTTCTGGAGGAATCCTTCCTCTTTCTTCAGGAACCTAGGAAATTAAAAAGATTTGCTGGTATAATTTGTGTAATGGAGTCACAGCTATTATTGGCAGATGTCTTTTTCTGATGGTATTCCTTTGGCAGATGCCCTGAATGAAAGAAGTAACAGGGGCAGAGGGGTTTTTGATTGTAGGACTGCTGCTCTATTGGGACTTTCTGCTGATAAAAAAGTGGGGCATAGTCCCACTCCTAAGTGAATACCGTTTCTGATGTATAAACATCTTTCAAATAAAGAATAACATATTTTTGTAAACCTCAAAGTATGCACAAGACTTCTTTGTGGAATTTACTTTAAATTTTTTCTGGTGACCAATGCCAGCTCTTCCTAATCAGCTCTGTACAGTCACTTTGTAAACTGGTCTAATATAACTATTTCTACTTAATTCACTATCCTTTCCCCAAGTGGATGAAGCAACATTTTTCATATTTTCTTATTCAATAAATTGGTAATCACAATGAAAAAGCAAGCAGGGGACAACATCTGTGATTCCCAGATTGCACAGACAGGATATGAGACAGAATATGGGCACTGGCTTCTAATCGTTGCAAGCAAACTTTGCAAGTTTTGTGCATCTGTTAACCTTCCAGAAAGTGAGTCAGATCTCTCTGAAGAAAAGACCTTCAGTTGAGTAAAATGACTTAAAATACTTGGGTTTTTTGCAGGTCCTATTAAAAGGATTGCCATAGTCCTGTGTTCCACATGGCCATTACATATGTTTTGAAGATTAGTAGAGAAATAATTATAAATATCTACCTGTCTATTTGTCTTTAGAAAGAACTCATCAGGTTTCAGCAAGCATTGTTGGATGAACTTGTGAGGTCATGTCCTGATTTCACTGCATTTTTTCTGAGCAGAATTGGGGCTTTGATGAACTGGGGTGGCAGAGAGCCCCTGGTTAGCAGGGCCATTGGCTTTACATCTGCTGTGACCTGTAGATCATTTGTTTGTGGTGGTCGTCAGTCATAATAACTAAGGAAGGGGCAAACTTCTCAAGTTAATTTCACCTATGAATCAAGGTGAGGATCAGAAAGCTGACTCTGAAAAAAACCCCAAGAAACAGAAATAAAAAAGAATAGTTTTGACCTCCTAATTAACAGGTGACCACTTTTGGTTTTTGGAAGGAGGAACAGTCCTGGAGTAACAGACTTGTGCAAATCTTTGCTTGGAAAATTGCAAGAGTTTCTTGTAAGTACAAAATGTGATTGTCCTTCTGAAAATCAAAGCCCATATCAAGATTATGATTTTAAATTTAGTAAAGCCTAGCATTTGTTTGCAGTTAACACATTTTTCACCGTTTAAATACTTATTATATATGTTTGCGGAATGTTCAGCTTGGTGCTTTTCACATGCTTTATATCACTACAGAGATGGATAATAGTAATTCTTGGAAATGCTCAGAGGTACTGCATTTTCGAAGAAAAAAACTCTGCTACCCATAAAGATATGGAGAAATACTTATCTATTTTAAGGATATTTTTTAGAACCACTGCCTCCCACATACACATGTAGGGGTTCTGGTCAGCTAATATTTACTAGATTCTATCTTTGGTAGGTACTCTTTCAAACCATATTTCAGTCCTTTTTTGTCCCCTTACACACCCTAAATCTGGATTTTGGGTATTTATTTTTAATTGTGCGTTTGTACAAATACTTTGTCTTGATAAGAGTTCTAATCTCTCAGTTTCCACATGTAACTTCTGCCTTGTGCTTGCAAAATTGAGCAGCCAAACACTTGAGAACTAGAGCTGGATGATTAATTGAAAGTGTTTCAACCTTTAACCTCACATGTCTTTAAGTTCTGTCTGCTTGCATAAAGCTGACAAAACCACATTTTTATGGTTTGTTTTCTGCACAGCAGATCTAAATCAGCTTTTTAAAGGAAAAGGAAAGTAGATCATATTCTGCTTCAATCAGTATCAAAGTAATGAGAGAATTTTACATTACAGGAGCAATGTGTGTTACTGAAAAAAAGTGTGAGAAAATGCCTAACTTCTTTTTGTAAACCTGAGCTGAGCAAAGAAGGCTGACAACTTTGAAAAAATAATATTCTCTTCTCCTGTATTTACATGGCCCTGTATAAATAGGTTAGGAAGTCATTCAGAGTAGGAATTGCTACTCACTACATTATGCTCTCAGCTTCCCAGCTTCAGCCAAGAGATTAATCACATACACAAATGAATCCGGCCACCTCTGACAAAAGTTTAGGTCTTTTTAATCTAAGTTTCACATCAGTTCTTTGATACAAGATCATTTCTGGATGCCTTTTTTTACCTGCCACTGTGGCCCTTTATTGTGCTGGCTAGATTGACATTTGAACTGCCTAAGTGAAGATAGAGTAGCAAGGATGTCCGGACGCATGTTAGATAGAGAGAGAACTAGCAGGAGTGTGTATGACTTGCAATAACCCACAACTCAGATAGTCATCTGTGATCTGTTCCTTTTTACATTTGTGAGACCCTGTTTTTTCTGCTTCTTGTACTGTCAGCAATTCCACTCATCTTTGATAAAAGTAGCTAACTAAATTTGGAAAAAGTCTTAATGCAGGAGAAATACTGCATATACTGAACTAAAGCCACCTTCAAAGAAGGCTGAGATACTGCTTTGAAATTAATGTTGCAAGCAATGTTTTGTAACTATATATTACAAAGAGGTTAAACTGCACTTGGGAGAAAGCAGCAAAAGAAGGAAAACTGTAACAGGAAGAAATAATTATTCGTACGAAAATAAAGAAGACTAGATGTGTATAAATTATTTTTTGTGCCAGAGCTAAACAGGCCCCTTAGGAGGATAATAAAGGCCTCTTGAACCTCAAAGGCTTCTTGCTGCTTTCATATGCAGCTTCTTCTATAATACCTGTTTTGTTCAAATTAAAACTCACACTCCTGTTGCCAATATAGAAATCTTTTCAAGCACATTGAAGGCGTAGCTCTTGGGAGCAGAAATGGGTAAAACATTCTGAAGAAATATATTTTCCAAAGTGAATTTGTCATTTCTTTAACCTCACCCCACAAACACAAACTATAATAAGAATTTTGATAAACATGTTTATCTTCACAAGAATGTAAGATCTGAATGAAACGTTTCTTGCTTTATTGCTCAGAATGAATGGACTTGTAGTGTAATTGCAAATGATAGAAAATATTTGTGCTGAAATACATTATTTAACAGTTATGATAAGACTACAATATAAAGTATATCAACGCTGGAAGATCTGTTGAAATAATGACAAAATTTGTGAAATTAATCATAACCTGACTGAGCAAATGAGTCCAACAATCAATTGTGCATCAGTATAGTAGCATAGTCTAAATGGAGACCAGCTATTGAAATAATTCTGTGATAGATGATGCTTTTATTATAGGAGTTAGGATTAGATCTCAGATTTCATTATTTTTTTCCATAGTATTACTAATTTCAAAATCTGTATCAGACTGTGGGATAATAACTGAAAGGCTTCTTCTACTGTTTGAAGAGCCCTTGTGAAAATGAAGGATGGGCTAATTTCCTTAAGAGAGAGTCATGATCCCATAAAGAGAGAAAGGAAAATCTGATGTGTCTGAAAATTTTTCAACACTGCTGGATTTATGTCTGGAGGAAGAAAACACGGTACCAAACCAATGACAAACCTGATGGTGACATGAGCACTGGGAGTCCCGAGGGATCATACCTTTTGTCCAGATTGAGGTGCTTTCTGGTACCAAATTTACGGTAAAGGACATTGTATTGTAGGTGTTTTTGTATTCAGATGTTTTACAATAAATAAGGAAGAAGGAAGAAACAACAGTGGAAATGAAAATTACTCTGAACTATGGAGACTGTGATTTAGGGGGAATGAGGAGATATGGCATTTGTAAGATGGTTCTCGGAAGGGGAATGTCAGCATTGGATTCCTACTCATTTTTTATGACATGGCAGTCAATTTAGGAGGGAAGAATGGTATGAAGAGATAAACATTTATCAAGTCTTTGTTCTTGCCAAGGCAGGGCTTAACTGAACTTTTTGTTGATAGGCCCAAATCACCTGAGCCTGTGAGACTACAAATTGATAAAGTTCAATGCAAGTTTGGGCTTTGTTGTATCACTGTGGATGTTTGACTGCCCTGAAATGGTGCACACAAGTCAGGGCACTGCACAGCTGGAAAGGTGACCTGTGAATAGAATGAAAGAGGGAATGAAGGAGTGCTGATTTTCCAAACATACCCCTGAAGGCGCTATTTTGCTGAAGTTCCAGAAACTGATGAAACAGAGGTTTGAATCCTATTTTTGCAGAATAGAATTTACTATTGGTAGCTCTATATGATTTCAGTGTTACCAGAAATCTGAATGCAAGAGGTAAAGTTTTCTCTGCCTGCTGCATGACTTCTAGATTTCAATTGTATGACGACAAGCTGGCATCAAGTGAGAAGTGTTCACTGACAGAAAGAGAAACACACTGTTATTTCTAAGGTGAGTTAAGGTCAGAGTACAAATATATTTGTTTGTTTGTTTGTTAGCTTTTACAAAACCTCAAGCCAGTCTGGTCAAGTTCTTCAGCCATACCACAGTTTCCATTTCCTGCCCAGAGAAAATTCAGCCCCACAAGGTATGTGCTTCATTCCCGATGTATATTAAAACCTCTCTATGGAGTTTGGTCAAAATACAGAAAACTGTGTGCTTTGGTAAGGGCAGTAATAGCACATTCAAGATATACTTAGAATTTGATTCTCAATATTTTTTAAGTCTTGGATTAACAGATATGAATAATGAAATTAGTTACAAAAGAATCCCTGAGAAGGCATCTTGTTCAATCCTTCCTCAGTGCTAACTGTGCTGGAGTCCTGGTTCAAGAATCTGCTGTAATGCAAACATTGGTTTACAATGAGAAACAGTTTTGTAAGGGCCTACCATAGTGCTTCTTATGTTTAGATGCTGTAACTAGGTGTTGTAGTCATAAAGTGCATGAGCAGGATGTAACTAACTTGGAAGAGTAATGAAAAAATGATTATGTATAAGGGAAACATGAAAGGATATTTTTTCCTCTTGCAATTTGAGAAAATTGTGAGCAGTGCAACTGTTTCAAGGGTTTTCTGAACTACAAAATTATATAAGTAAAAAAAAAAAGATATTTTTCGTAGCTCAATTAGAACAGTGTTGAAACATTTTCTCAGTTAATTCACATTTCTCTCAAAATCAAAGCATTGCTCTTTTAAAAGACAGTGTGTTCAAGGAGGAATTAATTCTTAAACATACTTGAGGTGTCTTCAAGGTTATATATGTGGGAAGAAAACTCTCAGTGGCAGAGTTAAGCTGTAACAGCTACAAATACTTTTCAGAAAAACAAGAGGATGGGAACTTTGCATGTCCAATATTGCATACAACACTCAGAAGCTTTATGATAAGGAACACAGCACAAAGGGAGTTTGTTCCTATTAGGAATTTGTTTAAAATTCTCCTATAAATTACACTAAGCAGCAATATTGGCTTGAGTCGCAAACCCTTTTCAGCCACTGCCTTATCACAGATTCTTCAAAAGGTGATAACCTACATGACCTTTGCGTGAGCCTCAGATGACTCCAATTATTCTGCTGTGAGCTCTGATTCTTTTACACAGCCTGCCCTTAACTTTAAAAAATTGGAGATGGAGGGGGCCTGGGGGGAATGAAAGCTGTATCACATGGCCTGACCACACTTTGTACTCTATGAGACAGGCCACCGAAATCTTGGAGAGGTAGAGGGAGGGAATTTATCTCCCAAATCTGCAGATATCAAGAGGAACTGAGTTCCACCACATTGGGTTCAGCTGTGAAAAGCACCGTATTTTGACACAATCAACTTGAAAAGTGATGGGGGAGCAGAGATAAGCGAGAAACAGAAAGTAGGTTACGAAAGGGAACAAAAAATGTGGACCAGGTTATGCAAGAACAGAGGGGTCAAGGCTTGAAGAACCTTGAAAGTTATCGGTAAGATCCTGAACTCACATTTCAGTTTCAGAGGAAACCAATATCATAGCGCGAATAAGGGGGCACCATGGTAACAGCAGGGGCAGCAGCAGTGGTATGAAGGTGAGATAGGACACTTTGATAAAAAATGTATAGCTGATACAAGCCTGTAAATCAATGCTACTTCTATGTGGAAATTTGAGGCCAAGTCTAGGTCCCACTGAACCTTCTAGCAAAATTTCCATCCAGTTCAATAGTGTCAGGTTTTGGCTCCTAAATTTAAATTTAAATATCACTTTGCTGTAAATCCTGCACTTCTGTGTATATAATTTCAATATTTAGCTTCAGGATTCTTTTATGAGTGTCTGTGTTTTCTACCCCTTAACATGCTGCAAATATAAACATGTCCTCTGCTCTACATCATGTGTTAATCTGTGGCAAAAGATACCACACAGCAATGGACAAACCTGAGCTAAGATTTTGGCTGGAGTTGAAAGGAGAATCAATTTGCCCGTTCTGTGAAAATTTCCACTGTTTAAAAGAGTCTTCCTGTCTAAATGGCAGAATGGAAAATCAAAATGTATTTTTGCAAACAGAAAAAATAACTCCATGAGTAGTCAGAGTCTGCTAGCTGAAATCTTGCAATATATTCACCATGCTTTCTTCCGATTCTGACCTTGTAGATTTTTTAAAATACTTTAGCTATAAACTAATTCCAATTTTGAAATTAAAAAAAAAAATGCCAAAAGGTGTTTTGGCAGTTTCAAAATGTTCTCCTAAGGTTTTCTTTAAAAAGAAAAATCACCAAAACTTACTATTCTATAGATAAATCAGCATTCCTGTTGAAAGATGTTATGCTAAAAATATTTTCACTTGCTCTTGACTTTTAGCCAAAACTCACACCTTAAAACAACTGTCAGAATTTGGGATTGCCTTGGACCTACAATGGAAAACACCTTCCTCCACCATTAAGCTGTTATCCTCTTAGAGAGGAGCTACTCCTCTGTGTGTAAGTGGGAGGTAAGTTGCAGAGCCACATGTGCCACATGTTGGCAGCTACCTTTTTCCTACACCAGTATATAGGATATTAGTCTTGCTTTTGATGGAGGTCATGATTAGTCATTTCTATGGCTAAGCTACACAGAAGCTATAGCTCTCAGACACAAGGCCAGTACCTGTCACTGTCTGGCCTCTGTATGGCAGATGGGCTCTGACCACCTCAGATTCGCTCTCCAAAATGTTTAGATTAGCAAGTGCGTCATTCCAGCCCGCACAGCCAGGTTTCTTTCCTGTGAAAACCTTGATGAGGAGGGAAATGCCTTCAACTCTGCATGATGGGAAGCACTCTTGTCCAAGCAAATATGTGTAGACGTCACGTATTTGCATCTGCTTTTTGTTATTCCTTTTTGATTTATTTATCAACCACTGCTTCAAACAAAGGATTCTGATTTCACTAATGTTTAACTTAAATATGGCAACTTCAAAGGTTGGTTCAGCAGTATCTAATCTATACTTTTACCCCATTTTAAATCATAAACTGAGCTTGCTTGAGAGGGAGAATGTTTATACTGACTTGTCATATTTTGTAAATAAAACAAAATGGGGCCAGATTGAGGTTCAGAGTTCACAGATACTTTGGGGAAGGTGAAGAAGATAAAAAGAAGAGTTTTGCCTGAGTAGCAAAGACAGTCATTGTGAGTAATGTACCCAAAGGAGGAAGAGGGGAGGGTTAATGAGGACAGTGCAAGGGGTGTGTGCTCCCCAAATCCTTCCTGGATGCTCCACCGCAGGTTGGCCTGTCCTCAGGCTCTCTGTGGTGCCCGTATGTAAATAGCTGTGATGTGACGGAAATAAATGCTGTGAAGTCAAGATTACCATCATCACAATCATAATGAGACATTAAGAAAGAAATAATTATTTTTAAGTAATATTTTCTTACATCTCTTTTTTATTTCCTGTGTTAATTTAAGACAGTAATACAGATGGCAAAGTACCATAGCTGATTTGGTTATGGAGTGACCACCCTTGTGCTTTTGCTAAAGAGTTTTAAAATTCTTTTGCAAACACACAAGACAGTGTGCAGGGAACAATAGATAATCCAGCTATAAAAGCAGAAAAAATAAATTAATTGTTTAAAGCCATATCCACGTGGATTCTTGCTCCGGAATATTTTTAAATGGGACATCTCAGAAGATCTGTTATAAACTGAAGTGCTGATAGAAAAGAGGTCTTTGAAGAAAATCAATGGTATGAGTTGTGTAGGAAGTTAGCTATGAAATGAGTGAACTGTCAATTGTGTTATACAGTCTTCTAAAATTTCCCCTGTACTTATGAAAGGAAAATTACACAATTTGGAAAAAAAAAAGGTTTAATGGGGGAGTTTTGGATTTAGAAATCTTAGTAAATCTGACGTCTTTACTTAACAAATCAGTAGTAGTTATAATAATGAATAGAACCAATGAACGTATATAAATATGATTGTTATAATAAAGAACAGAACCAATGACCATACTTACTGAGTAGGACACAAGCACTGTATTAACACTGGGAATTATTCTTAAAAATGTGGATTTCTTTGAAGGAATCAATCAGAGTTGGATGGGAAAATCCTGTTGATACATCCTGGGTTTTCCAGAAGAATTTTGAGGAGATTTTCATCAAATGCTTTTAAGGAAATCAAGTGCTGTGGCATAAATGAAGGGCCCTAGCATGTTCAAATAACAGGTTTTGAGGTAGAAAAGAAGTCAAAAGGGGAACTGCTTGGGTTTCCTGATTAATGCACTAGTGGAAACCCACAGAGATCATTGCTGAGCTCTGTGCTTTCAAACACATGTAGATCTGGTTAAGGGAGTCAACAAAATGAGGTGACACAGCTTTTTTAAACAGAACTAGCAATTCAGGGTAGTTTTGGAGGAATCTTAAGGTGCTGACAGAATGATAAAATGGCAGATGTAATTCAGTGTTGGAAGATGTAAACTGATGCACCTGGGGTTGACTCTGGAATTGACAGCTGAAAGTAGTAAGAGAGGGATAGAAATCAAAATAGAAATGATCAACATAGCACTGCCTAAGTCTGTGAGGTGGTCATATCTTGAAGACTGCATGTGGTCCTGTCTCCTACATCTCAAAAAGGATGAAGCAGAGCTGGAAAAGGGTGACAGGGTCCTTAATGTTCTGAAACAGCTTCCACATGTGAATTGACCACATAAACTTAGTATCATGAGTAAGGAGAGACACCGGAGGGAGGACGTAATAGAAAGCTATAAATTGTGAGCAGCACAAGGGGGATAGCACAAGTAGGAGCATGGAGTAGCAGATCTGACTAACAAAAGCAGGGCATTTTCACAGAAATGGTAGTTAGATTTTTGGTGGTGTTAGCACAGGATGCTGAGGATACTGGAAGTTTACATGGCTTCAAAAGGGATTAGATAAACCCACAGAAGAAGAATCCACTACAACCTGTAAAAGACAAAGGTGTCATTTCTGATTCAGAAGATCTTGGAGCTCATATAGTGCTAGACACCAGGGGAGTGTTACTGCGTGTTTCTTTTCATTTCTGTGCTTCCCCAGCCTCTCCTGGCCACTGCTGGAGGCTGGATGCTCAACCAAATGGTCCTTTGGCCTGACTTATGATCATCTTTATGTTTCTATGCCTGCTTTCCCTTTGTCACAGCTTAGAATCTTGTTTGCTTCTGCGGAGGTGTCTGGAGCAGATGCTGGTGTTGGGGACAGAGGGAGGATGTCCATTCCCAGCAGCCTTTCCTTTGTTTTCTCCACTCTATGAGGAGCCATCAGAGCTGACTTCTCATCAGGCCCCCTCCGATGGACATAGCCCAGCTCCACATCCTGAAATTTGGGGTGGTAAATGTCCGCTTTGCCAGCTCTGGATGAACTTGTCCTCTGTTTGGGACCTTTCAGAGCCACTAGACTTGACCACTAGAGTTGTTCTCACCTGCTGAGAGATTTTAATACTCAGCATGAAACCCATCAGAAAGGCATTCAGGAGTTTCCAGCCAAACATATAAGTCACTCCAGGATCTACTGCAACTCGGCCTGATTTTACTCAACCAAGCAAAGCCAAGCCAAGCAAATAAACAGTTGTTTTCAAAATGTGTCCTGAGTCTTCAGGTGCAGAATTGAACTCCAAACAAATGGGAAGCAGCTCCTGGTTTTTACTGAAATTGTGTTAAATGTTTTGGGTGAATAGTACAGCTGGAAACTGTTTACCAATATGAATAATCTACAGATAAATTCACTTGAATAAATAGCAAAACAAATAGTATATTAAAAAAGAAGCATTTACTTCCTGAATTTTCTGAAGAAAAACAAGTTTCATTTTAGAAATGCTAGAATGTTTACTTTTGACATTTGCAAAATAAACTTCTTTTTAGTATTTAATAATTGCCCACTGTGAAAAGATCTTAAAATGAAAGCAAAAATTACTATAGATTAGCTTGATCCTAAAAAAAAACCAAACCAGACCAAAACTCTGTTTTTCCAAAACCATAAAATGTCTTTTTTGATTTAAACTCAATTGATTACATTCTCTTTTTCTTTTGTGACTAGACAAACAAATAAAAAAACCCCAAACTTGTTTGTCTAGCTCTGTCTTGGCATATTTAATGGAAGTTTTACAAAGTTGTTCACACTAAATTGTGTGCATTCATAACAAATTATATCTGAATTTTCCAGCAAGAGTAAACACCATTTTTTATCTTTGTTTGCAAATAATGGTAGCTGTCCCATGAATACTACTGAGGAAGGATAGAAAGGGCAAGTTCAAAAATTTAAATTTGCACAGTTATTGAAGCTTCTTGTTTTAAGTGCTTAATGCCGATTAATGCAGATGCCACAATTTCCCTTTCTTCTTCATGATCCTTTTGACTTCCTCAGCTTAAAGAAAGCATTCAGAAGAAATCAGTTTCTCTTTTTTTTTCCCCTCTCCCTTTTTTTTTTTTTGACTGGCTATGGCTTCCCTAATTCTTCTCTTTCTTTGAATCCTTCAGTGCTGATAAATGCTTTTAAACTAAAATTTGTTCAATGACTATTTTAATGAAAAATTTGCTTTGTTGATTCCTTTTAAAAAAAAGGCAGTTTATTTTAACAGAAGAATAACTGACTTTTTGTGTAATCATTCACTTCAGTGGGTGCTTGCCAAAAAGGACCGCACAAATGAAACGCCGTCTCTAATCTCCCTTGGCCATGCGGAGGCGTGAGCTCCCCGCATGCTTATTTGCAAGTTGAGTTGAGGGAGAGCTGCGAGGGAAGGCAGGTTCCCCTGAGACGGTGAATCCCCATGGGCTGGAGCTGTCATCCCTTGTCTACTAGCTAGACACCTGGGAGGTACGTGAGGTGGCGTAAACCCGAGGGGCGCATCGGTCCCTGCAGACATTATTAGCAAGGACTTTCTCTCCCCCACACAGAACATGGCACTTCTGGCTGAACCGAGTCTCCTTTTCCACCTTCTTTTGGAGCAGGAGGTGTCAGTCACTGCTGAAAGCTGGATGCTGTGCTGGTTTACTGCTGGCATGTTGCTTTTGCTAATTAGAGATGCTTTCACTCACAGAAAAACCCTTGGCTAGTACTTAAAATGGACAAAACGCCATCCTTTCACCTGAAGACCAAATGGCCTTGCACACATGGCACCCACTCTCTTCCACTCAGAACAGGGTGGCTTCACTCCTGCCACCCCCTCTCCAGCCTGCTGTTCCTTGGATCATGCCCAGGCCAGGAGGGTGTTTTGCAACCCCTCCATGAGCAGGGCAGTGCTTCAGCCCGTAGCTTATTCATTTACATCCATGGATGTTGTCATTGTGATTAGAGCTGCAGAGAGGGCTGGTCCCTTGGTTTCTGCTATACTATACGTAGGAATGCAGCAACAGGTATTTTCCTTGTAGTAAAAGCTGGAGGTGTTTGCCCAGATCATCAAGACCTATACCAATTGCTATTATTATACTAATTGCCATTTTACTGTACCAACAGAGTGGCAGCTATGTCCCAAAGGAGAGCACTAACAATCTATATCTGTCCTAAGCAATTTATAATTAAACGGACCGAATTATGCTGCTTTTTGTGACATGTGTAGTGTCTTCAGATTTAGCTTTAGAGCTTGTCGAACTTCATCAGGATGCTGAGGGTCCTGATAAAGGCCATACAGCTTCTACAGAAAGATTTGGAGAGCTTTGTTTCATGTAAATTTTCTGAATCACCATTATAGCTTACACAGAAAGTTTACTTTTTAATTTTAAACTCATTCATAACTGCTCCAACATACATATTCCCATATTTAATCATCATCCACTTTGACACTTCTTGCTCTTTGTAATCTTTGTGTTTTCAATTGCTTCATGGTTGGTCATTGTGATTTCCCTTTCAGCCCTCGCTGAAGTTCAGAATTTTCACTTTTCTCGCCTTTTCAGTGGAGAGGATTCTCTTCAACTAAACACCCACATCTGTTTTAATATGTGATGCTTCCCTGGTATCCTTTTTTAAAAAGTGTGGCCTATTGCTGGAGTGGAAAAGTCTTACAGGTTTTATTCCCTTGAATTGTTTTACCCAGTTGTCTATTTGGTATCTATGGAACTGACTGAATGAGGAAGAACCATCCACATGGAATGTCTGTCTGATCAAGGCTTTAGTTATTATGACTGAGAGACATGAAAGTCTGCAATATGAAATACATTTTCCTTTCAGAACACATTTCCAAACCCAATGTGGCATACAGTAATTTTTTGTTGCTAGGCTATATTAATTTCTGGTGTAATCTCATAAAATGACGTAGAATTACACCAATGTAAAGCCTCAACTGGAAATTTCAGTTCTGCTTCAGAGAACTATAAATTGCAATGCTCTGGCACAAGCCTCTATGGAAACACTAATCACTTAAAACTAAATGTATATTGTTGTGTTCAAGGAGGTCACACAGCTCTACTTACTTCTTTTTGGTGATTATTTACCTTAAACATTCAAGCAGAAAAAGCAGACCATGCCATATACATGGAAATGCTTAAGTGACCGTGGCAATGAATGATTTAGTGCAGATTACCTGAAAGATACTTTCACATTTTGCATTTTAAACACTGCTATGTTGTCTGAAAGTTCTGGGACATGTCCGTGAGCAATTGCAGAGCAGGCCAGGTCAGAATCATACGAAAGTAATGTCAGCCTGGAATAACAACGCCTAATTTTCAGTTTGTGAAGGATGACTTCTGTATATTATGGGCTATTATGTTATTATGCATAACACAGTTAAGTTTAGAGGCTTCAGTGAATGCGGCACCTCATTAAGCAAAGTACATAGTGAGAGGCAAGCCTTTCTGAAAACATTACTTACAATCTGCAAGACAGGAGTGGAAGAGAAACATAGAAAAATGAAACCCTTGAAGATCATGGTGTAGATCAGTGACTGAGTCGAGAATATAAACTGAGTTTCCAAACTCTTCATTGATCTCTTCTTATTTGGATCCCACTGTCATAGCAATGAGGTTAAATGTAAGCACTGGGAACCAAAAGCTTAATTATTCTGTAGTAGTAACAACCAATAACATATGGTGGCCGTAACTGCAAATAAATTGGTTTAACTTTGGAATTTTCTGTATAAAATTGGTGGATTTTACCACTTTTGATCCCACCATAGGCATTTCTTGTTCATTACACACAATGTTGTTGCCAGCTATGTGGAAAGCACAGGGAAACTTATACAGGGAAAGCTGAAGGAATTTCTATAACCATTCCACTATAGGGCTGGCATTGTCATTTTTCTCTGGGTTCAGTGGCATACTGAGGGATTCAGCCACAACACAAAGTAATTGAAAACATTCCCAGGACATTTGAAAAAACAGTGGTCATGCTCTCTTCTCACTAAAATATCATCCTTTTTGCAAGGAGTAGTGCAGTAAAAACAGTGTCACATTACTTTAACAGAAGCATTTAACATTTTTACTGACAGAATCTAAAGCATGTGGTTATGGAGTGTGAAATCCTCATTAAAATTCCTTGAGGAAAATCAGTTGAATAAATATCCAGTAATTGTCACAGTGCCCTCATTGCTGTAGTTTTACAATACAATGATTCTCTCCATTGATCAGCTTTATTCTCATATCATATAAAGAGCTCAGATTCTTGTTCAGGAATTTACTGCCCGTCAGGGGCAATTCTGTTATTTGTAAGTCTAAAGCTGTAGAAATACGTTGCAGCAGCTGTGGGCTGGATGATACCCATGCATTCAAGGAGCTTCTCTGTGCTGCTGCCCTGGAGCGGTTGCCTCTCCCTGCATCCTTTTCCCACTCCCCACGTTGCCTGCCATGCACAGAGAACGTGGAAAAGGCAAGTGGGATTCCAAAATTATGAGCTGGTGAGTCAGAAGTGGGAAACAACACCAACCAACGATGCTTAAGTATTCTTTGGGATTCTCCCTTTGCTCAACTCCTTAGAGGGGATTTCTGTGACCACAAAGAGTGACAGGACTGTGCAGCCTGGGAGAGAAGGAGTATGACACTAAACCAGTACACAAGGAGTGTGCCCTCCTTAGAAACAACCCTGGAATAGCTGAAGATGTTAGGGAGACCTTCAGGATCCTGAAGTTAGTCCTAGAGTTTCTTCAAATGTGGGAGGAAATGGCCAAACTCTGCCTCTGAATTGAAGGGTATTGGAGGAATTTGATATGGGGGTGGGGGTGTACAAGTGTGTGTGTCCTCAGGGTCTCTTCCGACTGTTTACTTTAATAGGCAGTAGTACTGTCTGTACCTTGGTCCTGTCACTATTTCAAAGCATTTGGCAGTTCAAAAGGACTGGGGATGTCAGATATTGAAAGTCTTAAAAGAGCTGCTGGCTTTCCTAGTGGCAGATGATTCTTATTTTGGTTAAAATGGAAAATGTTTAAATTTTTCTTATCTTCAAGCTGTTATGAAAATGACACTGTGTGTTGCAGAGTTAAGAGTTTGTAGCTATATGACTCCAAGAACACATGAGGCTCTCAAGAGAAAATTCACAAAGGCCTAATTTTAAAACACTTCTGCTGCCAAAGTTATTAAATCTTTGAACAAGGAAACGTTATAAAAAATCAGCCTATGAAAAGTGAGTATGTTAAAACTGGACGTCAAAGCCCATGGCCAGCATGTGAAATAGATTCTTGTCTTAAGATGCAAACTTGCACTGAACTTTAACTTGTTAAGTAGCAAGACTGTGGCTGTAGTCCAGGCTGGACTGCTCCAGAAAGTTCAGTAGTGGAGATACTGTGATGTGCCCAAGAAACTGGTCCAAGAATCGACTGTATGCGAATTGTGAAATCATGCACAAAATGGTCTAGTTAAACCAGTGTGAGAATAGATAGAAATGTTCAATACAAAGAAGATGATATATTTTCCTGCACATTTTACCCAGAAGGTGGCATTATATCATGTCTTTTGCAGGCAAACCATCTTTTTATTTTTTTTCTTTATAAGAAGACTGGGACTTTACAAACAACATTAACCCAGTTTTGTTTTTTGTTTTTTGTTTTTTGGTTTTTTTTTTTTTTTTGCGGGGGGGGGGTGTTGTTTTTTGGTTGGTTGGTTTGGTTTGTTTTTGGTTTTTTTTGATTTTTTTGTTTTGTTTTGTTTTTATTTTAAATTTATTTATTTTTATAGATGTGATGAATTATCATTCAGATGTGTTTCACCCACACTGAGAAAGTGTTCTCTCTGTCTTTATAATTTTGTTGTCAGACTGATACTCATTATTTTACTATGCAGATATATTTCTGGTCAAAACAATTTGAAGAACTTTGTCTAGAATCCTACCTGTACATACTCTGTTGTGAAATGTTCTTTCAGTTCACAACTATGTTTGAAGTAATTTACAATGATGCCAAAAGAAATTACTGTGCATTGCTTCACAACCAGGGCAATTGCATACCACCAAATGTACAAATCTTTTATTTATGGTGAGTGAATAGAGCTGTTCTCTTAGAACAGAAACAAGGCCTGCTTAAAAGTCAGAAACCAAAGCAAGGACTTGAAATGGTCTATGAATGAGTGATAGAGATTTACAAACTACTGAAATGCATATACTATTTTTCTTCCTAATCAAGATTAGAGAAGAGCCCATCCAGGTCCTCAGAGGTTTGAGCAGGTATCTGAAATCATGAAGGAATGACAGCTGTTTTAAAAAATGTGTTTGTGTGTATGATTTTTGAAAGGCACAGGATCATCAGTCAGATGTCGTGCTCCTATAGGCCATGGCCTCAGACAGATTATTGGAAAATATTTCTAAAGATTAGATCAGTCTCTTCAGCCACCCATCATGTGGACTCTGCTATGGCTTCTCATTGGGGTCTGTGCCAACTTTAGTAGTGTCTATACAATATGGGCAGCTGTCCACTGGAAACCACTCAGACACCAGCAACTAACCATGAGAGGGTGACAACTGCTTATCTTCTGAATTAATCCAGCATCCTGAATACTGAAGATTGGTTTTACCCATCCTTAATCAATTTCTTAAGGAATTTTGCACAGGAGCTACAAATACTGAGCCAACGAATACATTGTGTTGTGCTACAAGCCTGCCCCATGCTGGAAGAAAGGATCATCACAAAGCGCTCTTTTTCTCTAACAGCTTTTCTGGTGCTTTGCTAGAATGTTTTCACATCAAAGTGGAAATAGAGCTGTATCTGAAAGTGAAGTATATTTAGCTTTTCTGTTGGTGATCCCACAACCAATGTCTGTGCTTTTACATTGGGAAAGGCATATGTTTCTGTAGTATAATTCCTTATGTATAGATGAACTCAGGGTTGGCTCGCAATGGCTTTCATGCAAACCTTCTAAATCCTGCCAAAAGCAAGGAGGTGTCAAAATCAGAAATGCTATTGCACTAGGCTTTCACAGAGCCTATGGCCAGTATGGCTACCCAAGGTTTTAGACTTTCAGAAACAGCAGCTTGACTCACCACAAAGGACTCACATAAATGCTTTGGGAAATAGGCATAGTAATCATCTCCTTAAACACTGGTTAGCAAATCATGTCAACTGGTTGACATAGAAACATCCCTACAGCAGCAAGTAACAAAGATTGTATCATACAATTGACAGGTATGATGTGTTCCTGTGCTGTATATGGTTGCAAACCATATGCATCCTCTAAAGCCTGCAATCCAATCCAAGATATTACACCAAAACACTTAGGAGATGTACTGATACTATGCTGCATCAGCTTGAAAGTGTTGGCATGGTCTGTATTTCTACTTTTGAGGACCAAATACTGGCACTGCCATACCCCAGAACCTGTGGACTGTGTGCTTTCATTTTATCACAGCACTGAGCCAAAACTTATATCTGTATTCTGGAGGGTACTGCAAGCATGCAGCTAAGACCTTTCAATTTCTAATTATATATGATGGAAAAGGTCATGAGACAGATGAGAAACCATATTCAATCAATATTGGACTGATTTTTCCCCCCCACTGATTTCGGAAAGTGTTTCCATGGCTAGCAACACTCTGGGATACACAGAGAAAGAACAGTTAACTGATGTGGCTGTAAACATATTTATGTTTCATTTTGCTTCACTGAGCATAGAAGTCACCTGGCCAATCTTAATTTTTTTCTAAGGGACCATCACAAAAAGAACCTATAACACAAAGGAAAAACAATCTGCGAATGCTCCCTTGAAATGTGGCTTTTTCTGCCTAGTTACAGAATGAAATCGATACACAGCTGCAGATTTGTTGACCTGCACATGAGATAGAAACTATAATATGAAAAAAAATGAAATTCTTCCCTGAAGATAGATTTCTTTTCTCCATTTAGATACCACTAGTGGGAACAATGTAATAACTGGAAGGATCTGCAGACCCTTGTATAATGTTAGAGAATGTCATGTTGAGAAAGGGCATATGTTCTCTACATCACTGCTCCTTAATCTTCTCAGATTTTCACAAAGAAATCATATTAATCAAATCTGCTTTCAACTATATGAAATGTGCAGTTTGAATGGTTCACAGCTTAGGAAGAAATTGAATGTAGAAGAAAACCTTGGATAGAAATAAGCCCAGAACTTAAAATAAATTACTGTTGTCAGTATGCCACTTTATGATTCTGAATAACTGTGGCAATTATGCATCAGAAAGCTCTGAGACTGCCCCATACTGTGGCTATGGAGTGGTCCATGAAGGCAACACAGGAGCACAGGAATTGCCAGATGAATTCAGACTGGTGAGACACCTGCTACTGGCTTAAAAAGAAAAAAAAAAGAAGTAAACCTAACAAAGGATCCTACCCAGAAATGCGTCAGCAAGGGGCAAAATTCTGCCTGGCACTGATCAGATACATTGCTCTCTCACCTCATCTGAAAATCTGCTTGGGAGTTTGAGAAAGATCGGGCTGTATATGTACGAGGTGCAGGTTTTGTTCCAGTCTCACTTCCTTTCCATTACCCCACTGGGGACAAAGTGAGGGGGCAGAGAATAGGGACACCCCTTTGGTTTCATGCTGCAAAGGGAGGGGTATGGAGGGAAAAGTGATCAGCCCTCTGTAAGGACTGGGAGAAGGCAGTGTACTGGTCCACATACAGGTGCTGTATTAGAGTCACCATATTTTTTAAAGCACGGCAATCTTCAGGTGAGCTGCCTCCTCATTTTGAGTTGTTTTGGGGGCAACTTTAAGTTTGTGCAAATATATTGTTTTATCAAATATACAAAAGAAAAGCCACAACACTTTTATGTGGTTTCATCACTGCTATTAGTGTTTAGTGTTTATTTGGCACAACTATTGTGTTTGGCACCATTCAGACTACAGAGAAAGATCTGTTCCCTGTGCTGGAATGCTGATCTTCTGATGACCCAGTCTTGCTCCCACTGAAATCACAGGGATCCCTGCTGCTGACTTTGGATATGAAAAATAGGGTGGACATGAAGGTGCTCCAGGAGCAGCATTCCTTTCCTTTCTGTTAAATATGAATATCAGGCTTGTAGGTAGATGATTACGATATCACAAAGTAAACTTAGATATGAATGGCAGAATGTTGGTTCTGGCAATAGGATCTAAAGGGCACTTCTGTGTCATTTAAAACAAAGGGAATGACATTTCTTTTGAAGGTAAAGTATATTTAATTCTAGAAAAAAGCATGAATAAAAAAGAAGCACTAATCTAATGAGAATAATATTTTAAATTGGTGCCAGAAAAACAGGATATTCCTGAGGTCTTTCTGAACACGTCTACTTCTGTCTGGACTCTGGAGAAAATCTACTAATAGCAAAAGCATGACATTAGATTACAACCACAAAATTGCCGTCTTAAGTCTGTAATGAAAATGGGTTAAGTCTATACCATTTCCTATTCCTATTATAATCCCTGCCATAAGAATAGCCTTTCCTGGAATTATTGAGAAGGAAATTCTCCTTTGCTTGTAAATGTCACTTCATTTTTTCTCTGACTTTATTTGTAAAGATAGCTGAAAATGTTTAGCGTACCATTTTTCAGCATGCTATCCAAATCTGAGGGTGGTTGCTATAAAAGGAATCTACCATGGGCAGTTATTATATTGTGGTATTTGAAATCAGGAGTGTTTAATTATGTACAGACACATGGTAAAGTCAAACTTCTAAGGACAAATGAGATTTGTAGTTTATGGGTCTTGCATATTCTCAGGATCCAGGTGTAAGACCTCTGCTCTGGTTGCTGTTGGCATTGACTACTATGCATATCCCACAGCATTCCTAGCTCTTGACAGGAAGACAGCCTTCAGATTTGCAGGTCTTTAGCTAGGTGGAATATGATGGATCTCAGTAAAGTGTGGGAATACCTCTGTGCTCAAAAAAGCTATTCTACATGATCTTTGTTTCTTCTTTCAGTAAGTCCCAATTCTCATGTTGGTGAGAATGGAGATGCTTACTGTAGTTAAGGCAAAAGGTGTCCAAAACAATCTGTAGACAGATGTTAAATGTCATGACTGGGGAGCAGGAGGGACTGTGGGCCTCTGAAGTGTAATTGGGACCAGCATGCCAGTGTTATTCATTTGTTCCATCGTGATTCCCAATGACATCAATCAGGAGTGAGCCATGGCAAGGTGAAATGCTCCACATATGGCAGGGAGAAGACTCCTATTGTGTGTGACCAACATAGCTGATAGGGGTATGTGCCATTAATACGGCTCTTTTGAGACAGGCGGGCTTTGCTGTGTGTGCTGCACATGTGTGCCTGCAGAAATGGTGGGCTGGGCTCTGTGGGCTGCCTTTGTGGGGAGTCTGGGCACCAACTCACTTACAGCACTGTTTGCTTTGAAACAATAACTCAGACATAAATGACTCGCTATGAGGTGTTGGAAGTCATGCTGGCTGGTGTAGCATTCAGCAGTCTAACAGCCTCAAGCCCAGTGCAGGAAAAAAAAGATGAGTTTTTCTCTGGAGTGGTAAAAAAGTAAAGAGAGGAGCATACTGCTTAGATTGCCTTTTTAACGCTATTGGAAATCAGCCTATCTAGAAATTGCAGTAGACAATCTGAGGTGAGCTATGATGTTTTAAAAGCATTGATTGAAGAAGATGGTGAAGCTTGGTCACATAGAGTCAGGCTTCTTGGCATGTTAAAATAAAAAACCCACTTAATCTGTGAAAAAAAATGGGTTTAGAATTATTCCCATTATTTTTATTTTTTTAGTTTCTATTTTTGGAAGATCTTTGATCATCAACTTTGCATGGCCAACTAATATGCGAAGGTCTCTGGTGTCCTGCAGCAGAGTAGCAGTGGCAGTAACTTAGCAGGAAACCATGATTAACTTAGTTCTTCTGATTCTATTTTATTTGACTCTTCACTTTGCTTTTTGCACAGACAAGTGGTTGGAAATTGAAACTGGCTCTTTTTAGAGTTGTACTGAGCACAACACGTGCTCTGCTGGCAGCATTGGAGCCCTTTGTTTGTAAGGGTCGTGGTGAAGAGTGAAGGCTTTGGGACGTTCTTTTTCCAGGTGTACCGTAGTGTAGTGTAGTGTGTATATACAGATTCACCAGTTAAATTGACAGTTCCCCCAGGAAAAGTATAATCATAAGAGATTGTTATCTCTCTGCATGCTCCCATTCTGGACTCACTTTAGCTATTTCTGTAGCATGGATGACTTATTAAAGAGCAAAAACTATGTGTTCATTTCCTTCCTTGATGCAGCACTTGCCTCTTCATAGCTCAGCATGAACTTCCAGTCACTTGGCCATTTTATCTGTCACATAGTGACTGAAGAGGGAGTTGACTAATGTGAGCATGCTTCAGAAGATTTTGAGCTCACTTAGGTGGAGAAGTGAGCTGGACACAAATCCCAAGGAGGAGATGGTAGCATGACCGGTCCTGTATTGTTAGGCACAGGAAGAATACCAGATCTGACCCTTCTGATGGTGGGAGTGCTCTGGAAGTCTCCATCTGAGTTTTTATTTTTGGAAAGTCTACTTATGATAATATGGACTAAAAAGTTGATAGTCATGAAGTTTAGAGGCTGCTCCCCGTGACACTTTCAGACAGAAAGATATAAAATTTAAACCAGTGTGTATTCTTTTGCAATTCAGAATGAAAATATGAAATTGTTGTTGTGGATAGCCAATATAGCCTCTTTAACAAGGGAATCGAATACAGATCCATTCACACTGCTACCTTTCCTCTGTCTCAGGAAGACCTTCCTTGCAAGGAACTATTTGCAGGAGGCACATAGTAGAGATCACTTTGTACCTGTTGTCTTTCTTCTGCTTTTTCTCTAAGGAACTGGTATTAATCACTGGCAGATGCAGGATACTGTGTTGATGGAGTCTTTGCTCTGACTCAGTGCTGTTCTGAAGTTATACTCTTGCGTATCTCAGTTTCCATACCAACTGCTTTACTTTGCAGACTCTTGGGAAATATTTGATGCAGACATAGTTTTCTAGCAACTGAAACCTGAGAATCACTTACATAAACTTTATAGATCTCCCATTTTATAAATCACTACCTGTCTCCTCATCATAGTCCTCTTTCCTGACTGCTTTTTTATTCCTTCCATTGCATCCTCTAAAATGCCAGGTGTCTTGCTCTTTCTCCAGATGCATTCCTGAATATTGATTGTGTTTTCTTGCCTCTCCTTTTCCTTGTCAATAAAGAAATCACTTGTATTGTTTGATTCAGCAGGCCACCTACACAGACAAATAATACATTAGGTTGTTGACCCTGGTATTCTTGGACTTTACCGGATCTAGGGTTAATTCTGGTTCTTTTGCCTACCCATTAAACCACAGCACAGTTAGAACAAGTTTTTTTTCTGTATTCAGTAGCTTGTAAAAAGGATAGCACATTACCCTAATCTAAATGCTAAAACATAGTATATTTTGAACAGCTGGTTACAATTCCTCACTGTCACAGGTGGCCAGGTGTGTAAACAGAGAGAAACAAGAATTGTAAACCTAATAAAATCACTGAAATTTGAAAAGAACAGATAGTATTATCCTGATCTGTCTGTCACAGAATGGATGAGCGTCTAGAAACACTACAGCATTTCTTATATAATTAATGAAAGCTGAAAACAGAAAGAAATCACGCAGTCTAGGTGAGGCATTTGTAACAAGAGTCAGAGTATCAAGATGATGCTAGGACTGACTGGAAAATACCAGCAAATGGGTGAAAGGGTAAAACCAAAAGTTTTGACCTCGAACACAAAAATTGTCTGAAAATCAAATTGATACAATTTCTAGTTGGGTTTTTTGTTGGTCTGTCAGTCTCAATTGCTCTGTTTATTAATTTCATAATATATCACCTCTTCCTGATCCATCAAGTAGGACATGTAGTCCATCATGAAAACCAGGCTTACAAAGACTATTAGGGGACAATGATGAAAAGCTTTTTTTTTTTTTTGAGAACTAGATAGTGAAAAGTAATTTCATTGAAAAACATAGGAAACCAAACCATATCCTGAGCTGCATCAAAAGAACCATGGGAACAGGTCGAGGGTGGTGATTCAGCCTTTCTGCTCCACTCTGGTGAGACCCTACCAGGCGTCCTGTGTCCAGCTCTGCAGCCCTCCGTACAGGAAAGACATGAACATGTTGGAGAGGGTCCAGAGGAGGCCATCAAGATGATCAGATGGTTTGAACACCTCTCCTATGAGGACAGGCTGAGAAAGTTGGGGTTATTCAGCCCTGAGAAGGCTCTGGGGAGACCTTATTGCGGTCTCTCAGTACTTAAAAGAGGCCTATAAGAAAGATGGGGACAGACTTTTTAGAAGGTTCTGTTATGATAGGACAAGGGGTAATGGTTTTAAACTAAGAAAGGGTAGATTTAGACTAGATGTAAGGAAGAAATTTTTTACAATGAGGGTGATCAAGCACTGGAACATGTTGCCCAGAGAGGTGGTAGATTCCCCATCCCTGGAAATGTTCAAGATCAGGCTGGACGGGGCTCTGAGCAACCTGATCTGGTTGAAGATGTCCCTGCTCACTGCAGGGGGGTTGGACTAGATGACCTTTGAAGATCCCTTCCAACCCAAATTGTTCTATGGTTCTATGAAAATAAATTGATATGACTTATATATAAGCCCTAATTGAGACTGGTCTTCTACAATTCTAATAGACATTGTGATTTTCATTTTCTTCAGATATGCCGTGGCATGCTAACATAGATTACCAGAGGAAGTATACATAAGGGGCAAGAAAAACGTTTTGGTTATGTCATCTGTCCAGTGCTGAGGCAGTGAAAATGGAAATTAATATGATACAGTTTCTGTAATCTTCTTAAATCTCAAATTAAGTTAGCATCAGGATTGACACTTTTAGAGTGAGTTGATGGCTGTGATTATGGTTCCTTCTTACCTTCTCTAGTTTCATATGTTGTTGGTTGCTATTATATGTTCATTAAAAAGTAATTTAATAAATCTTGGGATTTCCTGCCTGTAAAACAATTGTCAGAATGAAGAGTGATGGCAATCATTGGGGAATATACTGAAATCTGGTAACCCTTTGTTAAGGCAAAGCAGGACACAAAAACCTTACTATCTAATTAAAAACTGTTTAGTATGATATTGCTTTCCTCTACTCTCCATAAGTATATGAAGCAGAATTTGAGGCACTTTCTGGGTTCTAACTCTGTCCCTGCCATGGGTCAGTATGCAAAGGTCACTTGTGTCAATATTTTTGGGAACCAGTGATATGTTGGTTATTCAGATAGAAGGACAACTGGGCAGTATCATGACATTAGGGACAGGAATTCACAATTCTCTTACATAGATGACTATTGAGGATTGTATTTAAGTGATTTTAAGGAATTATTGGCTGATTAATTTTAAAATTTCAGAGGGCTCTGGATATCCTGATACAGACTCTGAACTTCATTATGGATGTATGTGAAGCCATTCATGACCAGGTGCTTTTTAGTGGCCTTTCTGTACTGTTTGAATACCTCTATTCACCTTGCTTAAAAGTCTCCAATCACACAGTGAAAATGAGGAATGGTGGAGGAAGCAAAGAAAGTTTGGTGAGGGGGAATGGGGGGGAGCCTGAGAGAAAAAGAGAGGGGTTGTTCAGACGGGCAGAAAGCATATGAGCAATAGCTGGGACTGTGTTTATAGTCATGTTAGCTTAGTATTCAAGGTCACACTCAATGGTTTCCTCATTGCTTACACATTAATGCTCGCCCTGGCCTTACTGGCTGTCAGGCAGAGCTCAGGTCTGACCATGAACGCAGCTGCATACACACTCTACAAAAGCCTAATGATTTTGAGGTCTAGGGAAGAGTCAAAGTTTATGTGGAGAGAGCTGAAAGATGCAGGCTGATGAGGGATGAAGTGAGATAAATGATGGACTTCTGGACAAGGAAGGGTTAAGCTTGGGAAGGCTGAAGAGGAAGCAGGATGGTGGCTGGGCCAACCTGGGAGACAGAAGAGGCAGTTGCCTACTGCAATGGAGGCTTTGTCAAGAGGTTTCCTCTTAATTTCGCTGAGATACAGATCACCAGGAGACACCCTCCTAATCTGGTAAGCTGGTGTGAAGTGTGAAGAGAGCTACGAACAGTGGTCATCTTCTCCGACAACTCTTCTGGTCAGCACACAGTCCAGGGTAGTCTCTGCCCAGGGACACTTTTGTTTCCCATCAGCGGTAGAGAGAAATTCTCAGCATAAAGATGCAACAACAGCAACAATTTTATTTCCTGGAGACCAAAATAAATAATTGCAGTTCATAGAACATCTCTTTAAAACAGACAAATATTTCTTAGTAATAGCCATAGTACAAGGAATTAACATAACTCTGAGCACTCTCTGAGGACAGTGCAGCCTTCAGAGCCAGAGAACACACCTACACTGAGTATGATGCGTGCTTGTATGACTCAAAGATAATATTTACAGCTGTGGTGGTTTGGTTCCTCTGAGCATGCCATGAACCTTCCTTTCACACTATATTATCCTAGACTGCATTGTTCTGTGAGGGAGACGCTGAGTCTAGCTCCCTTTGGAGGATGCTGGGAAGCCAGAAAATGTGTACGCATTCCTGACTCCTACAGGATAAGTCTCATTCATCTCAGAGGTGGCAGGCTCATTGCAGCTAATAATTCCTCTTTCAAAACCTGGCTCCTCACCGTCTTCATAAACCCTAAAGCAAATATAATAGTACCCTCAGGCCCTCAGGAATGCTCATACAGCAGGAATTTGGCATCTTCCAAATGTGATTTGGAGGCTTATTCATTACTTTGTGGCCCTTAAAAAAATCAAACGGAGAGTCCAGGTATACTGCATACATGAATTAATTTCCATTCGATGAGGAAATATGTTAGCCTGACCTGAAGGACCTGACATTTCTGATAAACTTGGAATTGAAGGAGCCGGTGAAGAAGCAGTGAAGAATGCACATGGGGAAGAAGAATTGGGAATAGTCAGAGTTTATACGGAGAGAGGTGGACCAACTGGAGGATGGACTGAGATAAATGATGGAATAATAATTAGGAATAAGAAGATTTAGAAGGGTTAAACAAGTGAGCAAGGGAGAACAGTCAAGGGCAGGCACCATGACTGCCTACGGAAGGTACATGGCAGAGGGAGAGAAAAGATCCCTGTGGCAGTTATTCATAGCACTGAGTGGCTGCAGTTATGGCATCTGAGCTTCAGGTGTTAGCTGAGGTCTCAGATTTACAGTGGCTGAACAAACATCCAAGTCAGAGTATCCAGGAGTTTACGTATCAGATTCAGAGGGCAAATTCTAAACAACAGTATAGAATGTTCTCATGTTGTGATATTTTTCAAATCTAGTACCTATTGTGTTTGTTATTACTTTATGAAATGTATTTCAGAGGTTTCTACAAGCCTGAATAATGACTCAGGATATACTAGATACAGTAAAAATAGATAAAAATAGATAAAAATAGATAGTTTTTATCTTCAGGAGAGTCAAAATATGTGACAAGAGGCTGCAGGAGACAGCAAACACAAGAGACAGTGAGATACATGAATAATAAGATAGACACGTATGAATTTTAGATTGTTTAGTCACAGATATAGGACATGTCATCTAAGTGACCGTTTTAGTCTTTCACTGTCCTGTGTTTGTTTTAATGGAAGGTATTAATTTGTCAGAAGATGCATCTTCTTCAAAGAAAAGTCACAGTAAAAAAGGTATCTGTCCTTCCTGGAAACCGAAATGGCTTAAACAGAAAGGACAAGTTATTAGTTAGCATTCAGTGCCTTTCTGCTTTGCCCACTTGAAGGGGGTGGCACAACACTCAGGAGGAGTAGTTTTAAAAGGCTTCAGATGAGACAAGGGGAATAAGAAATAGGTATGATGGTGAAAGTCCTAAGCAGAATGTAGTTCTGGACAAAGGATTACAGTGAAAAGGAAAAAAAAAAAAAGAAAAAAGAGAAACGAAAAAGAAAGAAATAGGGTCATAAAGAAAAGGTAGTCTTGGAAGGGAGACCTTAAAAATGATACTAAAGAAGCTAGGAAGCTTTGGAGGTCATTTGGGGTAAACAGAAATAACATGATCCTTATAGCAGAAAGAATTTTATATCCAGCAAATACAATTCACAGTCTTTTTAAGGACCTGCATAATAATTTGCTGGTGAGAGAGCAACATTTCTTCTCACTATGTGGTCATTCAAACCATACTAACATACTGGCACCCTGTGCATGTTATGGGATTGCTTCTTGGTGAATACTGAATAATTACTCTTACCACTGGAGAGATTAATAGCAGGAAAATTAAGCTTCTCTAAATGCAATCTTGATTATTAGGGCTCTGAGTGTGTTGCTGGGAATGCATTGCTCAAGTGTTCAAAAAAGTGCACAGTATGTACTGTGTTATCAGTATTTTAAAAGTTAAGAGTTTGATGGGAATTTCAGCATTAAATGTAATCCCATATGAAACACTCTCCAGGGGCTAATCTATTGCCATTTCCTGTTTATATAATCAGATCAACCATAATGAATTAAGAAAAATACATGGCAACTTCTGATGCACTTAGCAAAACCTGTACCACTGACCTTGAAATACCTACTGGGTCATGCAACAAATTTCTTTTGCCCACTGCCAAGGCTTTTTGAAATCAGTGTCTTATTTTGGTAGTTAGCTCAGGCATAGAGCTATGTAGAGGAGGATGTACCTCTCCCATACCCAGATTAGGTCCTGGGACTGTACTGTTACTTCTGCACCCAGCACAGACCAGACTTTTCATCCCAGTAGATCTGAGGTGTCTTTGCACAAAATCGAGGATCTGGAAACACTAATCAGAGGCACAGCCATCTGGTACTTTCCCCCTTGGCGTCAGACCTTCTGAACCTCATACTGGCCATTACTGACCTGCTTTCACACCTGCTCACTCCATGAGAGGCAATTGTGGCTTCCTACGCAGTGCTGAGTGATGACACAGTGCCAGTACAGATTGAGTAGGGTGCCGCAGCCCCACTTGGAGCAGGGACCACGTTGCATATTCGTCAGGACTCTCAGACTTCCAGTTCTTGGGAGATTTCCATGCTTTACCTGCTCAGCACATGCTTTTCCTGTTGTTGGTGTGATGCTTTCTGATAACTCTTTCTCCACTCAAACCTACAGGTACCTTGAGGACCTGCTACAAACAAGACATGATGCAGGGGCATTTTTGATGTGGGTTGCATGAATAAGTTTATGAGCTCTGTGTCAGCACTGGCCAAGTTAAGCTCATGCTGGATCTGTGGCTGACTAGGACTTATGTTTCCTAGATTTTTCCATTACTTGTGGTATGCTGGACCTCTCTCAGTTCAGATAATGGAGTGTTAATAAAGGTCCTTTTGCTGTAATTTGCATTAAAAATGAGACAAACTTTTTTTAAGGAAAAGACATATTTTTCCATCTTGCATTTGTAAAACATAGAAAGAGATAAGACTCTCATTTAAAAAATAATAATGAAGAATAGAAAAAGAATAACCATGGAAAAATCAACTCTGAAGTCATTTGGGAGGGAGAACATGGCAGCAATATCCTGCCGTAACTGTTCCACGGCACCACAAAACTGGAAAAAAATGGTTCTTTTAGCTAACATTTATTGTTAATACTCAGTTGCCCAATGTTTAACTAATTCTTTCAACAAAGTTTTGCAATCACAGTTCATTTTTTATAGTTTAAAGGGCAAACCTCTAAAGAAGTACATGAAGTACGAGGAACTGAACTTACAGGACAAATTGTGTCACTGGGTGGAGTCCCACTATCACAGTTCTGTGAACTTGCTCTGATAGTGAATTTGTCCCAGATAAAGACCAGCAAACCCTCGTGATTCTCTCACAAGTGGCCTCCTCAGATTTTTTAAATTCATGTAAAAACCAGTTATTAAAAGATTTTAAATCCTAGTTAATAATGAAAAGCCTACAGTAAAGTGGCTTTATTTTCATATGACAATGATAAAACAACTGCTCAGCCTTTTAATTGCAAGTGAAAAAAGGAAGGGAAATTTTCAGCCTTGAAAGTTTTGAACACCAAGTCAAACATGATTTTATTTTTGGGAGATGAGAGGCTGCTATGAGACATGAATTGCAGGAGATAAAGGGACCTTGCAATAGCAGTTGACATGTCTATGTGAGGGACCTGTTTGTTGGAAAAGTTATCTGTATTTTTCCAAAATGACAGTCACCTGCCAATTAAATAACAGGGATTAAAGCTTTGTGTTTTATTTCATTCCAGGGAAAAAACCCAAGGATTTTAAGCTCAGAAGCATGCCAGGGTTTCTTTAAAGTAGCCATCAGTACAAAACAAGAAGTTATAACAGGAAATGCCTATTTGGTAACACAAAGTTATTTTCAATTTAACTATAAATTTTTGAAACAGCAAATGTTTATACAGAAATCGGGTTGGGTACATGTTGAGAAGTCTTTGAAAAGACAGGAAGAAGATATCACTGAGACAGTATGAAAGCAAGGTACTCAAATCTCATACTCTCATGAACATACATGTTTTCTTTTACTTTTCAAAAATTTCTTGGTTTAGTAAGAAATTCAATGCAACTTGCTTTCTTTAATAAAATTGGCATTATGAATTTAGCCATCCATGCTACAGCACCTCTCTTTGCAATTCTTTGGAGCAAGAGAACTGAAAGTGGATTAAGACATCTTTCAGAGCTATTGCCCAAACCTGCAGAGGTAAAACCTGTAGATCTACATAGTTCTTCAAATGGCTTTTTGAATGGTTCACAGTGATGCTGAACTTTCTGCCTGCAGCTTATTCAAGCTGTAGAACGTTTCTGCACAATGGGGATTTTTTTTTCTCTACCAACTCAACATAGGTCTCCAAGTGTTTCTTAGATTATAGCACCATTAGTGCTGTGGGCATCAGCAGCACATCTGTCCTGAGGGCAGGGTAAAATGTTGAACAATTACAGAAAACAAGGCAGGAATGGAAAATGGTGATAATGTGGCAAAGGTCCACAAACACAGGAGGTTGGACAGGTGTTGTCATGCATGCTTCCCCTTTCTTTTCTTCACATGCGAGTTGGTTGAAGCTTCCAGGTAAGGTTAAGTTCTGAATCCAGTCTATATGCCCTTCTCAATGTTGTTTGTGCACACAGTTCCACCATGGGCTGTCTGTAGCCTACAGCATACTGAATTAGCGTGAGAGAGCAATTCTGCTTTTTTTTGGATGACTGGTACAATCCTCCAGCTCCTGGTCTGGAGCTGTCCCACTGTAAATCTCTGCTCCATAGGTTGCCCTTAATTGTCATGCAAAAAGAAGGCAGGTGGTGGAGAAGGCAGAGATTGGAAGACTGTCATAATGGTCAGACAAAATATGGAAAAAAAATCAGATATTATCAATGTGATTTTCCTTGAAAGAAGTGTCTGGTAGTGAGATCGTAAATGGCTGGTATTGTTTATTTGTTTGTTTGTTTTTCTCGCCCTAACAAGGGTTAGCAGTACCTTGTTCTGTTTGTACTCTCTTATCTGTCATGATTCTTGCTTCTTCCTGATTATTTTTCTTCAAATCCTGTGATGGATTGAATGTCACTCCAGTTCTTATTGCTGTATTTATTGCCATCAGCCTCAATATTTTTAGATAACATGTTATTACAACTGAGTTATTTCTGCATTTGGTGGCTTTTTCTGTTTCAACTATTTTGTTTTGCCTCTTAGAGCAGTTGTTTTCCAATTCTCTGAACATCCCTGCATTTGATAGCACTCCATTTAGATAACCACATAATCATTCCACATTTCACTGTGATGGCAAGCCTTTGGAAATTCTGAGTTAGGATTGCCTATGAGGTTAACACATGAAAGAGCTGCTAGGCTCCTTGTGAGCGCCTGGGGGACAGAAATAAATCGACCACCCATCTCCTGAATGTTGTTCAGCACCTTGTCCTTTTGGGAATATAAGACAATATCTTAAATGGGAGTAACATTCTACATTAATTTGCACTGATGCAGCTCTACGAGAGGTGATTCATTTCCATTACTATCACTGATAATAACCCAGTTAGATATGATGGTCCAAGTTCTCATTTAAGTCAAAGGCTATTACACGGCAGAATGGGGTGAAGTGGCTAGGTCATGATTAAGAATAATTCCCCAGCTGCCAAAGAACTGTCTGGAGCCTGGTGCTTGGAGACAGTGTGACAGTCCCTTGCAGTATTTTCCTTGCTGTTTCTTGTGCTCCAAAAATCAGAAAGTATTTTTTTGTCTTCAAACAAATACTAATAAAAAAGTTTGCTCAATACTGTATTCATTTTGTGTGTATACATGTAATGCGAATGATCTGCAGCAATTGCTGACAAATCTGAAAAGCCTACATCAGTATATTGACTGTAAATAAGCAGGAAGTGACAGTAAATGTATGATTAGCTACTCCACATATTTCTGAGCAAGATTGCTGTAGTTAAGACTGGAAAAATGCAGAACAAAGGGGCAAGCACTCCTGGTGGGAAAACAACTCTAGAATTTTATTTATTCCTTTAATTGTCTTTTGATTAACTTTGTAGATCACTATGTTCCTAGTGTAGTTTAGTCATTATTTAATTAGAAGATAGAGACAAAGACGAATCCTGTTTATAACTGTTAATCTACTTAAGTTATTATCTAACCAGCAGTCCTCAGAGAATATTCAACATATTGAACTGATTTGTGCATGCTTCATTACCTCTGTATATCTTAACTGTACATAATCATTCCCTGCTCAGTCATGGTTATCGTGGTGGAATTTCCACTGAAGTAAATGAACTCTGAGTGTAAATTGACTGCAAAACAGTGACTGGGACAAATTCTCTCTTTATCTGAAACCTTTGAAATGCTACTAGCTTGAGTGGAATTGCTGGAGACGTGACTGAATTTGATTTAATTTTCTGGTATTTATTCAAGTTAGTGCCTTGAAGACCTGGAGTTTGCTCATTTAATTTTAATATTTTGAGCTGAACTTGACAAATACTGATAAAAATAATGCCTTTAGGGTTTGGTTGAAAAGCCTTTGTGTGACAACCTGAAAGATTTCTGTTAGCACCATTGAGACCTTGACTGAGCTTTTAGTGGTCATAGAGGAAAGGTAATTGAAAACAGCAGTCACCTAATAAGGTGCTTCAAAAATGGTAATTTTTTCGTGGATTTTTAAAAATACAGCTAAAAGTTTATTGCATTCAGATTTGTGCAAAATATAGCCATTAAAAATATATGAAATGAAGTAATGTCATTTTCTTTCATTCCAGGTTCAGGCTACATTTGCTGACCTTTTCTATCTAGCATAAGAGGCAAATAAGAGGAGAAAGGGAAGAAGGAGAGGCCTAGAGCAGTCAAGACTTCTATTCACCCTGAAAAAGTGGAAATATTTGAAATGAAACTATTCCATCAAACTCTTACTTCCCTCCTTTTCTTTTTCTTTCTGCTCTCTTTTTTCCATCTCCCTTCTTGTTTCCTTTCTACAGGAATATGTTTAAGGAAAATAAAGGTTTGAAGGAAAACCTTCAGCAGCTCTATTACTATAGGCACGGAGTTTGCAATTAGAGGACTTGGCAGGACAATGTGGCATCCGCTACAGTCAATAACAAAAAGCAATTACGAAGTTTAGAATAACCACCTAGCATGGGATTTGTATAGTCTAATTTTAGCTACAGAAAGCTTAAACTTCTAGTCAAGATAATAATTTAGGCTCCTTTTATAAGCAATGTAAGGATTTAAGTGCTTTCAGAGGAAAATTCTTCTGATTTATGTTGATATGTGTCCTACGAGGAATTGAGCTGCCCTTGAGATGTTCTCGCTGTGTACAGAGGCACTCGAGCTGACCAGCTTAGACCAAATACTTATCTTTTGAAGATGGTTAATGACAGCCAAGTGTAAGGCACCTAAGCTGAATATGGCTATGTGCACTTCCATCTGAGATATCAGGAGGCCCATTAATTTCCCTCTAAAGCAGGCTCGGCAGATATGAAAGAGGAATTATGAATCACACTGTGAAATGCAGAGTTTTTCAGATGATTCTGGTGAGAAATCAATTTTTTTATTTTTTTTTACTGTAAAAACACTAGACCCCAATTCTTACTAAAGAGAAAGTGTATTTCTAGTTTTTTGGGTATGTCTTCTTTACACTGTTACTTAGTTTTCCTGCATAGAAGATTCTATGCTTTTTCACTTCCACAGATCTTCACTGTGCAGTTAATTTGAACTCTGCTTTGATTTTATCTTATCTAGACACCAAGTTTGCTCACCTGACTTTGGTGATGCTGTAATTTCAGGATTATTGACCCAGCCAGGGACGGTGATAAGAAGATGCCACATTCACCCAGTTAATTGTCTTTCAATCAGGATGCTGCCTGAGTCACTTGCATACTAAGAACTTGCCAACTTTTTCCACATAACTCCCTCTCAGAAAATCTGACAATTCCCATCACAATTTACTTTAGAGGCTTTCTGCAGTGTAATGTCACTGGCCATGGACTCACAATTCCCAGACATACATGAGCATGAACACAGTACTAAGGAGAAACAACTACTTAAAAAAGGCTTTGCGTAATGTTGGTAGTCAGAGCAAAACGAAGACTTTCAGCATCAACACAACTTTTTACAGGTTCCTATTACCACAAGAGGTCTTCAGCTTGTTCTAATTAAGCTACTTATTTCTAGTTGCACAGAATGATTGTAGTTAGAGGCTGACAGTTCCCTTGCATCCTTTTTTGGGAGCAATGTTAAAATGTTATTCCTGCTTTCTGAAAGTAATCAACTGTATTGCAACCTTAGCAAAATTTGCAGCGTAAATAGACTCTAAATCATTAATTCTGCTTCCTGAAACTCCACTGAGGTTTCTCACCTACACACTGACTCAGCCCAAACCCAGCTGGACCTACAGTATGTGATGAGATCACACCATTCATTTCTGGGACTGTAGGTGTAAGTTAAGAGCCTATCAGCATTACTGTTGTGAATATCTTCCTGAGTTATTTTTTAAGTCTGGAAATTTTTGATGACATTCATACTATTAGTAGTAATATAAGACTAGAAAAGGCAGTTATTAAATAGAAAAGGCAGTTATTAAATAAAAAAGACAGTCATTAAAATTGAAATATTCCAAGTTCCTTCTGTGGAAGTTGTGGTATGCTGGCAATGAAGAAAATCTGAAGAACAGAGTCCTTAAATAAAATGTGAAGACACACACCTGGTTTTTGTATTTTCATTGTGTTTGCATGTTATGTCATAAGGTATTTGTAACAGTACTTGTACCATATCCCAGCTATATATTCCCATGACACGTTTTCTTTGTGCTTAAGGTTGGAGTACTAGTGGGTCCACTGTGCTCTGCCCTACAAAGTGGCATGATGGAGCCTGTAATGCTGTAATTCTGAGGTTCTCTTCCCTTTACTGCTCTGAATCAAAACTCACAAGAGAAAATCATGCCTCCAGCCAAGGTGCTAGTATTTGAAATTACGAATAAGCCACATGGAGTTAACGTATTTGGTTTAATCAAATTCAAATAACTAAAATGTCATTGTTGCACTGTACCCACAGGCGTAGGATTTGAAATCTGAACTGTGTACGCAAGGACAGTGAAGAAGGGGAACACAGGATACAACCTGGAGTCCCCAGTTCAAAACTGGATACTGCTCCATAGTTCACAGTGGAAAGAATCTTTAAATTTACTGTTAAATCCATGGTATATGTTGAGTGTTGGAGGAGCTATTTTCCCTTTGTATTTAGTCCAGCCATGAGCCAGTTCTGCCTCACTGAGGACAGCTTCTTTTCACCTACTGGGATAGTCTCCTTTGTTGATTTAAGGTCACATGGAGATGTGATGTGCTGGACCTGAAATTTCAAACTTAACTCTTTGTCTGCACTGCCCAGTAGGGTTCAAGTTGTAAAAGCCAATACGTATGCTCTAATTAGCTGACACTATTAGTTCAGGTCAGGCTTGGTTACAGTCTTGGAGGAGCAGACCCAGCTTTTGTCAGTGTTAATGCTAACTGCCTCCGTGACCCAGATCTGTCACCCTTTCCCTCCCCTCCTCTTGGCACTGGAGGGCAGTAGGCAACTCACCTGCTCTGAGCAGCCAGGGTACTGGTGCTGTTCCAGCTGCAGCCTCAGTCAACTGAAGTACTTGTCTACACTTGGAAATTAGATGGGATTAACTGAATGCTATGAAGTGAGGAGCAGTAGGTGCTTCAGAATAAATCCATGTGTGCATGAGCCCTGTGGGCTGACCTAATCTCTTCCAGCTGGCTGTGACATCCACAGGGACATCCTGAGGCAGCTGGAGTAACAACCTCTCTTGCCATGTCCCCCCTGTGCCACCTCTCTGGAGCAGAATGACAGGGCTCCCAAGCTGAAAATTTCCTATTCATTCTTCCCGTTTTGTTTTCTCCTAGCCAACTCCTTATCTATGAGCATACTTTGCCTTTTACTGCAGGATCTCTTAGTTTCCTCTACAGCCTCTTGGGAGGGACTTTGTCAAAGGCTGTTCAAAAATTAAAATACTTACATCATCCTGCTCTCTTATCTGCTCTGAATTTGATATATGCAAACTATTCTCCTGGATTGGGGTGGGGGGCTGGGATAATGAAATGGAATTGGCAGTACCACTGAGCCCCTATAGAGCAATACGTTTAATAGTGCTTATTTTATGCCAGGTTTTGTATTTACTTAATTAGTGATAGAAGAATCTTTTATATCTTTCCCAGCTTTGTGTTCTGGTGGCAATCTTGGTTTGACATTTTCCTTGAATGGGTCAAAAATGAGTTGAAAGGGGTGACTGTTTGCATGAAAACAGGGTAGCTTTTTACAGGTAAACATCAAAAGCAGTTCTGGTTTTTTTTCCCAGAAAAATTTAATGACACCTTTACAGCAAATTACACAATTTTATTTTCTTTTTTCTTTTTTTTTTTTTTTTTGGTTAAAGTACTGGGTCCTGTAAGCGGGGAAAAGATAATGGTTTACAATCAATGTTCACGGACCAGACAGCTAATCTGAACTAAACTAAAAAGTCAATATTTAGCTGTACCTTATCAGTGGAGAAATGTCAAGCACAGAGGTAGACATGAACAAATTTCCAACTGATTTCTCTTTCTTATGCCTCAGCATTCAAAGCTTCATGGAAGAGTTTCAACATCAGATAAGGCAAAACTGCCTTCGAAAAAAAAACCCACATAACAAATGACAAACTTGTGACCGTGGAGACTAGAGTTTATTAAATGAAAACACACGTCAAAAATTCATTCTAATCTCTCCTTGCACATTCCATTGGTCACCTTCCAGTCTGTGTGATGCTAGCGGCTGATAGTTAAACACTGCAGGCGGTCTTGAAGAGATAGCAACAGGAAATGTTTTCTTGCTGAGTGAAGTTGTAATTTTTTGCCACCCAAAACAAAATCAACATAAATCATTTTGAATTCTAAAATTGCTAAGGATTTTAGTATACATGTGAGATACTGACTGGGAATTGTGCTGTTGTGCAAGCACAACTCTCACAGCAAAAAATTTTTGGTGATTAAAAATCTGTTTGTTAGCTTATTTATCAACTCACAATGAACATGACTTTTATGAAGTCTGAAATTCATTTATGTGTCTTGATTTATGCAAAGGAACAACTAATGAAGTTACACCAGTAAAAAGTGTAACCTTTGGCTAGAAATCGGAACCGCTTGGTTAATTCCCATTGCCACTCACTTCACAGGTGATCTCTTAATTTTAAGACATGATGAACCACATCTCTCAAGCACTGTCACGGGGTTCCCAGGCTAGAGAATAAAATATAGCACATGGAATGTACTAGCTTGGTGTTTAGGTGATTTCAACATCTGTCTATACTACTCTTTGTGGATGGGAAGAAGGGAATGGATGAAAGGTGGGCTTTGGTGCGCAAAGCTACAGCTCTGGTGCTTTATGCTCTTTTTCAGTAAAAACTCCTTAGGGAAACAAGGAATTGGGGGACTGAAAAAGTTATGTCATGTCAGACTACAAAATGTTACAAAGAGTAAAAATTATTAGTACTTAGTAAAGCTTGAATGCAACAGAAGAAAGATTGCCAGGGACTCTTCAAGAATGAAACAATAATGGGAAAAATCAGAAATTAATAGCTATATTTGTATCCAAATAAGCGGTTTTCATTCATACACCAAACATATGCATTTTGTTTAAGATTGGACCACTGTTCTGAATATTTTTGAGAGAGTAATGACATCAGGTATTCGTAACTTGTTTTAAATTTTGGAGAAATCCCTTCCAAAATCGAAACCTTAACTTTTACATTGCAAATACAATTTTCTTTGTCCTGTCTGTCTTGTTTTATTCAATGAACCATTAATATTTAGCATTAATACAGAGGAAAAAGTCAGCAAGGAATCTGGGTAAAGTTTTCAGCAATACTTTTGGAAATGCTTCACTGATGAGTCCATTTATTTTGCAAAAACATTTGTAATTAGCAGCGTGTGTGCTTGTGTGCACTTTATCTAAGAAACATCTTGGAAATGCAAACACTTTATGTATTGCTATTTCTCTACTGTATCTTCAAAGGTGTTTAACCTTTGGTACCTACACACAGAAGAGCCAGAAAATGAATTCACTTGTGGGACATATATGGATTAGATCATAATTACGTAATATTAATGTAAATTGCCATTTTCCTCAGAATGGAATATAACATAAATATGCTATAATCTAATAAGAACATTGGATTATTTTCTCAGCCTGATCATTCATATAACAAACCTTTATGTGCACTGAATTAACACATTTGCTGTCTGGGTTCACTGCTATTTTATGTTCAGCACATAAGCAGCCTGCAGAAAAATAGATACACAGTTGGTACTTCAGTGTAACTGTACTGTTATTCTGGTTTTGTTTGCATGTGCTTTCAAGATAAACAAAAAGCCTTTACGGTTCCAGACAGTATCTTCTCTTCTACTTAGAAAAAAAATTACCTGTAAATGATGCCAATGTTTATTATCACACCTCCATTGCATTTGACATTTTGGAAAGTTTGGAGTCCTACAACTGAGGTGTGGATAGCAAGGTGTCACTGTCATGGATGAGTGCAGGATGTTTGGAAAGGGTCAACAGGGAAGAGGAGGGAAATTTTTGCTCTGTATAAAGGGGCTCTTTTCCAGCACAGAGCCCCAGTGTGAGAGCAGAGAAGTGCCTGGGCACATTCTTTGGGTCAGGATCAGAGGCAGGGATAACACTGCCGATGCTGTGGAGAGGTCTGTCATGGGCTGCCTGACTCTGTCCAGTACTCCCATGCTATTCACTTTACTAACCACCTACACTGTCTCATACACTTAGTAGTCAAATGAGCATGAGAAGGTAAACTGAATACAGGAACTACCTTTTTTTTCCCCAGCTACCTGTAGAAATGGTGAAATTCTTGCATCTAGTGAGTGAAATGTGTGACTGAGCTTTTTGTGCTGACCCTGGATGTCTCCTGGTGACTGATTTCAGAGAAGGCTGCTGTTGCATGCATCATGGCATGACAAGCTATAGCAAAGGGAGAGAAAATTTGCTCAATGAAGAAAAATGAAGAGCCTCCAGCCCTCCAACTGGACTGGCTTTAGCTACATTAGGGTAAACGTAGCCAGAGTAGGAGACATTATTAGATATGTCTGCCTGATATATCTGTAGAGAATTTTTTTTTTTCAACACAGATGTCAATTACAGGGGTTCAGGATTGCAAATCGTATGTGAGACAACTTGTTATCACTTTTTGCTGAGCTGAAAAGTTGGTCATGTGATGTGAGCCAAAGACATGGGAAATCTACTTTTGATAATTAGTTACAGTCCTGGTATAGAAATATATGTTTAACAGGTAGATTTAACATATTGTTTTGCTCCTTTACCAGCTCTTTCTCCCATGTTTTAAAATCTGGTCATAATTTTTTCTTGCAATTGAAGTATAAAGAAAGGAATTGAAAAATATTCTTTGTGGACTGCTTCGTGTTGAGCAATACACAAATTAAAACCAAATAAATTAATATTTTGAAAGTCTGTATACTTAAAATGCAGAATTTCACCCATTTTATCCTTCAGCATGTATCTGTGTCTACTTGGGTTTATTTTATAGAAAGGCTTTCCTTTTTGATTTTCAGACACCAAGAAATGGAGAATCCTTCATTTTTCTTGGCAGCTTTTTCCAAGGAGTAATCACCGATAGCTATTTAAAATGTTTCCTCTTCCTAGTTCTGTTTCAACCATTGGTCTTCGATCATTTTTATTTGGTAGGCTAAGGAGCACATTATTTACATTTGGTAAGTACTTACAGAATGATGTCAGGCAAATCCTGCATCTCCCCTTTGACAAGCCAAAGAGATGGGCTTCTTTAAAATATTCTCAATGAGGTACTAATTTAAAGTCTCAAGTTGTTTTTGTGGCTTCTCTTTGTAACATCTCCAAGTTTCAACGCCCTTTTCTAATGCAGATACCAGAAATGAACTTGATATTTCAGAACTGATCTCACCAGAGCTGCCCATAAAAGCAGAACCATTTCCTCGCTCCCAGCTCTTCTTTCTTCTTTATCCAGAGCTCAAAGAGCCCTTTGGATGTAGCATTGTACAGAGGCCACATGTTTAGCCTGTAATCAATCATAACCTACAAGTATTTAGCCGCTGCCTCCCAAAGGTCTCATCCCCTCCAAGTACAACCTCTGTTCTTTGTTCCCAGCTCTATGACTCTAAAACTAGTCAGAAAAAGTCTTTGAGACACAAAATCCTTGCAAGCTGGAGAAGTGGCCTGAGGAAGTACCACCAGAGCACGCTCATGTGAGGGCACAATGGGGAGATCAGTGGGGCCTGTGGCTGGGCAGGGCTACGGGAAAGTGGAGACCAGCCCTATTGTGGCATCACTGGGGCTCTAGGGGGCTAGCATGGGGTCCAGGGCTGTGGGCAGTGTGGGGAGGACCCTGGAGACTGGGCAGAGTAAGTCAGGCTGTTGGTGCCCTGAAGACGTGGTCAGTTTGTCTTGTGCTCACATGTCCCTCCAAATGTTGTAAGGTGACTGCATCTGGAGGCAGGACATGGTAGCAGGTAGGTTTCACATCTGGCCAGCCACAGCCACAGCCACACTTGTCTTGTTGACTTAAACTGAAATGACATTAATGCTCATTCTGGTGATCTCCAACGGGTACACTGGCAGTCTTAGCGCTTGTACTTGCAAGCTTTCTCTCTTCTCTGGCTGTACTGAAACACACAATGTCAGCTTTAACACCATTGACCTACTCCAACCTGCTGCACAGAACCAAGATATTTATGGTTTATCCCTAAATAACCTACTTTATTTTTTTTATTTTTTTTTTTTTCAAATTTTCCCTTGAGGAACCTCCAGAAAGCAGATAACATCACCTTCCTGTTTTTCCTTTTGCAGTGGTTGCCTGCTTTTGTCATTTAGAAAGTTTTCCATCACATCTGACTCTCATCTTCCTCACAGCAAAAGCAATGGATTTGTTCTGATCTTGCCTCTTCTATACTCAGAGAGCAGTTTTCTTCTTGGAAGAGTGTTCTTGTGCCCCTCTTAGTCCTGTATTTCTTAGACAAAAAAAGCAAAGTTATTTTAATCATCCCATAAAAGTCATATTTTCTAAATGTCATGTTTTTATTCTTCTTCTGTCTCCTATTTGTATATATATATACATATATTTACATATATTTTAACATACAGTGCCCCAACAGGCTCCTATATTGTAGGTGTGATTTTGCCAGGTCCAGCTGAAATAATTACCACCTAGATCTTGCACATGACATTTTTATTGATACTTAAATGGCATTTAAGTATCAACTGGCTCAAATATGAGGGGTTTTTTAGGTAATATATGAATATAATAGCTATATAAATACACACAAGTCAAATGCATTTTATGCCATTTGCTCACTTGGTAAACTCAGTTTAGGATGCTCTCTGTTACATTAATTGGGGAGAACAGTGCAGCAAATTCAGGAATAAGAACCTACATCTTAAACATTTTTGTCTTTCTTTATTTTTGTCTTAGTGTAGCTTTTTCTATTCAAACATATGTGTAGCCTTCATTGTCTGCTTTGCATCATTCAGCTGTCTGGCTTGGTATGCTCTAGGTCAGGTCACATATACATCATTTCTGAACAAGGAAATTCTTTATTTTGGATCAAGTAAAATAACCTTGACTTATCACTAAAAAGAATAATTGTCTGGAATGTCTGCTTTTAAGTCTGCCATTATGTGCTGAAAATAAATTATTGTGTGAGTAGTACAATAAGCAGGAATATTTCTGAGTGACAAAACAAGCAATGCAAGCTGTAAGTAGTGTGAAATTTTGTGTCAACTCATCATGCTTATCATTAGTCACACAGGCAATAACAAGCAATCAGTCATTGACACAGGATAACTGAAAACGGTATTCCAAAAACATTTCTTGAAAATAGATCATATTTCATGATGCTGGCTCCTAGAGTTTCTTTGTGCATGTTTTGGATTATTTGTTGAATAAGAGCCAGCTATAAAATATAGCAAAAGGCATGATAGATTTGACTCTGACAGATGATGCTTTTTCCTCTGTTTGAACATCGTCAGTCAGGGCTAACATGGGGTTTTCAGCATTACCACACTGCACTCAGTGAACTAAAGCACACACTTTATGGAAAATGTGTGGTTTTCTCTGAAACCTACTACTAACACTCCAACTAAAAAAAGTCTCAAACCAAAAACAAAAACCAAAACCAAACAAAATCAAAACCCCAACAAAATTTTCTCTCTTATGGATATTTACACCCAGTAAATGACCTTTCTTATCCTCTTTGGAATTTTTCTGAGAAAACATTTTTCTCCAGTGAGAAGACATTTTGACCATAATATTCATTCTTTTAAAAAGCACTGATGTGATGCCAAATATGAGATGAAGTCTAAAGAAGAAAAGAAAGCATTTGTCTTATTGCAAAACTCCTCTGGGTTTTCCTGTTAAGCGGTGAAGCTAAGCAAATGAAATGAACATCAATTTTTGACCATTTCATGCATTTAAACAGGACTCTGTTTCTTAAGTGATGTACATTTTTTTGGAAGCCAAGGACTACCTAAAAAGTGAATGGAAAAAAATGTGTTTAAGGAATGAGATTTGAGGTTCACAACAAGATACTACTAGTTTGGGATGAAAAAAGTTATCTGAAGCAGAGCTGGAAAAAATGTCAAGATTGAGTTAGGTTGTCTGTTAAGGTACTTGCAATCGTATGTGGGGGACTTTAACCTGCCAGATATCTGCTGGGAGCTCAATACTGCACAGAAGAGGCAGTCTAGGAATTTCCTAGAGTGTATAGAGGACAATTTCCTTCATCAGCTGGTAAATGAGCCTACCCGGGGTAAGGCCTTGCTAGACCTACTGTTTACAAACAAAGAAGGGCTGGTGGGAGATGTAGTGGTTGGCGACCGCCTGGGGCATAGCGACCACGAAATAATAGAATTTTCAATAGTTAGAGATGCAAGGAGAGCCACCAATAAAACCTCTACACTGGACTTCCGGAGGGCAGATTTTTGCCTATTCAGAAGTCTAGTTCAGAGCATACCCTGGGAAACAATGCTTAAAAACAAGGGGGCCAAGGAGGGTTGGACATACTTCAAGCGGGAGGTTTTGAGGGCACAGGATCAGGCTATACCAGTGCGCCGAAAGGCTAGCCGACAGGGAAGACAACCGGCTTGGCTAAACAGGGAGATTTTGAAGGAAATCAGAAATAAAAAGAGAGTTTACAGACTGTGGAAAAAAGGGCTGGCTACCTATGAAGAATTTAGGAAAATAGCTAGATCGTGCAGGAAAAAAAATCAGGGAAACAAAAGTGCAGTTTGAAGTTAATTTGGCCAATTCTGTTAGGGATAATAAAAAGTCCTTCTTTAAATATGTTAATAACAAAAGGAGGGGCAAGGAAAACCTCCATTCTCTACTGGACTTTGAGGGAAATATAGTTAACAAAGATGAGGAGAAAGCTGAGGTACTTAATACCTACTTTGCCTCAATATTTACCAGTCAAACAGATGGCCCTCAGGATAACTGGCCTCTGGAGGTGGTTGACAGGGATAGGAAGCCAAATAGTCCCCTTGTATTCCAAGAGGAAATAGTTGGTGGCTTACTGAGCCATCTGGATCCTCATAAGTCTATGGGACCAGACGGGATCCATCCTAGGGTGATGAGGGAGCTAGCAGAAGAGCTCGCCAAGCCGCTCTCCATCATCTTCCAACAGTCTTGGCTCACTGGGGAGGTCCCAAATGATTGGAAACTGGCAAATGTTACCCCAATCCACAAAAAGGGCTGCAAAGCTGACCCTGGCAACTACAGGCCTGTCAGCCTGACCTCGGTGCCTGGCAGGGTGATGGAGCAGATCATCCTGAATGCAATCACACAGCACCTCCAGGATGGACCAGGGATCAGACCCAGCCAGCATGGGTTTAGGAGAGCCAGGTCCTGTCTGACCAACCTGATTTCCTTTTATGATCAGGTGACCCACCTAGTGGATGAGGGGAAAGCTGTAGATGTGATCTATCTAGACTTCAGCAAAGCCTTTGACACTGTCTCCCATAATATACTCCTTCAAAAGCTGATAGCCCATGGCTTGGACAAGTGCACTCTCTGCTGGGTTAAGAACTGGCTGGAGGGCCGGGCCCAGAGAGTGCTGGTAAATGGGGCTGCATCTAGCTGGCGGCCAGTCACTAGTGGTGTCCCCCAGGGGTCAGTGTTGGGTCCAGTCCTGTTTAACATCTTTATTGATGATTTAGATGAGGGGATTGAGACCACCATCAGCAAATTTGCTGATGACACCAAGTTGGGGGGCAGTGTTGACCTGCTGGAAGGCAGGAGGGCTCTGCAAAGAGATCTGGATAGACTGGAAAAATGGGCTGATTCCAATGGGATGAAGTTCAACAAGGCCAAGTGCCGGGTCCTGCACTTTGGCCACAACAACCCCCTGCAGCGCTACAGGCTGGGCACAGAGTGGCTGGAGAGCAGCCAGACAGAAAGGGACCTGGGGGTACTGATTGACAGCAAGCTCAACATGAGCCAACAGTGTGCCCAGGTGGCCAAGAAGGCCAGTGGTATCCTGGCCTGTATCAAAAATAGTGTGGTCAGCAGGACAAGGGAAGTGATCCTTCCCCTGTACTCTGCATTGGTGAGGCCACACCTGGAGTATTGTGTTCAGTTCTGGGCCCCTCAGTTCAGGAAAGATATTGAGGTGCTGGAGCGGGTCCAGAGAAGAGCAACAAGACTGGTGAAGGGACTTGAGCACATGACCTATGGTGAGAGGCTGAGGGAGCTGGGGTTGTTCAGTCTGGAGAAGAGGAGGCTTAGAGGTGACCTCATTGCTCTCTATAACTACCTGAAGGGAAGTTATAGCCAGGTGGGAACTGGTCTCTTCTCCCAGGCAGTTAGCAATAGGACAAGGGGACATGGGCTTAAACTCTGCCAGGGGAAGTTTAGGCTGGATATTAGGAAGAAGTTCTTTACGGAAAGAGTGATCAGGCATTGGAATGGCCTGCCTAGGGAGGTGGTGGACTCACCGTCCCTGGAGGTTTTTAAACTGAGATTGGACATGGCTCTTAGTGCCATGATCTAGTAAATGGGCTGAAGTTGGACCAAGGGTTGGACTTGATGATCTCTGAGGTCTTTTCCAACCTAGCCAATTCTGTGATTCTGTGATTCTGTATTTGTTGAACTGTTGCAGGTAGTGAGCATAGTCCTGTCTAAGCCAATCTAAACAACCTTTTTGTGGTGGAAAATGAAAGGGTAATTTTTCCAGACAAATCTATGATGATGAATTGTTTGCTGACAGACATTAGTCTGAAGGAAACAAAACAAAACCAAACATATGCAACTGCTGAATTTGATAAGCACACCCTCCATATGAGAAACCCTTTCCCCCTGAATACATAAATCCTGTGTGAAGCCTCTCCCTACCCTCCTCCCCCCCAGTTTAGGACAAATTCCATTCTGAATGCAAATTTTGTAATCTTGGGCTGTTGCCAGCTATTTATAAATGTTATGTTTTTCTGCTAGGTGAATACAGCTGTATCGTTATACCTACGTGGGGTTTCATAGGCAGATGCAACATCTTCAGTGAGACTGGCTTATACAGCCAGTCAGATTTTCAAAAAGAAAGAAACCAGATTATAATTACACATAATAAGAGGAAGATAAAATAAAAATGATGAAAGTAAAATCTTCACAAGAGGTTTAAGAAATGGCTTTATTTATGTCTGTTCTGTAGGTTTATGAGACCGAAAGCAGTAGCTCTTTCTGCTGCATGGTGATTAATTTCATTTGAAGGTTCAGTCCACAGTAAACATACTACAATAACTCATACACGTCACATACCCCACAACACTGGGTACCCTGACAAACACTACAGCCTTGATCTTCTGGGAACTCAGAGAAAATTTTGATAATGATACAGCTTCCAGAATGAAGAAAAATAGAGGGAGAAGTGATTTGAAGACAGACATCATCTAGAGATAGTGCAACTGCGTGTTGTTGTTTGCATCTTTCCCAGTGTGTTATCCTGGATATTGATATTAATAGCAGAGTCATCTTTTTTTCTGGGACTCGAAAATGCAGTGTGAGGAACCATTTTGGGCTAGAATGGCAAGTGGAATGACTGCACCAGGATCAAGGTGACACAATTACTTCTGACTCTGGACAGCAAATGGATATAAATGGTAGGAATGAGTGTCGTGGATCGCATTGAAGAATCAATGTGGTATCAGAAAGACAGAGGTGAGGACACAGTATTTAAGATAGTTATTCAAGAAGAGTGGGTATATTCTTAAAAGTTCATTCCTAGAGACAGAAGGAGCAGTAATATCAAAGAAAAAAAAAACAAACCAAAAGAAAACACCAAAATTGGAATGGAATTTTATGACATTTTGCAGTATGGTATTGGGAATAGGGGCTTGCTGTAGGATATGCATATTCCTGCACAAAACCAAAACCAAATTCAAATTGAAAAGTAGCATAGGGGAATAAAGGAAAAAGGATAAATTAGTAAAAATATTCCATAATGAAAAGTGGGTAAATGCAAGTTTCCAGAATAGGCTTTAAGTGTTCTAAGTGTAATATGTCAGAGTAGCAGATAGCGTATTTATCCCTAAAGAGAGAAGAAAGTAAGAGGAAAAAACCAGAACCCTTCCGTGATTAAAGCAAAGTCCTGGTTATCCAGGTGGCTTCAGAAGATGGAACAGCAGTTCACAGAAAGAGGCCTGAGTGGTAAGAGACAGTGTAATGTTTTGGAAAACAAGAAAGATGTAAACAAATTTGACAGGAGAAAGCAAGTAACAGGAAATATTTTTTTTTTTTTTGAAGTCAGGAAGTCTGTGAAATTTTATCAAAGCACCAAAATCACTCTTGCAGCCTTCCTTATCACCAAAACGAATGTGGGAACCACCATCTTCTTAGGCATTTAATACATGTTGATTTTGTGAAGCAGGATGAGGGGAAAAGGAACTTCTACAGCTGCCACAGCACTGAAATTGAAGTCATTGAAATAAAATTTAAAAAATATTTGGAACTGGAAAATCATGGAATAATCTCAATTGGAAGGGACTTCTGATCCAACTGTTCAGTCCAGAGGACAATTCTGAAATTAGAGTAGGTTGCTCATCACAATGTCCAGGTGGGTGTTGAATATCTCCAAGAAGGGAGATCTCACAGCATCTCCAGATAACTTACTATTTACAGTGCTTTTTTGCCATTGTATCCCCTGCTCCTACAACCTGGTGCAGCATTGTTGTCAGCATACGGTGACACCCATTATGGACCAGGGAAGCATAACAGCAGGTGAGATATTCTGGATGGCAAAACCTCTGATTCACCGTGGCCAGGGATGCCTCCTGTGACTGGTCACTCAACTCTTGCTCACATTTTGGCTAACACGCAGCTCATGCTGAGGCCTGATGTTTGCTGGGAGACTGCACCATTAGGTCAAAGTGAGAGCAACAGGTAGTCAGGAGACAGTGGAGAGGATGAGATAAAGATCATTAAGGAGCCATTACCGCTTACATCTTGCTGTCTCCTGCAGCTGCAATTCTTGCACATTGACTGTCTGACAACCTCTTTAGAATCCATTAACTTATGGAAATGGTAAAGACCAAACTCACAAACCAAGAGGCATAAATATATAAGCTTAATCAAAAGGTCTTGAAGTGGATCCAACAGCAGCCAGAATGCTAAGGCCTTCACATTTGCCAGTGTCATACAGAGGATGCCCAAATCAAGATATAAGGGGAAGGGGGAGCACCCTCACCATCAGCTGGAGTACCAGGACACCACCTGCATCGTTCTTCTTCCTCTGAGGACCCAGTGAGTGACTCGTTTACTTTTTAGGGTCAGAGTCTGGGTTGCAAGTTTTGTATCGTGTTGATTATTAAAGATTTGACCTGATCCATTGAGAGTCCAAGTGACTGAAAAGCCTAGGTAACTGAAATTTTAGGTAATAGGAAAGTTATGCTAATTGCTAGAAATTCTGCGTAATGATAATCTATGTTGACTACTAAAATCTTCATATAATGATAAAGCTGTAAGTATAATACAACCTTGTGGCCAATTTTGATTCTACAAAGGATCCTTAAAAGAATCTGCCTGTTTCTTTAATGCCAGGTGGCATCAGGTGACATGTTATAGTTAAAAAATAAAATCATTGGTGAAATAATCAAATTTATTGCAGAAGGCTCATATAATCACCAAATAAATTGGAGAACATAGTTAGAAATCACTAAGTAGATGTAAAAATATAAATTTTCGACATAACTGTGGCAAGGTCAATTGCATTTTTTGTGTGCAATTATGTGCTACAGCTCCTTGAGTACCATAAAAGAAAATTGATGAATGTATTTTATGTGGACTTTCACAGTCTTTTGATAAGATCACTCACAAATTGGTAGGAAAATCAAAATAATAAAATGAGAAGCCTAGTTCTGTTGTATCTTAGAAACTGTCTAAAATGGGAAAGATGGGAAGCATGGTCCATTTTTTGACGATATGAACAGTTAATGACCTGCGCATGTTGCCTTTAATGAGGTTGTCTTGGTTAAAGCCATTTTTCGGTCATTTGGAAAAGATAGTGGAAACCTGATATAATTTTCATATGGCACAGAATTGCGTAATTTGGCAGGGTTATGGAAGACTTTGAGAAACTCACAACATAATTAAATTGGCAGTACTATGGCAGACAGTTCCATATGGCCAACAGCAAGATCTCACAGACTGAAAAGAATATTTTATTTCTTGTGCATATGCCTGGGGTCAAAATTCATTGTAGCCTCATCTTTCAAAAGAGCTCTGGGAGTCTGCACTAACAGATCATTAAAAGTTTCTGTATTTTGAAAAAGGCCTTCCTGTGGCAAGTTGTACTAATTTCTGATTAGAAAAGAAATCAAAAGAGACATAGGTAGACAGAAGATGAAAGGATTTTACATGTAGAGAAAAAGAGCTTTAAAACATGAGATCCCGAATAAACAAATAACACCAGTCCTGTAGAAATAACTAATGAAGAAAAAGAAAATTACTCAGGAAGAAAAAAATTAGACTGACTATAGCAAATACAGTAACTATATATAAAGATACTCTAAACCAAATTATAAACAATTTATATTGAGTGCTAAAAGTACAAGAGCAGAGATACCGAATAAAGTAGAAATACAGGAAACATAAAAACTTTAAGGGAAATATTTTGCACTAACAAGCTAATGCTGCTGGGTGTAGCTGATGCTACGAAAGTAGAAAACTACTAAAAAGGAAAACATTTACAGGAAGAAAAAAAAAATTACAATTGTAGAGAACTTGACACTATGAATCTTATGAACACCGTGTTTAAATGTGTTCATCAGCGATTGAACTCAGTTGAGCCTGGGAAGTCATGTGTCTTGTGTCCAAAGATTTTGACCAGCTGTTTTCTATGGACTTAAAATGAGAGATAAGCTGCTTTGCAAATCTCCTGGTTTTGAATCTTTATTTGGAGCTTTTGGCATGACAGCATCACAAGTGGGACTTTGGGTTAGGTAAGTCCTAGGTCTGGTCAAGTAGCATTTGCGTTCCTCTTATGCAATTGCCAAGAGAATCAGAATCACAGAATCACAGAATTGGCTAGGTTGGAAAAGACCTCAGAGATCATCAAGTCCACCCTTGGTCCAACTTCAGCCCATTTACTAGATCATGGCACTAAGAGCCATGTCCAATCTCAGTTTAAAAACCTCCAGGGACGGTGAGTCCACCACCTCCCTGGGCAGGCCATTCCAATGCCTGATCACTCTCTCCGTAAAGAACTTCTTCCTAATATCCAGCCTAAACTTCCCCTGGCAGAGTTTAAGCCCATGTCCCCTTGTCCTATTGCTAACTGCCTGGGAGAAGAGACCAGTTCCCACCTGGCTATAACTTCCCTTCAGGTAGTTATAGAGAGTGATGAGGTCACCTCTAAGCCTCCTCTTCTCCAGACTGAACAACCCCAGCTCCCTCAGCCTCTCCCCATAGGTCATGTGCTCAAGTCCCTTCACCAGTCTTGTTGCTCTTCTCTGGACCCGCTCCAGCACCTCAATATCTTTCCTGGACTGAGGGGCCCAGAACTGAACACAATACTCCAGGTGTGGCCTCACCAATGCAGAGTACAGGGGAAGGATCACTTCCCTTGTCCTGCTGACCACACTATTTTTGATACAGGCCAGGATACCATTGGCCTTCTTGGCCATCTGGGCACACTGTTGGCTCATGTTGAGCTTCCTGTCAATCAGTACACCCAGGTCCCTTTCTGCCTGGCGGCTCTCCAGCCACTCTGTGCCCAGCCTGTAGCGCTGCAGGGGGTTGTTGTGGCCAAAGTGCAGGACCCGGCACTTGGCCTTGTTGAACTTCATCCCATTGGAATCAGCCCATTTTTCCAGTCTATCCAGATCTCTTTGCAGAGCCCTCCTGCCTTCCAGCAGGTCGACGCTGCCCCCCAACTTGGTGTCATCAGCAAATTTGCTGATGATGGTCTCAATCCCCTCATCTAAATCATCAATAAAGATGTTAAACAGGACTGGACCCAACACTGACCCCTGGGGGACACCACTAGTGACTGGCTGCCAGCTAGATGCAGCCCCATTCACCAGTACTCTCTGGGCCCGGCCCTCCAGCCAGTTCTTAACCCAGCAGAGAGTGTACTTGTCCAAGGGGTTGAAAACTTGATGTAGAGGCTGGCATGGGGACTGCTGTGCCCTTGAGGCAGCATCTGAATGGAAGTGTGTTAATTTAAGGCTAGGAATATCTCAGCAAGGAGAAATAAAGCTGCAGATGATTAATTCATACAAACATCAGATAAAAAAGTCTCCAGCACCTGCAAAAAATGAATCTATGAAATCGTAAGCTGGGATTCTCTGGGTCACCGTGTCCTAATGTAAAGGACAAAACAAGAACTGTGTGATAGTTCCAGGATGGGAAGACAGACAATCTGACCAGTTAGATGTTTTTCATTTCAATTTTGATCATAGTGGAAGGGGGCTCATGGAGAAAGCTGAAATATCATCCATAACTTGCCTTCTGTGTCTTGGCACTGCTGCAGACTCTTTCTGCTGAGAGGCCTGTGCAGTGCAGAGGCACCACAGGCTGAGCTAAATACATGCTGTCGGCTTCCACTGTACATTCAATTTGGACTCCCACATTTTTTGAAGCATTTTTATGGCTCTATCCCCTACAGATTTTTTTTCAAATAACCAACAAAAAAAAGGAAACATCAAATGAAAAGAAAAAACCTTTCACTTATAAAAGCATTTGGAATTTAATTAATCTTCAGAGCAGGTTAAAAAACAGTTAATCAGAGGCCATCTACCATCTACACAACTTGCATGTTTTAAAAGGCACCTACTGTCTTTCAGAAGACTCATTATGATCTAATATGCAACCCTGAAGTTAACAACAACAGTAGTTTGGTCAGTTCACGGGAACTGCTAGGCAATGTTTGAAAAACATGGTATTTCCTACCTAGTAGGAGTTGTTGTCAGTGAAAATGATGAAATAGTACAGAAAAGTGGAGAGTTCTCTTGATGTATAGCAATTCTGGTGGGTCTGATTTGTGGGACATCTGTAACCACACACTTTTTTCTTTTTTCAAGAAACATGTATTTTTTGAAACACAGATACATATACAAATAGATATATATATAAAAAAACCCCAAACGAACAACTTACAAGATGTTTCATAACCTTGCAATCCTGTTTAAAAATCATCACACTACTGTGGCATGATTTAATAAAATACAGTTGTCATGATTCCAGGTGAAAAATTTGTAGAGAAAATTAATTTTGGATGTTCCATTTCTTACAGATTACTGCTATTTCAATATTGTGAGTTATGTCTGAAAATAAGCCTTAGGCAAAAGGCACACTCATGTCCATATTTGTATTTAATTTCCAGGACCAAATTTTCCATTTAAATCCAGTTTTGAGGATGTATTTTTTTCTTCATGCCGAAGAAAAAGTGTCTGTTTTTCTTCATTGTCAGATCTAGAGGTAAACCAGTTTTCAGCACCAGAGAAAACACACAAATTTTACTGTTCTGTTACAATATGTTTGCTGGTATTTTAAAGATTAAGCGTACGCTTCCAAGAGTATAGTTTTTTTCACATGGACTTTGTACATCATCTTAACTTAGCTAATAATTCAGTGATAATTAGGCAGCTAGACCATTTTGGTTTGCCTAATCATATCTCACGTACAGTGTGACTGTCACCAAAATGTCAGTCAGCTAGCAACAGAAGTCAGTTTTATATTGGATATAGCCACCTCTTTTGAAAAGTAAGAGGGACCCCTCAAACACCGACACATATTATATAGAGAGTCACACTCCTGGCTTCTGTGCTGGGCATCCTCAGTCTCTGCACCTTCACAGCTGGATGCCACAGTACCATTTCTGATTCTAAACAAAATGGAGGAAACGTGATATCTTTGATATGCCCCAATAGCAGTAAAGGGTTGATACAGGTTTTCAAGTGGAAAACATTTATATGGTGGCCTACTGCAGTGGTGTAAGGCGCACCTTGTGTGTTATAACATCTGTGAAGCTGATAAAATAGTCGGTTTTGGTAATCCATACAAGAGTCTTGTAATTCATTTCCAGTTGAGTAACACAGAACAAAAAAATGCCACTGTGAAAGTGCATGCTATGCTGGTAATAATTTTTCAGATGTTATAATCTACTCAGATTGATACAGAAATCATTAAAAAAGAGACAAATTTCTGTTCCTTCATGGTACTTCACTGTGGTCAGATGGGTTCAGAATTGATTCCCAGAAAAAAAAAATTATCATTTTATGTCATTCAGTCTATTGTAACATGACACCTTTGTGCAAAGAGGCCTGGGTTAATTGCTCATCAACACTTGTCCACCTTGCAGCAAGAAGATAAACTCTGATTCACCTGGATTTCGTATCAATCCTAGATACATTCCAGAACATCAGAGAAAAAGGACTATATGTGAAGCTTAGTGTTGGAACCTTGTTGTTTATTAACTCTTTTATTATTCCTACGTAAAAGATGCACTGATTAATATTTTCATGCTTATTTGTATTTTAATCTGGTAGACCTTCACTGGAAAGTTGATCCTGTATTGCAGCACCAGTGCTGTAATGTAACGTTACTGTGAAGTTAGGGCAAGAAAGGCTAATAATCTTAAGAGAGAGATATGGAGTGAGTTGCCAAGGATGGAAGAGAGGTGATGGCATGTTTTAGATGCAAGGTCTTCTGCTAGATTCCCTGCAGACACATCTTTTCATGAAGAAAAGGGCCAGATACCCGCAGAACAGGGAATCTTTCATCTTTATCTCTTCCTTCTGAGCCTATCGAGACCTCCCCATGTGAAATTTGTACATCTGGGTGGCTGGAGGTTTTTAGAGGGAAACACATCTGGCAAACTGTCAGGAGGAAGTTATTTACCAGGAACTGGTGAATTGGCATCATTCCCTGGCACTGGGAAGTGTTGTGGGAAACTGGGTGCTAGTTGAACTCTGCTTCTGGAAGAAAAGAGGAATCTGAAAAGCAGCATGTATTGCAGAAGAAGGAACAAATAAGTATAGGTATTTTCCAGCTTTCTCACAAAGGTGGTTGAGGTCTGCAGCACTGGGAGATCACCTTGCTGCATCCGCAAAAATGAGAGGTAGCAAATACCTTGCTGCCCAAGAGGCAAGTGCTGTAAGGATGAATGAGGTCTGAGCTGTAGGGTCGAAGGGATGCTTTTCCTGCATTTGTGCAGCAGTAGGAGCAGGACGGTAAGTTGTCTCCAGCTAAGGTGAGAAGCTGGGAAACAAGCTAGAGGGATGAGGACAGAGTGTCTTACATACAGCCTGCTAAAACACTGAGCCACTGAGACAAACTGCAGTGGGTGCTTTTTTGGCTAACAGTGAAAAATTAAGGCTGCTGGGCCAAGTGTTTCCCTGCTGAATAATAGCTAAGGTGAATTTTCAGAGGAATTGTTTAGTTACGGTGTAACGTGAAAAAGGTATTTTGAGGGCCTCAGTGACAGCCCCGCCACTGGGTACTGCAACAGAGCTACTATGCTTGCTCCTAAAGAGACTATCCTATGGTTAATGTTGGAGGCTTCGCATGAAAATCAGCTTTGGCTCTCCACTTGGTGGCAAGCAATTTAATAAGGTTCATATGTGCAGTTGCAGGACTACAGCTCTCTTCAAACATGCAAGAAGAGCTCTCTTTCCTGGCACAACATAACAGATCAGAAACCCCAGCTCTGCTTTCTGTTTTCTGATGATGGTTTTGATTCACAGCTAAACTGTAATTACACAGGAAATCCAAATGTAAAGGTATGTAGCAGGGAGAGGTGCTTTTTCTTGTTCAAAAGCGTCTCGCCATTCTGTGGGTGGTCGCATAATTCAGCAAACGCCCACGGATGGCAGAAGGTTGTGTCAGCCGGCTCCGCGCAGCCCAGCACCGCGTGCAGCACTGTGGCGCGCTTTGCCTCAATGCTCCAGGGCACTCCATCTTCTCCAGGAAGTAAAACTGGCACTGGAAACAACATAGCAAAAAGGATCATATTTGGAAAAAAAAGATTAAAGAAAACAAATAGCATGTAAATCAGGACTACACTACCTTTAACCAGGTGGGGTTTTTACTCCTCACTTCCTCAATGAAGTACAAAGTAGAGAGCCACTGAAGCCTCTAATAGAAGATGATGGTTTAGGATTTTCGTAATTGTGTGTAAGTGTCTGGGAAGGAACAGTTAGAAGTTCTCTGTAAGCCACTTTGAAAATGTAAATCTGCTTGTCAAGATTAACTATGTCCCTGCTACCCATTTGCTGGGCCGCAGAATTTATTCCTATCTCTTTAAATTAAAAATTCATGTTGAAAATTAAATGTTCTTTATCTAAAACTTTGATTATCCAACAGCTTATATGTTGTCTCCTGAGACCTTTAGATAATCACATTGCAGCAATGCATGAAGAAAACAAACTGTGGCTGCAAATAACTAGGTAAGAACTTTACCTTCTTTCTCAATAATATAATCCTGTCATGCATCCGAGTCCAATATGCTTGCTTTACTGACAAAAATATGGGTTTGGTCTGGAAAGCAAAGCAAATGCTGCAGAGTTCTAGTACAGTAGCTGAATTCCGACTCCAGTGTTGCCAGTTGGACTGTCAATTAAGTTGTCATTACAGGATGTTTATTATCTAACAGAAAGCTGCCTGTGTTAGGGTTTTGTTTTACTCTTGTCCCTGTCACTTGCATGTCTGTGCTTTCATCATGTATGATCAGAAATGGATTAAGGCCTAAATTGGTGCCCAGATTTACCAAAATCACTGGGTGTTCCAAAATGCTCCTTTGCTGCCTCTCCTCACCATCTCCCCAGTGGATCGCTCCTTCCTCCCTCTCCCCGTGGGATGCCATCTCCTCTTACCCTGCTCCTGTGCCCCTGATGTCCCAGCCAGAGGACACAGCTGAGCCCCCTGGGAGGCCGGCGAGCACCCCTCTGTCCCCTCCACCACCCTCCTGCCCAGCCCTGGCTCCCACCCGTGCCCTGGCTGCTGCTGCTGACCGCAGATCCAGGAGCCCAGGAGGGCAGCTTAATCTCCTCCTGCTGATGCTGGGGATGCAGGAGGCAGAACCACAGCTTGCTTTTTGATGCAAGGTGGGGTTTGCAGCAGGAGAATATATTAACAATAATATTTGGGCTTCTACACCAAACTCATCATATTTAGAAGGTGTGGAAGGGATGTATCATATGCCCATAAAATGTCAAGACTACAAAATAATTTATATCTGCACTTCACACAAAGGCAAAACTGAGCAATGATTAAAAATCAAGTCTGTTATTTTGCTGTGGCATCATAATAGCAGCAGTATAAACTAGAGATGAGAACACACTGAAAGTCTTTATTTTCAAACAGTTACAGTCATTAAAAAATAAAGTGCTCAAGGGCATGAAAATTTTCAGACCGAAAAGATTTTTTTTCTCAATTTGAAAGTCTAACAGCATTGTAGCTAGCCATTTATAACACTGACGTGCTGGGAGCTGACTGCTCCTGGGTCAAAATTATTTCAGCCCTGCTAGCTTTTATGCATAGTTTTTTCTCCTTGTTCTTTCTATACGTAGGGTGAAGCTAGACTGTTTGAAGATGTGGATGAGAGATTGCACAGGCGCTGCCTGAAGTAATCTGTGGGTTCCTGCTACCATCTGGTCATTGCAGGTGGACCACAGCAGGTGGAACCATACAGCCCCCAAATGATTGCCCTGAAATCCAGTTCTCTTGCTGATTTTAAATAATCTGGTGACTATTTATTGGGGCTAAGTAGTAATACAGTTACATGGCAGCTGTAGAAATCCATTATGTTCTTTGTCAGTGTCAGCCCACCAACAGTAACCCAGGTATGCGTGCCTGTATGTGAGATGTATTTATGCGTTTATGCATGCACACACATGCATCCTCTGACAACATCAGTGGCCGTTTCTCTTTTCACCTCAGGGAAAGCTCACCCAAGGTGGTTTATGATTTTATTGATATCTATGTCTAGAACTCCAATCAGCTTAAAAAGATCAGAACTTCCGTGTTGTCTATCATATAATAATAATAACAACAATAATAATAATTACTCTGAAAAATTGATGCCTTGCATCTTTAAGTACAGCTTGAGGATGAATTATGGAAAGCTCCAGGGAGTAAATAGCAAGTAGCTTGTGAAAAAAAGGAAACAAAACTATGACAGACAAATGTCAAGATTTTAAATCAAATTGATTATTTAATGATCTTTTAGTCCTCTTCTTTAGCTTTAAAAGTATGCTCTTTCTTGCATTAAGTCTTTTAAATATTAGACAACTGTTCTATTTGAGGCACTGTAGATCCACTTTTGAGAAAGAGTTATGGGTTAGGAAATCTCCTGAGTCTTCTCTGTTGCTGTTTAAATAATTCCGTGTCTTTGGGGGCAGATCAGAACACTACACTGGTTTTAATCAGAGTGCAAATTACACTCTTAGTGTCACCTTAACTAAGGAGCGCCTGAACATTTACTGCAGTATGGGAAGAAGCAATTCTGTATCTGTAATTCTGCCATGTAACCCCGTGTTTTGCAGGTGTATTCTTCTTGAGCACTGATCTGCACATCTTTGATAATTTGACTGTATATACAATGACAGTTCTGCTAGATAGTTCTGATGCTGACGTCCTATTGTATTTCACACAATGAGCTGAACAGGGATGTTACTCTTGGCATCAGGCTGTGGCACATGTTTTGGAATAAAGAAGCTCAAAGACTGGTGAAGCAGCCAAAATAGAGGCTGAAACAAACAAATATAACAGACCACAGTTGGTTTGCTGGCATATTATTTATTTTGTTAATCAATGCTAGTAGTCAAATCCTTCCTAAGAAGTCATTCAAGTTTGATATTATTTCTTTTTGAAGCTGTGGTTCATTAAAGTCTATTTTGTTATTAGCATTAGGGTTCCCCGCATATAGAGGTTCAGGCTCCAGGCTCTAGGTCAGGCACAAGCAGTTTAATAAGATTCAGATGGTATACAAGCTATCAGAGAGGTAGAAAATTCTTCAGACTTGCAATAACAGCTCCTATTCCTGGCAGACCATAATATCAGCAAACTCCAGTTCCGCTTTCTGTTTACTGTAGATGGTTTTGATTCACAGTGAAATTGAAATTACACAGGAAATCAAAATATTCAAACTCGAAGGTATGCGACAGAGAGGCTCTTTTACCCTTCCAAGGCTATTTTACAATTCTGAGGAATAAGGGCATTTTGCAGTGTTTAGCACGCTAAAAATCTCAAAGGAAGAAAAATATGTGATAGGAAAAAAGCAATGTAAAAAGATATTAATCCTCACTCCGAAATTGCAGTGTGCATAGGCTAAAGAAACATGATTGTGAAGACTAACATTTCTTATTGTTTAAAACATTATGCCTGTTGTTTAACAAGAAAAAGCATGATGCAGGAAAAGAAGAGCAGTATTGGTTGGAAACATCTGCATATGTATCTAGCTCATCAATAACTTCATATTTAAGCTCTGATTGGAGTTTTTGCATAGAAATGAGGTTAAATCCCTAAGCAGTTGCTAATCCCCCACTTAGAGTTGTAAATTTCTGTGCTGAACAGTATTCATGTGGATGAAGGGCGTCAGTCTTTACATGTGTTTGAATGTATGCATGTATATATGTGTATGCTGCATTTGTGTCTATTTTAATTGCAAAATGCAGAATTTAAAAAAGAAAATGCATTCATAGAAATATTCATATCCTTCTCTCTAATGTTGTTCACAGAAGATCTGATGCTTTTGGCTAGAAGATCTGCCACGCTGACAGTGAATTTACAGCCTGGATATGAGCCAACTTCACCATCTACTTATCTTCTGTTTAGTTTGCTAGTGTTATTGGCAAATTGCACCAACATACTACCGCCCCTTTCATTCTGAGGGAAATGGAAAAACTTAAAAGATGTTCAATATTTTTTGTGTGAAATGTAGATACCAGTGAGGCTGATAAAAGCTTCAGCAACAAGGAGAAAATAATGAAAGCTGGCAGAAATTATGTGTTCTTTCATGCTCTTTCGACTGTATTTTTGGACCAGTGCGATTAAAAGGGAATTACATTCTGATGCATATGTATATACGTGTGTGCTGGGACATCCAGACAGGCCACCCTTTAACAAAGCACATTGTCCCTGGACATGCTAAAAGACCCTTGTTCTCATTGCGGAGCTGTTCTCAAACTTACTAATTAATTCTACAACTCATATTCGTAATTACCATTATCATATTTTTTAATAATGAGTTTAAATTCCACAGAAACCTGGCTTCTTTTCCTCCCTCTGTCTCCACACAGAAAAGCTGTTGAATAAGCACAATCTATTTCTTATCTTACAGGAACTCAGGCTGGTTCACAGCATAAGCAGCTAAGCTGAAAGATTTAATTCATCTTGTTCATTAAAATTCATATAATTATAAAGTCAGAGATGTTAACTTTTCAGTTATTACAATACAGCTGGCAAAGAGAGACTCTTGCACCAACTGGGAGACTTAAAACCTCATCTTTGGTGGTCAGGTAATTTTATTTAATAGTTTAGCAGGAATTTAAATCAATACTTCTGAGAAATCTGCTTTATGAAACTATTATTATGAGTAATTGATTAAAACGGGCTTTTCACAATCTCATGATATTTCACATGACATACATGTAGAGATGATGTCAAATGCCTATGGGTGTGTTTCTTGCTGTCTTTAAGTACTAGATAGAATTCAGTGTAGAGAGGAATAACCCATGACCCCTTTGAGTCCTGATTCTGCTATTTTAATGGGCAATTGCACTTAATTATACAAGATGAGGGGGATTGCTTGAAACATTTGTGCTCAGGAGACAGGGTAGAGCTGGGTTTATAACCTTTGCTGAAGCATTTTTAATTCCTTTTTCTAACGTTTAGCTCTCTGAAATACACTCTTGAAACATTCCACTCTCTGCATTTGCCTTTTTCAGCTCAAAACTTAGGATGCTTCCAAGAATAACCACCAAAAAGCCAAGTGTATAGTTAGCTACAAAGCTTTGGCCTTGCAACACTTGAGGATGAAATATTTCCACCGAGGCATTTACTCTGGTATATTTTCACCTGTTGGTGTTACTGGTCAGAAATGTTCTGACCAGTTGTAAAATGAACGTTTGTCCTTCAGGAAATTCCTGTGAACTTCAGCAGCAATGGTATTCATTTACTGTTTAATTACACCTTTTCTTTATTTATGTGCCAGAAAATGGACTCAGCTCCTGTGAGACTTGAAGAATGGTGAGAATGAGTGAGGCAAAGGGAAAGGAATTCATAGCACAGCGAACCTAGCTCCATTTGTCAGCCGTATTTCAACTTCAACTTACTTTGAAAGATAGAACTAAATATCTGACTGACCACCACATGTCAACATTAGGCCATGCAGACGAGTCCCATTGCAGCCCACGTGTTTGTGGATGCAGTTGTTTGGTTGATGAGTAAAAGGAGCCTGTTTGCACAAAGGAGTGAATGTTATCTGATGATTTTTGTGTGATCAGAGGTACAAGTAATGCTTCTAGGGCAAAGGGGTATTCCCTGAATCCGGCCTCCAGAGACGTGGAAAATTGCTGTGTTATTTAACAGCCGAAGGTACCTATTCTCAACGCAAGAGGTAACTCCAGTTAATGTGCTCAAGGACAGTAAGAGAAGACTTTATGGGCAACAAAGAAAATTCCTAACACCATCTTTGTGTCCCTTCTAAATGAGTGGCTCTCTCCTGCCTTTTATATTAAGTGATTAGAAAGAGTTAAATGAACATGATTGCCATGGAAATTTCTTAGGAATTAATGTTTTCTACTTCTTCTGTATTGAATGCCCTTGTGATAGAAGAGAAAGAACAAACATCAAAAGTACCTTTTAACTTCACAATTCTTTCTAAATTTCTTTAAACTTATAGGCTATACTGCTGGCTTTCAAACTTCAAAGCATGCAGGAAGATCAGGGTCACATAGAAAATTATTTCATAGAGTTTAATAAAATATGCATGTGAATTGCATGACCTGCCAGAGAAATTATTTATGTGTTAATGTAATGTTGTAACATTAATTACACACTTTAATTACTTCCTTAGTAGCTTCTTTACCAGTAAGAACAGTATCAGTTCTAAATTGGGTTTGAAACATATGTTGTGTCACCAAAGCTGAAATTATTTCCAGACTGAATTGCTTTTTTGCTTCCACAAGATAACAATCTTTTTTTTTTTTTTTTGAAAAAGGAAGCAACTGAGGTGTTTTGCCTTTAACTCAGAAATCATGGTGAAACTTTTTCAGCCTCACTCTTCCACAGTGTTCTAGTACGTGCTTATTGTATTAATTGATAGTTCCAGAAATATCTAGTGCGTGGGGTTTAGTTAGTTAGTTAGTTAGTTAGTTAGTTAGTTTGTTTGTTTGTTTGTTTGTTTATTTTTTTAATGAATCACACAGCTTTTGTTCATGGCCACTATTGTAAAGTACTTAATCCCATAGAATCGGTCCCTTTGGATTTCTTTCCTTAGGGGACTCCCTACCTCTCTTTCTATAGTATACCTGTGACTAAAATAATGTATGTGCTCTAGTACAAGTACATATATGGAGTCTACTCTTCCAAATTACTATTCATATAAAGTTCTTAGTAAATGCAGAAAAATTCTATGTCATTTATTTCAACAATGTCCTGCAACAGCTCTATCATTCAATTCTAAATTGAGCAGAATGAAAGAAAATAAGTTCTCTCAACTACCGTACGAACTTCCTACATGATCTTTGCAAATCACCTGCTTGTATTTAATCTTCTCAAATGTAAATCTGAGATCTAACTTCATTAAAATGATTTGAAATCATTCAAGGGAAGGTGCTATCAAAGTGCAAAGTATTGTTATAAAGTATATGATTTTATCTGTGTTCACTGTTTTACCTTTTAACATTTCCTTGATTACTTTTTTGTTCTTGTACTATGGCTCAAGGTAAACTAGGAAGAAGAGTAAGTAAGAGAGGCTGTCTGGGACTGCTGGTATAATTCTTTATGTTATATGTGTCTGTCATACTTTTCTTAAGTAAATGGTCCTTGTTTCTTTAATCTTCCAAAGTGTCTACTTGCCTAGTATTTAAAAGTTTATTTTAGTGACAGTGATTGTAATTTTATATGATTTTTTGTCTGTCAATGTCAAATGGTTCACTGCTGTACTTCTTATACTGTCACACAATAACCTAATCTCTTAGAGCACTAGCAACTAATGTGTTTTCTCTAGCTAATGTACCACCTTTCTTGTATTTTGACCTGGCATCAATGCTATCTCATGGAAGAGATTTACCAGTTGCTCCACATTCAGATGGTCTTCACTCAGTCTTCCATAGACTCAATAACATTGTGATGCCATATGAGGCTTTTTGTCATTAATATACAGAATTTGGAGCCCAATTTGGTTTCACAAGCCTCCTAATAAACACATGGCACTTATGCATAACTAGTTTTTGGGCTATACTGAATTTCACTCAGTATCCCCTACATCCAAAATTATTTATTATTGCAGAAATTTTAAGTCATACTGATTTTTGCGGTTTTTAGGTTTGAGACATAGATAGGGACCTGATGGCTATCACCAAGTATAAGTCACCACCTACATAAGACAGGTAGCTTGCTTCTGTTTAGCATCCTTTTAAGAAAATGAACTGAGAAAACACAATATGTTTATCCAAGTAGTGCAAAACACCAATGCCAGAACTTGACCTGGTACCAAGTGCATTGGGATTGCTACAGAAGCTGTGGAGCAGTCATAAGTAAAAATGAACAAGACATTTAATGGAAAATACTATTTAACTCGAACTTTCCCCTGAAGCCCAACTGAGCCAAGTATGAAACTTTTTTGAGGTTTACATATTCTTACACATTAGCACTTCTTGGAATCTCTTGGAACAGAAGTGGATTTACCAAAATACCACAGGTATTTTTTGGGTACTGCTAGTCTAAAGGATGTCAGGAAATACTGGAAACCATAGAAAGACATTTTTTTCTTGACGTTTACTTTATTGCTTTATATAAATTTCCAGAAGCTTTAGGTGGATGTCCAGGTTTTGCAGTTCTCCTTCAAAAGGCACTGAATTACCAATCTCTATTGCAATTCACTTGTAGCAGCTATAATGTTTCCGTTAACTATCAATAATACTTTGTTCCTTCACTTAGTCATATCCTGTTCTTAGATACAGATTCCTTATATTGCTGTCTATGGAGTAAGCAGTAGAAAGCTCTACATTTTCCTCTGTCTAAAAGATTTTTGATTGTTTGGGTTTAGAATTAGCACAGTGTAGCCCTAAACTCTAAACCTAAAGAGCCTAATAAAGGGGCCGGAGATACAGGAGATAAATGTCAGGGACTGAGAGACGAGAAGAGGATCCTGGCTATTGGTTTGTTTATTTTAATTTAGCAATTTTTCTAATTAAAAAAAAAAATAAATTACTCATTCTAGAAAGACCTAACTGTCTTCCAGGAGTCTGCAACACACAACCAGAAAACTCAGGTCTGCTTCTTTCTCTTATCTGTGTCAGCTGGCTCCACCATAGTCCCCTCCCCACAGTCCCATTGCCACCCCATGTCTGTGTGTTGATGTGGAAAGTACCACGTATCTTCATATCTCTCCTGCCAAGTGGTGACCCACCTCTGCCTTCTGCCAGTCCAGCTGCACTCAGAGATTCATGTGTTAGCTCAGCTCACACTGACATCATGTCTGCCATACAGATTTCCCAAAAAGAAATGAATTCTGCTCTTCTCGCAGGTTGATGTGTTCCCTTTGCCCTCCTGTCCTGGTATGGCTTTGCTAGAAGTGGTTAAGCTGGAAGAATACTGTTACATGTGGCCTGGTACTGGGATGGGCATGGTGGAAGACATGAGGAACAGCAGCCCACAAGAGGTACGCTGCATCCCCAGAACCCATGACCATGACCCAAACCCATGCTTAAGTTTCATCCCTTTTCAAGTTCCTCCACAGATCTTGTTCGCTGATTCATGTCCCAGATAATCACCTTCAGCAAGTTCTTGTCTGGGTATATTGTGGATGACTGACACATCAGTGCAGCATGAAGGCTTTTCCTAGTTAACTCACAATTCTTCTAATGAACCCCTCTGCTATTCAGCCTGTCTCAAGGCTTCAAGGCTTTTTGTAATTTGTTTGCTTTTTGCTTGTTTTTTTTAGTATTTGTTTTTGTTTTTTTTTTTTTTCCTTTTTAAAGATAGTACTGATGCCCACACATGCCATAAGCTTGCTCTAAATTTTTTAGTGTGCTATGGTTATACCTCTACAATCCAACCCACAGTGTGTTAAACTCATGCACATGGCCAGATATATACTAACAACAGATTTGTACCTAGAGGGCCTGAGCAGTGATATATTTCTTGTGTATCTACTCTGTTGTCCTCTGGGAATCAAAACCAAATCAGTACTACTATTCTGCTCCATCAACTTGCCTTATCGAATCAGTCCATTCATTTAGAGGACTGTCTGGCTATATTTACATACAACACATTTCTTTCCTATTTCTCATTATACATATGTAATTATTTTTACATTGCATTCCCAGAGGTGAGTGACAGCATACAGATACCAGAGAAGTTATTCTGCCTCCAGCAAACACTCTGAGAAGTGTATGGTATTAGTAAGGACCCTGTTTCCTTGGTTACATTTAGCAAATTTGCATGCCAGCATGGTGCTGTTCATCATCAGAGCCATCAGAGCCCTGTCCATGGAGAGAGAGGTTTGGAAGTGAATAACCTTTGCATTCTTAGCTTCTGCTTTGAATATAGGGATGAGGAAAAAATAGTTGTCAACATATGCATAGCAGGAGATAGACAGGCTGAGGTGTTGAATGCTGGAAGCCTTAGGGAAATAAATTGAATCCTTTATAAGACTGACCAAAGTATCTGTGGTTGCAGAAGCAGTTCATACGTTTGGTTCTGATGCTGCTTATGAATGACCATGAGATAATAAGATGATCCTGCTCAGGACTGGGTCCTGGTTGCTCTCTTGGGTTATACACTGTGATGGAGAGTGGCGGGACTCTGCTGTTGAATGCTTACCCAATACTCCCTGGAAAATGGGGTACAAGGGAGATTTTTTTTTCCCTGTCTGTAGAAGCAGTGTATCAAGAGCAAGTTAACCTAGCCACAGAGGCCAAATCAGTGAATGCAGATCAGTAGAGACTATCTGGAAACTAAAGCTTCCCCTCTCAGATAGACTATGAGAGAAATCTCACCTGCCTTCTTGAAGGGACACGTGTGCCTTGGCTGGAAGGGACCAGCCTTGTCCTAGCAGGCACAGCTTCTCCTATATGCCACAGCCATGGTGGAGAGAGGGTGTCTTATTCCTGCAATAATCACTGGAAATGAGGTTCTCTCATGAATGAATCATCTGTGCCACTATATACAAATTCAGCTATAGGTCCAGTCCTAGATGAGCATTTCAGTGAACAATTCAAAACCATGTAAAGCACTAATTGAATTCATATTTTCAGACTTTTTTTAAAAAGAAAGGTTTATCATGTCCAGTTGGTGATTGGTGGACAATGAGCGTGCCACTCACCAAATAAAAGCTCTATTAGCTTTCAAGCTGGACAAGGGCAAATGATACTGCAGTGCCTTGACAACGGATGAGGAGCCAGGGGTTCTGAGTTTTTCTGCTTGTGACTGACTGTGCACATGTGGGTAACTCTACCTTCTATTCAGTTTCTCCTTTCTATAAATGTCTCTACTTTGTAAAGTGCTTTGAAACCTACAGAGAAAAAGTGCTGAGTGGTAAGCAATATGTATGTAGCTGCATTTCCAAACCAGGAAAAATGTAAGTGCAGTTTCCAGTAACACATTAGAAATGGATTGAACAGTAAGCCATTGATCCAGACATGTAGGCGATTGCAGACAACATAAGCTGCGAGTTTATTAAATTGATAAACCAGCTATTTTCCAAGTTGCTCTGGGACATGAGTTCACTGAGTTCCCGCCAGTGTGGTGGCACAGACAGGACCACCTGCAGGGCCCCTCTCTCCATCCCCAGATCTCATGGCGGTGCACTGAACTCCCTGACTTTCACTATTGTGTCTCCTCAGACCGCAGATGCAAGTGTATTGAGCTAAAGGTCTTTGCAAAGTGCTGAAATGGGAATGTTACACTTTGAAATCTGTTACCCTAACCATGCCTTTGCAGTGCTTAAAGGAAGGTGGGATGAGCTGAGGGTCTATATAGGCCTAGTGGGATCAGGTGTCCTTCAAACTGTCATTAAGGACATAAAAACTAAGTTGATATATCCAATTTAAATTGCAAAGAAACTAAGTTATAGAAACATTTCCAGTCCTGGCATTTGTCTAATTTCTGGAGTTGCACTGGCAGGTGGCTCAAACTGCACTGTTGGCATCAGGGCATCCAGCTGTGGAAATAGATCTGCATGGCACAGGAGTGATAACTGGTACTCAGGGAACTCTATCTTGAAGAATCCAATAGCGATTTATAGCTAGTGAGGACCACAGCCAGGTGCACTGGAACCAAGATACTGATACCATTTCTGTCTCTGCTTGGGGCTCATCCATCAAACACAGATTATTCCTTTTGGCTCTGCCTCTCATTGGGTGCTAGATGTCTGTCTTCCCAAGCAGCACTTTCTTCCCTATTACATGTCTTTTATTTCCTTGTTAGCTTATAGATTAGTCAGACTAGGAGCCAAGATCCTAAATCCCAGCTCTGTACAAATTTGCAGGGGTCAGAGCCAGCCTCAGAGTTAAGCCTTAACTGCTTGCAATAATAATCAGCCTGAAATCATAAGGGAGGCTCTGGTGAGACGGACTTCAAAATCAATTTTAGAAAATGTGATCTTTTTATTTGCAGCTTATATTTTGTTCCTGGTTTCAAGAACTTCTTTGTGAATTTAGTAGCTTTTTGCATTATAAATTAAAGTGGAAGTTGTCATGTAATCTCCAGATGCCAGAAGAGAATGTCGTGTCACCTACAGGGAGATTCTTGATAAAATCATGAGAGTGGGCAGCTGGATACACGGGCCTATGAAATTATTTTAATAATAACAGAGTTTACAGACTCCTGCCAGACCCCCTGTTTTAGGCCCTGTAATCCTTAAAGAATTTACAGACATATATATTTAGTTTTAGAGTATCTCTGTCCTTTCCATGTTTGATAAACAAAAATTATCATTTGCACAGAGATGTAAATTCCATGCCAAAGAAATAAAATAAGCTTGGCCTTGTTTCTCAGGGGAGAACAATGCTAATGGATCTTGCTCTTTTAAAAGATCACATCAGAACTGACTGTCACCCAGCTGTCTTACCCTGGGGTAGGGATAAGCTGCAGGCTGTGAATTCGAGTCCTGTGCTTCCTGGGCCAAAGCAAGAAAAGGAAAAGGAAAACTTGAGGCATTTCAACAAATGTCCTGAAATGAAACATACATTTGTTGTTGGATTTGTTGTTCAAAATTCTACATCAATACATACATTAATGTTCTCAGCATCTGGACTACAGAGCTGTTTAAAGCCCTTGGCTTAACCCAAATATACAAAATTAAATGCAGAAACCATGGTTCCACATCTTTTAACTTTTTCATTTCTGGTCAAACACAAATGTTTAGTTCCTGGCTGATAGCCCTGGTGTGAAGCCATCTGCTCAGCTGAGTATGTGCTTCCTGAGGCTGCATTGGTGCTCATACATTATATATTATCCTAGTGCTCTGCATCCTCTGCCTCCATGCTTGACCTGGTGTCATGTGTTAATCATGGAATTGGTCCCCTCAGAGTTGCACAGAAGAGGAGACAAAAGCAAGGTATGTATAAAGATGGAGAAGGGAGCTAAAGATGTATGTGTCAGTAACACTATAACTCATGGACTTCTGAGAATCTGAACTGTATTTGGTAATGAATGTTCTTGGCAGTCAAAGAGAAGTATTGACACTGAAAAGAGAAAAATAATTTGATTTAAATTACATATTTGAATGAGGAGCTCTGGAGGCGTAAAACAAAATATCAGAGACTCTGGGCCCATGGACAAGACCAGAATATACAACTCAGTTCAAGGAAAGTCAATTTGATCTATAAAGTAACCTAGGTCTAATATTTTACCAACACAGGCAGTCTTAAGAGCTAGATTGGGTTAAAGATAATGATTATGGAAATCAGTTTTTTTCACCCTGATTTTTTCAACTTCAAGGCAGTAGAAACTTAACAGTGAAAATATTGTGGAACATGTTAGTGGTATTTTTTTCCCACTTGACTATGACTGCTTTGGTGCATGTGAGCACAACTTTGAGGTGCTACTGGGAGACAGAGTCCATACAGGACATGCCTTCAGAGTTTCAGTCCCCCTTTATTAAATAAATTCTCATGCATCGCTTAATATCTTTTTAAAATCACAACAGAGAGTGTAGGTACACTGGAATAAAGTATGCTCAGGTTAGCTTTTCCCCTTTCTCCCACAGAGGCAGCAGAGAGCTATTTTTCTTTTCATCCTTACAAACCATCCCACTCTGGAATACACACAGAGTAAAACAAATGTAATGACTGAATGTGTTCTACGTGTGTATGTCTGTAGTTCCTGAGTACTGCTTTTTCTAGACACAAAACATCAGAAACTGAGAGTGTATGATGGAGCAGTAACATTCTATGCTGTTTCTTTATTTTATATTAAACATCTGCTTTTGGCTACAATCACAGAGCATAATGAACTATTGGACCCTTGATATGACTTGCTATGGCCATTCCTGGATTATGTTAAGAGACACAGAAAATGCCTAAAGAAAAGACCCGATACTGAAATAAGAAATCATACTGTATACAGCCCATTCAGTGCATACATAAACAAGACTTGTAAGTAAAGACCCTGTGCTAGCTTTCTACTTACTGGGTACGTAGAAAGTGGGCATGTGGGTATATCTGTGAATGCATATCTGTTTTCAAGGGAGTGGTAAGTACCTACTTAAAGCAGAACTCATTTCAGACCTTGTTAGAAGCCAGTTCTTCATGAGGGCCTGAACCTTGAATTTGTCCAATTACTAAAAAATTACTACTTTGAGATATCAAGAAGCCAAGTACTATGGTAAATCTCCAATGGCTTTGTTTTTATTTCATTTTACTGAGGATGGACTATGGCCCAGAACATTGAAATGTGACTTATTAGTGGAATGCTGGCAAATAAATAGGTGCTTTGGGATGAGGGCAGGGCTCTATGTTGTTACCAACCATTCTGATTTAAACTTCAGATTAAGTAGAAAAAGATGGAGAAAAATATGCCTTTTTGCATGTAGGGAATAAAAAAAAAAAATAGACTGTTAATTGCATGCAATCCAGCTGCAGTGATATACATCCACTACAAGTTTCTGTTTCTGGGTAGGAGTCTGAGCACTTAAACCAGGAACGCACATTTTTCTTCTTAAATTCTCAAAATTCAACACCTCTGTTTTACTCCCAGAAACTCAAGTATTTATGTTTCCCATTAAAAAATAAGCTGTTTGGTCTCCCATACATCTGAGACAATGCTTTTTCCTTGGTTTCTACTAACTAAGTTGATGTAACAGACTTCTGTTTCCTGCCCCTGTGTTTTACCATCTTTCAGGCAGGCACTGTCTCAGCTTCCAAAGGCAAAAACAAATCCTGTTTCTAATCAGTTCTCTGAGATAATCCAGTTGTTTGCCTGGTTTTGCGATTAGGCTGAGGTGCTCACCTAAGAACCTGACTCATTTTGTTGGAAGAGATTTTGAAAGATGCTTGTAATTCTACAAGCTTTCAATAAAATCTATGGGAAATGGGAGACAGTCAAGTTTGGGCAAGATATTGCTGAAAAGAAATGTCCTGGAGTAACACAGCAGGTGTCAAATTCAAGATGGTTTGGAGGGAATATGATGTTAATGCATTTAAAACAGAAAAAAAATTAGGATTTTTTTTTATATTTTTCTTGTAGATTCGCTGCCTTTTCTTTGGGATATTTTCTTCATATATGATCAACAGAATTTGAGGGAGAGCTGAGAAGTATTTATATTATCATGCCAAACATCCTAAAAATTTCCAAATTCAATGGCAGGGAAAGTGTTTTAATATAAACTAGTAATAATGAAAGATCTATCTAACAATATTGTAGAACAACTAAATGGTTGTAAAAACAGAAAGGAAAATATTGTGGTTTTGCTTCGAGATAAATATTTCTGCTTTATGCATGCTATAAAAATGTATCCCCTTCTGAACAAATTAACCAGTTCGAAAAATCTTTTTTTGCACTCCCTAAATCTTTCTTTTTTTAACGACCTCTGCGCCACAATTTTTGCCTCTGAGCAGTAATTAACCACTCTGCAAGTCACTACAAGTAAGCCAGAAATGAATTACACTTAAAAAAAAAAAAAAAGTAGCATTATTATAGTTTAAACCAAAGTAATCAAACTTGTAGTGCTACCCTTTTGTGTTTTTCAAGTACAAATGTTATGAAATTTTCAATAGCTTTCAGTGCCCTGCATAACAATTGTGGTTGAAAAAACTGCAAAGTATGAACTACCAAAGGAAGCCTGAAATGAACAGAACTGTCCTTGAACACACCTTAAAATAGTTTACATTTATTATCCAGGCAAAACGATACTTGCTTTATGTAACTTTTTTTCCAGCATCTTTCATAAAATGCTGGGAAAATATGCAAATAAGATTGAGTATCTTGCATCGCATTTGATCATATCTTGCTACATCTTAGGGGTGGAGAAAATATGAGGAATGCCATAATCCAATTTTCCCTCAGGTTTTTAGTTAACTAGCAGAATGTCTACATACAGAGCTTGATTCTTTCACTTATGCTGGTACCAGTTGGGAGTAAATCTATTCAAGTCAACAAAACTTCCCTCAGGCATACGATGCTTAGAGAATTGAAGGCTGCACATGCTATCAGTTTACAGCTACAAATCTTTCAGTAAGTTTGTAGTAAATCTCCTTGCTTCTGAGATATGACCTGCTTTGTTTAAGGAATACATAGCAATATCTTTACTATGTTTGCTTTACATCAGCTTATGTAGCAGCAGTTTTTGTCAGGTGATTTTCTCTGACATTGCCTTTGCCAAATGACTTGGATTTGGATGGCTAATACTGCCAAATTAGAATAAAGTGCACAACTCTACCATTTTTCGTTGGTTTTTGGATCAATATACACCAATGTGTGACATAGCCAATTATCTAAATCTCTGCTGAGTTTGCTGGAGTAAGATTCATTTGATATGAATGCTGATATACAACTGTTCCCTTTTTATATAAAGGAAAAATAGATTTTTAAGTAGGAATTGTGGAGCAGTGTGATTCAAATGTCTTATATACTTCTAAGTACATATTTTGGAGTCTGATAATAAAGACCATCTTTTAATTTGTTATGTCTAAATCCATTAAACCAGAAGAAAACAGATTAGCAAAAGCAAAACTTTTAATCTACTGGAAATTAAGTATGTAATCAATATGGGGAAGACAAAACAAAACCTGAGATACACCAATGACAAATTGACTTTGACGATCAGAAAGATGAATTAAAAACTCTTTTAATGGGAATCACAGCTTAACATTACAGTCAACTTTTAGACTCTATTATGTTAATCTAGGGTGGAAATATTTATGTGTAAAATCTTGAGGAAATTCCCACCTGCTCTCTGCCTTCATATTTAGAGTAACTATATGCACCACGACAAAATTAGCTAGATTTACGTAAAAATAACTAAAATAAAACTTTAGACTGCTTAGTCAATCTAAGTTGAAGTGGCACTGAGAAGCAGTTGGCTATGACATTCAGAGTGATCCAATATCAGCATTGCATTCTGCATACATGTGCGTGTACTGCCTTGAATGGTAATTACATGTCCCCAGTGTAGACACACATTTATTTCTTCCATATTAGAAAATTTTCTCTCTACATATATCAGAAATCTTGGAGGGGAATAAAAATATTATGAGTTATTACAAAAGGTTTTGTGGTTATGAGAAAGGCCATATTGCATTCAGTTAGTGCAAAATGACTGAAGAAAAAATGTGACACTCCAGGCTTCTGTAAGACAATGTAGAAGCCTTAGGCATTTTTCCCAAACTATTGCATCAAAATACTGATCCTATCCTCCTTTTGTCATACTGTTTTTATTTTTGTTTTAATTTGATAACGAAACCAAAATACATTAGGCATGTCTGGTGGTGTAAAGGAACAAAGGTATTATACTGACTATTCTGTGTCACAGAAACTGAAATTTTTGTAAGGAACCAGGCAGGAGATAAAGGAGAGGACTAAAATAGATGGGTGGAATGATCTCTTTTTTCTTCTTTGTCCGCCTTTACACAGCTTTCTCTGCTCTTCTCGGTACTCGGTACTGATGTTGGGCTTGCTGAGCAGTGCTCTCCCCAGCAGCTGTGGGGTCTGCCTGCGTGCACCAGCCCCCCACTTCGGCGAGGCTGGCAGTGGAGGGAAATCCAGGACCTGGAGTGGCAGGATAAGAGAGCAAACAAAATACATCAATTTAATGAGCTGAACTAGTGGTTCGGCTGAGAAACAGTCAGAACCCATGGATAGGGACACAGAGATCTGAAGCTGCTGTTGGACACCTTTGTACCCGTTTCACCTAATACGAAGGCTGGAGCAGGAGCAGAAGCAAGACCAGGAGCTCACCTGATGGATCTGTCAGGGTGGTGAAGCAGCCTGCATTTCACCCAGAGTGACTCTACTCAGTTTGAACCTTCTCAAGGTGGATTTTCAAAGTAATTTCTGCTTTTTTGTTGTTTGATTTAGCACGACTACCACAGTGTTCGACATCTGCACAAAGCATCTCTCAAAAAACAGTTCATTTCCAAAAAGCATTACTTCTATGCACAGCAAAGGGTTAACACAATAACATGTTTCTTTCCCCCCTGTTTGCTTCCATTTCTGGTTATGTGAAACAGCCTTCTCTTTTTTTGTTGGGTGCCTCTGTGCACATGCTGAAAAGCCACGTTCCCAGTTCCTGCATATCCCTAAGCATTTCAGTTTTCCCTTTGTTCTTGGGCTCTGCCTGGGAAAGTTAAATCTTACTTGTTAGGTTTCCATCAGGCAGATATGGTCCCCAGTTATTGCCTGCTCATGTTGTTCTCTCCGAAGTTTCCTTTATAACCTTATCTTTGGCATTGTCTCATTTCCTGCTTGTTTTCCACCAGGACTTGCCTTTGATTTAGCAGGTGAACTTAGGGGCAGATCCTGTTTAAAAAACATGTGTGGGTGCCTTATTCCCCACCAAAGCCTCAAGAGGGCTGTTCATGCACCTCCCTGTACCACTCAGAGGGGTTTTTGAAACTAATTGCAGCTCTTCCTTGCCTAGCTTGGCTGCCCTCCTGCCTGCAGCTGTCTTCTAGCTCTGAAAGTCAAGGACATCTCGGAGAAAAACAAACAAAGGTAATGTTTTGTTGGCTTCTAGTATAAAATAATTGCTTTGCTTAGACCTCATAACAACTTCCATCATTAACTTTTGGGAGGGGGTTGTTTGCTTAAATTCAAACATGGTCTCACACGCTCTCTGGGAAATTTGTGACTTAACCCAACGAGGTGGCATGACCTTCTGCTGGGATTAATAATTTTTGAACAATTCCAGTGGCACATACTGAGCTGTGCTGAGAAGGTCACGCACATAGCATTACTCACGATGATAACAGCATCCAAAACCTTATCATTAAGTTTTTGTGTTCATAAATATTTCAGCAATAATTTGTGGCATTTTGCACTCAATTTTTCACATATGCAGAATCAAAGATTGCTAGCAACAAACCAGTGAAGCAAAGGGCAATGAAGCTACCATTCTCCATCTGGTATATGTATGCCTTGATTTTGTATTCCCTGTGTATCCCAAGAAATGGCTTGTTTTGGTTTATATGTTAATGGCAGTGTGAGGTGGGGCTGAATTGGGCTCCCCTGGAGAGACAATCTACAACATAGCCATCAGAAATCCCTTAAAAATACACTTCATAGCCACTTCTCTTGTCTATTCTACAGCATAATTACGACCTGCTTACCTTAGAGCAGGATTGATGAGATAACAACCCAAAAAAATTCAGAAAGGAGCTTTCCATTTGCTGCTGGGGAGAGGAGAAATCAGGAGCAATGCACCAAGAGGAAGAGCATGCAAGTGTACAAGAACAGTAGGTGAGAAAATGTTATCTTGCCTGAGGTCATCTAGTCAGACGCCTTTGTGTGCTAGCTTTTCTTTTAATTTGTCATACAAGAAGTTTAAACTTTTCTACTTTCTCCTACCAAGAAAGTTTCTTGCCTAAAAACAAACAAACAAAACCCAAGGTTTCGTCTCAGTTGTAGCCGTTCTTCTTTTTGTGTTCTTTGCAGCAAATACTCATGAGTGTGGGTTTGCTTTTAACCTGGCAGTAAATTTAACATTTGCACAGACCCAAGTTGAGTGCTATTGCATGAAGCAGTATGTCAAACACAACATAGCTCCAGAGACCTCACAGTTTAATAGGTAAGGAAAAAACAAGTTGATGAGATACAAGTGAGCCAGGATAAGAGTGTAGGAAGGAGTTATGGGAGCATATGACTACTTTGTTGCTGCTGCTTCTCTTCTCTGTACCTACCCATAACTGGGTTGTACTTTGTTACAGTGTTGGAGTGATGACTTTTTGGAGAAGTTTGATTAAGGATGACATCTTAGCTTCACAGTTTTTTTTAGTGGATACTCTCTCTTACAGAGCTGCTGCGCAAATCGGGAATAACTTTGCTCTGTACATTGAAACTGACATATATGAATATCCATACTAGTGATTTATCCATAGGAAAAAAAAAACAACATTAGAATAAAATGTGTCTAATGCATCTGATTCAAACAAGTCAACAGAGCTCAGCTACCAGTTTGTTGACATATCCAGTAGATTGCTTGTGAACAACCTGCAGACTACTTGCTTGACTTGCTTGTGGAACAGTTTTGGATAGAGAGGACAGCCAAAAATAATCCAGTGAATAGCAAAAAAAACCCAAACAAACAAACAAAAAAAAAACCAAACAAAAAAAACCCCCACACTACGCAAACCCTAAGAGCACTGAATGCACAATTTTCCAAGAAATGCCTGCGTTTTATCTTTGAATTTTGCACTTTAGATAATTCCACAGTTGCAGTTTGGTAAGAGCTGTGATAGTGCATACTTCTTGAGTGATTGCTCAAGCACATATTTTGCTCTTTTAGAGGTTTTGTTCTTGCTAGATTTCAATGGAGTAGCCATTAAAGTTCCTGCCTGTTAGCAATACAGGGATGGATTAAGTAAAACTCTAATGCTGACAACATTTCATTTTTATAGCAGAAAAGTGAAATGCAGGAAAGAAGGGGTGCAGGGGCTAGAATCATGATTGTGAGTCCCATAGACTCTGCTGTGGGTCTCAGAATAGGTCTCAAATGACACTGTAAAACTCTGTAGGAGGCACACTCTTTTTCAGAGTTTCCATATCTACAACCACGATAGCTTCTTTAATCTCTGATTAAGAAACAGGGTCTACAGAGCATCCTACTGTACCAGTTGCAAAGTAGGCATATCATACGATGACAGAAAGCATCAGCAGCATTTAAGTCAACTTCACACTATGACTTATTAAGCCTTTTACAAAATAAAGCTCAAAAACCTTATTAATATCAACAAGGTGTGTTATAGTCACTCTTAATGGCAAGGATTAACCTTGTCATGGTTTGCTGCTTTCGTTACAGTGCTAACAGCGAGCTAGGCTTATCGTTCTGTTCCCTATACTCTATCTTTACTGAGTGCAACGAATAGCTGATTTGGTCTTATTCACAGCAGTGAAATGATATTTCAGGATTTCAACTTTCAGGATATTATGAATTTCTTCTGCAAAGCATGGATCTAAGCCTTGAGATACTGTGGCTAATCAATTATATTAATTTCTTGTTGAAGCAATGAAATAAATTTTCTGACCTCTTCTGTATTTCTCCAGTTGCGAACCAGACTGCAAAACTGTGGGGACATAACAGACCTTCCGGTTAAAAAAAAAAAAAAAAAAGAAGAAGAAAATAAAACAAAATTGGAATATCAAGCTGATATTGAGCTGTAAGTTTAGGGCTAAATTCTAATCCCAGTTCAGGAAGATTTGGGAGATTTATTTCAGTATCTCTGAAATCTCTCCTAGTGGTATTCAGTATCCTCATTAGTGGCCTGTGCTGTATTAAAACTGGGAGGGTTTGAACAAAACTGAAGAAGTGTTTTGGAGTAGCTCTACAACTTCAGAGAAAACAAATTAACCCAAATGGTTATCTACAGCTTTCTACCATTGAAAGAACATTCCTGCTTATCCCAGACATTAATCAGCCCATCAATATGGAGCTGGCAACCTAAAGCACATAATAACATTTTAAAGCACAGAGAGTAAACTTAAAATGCAATTTCCCAGAAAAGAGGGTATGTTCCTTTAAATCTAAGAGATTAAAATACTCATGTATACTCCATCATTTTAGGCTTTTCACCTGTGAATCTTTCTTCATGACAGGGGAACCTCTTAAGTCTGATTTCTGCTTCCATTAGACTAAACTGCAAATTTCCATGGGACAGGTGATAATGCTCAGAGACTCAACTAATACATTTATTTCTAAAGTAGACTGAATAACTAGAGAGAAAAACCTGCCATAGGAGTGGATGTTAATGACTGTAATGCATATTACGTTGGAAACTAGGACAATTAGCAGTTTAACATAAAGACAGAACATGCAGAACATGCAGTCTCAAGGATGGCTCAATAGATTCACTTCAAAGTCAGGCAGAATCCACATCTGGGAAGAGGTAATGCCTTTGTCTGCAGCTTCCCTGAAGTGAGTGTTTAAACATTTTTTTCTTCTGTAACAGCTGGGGAAAAAACTCAAGGGACTTACTGTGTTTGAACCAAATCTCAAGGTGATCTGTTTCAATGCAGCTAGTAAAGGCTGCTGTAAATACAAGGAGGAGATCAATGTGTCTTTTTATAAAAGGGGCAGGAGAGGTAAAAAGGTATTTCTGCTGCAGGAGTGCCTCACTGGAGTCTGCCAGGATGCCTGGAGCTCTGTGAGACCTCCAAACACACACTCAAAGTGACCCTCCATCTCGTGGGCTCTCACACTCAATCACTCTTTTGCCAGGCCTGGAGGACAGCATAGGTACTTCTGGCTTTTAATTAACTGGACATCATTTATTTTATCCTCATGTTTTATATCAATCTATTTCTGCTAGTCATTTATTAATTATTTGGGAACAATATTTCAAAAGGAAGGCCTGAGTATCAAAGGCAGAGAGTTATGATCCTACATGTCACATAAAATCTTATCACCATGTACATGTGTGAGGTGTGTGTAGGTATGGATGACCAGCTGGACATTGCCCGGGTCAATACTCTGAATAACGCACAGGTCAGAACTACACACATGAATGAGGTGGGTGTGCATCTAGACCTTTACAGGAGCTCCAGATAGGTGTCCTCTGCTAGTTAAGGTCTGAAAGCTCTCCCATGACTGGATGAATGAACAGCTCCATCCTGGGAGTGAAGGTGAAGGAACAACAGCCCAGTCTCTGGAGCCTGTAATGTTATACTGATTTATCAGGAGACTCAGCACTACTGGCTGCCCATTTCTGAGTGTGTCCTAAGAAACATTTAGAGTTTCCAGTGAATTGTTGTGATCCAAAATTACCCTCTACCTTTCTATGCTTTACTTTCGTAATCCTGGTATCTTGATCTTTACAGGCTGTAGTTTTGTGAGATTTTTTTGTTTTTCTTTGCTTTTTTTGCCTGCTACATTCCAATTTGAACCACTTCAGTGCAGTAAAGGGGTGAGATTTGGATCTGATTTCTTCAGCTGAGATGGAAAAACATCCAGGGAATATAGGGTGTCTCTTGCAGTTCTTGTGCTTTTGGCTACAGCTATACCTTGCTAATACCCAAACTGTTTTCATCTATTCTGGAACTAGTGCCAACAGTCAGAGTTGGCCCAAATACAAGGAAACTGCAGATGAGCTGCCCCTCAGCTCTCTTGTGCACAGGCTAAAGGTACCAGAAGACCTGGTCTTATTTTCTCATTTGTGGACAGCCTTTTATGCAGATTCATCCTGTTTGGACACTAGAGATGGGAAGCAAACCTAATGTGCCTTTGAAATACAGCACACTGTGCTTAAAGAGGGGTCTGGAGGAATAGCTTGTATCTCTTGCAGAAACAAAGATATTTTAAATCGACTTTAATATGGAGACAGTGCAAATTGGCATGATTTCCCTTTTGCTTATGTTTCAGTTCAGCTGTAATTTCAAGTCCATGGTGTTGGGGCAGAGCGGGACTGCAGGGCAGGCAGCTGTCAGCAAGTCACAAGCATGGTAAGCCCTGTGTCTCCTCTGGTAAAAGATCTGAGGTTAAAGGATCATTTACTTATAGAAGGCAATTCAAATCCCAGGTCTGAACACTCACTGAAGATTCAGATTTTGAGTCTGAATCCCTTTCCTCTCTGAAGACAAATTAGGAACTAAACTAAAAGTGGGCAACCAGAGTCATCCCCGGTGGAAATGAGCTATTTTAATGCAGTCCAGAAGACTGAAAAAATGAATGAGTATATGAGCTGTGTGATGAGTATGTCAAGAGATATTTTAGAATTTTCTATTGTACTGGGATGTAACTGACCCAGGTAAAGAAGACTAATGGAGCAGAGACAGTAGGAAACCTTGAGCGGTTGTGAAATCTTTCTGTACTGGTTTTGCATTGTCTTACCGACAGGATTGCTTCTATGGGTGACTTTTACTGCAGTATTTCTGTTGAACGGATTTCTACACATTTTCCTCTGAAGAATCCAGGGAAAGACCTACTGAGTGGTTTCCTATCAGGAGAGCTGTAGCCTCAATGGCACTGTGGCAAGTGATGACCTTTGTGTGACTAGGAGGGAAAGCAGAGGCACTGCTGCGCTGCCTTCTCCTCAGTGTTGCTAACAAGCAGGCCTGAGAGCAGAGCCCAGGATCTGCCTGAAGAAAACAAGAGCACCAAATGGTATAAACAACCAGGACAAATGAGGGTAAATGGAAGCTTCCTTGCTTTCCTTCAGAAATAGCACATAGGTTTAGAAAGTATCCCCCAGAGCATGTCAGCATCAGGGTGAGCCTCCCTCGAAGGCCAGAGGGAGAGGGACAGACAAGGCCCCCTCTCAGTGAGTAGATTATTTGGGTTAGTTAGTCGGAAGGTGAGTGATGACACAATCTTGTGCATAGGGACCAAAACTGTCTCCTTAGGATCTGCTTGGTGGAAGACCTGGGAGGCAGCTGGGCTGAGTCATCCCCACTTCCACCTGAAGCACCCACTGTCACACAGATCTGCTTCATTCAGGTTTTTGAAGTCAAAAGTGTGGCATCACAGCAAAATGAAGGGACCTGAAGTTGCAGTTCCTGGTTAGCTTAGTCTGCAGATGAGTTTGTGTTCAATTTCAGTTACTTTATTGGTGTGATGAGCTTGCTCAGCCATGCAGACGGTGATACCACACAACAAGGCAACATTTCTGTGACCAGTCTTGCACTGTGGTAATATTGTTTGACCTCATGCTCATTCCCATTTTGTCTGTGTTCCTGCCTCTTTTTAATGAGGTTAGATGTTACTTCACAGAGTGAAGCTATTTCAACATAATAATTATTAAGTTTTTCCTGTTTAGGAGGAAACGTTTCCCTTATTTAAAGTTCTGAGGAAATATCTTCTATGTTATATTTTTACCAAGGAAGCAATAAGCTCTGCTTGATTCCTTTTTGATCTGAGTAATTAACATAATTAATATTCTTCTATGCATATATAGTAAGTCTTATGTCCAATCCCACTTCTTTCTTTGAGTTGTGTAAAATGACTTTAAATTCAGTAAGTGTGTGTCCCTCCAACATGACAATGACTGCATCCTTAGCACTCCTCTGTGCTGCTGAGGAACAACTCAGTAGTGCTTCACAGAAAGAGAAACTAAGGCACAGAGAGGGCAAGTGGCTTGCAAAGTCAGAGCCAGGCCTGAATCTCAGGTCTACTGACTCCCAGCTAAGTGCCTGGGCTGCAAAATAGTCCTTTTTTATGGACATTACAGCTGTGATTTGCAAAGAAGCTTGCAGAATCTGCTTGTGCCAACCCATAGGATTAGATCTCCTAACTCTTTTAGTACCTTTGAAAATCCGTTTGAAAATATTTTCTCATCCCTTTTTGTAGAAAATAGTGTCTTCTCTATTACCCATCCAGGATTATATCTGTTCATAAAGGTAGATCTAAAGTTTAAAAGTATCTATGTTTTTTTCTTACCTGGAAAAAAGTATGCAAGACCCAACATTTGACTATTTAGTAGAGTGTACTCGACTGCCTTCCCCTGTCACCACATTGTGTAATAACTTTTGTTAAGTCCCATATCCTGTCTCAGAATGAATATGGTCTTGCATAAACAACAGTGATGTGTTCAAAAATCTGTTGTGTGTGTATTTAAAGAAAGGAGTTGGAATTGCTGATTAATCTTTGTATTTTTTACCCAGCCAGTGTTCCAGTGGAAAGATGCTGAAAGTAACTGCTGTTCTAAGTAGTTAAAGAAAAACAGAGGGAGCAAATAATCCAGTACATCTAGATTTTGCAAAAATGAGATGATAATAGACTGGTTTGTATTTTTGTTCTTTGATTGAGAGCAAATTATTCTTTGGGTTGCAGTAGATGCAAGAGATGTTACTGGGGAAGCACAAAGGACAACCTGTAAAATGCGTGCATTTTAGGGCAAGCTGCCAGCCCCCAAATCCTTCTCCCCCTCTATACACAAACCGAGCTAGTTTAGGAGAACTTCAGCAAATGTCACAGCCTTTCCTGTTTGCTTTGCACTGCTAATATATTTCTGCATTGCAAAACCTTACATCTTCTCAAAAATATCCTTCAGGGAGGGGAGCAGGAAATCCATATTCCTCTGTTTGGCAGAATCTCTTTGACGTCTCCTCTCCTGTCATGCTTCTGTCTGTGCAAGGATAAATGCACTGCAACTGGAAAAGCGAGATAAATAGCGTAAGGAGAAATGATTATAAACCTCAGTGCTTGAGAGGTGCATTCTCAGAAATGTGCCAGTCATAAAACCTGACCAGGCCTGAAAAATAAAAATCCCTCAAATAATAATATAGGATCCCCATGGACTATTTTCTTATGCCTCTTCCACAAGCATGGAGCATTAAAAGATTGAAAACCCCTTTTCACTTCATTCCATGCAGCCTGAAAAACCTTACAATAGACTCCACAAGCATTCATAATGATAAACTACGGAATAAAAGAATTTTCCTTTTTGGGACTATGCACAAAATAAACCTTGTCCCTGCAAAATTAAACACGTATAAAAGGAATGGGGGACAACCATGGTATAAGCCTAAGTATTCTCCTCACCCCTCTTCTGAATGATAAACTAGAAAAGTGCTGAAAACAGATGCTTTCTCCAGTGTTCTGTGGGATGGTGATATATATATATATACATATATATGTTTATATGTAATTAAAGTGTGTGTCATATAATTAATATAGGGAATAAGCCTCTTTCTTACAGGCAGATCTAAAGGCTTCCTTTCTTTTCTGAGAAAATTTCAAGTGCACAATGAAAGTGAAAACAATATAAGAAACCTTAGGCCACCCAAGACGTCATGGGCATTGTTCTGATGTGCTTCTGGCCTCCTTGGAGCTGACACACAGCGTAATGAGTAATTGGACTCCTCCCCGTGTTGTTCTTGTAGGCAAGTTACATGACTTGTTTGTGAATCGTTCTTCCTCCCTCATATTAACAGCCACTGGTATAATGATTTTCTGATTGTAGTTATCTTCTCGAGGAAACCTTGCTGGTGCAGTGTTATCCTCATTACTCTTTGCAGGTGGACTTCATCAAACTTCAGCTTCTGCTTTGATGGGTGATTCCCATGCATGAGAGGGATGTGCTTTTTTTTTTTTTGTTATTTTTTAATAAGAGATTAGTCACTGTGTTATTATGGAAACCACACTTTATAAATTGGGATTGCCCTGGTAGAAAAAGCCAGTTAGCACAACGAGGGTTCTGAAATATTCCCTTGCCAGTTGTGTTTAAAATAATATAAACTAGAAGGATCTATCACGAAAAGCCTGCACCAGCACTCGGCCCGTGACTTACCTGGTTGCCTGACCGAGGTTCCTGGCGTGCGGGACACAGGTACGCAAGGCAGAAAGGCTTGCTCTGACCTGCACCCTCGGAAGCGCTCAGCAGAGAGGAGAGGCTGGTGATACATCTCTGCACTGCCTCCTCCTGCTCCCCCGGCAACACGCCCTGGGACGTGGGGAGCTCTCTGCCAGCACCCCAGTCTTTCACCTGGTGGTAATTTTCACCTGGCAGTAATTTTCATCTGGCTGCTTGAGCATTTTTAAACCACCAGTGAAGTAAAAGCATTAAAATTGATATAATAGATTGACATGTTTCTTCTAAGAGAGGAAATGTAAAACAGTGAGGTTTTTTTATTACAACATTCTAATCTATCTATCTTATAGACAGTGTTTAATTACTCTCTAATTATATTTTCCCAAGTTTGCCCAACATCTTCCTTCAGATGAACACTATTCAGGTCACATGTTTATGGAGTAGCTACTCATGACACGATCAGTTTGGCATTTTTATTATCCTTCAACTTGATCTTTCCTCCTGAATCAAGGTTTCTGTCATTAATACTATTTTTACTGCCACAGTTAACTTCAATTCGGCATTAAGACTGCATTTTTCTTTGCTTGATATAAACACCTAAGAAAACAAGGTACTCAGGAAATTATCTGTTAAAGTGACCTTTCAGGGTTATCATACATTCTTTTGGAAATTATTTCAGTTGAGCTTTAATTTATTATTTTTGGCTCATATTTGGATCTCTGAAGCTGTATTATTTTTGTCCTCATCCCCCTGCTTCACTGCTGACTGTGAAGTTATTGATATGACACATCTTGTGCAATCACCCAAATAAGTACTGAGCACTTCACCTGCACTGACCAATGCTCCTACCCTGGCCAATTTGATTTCATGTTTTAGGTAAGGTTCTGCAAAATACAGTACATCACAGTCAAATATTCAGTATCTCTGCCACATTTTGCCTATATTATTTTTTTCTCTTTCCTCAAAATGAGAATGTGATACTGCAGTGGCCATCACTTTATATACAAGCACAGAGGTGTCTCACTTCATTGCACATTTTTGATCTTCTCTCGTAGCTCTTGCCAGCTACACAGGCCACAGTAGGTGGCTAACAATTTATTTCCATTGTGCTGGAAGCTCTGTTTTCTCTCCCCTCTCAGTTACCCATCTCTGCCGATCATACACTGTTGGACTTCCTCAAGTTTCCTTTGAGACACTCAGAGACTTTTTCAAATCAATGATTCACAAGTAAGTTTGCTTTTTAACTTTTTGCCAGGTAGAGTGTACTGTTGTTTGTGTAAGGACTGCCAGAAGTTCCTCTCAAACTGTTAGTGAAGATGGTTGTGTATCGATTTGTTTATTGATTCCTGCTCTCTCGTCAAATTTCTTTTGGAGAGAACAGGGAAATTACTATTCTATCTCACTCAGCAAAGAATGTAAAAATACCTTTTGGCATAGATGTAATTAGTTGGCATTTGATGTGTTTCCCTCTAAACGATGCGATAAAGAATATGAGAGTAGTTCATGTTTATCCCTGATTATGAATCAAATCTGAACATGAAATACTTCAAAAGGTCACTCCAAGAGATATTTTTCTCCTGTTCTAAAAAAATCTACTTATCCACTTATCTACTGTGTTCATCCTGGCTATGCAAATACTGTAGGCTGAAGTTAAAAGAATGCCTGTTTCAAAATTAGCTATAAAAAGCCTCTGGGATACACAGTCCACCACCAAACACTTTTTTTTTTTTTTTTGCCTTTGTCCTAGGGAACATTATTGTCCAAGCTCAGTTTTTTAACATTTACTTTTAAATTGAAAGATTTAGCTAATAAAAAATAATCCCTGCGTAAGGTAAAATCTATGTCAAACCAACTTAAGTAAAAAAATTCTTCCAAGGTAGAGTTAGCAGTCAATGTTATTTACCTATTGCCATGCAGCACGATGTCCTGCAGTGTAGATACAGTCCTTTCGGAAGTTTCAGTTCTAAAAGGCCAGAGTAAAAGTGTCATCAAAACATGGAAGAGATGCATATAGAAGGGTTGAGAGGACTAATGTGGAGACTACAGAAAAAAGCAGAGGAAACTGTGGAGTTAAGGGTCAAACCAGGGGAAGAAAACAGAGAAAACAGGCTTTTTGCTTGGGCTTGGAAGAGAATTCTGTTTCTGAAGGAACTTAGGGCATAATGACTTGCACAATGACTAATGGTGCATCACTGAATAATGACTAAATGACAATGGAGATCTGGCACAGTGCAGCTAAAAGCTGACCACGGTGGTACATGTAGGATCCCGTTTCTCTCCAGTAACTAGCTTAAGTGAGGTGAGACCTATCTTTGCTGTCTCTGAACCATGTTCCACATCTTCTTTGGTTCTGTATGAGCTTTATTTCCTTGGGTAAAGCAGTGAATAAATGTGCAGCTCATGTTGTAGAGCAGTACAGTCCCAGTTTCTATGGGACTGAAATCAGTGTAACACACTGATGGACCACAGCTTTCTCCAAATGGAGGGTGCTTGGGTGTGCCTTCACCTGTAAGGCAACTTATCCACAAACCAGACAACCTGCCCATGAAAAACGGAAAGTTAAAAATACAGTTATGGCACACCTGCAGTATACAGTGCTGTAGGACAGGATTCAGCCTGCTGAAAAGAATGAACAGACAGCACCTATCATATGAGGAATTCACTTAGAGAAGTTTAGGGTCATAAAAGATATCTCAAAATAAAGATGGCTGGACCTCAGCCACTGATGCAGCAGCATAATGTGGTGTGTAATGTCTGCTACTCCTGCACAGGTGTTCTGGATAACCCTGGGCATCCCAGCTGGTGCCACATACCTATGATTCAGTACAGATTCCTGCTGCAGTGTCTTGTCAGCTGAGCTGCTCTTGTGATGTCGTTGACTGTGCTGACCAGATGTCCACTGAGTGCAGTGAGAGCTTGGACTCTAGCTGACACGTAGCTACCTGCAGACATTGGATTTTTTTGTCTTAAGATATGACCTAAGTCCCACCCTTGGTATCTGCATGATGCTCTGTAAAGCATAGCAGCATTTTCTCCTTCAGCATCCATTCTATCTTGCCCTAGGCTAGGGAGAACAATTGGGTAGGCAGCTTCGTGTCAGTGAACATGACTTTCCTCGATTTTTATTTTTTTAGCAGAGAATAAACCTTTAGGAACTCTCTGGAGGTAACTTCGTCTCCTTCATGCAAGCAAAGCCCATGTTCCTATCTCCACACCTCCAAGATTATCCCTGTAAACTGATTTCTTTCATTATGGAAGGTGACACTCATTTTGACCAGGGGAGAGTAAGGTACTGTCAATGAGTCGTTAGCTGTAGGTCTCTTAATATGAATCTCAATGGCTTTTTACTTATAAATAGACACATTCTGTGGCTTGAAGACAAACACTCAGATCTGACCATGTGCTGAGGCAATTTATCAACATTTATGCACTCATAGGGTTGCACCAAGAACATGACTTCGCTAAAACTAACTTGCCTAATGGGAACAATGTGAAACCCTGATTGGTGTAAATAAGACAGACATTAGCAGGCTGTGGATTTAAGCTCATCTTAGAAAGGATGAAATTATTCTATCTGATACATCCAGCTGTGCAAACAGCAGTATGGAATGAGCTGTGTTAACTTTACTAATATATGAAGGTTAGAACAGATCGTGTGCTACATATAAATGATTCCTCTGTTTATAAAGTACCTGAGTGCGACAGAGGAAAGAAAGAAAATACAGGTGGAACAGAACTGATTTCTCCAGCTCTCATAAACAAGGATTGAAAACTGTACATTTCCAAAATCAGTTCTAATACATGCCAATGGCTTTGCCTTTCTGGGGTTGAATTTACACAATATGAAAATTTCCATCATATATCAGCTGCTAGGATATAAAATGATAACCATGACAGAACTATTTATTCATTCCTGTAATGCAGAGCTCGTAGTATTCTGATGCTGTTGGCCCACTTGAGCGATGGATGACTCCAACTGGAACCTCAGTAAAAGCAAAGGGAACTGAAGTTGTTATCTCTTCTTTTTACACTGAGACTATGCCACAAATTGCAGTCAGACATTGAAGAAGAGGTTGTCCCACAATCACTAATGCTTTAAGGAGAACTGGAATCCTATTTTTCCTGGAGTTTCATCCACCTCCTGAGTGTTATTAAGGCCTGTGTATTTGTTTTACTTGTCAGCTGCTGTAACAAGTTTACTGTGTCATGACATCGGTGTACGGGGGAGAATAAAAAAGAATAAATATCAGTAGCCATATGCAATGCCAAATGTTATCAGAGTTAGAAAAATACCAGCGTCTCTAAGGAAACTTTCTAACCAAGATTTCAAATGATGGATGTGAAGCATGCTGCTTCCACTAGAATTTTGCCTTTTCTACAGAGCTAAACCACTGTCGACATCTCGTTAAGTCACTGAACTGCCACTACGCTGTATCAACATGTGTGGCCAACCTTTGTGTTCAAAGAGTTCACTTTGTGAAAACATATCCTTGTGCTCACTGTCAGGGTCTTTCTTGCTGCTTTTTTTCCATTATATTCACTTTTTTCCCGTCTCAGCCAGAGATGTGGGAGAACATTTCCCTTTGGAGCATATGCCAGTGTTGAGATGTTGAAACAGCAGGAGATGTTATAAATCTGGACAAAGAGCTGCTCTTCATCCTTAGTAGCTGAATGCTCTGTGGCCATTGCAGGCGATGCTTCCTCTGACCTCTGTGATCTTGCCTGGTCTGAGACACAAACCTTCCAGTTGGGGTGGAAACCAGCGTTATGCTAACACACTTCTAAAACTGCTGTTACTGAGACACTTTTTTAGACAAATGTCAAATAGTAATATTAATTTGTGACTTTTCAAGTATATTCTCGTGACCTTTTTGGGCTGCTTCATCTCTACAAAGACAGAAATGAAGAGTAAACCCAAAAGCTTATCTGAATACATTATCCAGGTTGCAAGGATTTGTTAAAAAATTTCTAAAGCTAAAGCAACTTGAGCCCAAATTAAAAAATTCCTTACCATTGCCCAATATACAGTTTCACTGTCCCCCCAAAACATGGCTGCTGAAAGTAAAAACTACGGAAGAGTTACCTTTTAAATACCTAGAAGTGTTATAGATGTAACTTCTGGTTTTGGTGAGTTTTGTTTTGTTTGTTTGTTTGTTTGTTTGTTTGTTTTTCACATCTAGATTGGGCAGGAAATCGATAATTTATATCTTTAGCATGAGGTGCAAATTTCAGAGTTAATTCTGGAGGAACCTTAGGTACTGGACCCCAAAGTTTTTACAGTTCAGAAGTTTTGATAAGTTTGTTCTGTAGGCTTGATAATAAATGTTTGATAATGGGCAACAGTTCTCATGAAATTGTTTAGATATCCCTGGAATAGGTGAAAACTAAGTTATTTCCCTCTTTTCTATTGCTTTGATAACAGATACAGAATATAAAGTGAAACACCTGATACAGAAAGGGCAAATTGACAGAGTGTTTTTTTCCTTGGAAAAAAAGATTTACATTAAAAAGTGTCCTCTTTCTCAGTGAAGTTTTCATTACTCATCAAAACAAAAGAACATCATTGACTTCAATTTCCCATTTGCAAAACCCCTGAATCTTGGTACAAAGTATCTGCCTCATGCTTAAAGCTTCACAATCCCTTTTTTGAGATCTTCTGTGTTTTTATGAGAAAGGTTACACCATCCACCATGTCAAGATTAGAGTGATCACGGTGGGATAATTGCAAAGATGCTTTCTTGGACTTTCCAGAAAAGAACCGGGAATTTATTGAATTCAGGTTTATTTCTGGTGTAGTCTGGAAAGGCAGAACTTCTATACTCCATATAGCATATGCAGGTATACTTCATATAGAGTATTTCTGTTCTATGTTTTGTAGTACTTTTTGGTAACAAACGTAAAAGCTGTTCCATGAAAAAGGATTAACTTCTTCACTGTGCTGAAGTCTCAGCAATATCAGGCAGGGTACATGGTAGCACCTGTGCTTCTAGTCTTGCAGTTATTGCAATCCTGCCTGTCAGTGTCTCTGCTTTAGGGGGCCATATGGAACATCCAAATTCCAATGGCCTGGCAACTAGAGAAACTTTTTGGTCCAAAGAAATGTGGACTCAGTAAGGCTAAGAGCAGCTTAGCTGACATTTGCTGTGTAAGTAAGTTAAAAGGCAGACCCTTATGAAGTCAAGCTTTTGTCCTCTTCAGGCCTTATGAAGAAGTCTGCTGAAACTCTATTTTATTAGGTGTGAATGGAGCAGACAGAAATATTAAATCTTTCGTATTTCCTATATGAAGTAAAATTCTAAATCAGCGGAACTGTATCAATGTCTGAAGGCTCCTAGATTCTCATACAGTCGGTGGAAAGACGGAAGCACTTAAACTAATCTAACAGGGTCTTCACCTGCACGTCCTCAGAGGAATTTATCATTCCTGTCGCCTCTATGAGCAGTGCAAGTAATTATACTATGTAGAATGACTCATCAGATACCTGAATTTCATTAAGTTAGAGATCTGAGTGAGTAAGCTGGAAAACTCTACCCAAAGGTTGTGGATCCATAAGTCATTTAAGCACTTCACTTCTCTGCATGTCACTGGCACTTAAGGGATCAAGTTCAAATTGAGTCAGTGGAGAACTGTAGGTACAGACATGATGATAAAGGTGAGAAGCTCAGGAATTACATGTCTGTGTCTTGCAGCACAGCTGTTTCATAGTTGCTTTTTGGTTCATCAAATGTCTTCTAGTTTATATACATCTGTACCATGTGCTTGGCTGTTGCAGCTACTGTTAAACCCAGATCTGAGCATAACTTTGATTCAAGGGAGCTGAAAATATTCTCAACCTTCTTTTTCATCCTCTCAGAATTACTTTTTCCAGCTGAGATTGTTTTACAATCAGTGTTACTACAGTGATTTTCAAATTTTTGTTATAATACTTAGGTAACTTTGGAATTAGGTTCTTACTCTTTTTTTTCTCTCCTTCGTCCCTGCTCCTTTTTTTTTTTTTTTTTTTTTTTCTCATCAATTCTCACAGTAGGTTTGGGTTTGGTTTTGTTTTGTTATTTTGTTGAGTTTTTTGGTCCTTGTTTGGTTGGTTGGTTTTGGTTTTGCTTGTTTGTTTGTTTTTGTGCCAGAAAGATGTCATTGGAAGTTTGTAGTAAGTATCACTGTGGGGTCACTTCTATTATAAGATTTGATGTGTCTCATCAGATGGCTAAGGATGCCAGTTGTAACACTTTGGTATCAGGATGATCCCTGTGGTGTCTGCTGATGGTTGTATAGGTTGATTATTTTCATTCAACATATTGCCAAATAAATCAAACTTGTTTAATGTTATTACAAGATTATTTCATGAAATGTACTGAATTTTCATGGACAAATATCACACCAGACATACCTCTGTGTTGGAAGGATAATTGCTTTTTTGCAAGAAAATAACAAAGGTCAGTATAAATAAGTATTAGATTTTACTACATAACATTTTCCAGTCAGCATATGGCCTGCATCTTTTCGTGTATGTGTGTCATTAGATATACAGTTATCTAATACATATATTGATGTTTGAGCTAAATGACTGATGATCACAGTATCACAGTATGTTTTGTATTGGAAGGGACCTCAAAAGATCATCTAGTCCAATCCCCCTGCCAGAGCAGGAATGCCTGGATGAGGTCGCACAGGAACGTGTCCAGGTGGGTTTTGAATGTCTCCAGGGAAGGAGACTTCACAACCCCCCTGGGCAGCCTGTTCCAGTGCTCTGTCACCCTCACTGAGAAGAAGTTTCTTCTCAAATTTAAGTGGAACCTATTGTGTTCCAGCCTGACCCCATTACCCCTTGTCCTATCATTGTTTGCCACCGAGAAGAGCCTGGCTCCATCCTCATGGCACTCACCTTTTATATACTTATAGACATTAATAAGGTCCCCGCTCAGTCTCCTCCCAACTAAAGAGACCCAGCTCCCTCAGCCTTTCCTCATAAGGGAGGTGCTCCACTCCCTTCATCATCTTTGTTGCCCTACGCTGCACTCTCTCCAACAGTTCCCTGTCCTTCTTGAACTGAGGGGCCCAGAACTGGACACAATATTCCAGATGATGTTATGTATATAGAGAAATAATGAAAACTTTTTGTTTGTCATTCTTGGATGAAAGTGCCATTAAAAGCTTTTACAAGGCAGAGCTGTATGGTGTTTATTTCCCTCCATATGATGAGATCATCATGCAGTGCGACAGACTATACCCAAGCTTCTAGTTGTGGATTGAAATAATCATGGCATTTGCTGCTTCTGCAGCAGCGTGCTGTACGTCTATGCAGAAAACTGAATCAGCTTGCATGTAAAACCTTACCAGATACAGAATTCCACATTAAAAGTAGTTTCACATGAAGCACAGTCAAAGTATAAGTTTTCCATTTATTTCTCAGAGTTGCAGTAGTCCCATGTCTTCCATGAGTTCTTGAGGATTATTAATTAATCTAGTCCTGATATTTCTGACAGCTGTGATACTGTTCCTCTTCAATTCTTTGTCTCAAAATATTCGATGGCAAATTCTATTACTTGCCGGTTTGTTTGAACTTCACAGCCATTTTTAGATGAGCTTTGTTCTTATAGAGTCCCAGGCTTTCAAAGTAGCCAGATCTATACACCTGAGAGTCCAAATTTGGCTGCTTTCAGTTCAGCTGCCTAAACCGTGCACACTTAAACTTTTGGATTGTTTCTGTACATGTGGCTATGGGTCTCCCACCCAGTGACAAGTGTCTGGAAGTCTCCTTGGCAGGGGATAAGACAATTAAATATTAAAATGCTTCTCAAATGCAGGTGTTCAGAAGAAAAGTGTCTGTTAAACCTTGCCGAGGAATGATGCTGCCTTCCACAGAACAGGAAGTGATGACTCTTTTGCCTCTATGGTTCTCAAGAATAATAATTTAGCTCTGGATGTATTCAGTCTGAAAGAAGTTCATGTGCAAATAGAATACTTGTATGACATTCAAAATCTGCTGGAAACCTTGTTAGAAATAAAAAATTGGAGCCCCCTTCTAAGCACAGTAGGGCTGTAAGATTCCTGGCCGCTAAATCACGGAAAAGAAGAAATGAGAAACTCTTTGGCGGATAAACCTGTTTAAGAAGGATTAAAATATATAAACTGATTCATTCAATTGGGCATATCTACCAGCTCTGCATGTGCTCATTCTGTGTTAACTATTTCTTGCTGGAAGAGGTGCATGTGCTCTGCCTAGGCAGTGATAATGTCAGCTCTGCTTTTTGTATGCCATACTCTCTTCTCCCAGAGACTACAGCTATACTGAACCTGTGACTTTATAGGCGGTATCTATGCTGTACCTGGCTGGTCCTGGAATAATCTGAGTCTTAGGGTAACCTGCAAAACCTCACTTTGGTCTGTTCTCATTGCCCTTTTATTTAGCCTACAAATCAATGCCAGGAAATTCTGTTTTATTAGTGAAAGGTGATGCCAGCTTCTAATTTTGGCCCTTTGCCCCAACAAATAATGGTTTTTTATGGTGATTAAGGGTCTGGCCCCATGTTTTCAGTCATGCATACTATAGGTTAATCTCTGCTAGGTGAATATTCAGCAGGTTTGACCCAAATCAAAACCCAGAGACATTTCTGATGAGTAACAGTCGAGACTGGGAATTTGCCCTCACTACTATGCAGCTACTCTTTAAATGCATGATATGTGCCTGAAATCCCTGTCATATCATATGCTAAAAATCAGCTATGAAAGTTGAAGGTAGAAGAGCACTTGAAACTCTGGAGTACATATCCAAAATCATTGATCAGAAAAACATCACTGACAACAGGTACATGATTATGGTCTAGGATTTCGGGTCTTGCCCAGCAAGGTCGGGTGTCATTTCATGGATGTAGACTTGACCTACAGCGCCAGAGGAGTCTGGAATTTGTCAGTGGCTGTAGATCACTGATAGAATGGCTGTTACTGGAACTGGAGATTAAATTTAGTGTCTGAGGAAACACAGATGACTTCATTCTGAGACTTTGTGTCTCAGAATGTCATGGAGACCAGGCTGACATGATAATTCCATAAGTAGAAAGCAAGAGCACTAGATTTGTCTTTTTTTTTCCAGAAACTAGAAAAATCCAATCAAGTTAGGGTATACAAGGAGATTTCTTGTCTCTCATGGAAGCAGATTGAAGAAGCTGTTGAGACTAGTTCTGCATGAGGTTTATATATCATATGCTTGGGGAAAGAAACTGAACCTAGGCAGAATTTTAGGTATTGCACTCTTGAAATATAAAGGCCCTTCTCATCCATGAAGGCACAGTAACCAGAAAGGAGGAGGGTGGGGAAGGTATCTTCACTTGACTCCTTTCATACATCCATGTCCTGCTCATGGTACTCATCACTGCCTACATATCCTGCTACTCCTGCTCAGTCCCCTTCTACCCACCTCATCACAATGGTCTGAAGGCCATTTGTGCAGTCAAGCCAAGGGGAGTCACTTCAGCCTGATCCTGCTCTCTAATTTTATGCTGGTGCTCCACCTGGTGCTCAGAGTTGTAGTTCCCTTGCACCATGTGTCTATTTTGACTGTAAAAAAAAGTGAATGCAAAGTTTATTTAAGTTCTGCTGTTCTCCACTGGTAATGTTTGACATCCATTTTTCTAGGTGGCCATATAAGCTACTAAACAAAGATGAACAAAAGGTCTTTAACCTAAATGAAGTCCTCCTGATTCGTATCAAGGAAGTTGAGAGCAGAATCAAATCCTAGATCATTATTTTTTGAACCAAAATAGAGAAAGAAACCCTAGGCTGTGAGGCCCTGATTCAGGAAAACATTAAGCACCTGCTTAACTTTGAGCACTGACTTCAGTGTATTTAAAGTTAATCAAGTGCTTAAGCTTTTTCCTCTATAGGGATTCTTTTCTGCATAAGGGCCTAAGAGAAAATAGATAACTATAAAGAGCAACTGTAATGAGCCTGCATATGGGCCAAAGAGAAGGGGATTATTAATGCTTTCAGGTTCAGTGAGGACTAGGGTTTAAATATCAACCTCCTACAGCGAGACATGAAAGACTCTCACAAATGTGTTAAATCTCATCAGGTCCATTTAATATCATTATGTTTAATAAAAGTATCTTTGCACTATAATAATCAGTGAGGACAGTAGGTGGACCAGTCAGGCTGTTCTTGAAGCAGAATATATGCCTTCTGCTAGGGTTATCCTCCTTTCTGCTGCACTCTGTAGTGTAGGACTCCAATAAACAATAAGCTTCTAAGTGCTTTAATCCCTGGGAAAATCTTGAAATTGCCTCGAGGGTGGCAAAAACATAGTTCTGTGACACAACTGAGCTAGGAGATGAAGAATGAGGTTCTGTGAACCAGAATGGTAGAAATGAGTGTGGGAAAAGTTCTTGTGCAACCTCGGTTTTGTTGGCAATGCTTCCAATAATTGGTAAGAAAGACCACAAAACTGCAAATCAGAATAATACTGAAACTAAGGCTTTTATCAGAAAGGCCTTTCACCAGTCATTATTGTTGCTCTCTTTCCCTTTCTAACCCTCTTGCTGTGGACAGAGAAAGAACACATCCCTTCATGGTTGCTTATGATCCCAGAGGGCAAATTCAAGTAGTTGATTTAATTGCAGCATTTAATTTTAAACGTAGCTTATGATATATAAGTGCTGCAAAGATCATTTATCAAAACAATAGCATTGGGGAACCTTGACCCCAAACCTCAACAGCTTTTATTATAATCGCTTTATGATGCCTAAACATCTTAGCAGTGAGTCTTTAATACAGTTTGGCTAGATTTTGTGTGAATTATGGAGTTAGTCAATGGCAGCTTTTGTATTGGAAAGCTTATATGGGAAATTTGTATTATAAATAGGTCAAAGATGAAAGCACTCTGTGCAGGAAATACAAAGGCAGAATTTGAAATAGACAATTTGGATTTTTCAAAATCAAAATCTGATCGATGAACAATTGAAAAACCAATTTATATTTCCTTGTCTTGCAGAAAGTTTAACATAAACAGAAGCTGGCTACTCAGTATCAGGATCTCCCAGTCTTCCATGCTTCAAATGAAATTGCATTTTTTGGAAAAAATAAGATGAGCTTTATGCAACTTCCCTAAATAGAATGAGAAAGCACACATTTTTTTGAAACATTTGCAATTTGTGTTGTCTTTATAACAATTACTGCAGGGTAGCAAGGCATTGATGTGTTAATGAAAATAAGGAATCAAATTAATGAAAGGAAAAAATCCATCACCAGGAGTATGTGGAAAAGAACACTGGCTGAGAAATTCTCTGAACAGAATATTGCCAGAAACTGGAAAGACACTTACAGAAGGATCCCTGTGTGGCTGGCCCATTTTTATAGTCTTTCCATAGTATCTGCATCTCTTGCTATAGGCAGAGCAGTACATAGGCCATGGAGCTGCCAGTATGGCACAAAATGCATTCAGAGTCCTTTGTCACCACATTCATGTGTCTTCATATTTCACCTGCAAGTCATGTAATTCAAGTATTTATCATTTGCCTCATAGAAATCTTTGACCCTGTTGCAGAGAAAAGATGTGTAGAATAACCTTCCATTCTATCAGTACTCTCGTGGGGTTTAGGTGCACTGAGAACTTTCAAACCTCTGGTCTTCTGTCCCCAAAAGAGGCAGAAATGACCCCTGGTCTGGAATGAAAGACAACAGCCACAAGCTCTACAGCTGATGTTATAACTTGGGCAGTGATCATATCTCTTCAGGCAACAGACTCCAATGACTCTAAAAAAATATATAAATTAGCCAACCTTAGTCCTTACCAAAAGATTCACTTGCCTCATGTGGGTTAGTCTGGAATCCATAGCTTGTTCCACCTGGGGACAGAGGACAAGGAGAATTGGCTGTATGACAAAGCAGGTCCGTTTTCTCACTTTTATTGCAGATTGTTGGTTCATTTCAAGCGTAAATACATCCTATGGAGGAACACCTGGTGCATTGTGCAAAGACTCTGCAAAAGGCAATTTATCTTGTTTTAGAGTGGGAAATGTGTCATCCATCAAGTCAAATTCAGTCAAAACTTTTCCCTTACCACCCCTCGGTTCATGCTGACTTGAATAATTAATAACAGTTTTCCAAACAATAGTAGGAAACAATTAGCAAGTCCAGCGAGAAATCTTTGTTCATTCCTAGGGTGGTCTCTTGGTAGGTGATATGAAATATGATTAAATTTCATAGGGTTTCCATAAAAGTTTTATCGAAGACCAAGCAAAGATACAAAGCACCTGTCTGATGCTGCCTCACTGTTCATTTAACAGTGAAGGTTTGTAACGTAAGTAGAAGAGCATAATTCTATTAGGTAACTAAAAGATTAGACTTAGTAGAAAGCTAGAGGCTGCTGAACATTTGAATCCCTCGTATAGGTCTGAGAATACACAGTTATTGATGAATGATATTGAAGAAGAAATAAGAATGAAGTGCAAACCACAAAGCAGACTGGTCTTTCATGCACAGCACAAGATGCTTGCATGTTTTGCATGCTCCTCTCTTTAAAGACCTGATAGAATTGAGTTGAACACAAGTGCGACAAAGCACATAAATTAAGGAGGGAGATGGTATCTTGTGACTGGTGGACTGAGTAGGGACGTCTACATTCTATGAAACATGGTAGGCTGCCAATCTACAGTCAGGGCCAAGAGCCCTTCCTAAAAACTAGGTCAGCCTCAAGGGTTATATCAAGTAACACCTCCTGGCTAAGTTGCCCTTCAAGATTTTACAGCAAAATATTTTCTATTTTTCCCATTTTTCTCTTGTGTGAGGATGACATTTGAGAACAGATGCCCCCTCCTCGTACACGCATCACTCTTCCAGTCTGCACTGCATGTGCTCTGGGGAGAACGGCTTCAGAGGAAAACTCAGAGGACAATAGCTGTCTGCTAGGAAACAATACATTGCATCTTATTTTCATTTCTTATTTTTTAGAGTCGGTGCTCCAAATACTCTTTCTTCCTTGCAGTATGAAAATGCATACGATCTCAACAGCACTGTCTGAATGTGATTCTTTTGTAATACTTTTTCAAAACAGAATAATCCTCATTCATATTTAATGACTCCTTTCCCAACAAAGTTAGACAATGAAAATAAATTGGGGAGCTGCTCATCCTAAAGGAATCCAAATCATTTAGAAAGTAATAAATTAGACATATTCCCCCAGGATCAGGGTATATTTATCAGCCAATAAGCAGGATTAATTTAGATTTCAATATGTTATGCTCTCCATAATCTTTGTTTCTGGTACACATTAGAGAGTTTTTGCCCCACAAGACTAGTCCAGAATAAGTAGGCTTTATCAGTGTTCATCTAGCCTCTGTGAATGATCTAATTTTCTCAGTACTTTAATAATGAAAAGATTTTTTTATCTGTTTACGTATCTAAAAGGTGATCCTCCCATTTGAGTAGATGATTATGTTCCCAGTTTTAAGAAAAACTGGATGTAGAATGGGATGAATCACTTAAAGATATTCCACCATGCCGGTGCTTCTCACCATGCATTATCTGTGTGGAGAACAATTATTTCCTGTCAAAAGGATTTCAGATTAGGTTTTCATGAGGCTCCTAGAACCTTTCCCAGAAAAATGTCATTCCTCACATTTGACTTGTTTGGTTTTAACAATCAGAGATTTTCATTTTGAACAAATAACAATGGCTGATTCGTTTTATCACTTTCCTCTCATTCTACTGTATTAAGGTGACAGTATATTTTGTTTCTGTTGTACAGTTTCAGATGGACCAAGGAACCTGCCCAGGACCTTACGGGAAGCTGAAGTCAGAAAATGTGTTAGAGCCTAGGCAGATAAAAAAATACTCTGTAACTTTTTTGCTCAGTACATATGGTTTTTCTATCGCTTGTAGCAGGCACGGCTTTGCATTAGGCTACCAGTACAGGACTCTTAAGGTTTGTGTGGACTTGCCATGGCCCACCTGGAAATTTGATTCATCTTGTAATGGCAGTAGTTATCTAATGATCAGGGGACCATTACCCCCTTGGCTTGAGCTTTTCCTAATCTTGGAACAACTCTGAGGTGTAACACCTGTTATTAGATCAAATTTTCTAACTAATAGACGGTGAAAACAAGTCAGGGATGCTAGACTAAAATACAGCAGAGAGGAGAGAAGGCATAGGATGAAGGCAGTGGCCTTTGAAGCACAGGCAAAGGAAGATATGGGAGACCCTAGGGCTATAAATTGGTGGCAGTTACTGGTCAGCAAATAAATGCAACTTTGGTCCTGTGTAAACCAGTCCTGGTGGTAGTGATGAGAACCAAGAAATATTCAATATATGTAAAATGGACCACACAGAGTACATGGAGATACATCATGGACCTGCACACTGATGATGAATGAGCAAGGTGAACAGCACATCAGCAAACACCAAAATGTTCCCAAGCAAATCCCAGAAGAAATCTTCAATACCAATATTATATTTCTCCCAGCAAAGGTCTTGGGATCTTGAAAACTCACCATAACCCTCCCTGTGCCCTGCTCCGGTGGACACCATCAACTATAAAACACTGAGGGGCAGTGGGGAGTGAGCATAAGACCAGAGAAGGGGTTAAGCACAAGAAAGTTTGTGTATATATCATTTTAACTATGATATGCAATTTGAGCTGTGCAGTATAACTGTAACTGGACTAAAAAAACCCTCTTCATTATGACTGTTAAGACTGTGGTTAGATCAACAGTGAAGTACTGACTTTTCATACATGTGATGTACTTCTTTTGTCCATAACAACCTGTTTTTCTAAGCCAAGGGTGCTGGGATAGCACTAGAAGGTTTGCATTTTCTGTATGTATTTAGAAATTTGTATCAGTACTAACTAAAATCTCAGCAAACACCTGCACACATTCTGTCTTAACTGCTGGATATCTGTGAGTTTCCCATCCTGAAGCAAAACCTCTCTTCCCTTTTCTGAATTCACAGGCTACACTCATGCTTCAATAGCAAGACCTTAATGCCACTAATAATGCTTTGTGTGGGCAGGGGTCCGCATGCAAGACAAAATACAATGGCAGCCATTCCTGGGCACAGCAAGATTATAGCATTGGACATATTAGAAGATATAATCTAGTCTCAGATTCACCAAAGTGGTTACATGTACACTAGTGTGGAACTTCACATGCAGGTTAACTTTTAACTCACGCTTTGTAAACAGATTCAGACAGTGTAGAAAATTCTGGCCCTGCTGTGCTGATCTGCAACTGTCTTCTCTTGCACTTCATAAATGTCTTTTCCTATCTGCTTTCAAAATGTTATCTTAACTAGGATTAATAAAGATACACTGGGGAGCTTCTTATCTCTTATAGGAATTATGTTTATAATGATAATAAAAACACTTTAATCTTGGAAGAACAATGAAGGGGAAGGGAAGATGGAAAGAAGAAATTTATATACAGGAGAATAGGCAGGTAAGAGGTGACACAGGAGCATTGGTAGGTCATGGATGGGCCCACACCAAAACCTGAGATCCAAATACCTTTGAACTTTGAGAAATGTGAAGCGAGATCAAGAAGATTTGATCTGGACTCCTACCTTTCACTTCGAATTAGGAATGGGTAAGCTGATTCTGATAAAAAAGATCCATCCTGAGACTTTCTGAAATATAAGAGATCAGTTTACCTTCTCAATTAAGTTCTCAGCAGCTTTCCTACTTCTTGTGTTCAGCCAGAAGAAGATGTGGAAATATCAAAACACAGCATAAAAGACGTCTGCTCAGCCTGAATGAGGGCGTACGGAAAATCTCCTCAGGGAGATAGATCTTCTGAGATTTCCAGAGCAAAGAAGCCTGGATGTACTTCAGAAAAATAATTGAAGTTTTAGGCAATTGACTGAATGAAATCACAACATCAAACAAATATAAGTTCACCATGGCTTGATTATTAACTGGAATATAATTATATTTATTTTAGATACATGTGACTCTCCTGTTTGTAAGCAAAGACCTACAGAGTTCACAGGCTCCCATGTCAAAGACAGCGATGGTTACACCTGTACAAGGAGATAAAGCGCATCCTGGCTCTCCTCTGGCCAGCTGGAAGGGTATGGCTCATGCTCATAGCACTGAACTCTCCTGTCCTCCAAACCCCAGTGGCTGCATCTGAACTGCCTGTGGGGAACAGCCATTGGCCCATGTTCAGCCACGAGCCGTTCCAAGGGCTAGCTGGGGAATAAGCTAGCAGGAAAGACCAAAACTCTGCCAGATATTGTGCTCATATTTAACTTTTTATTTCAGTAATAGAGACTGAGCCAGCTTGATACTGGTTTTGAGTATCATCAGTCTTTCCTGCACATTCTCTTGCTAAGTTTCAATAGGATGCTCTTTCTAAATAAACTGATCTGTCTCTAGTCAGAGACTGGATATACTGGTTTAAGCTACTTGATTGTGATCCTGTTCATCGTTAAACATTCAGTAACAGGTTAACTTTTTGTTGAGGTGTATGTATCTACTGTCAAAGCTTTGTTGCTCTTCTGAGAAGCTAAGATCGGCAATTACAACTAGATCATCTGGCAGTGGTGCATCTCTGAAACAATATGGACCAGTGAGAGCATGTAAAGACAATTAGTATCATTGTCTCATTAATTCAACTTTGTCCTTTAAAACCCAGGGAGCCAGCCACTGCTGCCACCCAGCTCTTGAGTCCAGAGTATATAATGGACAGAGTTTGAGTCTGTGTTGGAAAGAGACCTGGATGGACAGACCTACCTCTTGTCTACCACTGCATGCCCATTTTTCCATTGGAAAGAAGCCTAAACCTGTAGACCAAAGGTATCTTGTGAACATCTCCGATCTAGATGACTGAGGAACTAGGGCTGTAAAATATGCCATGAAATCTAACTGAAGTGTTGCATTTGTTTATTTCTGTAATAGAAGTATTTCATGTTATAGGTTTGACACAGCCTCATGATCCTGGGTAGAATATCACTAGAATATTTGCTTTTGCTAAAGATTTGTGAGTGCTTTAACATCATTAATTTTGAAGCTCGGTGAAAGTTCAGTTTTTTAATATATGTGTTCTTCAGGGAGGATGATACAAAGACATGTTATTAGACTTAAAAGTGGATAAGCCTTCAACCTTACATATTGTTTTGACATCTCTTCAAAACAGCCTTATTAGAAATATCATTTGGTTTGCCTGGATTTTAAACTGAGATATTAATGTTGAAGGAACTTTGTTAGGTGACGTTACATACTTACAATGAAACTTTTGCCTATATTATTATTATCATATCTAGTAATTATCTAGCAGATTTTAAATAACTTGGTCCATATTCAGAAGACCACAAAAGAAGTTGGATGTCCAAGTGCACATCTGTGTAAGCTTTCTGTCCACCACTTCAGGAAGATCATACTACTCTAGTGTCAGGTTAATTCCCAAGCTGTTACTCAGTAACACTGACACACACACTACTCTGCTGAAGAGATAACCAGCATTGTTTGTGTTCTGGCTGACTGAGATGTTTGAATGCAAAAGGAAGCAAAGGGAGAGTGGCCGTTGGGTGGTCAAGTGCAGAACAAATCACAGGCGAGATAAAGAGATGAGTTTTGTTCATAGTTCTGTATGCAATTAGATCTGCAGCAATTAGCTTCTGCTTCAAGGGGGCTGTGTCTGACTCTGACGTAAGATCTGTCTCCTGTACTCATGTTTCCTCCTCCGTATATCAATCATTTAATTGCTTCAGGAAGGTATTGTTATCCCAGGAGACCTCATATGTGAGTCTCAGAGACACCAAGGTCTACAAATGGTATCTGGATACCATCTACTTTAACTGAAACCCATGGTAAGTGAGGAACCAAAATGAGCTGCCAAGGCACAGTAAATACAAGGTGTCTCTCTCATGACTGTCCGCCATTTTCTGTGAGAGCTGAATTTTTAGAGCAAGGGATGAAGCTTCGCTGTCAGGTATAACGACCTGAAATGGTGAAGCCAAAGGTGATTATTGCAAGGACATGGTTTGCTGGAGCTGAGGATGCTTGGATAGAGCATGGCTTCCAGCTTGGGAATGGTTTCCTCTCATACAATATGAGTTGTGCTTCTATACATGTTTTTTTTTAATGTGGATAGATGTTTGTGCAAGTGTGTGTGTCTTTGTGGAGGAGCTGGAGCTCAAGAGAAAAAAATCAAGCATGCAAATGGAAAAAACTTGTTCTTTTATGAAGAAAATAGGTCTGTTCTCTTTTGGTTGTATTGCTTACATAGTTGTTAGTTTAATCTTTATCGTAGAGGTTGGTGTGGGTTTTTTGTTGTTTGTGGTTTTTTTGGGTTTTTTTGTTTTTTTTTTTTGTTTTTTTAAATGTGTGGCAAACTAAGTAACTGGAATATAGGTAGAAATAATATATTTGGTTTACAGTAAAAAAAAAAAACCTGGCATGACTTAAAAGGCACACATTTCATAACACCACATGTGTAAAGCATTATAATAATTGCACTGTGCACATCTGTAACAGACAGAGTGAACAATGAATATTAAAAACACATTCCTAAAGCTGGCCCAGAGTCTTGGTAGTGGTATTTTATATAGGAGACCTGTACTAGAGTCCCATTGCTGGGTCTTCTGCCTCCAGAGCTGGTGGCTTTTGTGGTGGCTAAGGTGATGGGCTTGGGTGCAGATGAGGGTGGTGAGGAGGAGCATGACAAGGCTGCTTCATTTGCTGCTGCTTCATTCCCCAGCTTCATACTCCACAGAAGGTATTTTGCTGAGGAAATCTGTCTGTAGCCCTCAGTGGCTGCTGTTCAAAACGGCTGTAGTGCCAGAACGAGGAGGAAAAGGGCTGGATGTAGAAGCAAAACAACAATGAGAAAATGGTCTGAAGACCATTCTGGAAATACCTAACCTCTCTTGCCAGTGAAGATACAGAGACACTCAGACTTCCTGACATACACCCTCAAGAGCAAGATAGTCAAGATAAGTACCCACACCAAAGTCATGTGGTTCCTTCTAATTGGAGATACATGCCATTTAATTAGTGGGCTATGCATCATATTAAAGGTATTTTATGGGGAAGAACAGTGGGATATCATTCAATCAAGATATTCTTTTCAGGCAGTGGAGAATGCGGTAGTCACCTCTCAAGGAATGGTTCATCTTTCCAGTATAGAGTCAACTCCAGAATGGTTTGAAGATTCTGATATTGCTTCATGAAGCAAAAAGCAGGATATTATGCTTTTCATTTTATAACAGCGGGAGACATGCCATGAAAAACCCCAGAACTCAAATGCCTTCCACAGGCACAGGAGAGTAAATTTCCCGCCAGATCCTAAAAATGGAACAGATGTCAAGATGTCGCAGCTCTGAATCCAGTGGCTTTGCCATGAGGTTGCAGCTGTGGAAGCAACACCCAAGATTTTATTATGTCCTGTAGAAGGAGGAATGTGGATCCACAGGCCCAAATGGTAATCATTTAACAGGGAAATGCTCTTCTTTTCCCTTTTGTATTCCCTCTTTATGTGGAGTTCATTCATACATCAAAACTCTTTTAGTTATTAGGACCATTTTGTCCCCTTTCTTTTCCTTCCTTTTGCACCTTAGAACTTTTCTCTTTAGATTTCTGCAAAAACTAACAACTGTGATGTTGTTACTGTATTCTGTCTACCACACTCAGCATAACTATTTCACTGTTGCCTTTTACTTTTGCATTAATCAATCTTTGTCACAGATAGAGAATGTAAGGTTTTTAGAGGAAAGACCATCCTTGCATTCTGTGCTCATATAATGTCAACCTGACCCATGAGTAATGTTCTAAAGTGGTATGGCAATACTTCTATTAGTACCACTACTAATCCACCTGTGGTTAAATATTTAACAAGTACTATTTAAGATAATGTCAAATATTGAAAGACCGTTTTGAACTCAACAAAAATAATGTCTGCATTGTCATGAGACATTTAAAAATCATACCATTAGACATAATAAATAATAACAGTCTTCCTGAGGCAATGCAAAATAGATGCTTGCTTTCTTGCCTGAAAGTGGGGATTTGCCAGCAGTTCTGTAACATTAAAAGCAGGAGCTTAGAGGAAAAACAAACATTAAGAGATTAGCAGTAAAGTCATAAGAAATGAAAACATTGGATATTCATAAGCTAATAGTCACAAAAATCAGAGATGCAATGGATTTCAATAGCATACATGTTGGTCATCTAAAAAAAATAATAATAATAATAATCCCATTTTCTTTGTTTTCCTTCTTCGACACACTTCTGCAGTTAAATGGACATAGCTAAACTGTGGATTGCTTAGCCCGAACATGTAATAGCTTCAAAGACAATTAACAGCACCAGAAAAAAAAAAACATTTGATGTGAAATTAGAAAAAATTAATGCATTAAAAAATATGAATTTGGATTTTGATTAAGCAATCCAGTAAAGACACATCCTGAGATGGAGAGGTAGAATTTGTATTCCTTAAACAGGAGGGTTATGGTTTGTCTAAACCCAGGTCACTGTGTGTTACAGCTAAATTCAAGGAGGTTATATAGAAAAAGTACTTCAATGCCATGTTAGTCGTCTTCCTCATTAATATGTCATGTATGCCCTCTATCAAAAACTCACAGTGACCTAGATGTGGCTAAATCTAATGACAAGTATTGAAAATTAATAGTTCTGATATTACACAATTCAAAATATACTGTAACTGTCTTGAATCACGGCAAAGAGCAAGAAATCCAGTGAGGCTGGCGGAATGTGCCAGTTAGGGAATGCTCTTGGAATGTAAACTCAGGTAGGTTTCCAACAGGCATGTGGGGAGAAGAAATCTGATCCTAGCTAGAAGGGAAGAGGGAGTCATGCTTCATGTAAATCTTAAACCTGCATTCCCAAGAGCCAGAGATAAAGCAAAAGCAAGGTAAGAGAAATGGGAAGGGATCCATCTTGGGCAGAGAATGCAACCTGAAATGTCTCACTGATGTTGGTCGTCCTGGAGTGGTGGTGGCGTTTTGGATGTCTGACTTTCTTTTCTTCCCTTGCCTCTTCTATTAATGTTATTAATATAAATCGGCTCTGTAAGATCTCATTAAATTGACAAAGAGCAACTAAGCTGCCACCTTGGTGGTTGAGGCTGAGTACAGTCTCAGAGAGTATGATCTGAAATAAAGCATCCTCAAGGAGAGCCTAGGCAGGATCTAACGCCTTCTCAAAGAAGGCATGAATGGCAATTTGAAGAAGAGACTGATCCCAGACGTATTTTGAGCTGTTGGATGGGTGGTGTTTTTCAAGGAAGGTGAGGGAAAATATCGGCCAATAGCTGAACTGGGCATGGGACCTCATGGACACTGAATGTATCTCTTTCACCTCTCTACTGGAAAGGCTGTCCTTCCAGAATCCCAGATCCCTGAGCTTGGTGGAAAAGTCTGGACCAAGGAAGACTTAGCCTTGATGCAGAAGGATCAGTTCAGGGAATATTTAAACAAATAGGACATAAACAACTATATGGGGCCTGATGGGATACACCCACAATTGCTGATGCAGTTAGCCAATGTCATTGTGGGGCAATTCTTGACAATCTTTGCAAGTTCATGGAGACTGAGGGAGACACCTGAGGACTGGAAGAAAGAAAATGTTACTACTGCATCCCAGAAGGGCAAAAAGGAAGAAATAGAGAACTATATGACAGTCAGCCTCATCTTGATCCCTAGGAATTTGAAGTAACAATTCTGAAAACCATTTCTAAACTCTTTTAAGAAAGTGCTTGAGAATAGTCAGCATGGATTTACAAACAGGAAATTATGCTTGACCAACCTGATGACTTTCTATGATGAAGTGGCTGGTTTGGTGGATGTGGAGAATAACAGTGGATGTTTATCTTGACTTAAGCAACTGAAGCTTTCAACACTGACTCTCATAGCATACTAATAGACTAATTGATGAAGCACAGGATAAATAAATAGAAAGTGATGTGGACTGAAAACTATCTCAACTGCTGGGCTCAAAGTGTTGTGAACACCTGCATGAAGGCCAGTTGGGGGCCAGCCTCTAGCAGTGTATCCAAAATGTTGATATTGGGGCCAGTACTGTTTAATCTCTTCATAATGGCCTGGATTATGTGACAGAGCACACCCTCAGGAGGTTTACAGGTCATAGAAAACCGGGATGAACGGCTGATACACCAAATGGTTATGCTGCCATCCACAGGGACCTCAACAGGCTGGAGAAATGGGCTGACCTTGTGAAGTTCAACAAGGGGAACTGCAAAGAGCTACACCTGAGGAGGCATAACCCCATGTGCCAGTATACCACTGGACCACTGCAGGCCAACTGGTTGGAAAGCAACTTTGCAGAAAAGGACATTGGAGTCCTGATAGATGACAAGCTGAACATGAAACAAGAATATGCTCTTGCAGCAAGGAAGGTCAACAGTGGCCTTTGCTGCATGAGGAACAGCATCCCAGCAGGTTGAGGGAGATGATCTTTCCCATCTACTCAGCACTGGTAAGACACATCTGGAGTGCTGGGTCCAAGTCTGGGCTCCCCAGTACAAAAGAGACATGGACATACTGGAGCAAGTCCAGCAGAAGGCCACAAAGATGATTAAAGGGCTGCAGCATCTGTCACATGAGGAGAAGCTGAGAAATCTGGGACTGTTCAGCCTGGAGAACAGGAAGCATGGGGGAATCTTATCAATGTTTATAAATACCTTATAGATGGAATGAAGAAGATGGTGCTTTTGAGTGGTACCCAGTGAGTGGGCAAAGGTATTGGGCACAAACTGAAACACAGGAAATTCCATTTGAGCGTAAATAAAAACTTTTTTACTGTAAGGATAATCAAACACTGGCACAGGTTTCCCAGAGTGGTTGTGCAGGCTCCAGCCTTGAACATTTCCAAAGCCCAAGTGGACACAATCCTCATCAACTTGTTCTGAGCAGAGGGTTTCAACCAGATGACCTCAAGAGATCCCTTCCAGACTCAATGATTTTGTTATTGCATTCGCTTGATTTATTTTCTTATTAGATTTTGTGATCCATAGTTTGACAGTTTTGCTAGTGCAATACCGATTGATTTGACTTTAAACTTGCCTGTAGTCCAGTGAAAATTAAGGTTAGTCTAACAAGCAACACATTCATATAAATCCAGGTGTCCATGACTCTAGCCAAGTTTGGATAGTGAGATGAGTCCCATTAAGGTGCCAATTAAAAGTCAGTATGACTATCAGATGCCAAGTGAAATGGAACAGGCTGTCCAGAGTTGACACTTCCAGTGGTGAAGAAAACTTCAGTTACAGCTAGCCATTATGTCCTCATAACATGCAAAATGTTTGTCTTCCATACGTTTTATGGAGACATAGGCTGGGTGGACCACATACAACGTAGAAAAGATCCCCTTTTATTTGCCATCACTTGTTCTCATGAATCTGAGGTGTCACATTCCTAGCACTCTGAAAGTCTAGGTGTTGCAGGCGGGTGGAACATGAAACTATAAATCTTCTACCAGAAGCTTCTGCTACTGCTGCAAGAAGGAGATAGTAGAGTTTGACATTGGGATATTGGAAATTTGCCATAGGCCAGGTTTGCAGAAACCAGCAAAAAAAACAGAGAAGCTCTGGGCAGAGAGTTTAAAGAGCAATGGCTAATGGTCTTATCAACCCAGTTACCCTTCATATCCTGTGTGCATTTTTGCAAGGAGGATTTCCAGTACAGTCTTCTTGTAAACCTGAAGCTGTAAAATCCATGGGAAACATATCATCTTGCACTAATAATGCATTTAAATTAAGTGTCACAATTCTAAAGATGCTGTCTAAAATATTTTCAGAGGTAGCGAATAATTTTCATTTCAGGAAAGAAAGTAAACACATTTACGTATCCTTGGGGTACATATTGCTTAATGGTGATGTCACAAGGTTCATACAGCAGTTATCCAGGATTCACCTACCAGTAAATGACAGCTTGCTGAGAAGTCTGTCTTCATTTGCATACATGAAGTCAGGAAAGAAATTAAGCGGCACAATTTTTAAAACCTGTTCAGTTTGAAAACATTCTTCGATGTTGTAGCAAGGTAGTTACGTGAAAAAAGACCTTGACGATAGGATTCAAAAAAATGTTGTTATCTTTTTTAGCATAGATCGCTTATTTGGAAGTTCAGATAATGAAATCTAGCTCTCTTCCATTGCTGGATAACCTTGAAACCACATTTATGAGACGAAGGTTGCACGCTAGCATCAGCTAATCTCTCTGATTACAATTCTACACAGGTTATTTTAGTCTTAAGGTATGAGTCTTTTCCTTCTCCAAGACAGATTTAGAGTTATTAAATTCTATAGGGAATAGGAGAATAACAGAATATATGAATTATTTACTTATCTAGTTTAAAATGTTCCAGTGCATAAAATAATGAGAATATATGTATCATATATATCTTCACCTCTGCACTTTGAGATACATGGCTAGAGTAAGATCTTACTGCATTTTTATTTTGGGTATGAAACTCCGTTCATTTCAGGGGAGTTACGCCAGGCTTACCTCCAGAATGAAAACAGATGCAAGTTCAAACCATAATGAAGATATGGATTTATTGATAATATTTGTGATTTTAATGGTTGAGCTGCTTGGAACTGCTTTTTGTGTGAACTAAATAACAAGGATTAGTTGTAGGATTTCTATGTTTAAGCACATGTCCTAACATCAATAAATGCAATTTGTCTGAAAGGTGTGCAGGAAGCTCTTGTAATTACACTGGCATATAGAAAAATGTTCCAACTTCAGTGAACAGAACAGAAAAAAAAATGAATTGTTCAGAAAGAAGTCACTTATCGCTCAATTCATGGACTTCATTACAGAATCAAGATTCTTTCCCTGGAATGTCTGAAAGAAAAATGAGTCAATTTACCAAAATTATTATATTATTGGGAAAGGTGTAGTGTTAAAATCAGAATGTTAAGACATGTGACAATAACCCTGCTTATATGCAAATACAAAAACAAAGACTTGTTTGGGTTACCAAAAATTCTAGATGACAAAATTAATCACTTCATTCTAATCCTGTGTGACAAGAACTGGTGAAACCAATCAACAAGCTGGTAAAGTACCGGTTTTGACATGGTTATTAAACAGGTAGACCTGATGCATGTGCTATAAAATAGTGCTAGGAATTGAAAAGATGTGCAAAAAAAAACCAAACGAGCAAAGAACTCTAATTTCAAAAAAATTGTGGGGCTTTCAGATATTAAATTCCCACTTGTACACTCACAGGTTTTCCCATTTTATAGGGATTATAATTTATTCTGTCTGTGTGGTTTTCTGAATAAGGCTACAGCTTTCTTCTCAACAAAATTACTTTTTATAAAATGAAAATTTTGCATCTTTAATGCCTTCATATTGCTTTATTTACCTGTTAGTTAACCTTATCATATCAGAGAAGCAATGGAGGGCACAGGCAGTGGTACTGAAAAAAAACAACCTTGAACTGAAAGAGCTGCATCCTAGGAATCATTCTCCTCCTTCTTTAATATTAATATTGCTGTAGTGCTCAAAGACTTTGTTGTTGTATGTGAGATATAAACACAGTGATACAAATGGACTCTTCTCAATGCACTTGCAATCAAAGAATCAGAAAAATTAAACAAGTAGGACGACTGCAAAAAATATTAAAAAAAAAGGATACTAGCTTGCAGAACTTGTTGGAAGGCTGCTCTTCACTCTCAGTTCTGACGTCATATTTTAAGGGATCTCTGCAGCAGATGAAGGGGACCTCTTCAGCATTCTAAGTGAGGGTAAGACTATAAAAGATCAGAGAATTAAAACTGATCTAGAAGGAGTCAAGACTCCATAGCACATAATCTGGATTCCTCTTCGTGATTATTATTCCAAGTTAATGGTCAATTTAATAGGCAATAAATCTAGTTGATCAACACATGGAATGCTTCCCACATGGAAAAAGACTTTTTCAGATTAGACAACAAGCTGATAGGATCATACCACACCATAAACCCAGAAAAAAATATCCTGAATGATTACCTAATAATTTACAGCTAGTTTTGCACAGCTGTCTGAGAGAAAAATGACTGCAGAGAGGAGGAGGAAGCAAACCAAATATCTGCTGACATATAAATGTGAGAACTAAAGAGCAAAAGAAATTAGGTTAACCTTCAAATGACTGCAAGGTAAAATAAAATCTGTACAGCTGTATTCATTTTTGTAAGCAGTGAAACTGGTAGAGGATGTTTTTAAGGTAAACTACTAGATTTTGCAATGGGAGGACTAGATGGAGTGCGAAAGAGGCTTTTTTCAGCTATGGTCTTGGTCTGAGGTCTGCAGAGAACTCCGAAATTGTTTGCAAAAGGTGACTGTGAAAACCAAGCTCATAAATATTCTTTAGAAATCCACATGTTTTCACAAGATTTCCCATTTTCACTGGGGTTTCCACTTCTGCGAGTGAATTAGTAAGAGGTCCACAAATCAAAAAAGTTGAAAACCACTGGGCTGTGTGTTGACCTCTGTCTTTGGATATGCACCCAATTCTCATCACAGGCCCTGGGAAGGGCTCTCGTGGCTGAAGAATTGGCTCCATTCATCCAAGAGTCATTAAGAAAGGAAAGTCATCTCTGGCTGAATACTGAGCAGGTGTAGGTATATGTCAGATAATGGACAGCCCCAGCGAGCACATAGGCTGTAATTCACCCATGGGGTCCTGGCGAGTGCATGTGCTTTAGCTGCACAGCAGTTTGAATTCAGCCTTGTGTTTGCATCACAGCCATCTGGTGCTATTTAAAATATATACTTTTCAACTTTGACCTTTTAATCTTTCTGGTTTGAAAACATACACCAGTTCAAAGGTTACCTCTCTTAACCTTGAGCAATTCCCTTTCAGAAACAGCACTGAAGGGTTATTATTATCATCACTTTTACTGGTGTTAATGAAGGGGTAATTCTCTATTGTGGTTTGTACAAACATTTTGCAATAAACCAAAACACAATTGTTATACATTTAAAACCACATTTTCCGTAAGTGCCTTGATTTCTAGGTACCTCTGTTCTGGGGAGTGCGCAATGAATGTCTTTCTCAGGGGCCTAATTATCAGATGGGCTGAGCACTTATAACCTCTCCACTGCCCCCAAAATACCAGAATCAGAGGCACTCGGGAGTGGAACTAATGATTTAAATCTTTGGCCATGCGGATGCACACAAATCACTCTGTGAGACCATGTTCTTTTCTGTCTGTGATAACAGAAAAACATAAAGTCACCCCAAACATGCTTTCCTCCCTCAGGACCAAAGCACACAACATTTCAGTCCTTTTCCTTCCCACTGTCAGCAGTGAGAGCCCCCTTATCTTTCCTATAAGGAAAGATGCTATAAGGAACCCAAGTGCTTTTATCCAGCCAGTATCAAGTCTGGAGGTAAGCATGGTGCAGTGATACCCATTTTTTACAGTGCTTAAGAAGAAGCCTTGACAGCCAGTTTCACCTCTTCTTTTTAGCTGATTACTTGCATAGAATGTCGCCCACATGGTTTAATGCTGCATGAAAGCTTGTATCAGGCAGACTGAGGTGTTCACAATGGGGACCCCTCTCTTTGGACCTGTTCTGTATGGAATTAGAAGTTTTATTTGAAAAAGAATGCAAATTTATAATATTACTTGAAGGGAAACTATTTCCTGAACTAATGGAGAGGTAACTGACTGTGCAGGTACCATTTGTATAATAAGAGCTCAGATGTAGCCCTCCTGTGTTATCCTCAGATTTAGGTTTGGATTTCCACAACTGCAATACCTGTTACTGACTATTTTAACAGTTCTCTAGATCCCCTGGGACTGAGGGTGAAGTATGACAAACATACCTCTCTCTTGTCCCCAGTTTTGAGTCTAAGGTTTGAGGTTTTCTATCAAGTTAGATTAATTCTTGTTTCTACCCAAAATGTTTCACAAACACAGAGTCATTTCAACATCAACTTAAAAATTATATTGAATAACCTGTGGGGGTGTCTGTAGTTTTACCATTGCACAGTAGATTTTAAGTATCACACAGAGAGTATGAGAGGAACCAATCCTCTCTTCTACATGGAAAGAAAATATTGGAACTCCTAAAAAGGATTTACACATATTGCTTCAGGCTGCTAGCCACTCACCTACAGGTGGGTGGTGTTTGTTTAATAGCTGGAATACATTTTGACTAGACTTTCTGTTTTTCTTGTTTCCCAGGTGATTGGTTCTGGTGTTTTTAGAACTGTCTACTGCATCCTGAACATTTTCCATGCATTAGTGACTGGGAACATTTTAAGCTGGCGTCAAAGATAGAGTCTCTGGGGAAGTCTGCACACAAATAATACTTCCTCATTGTTCTTGCTCAGCAGTGATCGTGGCTTTTGCAAGCTGCTTCACTCAATGCAGCAGAAAAGTAAACTAAAAATAATCAATCCAATAATTTTTTTTCCTAAGCAATCCATATTCTCTTTCTCAGAGCCAATGTACCACTGGATGACAGAGAGAGAAAGTGCTCAACTCCATTAACATCAGCTGTCCAGCAGAACCCGACTTGGCAGGCGTGTGATAACAGCCATGTAAGGAAGCACAGGAGAGGCCACACAGGAAGACTATATAAATGAGAACCACAGTTGTAGATGAATAGCGAAACACAATGAAATGGACTAGAGGATACTGGGTGTCCTTCAGCATAAGGAAACAATCTAATATCTGTAAGCCTTTATTCAGGAAAAATGCCATGACATCTGCATATATAGACCACAAGCAGAGACACTTAGGAAACAAGGGTCACCTTTGAAAGTGCAGTGACTGACAGCTCCCACTGGAGTCAAACCTTAAGCACCTTATTTTATCACATTTAGCTGTAGAAGCAGGAAGGGAAGGTGAACAGTAGGGTGTTGTACACAGTGTTTAAGCTCACAGATTTGGTCAGGGTCATTCAAATTGTGAAGGGTGTCTCCACAGGCCAGAAGGGAAACAAGCAGAGTGTGATAATCTGTCTCTGAAGAGGCACTGGAAGCTGCATTTGCTAGGACTTTGGGAGTGACCTAGACCAATAACCATCCTGTCAAACTGGAGCTGGAGGCATCACAACAACTGTGGGAACTACCGGGGCTACTCACGCATGCTCTGCTGTGTGGTATCTGCTAGCAGCTCCAGGCATGGCCCCAGGCTACAAAGAGCTGTGCAAGACAAGGAACAAAATGGTAATTTTTGCCAGTGACTTTCTCCTTCTCCATCTGGTCTGGGTAAGAAATAGTAGGAAAGAAAAGGGGAAATGGGGAAAAGTAATCGGAAAAAACACTGAGAATACAGATACTCTTGACTTTGCCTATGTAGAAACTAGAAGGAAGACAATCACCTAGAAATGGTGTGAAAGAGAGGTATTTACTCGTAAAGAAAAGGTAAGGAAAAAGACAAAAAGTCCAGAGACAATATGATGTTTAGTGAAAAACCCTTTAAGAAGCAGTTCCCTTGGAAAACAGTTAATTGCTGCATTTGGAAGACTTTCACTATCTCTGGGAGCTCTCATAGCTACAATCTCCTGAAACACAAATAGGTAAATTCCACTTACTGGCCATGTAGGAAATCTGAGGTGTCAAGAACAAGAAATTCACATAGCAGCCAGGTTTTGAACAGGGAAAGAGTACATGTCCCCACAAAAAGCTCATTGTGGATATTTCTGTGGAGAAGGAAAGAAAGTGCAACTTTCAGGTCTACAAGCGAAGACCATGGAATTTCAGCAATGTTACACCTGGATCCTGGAGGGAAACATAAACTGAAGCCAACCGAAGCAGAGAAAGTGCTGTCTATCCCAGTAAATGTGCAATGTACAATCCTAACTTAGGGTCCATAATTTTTGAAAATAGCTTCTCTGATGAAAGTATATATTTTATTTTATTTTATTTTTCTTCTGGAGGGGTCTCTATTGCCTGCATTTGTGCACTTCGGAAACAAGATACTTCTGCTTGTCCTCCCATTTGGATTCTAAGCTGGAAATCCTGTTTACAATGTTACCACTTGCCTGGGTAAAGAGTTTCTTTGCTAGCTCTTTGCTCCTGGGACACACACAGCTATGAGGAAGCAGAGTAATTTGCAACACGTAATTTACTTGGCGAAGTTAGCCTTTTGCTCTTTCTTCCATAAGTGCAGTAGCAGCATGGTTTCTTGAATGTACTCATTATTCAAATATATTCTCTGAATAAACAGCCAAACACTCTGTACTGTCAGATTTTGCCATGACATGTTGACTGGTGATGCATCTCTCTGAAGGCTTGGCTGATCGCTCTGAGGCTGAGAACATTTATGTGGAGAAAATATCCTGCTGTGGTATGTAATTTGCCTCCGAGCCCCTCTCCCCCAGTTCTGAAAGGCTGATCTGTGTGATTATAAAGGCTAAACTTAGATGCAGGTGGTGGGAGGGGGCATCAAAGTAGAGCCTACTATTCTGCAGTTCTGTGAGCATCTGATAGGACATGGAGTCTCATTTCAAGGGTGTTTTTCTCTATTACATTATTCTGAAGGTATTTCTGGAGAGAGCTGGAGTGTGAGGAAAAGCAAACAAATTTTGTTTATCCCAGAGCCTGACTGACTTGCTGTGGTGGTGGTGGTGGTGTTCTCTCCTAGACACAACTTCCTTGTCTGTCTGCATCTCAAGTCAAGCCACTGTGGCACCAGTCCAGGACAGGGAGAATCTGCCGATGACGATCTCTTTGTGCAGTGCAGGCAGAGCTAGGAGGGCTGGGGCACGTGGGAGGAGTTGGCAGAGTGCGAGGGAATGAGGTAGGTATCCTCATCTGCACAGGAACCAGTTGATGGGAGAGAGGAACCAAGTTGAGGCCAGTACTTTGCTATAGAAAACAGTGGAAAAATGCACATACTTCCATATCTAGTACCTATGCCATGCAAGCACAGGAGACTGTGCATGAGACTGTTGTGGTAGAAATGCTCTGGCAGTCGCAGTCACTTTGACTTAAGCCTTCAACAAAGCAAAAATGCCAAATACATGTGTGACATTCTACATTTGGAAGATGTCACTTGTCTTAGCATACAAAGCAAAATCAGCAGTAAGGTAGATGGTTGAACACAAGCTGATTTAAGCTGGTGGTTCTGTAACTTCACTGTCCTGAAGGGAAACAGACACTCTGCATCATAAATTGGAACTGGAAAAAAATGCAGATAGATTATTTGTGCACAGAATCCATAGTATTTTTTCATTTTATGAGATTTATAATACTAATGCATCACTTCCCTTGCTAGCTAATGTAGTTATAATCACAGTCAGGTCTTAAATTCTGGTGAAAATGAAAGATGCTACTGGAACTCAAATTGAACTTGGCACATCAGTTGTTATCACCTCATATCATCAAATGATGCAATTTTTCTCATCTCTCACAAGAGGAAGCCTTGCAAGGAAGGGAAGGGTTGGTTATACCAGAGCCTGTTCCCATTCTTCAAGCGAAACTCCTGCATAATATAAACAGCTTTCTATATCAACCACAAGGATTGCAGAGGGTGCAGATTAAAAAAAAAAAAAAAAAAAAAAAGGTACTCCTCCCGAGACATCTTGATTGCAGATGTTATTAAATGATTCTCTGGTGCTGGAAATGCTCATCGTGGCTACATGTTTATCATAGAATACATTCTGTTCTCATAGTTTTCTGACTCAAAGAATGGAAGAAATGCCTCAGAATGTAACAAGGGAAAAAGATACTTCTGTACATTGTGATAGTTCTCCCTATCTTTTGGTCTGGGAGTCATGTTCCTGCCTGAGGGGGCCCGCATGAGGGACGGTGAAAGTAATTATCCTGTCAGCTCAAATATGACTTTCTTCTACGTGTCTGTTTTTCCTGATGTCAGTTGATTAACCTGTCAGTTATCTTCGCATGGCATGTGGCCACATGATGTCATATACTGAGGTACGTGGTTTATTGTGCTAGTCTAACACAAAATTAAAAAAGGCTTCAGATGAATCCTTATTTCTTCATCCACATTTTGTATGAATATTTTTTCTTCAATCTTACATTTTCCTTCTTAACTCCTTCCCATCTTACCCAACTTTTTTTTTTTTTTCTCTTCTCTTACCTGACTCCGTTTTTCCTTTAATTTGCAATCTTGGTTCATCTCACTTTTTCTTTTTCTCTCACACACCACAGCTCTGCTCCACCCTTTTTGCATCCCTCCAAACCGTCTCCTCATTGTTTCCACATCAGAGCAGGCCACGGAGACCATTTTGCCTTTGCCTCCTTTACTACACAGTGCCCCTCTCAGTCCTTCTATGCTGGATGTGAGCCATTCTGTTGACTCTCCCTGTACTGGTGAGTTGTACTCTTTTCCCAGTGGTACCAAGATTTTATCTTACAGCATTTCACTTGAATATCTCCAAAAGACAGTAAAATCCATGTTATTTGTTACCTCATTCTTCTCCCTGATTTGATATTAGAGCATTGAGTCTCAAAGAGGCATCATGACCATTTTATTTGGGGAAGAACTTCTTAGCCACAGCCCAGCTGGATGGGAGGAGGATTAAAGAAGAAGGCTTAGCATGAGAAAGGTTGAAAATCACTAGGACAACCATCATATTGCTCTAACTGAAGCCAAAATATGTATCAAATGTATTTTGTTAGCTTGGGATGCAGGGAGAGTAAAAACAACAGAATAAATAATTTCATCCATGTCTGCTTTGAGGCCCATGCCAAGCACAGAGTGGCCATGTGAGAGACTTGTTCCTATGTCAGAATTTTAAAAATCAGGTGCAGTACACACTTACATTAGCAAGCTAGGGATGGGATTGTGGGAATGCATTTCTCACACAGACTAAATCTGTTCTTCAAATTTTGCATGGGCAATGTGCTTTCCCATCCAGGTGGAGGACAGTTCTGTATGAATTCTGCTTTCAGTGACCAGGAGTGGAGACATAAAAAGAACTATTCAATGTCTCTGGTTGCAGAGATAAGTGAAAGACTCATTGGCAATAACTCTGAAGTAATAACAGCAGTAAGTACTGGGCACGATTTGAATCTCTTGATAGCGATACTGGTATGCCAGAATATTTATCAAGCCATTACGAGAGGCTGTGCCTAGCTGATAAGATGACTGCAGCTGATGAAGTCCACCTGAAGACTCTGATGATGCTGGGACAGATTTGCAGCCAACAACGAAGGATTGTAGGGAGTGCTGCCCTTATGAGCAGCATATACCATTCGTCAGCAAAATTATACAATCTCCTGCCTGGGGCAAGCTTGTGGAATCTCTAGTAAACAGAGTTAAGAAATATCCTGATATATATGTTCCTCACAGCTGGTGAGCCAGGAACAGTCTGCCCTGCTGAGAAACGGTTTCACTGAGTTGGTGGCAGATGGGAGGGAGCTGGGAGAGGTTGGGAGAAAATAATTTCCAAGAGTGACTAATCCAGGGCCTCATTTTAAACTGTCCCTATGTCAAACTGCCAAACATGTGAAGGTTCTGTCTTTGGAAGATGAAATTGCCTGATTTATATCACTTAATGTCTCTTAGTGTCATCAAATCAAAAGAACGTTCTGTTATTTTGACTGGAACTAGATTTGGAACAGATTTTTTGCTGTAATCATCCATAAGCAACATGAATGAGGAAGCTTTTCTTATGTTTAATCAGCACATGTTGTATTGTGGATAAGATCAAGTGCTAGCACTTGAAGAGTGTTTTTCTTCGAGTGGCTTTTGTGGGTCAAGACTTTAATAACTGTAGAAAGATTTTGTTACCTACTTTGCCTCAATTGCTTATCATTTGCTCAGGTAAAACACTAAAGTTAATGCTGGGATTTGTTTTTCCTTCTTGCTTTGCAGTGGAATCTCCTATCAACTGATGATTGGAGCCCTTTGGAACATGGGAAAATGGTGTGGCCATGAGGTTGTGTAAGCTCAAAATAAATTTTCTGTATTTCTGTGTCTCTGTGTGTATAGAGGTACAGACAGAGAGCTTAAAATAAACAGACAAGTTTGTCCTTATAGAAATTTTAAAGAATATAATCATAAAGGATTTACAAATTAAAAGACTTTGTGCTGTTTACTTCCAGTAAACAGAAAACAGTAGAAAGAGAGGAGGAATGGAGAACCAACTTGTTTTGCTGTTCTCGATGAATTAAGTATATAAATCCTCTAACAATGAATAAACACTATTGACAGAGAAAAGTAAATACATCTTATTTTTTTTCTGGCTTTTAAAACAAAGAATATCAATAGCAAAATTGTGTTTTCAAATGTGTTTTGAATTTGACAGTGTCTCTTTGACATTTATAAAAGACAGTGATGAGTATGCAATTAAAGTTCTTTGCTTATTTTTCAGTATTGCATTCTCAGTCCTCCAAATTTCCTTTGAGCTAGAGACTGAACAAAGCAGGAAGGCTTGCCAGCGAGTGGCCCGTTCCCATGCACGCCATGCTGTGCCCCAGCAATGTGCTCGCCTTTGAACCCGACACTGAGCCAGCCCATGTGCATGCACTGTGGAGCATCCCTTCTCAATGTACTTTGGGTTTTGTTTTAGTTACCACAAAAGCGCTAAGTGAGGAATCGAGGGTTTTTTCAAAATTTATTTGCCTTTCCTTCTGTCTAAATAAGAAGTATCAGACATTTCATGGCAAAGAGAGACACTGTCTTGGGAGCTCACTTATCTGGTGTGACTGCAGATAAAATGCTGAACAGCATGTATAACCCTGGAACATTAGCACTGATTCCACAGGTAATGAATTTTGCTGCAGGCTGTTTTTCAATTGTCGTTTTTCACTCCTCAATCTCAGAGTTTACTGCTTTTCAGTAGCAAGAATCCTGTTCAGGATTACAGCACTGCCACTTCAGCCTGGGAGGGTTGGAGCAGGTTTAGCTGTGTCGGTAACATAAGCCCTTGAGCCAACAAACTCTGTCACAAACACACAAAAAGGCACCACACCGAAGCTGACTTTTTCACTGTTTCCATAAGAAAATCCTCATTTGGCCAGGACTATAGGCAGACTTTACCTCAAATTACCCATAAAACGAAAATTGCTGTGGCAAAGTAGAACAGTGCATTAAATAGTTGTTGGTCAAAGTACATAGACAGGCTGCATGTCAGGGTCAGGGATTTGAATGTCCCCCTTACTCTCTGCCTGGCTCCAGATGGATGTTCACTCTTGTATCCTCTGACTGCTCACTAGATTGTCCTTTTGCTGGAGATGGGAAAAGTTGGTCTGAATCCTTTCTGATGAAAGAGCAAAGTGGACCTGAGTCTTCTCCAGCTCTGAGAGGGGTGATGACAGCAGATCTGTGGGCAGGAGCTGTTGCTCGGGCACTGTTTCAAGTGAGGGCTACTGTCCCCATGCTCTCTAGACTCTGATTTTGCAGATGTATACTACCTGTGCCCTGAGCACACCTGCAGGTTTCATGCCTCCTAATTCCTGAAGGCAGACTTAGCTGTAACACAGGTGTCAAATTGCATGGTAGCAAGTGAAGGTGGCTCATGGCATGTCCACACACAGCTTGAACAACTGGAATTTTGCTGGTATGTATGCCTTTGCATTAGATTTCCCAGTCTTTTTTTGAATTGATTCTTCCTGGGTGAGTTGCTAAATTCATACAGAAAATCATCAGCAGATGTTGGGATTGAACACAAATCTCAAGAGGAGACTCCAGGAACCTCTGGTTACCATTTTCTGAAGGTGCCAGAATTTGGATACCTAAAATGGATGCATTCAGAATTATTTGAATCTTCAGACACTGAAAGATGAAGTAACTGTTTCAAACAGAAGGCTAATCCGTGACTGGATGCTAAATGACTGCTGCAAGAAAAGACAGACAAGATTGCTAAGGGCAGTTGCTTTAGGGAAAATAGCAGAAGGTTCCCCTAAGGGGCTTGTAGGAGCTCCTGGAAAGGACAAGGTTATGGCAAGAAAGCAGCCAAGCGTGGCACAGCCTGATCAATGGCAGATAGAAGCCTCTTGTGGACAGAAGTATGAGATCTCTACGTCACTTGAATGTCACTTCAGTCCTATCTCAGGAGGAAAGTGGAGCGTGGGTCCTGTATCCGTTCTCTGTTGTACGCAGTTGGTTTACCCTCAGCAAATATTGTTCTAACAGAGCCAGCTGTCAGATTTGCATCTGTTGAACAGATACAAAACACTGATCTCAGTGGGAGGCAGGTACCTACTCTGCATAAGCACTTTTGCAAATCCCAAAAGGCATTTCTCCATCTTCAGGCACTTCAATATCTTTGAAAATCTTGCCCTTTGTGCCTAGCTTTACCTCTCTACAAAACAGAGAGAAATCTGCCTCCCTAGGAAGTGAAGCAGAGTTAAATTTATTCGTATTTGCTTTAAGCTTTGGAACCATAGAGAAGATGTATGACACAAAGGTGCTTCTTGTTCAGGGTATTATACAATGAAACACCTGTGTGTTCAGTTACTGTCCATGCTGTCATTAGCCTCATTTTGAAAGATATATCCATGAATCAGAGGAAGGCAAGGTGCCACATTAATGAATGATATCTATAGAAAAATCACAGTATATAAGCTACACTGTTTTGTGATGGCCCTGCAGTTCTTTTATGAAGGACACAAGCAAGAGGATTCATTTCAGGTATCCTCCTGCGCTTGAACGTCTTGCAGAAAAGAGATAGAAAACTAGTACAGATGCTCGTTATGGTCATTGTGCAAGATGTTTGGTGAGATATATACAGCAAAGATGGCTATATGTCCACATCTTCAATTTTGGTGTCTAAAAGAGCTCTCAGTTTTCCAAAAAGAGTCTCATACTCCATGTGCTGAGGTTCTTCTGCAGTGAACAGCACAGCAGCTTCACTGGGGCTTCCTGGTTGCAGAGGTCTTCTGGGCCCCCACATCTGTGTTTGGTCCTTACATTTTGCCTTGCCCGTGAATTTCCTGGTGTTTCAGATTCTGGCCCTGCACTCTTTTGATAACCTGAACAAAATCAGAGGTTGCATGTGTGCCTTGTAAAGTCGTTTTGCCCTAGTTTGTCCATGGACGGCCTGGAGTGGAAGGTACCATCTGACTTGCTTGTCCTATTCTGAGATACCTGAGTTCAGTCAGGCTGCCAGTTACTGATGATCTCACCTGGGTTTTTTTTGACCCTTTTCTTTTTCTGGGGCAGAAGTTATCCTGTTAGTAGAGCTATCCTGGTCTCCCAGGGTAGATGCTCCACTCTCAGCCTGACTGTGGCTTCGATCCATGGCTCATCCCAGCTTCACCCATCCTCTATATCTGGGAAGAGAACCCCTTTTCCAGGGGAAATTCAGAGGATAAAGTCTCCTGATTTCTGCTTCCTCTTGTTTGCCTGTCTGCACAGACAATACCATGCTGTATTACCATGATGACTTTTCTTAATTGTCATCTACTTTGGCCAGTTAGGGTTTGAGGTTATTCTGGTTTATTCAGCTGGGGTGGTTCTTGACCTTTCCCAGTGGCAAATGCTGTAGAAAACCATACTAGTACTTAACCATTTTCTTAAGCAGCAGGACTACATGTCTTAGCTTTCAATAGCTGAGAGTTTTGATAGCTGAGAGGCAAATGGGAGACAATTAAATGACATGATTTGAAGCCAGGGTTCTTTGTTTTAGTGCCTGGCCAGCCTAGGCATTCTGATGCTCTACTTGTAACTTTTCCATTTACTGCTATGAAGACAGAAATATGATCAAAGAAAATAAAAAAGGAGCATCTGCAGAAAAGTTGTTTAAGCATTACTGAAACATTCTACGTTAGCAGTGCCAAAGGCTGCAAACTCTCTTAGTGTGTTAAAGCCTTTTAATAATTTGAGTTCACATTATAATCCCCTTGTCCAGAATCCTTATAATTTATACATGGTTTAATGCTTGGAGTAAAGTTAGAGTCTGTTTTTCTTTTTTTTACTCTTATGCCATAGTCAAGGATAACAATTTTAAATGCTGAAATATGTTAAAAGCATTGATTGCACTGGTTTAAGTATTTTATTTTGAGCTAAAGTCACTCAAAACTTTAATATGACAGATAAGATATAGAGCAATAATTCTAGCTGTGACTCAGAACAGGAAACAAATCCTGGCTTTGATCTGAGTAATAATGTTTCTCTCTCTGATGACAAGGTTGTTTTCATGCCGTACTGAGCCTTAACACCAGGAGCACCCAAAGAGCTGCTGGCTCCCAGCACAGCAGAGGCACTTGGCAACCAGTGGGTGCTAGAGCTCACCCTGGGCTCAACCTTGCATCCCGGCCACATGAGTGGGAGAGGACATCCCATGTCACCATCAGGACCCTGGAGAAGATAGGAGCTGCTTGGCCCAGTGCTCTTAATCTGTTTTAAGGCAGTCACAGAAATTAGCTTAGATCACTTCCGGGAAAAAAAAAAAATCACGTTTTCTCTCAATATACATAGACATGTAAAGCTGGAGCATTTTATACATTTGGTAGAGTGGTTAAAAAAGCAAAGTGACAAACACTAGACAGCAGAAGCCTTTGAAGAGAGAAGAAGCAGCTGGAACAAACATATGAGGGACAAATGTGGGGTGAGAGTGGGTCAGATCTCCCTCCCAAGGAAGAAGATGTTTCCACAGCTCTGGTTCAGCTCACAGCCCCGGTGGGGAACATTAGGGTTTGGCTTAGCATGTACTCCCACAGTGATTTGTGGTATAAAATGTGCATTCTAGCAGGAAAACATCGAATGAGCCCAGGGTTGGAAATTTAATCACATTCTATGCTGCTGAACCTATGTGATAGTTCACCTTTAGGCTTGTTAATCACCTTTGGGGATACAGTGAAGCTATTCAGCGATAGATTTCTAAAAGTGTGAAGGACAAGTTGCCGCATTAGTCCCACTTGAAGATACCTAGGCAGTGATTTGGGTGCCTGAAAATATATGCCAAACACAATTTAGATTTCCTGCCATATCCTGACTCATTGCAGAAGGCTGTGTTCCCATATACCTGTCAGTCCGCATGGGTGTTTTGAGAACCAGAAATAATCTGAAAAGAAACAAGTCACCTGTGTTTGGGAACCCTTCAAGCAACATTGTGCTCACAGCTATTTCAGCTTGTAACAGAAAAGAGGAAAATCTGCTCAGTTCTCCAAGCTTTTTTCAGTAGGTCAGTTCCACCTATTTTATAAAACCACAGTGAGCTGGTGGTCTTTCAGTTTGCATATATTTTCCTAATTTTTTAATGTTTTGATTGGGAAGAAATCAGACTTCAAAATTTTGTGCCTAAAGTTTAACGTTATTGGGTTTCAGAGTAACTTCCATTTGAAAGAACCTAACATCTTCACCTCAAAGGCCACCATCCTTACTATGCCAAATATTTTGAAGGAGTGTTGTTCTTAGCAGTGTATTTGGAAAGTTACAGGAATCCAGTTAAGCAGCATTATGAAGGAAGCATTTTAGAGCTGTGTGACCTTCACAGAAGATGTGCTACCAGAAGCTCTCTTTTCACCTTCAGCTCCTCTGGTGATGGGCTTGATCAACCTGATTTCAAAATCTAAAGGTCTTATGGGTCCAATCAAAAACCTACCAGTGTAAGTAGTATGACTTTCTTGAAAAGCAACCTCACTGTGCAACATCCCCTGCATACCCAACAATCTGAATGCCTTCCCAGGGCTTCTCAGCAGGAGTGAACCAAGCTCTATCTGGCTGAGGTTCCATCAATCCAGTCTGTCTGCTGCATCTCAGTCCTCTCTGGCTCTGAGTCCAAGGAAACTCCTGATTTTTTGTCTGAGCCTGTTAATGCCCAGCTTGGGACAAACATTTCTGCCATTTGCCTGGTTTCAGCCCTCCCCAATGCAAACCATCCTGTTCTGGATATTTTATAGCCTCTCACCCCAAGGAGACCATCTGCCTTTCCAGGAAACTTCTGTCAAACTAATTATGTTGCCTCTTCAGTCTTCCCATTCCACTCTGGAATCACAGAATCATAGAATAGTTTGTGTTGGAAGGGACCTTCAAAGCTCATCCAGTCCAATCCCCTGCCATGAGCAGGGTCATCTTCAACTACATGAAGTTGCTCAGAGCCCCATCCAGCCCGGCCTTTAATGTCTCCAGGGATGGGGCATCTACCACCTCTCTGGGCAACTTTAGCCAGTGTTTCACAACTCTCATTGTAAAAAATGTCTTCCTCGCGTCTAGCCTGAATCTCCCCTCTTTTAGTTTAAAACCATTGCCTCTTGTCCTATCATTCATTACACCAGGTGCTACTCACATCACTCATTCAGCTGTCTCAGATTAGAAAAAATGGCAAGAGGGTGCCTTTATTTGATTTAAACTTCAAACAACTTCTTGTACACTTTTGGACAAGAGGATTTTGACATGACAATGAACTGTGAGGCCCAGTCCTCAGTCATCGTCTCTACCCCTTGAGTAAAAGCTGCTTGGGGTAACTGGCAAGCCTGCAACACATATATACAAATCAGGCAAGGAAATTCATTGTCAGATAATATCATCACAGACAAAAGCACATAAAATGTGCTAGGGGCATGCCATGAGTATCTCGGATTCTTAGTGTCCAGCTTTATTTTCCTCAAGAGGTTTTGGTTTTCCAAAAAGTAGTAGACATCTAATTTCTGAAAGTCAGATCATTAGACACTTAGGGAACTCAAGACCTAAAAACTAGAGCTACTTTAATATATATTTATTGTGTGTATACATGCAGAACATATATTAATTTTGAATGAAGGAAAAACCCCTCAGGTTTCAGTCCATTAAGTCAGAAATTGCCAGAGGTCATGAATAAATTTCATCAATGAACAGGTTTAAATTTCAATGACTGCTTAAGGAAAAATTGTGTTTTTGCCTTGCTTTAATTGCCACAGGCTATGGTTTCAGAGGAAAGAATGACTGGCTAAGCAGTCGGCAAAAAAATGATACCTTTAGCACACGATATATTGTGCTGTTTTCTGTGCCATGAATTCTCTCCCATACTGCTCCATCTTACCCAGATCTCACAACAAACTCCAATCTGTCTGTCTGCAGCTTGGCTGTTATTCCTGCTAAGATCAATGCCTCCTGGTTAGATTGTAGATATTTAATTTTTCACAGATGTGTAATGTACAGACTGGAGCTTTACTGTACATATAACACTGAGGATAAAGGGTCTGTGACCAAACCTTTCTCTGAGCAAAAGTCACTTAACACATTTTTGCATTACAGAATATCCCACAGTGAGATCTCACTGGAACCAGATGTTCATAGCAGAAAGCATATGGCAAGAGGATGCAGATCCATTTTTTAGATCCTCTTGAAAAGTCATTGTAGCATAGCCCAAATTCTGCTGAAATTCATGCTTATAATCCCAAAAGTCTTTTCCTAGGAAAAAAAAAAAAAAGTACATATCTCTGTTTTCATTGCTTGTGAATCATTTCCACATCTATTGATCTCCAATGGTTTGCAAAAAAAAGCAGCCGAGAAGAGAATTTGACCCACAGTGTACAAGGTGTGCATGAAACTTGAATGAATGGAACATGTGTGAAGAATTACTGAATGAGTGTTTGTCCTGGAGAAAAGAGACAATGGCCAAATAGAAGTCAGTCTTTGTGTGTTGCATAAATATTTAATCTCAACCTGAAGAGATAGAAATTTCTCAACAATGTGTATGCTGTTTATTGTATCATGTCATCTCATATTATACACTGCCTGTCGGTCTATGACAGCTGCCTAATCTGTTTATGTAGTTGGGCTTAATCAGGTGAGTTTGTTCTTATTGCATGGATTAGGGTGTCTGACAACAGACCTTTTTATAAATTGAAAGTCGCTGCTAATACAGACAAGAGGAGGACCTTAAAAAACACTATAATGCAATGCCCCGGGCTAATGAAGGCTGAACCAATACTTCAGTGGTTCATTTAACCCCCTCAAGCCTACAGATATTCCATTTGCCAAAGGGTTTAATCGCTGTGCCCCGCTGGTGCAAACTGCACCCAACAAAAGCCTACTTGCACGGTCAGATATATGGGTCAGATACAGGTCCTTCATGCCAGCAAAGCAGAGCTCCACCACGGAGAGGAGCATTTTGCAGCCTGTGGCAGGCAGGTGTCCAGCACCCGCTCCCCTCCTGCTGGCTGTCCCACCTCAGAGACCAGGCACAAGGAGGGTGAGGCTCTGGGGTCACTGTCTTGGTGGCAAGGTCTCTAGTGCCCACTGCAGGTCTGGCAGTGCTGTGGGTGCTGCTCCAAAGGGTGGCAGAGGGAGTACAAGAGTTTACAAGTATCTGGGGAAGTATATAGAGTCACACTTCAGATCTTTCTATATGAGATTGTCCTAATTTCCCATCCTTAAACACAAGCTGAGATACTCTAGTAGAAATGTTACTATTTCTTGACTGTATTTGTCCTTGCCAATAACAGGAAAATTGCCATAGTCAGTAATCTCCCCATTTTTGTTCACATTGCTCTTCCCTTGGGATCTTTCATGCGATTGAACTTTTTTAAAGTACTTGGGGGTTGGAAATGCTTTCAACAGCATTTTCAACATGTAGGAAATGGTGAGCTGGACATTACTTCCATGGCATGGCATTTAGTAATGTCCAAATATATGAATCGTGTTACAAAACAAATGTGATATGGCAGCCTGTGCTCAGAAAAATAAAATACTGAGTTGGTTCATAGGCTTATATTTTAGTTCCTTTATGTCTCTTTTACTTAAAGAGATGTAAGTTGTTTTACTGAATTTCAATGTTCACAAAGAACTTGTATGTGGCATATGTAGACACAACAACAGGAAACTTTGAAATACCTGAAGAGCTGGTCCAGTATGAGAGAAGAAAATGTGTAAAATCATGAGGGCAACTAGGAATGCTTTTTATAATTTTTGAACTGAGAAATCTGTATCTGATAGGTATTACATTGATTAATATTTGATTTTTAACAAATTAGTAAAGCATAAGGTTCAGATACTCAAAGGAGTCACATTTTGTTTGCAAGACAGAATAATTTTTATTCTCTGTTTTTATAAAGCCATAAACCCTTGAAAGTGATTATATGACACTGATATGTAATCTTTCATACAACTGGACTTTCTCCGTTATGATTTGAGAGCACATCTCTTCCACCAATGACTGAATTCTGATCGTACCATTTTAGAGACATTTTTTGGTGTTTTGGAGGTGAGTGACTGAAACACAGGTTGTACCTACACTGGGAATGCTTTACTGGTGTAGGACGTCCTGTAATTTTTGGGAAATACACTTAGTCTGTTGGATTGCTTTGTACTGCTGTAATAAATTCATTTTAGCATTCAAATGAAGCAAGGTATCCTAGTAAAGGTACAACATTCCTAATGTGACTACAAGCCTAAATTCTTCTGGACAGCTCTTCTCTATCTAAATAAAAAACCTGCTGGAGCAGATTTTTAGGATTTTCTGCTTTTGTCTGGATTTCATGGGTGGATGCTTCACAGCCCTCAGGTACAGCTGAGTGCGGCAGCAGCTCTGGCCATGCTGCCGCAGGGTCCAACATTCAGGAGATACCAGCACAAGCAGGTCAGGCTGTACTGGATGTGCTGTGTGGCATCGGTACTGCCCTGTGGGTCCCTGCACAAGGGGTTGTCCAAGCTATCAGTGCAAATCAGCAGCAGAGCCAGAAGCAAAAGTTTATGCCATTGAAAGACAAAAGCAGCTCCCATTGAGTTCCCTCGGCAATGTTAATAAAGGCTCTTTTCATTAGGGCAACTGTGTCACTACATGGCATTTTTGGGATAGCAGCCGGTTTCTGTGGGCTGTGTTGTACCCGCATTGGCTTTGAGACTTGTGGTGTCTACATATTCAGGGAAGACTTGTGGTGTCTATATATTCAGGGTATTTCAAAAAGATGGACCCAATTTGCCAACATACTGCTTTGAAATTGAGTCCATCTTTTTCAAACACCCTGTATATGTATCAAATATAGGCCATGTTGATATAGTTGCTGATACTTCCCATAGTGTCAACAGATAACATTCATGCACAAGTTAGTAACTTCCATACAGCCTGTTTAGTAGTATCTATCTGACTTGAAAGGTACCTGGTAACTCTAGAAATACCTAGCAAATACAGAAAAATCCTCAGAATTTCTACACAGAAAGAGAGAAGATTTCAGAAAATCCAGACACATGGTAGCATTACTCTTCAGAAATATGAAAATGTAATAAATGAATTCTGAAGCAACTTTTGTAGGCTACATCTTGTTTTCCTTTTTTTGTTTGTTTGTTTGTTTGTTTGTTTTTTCATTGCATTGGTACTGGTGGAAATGCATCTATTGGTTTTTAACCTTAGCTTCTCTAGCAATTCTTTTCGTAATCAGACATATTTACCAGAGCCAGAAAATTCTTTACCTAGCACTAGTGAAAGACCAGAAATAAATCACATAAAAACCAGTATAAAATCTGCAGACTTCAATACGTGGAGCTAAATGTTATGCAACCCATTTTAACTGAGCTTATATGATATTAAATCACTGCAATCATGGAAAAAAACACTATGAGGAATTGGTTTATCATGTTTTCACATTTGTCAGTTATATCTAGAAGTATGTAAAATCAATGAAAACCTTCAGGCCAAGCTGCATGTGAACTCTCACCTGTTAGTTTTATGATATCGTCCTCCCTTTCCCCTCCATCAGGATCTGCCTGAAGAGCAGTCTTGCTGGAACCTCCAAGGGAAGATGTTGTATTTTGTTTCCTCTGTGCCCTTTGTCTCCACTGTATCCACACCCAGAGACCATGCCCTTACTCTGCCCATCTCTGAAGTCCGTAAAAAAATCATCTCCATGTGAATAAAATGTACCATTTGTATTTTGGTAGCACCCATGTCATGCAACCCTGCACATGAGTGAGGAAGTGGGCCTGAAAGGCTTGGAGAACTAATTATCTAAGGCTTGACTTTCTCTGAAACAAAAATGTGGGAGTTTCTGTTGATTTGTTTTGGTAACAAGATAACTAACATGCAATAATTACCTTATTGCATGTAACTTCTCTTCCTGTGGTGGTCTTCTCCAAATTACATCTCAGTAAAATACCAGTTCTTCCCTGGGGCCTTTCCCAAGTGGGAAACTCTGGAGTAAGAACCAGAGAAAAAAGCTGGGTGCTGAGTGACAGGCCATTCTTATCCCCTCACCAAGGCTGAGTTAAGGAGACACAAGACAGTCCTTCCAGCAAATAGCACTGTCTGCAGTGGCTATAAGAGCCTTTCTTAAACAATTTCTGATGGCAAAGGAGAGATTCATTCTCAAGATATTAGTGTCCTGTCTTCACCATGGTTTTAGAGTAGACAACTAACATCAGCTTTACCTTCCAGAGCTAAAACAGCTCATTTTTGTCACTTGTATAAACAAGACCAGGGGCCCTATCCCCTGTTTGCCTCTCTTTTTTTCTGCCAGGTTTTGCTCTTCCAGGAGATCCTGAAAAGCAACACTTTCCATGATATGGGAAGCTAGGGCACAGAAGGAGAGGGATGCAGCTGAGAGAAATGCCACAAGTAAATAAATACCACCAGGATAATTTATTTCTCTTTCTTTTGGCTCAAAGGAATTACTGTTTTGCAATCCAGCCCAGAGAGATTGAACTCCCCTTGGTATCCTGGAAAAAGCCTCCTAATGTCACTGGATATTTATTACTCTGCTAGTTAGCTGGTGGTACTGCCTCTTTATCTTCATATTTTTAAATTGTTTTACATTCTGGAGATGTTAAAATAAACATGACTTTGTGATTTTTGGACCAAGAAAGCAGAGGACAAAGGCCATTGGGAAAAATGATATGTGATTAGAAACTGTATTTTTGCCATATGAACCCTAGCTGCACAGAGTCACAAAAGGTAACTAAAACAGAGTATTTTACACATATCCTAGCATTCCTTCTGTACCCATCTCACTCATTGACCTCAGGAAGAGACTTGGGCATTCAGGGAAGTCAGAGCTCAACTCTCAGGATCAGATGAGGGTCTCTGATATATCCATATTCAGAGATGTCTGAAGAGCCTAAAGAGGCAAATAGGTGCCCAAGTACCTCATATAACTTGGGCCCCAGGTACCTCTAAAAATTCCATTAGGTGCTTTAAAAACCCCCCAAATAATGCCGACATGTTACCACATGCCTGTGTTTTATTTATGTACACCTGAGTTAAACACAATTAAATTAACTTCTAAAAGGCTTAAACTACTCATTGCACTTTTCTGAGTGCTCACCATGGCACAGACCATGCACTCGCATAAGCAAAGAGGCTTTAGGTCTTTGTGTAATTATTTTTAAAGAGACTGCCTGTGTCAGTCTCAACATGCTGGTTTACATATCTTCTTTTATAACTAATACAGGAAAACAGGCACTTTTAGACACAATTTGGATTGAAAGTAGTTGTCTAGCAAGAAGCAGACAGAATTAAAGTGTATATTTCTCATCAGTGTTTGTACTGGGAACTCGGGGCCATGAACTCAGGTACAGCTGTCTACACTGCGGACAAGCTGAGGTGGATGAGATGAATCCTACACTTGAAGAGTTGCTTATCATTTCTTGACATGGTTTCTTGTGTGTGAAGTTTACTTGTTCACTTGAAGTTTAATTTTGAAGTGCAGGTTATATGTGGCATCTAGAAATTTTGGTACAAGACAGAGGTTATGTACACCACTGTGATATTGACCCTCACGGTGGTTGATTGTACAGTTCACAAAACGAAGACCACACCACCATCATGATTCTGTACCAAGGGACCCCTCCCTACCCTGCCTGTACAGGAACAAATGTGCCCAACCATCACAATCAAAGTGTAAATGGAAAACTGACTCTTCATTTTGCTCCATATATCCCCAATTTTGAAGATTGCTGCTCTAGACTTCCATATGCTTTCTCACATTCCTCTGACTGACCATTAGTTTCTTCTTTGTGAGCTGGAGGCTGTGACTTTCACCTGATTTCACTTGAACCCGTGGCAGCAAGCACCTTAAGTCCAGATGTGTTTGGGGTTTATTAGAGAGTGGGTCTGAACTGGGGAATTTTCTGAGCATGGTGATCCAGTCACTCTCTTTCTCAGAAATCCATACTTAAAAATTGTTTATTCTCTCTCAGAAGACTCCAAAGATTTCTGCACTTGAAGGCACCTCTTTACTCACCTGAGTATTTCATATGTCAATGTGCTATCATCACCACATTTAATTGAATATTTCATTATAGTTATATGCCAGTCCATATATACCATGCATACAAATTTGTAGTGTTTCTTTGGCTCACAGTAGTTTTAACAGTCCTCTAATACTTTGAGTTGTTTGGAGAGCAAATATTCCCTATGTGTGTGAAAGAGAAAAAAGGAGATAGTGTATGCAGAAACTCCTACAGGCATACATGTCAAAACACACTGTTATACGTTTTGTCCCCACAGGATAATGGTGAGACATCCACATTATGTGGCCTACTTTTCTCACAGAGGCCAGATTGAAGTCTTGAGAACTGAAAAATGCACTAAATGTTTGCTTCATGTTTCCTTATCATGTTCACATGAAGATCCTGTTGTGATAAGGGCAGACTGTCCCTCCTCCAGTGTCCTACAGGACCACAACCTACTGTGGGAGTTCTGTAATCTGTTTTTTTAAATGAAGTCTAAATTAGACATTTTCGGAAATAATCCAATGGCTATTAGAACAAGGGGGAGAAAAAAGCCATCCCAAAAACTTTCTGCAGAATATTTGAGGTTAGGTCTCAAAACAGTAATATTTTTTTCAGTAGAAGTTGTTCAGATGCATGTTCTGGTCAAATTCCAGTTTGAATAATTGCATTTTGTTGATTTGCAGTAACCCCCTGTTTCTGTAGTATAATGCATCCCATACCACTGTGGGTCTGGAAGATGGCTGGATGAGTTTTTTCCATCCAAACATATTTCAAATCAAATCTGATTTCATGTTGCCTGTACCATTGACTTTCAGTGAACTTTTAAGTAAGATTGACTTTGTCTGCACAAATGTTTGGGCAATATGAATTCTCTATGTAATTTGAGTAGTCTAAGGCAGCTTATTTTTATGACTCCTGTTATTGTGATAGCTGGATGCTGAAAGTTGATTTGCTTAGATTTTGATCTCATCTGAGGCTTTGCACACTCTTGCCTTGTGTTTGAAAACACAATAAAGTAAAAAATCCCTCAGAGCAGTGGTTTCCCAGACACTGTTGCCAGGTAAGCCTCCAAAGCTGAATGAATTCTTACACTCCTTGGGCCCCAGGCACCTGAGTAATAACCAGTAACCACACATTCAAGAGAAAAGAGAGCATCCCTGCTTTTGTGGTTGCTTCCTAGTTTTGCATCCTTACACTGTCTGAAATGGACAACAGCTGTCCTGGTTTAAGCTTTTCTCACTTAGAAACAGGGCAAGGCATTAACAAATACTATCAATGTTAGATGAATTAGCTGGGTAGAAAATCAACATAAAGCATGCTGAACTTCACCTCCTCATTAATTCTTCTGATGTATGCAACCATGTTAATGTTAAAAAGCAAATGAATACATTTATAAGTATTCATTAGAAAGTACTCATGAACTCTAGAAAAGCAGAAAGCCTATGTTGGTGGCAATACAACTTTAAAAAAAAAAAAACCAAACAAAACAGCATGTAAAAGCACAGACTCTCCTAAAACTCTGTCAATTTAATCAGAATTTAGCTCAGAACTGGTTGCTTATGTCCTTGAATGTATAAGATCATGCCAGGACATCTTTCAAATAAAACTTACAAGTCTGAATCAGCACAGACTGACCTGTAGCACATGGACAAATAATATGTATATTATCCCTTCAAGCAGAATTTGGAATATGCATGCAAGAATACTTTGTATGAATATGATATAGTGGAATAAAAAGCATCTACAGACGGGAAACCTAGATTTTTGTGGCTTTCTGTTGACTTCCTCACTGCTATGAGATTGCCAAGATACTATAAACCCATTGCTTCATTAACAGTACTAAAATTCCTCTGGAAAAGAAGGAAAGTTCTAGCTTTCCATGATGTTATCAAGCTTCCTTATCTCTTGATAAGATGAAAATCCTCTTCTTGTCTCCCTGGAGACTCCCTACCTTAATCAGAATACTCTCTCACATACAAAGTACAGCTCCCTATCTTTCTCTAAGCCAAGGTGCACACCTCCTCTGTGATGAGTACGTCAAGTGACAGGGGATGGCCAGGGCAGCCCTCTGAAGGTTCCTCTTTTTCTCCTGCCCCACGGGAGAGGTGCACTAAGACCTCCTGGCTTTGTGAGAAAAAACTCCAAACTTCATTTCTGATGTCAGACCAGCAAATTCCCAACAGTGTGGTAGAGAGATGGTTACCTCACCATAAAGTAATTTCTGCTTGTGTAATTAAATGTTATCATAATGCAAACACAACAAAGAGGCCAGATTAAACTTGCACTGGCACTTTAGCATTCACACTGAATTACTGACATTTCAGTCTAATAACAGTCCTTTGATTCTGTGTACGATTTCATAAACTCTATAAAAAATAAACTGGAAAAAATAAGACTGAAGCATCCTGTTATCTGAAATTTTCACCACACCTGTATGAATTACTAGGAGTGCTACTAATGATGAGAACAAATTCAGAAGAAACTTGTCAAAATATTTGATGGAGATGTCTCTTTTTTGCTGCTTTCAAACAGGAGCTATGCATGTGTCTGTTCAATGCTCACCCTCTAGCTAGGTTAGGAAACTGCTGTAGCTTTCATCAGCTCACTGTCTGTGCTGCTCCTGGGAGCCCATTGGAGGAGCTGATACCATGTTGTGGCCCTAAATGGGGAGGTATTCTCCCATAGGCCCAGTTTCCAGTCTTTCTGATAAAGTGTGGCAGAATAAGACTATCCTAGATAAAAGCTTGACTGACTTGTTTTTTACATGGGCAAGAATAATTTTCCTTCACCCTCGTTCTTGAAAATGAGTCCGGAAGAGTGACAAAGATTTTTGGAAACTTTTGAGGCTGAGGCTAATACATGGCAAAGCGAATTTCAGCCCAAACAGGTCAAGGCTGGCATTTGAAAGTAAGATCCCTATAACAGTAGATGGCCTGTGGATATATTGAATGAAAAGGTTCATCATTGTCAGACACCCATCAAGGGTAACATCAACAAAAGCATAATTTCCTTTGTGACCAGGAAATGAACATCCTGGTATGAAAGTGTTTTGCTGGTGAGGTAGACCTCTGGCAGTCCCTCTGGAGGCAGATGGACCATACAGGCATTGTTGCCACTACCTCCTTGCACATTACAACAAGTATGAGGCTCTCAGGCCAACAAAAACAAATCAATAAACATGTTTGAGCTGTCAAATGAGATCCCCAGCGCTCCTGCATGTTTTAACAAGAAAAGCTGCTGTGGTAGGGAGGGTAGCAAGAGTGGTCCCTCTCAACAGAAAAAAACAAAAACAGGATTACAGCCTTAGAGCTTCTCTCTCAATGCTTTCAGAGAGGAGATAGAAGAAGGAGTTCAGAGTGGGATTTAACTATGTTTCACGCAGCACACAGGTTTTAGTCCTCAGTATTTGGGCACTGAGGACTTTCAGTGACAAACTTGGAAAGCTGCTGTCGACAATTAGTCCTCAGTGGGTCATTTATCTGTACTGTGGATTACACATAGCCTGAAAGCAGAGACACCAAGGTGATCCAACTGACTCAGCCTTGCCATTCACAGTTAAAGTTACTTTGGGACTGGACCAGGTCACAATTCCACTCCATAGATCTCAGCCAAATCAAAATAGTACTATGCTGAGCCAACCCTGTGTTTCTATCAGCAGAACCCACAGAAATCTGGAAGCAGTGGTGCTGCACACCTTTCTAGAACTCTGGGAGGTCTTGTTTGCTCAGTGCCATGAACTGGCATGGAGCCATTAAAACTCCGTTGTTGTTACTGGTGACAAGTGCTCTTCTCCCAAAGATGCAGAGCTGGGAGTGCACCTTAGCAATACTTGTGACAGTTTGGGTCTGGCTGGGCTTATGAGCTCCAATTCAGCACCGAACCCAGTGCTGCGGTGCTTTGCTCTCTTCCTAACAAACCTGGGATGCCCTGTTATATCAGAATTTCTGCAAAGTCTGTTTGCAAGCTCTGCAGCAGGTCTTGTACAAAGTACAGCAGTTTATGAAGCCCAGGAAGGACCATAAGTAATCAGAAGCCTTCCTAAGACATGTGGTATACATTCTCTAAGTAACTTGAGAAAGATTCTCCATTCAGCCAGGCACCCAGGACAAGACCCAACTCCCCTAATTTTGGTTATAGGCAATTTAGGTGCCTAGTCTAAGTGAATAATCTAGTCTCTCTGGATGGAGTCTATATGGAGATATGCATCTTTAGAGTGTTATTCATCCCACCTACTGTAAACACTTGTATTGAAATTGGGTGGTATGCACTGTGAAAAAGTCTATCTTTCTTTATTACTTATCAAGGAATTATGTTGAAAATTTGCATTAGTCACCTACTTGATAGACAGCTAAAGTTAATGAATTCCATTCAGATCTTTTAGGGCACATTATTCTTATTTATTTTACTCAGATCTCCTGGGTGGTTATATGCTTACTATCAGATTTCTTCATATTGCTTATCCAGTACTAAATAATATTTTTTCTCCTTTTCTTTCGGTACAAGTCTTGTTGGTGTTTCTGTGCTTGGAGAAGATGAGTGGGGTGTTGTATATGATGAGTTTGGAAAGGCATGGTCAAATGATCTTGCTTTCATTCTGCAGAAACAGTGTTCCGCACAGTCAGCATTAGTACACCTGCTGGGTGCAGCCCAAAAGGAGAAAATTGAAGCATTTGCACTTTGTTAAATGTTTCCTTTAAAATAGGTTATAAACTTGAGGATGACACAGAAACTGATTGGTGTGAGATCCTTGTCTCTGGAAAGGAGTGCTCTGCAATTGCAGAAAAAGTTTGGGGTCTATTTCCCTGAAAGAGCACTTGACAGAGATGCAATTCAGGAAAGGAAGTTTGAAATTTCTCAGTTATGGAAATTATATCAAGAACACTGAGAGACATTTTGTAAGCATTGACTTGTGGGTTTTGCCCTCAAGGCAAAAAAACAAAACATTTGTGATGTTTTCCTGGACAAGTTTGTTTGAGAAAAGGAAATTTCTAGTGTACATAGATAAATTTTCTTAGTCAAGGAGTAAAAATGGGGCAAATACCACCTTGTTGCGTATTATAGGACATTCTATGAGCTGCAAAATGTATATAAACATTACAGAAAAAAACACTATGGAAAGACAACAACTTAAGGAATTACCATAATTTTAAAACAGTTTATGAAGGAGGAAAATTAAATTAAGAATTCATTCACTACAAAAATATTTATGCCTTTTTTTTTTTTTTTAAGATGTTTTCTGTTGTTATTCTACTTTCTTTTATTTAATTTCCAACTTTCAGATCTCTGTTTTCTGAAATTTATTATTCATTTCTGACCAAATAGTGACAGCTGGCCTGATTTGTTGTCTGAGCTCTGCTGTTAGATCACAACTTTTTTAGAGAGGGTGAATGCCAATCACTATTCAGAAGCAGATTGCAGATATGCTTGAAGGTCAGGACACAGACACTGAGGATTTAAGTCCAATGTGTCAAAATAGTGACTTTTTGAGAAGGGTTCTGAATTTGAATTTTGGACAGTAGATTGCAAGGAATTGGTTTAAGCTTATGTCTCTTATTAAGGTTGATTATAAATAAAATTGCAGAATGCTAGTTGATGCTAGCAAGTGATGATGAACAGAATTAATATTCAGAAAGAAAACAGAGACCAGCACCAGACTCTTCTAATTATTATAAATGTAGTAAGCCTGAAAATGTAAGCTCAAACTAAACACCATCCTCTTACAGTGTTTTCAGTACAGGTCACATTGAACAGAACCAAGACCGCAAAGGGGAGGAAAAAATTTTCCAGCCTCCCACAGGACCAGCTTGGTATTTTGACAAAATGTTGAATACAAACACTCCTACCTCCAAGATAATCTGTTATCTGGAATAGATCATTTAATGGCTGGGTTTGTGTACTTTCTATGTGGTAGTCAAGTTGGCCAGCCATAAATAACACTGAAAAGAGACCAGAACGGTAGCTTAGATTACCAGCAGGAAGGTTCACTGACAGCCATGACTTTAACATAATTCTCTTGAAATCAGTTACCTATCACAGAAGTTATTCATAATTAAGTGTTATGGAAGAAGTTCTCATATAACATAATATAACCCTATCTTAAACTAATGAAGACAGACCAGTGTAGGCCATCTGAATAAATCTCATATTTATTTTCTCTTTAAATTCATGTGCTTTTGAATTAAAAAAAAAAAAAAAAAAAGAGAGAGATAATTTGTTTTATATATTAGATATCACGGAAGTGAATTGTTGTCCTGATGACTCCATAGTGAAGCACAGTTACCATTAGGACTTCAGGCGCTCCTGGGTGTCCTGCCCGTCGTCCCACTATCACTCTACGAGGACATGAGTCTCTTCAATGGTCCGGTGTTATATATGGCAGTCAATGCAGCTATTAGGTAACCTTAGGTGTCCTAAGTTGAAGCATCAGATGATACTTTACATAAGCAATGTTTTTAAGATCATACTGTGAAGATAATCATAAGCAGTAAAGTCCCATTTTCTGATCCACACAGATGTATCAAAATCTTTGACCTTGCCATGCGTCTTTATATGATGCTTTATTTTTGTGTTTGTTTGTGTCTGATATTTAATCCTAGTAGGTTTAGAACAGGGAGCTGCTTTCTATTCTCAGTTCTGGATTTAATCACAGGAGCTGGAAACTTAAAAATTTAATCAGTAGAAGTAAAGAAAAGAAAAAGACATGATGGAAACACAGATTTTTTCATGAGTATACAGCTAAAACTATATATCTGTGTATATATATATATTTATGAAATATACTTACAAAATTACTAAGAATTCAATTGTTGCTTTGCTATCTAATGAATAAAAATATGCCCTCTTCCTGCCATGCAAAGAAGGAGAGCAAGTAAAGTGAAACTTACTGGGAATCTAAGGCCAGGATGGTTACAGAAAATCACATCTGTGCCCCCACAACACAGGAATCCTACTATCAAGACTGATTCTCTTTGAATCTATTTTAGAAAGATGTTCTGCCTCGTTTGAAAGTGTTCAAATGAAGGAGAATCCACAGCAAGCTGTTTCAAAAGTTAATTGCATGCACTGTTAAAAACTGGTGCTTTATTTCCAGTCTTATTCCTTCCTTTTTTTCTTTAAAGGCAGAGATTAGAGATGAGAACAATTCATCTGCAGATCCCATCAGGTTTGTTCTACACTATTCACTTGTGTTCTCTCCTATAACTGCTCCTGTTTGCTCACCAGCTCAGAAACTAACTGCAGCCTTAGATGAGTCCCCCACACAGAGACAATACTCTTATCTTTCCACTTTAAGCTGCATTAAATGAACCATAATGTCTTTCCACAGGATAAAGGCGCAAGCACAACCACCTCATAGGGAAGAAAATGAATTTCAAACGGAGCTGGCAGCCTATTCTGTACTATACAGGTTCCTCCAATGTGCCCATCTCCATGTTTGAGAGTGCCTTTCAGAGCAAAACCAACCCCAACATATAAAAGTTCCCTTTCAACCTTCTCGGCCACAGAGTGTTCATGCAGTAAATGCTAAAGGGTTAGGAGATGCCCCTGGAACATGGGGACAAGGAAGAAAACATTGAGTGGAGATTTGAAAGAGACAGGATTTGCCAGGACACTAAGTCACTTCAAGAGTAAATTTCTTTGTCTTGCTGTAGCTGCTGAGGGTAACCTGTTTCCCACATCCTCAAGGCTGTTCCTGAGGAACAGCAAGACTGTCTGTAGGAAGTGCAGGTACTTGGGCATCATGCTGTCCAAGGAGGGGAGGTTTAAGCGTAAGGTGCTTCCTTTGGACCGTTTACTGCCAGGTGTGACTGTCAGACCAGCTGATGTCACAAAGCCCTCCAAGTGCAGAAGTTATACAGAACTCCAAGGAAACAAGGAGGTCTGGTTGTGTTTTGCAACTGGTTATCATTCTCCTGTCTCTCAGGTAGAGTCAAATGATGGGAAACAGTCTTGCGGCTGACCCTGTAAGGAGATTATTCTTTCTTAGCTTTCTGTGAGCTCCAAAAGGGTCCTAGGATGTTAACAGATGATCCTTGCCAAGGGAAGACACCGGAGAGGATTTCCACTTGCAAACTAAAGGGAAAAGTAAGAGTTTGACTGACCTGATTTACTTGGAGTTTCGCATGAACACCATTCTCTAAATCAAAGATCTCATGCTCTTGTATTTAGCTACCTAAATGCCTATATACTCACCCTTCCAACGACTTCATTAACTGACAGTTACAATGAAACTTGACCACTCACTCAGCGCACAGTGAGATCACTAAAGTTGTAGTGGCTGTAAAGCTTTTCCATAGCAGAAAGGTAGCATTTTACACACATTTTGGATGTAAATAGCTACAAATCATGTGCAACCAGACTGAATCAGGTTTGCACCAATGCCTTGACCTATAAGGAGGCAGTTATCAATATGTTTATTCTGTAATTAAGACGAATTGAGAGGTTCCAAGCAGTCTGTTTTATAGCAAGTGTCCACAAACAGCAGCATGGGCACAAATGAGGGAACAGCAGCACAGAGGTGAGAGGGAATAGCCAGAGGGTGGGAAGGCAAGAAATTATTATGCTGCCTTTCTCAGCTGCATCCTGAAACTTTTAGAAACTTTAGGACTTCTGGAAAAATATGAAGGTTTTCCAGCCCTGGGATCTGTAAAATCAAGACTGCATGTCTGTTCAACGGGCTGTGTTCCAGATCAGCCACGAATTATTGAATGGGAATTACTGGCAGAGTTTGTGACTCTGTGTCAGAAGATCAAACTGCCTTTATGGTTCCTGTCCCTCAAATCTATGAACTCTCTTTAGGGCTTCTCAAACCTGAATTCAGCCAGCCAATATTTTTCAGTAAGAGCAGGAGGAAGGACAATGCTTTTGATACTCATACAAATTGCATTGTTTGTCTAACTGTCAATATTATATCTCTGTATTCCATGGGCGTTAGGAACCTTCTGCAGAATAGCTGTGCAACACCAGTTGTTTGACCAAAGGCCTGTTCAGTGAAACGTTTCACCACTCATCTGTCATTGGGGCTGCCAGTAATAACAATTAGCTTGACTTAATTGTGTATTTTAACAGCTGCTTAATATTACACAGATCTTTCCTTCACTCATAATGCGAGATACCTTTCTGTTGAATGTGGTTTCAATTAAGACTGTGTTCACAACTTTTCACAAGCTGTTGAAAAATTCATGTCCTGTGAGAAAAGTGATGATGCAGTAAATGCTACTGGGACAGAGAGTAACTTTTTATTAGATTAGTATTGAGCCCTTATGAATTTGTGACTCTAGATTAGCTGATGCCAAAGGAAAGATGAAACAGATTTAACTGCAGTAACATAAGAGGTGTAAAATACGCAGGCGCTGATACCAGCCAGTTTGTATGTTGGGAGAGAGTGTATCCTTACAGTGGTGGCAAGCTGTAATCAATTGCATAGTGACATACCAGTTAACTAGATTTCCTTGTGGTTGAGAAGTACCAAGCTGATGAAGAGTACTGTGACTGAGCAGTACTGCAGCATTGTTTCTATTTAAAGCCTGTACCATTTGTTGCACAAGAAAAAATAAACTAAGTCACATTTTTCAGAATGTCACAGGAGACAAATGAAGCCTGGAATATCCACTTTAGCATAAGAAAATCTCTCATGTATTTGTGCATGCGCCAAATGTATTATTCTTTACAAGGTAGCAGTTACTGAGTTATTACCCCCCATCTTCACAAGGGGAATTTGAATTCCAAACTCTCTTAACAAGCCAATACTGTTACGTTGACAATCCTCCCCAGATGCCCCAAATAATTCCTTGGTAACTGCAGGAAAAGTTGAGGAAGTTGTTATATATGTGGAATTACATTATGAGCATGAATCACTTTCATCTGGAACAGATGTCATGCGTCCTTAGCTTGGCTTCTTCTCAGACATGGAAGGCATGACATTTATATGTCATTATAAATGGGCTGGGATTTGGGACTGTGCAAGCTTTTGGGTTACAGACATTCAGAAGTACAATCATCACCCTCTCTTCCTTTTTATTGTCCAGAAGCAAACATTTTATGAAATTCTCTCCTCATATTCTGCCAATAAACATTTTAGTAATCCTAGCAACAATCTTTAGACATGTTGTAAATATACTTGGCAAGTCACCGGATGCCCTAAGCCATTTTAAACAGCTACTTTCTACTTAGTTTATGTATTTTGCACATGTGAAGAACAGTGAAGCAGGGTGGAGCAGCACATGCAGGTCCCACAGTATTCATGCCTTTAGTATCTAGGAAGGTGGGAACTCCCTGCCTGACAACTTTTGTCAGTGTTCTGTAGCACAGTATCTTTATTTTCTTTTGTAGAGAGTTTCCCAATTTAATGTTTTGTGGGGTTTTTTTGGTGTTTGTTGTTGTTGTTGGTTGGTTGGTTGGTTTTTTGTTTTGTTGTTTTTTGGGTTTTTTTGGTTTTTTTTGGTTTTTTGTTTTTTTAAGAAAGGAATGCTCTTGGAGAATTTATCCCATTGTGAACTTGGTTGAAATACGTAACATCTTGAAAAGTTGTTTTGACAAGGCATGGGTCTGCAGAAACCCAAGCTGTCACACAAATAGCAGCAATCTCATGGTTATGTTTCTATAGGAACCTGGGTTATATATCAACAACTGCCACAGAGCAACTGATTCAGAAAAATGTCAGAAGCCACAGGTGATGGTATGTTCTACTCATGCCCCTTGTTATAAAGTCCTGCCCATGGGAAGACATTGTCCAAACAATGGTCCCATCTGCTAAAAAAGGTCTCCAGCACCTCTCAAATCCTGAGGTTTAAAACCTGAACTTACAAATAGCTTTTATTAACATAGTATTAAATATTCCTTAAAGAGCAGATTGCTCTTTGAGCATTGGATCTCTGCCTTCTCAATGGCTGGTGTACCATATCTAGATTATCTGGTGTTTCACAAAAGTGAAGACACTCAGTGACAGTTTTCCCTCAATATGAACAATAGTATTATCTTTGTCGTCAAGGGTCTTAACTATTTTCAGACAGCTCATAGGAACTTTTTATAGATCTAACTAAGTCAAATCCCAGAAGTTAAAAAGTTAAATTGTATACGTATATACACACTTACACAAACAACAAAAATATATGAGACTCATTTTCACAGGAAGCCAGGCTAAAAATTAACCCACATTACGCCCTTTCATGCTGGCCATGCAAATATATCAATTCAAACAAATAAACCCTGCTGATTTGCTCACACAGCAGAACGATTTGCTTCCTGTAATAACTGAAGGCTCCATGCATACCCCAGTTTCTGAACCAGTTTCCCCATGTACTCCCAGAGCTATCTTTCCTCATAACGGTCTTCCTTGATTTAAAGACAATAAAGAGCATAGGTTCACAGTAGAAGAGATTGTTCCTGCTCTGAATCTTCAGAGAATTCAATGGGATTTTTATAGGACGTTTTTACACAGGTGAAGGTGAACCAGTTACTGTGTTAATGATCCTTGCTGAGTTTAATGATGAAAAGAACTGACTGTCAAGCTGATGCAAAAGACTGGGACATCTGAAAGTATTCCCCATCTACTTCCAAAGCAACAGCTTGAGTCCCTTCTTTGGGAATTTAGCCGTGCTGAGGAGTTGTCTTTGCTGTGTTTTAAGATCTTTTTGACTGTAGCTTGAATGTTGCATCAGTGGGGTACTGCTGCTCCAGCTTGTTCAGAAATGAATGAGTCCAAAATGCAAAGTGTGGGTCCAGATTTGAATAGAGAATTCAAATGTTGGAGACATTCAGGATGTTTGGACATGGGGTTTTGTTCTCAGCGCTATGGATAGAGGCACAAATGGAAGAGAGTGGAACACCTCCCTTATGAGGAAAGGCTGAGGGAGCTGGGTCTCTTTAGCTTGGAGAAGAGGAGAATGAGGGGTGGCCTTATTAATGTTTACAAATACATAAAGGATGAGTGTCACGAGGATGGAGCCAGGCTCTTCTTGGTGACAACCCATGATAGGACAAGGGGTAACGGGTTAAAACTGGAACACAAGAGGTTCCACTTAAATTTGAGAAGAAACTTCTCAGTCAGGGTATCAGAACACTGGAACAGGCTGCCCAGGGGAATTGTGGAGTCTCCTTCTATGGAGACATTCAAAATCCACCTGGACGCCTTCCTGTGTAACCTCATCAGGGTGTTCCTGCTCCGGCAGGGGGATTGGACTGGGTGATTTTTGAGGTCCCTTCCAATCCCTAACATTGTGTGATTCTGTGAGCCATCCTCTTTTTTGGTCCTGGTTTTGTGTGTGGGGGGGAAGGTTTATCTTTTTAAAATGAAACATCTAAAGTTTTCATCAGACCAGGCTTCCCAGAGATGAGTCGTGCTGCCGTCATCACAGGCAGCCTGGTGTATTTACCTGTCACTCTGTGCTCCAGCCCCCAAATGTTCAGGACAGAGCAGGTAGGACAACAAGATAAAGGAGTCAGCATGCAGATGTGTTTTTTGGTTGTTTTTAGAAAAAGCCCTACAGGAGTTTGCACAACATAACAAGTCCAAGCAGGTAACAGGAGAACTAGTATTTTTCCCAAACACCACAATAGTCATAATTACAGTCATATAAATCTATGTGATGAAAGAAAACTCGCATATTTCCAGATGCCCATGGTAAACCTACTTACTGTAAATAAGAGCCAGAGTTATGTGTGTGGAAAACTCCTACAATTTGGGCCTCAGCTGCAAGAAAAGCTGTAAGAAAACACTCTGAGCTGTGACTTTGTTTTCATCACAGCATTTTGTTATTTCTGTTATTATTTCTTTATCAAAAGAAAGTTGGAGTAGCAATATTCTCTTTTACAAGAGCGCTATTATTCATTTGGGAAAAAAATGCACTAAATGAGTTGAATGATTACCTTTAATTACCATTCACTGACTAAGCTACGTCAGATGATAGAAAGATTCCTATATTAAAATGAATGCTTTTGAAAAATACATCAAGCACATTGCTGTGATTTGTCCTGCCAGCAGATTCCAACATTAATCCTTCCTCAGCATTGCAACACAGAACTGAGGTCTCACCAGAATTTCAATAGGAGTCATTGCACAAAGCTAAATGATGGATCTTTTGTGAAAAAACATCAGTACCTCATCTGTTGTGTTCTGTTTCGTAACAATAATTTGTAGCTTATGGACTCTTTGAGACCTATCTTTTCATACCAGATGGCTTGATATTATTTTTTTTCCCATTAATAAGCATTATTAGTGATATGAGATGATTCACTAATAAATAAAGTAGTCACATATCTTATTTTTTATTGTTTACCCTGTTTTAAGGCCAGGACTCTGCTTTGCCAATGAGCTTCAGCACCAGAGCTTTAATAGTATTGGGATCTTTTACACTAATGGCCAGCAAGCAAACATCACACACCTTCTTTAGAGCTTCTAGCTATAGGGAGATACCCTCTAGAAAGAATAAGGAGGTGAGTTTTCTCTAGTCGTATGATATATGCTTAGAGATGACTGTCCCACACACACAGCTTAAAAGTGCTTTTCTGCAGCTTGGTAGAAGCTCCCAAACGGCTGTATGACAGGCTGCTGTTCTGGTCCTGCATGTTGCCTCTGCTCTGTGCTGAGCTCTTCCAACTGGGACGGAAGTTTTGCTTTACACAACATGACCTACAGTCTGCTTCCCATTGTTGTGGCAACATCTCCAGCTGGGAGAAATCCATTCCAACCCAAGCCACAAACCTCCCAGCTCTGCAGTACCTGCAGGCCATTGTAACTAAACTAATTTGCCCACCAACAATTTTGTTATGTTTTGCTTTAACAGAATATTCCAGTGATAAATTGGTTGTCCCAATTTTCTGCTCAATCTAAATTGTCATCATGGGCTGCCAGACTGGAAATACCAGAAAGAAGGTCTTGCCCAAGGAGATTTCCCACTAGTGTATCATCAGGGAGCCAAGCAAGATCTGCAGGAGCGGGCAAATAACGAGAAATATCTCACCTGCCCCCCGTTCTCCCTCTGCCAGTAGCAGGGGCTGGTGGGGCTTCCCCACCCCAGCATCCCTGGATCACTGCCTGGAGCCTGTCAGCCTGGAGGGCACCCGCAGGGACTGCACGGCTTCTTGACGGTTTTGGGGACAGTCTGTGTGGAGGGGTTTCGTTAGAAGGAGATATGTTGTTGAATTAGTCAGGCCCAAAGGAATCTCAAGGCCACTTCGAGAAGCTGAGAACAGAATCTGCTGTGAGAAAGAGGGGTGTTTCTTCATTAACAGGGCCTCACCATGGCGTGAGTCGTCGGACCTATCATCGGTGGGGCTCCAGCATGTGGATATTCACTTAACGAATCCATGCTTGCAGCGTGGACGCGTGATTAGAGAATAGTTGCGTATATAAGGAGGCTTGTTTCTGTAATAAATGGCTTTGCGTGATTCACATTGAATCGGAATGCTGAGTCTTTTATCGCTCCAACAAGTCTGCTGTCCTGTCAGAAAGAAATGGTGCTGGTAGCCCCTGAGGGGCGTTTCAGCCATGGGCAGGGTATGAGCACTTATAGGGGAACATTGAAAAGGGGCTTCTATCTGCTTCATCTGCAGCCAAGGGCTGTGAGTTGGTGGGTTAGCATCTGAGGCTTTCCATGCTGTGGTTTCTGTCAAAGGCAGTACTCAGTGCCTTCCATTTTTAAGGCAAATATTCTTTTCTTCTAAGCAAAAATCATCTGAAGTTGTTTAAAATCTGAGTCTTACTTTGCCTGTCTTTCGCTAAGAAAATGTACATAGCACATCATTTATACAGAGCAAAAGTGAACACATTTTCACAGCCATAGGTTCAAGGGCACAGCACACACAACTGTATTTAATTCTGCTCACTTATGTTATTAAGCTCTCATGTCAGATCAGGAGCATTAACATTTTTGGATTCAGGCTACGGAAAGCTAAGTGATATGGCAAACATTTCCAGGCCTCACTGTCTAACTATCGTGATCTAAAGTCATCCCTATGGAAAGGCTTGTTCAGAAGGAATATGAGACAATCAAACCCCTGCAACACAGTTGAGCTGCATAAATGACACCTTGAACCTCCGCTGATGTATTGTGTGGGGTTTGTTTTGTTTGGTTTTTTTTGTTTGTTTTTTTTTCAGGCAGCCTTTTCTTCTATAGCTCATGTCAATTCTGTTTTAATTTATCAAGTGCTTTTGTAAATTTGGGACTTTTTTTTTTAATTGCAAAGAGGCACTTCATTCGACCATGTTTAGTGACTTTGAGGAAGAGTGATATTTACTGATGGGGAGAGCAGTCCCACTCTTGTTGCAGATGTTTTACAAACTTCTCCTGGAGAGAACAGAGCCACTCACTTTGGTGACTAGATATGGATTGACAGCCTTACTTCAGAGCCCTTCTTTTCAGAATACTACTCAAATATTTGGATTTTTTTTTCAGCAGGATTTTCAGCAGGGCCTGTTAAAATGAATGGATTTTTGGCAACAAAGTCTGGAAGGTTTCTTTCAAAAACACTTTATACCCTAGAGCCCTAGCTTAAATATCATATTGTATCCAGATATCTACAGCTTGCATTAATAGTTTACTAATCTAATTAATCTTAATTAATTAATCTTACTAATTATATTCCCTAGTCTGTAGTAGGAACCTCATTCTGTTCCATGTATAGAAGCAAGTAGATTTTTGTCATAGCCATATAAGAAATCTGCTTATAAGAACAGTAGTGAATGATCAGGCCTAGTATCTAACACCAGATCCACTAACCCTTAGTTACATAATAGCTGACATGAGTAAAACACGATAATATAAACTCATATTTGCTATAGACAGCAATTACTCCATTAGAGAGTTCTTTCCTGCCTTTTTGCTGGTATTCACCCTGACTACTGAATTTGGATATTTTTATTTAAATAAATGATTCATGAATACAATTTGTGATTGGGAGAATAATAGTCAAGATAAGTGAATCACATTCAGTTAGTAATGTATTGGTTGATTTTTATTCCTGCTCCCAATGTCATTAACTGCAAATCCATCTTTTTCTTTGATTTGTTTGATTTCTCTCAGAATTAATTCAGAAAAAAATGTAGAAAGATGTGGACTGCCTCGAAAAACTAAGGAAAAAAATAACATCAGTTTTTCTACATATGCCCAGTAAATTCCTTATTGTAGTAGGAAGCATTTAAAATCAAACAAGCCACACCATAACTGGAGTATAGTTCATGAGAAGGATCAAACTCAGCCTTATATTTCCAGAATTATACTTAAGTCATGCAATCATAGCCAAACCAATGTATTATTTTATCAGATAACAGTCATTAAGGTAAACTGGAAAGCTTACTCTGAAATATATAATGTGGTTTTATATATATGTATTTTTACATATTTTACAGGCAGTAGGAGATTAGAGAGGATTTAAGTTGTTCCACTAAAACAATTCAACTATAAACCTTGAGCACAGGCATGTGCAAGAGGCATGAAACTGTTCCATGTTTCATTGCACTAGTTACAATGAACATCGTATTTACAGTTTTCTTTTGACTGTACATTAAAATGATACTGAACAGAAGGACGTAAAACAGAAACCTTAGTGTTTAGCTCTCCTGGTTTCCATGACAGTTTTGGGGGGAAAAAAAAAAAAAAGGGAGAAAGAAAAGAGAGAAAGAGAGAAAGAGAGAAAGAGAGAAAGAGAGAAAGAGAGAAAGAGAGAAAGAGAGAAAGAGAGAAAGAGAGAGAGAAAGAGACAAAGAGAGAAAGAGAGAAAGAGAGAGAGAAAGAGAGAGAGAAAGAGACAAAGAGAGAAAGAGAGAAAGAGAGAGAGAAAGAGAGAGAGAAAGAGAGAGAGAAAGAGAGAAAGAGAGAAAGAAAGAGAGAAAGAGAGAAAGAGAGAGAGAGAGAGAGAGAGAAAGAGAGAAAGAGAGAAAGAGAGAAAGAGAGAAAGAGAGAAAGAGAGAAAGAGAGAGAGAGAGAGAGAAAGAAAGAAAGAAAGAAAGAAAGAAAGAAAGAAAGAAAGAAAGAAAGGAAAGAAAGGAAAAGAAAGAATGAATTACGAGTCAGTTGTAACAAGCCTGAAAGCGGATATAGAATCCAAGTTAATGATATCCTGTAATCTGATCCTGAGCGGACACAGACAGCTGTTCTCAGAGCCCTGATGAACCATACACATTCACAGATCACCGATTAGGAGAACTTGATACTACTGGGCACAGACAAGTCCTAACACTATTTGAAATAGCTCTGATGGTATTAAATAACAGGGGTCTGTTATGATGTGGTTACCTGTCTGTAAAATTCCAATTTATCTTCATTATGCTGCTGCTTTTCTCAGAGATGAAAGTGGAAAAGGCTTGTCATCTTCGATACTACACCTGTTGCTTTAACTCTTTGTGCTTCTTTGGTAGATGAACAGATTCCTCAGAGTCAGGTTGCAGAGAGAAGCTCTGCAGTGGAGAGCTACTCTGGGCACATCCGCGGCCCTGCTGCCTCCTGTGATGCTCCATGGACCAACAGCGACTCCAGCCAGAACACACAGAAGGATTCATTCTTGTTCGATGACAATAGTCACTGTTTTTCAGGGATGAAAGAGATTGTCAGGGGTGAAGGATCGAAACCTTTTGATTTCACTTTCTAAAGAGTGACTAAACTAATCTCTCATTAAGCATTACAACTTTTATTTTAAAAACCCAAGTGTGACTTTAAATTAGTGAGCTTTCCAGGTACTTTTCTTCACCTGGGTTTTCTCAAATTTAATTATTCTGTAACATTTTTTTTGCCTGTAAGCAATCAGCTTGGTCCTGTATACATGTACAACCATTTCTGTCACAGAGAAGGCAAAAGTCAGGTGTCTGCGCAGCACTCGACACAGAAAATAAACTCACTTGCAGCATCACCTGTTGGTCTTGGAATTACCATTTCCCTCAACTTTGCTGCTTCCCAAAGTGCTTGAGCAAAATGAGCAATACCTGTACTGACATCCTCGGGATAATGGTCAGTTTAAAAACAGAAAAACTAAGAATCAAGTAATCATGGCTGAAATCAAACCTGTACAACAGCAACACATTTTAAACTTGCATTTCTGTTATTCTGTTGGGTTTTTTTTTCACTGTGGGAGGTTCAAGATTTTAAATATCATGACTGCTATAAAAACAGCTTACATACAGAGGTAGGAAATTATTTTTCTGAGCTTATTTGCCGGTGTTGTATTTTTTTGAGAACTTTTTTCTTAAATATCCAGTGCTTCCTTTTATAGATTGCTTGCAGAACGAACTGTTGCTTTTTTTCATATCAGATAGATGAAGGGAACAAAATAAGTTATCTGGAAGAGGTCATTCTTCTGTGGCTAAACGGTCCATTTCTGGATGAATTTTGAAAAGATTTCCTACCACACTTTGGACATGTACCTCAATGTAAAGAAGAAGCAGTTATGCTACTGGTCAGAAGCCCCATTTTAGGTTCTCTTACTACATCTTTCACATTTTAGTAGGTTGCATAAACCATCCAGCTGCTTCTAGGAAATTAATGCAGCCCTGTCCAATGAGCCCATCCTGTTGCATGCAGGATGTCAGATGGTTTATATGCCTAATAATATATGCTTCAAAACAAAAGTTTTTATTTCATTGATTTTTACATCAGTGTTGATTGCATAAACAGTTTCAAAATATTATCTTTGTTATTTCTAACATAATCCTACCAGTTAAAGGAACCTCATAACAGTCAATATGTAGAGCTTTGAATTCCTCCTGCTGGCAGCTTGTATTTAATGTTCTCTGTTGCATATTCCTCCTTTCTTCTTCTAAGGTACTAATGAAGCACCATTTCAATAACATTTTTTCTTCAGTTCTTAAAGAAATTCAGCTTTTTCTTGATGACACAAAGTTTTGGGATACTAACCTTTGTCTGGAGTCCCTTTCCAGTTAGGGAATGCATCCTAGCCAAAATGTTCCACTGCTTGCCATGGGATTCATAGGCCTCCATCTTAGATCTCTGAAGTCAGGCGCTTACCCTCTGCCAGTCACTAGGGTCCCTTAATAGTCCGTGGGAAGAGACAGGCGCTTCCAGAGGGTGATGCATTGCATCCTGAAACAGGTGTTTAAGATAGGGTGGATGAATTGCTCTGTGGAGGTCCTAGCTGTCCTTGATGACTAGAGCAGTCTGAGGTCGTTTGTTCCTAGGATCTGTACAACAGGACTACAAAGTATGCTCTGTCATTAATTCCAGAATAAAGGAGTCATTGAAAATGCTGTGGCTAGGGTGAACAGAAAGTATAGCCCAGCTTTTCAAATCATACACAAGGAAAGTTTAAGTTGTAGTCGATGAGGTACTTCAGAAAACAGCAACTGGAATCTAATTCCAAGGGCAGACAATGGTGGGGAGAGCTCAGCACTGAGACGACAGAAGTTGAGCCTTTGGCTGTCAGAAGTGTGGTTTCTTCTTTCTTATCGCTTTAATTTTACACCTTGTATCCTGAAGAGAGGCAGTTAATTTCTGTACTTCCCTCAGCTGCAGCTCATTTAGGAAAACCTCCATGGAACTGCAGAACTAGAAAATGCAGAGAATACTCTGACAAATTGAAACCCTCAGCTGTCCTCTTGGCACAGCATAATCACCACTTTTTAACCACCATTTCAGGAGAACCATCCAGAATGATGTGGAGCATGGGGTGGCCACAAAAGCAGGTGCCCCCTTCTGTGTTCTCTTTACACAACCGCTCAGTTCCCCATTTGCTCAGAGACTCTGCAAAAGAAAGAAGCTGAAAATAAAGGCCAGGAAGAGGACTTCTGATCAATCCTAAGGCACAGTGGGACTGAGCATCACAGGCAAAAGACTTTTTCCCAGGCACAGGGAGTGGAAACCCTAGCAGCTGAGCCAGGGGAAACAGGACATCCTTCAGCAGAGACTGCCCATCTGAGCATGGGCACCAACACTGTGGACACCCAAGGGATGCTGGGGGTCAGTTCCCAGGGATGGAAGAGTGTGAGCAGGGTAGGGTGAAAGGGCAAACTTAGTATTTGGAAGATAAACAAATATTATTTGACTCCACTGAGCTAATGCACTCTTGGTTTTATTAAATCAACCAGCTTTGATTATATCATAGTATTTTAAGACAGTAGAGATCATCCAGAGTGGATGGTGCCATTTCAGGTAGATATCTTCTGTGCTATGCAGAAATTACATTACTCATTCACTTGAGGATGTATCTCTCAACACGGTTGTAATCCGATTATCAGATCTAAACATTGCCAGTGAAGTTGCTTGAGATGAAAGAGATCATTTTCTAGAGGCCATAAAATATTTTATTTCTAATTTTTGAGGAAGAAGAGACTTCTACAAATCTTTGGTGCTGACTTTAGCAAAGTAAAAAGTACTGATGCTTTACGAACCATATGATTTCAAACAAAGGAATAACAAATGAGCTGTGAAGTATCTGTAAAGATAAAAGATACGTGATACATTCAGTATATGTAGTCAATAACACCATCTTTCTCATCAGGTCTAAGTCAGTCTGCAGACTCCAAGAGCAATATCCAGCTCCCACTGTAGCAGTCATATGGAATCAGAGAGGAAGTGGTGTGCAACAGACCTCTGCTCCACTCTGTTACTGAAGGCACCAGAAAGCCCAGGATGTGCATATCTCACTGTGAGGAAAATACATTCTTTCTCTAAAATCTTCTGTGGTTGCAGCAAGTGCATGAGAGAGCTGGTCCTGTCCTGTCCTGTCCCATCTTCAGTTTGGTTGTGTCTGCAAAAGAGAGCCAGTGCTACAGAGAAAAGTGAGCTGAATTCAGCCCTTTTCAGGGTAACTGTGCTGAACTATGCAAGTGGTCTACTTGGTCTTCTGGACGTACTTAGAAAGTGTAAGTGAGGGATGGAATTCATCTCACCCAAACACTGACATTTACATTGTGGATGCATTTGTCGAAGCTAGTCTCAATTTACAATCAATGCAGAGAAACAGCCATGTTATATGGACTGGTTTTAAATCTTTGGAGGGAACTGAAGCATGCACCGGTTCCATTGATATCAGTGGCATGGGTAACCACCCCAGTGCAAATATCTGTCTTCAATCAGAGGCCTCTCCTTCCCCACTGTAGTACCACAAAACCTGTGGGACAAGAATAGAGTTTTTGCCCTGTTGAAATTAATCTGGCATCACTGCAAAGGAGCTGGGAAGCTACGTTAGTAGGATGACTGGTGATAACATTTGCCTGGAAAACTCACAGACTTTCAGCTAAAAACAGGGCAGCTTCTGGCTTGGTTACATTCTGTTCTAGTGAATTTTGTTGCAACACAGACTTTAAAGTAAAAATGTAAGCTAGCATAAGCTGTTTTGAGATTGCTTAGTCTTTTGCTGGGAGCCAAATTGGTCCTCTGCTCCCTACGGACTGCTGAATTGTTTCAAACTGTTTTAACATGGATCTGCAAGCTGTACCTCTACCACCAGTGAGCTCTGAAGCACTGTAGGAATACTCCGAATCAATAATCAGCTTCTTCCTCTGAAGTCCTCAAGCACGAGGCAGCCAGACTGCAGCATCCACTGTGTTTTCTTTTGAGGGAAAGCTTGGAAGAGTGTCCCTGTATGAGGTCTAAGCAAGAAGTTGCAGTGCTGTCCCTAGAACAGGGTCTCCCATGCCAATGAAAAATCTGCCCTTTTATCAGTCCTGTAGAGAACTTAGTCGTGGATGGAACATTGAAATACCAGGGTCTTTCTTTCAATGTTTATATGCTAGCATTGGGACTCATTGTATGGCTACCCAAGAAAGCTTTGTGACAACTGTGCCAATTCAATGGCTTTGACTGTGAAGATATGCAAAAACAAGGAGCAGAAATTAATCAAGATGCTGAAAACTCTCATAAAGACCGTCTTTTTTAAACTATTACCTCTGGGTTTTAACCTATGCCCATTTGTCAATATGAAAATACCACTTGATCTCAACAGGAACAGGAATAGCCCATAAAGCAATCTTCAGATCTGAATGAAAACACAAACCACTGCATATTTTCAACTTTAGACCTATTGCAAGGCCATTGCAGAGTATCTGATAATGGCATTTATGTTTATATAGTCCATTGTTTTTCCTGTGCTGCAAACTTTCCACTCTTGACAGCCCTGTTTCCTGTTTCCCATTATGGAAGTCTCCAAAGGGGGTTTCCTTCTGTTTTTCTTATGGTCTAAAGGAATTTCATAAGTACAAGTCAAGTTTCTTTTCAGTGCTACACGTGCAGAATGGAATCTGAAAGCTCCCAGTGTAATCATCTCCAGCATGTACATAGTTAGTGTTACACATAATCCACATCTGGGTCACAAAATCTCTGAAATGCTTCCAGGAATATTTAGACAGCCATAATGCAACACGTTGCTGTATAAGGAAGAAATAGAGCTAACCTCAGTGTCAAGGTTATAGCTTTTGGGAAACACAGCAGCTCCCCTTCAGAACTTTGCAGCTCACCTTCTGGGTCCTGACTGCCATCAGTTTGAGTACCATTAGTATTTTCTTTTCCACTCAAGCCTGTAGACACATCTGAAAACAGTTTACATCCCAACTTGCCTTATGCTGCTGATATTTAAGTCTAAACTCTGTATAAAACTTGATGCATATGTAACCCATATATTTTAATACAAGAGACTGTCTTGGCATCTTTTTCTGCTACAATCAACTCCGAACCCCAGGAGATAAAATACGGTTGAAACCGAACTAGCAGGCAGTCTGCATTACAGTATTCATTTCAGAGTTAAAACACATTTTTATATTAGATCTGGGCTTGGCACTATGCTGCAGCACTGGCTTGCGTGTAATATAGTATCCATAAACTACTTTTTAACCACTGCTTATGGCACAGAACCTATGGTGATACAAATGCTATATGAAGTCCTTCAAAATTTTATTTTCAGCACAGTTTACTTAAATAGTGGATTAAGGATGGTGCATCAAGGAACACAACAGCAGGCATTACCTGTAGCCATCAATTATACTAGCTATTAGCATAATTTATTAACAAAAACTGGGGGGGGAGTGAGGGTAGAGAGGTGGTTCACTTTTGGTGTATCTTCTCTTCAAGCAGCTGTCTCTGCTCCACAAATGCTGTGGGCCAAAAAATTCCTTCATTTTTCTGTTTTAAATCCCCAAAAGGGATCTTACCAGAAAATACTATCCAGATCTGTGTTAATTCACTCTGTCTTGCCATGCCTTTGAAATTCTTAGTTGCAAATCTGCCTTCTGAATCGCTTTTACTACAAACAACTGTCTGATTTGGTATCACTACCCATATAGGTCCACTGGTGAGTAGATTTCTGTGTGTCTCTGTGCAGACACTTTCCTACAGAAAATATGAGAATTCTTCAGCAAAAGAGGTCTGGGGTTCAATGCCTGGCCAAGATTACATTTGTTGTGTCTAAAGAGCAAATACAGTACTGCTCATCCACTGTCCATCCATGTTCACCTCTGCTGTCAGGTTCACACAATAGCTTGTGAGAAGAAAAAGAGAGCCCTTGGAGGGACCTCTCTCTCCCTACACACCATAAAAGAGCCTAAACAAGCATCCTAGATCAGAATTCTATCTCATAGATTGCTAAAGTTGGGTGAGTAGATTCCCTCCCATGTAGTTTCTTGTAGTCATGCTCCTCCTCTTCCTTTCGCTCACCCTTTGTATGCCAAATGGTGCAAATACCTCTTGGGGGAACAGGAAGAAAACCCTTCAGCAGTTTCTCACTATCTCTACTCTGAAAACACACACCATGATATTAGAAGTAGCACTCTGCTTCATAGTGGCTTGGACAGTGTAGGGGCAATGTCACTGTTTACTTATTTATTTTGCTTCTTGGTATGCTTTGTGTATTGTTCATGCCCCTGACACTGACTACTCATCCAGCAGACATACTTCCAGAATCTTTTCTTTTTTGAATCTATTCTTTTCTTCCCCCTTGCTTTGTGCAAAGGAGATGTACTGGCTTTGTGGAATCCCTGTAGCAAGTTGTGAATGATGTATGAACTGAAAAATCTTTGCCTGGTACGCAGTAGGAATACAGAAAGTGCTGTGCAGTCACTGCTGTGCTATGCTTTTTTCTATATATACAGACACACAGTAGTCATCTCATATTCATTTTGACAAGTCCTTTATGTCCAGACACCTTGGGATGGGATGGCTTGTGTACCATTGGCCTGCACTGGAATATATATCAGAGAGATTTTTGTGCATAATTGTTCCCTGTGCTGTGCTTGAAAGAAACTGATGTCTTCTGCTTTTGCTAATACGCCAGCCTGAGGTTCCTCCTCAGTTCAGATTTCAGTCAGCAAGTGTACCTGAGAAGCATTGCTAACATGTCTGTAGTTTGAAAATGTGTATTCAGACAGGGACTTGAATCCAAGACACTGAGCTATGAACATGAGGACATGTTCATTTTCTAATTGGCATGAACGGTGGCTATTTCATGTTTACAACCTTTTGTAAACTCATTTGTTAACTTTCCTTTGGGCATCCAGTCCAGCTTAGCTAATGGAAAGAATACAGAATACCCAGTAGAAATGCAAGTGCAAATCAGAGAGGAGGGTTTTTTTTCCTTCTATTTTAATGGCTACATGATTCATACTCCTCTTCAGACAGTTATTGCTAACTTGGATTTCTGATTTCCCATGCTGCCATGGGAAAAGAAACTGCTTTGCAGTAAGATATCTCTGCAACATATGTGCCAACAAAGGAAATCTTATTTGATTTCCCCTGATTATATAACGGTGTCTTTCTAATGTGGGATGACTGACTGCTTTTTCCTCTGTGGTCACACAGCACATTATTAGTTTTTTGAACCTGTTATTTGATTCCACCTGACTGGAGAGATTTCATTTTTATAAGCATTGGCCAGTGAGACTACAAGTTAATTTTAACCTTCCTCTAAGTGTAGGTTTCTCATTAACAATAGATATTGAAGTCAAAGCAAAGGCTCATTTTGTTAAATATGGAGAGCTTAGGGAGGAAGCAGTGGTGACTGACTGAAGCACCAGGATCCTGGGTTAAGTTGAATAAATCACATTCCTGTTCTGATCCTCCATTTCCTAACTTGAAAACAAGTATAAATCAGATAACTCTTCAGTTCTGGAGACTGACAGGTGAACAGCACGGAACAAAAATTATGGACTTGTATGAAGTATGAGTAAAAAGAGAAGCAAACAGATGAGACCACAGAAGGAGAGAAGCAGCAGCTGGGGAGGTGAATACACCCAGGTCACCTGAAAAGAGGGTGTCAGAATCATAAAATCATAGAATTATAGAGTTGTTTCGGTTGGAAGAGAGCCACGATCACTGAGTCCAACCATAACCTAACTCTAGCACTAGACCATGTCCCTAGAACATGGACCCTGGGTTGTGCTGATCCACAGTGGAGCAGATATCCCCCTGCGGCCTCTGGAGCTCCATGGAGGAGCAATGTCTTGGTTTAACCCCAGCAGGCAACTAAGCCCCACACAGCTGCTCGCTTACTCCCCCTCCAGCAGGACAGGGGAGAAATTTGGAAAACTGAAAGTGAGAAAACTCATTGGTTGAGATAAAGACAGTTTAATAGAGAAAGCAAAAGCCACACACACAAACAAACTCGCACCACCACCACTGGCACTGCAACCGGCACCTCTGTCCCTGTGGTGCCTCCTCCTGCTGCATCCCTGGGACTGCCAGCAGCCTAAGGGCTCCTCCTGCATCTCCTGCACTGGGGCAGTGACCAAGGGACTCACCAGCACATGGTGGTGGTGACGTGGGACTGGTGCTGTCATAGGATGGCCACCTGCCTCCTGTGTCTGGGGCTGGCCCGTAGCCATGGAGCCTGGGTGTGGCCAAGTGGCACTGCAGGGACATCGTGATGTCACTGGAGACATCATAAACGGCCCCACCCTTGCACCGCTACACAAGGAGGGTGGGTGAAATTTTTTTTCCAGAAATCCTTATGCACAGTGAGGCAGGCATGAAGGTTTGCAAGGGGAGGTGGTGTGCAGCTGGTCTGGCCGCAGAAGTCCCAGAGAAGATGGGTAAATCTCCATGCACGGAGGATTTCTTTCTCAGGAAAAGACAGGAAGAAAAAGGCAAGAATTAGCCACAGCTCAGTCCAGTGGTTTGCCCCAGGCATCCCCAAGCCATGGGGGGAGAACACAAGGGTCCTGAGAGACGGGCAGGGCTGTTGCAGCCAAGGGTTGCACAGCGAGTTGCCAATTAGTATACAACAACTACAACTGTCATTTTTTGTCTCTAGTTCCCCCAAGTAAAACAGACATTTACAGTATGCCTAAAATAGCAGTATGTTTACAAGAGACACTTCGTGATTGCAAATAAAGAGTATCCTTGGCAACATTTATTTCCTATTCTTAGCAATCGGTTGCTGAAACCTACCCTAGAGTGTGCAATGTCTGATATTCCCCTGCCACATCCATTGCAACCTTGGCAGAAGTAAATTGGACCAAGGCAATACTCCTGGCCATGCTTTTAGTACAATTCCTTTCTTTCCACTACAGAACCCTGACATGGTCCTGCCCTAACCTTTCTTTGAGTCAGTTGTCCTGCTGGGGGAGTTAAACAGTGAAAAAAGGTTTCTGCACTTGCTTGAATTCAGCAGAGAGCAGCTAATGAGCCCTCCTGATCCTCTGTGCCACCAGGGTGTGTGGACATGGCAGCAGCAGCAGCTCTGCCTAAGTCGTGGGGACCCACATCTGCCCTGCACTCAGGGCCCCATCCCAGGCTGTGTGGTGGGATGGGCGACCGGGGGTCCCTGGTGTCCAACATGGCCTGCATGGTCCTGCATGCACCCTGCAGAGGGGTCAGCTCCCCTCACCCTGGGGATGCACATCTGGCTGCCTCCCCAGGTGCGCACACATCTGCCTCGGCTTCCGCATGTTGTCACCACCCTAGGGCAACTCAAATTGCCTGGGCAATATCTGCTGTGCTGTAGAGCAGGCCTGCCTTATGCATATTTTTTGTAATGATATTATGATATACTGTTCATCTTTCAGACTTTTTATTTTTGCACTGTCTTATGCTCATAAGACAAATATATGATACTCCCTACCAACTAGATGATTAATGTTTGGCTCAAGAGTAGCCTATAAATTGGTTTTGGATGCTTGCAGGGAACTGCTGTAAAAATGTTTCTAGATAGCTGGGATATTCTGGAAACTTAGTTGGAATGTTTTGGAAACTTAGGGTTTTGGTTGTCAAGATACATTAAAATTGACTGTGACAGCGTTTTCTGCATTTCCTTAATGTCTTTGAGTTTTTATTGCCATTCTGCTTTTTAGAAGTTTTAAACTAATACACCTAAATCTCCACCACCCAATTTTTATCACAGATGGAAAGAAAAAAGCAAACTTTCCTGTGTTTTCAGTACCTGATCAGTTTGTCAGCTTGACTCAATGACTAGAATAACTCCAAATGCAGAAAAAAAAACCCCTTCTCTACACCTGTGGAGAAGCTACAGCTGGCAAAAGTAAACATTTTTCCAGGTGTTCAGTCACTGATTTCCTGCTTCTGAATGGTGGGACTCCCTTAAAATTTCAAGAATAAATATGCTTAACGAAAGTATTATTTTTAATTTAACATGAAACGGTCTCAAGTTATTACAGTAATCTTAAGTCTTCATATAGGTTAACTTAATTTCAAAGTTAAATTTAAATTATTTAAATATTTAATTAAGTCAGTTTTAGCAATGCTTAAATACAGACCTGTGGAGAGTCTCTGGCTGTGTGCTGTGAACAAGCCAGGGCTTGATGCGGCTGTGCTACACGGAAGGATTTCCCTGAGACACCAGAGACAAAAGGAAAGTAAACAGAAGCTGCTCTGCCCTCGACCCAGGCTGCAGGAGGGGCGTTGCCGCTGCGCATGAACAGTCTGTGAACAGTGCCCTGCAGCCAATCACCATAGTGGGGGGGGATGAGTGACTGTGAGTGTAACCAATTGTAGCCTGCACTTGCCGCATGGCCTTTTGGTATAGAGTATATAAGGCTTGGAAAAACGTGGTCTCGGGGACATTGCTATTCAGTGTTGTTTAAGAGTTCATTAAAGAGTACGGATGGTAAATTCACATTGAATTAGACTCCTTACTCTCGCCCGGCCCGCCCGTTCGATCAAAGAGCTTATGCCGGCGTCTGGATTCGTCGAATTTGCTACCACTACATTTGGTAGCAGAGGATGGTTCGTTAGCAAAGCATAACGCTCCGGATCTACATATGGTAGCAGAAGGATGGATCGTTAGCAAAGCATAACGCTCCGGATCGAAATTACTGCGGTGAGCAGCGTTCATAAAAACGGAGCCAAGCCGGGGTGTGGGATAGTGTGCTTAGTCCGATATCAAAAGACGGGCACCAGTCGAGCTGGCCACTCGCATCCTACGGTTAAGACCGCGCTGATAAGATAATGGATATTGAAACAGCCGCGGCACTGCTGACGACTATTCTCTCTAAGAGAGGTATTGAATCGTCACAGGAAAAGCTAATCACATTGATTTTTTTAGCTCAGAAGTGGGGACACTTTGGAGAAGTTCCACTTTTGTTTTCCCCAACGGAATGGAGATCAGTGGGGGACACTATGTGGGACAAAACTATCAGAGGGGAAGAAGAGAAAGAAATTAAATCTGTGAGAGAATTGTGGAAAACCGTATTAGAATCATTAGAAGTTATGAAATCGGAACAACGTGCCGCCCTAAGAGCCGCGGAGGCGCTTGTCCAAGAACAAACCTGGACTGATAAAACTTGTCGTCCAAAAGAAAAGAGGGGCCTGTGGGCTACTCTGTGGGGTCTGCCTGCCGTTCGGGGTGGTCGCGGGGTCCCGGCTCAGCCAATACTTTCACAATCCGATCTGCAACGCGGATTAGAAACTGCGCGGCTCGTAAACAAAGAACCGGAAGTTTCCCCCTCCGAGTCTCTGGGGCAATGTGCCAAGAAGGCGGAAGTGCAACTAGTCGACTGTCCGGATGTGGGAGGCCCTGAGTGCCGCCCTCCTCCTACCGCTCCGCCTCTGCCCTGCCCCGAGCCGGACGCCCCCCCTCCCTCCGAGAAAAGCGTGGAGGCCGGGCCGGCGCCGTCGCCGGGGCCGGGGCCGCCTCAAACTTTGCCTCCGCAAGCACCCGCGGAAGTTTTTTGTGAGCCTCCTCCTACATCATTGGGCTCACCCCAAGCAGTAGAGCAGTTACTGCAAGTCATTACCAACAAGCTTGAACAACTTAACTTAAGAGTGTCAAATGTAGAGAAAAATAAGGAACAAATTGAGTTTCAAAAACCAGCTTGCCCTTCACAAACAATGCAATCAAAGGTGCCTATAGACTCTACTGACCAGCCGCAGCCCCGACGTAGCAGATGGTCAGGGGTCATCAAAGATGCCATCCTAGAAGGTGATTGGTCTCCAGCAAAATTAGCCCTACCGGTAATTCAAAATATGAACACTCAGACAGCGGTATGGGAACCACACGATTGGAAAATTTTGCAACAAGCAAAACAAACAACCACAAGCTGTGGTATACGTTCAGCAGCTACCAGACACAAAGAACATCTCCGAACCTGTATCACAATCAGCGACACAACCGTGAACCAGGCTTCTTTCACCTCAACAAGCCAAGCACCGCAGGAAGCCTCGGAGTTGATGTGGAGACAGCAGTAGATATAACATTGACCAATACTGCAATTCATAGAATACCAACTAATGCTAAAGGACCTTTATTTCGACAAGATAGTCTCATTGGAGGCCTATTGATTGGCCGTTCTTCTGCTAGTATCAAAGGTCTTATAGTAATACCAGGTATAATTGATGCAGATTTCACAGGAACTGTTCAAATCCTGGCCTACACTCTGCATCCGCCAATTTTTATTCCTTCTGGGAGTAGAATAGCTCAGGTAGTAGCACTGGAAAACTGCCTACCAATGCTTCCAGGAGTTCCTCCAGCATCCTCAACAGAAAGGCGTGATAAAGGATTTGGATCGACAGGTCCTGCAGTTTGCTTCACCTCATCAATGACTCAGCGTCCCATGTTACGTGTGCAACTATTTCAATCTGATTCTACTGTTGTTGTAGATGTAAATGCAATGCTTGATACTGGAGCTGATGTCTCCATCATTAGTCAATTCAAATGGCCACGAAATTGGAAACTTCAAAAATCAATCTCTTCCACTGTAGCTGGAGTAGGGGGTCAAACTACTCCAAATATAAGTGTTGATCCCATTTCGATTAGTTTCCCTGAAGGTCAATGTGTTACCCTTAGGGTGTATGTAATGGAATTGCCAAGCAGCCTTGAGGCGCTTATTGGCCGTGACGTCTTGGGGCAACTTGGTGCTGTGTTAACTACTTCACCTTTTCCTTAGTGGTCACTGGAAAGCAGTTGCCCAACCCTCCATTGACCTGGTTAACAGATAGCCCAGTTTGGGTTGACCAGTGGCCATTAACAGAAGAGCGACTGCAAAAGGCACGTGAATTAGTAGAAGAGCAATTAGTTGCAGGCCATATCAAGCCTTCTACTAGTCCATGGAATACCCCAATTTTTGTAATACCAAAAAAGAGTGGAAAGTGGCGATTATTACATGACTTGCGAAAGGTAAATGATCAAATGCAAGCCATGGGTGCTTTACAACCTGGATTACCATCACCTGTAATGTTACCAGAAAATTGGCATATTCTAATTATAGATTTAAAGGATTGTTTCTTTACCATTCCTTTACATGAACAAGATACACAGCGTTTTGCATTTACACTGCCTTCAGTAAACAAAGCGGAACCAGCTAAAAGGTATGAGTGGGTAGTGCTACCGCAAGGTATGAAAAATTCTCCTACACTGTGCCAAATGTGTGTTGCATGGGCACTTCAACCTATTCGTGCATCATGGAAACAAACAATTATTTATCATTATATGGATGATATTCTGTTCTGTCAACAAGCTGAGTTCACAGAAAGTTCCATAGTCCAAATTACAATCAAACTCAAAGAAAAGGGGTTGGTTATAGCTCCAGAGAAAGTTCAAAAGTCTGCACCTTGGAAATACCTTGGTTGGTCCATTTGTGATGCACAGATTCGTCCACAAAAAATTGAATTACATACTGATTTACAAACATTAAATGATGTCCAAAAATTGTTAGGGGACATACAATGGATTAGAAATTGCGTAGGCATTACTAACAATGATATAGCACCTCTTACTTCACTTCTAAAAGGAGGTGATCCAGCTAAGAAAATAAGCTTAGAGTCCGTGCATCTCAAATGTCTTTCTGATATTATACAAAAAGTACAGACAAATTGGTCTAGCCGAAGACTTTCTGATCGACCAATTTCCCTCCTTATTAGCAATCTAGAACATCCGTGTGCAATCATCTGCCAGTGGCAAAACAAAAACGGGGAATTCCCCATAGATGTTGCTACAGATTCTTCCTTTTGTGCCACTGTCAGATTGAAAACAGAAAATGATTTGCGATTATTAGAGTGGATTTTTCTCAGTGTCCAACCAAAATTCAGTATTCAAACGAGACCAGAAGCAATTGGAGAATTGATTCGAAAAGGAAGATCTCGAATATTAGAAATTAGCGGTCAGGAACCAGATGACATCAGTATTCCGATAAATGGAGCCGATTTAGAATGGTGGCTGAGACATTCGATGCCTATACAGAATGCATTATTAGGATTTATAGGCAAGGTACATTCACGACAACCAAAAGGTAAACTATGGCAATTCCTTAGAACAAATCAGTGGTTAGAGAGAAGCAAAGTAAAAGCAAAACCTGTTGAAGGCCTTACAGTATATACAGATGCAGGAAAATGAAGACACCAGGCAGCATGTGTCTGGCAAGAGAATAGTCAATGGATACAGCATTTAATTGAAGGTTCAAAAGAGGATTCATTGCAGACTTTAGAGCTCACGGCAGTAATATGGGCCTTAAATAATTGGCTGAAATCTGCTTTAAATGTTGTCACAGATTCTTTGTATGTAGCAGGTGTAATACCCAGAATGGAAAATGCCCTGTTAAGACAATTGAATAATCCTCGATTAGGAAAATTGTTTGTACAATTGAGAGCTATTTTAAATCAAAGAAAAGAACCCTGCTGTGTGATTCACATCCGCAGTCATCAATGGAATCTTGGTCTAGGTGAAGGAAATCAAATTGCAGATAGTTTAGTAAGTTCAGTACAGCACATGCCTCCAACAGATAAATTCCAACAAGCGAGACAAAGTCATGAGAGCTTTCATCAGAATGCCAGAGGTCTCCAAAGACAATTCGATTTGACTTTAAATGAAGCAAGAAGTATTGTACAGGCATGTCCTCAGTGTGGAAGCCAGATGTTAGGTATAGGAATCGGTGTCAATCCTCGAGGTTTAAAAGCCTTAGAAGTATGGCAAATGGATGTGACACATGTGCCAGAATTTGGAAGACTTAAATATGTGCATGTCACAATTGATACTTTTTCAAAAATGATATGGGCTACTGCTTTACCAGGAGAAAAAGCACTACATGTATGTAAACATCTTACAGCTTGTTTTGCTGTAATGGGTGTCCCAGAAAAGATTAAGACAGACAATGGCCCTGCCTATGTTAGCCAGAAAGTTAGAACTTTTCTAATGAAATGGGGAGTGAAACACGTTACAGGTATACCTCATTCCCCAACAGGCCAAGGAATCATCGAGAGAGCACATCAAATGATTAAAGGGTATTTGAGCAAACAGAAGCAGGAAGAGTTAGATTGTCAACAGCGTTTAGCAAAGGTGTTGTTTACCTTGAATTATTTATGTCTAACTGGAGACCATGAGGAGCCTCCTGTGATCATTCATCATTATCAGATCAGACTAGGAAGGAAAAACACTTTACCGGAATTCATGGTGAGATATCGTGATCCCACCACTGGATTGTGGAAGGGACCAGTACCTGTTATTTTTAATGGTAGAGGGTATATGTGTCTCTCCACAGATCAAGGTCCATTGTGGGTTCCAAGCCGAGCAGTAAAGCCGGAGTTGAAACAAACTCAACCAAGTCAACTCCCTGCAGCAGAACCCTCGGAGGTCACAGAGTGAGGTGTAACCTTTGCATTGATTTAGCTGTGACATGTATGCGTACTATGGTTATATAAGTAGATCTTTAAACACCACTACCTCTTGAGTAAGTTTATCAACACCCAGCACATCGTTTGTTATAAGCTGAGTATCTTTAAACCAAAGTTCTTGGAATTTGTTTAATCAATCCATTGCGATATTTAAATGGCAATGGAATACCTCAGGTTTATTGCAAAGTGCACTGTTTACGTTGATTGTTATTGTTATTTATATGTTATGTATAAGTTGTTTTTTATCACATATCAAAAAAGGATTAGAACACACAGCTAATCAATCCTGGCTTGTCCAAAAAGAAAAAAAAAAAAAAAAGGAGGAATTGTGGAGAGTCTCTGGCTGTGTGCTGTGAACAAGCCAGGGCTTGATGCGGCTGTGCTACACGGAAGGATTTCCCTGAGACACCAGAGACAAAAGGAAAGTAAACAGAAGCTGCTCTGCCCTCGACCCAGGCTGCAGGAGGGGCGTTGCCGCTGCGCATGAACAGTCTGTGAACAGTGCCCTGCAGCCAATCACCATAGTGGGGGGGGATGAGTGACTGTGAGTGTAACCAATTGTAGCCTGCACTTGCCGCATGGCCTTTTGGTATAGAGTATATAAGGCTTGGAAAAACGTGGTCTCGGGGACATTGATATTCAGTGTTGTTTAAGAGTTCATTAAAGAGTACGGATGGTAAATTCACATTGAATTAGACTCCTTACTCTCGCCCGGCCCGCCCGTTCGATCAAAGAGCTTATGCCGGCGTCTGGATTCGTCGAATTTGCTACCACCACACAGACCATTTCATTATTATTTCTGAGTACTAATTTTTGCATCCTTTGTAGAAAAAGTTGATTAGCAGTTTCCAACTACCAAATTGTATTGACAGAGTAACAGTGTGGTCAAGTGTTATTTTTAATGTAAGAAGAGCAAAACCTGTGATAACCAAATAAATATGATGTGATCAGAAGTTGGAAAGGTTGTGCCCAGTAGGCAATTTTTTCCAGGCTTGACTGGCTTTATTCAAAACATTTGAGCCTCCCATTTTCAGGAAAATGGTCCAAAGGAGGGCACAAAAATGACCAGAGGGCTGGAACACCTCTCCTGTGAGGACAGGCTGAGAGAGTTGGGGTTGTTCAGCCTGGAGAAGAGAAGGCTCCAGGGAGACCTTATTGCCACCTTTCAGTACTTGGAAGGGGCCTATGAAAAAGATGGGGACAGGCTTTTTGTCAGGGCCTGTTATAAAAGGACAAGAGATAGTTGTTTTAAACTAGAAGAGGGGAGGTTCAGGTTAGACGCAAGGAAGAAATTTTTTACTATGAGTGTGGTAAAGTACTGGAACATGTTGCCCAGAGAGATATGATGGAAACATTCCAGGCCAGGCTGGACGAGTCTCTGAGCAACCTGATCTCGGTGGAGATGTCCCTGGTCATGGCAGAGGACTTGGAGATCCCTTCCAACCCAAACTGTTCTATGATTCTATGAAAACAAAATGTTGCTCTCTCTGCGGAGAGGTCACACAGAATCTGTGATGTACCATGTTGCCACAAACAGAGCCCCAGAAACGGTGAGCATGGAGAAGGGAGGCCCTGAGACCATGTGTAGAGCTACTGTACAGCATTTCAGGTACAGCAGAATTTCGCTGTGCACCGAGCAGGTTAGCGGGGTCCCGAGGGTGAGTCACACCTCCTAGTTGGACCCCCCGCTCCCTGGAGCCTTGCACACCTCACCATCGCTCACACCCCATGCCCACTGGTGTGGCACTTCCGCGCACCAGTCCGCGGTGATTCCTTACAGATATTTACTTTTGCACATGGCATATAGAACATTAAAAGGGTTTTGAAAATCTCTCAGTTTTTCAACTTCTGAAGGATTATTAACTTCAAAGTCTGAAGAAATGTCGGCCTTCTATGTTTGGAAATGCCAGCAGCCTTTGCATATCCCCACCGCAATACCAAGCAACCCCCAGCAGAGAGGAACGATTACTGCCTCCATGGCATAAGGATGGCTTTTGATCTCCTAACATATTGGAAATTACTTAAAGGTAAGCCATCTGCTAGCTGAGGAACAAAAATAGATTACATCACACCCTGCTAGAAAGATTGTGTTAAATCCTGTGTATCAAGGCTTTTAATAATTCTAAATTAAGTCAGCTAATAGGATTAGGTGCACATTTTCCTTAGGCTTCTTTCACCAACTATTTACAAAAAAACTTTTTTTTTTTTTTTGAAGATCTGTAAAATTCAGGCATGTTCCATTGTGAATAAAAAGAGTTCTTTCAAAAATGAAACATTTCTTCAGATTGAAGTTGCTCTCCACAAACACATACAGCAGGAAAGCAGGTCGGTGTTTGTGGAGTGGGAGGAACTCAACCCCTTTATTTTTTATTAATATCATAATATTAACTGTAAATGTTGAATTTCTTTGCTAAAGTATTGCAACTACTTATATATGATGCAACCTGTCCATAAAAGATCATTCAAGAAACTTAAAAGGTTTTATTCTACTTTTTTTTAAAAGAAGTTTTTCACTTAAGGCTGGTGGTTCAGACCAGTTCTGTTTACACTTAGAAGAAACTTTGACCAGTATTTCTTGTGATTAGGAGAGCATAAATCTCACTATTTTGGCTTTGAAACTGTCCAGGAAAAGATGCTTATAAGACAATCCTCCCCTACTGCTTTCACTGGTGCATCCTTCTGGTTCCTGGCAATCTGTGAATCATGGACTACAATAGCTGGAACTTACATCCAAGACTTTGAGTTTGATAGCACTTAATGGACATTTTCTTCCACTAATTCATGCAATTATTTTGTAAGTTAATTTATAGTTTTGTCTTCTGTAACATACTTTAGTAATGAGTTTCACAATTTAAGTCTATGTTGTGTGGTAACCACTTCCTTCTGTAAAAAATTTTTGAACTCATAATTTTATAAGGGTGGCCATTTACTGACTACTTTTTTTGCCAGAATTAAAGAATTTGGAATCATATTTGTATTCAAGATAATTCAGTCATATCCTATTGGGAACTTGGTTTTTATACTTGTTGTCATTACTTCTTGTGAATTTATCAGTGAATAAATTTTCCTATCTCCTTATCAAAAACACATGAAAGAAAAAATAGTTGTAAAATTTTTTCTTTTGGCTGGTCTAAGATTTATTACTTAAGATTTTTTAATATGACAAAAGAAGGCATGCTCATTACCATCAAGAAATCCTCCTTAGCCAACAAATATTCATGTCCATACAGTGGGTTAGTAGTCAACATACTCAGCTGTGGTAAGTGGCATCTTCCTCTATGAGTAATTTATTTCATTTCAAAGCAAAGTATCCCTCCATAAAATAAGACTATAAGAACCTGGAAACATATCAGAACTAGACCCAGAATGTATGGCTTCTGAGCAATGCAAGAAACGCAAATATGAAGCAATTGTGGCCCCATACCACAAAATCTTGGGTAGAAATTTAGTGGGTTTCATTATCCCAGGCACAGTTACAGTCACCATGATTATTCTTGTGCTCAGGGTTAAGTGTGTATTTTTTTTCTACATGTGAACCCCAGAAGTCATTATTTTTGTTAGATTGGAGTTTGGAAAAATTAAGCCCCAACTAGTTGAGTATGGTTTCATACCTCTGGCTAGCACAAAAGAACTACTTTTCATTTCTGATGTCAAATACACCATCATGTAGATATTAGGACAAAAGCAAAGGGAAAGGTTGACAAGCAAGGGATTGTCCTAAAACAATAATAAGAATATCCCTGTATCTTCTGTGTCCTGGCAGTTCAGTATTTCTGGAAGTTCGGTTCAGTAGAACTGGGAAGGTTGACTGGTCAGGGGAAGTGAAGTGCTTTCTACTTCATTAGAATGGAAAGTGAAGTGTACTCGTAGTCCCAGGCCTGTCAGGATTCAAGAAGACACTGGACAACTTGCCCAGACACATGGTGTGAATTGTGGGGTTGTCATATGGAGGAACAGGAATTGGACTTGATCCTTGTGGGTGCCTTCCAAGTCAGGACATTCTACTGTTCTGTGAAGATGAGATATCCAATATCATATCTCATATTGACCAGAAAAATGTACAATTATCTTTGCATCAAGCAAAACACATACTGGATATTTGATTTGCGTGCAGTAGCACAAGCATGCATTGCATAGCTGAATATTATGTGTATATGCAAACTAAGTAGTATAGAAAGAGCTCAGGAACAAGCCTCATTACAACATGGACAATCTGCTGATCTTGGCCTTCAGACATCCTTTTGTGTCCTTTCAGTCCTTGCCTTTTCCAATGTGAAACTGCCAACAGTATCCCTCTAAAAGCTGAAAAGGAGAGGAGAACTGGCTTTGGAGCTCCTATACAAACCGTGATACTCACAACTTCCATCCACCAGATGCCTATCCCATGGAAAGGCTGAGAGTTCTCAAGCACCCTAGTTTGCAAACCCTGCAGTTTAGAACACATATAAACACTAAATAATTTAAAAATATAAATATGACCTTACAACTTCAGATCAAATGCCTGTAGCTCTGTTTTTTGCCTCCAGTAGTGGACATTAGCATGTATCCATGGAGAAATCAGAGCAAGGCAAGTCCGTATGATACTTTGCACTAAGCCTCACATCCAGATTCCAACTTTTTTCAGCTCCATTTTGCTATGTTGCATGCCCACTAGTTCTGGCACGGGAAGAGTTTGTGAAGAAACTGAGCTCTTGATACCATGAATGGTTTCATAGATCTAAACCTCTTTTCCAGACCTCATTGTCTAGAACCTGGTTTAGATCTCCTGCATCCATTTTGAGACAAGAACACAACTTTACAGAGTCTTACAACATTGGTAGATCTTGGCTCTATATAGTGGAGTAGTGATGCTTTCTGTCATAGTCCTTTCAAAAAAATTCTTAACATTTGACTTGCTTTATTGACCACTATTCAATATTTATATGAAGTTTTCAGAGTTACCCACCTTTACACCTATACGTCTCTCCTGGGTGTTGAAATCACCTCAGAGCCCACCATTTTCTAGATGAAGTCAGGATTTTCCCATGCACATCACCTTACATTTATCAACAGTGTATTTCCTTCGCCACTTTATTTCCCAGTTGCTTAGTGACATAAAGTACTTCACATTTGGCCCTTGTCCTTTGATGTTCTGGGTAACTAAGTATGATTAGCAAACTTGACCCCAATGCTCATCCCTTTTGCAGGGCATTTGAAATATATTGAACAGTCCCTGCACAATTCTTCTAGTGATTTCACTTCGACATGAAACTAAACATTTACTCCCACCCTCTGTTTCCTGTCTTTCATGCAGATATTCATCTAAACAAAAATTCCCCTTTAGGCCACAAATGTCTGGTTTTCTTAAAATCTTCACTGAGGAATTTTGTAAAAAGCTTTTTGGAAATCCAAGTAGACCGTACCTACCAGATCACTCTTATCTACACGGGTTTTTATTTTTCAAAGAACTCTGCATTTATAAAGCAATATTTCCACGGACAAAGTCATGGAGTAGTTCCAGATGTGCATTTTTTTTATTATTATTATTAAACACGCTACTGATGTGCCCTGTATAGATGTCAGTGTTACAGGCCTGCAGTTCCTCAGATCTTCCCTGGAATAATTTCTAAAAACTGACAACCCATTTGGCACTCTCCAGTCCTGCTGCTAAGGCAGTTCAGGCAAGAAATTACACACCCTCACTAATAATTCAGTTCTTGCATCCTTGCATTGTCCTAGAACAACTGGCTGAATAACATCTGCTCTTGGCATTTTTTTTTTACTGTTCAGTTGTCCATTTGTTCCTTTTCCTTTTCTGCAGTTATTTTAATTTCGAAGAGATACTCTACTCATTACACAACAAAAAATAATATACTCCTGAGTAGGAACGTCCTTAGTTTCTTCCATAGTGAACACTGATGCAAATAATTCATTTAACTTCTCTGAAGCGATCTTTTCCTTCTGTGTCATGATCATCAAGTAGTCCTGTAAAGTCCCTGGAAAGCCTACTGTTTAAAAAAACATTTTAAATAGTTTTTGCTGGCCTTACTGCATCTTTATATTCAAACTTCCAGAATTTACTGTTGTATGTTCTTTGTTTGGATATGACTTCAGGTTTTTAAAGGGTGCCCTCATGCTGTACAATGCAGTGTTTTTCCAGCTATGTTAATTGTTACACTCAACTGGAATTAGGTACAACCAGAGAATTCTTACAAAACCAGATTTTGCACACAAAATAGCTGAAAGAAGTAGCATTGGCTTTTTCCTCCCTTTCTGATTTTTCCAGAGTGGTCTCCATTCCTTGCTTTTCCTAAAATAATTCAGGCTTTCATCCATGCCCTAATCAACAGGCAGACAGCCCATTTTTGGGCAATACCCCTTTCCTCCTTTTCCTCACAGCATTTGTAAAATATTGCCTAGCTGGTGGAACATTTGTTTTGGAAGGGAAGTTTCATATTAGATCTCATCACCTGTGACTTTTTTTGGTTCATGTTTTATGACCACTGGATAACACACATAAGTAACTTTTAGTACAGAGGCAGGACTCAGCTGTCACCCTTACTCCGTGAGTGCCTGTTAAGCTGCAGAGCCATACTGACTGTCCTTATAGCTCAAAGAATCAATATAAAGTAGAACTTCAGGAAAAATGAATGCATTTTTGCTTTTCTTCAGTCCAAAAGACCCTGTAACTTGGTCTGTAGGGAACAAATTGGGAGATAGAGATTCAAACTCACCATGAACACAATGCGAACTCAGCCGCAATTTCCCAGCTTTAAACTGAATCATGTGGAGTTAGCAGACAGAAAGAGATATTAAAGTCATCTTTTACCCAGACACTCAGATTTGAGGGAAAGAATTTGAGTCCTCTGACAGAAAGAGTTTAAATGTTGGTGTTCAGAAGAGTGTCCAGGGTCTGAGGCTTTGCAGCAGAGTCTGGCCAGCTTTGGTGCACTCCCTCTGGAGTTTTATCAGTCTCCTCTGAGGTACTAAGGGAGGAACTGGACCTCGCATTCGAAAGTGTAAATTCTGTTATGCGGGTGCCTTTGAATTTGGGCCAAAGGGCTGAAGCAACAAGATTTATACGACTGACTGCTACATAGGTACTTAAATCCAATGTTTACTTATTACTGAGTCTCCACGAACTCCCACTCAATTGCCACCTACCATTTTAACCCATCCTTACTTTCAGAGCTTGTATCACCCAGCCTTAAACATTTGCAATGTAGATGTCTACATCTGAGTTAGTCATGCTCAGTTGCCCTTGTGCTCAGAGGAGAGAAAAGGGAGTTGCTGAGGAATGATTCATCTGACCCACTTTAGAGGTCTACAGTACATCCCGTGGACTACATAGTGAGCCCATGGTGACAGGCTCAGATGTACCTGCCAGCGCAGCAGGTGTTCGCATTTTGAGAGACAAATTGAAACCCCAGTATCAGAGCAGCTACGGATCATTTGTACACTCTGTACAGCCACAAACCACCTGTGCATAGCAAATGTGAGCTATTTTAAACCTCAAAGAAAAATCACATTGCACATTGATACAAGCTAGGAGCGAGCCTGTGAACAGTTACGATGGCCGACATGAAGGGAATTAGCAAGTTGTTCCCTGTGGTGTGTATGCAAAATGACCAAGGTCCTCCTGTGCTGGAGCTTCACAGGGACCTCCTCACCTCCAGGCCTCCCGGAGCTGCTGCACTAGACATGGCTGCATGTCCCCTAAAGATGCCAACACATCGGACACGCTCAGTGCTCTTCTTGGAGAGCCTGAATGTAAATGGATTCCTGAAAAGCTAAATGCCTAAAATTTAAGCACCAAAAGCTTTGGGTCCTGTTAGCCCTAAGTATAGTAAATTTCAGTATGAAAAGGTTCTATGTCTTCAATCTCTAGATGTGAGAATTTAGTGTTGAATCAATCCTAATTTGACCTCATAGCTCAATTTATCTAGTATTTCTTTCTCATCTGAAAAAAAATTGTGGTGAATATCATTTTAACAACAGGTCCTAGAATATTCTGACTTCAGTCTGAACTGCAGCGAGGCAAAATGGACTGGGTATCTAGTTAGAAATGGGACTTGGGGCCTTTACAACACTAGGTGAACTTACTGAAACTAAAGGAATAACTTGAGTGATCTGCAGTGCAAAAAAGCAAAAAAGTTGCACACGAAGCCATTCTTAGGCAGCAGGTTAGACATGGTGCAATATTTTATTTATGTGTTGTCATTAAAGACTTATAGAAATATTAATAACCCTTAATTATAAAGTTAAGAAGCAATAGTTCTCTGACCACTGGAAAACACTGGAAATGCTTATTAACTTGAAGTTAAAAAAGCTCAAATCTATACCAGTTGTAAAGTCATAGTTTAACAGCTTTTTTTTTGCACTTGTGTGAATAGCCTGGATTTACAATTAAGGTACCAGCACACCCAGAAATAACAGAATGAAAGGAGAAAACCTGAATGCTGGTATTCATCCTGATCTTAAACTAAATGAAAAATGTCTTTATTCTCCTACAGCTGGAAGTTAGTTGTAAGAAACATAGATTGCTAATGCCTTTAAATAATAAATTGACTTTCTTTTCTGAGCTACGTTTTGAAGTAGCCCTCTCAAATGATTCTTATCTTTGTTATACTTGACAAGCTCGAACAAGATCATGTCAGGCAGCTAGTGCCATATTCACTGCAGAAGAGAAACATACCCAATAGTGGTTTATGAGAGAAAAGGTTGTTATGTTTTATTTGTTATTTGATCTAATTCTTCACTGAGGGAGGAATTAATTTTTTTTAATGAAATTATTATTAATTGTATGTATCTACAGCTCTCTCTAGTGACAAAAAGTTCATAAAAACTGTAGCTCAGGACATTTAGTAGCAGTCTGTTATTCTTTAAGTAATAAAAATTACTTGTTTTTTCTCACTTTAATGGACTTATTTTACAAATCTACATATCTATGGCCAAAACATACTGTACTGACTCATTGCAAACTCAGTACTCCCAGTGATGTCAACGGAGATTGTGACCAAAAAAAACCTGCAAGATTTGGTCTCTAATCAGTAAATATTATTGGTTTTATAACTTGACGCTACAGTTCATTTTAAATTCTGTCGCAAACAATCTTCAACAAGGTCTTGTCCTGCACGGTGCTAAGTCCTGCTTATAGCCTGTGCTCAGCCTCTCATGACAGGGTCTATAGCCCATCTTATAAGGCTCTGGTGCCTGGAAATTACACCAAACTTTGCAAGAATAGAAGACTTCTATGAAGTGGATTCTCTCCTGGTCTGGAAACTACTGTTTGCAGTGGCATTAACTGGTGCTTTTGTTATTGATAGTATTTACCTTGAGAAGAGTCATAGATTTAGCTTCATTTTTTCATGCCCTGACAGAAAGCTAATCATTGCAGCCTCTCAAGAACATAACCAAAACTTAAAGTACTTGGTAGTGCTGTGGCCTTTTAAAAAATACTCTCTATGCAGTTCACTGTATATATATATATTCCTTTCATATCGGTTTGTGCACATCTATGTATCCTTCCAGAAGACTTGGCCAAACACACAGACTTTGTGTGGTGGGAGGATCACTGCACCCAAAGTAATGGATATTCCACAGCTTTTACATGGATGTGTCAGTGCTACCCCTGTTTAGGTTCGTTTGCTTTAGGATGCTTTTCTTTTTTTGCCCCAAGACAAAACAGCATGCAAACTGCTGATGCTCCCATGCCTTTTGACCTTGCCAAGCTTTGTTGGAGCATCTTATCTTTATACAATACCCACAAGCATGCATAGGACACTAGAATCAGTGTACCAGAAACTCAGTGCAGTCTTGAGTCACAGTACCATAGGCTAAGAAGATGTGACATATATTTCCATATCAAAACAAGAAAAACCTTTCTTTCCCCTCTTCACTGATGCATAACATCCCAAAAGGCAAGAATGGCCTTCAGCTAACACAGATCAATTTTCTTTCAGCTTCAATCACCATTTAATTACTGTTGACTTCTTTAACCTTTTTCTCTTCCTTTATGGATTAGATTCCTTTCTACTCTATTGCCATTTACTTTCTCTGTGACATAATCAAACTTAAAATGCTACGATAAAATTTCTCAGTTTTCTTCTTCCTTCTTACTCTTTATGTTCAATTTACTTCAAAAAACTCCAAATCATTTCTTGAGGAGAAAAGTATTTTTAATGAATTGACTTTTAACTTTATCTTTCCCCAGTATCTAGACATCATTTGCTTTAAGCAAGTAATTGCTCAAATGGCCAGATGGCAAGCTGGATAAAAGCACTAGTTTTCCACCGCTTAACATTTCAGGAGAAAAACAGCTGCACGGCAATATATTTTGGATGCAATGAGTTTTGTTGACTCAGCTTCATTTGCAGCAGATACTCCACATTTCACTAACTCTGAGCCAGGTAAAATAGTACAGCTAGCACAGAAAGGAGGTGGTTTCTCTACTAATGGCTTTAAAACAAGCAGAGCATTAGGCAGCAATCCTCCCAGCCAAATCAGATCACTCGCTCTTTGTCACTTATTCCTTTGCTGGATCAAATCCACACAGGCATGTGTCACTGAGCATGAACTGGTATAAGTCAGGACAAAATGTGGTCCTCTACATCTTTCAAATCAGTCTATTTGAAACCCCTTTAACTGGACATACAATGAACACAATCTGTTTTCTAGCACCCAAAATTTTTTAGGACTCAGAACTGCACGTGTAACCACATCTTGGTGGAGATGCAAATACCTTATATCACCTCTACAGAACAGTGGTAACACCAAGGAGTTACGCACTGAGTTGTGGAGCAGAACTGCTTTTAAATTTTGTTAATTTTAGGGACCAAAGAGAGGAGCAGGTCTTTAATTACTACCATCATGGTGTAACTGCTTGGTAATCTGTTACCATAGATTCCCTTTTGAGATCTCATTTTTTCAAAACATTTTTTCCTTGAACTTCTAATCAACCTGGGGCAACTGAGCTCCAGGAACTACAGAGCAGAAGATTTTAGAGGAGAAGTGAGGGTGGTCTGAGTTATGTGGCATTGTTGGAAGCAACTTTGATCCTTATGCGCCCTTTTGACATCACAGTTAACAGATAGCTTTATCAAAATAGCTTTATCTCATGGGATCTCAGCACCCATGTCCATCCAATCTATTTCTTTGGGTTTTTGGTACATCCCTTGTGTGGGATGTTGTGAGTATTTGTGTCTCCTTCTTATACATCCAATTGGTAAGAATAAGGTCAATCCTTGAGGGCAAAACAGTATATAGAAAAATACTGATTCTTATTTATGTTATAGTACATGCTACTTATCTCCTCTTTTATAAACATTAAACAATTAAGTGTCTTTTTATGTTAATTATATACTACTGCACAGTGGTAGGTAGTTATTAATTCACTGGAGAAATGCAGTTTATTTTTGATTCGGTTACAGTAAAGTAAATGAAGAAAAAAATTTTAAAATAACCATGCTGAAGGGAGAGCATGGAGAATAAAAATAAAACACATGGAATATGATAAGAAAACACAAAGTATAGTACTTTTAGGTAACGGTCTTGTTTTGTGTTGGTGTGTCTTTCTGCACTCTATATAGCACTATATAGCACTATAATGTACACTTAAGTATACATATATATTTTTATAGTGGATGATGTAGTTTTCACTTCCTCTAGAGTGAGAATAAGTTTACTCTGAAGCACTGTGACTTGCCTGGTTTAGTAACTGGTAACTGTGATATGGCTGGTTTTAATGATCTGGAAAACGCTACGCACGGTCCATGACATCCTATATTAAGACCATTATTTTCAAATATAAATCATGTCTATGAACATAAGACATTAAGGCAGAACATACATATCTAAGTTTAAGAATATCAATAAAATGATCTGCCTGTAATACATCTAGACATGATAGAATGGCCTTTAAAAAATACATCAATTTTAGTTAAAACAGTTGGAATTTATTGTGTTGGCTTATAGAATTTACACATTCCTTCAGCAAGCCATTTATTTATATAACTCAGTTATCCTATCCACCACTGTAAAAAGCATAGTAAATCAGATCTTCTGCCATTCCATTTCATTCCTTCGTCTCATACATATTTCAGCACAAACTGGAAAGGATATCTATTGCCCATATATTTTAGAAATAATTTTAAAGTGTGATTTCTTAGATTAACATTGGAAAATGCTAAATAACTTTCTCTCAGTCTGGAAGGATTTTGTCCTCAGTGTGTCTGGTTTTAATGCCTGTAAATATACAGTGCTCTTTTATACTACAGCACCTGCTTGGAATCAGCAAGCAATTATCCTAAATTCTGGAATTCCTACAAGTTTTTTAGTACTTTTGTATAAATTAACAGGTTTATCTTTCAGCTAAAATGCTCTTTCTACAGTTTTAAACAATTTAAAAAAATGTGAAATCTTCAAAACTAAACATTTTAAATGCAACAACACTTAATCAAAGCTCAGAATTTTGAGGAAAAATCAGGAATGAGCTAAAGCAAATGACTGGATCTTCCTGTGTTTATATAGCTTATAAAATGAACAAAAGTTCAAAAAACACTACTAATTTCAAAGATGATTAATACAAAGTTTAATAGTGCAAATTATGTCTCTGCATGATGCATTCAGTCCTCTGGTAAAGACCAGGCAGTTATTGCAGTGTAATTGGACAGTAAATGTAATTTATATCCCAGCTATTAATATTTACAATGTAAATGACCGGAAAGCATTTTATCTGAGGCATGCAATATTTATTTCTGATTTTTAATGGTCACTTTATCCAAGCAGGATCCAAGAATCCCATGTGAATATGAAATCTAACCTTTTATGGTAAGAGAAAATGTAAGTATACTCTGAAAGCTGAAGATTTTGTGGAGTAGTATTGTCAACGGAACAAATTCTGCAGCATCATAGTGCATATTTTACCATTCTCTTTATATCCAGAAAAGACCCCTGCACATAATGGGCTGCTACTAGAAAACGACAGTGACTGTTCCATGGAAAGAATGAATTTACTGTGCATTTGTGACATCCCTGAGCCCTGGGCTGTGCACGTTCACCCTTGCCATGAGTACACAAGGCTCTACAATTCCCGCTCCTTATGCTTCACACCAGGGTAGATCAGAAGAAAGAGACAGCTTCCTCCAGGTGACCTCTAGCCATGTCTTTCTCTATAGTTGGTAAAAAGTGATAGCAGCCACCCAAAGAACGCAGCGTGGAGCAACCTGGGGTGGTCCAAGCATGGGCCTTCCTGCCAGGAGGGGACCACCACCACTCCTTGTTACACAGGCTCAGGAGCAGGGCTGGCCTGGAGAAAACCTGGGGCTGCCCTGTGGTTCTAAACCAGGGCAAATACACAGAAACTTCACAGTGGGTATCTTTTAATTGCAAACAGCATGTGCACCATATTTACCTAAACTTTCAAAAGAGTTCTTGAGAGCCATAATGAGTCCTGACTGTTGCCACTGCCTGCTTCTTTGGCCCTATACCCTTCTGCATATTACCTCTACCATTTTGTATATTAGCCCATTAAAAAAAAAAAAATTAAAAAAAAATAAAAAAGTCGATGTGCTCAGTTCAGTCCAGATAACTCAGGGAGAACTAAAACCCAGGATATGAAATAACTGAAAATGAAAAAGGAGAGATATAACTTTGAACCTGAAATTTATTTTACTGTTTTCTCCTCTCTACAATTGAAGACTCAATTATTTTGTGATTAGGCAGTTTCTTTTTTCTAATCACCAATATAATTATTTGAATTGAAAAAGAACTGGTGTTAGTCACATTAGTTAGGTAGTAATTCTCAACTGAAGGAATTAAAATATGCCAATTAAGGGTGAAAAATGTGTGGAAAAATTCCTTTTAACATTTGATTATCAAGATGGCAGAGATTGTTAAGGAAAGATCATATTCTTTATGAATATCATGTATTTCTAAATTATTTTTTACTGTTATTCAAGGTATAGGAAAATATTCTCGTCCTACAGAAACCATGCCATACTATGTATTAATAAGTGAAAACTAATAAACATTTTGCCAAAATACAAACCCAGTAAGATGCAGCTAGTATTGATTCTTATGCTCCAAGTCGTTACATGTCCAGAAGTACCGTTTTTCTGCCTCCAAGTTATTTCTTCCTCCTGCTAGAGTATTTATACACTTAGACAATATTTTTGGATTCCGAGTATATTCTTTACAGCCCACTGTCCTAACTCAGAACATTCACAGAAAAAGACGTTCATATATTGCTCTCTAGATCTTTTGCATCATCTGTATCAGATACAATCTCATTTTGCGGTTTTCTTCAGCTCATTCTAGTGCTGCCTCTCTTCCTAACCACTCCTGAAGCTTTTCAAAAAGTAATAAAATACACAATCAAAATATCTTTGTTTTCTATGTTGTGCTTTATAATACAGACATCCATGCAGTTCTTTGATATTACTCTGTTTTAGTGAAAAGAGAATGAAAATTGAGCTATCATGCTTCCATGAACACATCCTCTTATCTCCTCTTCTGGGGCACTGGTGCACAAATGTCTTTGGAAACCTATGTCCCATAGCTGGAAATCACCTTCATATCTCATTTGTAAAATATGACGCACTCCAGTTTGGGATGCTATATTTATTTTAGCCATTGACTAGATTTTACAGTATACTGAAGAAGCAATATATAACAGTGTTTTCAGTGAGGGGGAGCTTTGGGTAACAACACCTGACAAACCTCTTTTGATGCTACATACTAATTGAGTTGAAAACCAGCACATTATTCATGAACAAAGAAGTAGCGGATCTGTACTCAAAGAAAAGGATCAAGGGGGTGGGAGAACAGGGTGAACAGGGAGGGAGAAAATACAAAAAGACACCTGTTCTGATTAATTCAATGAGTAGTGTCAGCACAGTCCTAATACAAGGACGAATAAAAAATGTAATGAACACACCTCAAACTACAGTCACCATGGAAAAAAGGGATGAAATAGTGCCATTCTGGTTGATGTAGCCCAAGGTATGGGAAGTTGTTGCACTCACAAATGAGAACTGATATACTGCACTGAGCATGAAAGCAAAGATGTATAATCGGAAATACTCACATTGCCAAGTTCAGGCTTTGCGTGGAATCTATTTCCAGTAGTCACTAAAGATCAAATGCTTTTAAGTACGGGGCGATACACTGAGCTTCTCTTGTAACAGAAAATTAAACAGTTATTTCCTCTGCCCTGTGCACAAAGTGCAGAGGTCTTCATTGGTTGTGCAGGAAACGTCTGCTTCTCTGCATTGTAAAGCAGTACTAACTAACGGGCAGTGTCCTGGATGGAAATCCATAGCCATTTCATTAATGGATTACTCCTATGAGAGCTTACAAACTGTCATGTTTTTTCTTTCTGACTTTGAGGCAAATGATTAACAAAAGGAGGATATACACATTTTTGAGGCATGGCATGAAGCTAGAGAAGAAAGCAAAATGATAGAATAATAAATCTCTTAACCATACACAGAATAGGTATTACATATACCCTTTTGTATGTGCAGAAAAGATAGCTTATCCACAGCTATAATTGTGAACAAAAACCCCATCATGTCTATGTAAACGAAGACAGAAACTATTGTCCTGTGAATCCAAATTTAACTTTTGAGACTGCTGGAGTTTCTGCTTGAGCTGAGTAGGAAGGAACAAATTACAAAATGCAACTAGCTCAGTAGTCCACATGGGATTTCAGATAGATCAGCCAAAAACATTATATTGAACCTTTCATGGTCTCCACTTGGCACTCCTGACACCTTCCCATCCTCTGCCAGAATGGAGCCCCTGCATGTCGCACAAAAAACACAGTCACAGTGTAAAGTTTTTAATATGACAAAGATATACTTCTTCACTGAAATAGAAAGATGGTAGTTTATTTTCTTTGCATGTTATTTAAGGCTAGATGGGAAAAGGATAATATTTTCAGCTGGACTTTTAAAGTCTGCCTGCAAAATATGGCACGAAGTGCTTTTTGACAGATTAGTATGGATGAGTGTTTATATGTAATCTGTCATTTATTTGTACGAATCCATATTTAGCATGTAAATAGATACTTGTCACTGAACTCTGTTCCTATAATTAGTCAAACCAAAGCCCTTATGCACATTGTGCCAACCAGTGGTGCTCAAAAATCTGCCTTCAGTTTCTGTAATTCAAACCTATTTCTAAATAAATGTGGCACAGTTTTCCAAGAAGGTCACTCCCAGTAAAGATTGTGGTTGTGTTTGGGATCAAGTGGAATACTTGTTTTATAGTGCTGCATTTATTTCTTCTTTCTTTCTGTCAGCACACATATTCTCCTCTTGGACTGATTTCTCATAATTAAAAATATTTATTCTTTTTCTAACAAGATTTAATCACTACTTCTAACAGAACTTTAGCAGGACTTAGCATGATTCAACAAGATGTGTCAAGTCCAGCCATCAGAAAGAATTTCTGGACATGGATCTGGTGTGGAATATGTGATTGTTTAAACTTCAATTAGAGAAAAGGTGGGAGAAATCTATGTTTTCTCCTCTCAAAAATATATCTGTGTTAACTCTTATTCTGGCGTTGACATTGTATTTTCTTTGTAAGCAATGCCTTTTGCTTTTAAATATCATTTAATTGTGTGGCATATGCCAGATGTTACGTTGAGTCATCAGGATGCAAGTTCTGAGGACACTGAACAGCACACACAGAGTCTGTGAGATCTGATCCCTTGGAGTTCTCAGCTGACCGCTGTGGGATGCAATTTATCTCACCAGACCTTGGAGGTCTGACAACTGTATACAGCTAAGATAGGCATCATCCTACTGCTGAAGTCGATGAAGAGGGCATGAAAAAGAGCAATCATCTGCTCACATTCAAATAGTCAGGATGAACAATCTTCTGCAGGTGCACATTACGCTGGTTTGATTATAGCGATTTTTTTAAATGAGGATAACTATTAGACATCTGAAGTTAGAGTAGATGAAGTTTATCATGAGACAAAACCATTTAAATCTAAAAAATTGAGCTGGATAGTTCAAGGTTAGGGTTCTGCATCTGAAGAGTTGTAATCATTTCACACAAGAAGTAGCTGTGATTTTTGAATTGCAATTTTTTAATGACCACATTTGCCAGAGTGAAGCTGTATTCTTCACCTGACTTCTTCCTCAATCATTTTCTTTAACTTATTAAATAATATTAATACGTAAATAAAGCTACTGAAGTGCAAAAATTACCCAGAGGTGTTGATTCTGAACACTGACAGAGCCATTAACTTTAGTACCTCTGCAGCCGAGAGGTACGTGAAGTCAGAGACAGAGTGGGAACAGGACAGGAAAGTGAAAGAGATCTTCAAGGTCCCCACTTACCTCACTCAGGGCCAAAACATGAGAACGAGCTGCAGGCACGCCAATGCTGGTGAATTTAATATCCTGCCTCTCTACGTGTGGGAAGCAGACAGTGCCAGCAACAAGAGCTCGGGGAATTCTCACTGCGGGGAAATGGGACAGCAAGGGAGTAGGAAAAAAATAAAACCGGATGTTGGCTCTGGTTTAGAGAAAGATACTAAACGATCAGGATATAAGAAACTGATTAAAGAACCTTTTCTCTGTGGCTGTTGGTGGCTGTGATCTGTCATTACCGGTGGGGACTCAGCCCTCCCAACAGAGGTGTGGCTGGGTGAGCTCTGCAGGGAGGATGCAGCTTCGGTTTTCTCAAACTGCTTTTACTGCAGCTTTTCCATATGCCAGGGAATGCCAGGAACCCAGTGTAACACAGTGAAGTTAAGAGACCTTGATTTTTGCCTCTTTTCGTAAAAGGCTTAATTTTGCAGTACTGTGTAAAACAGAACTCCAGCTATCTGGAAGTACAGCTGTCTTTATCTGCCTTCAGTAGCACTTGCAAGCAACTTATAAGCAACTTAGTGCCTCATTATCAAACTTGAAGCCAGAAATTTATTTGCACAGGGACAGAATGATCATGCCCAATGTCAGGTGAAGGACATTTGCTTTCATTATTTTTCCCTTGTCTCTTGTATTATTCACATATTTCCTCTTCTTTAATGTCTTTCCCCTTGATTATTAATGTATGAAGAATGCTGGCTGCACCGTTCAGAACATGACAACACCTGAGAAACCCCAAAGAAGCCAAGCATTGCTATGTGTTATTTATAGGATTTCAGGCTTCTCTGTATTTCCCTCAATTGCCAGGATTTTATAATTAAGGAGAGAAAGACTACCAGCTCAGATTCAGATGGTGAAGGAAGCTCCAGAGCTCTGCATTTGACCTATTTATGCCAGAACACCTCTTTAATCACTAAAACATCCATGTTGTAGGGGGTCAGAGGATTCCTGTATTAACACACAAAGTCAGGGTATTGAATTTAATAATTTATTAATTGCTTTTGTGCATCACACCTAGTGCTTTTTTGGGGAGAAGGTAAAATATTTAGTGAATTAGAACAGTGTATTTGAGTTACTTAAACTCAGTACAAGCCTAATTAGGACTGGTTGAGGGACCTGGGGTTTTTTAGCCTGGAGAAAAGGAGGTGGAGAGGAGACCTTTCTCACTCTCTACAGCTACCTGTAAGGAGGGTATAGTGAGGAGGGTGTTGTTCTACTTTCCCAAGTAACAAGTGGTAAGATGAGAGGAAATGGCCTCAGGTTGTACGAGGGGAGGTTTAGATTGGATATTAGGAAAAATTTCTTCACTGAAAAGGTTGTCAGGCATTGGAACAGTCTGCCCAGGGAAGTGGTTGTGTCACCATCCCTAGAGGTGTTTTAAAGACATAGAGAGGAGGTTCGTAGGGACATGGTTTAGTGGTGGACTTGGCAGCATTAGGTTTAAAGTTGGACTTGAGGATCTTTAAGGCCTTTTTCAACCTAAATGATTCTGTGATTCTATGGTTAAAGACTGAAAGGGCAAAAAGATGAATGATTCATTTTGGATTTCAGTGTTTTAGAATTTGAACTGGTCCTTAGCACCAACAGCACAGAAACCCTGTTTTAGCTGTTGTCCATCACACCTCATGACTGGTGTGGGATTAGTACCAGGAAATAGTCCACAGAGGACTTAGAGTCAGGAGAATGTGATTGTCTTCACCATTTAGGCTTGAGGAAGTCAAACTCTGGACCTCCATTTTTTTGTTTTTGTTTGAGGTTTTTTTCTGTGTGAAAGTGAAGGACAGAAGGGAATTATCCATCTTACCACTGGAAAGTGTTTTGAAATCTTTGAATGAATAATGCTACGTGGGCAGCATTTAACCTCAGTTTGGACAGCCAGACAAAACACTGCACATCTCACAAGACCTTTCAGGGTCTTCCAGCTCAACAAATGCTCACAGCTTTCCATCTGTGGCTAGGAGCAATGACCTTTAGAGGGCTGAGCACTTTGCTAGGAAGGGCTTTTCCACAGGCATTTCCCCACTGTCTGAACCCAGCTGGCCATTATGAGAATAACTCGTTCCTTACTAGCTGCTGGAGAAGACCAGAGCAGCAGAGTGAGTGCAATTACTGCTCAGGGTTTGTCTGTTTTCCTGTCTTTAGTGACTGCAAAATGTCTTTTCTTATAGAATACCCATAATCCCTAAATAATTTTCATTTTGTGTTTACTAAGAAAACAGGAGTTCAACTTTTTATTAGCTCATAGCCCTCTGAAGCTAATTGTTTGGAAAATGTACTTATCTTTTATTTTTGATACTGCCATAAAAACTAGACGGAAGAATGTAGAATGTATATACAGGGCTGTGATTGCTGTCCAGTTTGTTTAAATTAGAGAAACTCTATATTTTATAGTTGTACAAATAACTTAGAATTGTTTGGGTTATGAAACTAAAGATAACGTGGAAGCTGCAAAAAGACACAACAAAAGAAAGAGTGATTAAAAAATACTTTTCAGTAGTATTTCATTTGCCTTAAAAGCAGAACTTGCTACCATTAGTGTAAAATAGTGCCAGATTTTACTTCTAGGGAGCCTTTGGAATCTTTCAGTTTGCTCACATTCTTAATTTTTCTCGTAATATTTTAAAATCACTTTTTTTTTTGAGAGGAGTTTATCTATTAAATACTTTCCAACAGCTTTTAATCCTAAGCAGAATTTGCATGCCAGTAATTTATAATGTTTACTTATTTTTCTATTTGCCTGAGTTTTCTATAAAGTAATTACAAACTAATTGCACCGTACTTATAGAAACTTGTCATTGAGCTGTGTAGTCATTTGCTTCAGCCTTATGGTTGTTCAGCTTTCCTAGGTTGGATGACTCTACTTCAAAAAAATGTTAAAGGCCCTAGATGATGAGCTCCAGCATGAAGACTGGAGGTGTCCTCTGAGTGGTGTCAAAAGTGACAGCAAACTCCAAAACGAACCTGGAAAGTTTCCACTTCACCAGATAAAGAACCTGTCCAACAACAGGTACGTGTTATGAAATATTTAATGGAATGGGGAGTAGGAGGCCCTTGGTACAGGCTTTTGGACGTTATAATTCCCTCTGTCTTCTTACCTCAGTGTAATAATTTTCCTCCTGTTACCATACTTGCCACCAGGACACTCTACCCACCATCCCATGCTGTCCAGATGGTACCTACAGCAGCTGATCAACTGGACACCAGTCAAACAGAGGGGAAAGTGATGCCTAAATGATGCAATGCAAAGGGGCACTGAAATGCAGTCAGTAACTCTGAAAGACAACTCCAGTGAGTCACCCAGCCTTCCCAGTGCAGGCAACACTAAGCTCAGTAATTCCAGATTTTTAGTTTCTTTTCTGTTACAAGGACCTGATTGCCTTGTTACTATTAGTAGTTCCCCTCTGAGCATACATATTTGAATTTGTCTTAGGATGACTGCAAATGTTGGCAAATTTCTGCTTAAGATCCCAACAGTAGGTGGTACATGGCATTAGTATTTACCCACTTCTATGTCCGTATGAGTGCATTTTCTCTTTTCCCAATGTCATGTCCCATTTGCATGATCAACTAACCTCTCTCTTCCATTGCCAGCCTATAGAAGGAGTCTGTGCTGTATCAGACACAACCTTGCATTTATATGATCGAATGTGTCCAAGGTCTGTTCACGTGACAGCATGCATGCCCTGCTTCTCAGAACTGAATTCTTCTCATTCTTTACCATTCGTTAGTCCATTCTATTTTGTGCGCCAAAATGATCACTGAAAATATGAAGCAAGACCCATCCTGAGACTAAGCTCTGAGAGACACATATGGCAGCTATTAATTCATACTTTCCTTGCAGCAGGATCCTTTGCCATCACCCTTTGAGACAGTTCACTATCTATTTCAGAATTCATCTACTATCTCCATGTTCATCTTAACTAATTGTTTTCCGTGTGGCATAATGTCAACTACATTGAGAAAACCAGATAAATGAGCTCTACTATAATTCTATTGTTAAAAATCCTTTTGGTTTAAAGAAAACCTATTACCTTGTCAAGGAAGGGCATCATTTTACTTCAGTGTGATCTATCTTTAGTAAACCTGTTTTGCACTTTGTGCTGCCTTCAGTGGGAGCAGCAAATGCAAAATGAAAAACGAAATCTTTGCTTCTTTGGAAAATATTAGATCTTTGTTCTTGTTATTATTATTACCCAAGGCATTTATTATGTTCTGTACTCTCAGATTTCATAACTTGAAGAATTTCAATTCAGTGATCCAGCTGATTATGCTCTCTCATATTTTGTGCTGTTCCTGACCTATTATCCCAGGAAAATGGATTAAGTAAAAGTACAACAAGATGGAATACAAATAATAGATGGTTTAGTACTCATGGAGCTTCTATATTTTGATTTGTAATGTCAGAAATAGTTAATGATCAATGACAATTACATTTCTAACCAGTTTGTATTTTCATTGTCACAATGAGTTAAAACAAGAAGGAAAGGCTATAGCAGAAAAGCAATGGAGTATTTTTTACCATGCCTGTTTGACCTGTAAGGTAATTTCACCCTCCTCAGGCTCACATACATGCAGATCCGTCCTTGTGGATGAAGGGAACACAACGAAGTTCCATGGGACCTGCAGGCAGTGTTGGCCCATGATCAGCAGAGTTCACTTGGTCCATGCAGCATCTTTGCAGCCCACGGTCACTCCCACATCACTGGGTCAAGCAGGAGGCACAGGCTGCCACAGCCCAGCCCTGCAGCACCACCAGGTTCCTAATGTGTTTCCCATGGGAAAATAATGAAATTCGCAAATGGGAAAAGAAGAGAGCAAAGAGATAATACGTGATGTGTGAGCTGAAAGGAGCTAACATTTCAGACTGACCTTTACAGGAAGATTTCCCTCTCTCTGTGCCACTAACTAGAAGATTAATGTGGTTAGTACGCACAACTGCTAACTGCCTGTGTATGCCATTGCGAGAATTAATAACTGTTTCGCAGTTGTTCAGTTACAATGAGAAAATTAGAACCAATTGGTATTTTTGAAACAGAAATTAATTGTACGCTTCAGTGAGACGACACTGATAAGTGACTGCTTCAGGCACTCAACTACTCATCTCTATTTATAGCTATATAGCTGAAGACGGAAAAAAAGGAAGGGGGTGGGAGAGAAAATAAATCCCCAGAGAATCACTATTAATTGCTTCTCAGTGTACTGACTCAACATATTCTTTACCAGAAGACAGCTTTTGACAATTTTATTTTTGTAGGATGCATCTCATGTAACTGTGTAAATCTACACTGCAGCTCTGAGCCAGCTGCCCTGTCTTGCACTGGTGGCCAGCAGAGAGCAAGGGGCACTGCTGGCTCCTGATGAGTTGTCCTGTTTCTGACACCAGCTTTAGGATGAGATGGATTGAGCCCTAGAGTAGCAATGGAGCACAGAGTGATTAGCACAGATTTAGCTCTGACCTATTTTGGATGTTTACACCTAAGCAAATGAGTCACACCCAGTACCTTTTGTTTCCTTAATTTTCCATTAAAAAGAGACTATCTTGCATGATCAAAGCCAATCTTTCTGTCAGTCCTTCCAAAGTGAGAGGTGTGCAGTAATGACTGACAAGATATAAGAAGTCATGAGTGCAAAGAGAGCTAAAAGTGGCTTTGTATAGGCAGGTGTTGCAGTGAACATAAGACAGCTCAGGTTGACAAATTCAGTTCAGCTCACTCAGGAATCTGTAAACACTGATATTGGCCCAAACTTCATCTGACTCTTACTGGCAGTGAAGTCTTGGAAAGGCATCAATGTGTTACTGGAAACCTCTTGAGAAGCATTTCAGTACTTTTGATTCAATTCCTAACCAGGAAGTGGAGAAGGAACAGGGGGAAAAAAAAAAATAAGTTTATAAACCCATTAAAGCATCTGCAACACCAGCTCTGATGCTGCCGGACAGAAATGAACTAAGTGTGTCTCTGGAGAGAGCAAGCAGGCTTGCCTTGCCTAGGCACACAGACACGTGCGAGAGAAGAAAGAGGGACAGCACAGATGCCATGAAAGGGGAGGTTGCATTGCTGTCCCACTTGTAAACACAGTAGTTTTTTTATGCTATGACAGGATGAGTGAACTGATAAAAGAGCACCAGAATTTTTCTCCCTTGCTTTTCTTTCCCTTTGGCCTATTTGGGCTCAAAGTCAGAAATCCTCAAAATATTCTGCGACCCACAAGCTGACAACTCAAGCCAGTGCAGACAGCACTGAAGTGCAGGCCGCGACTGCCCTGCAAGGCCAGTACCACAGCTGTGACCAGAGCTACCTCATGGAAACCTGCAGCCACTGCAGCAACAGGAGAGAGTGAGCAGGACACCAACAACCTGCTTATGAAGGACGTCTTGTGGGTTGCCGTGCTCAGGGTGGCACCAATTCAGGCTCACACAGTAACTGCCAGGTGGAGTGTGAGGACAGTGCTGCTGAATACAAGTCAAAGCAGCTGCAGAAACAAAGCCTCTTTCTGAAAATCAGCACAGAGATCAGTCCTAGTAATGGAAAACATTCTATAATAATAACAATGAAAGACTAAATTTGCAGGAATGATTCACCAAATTCCCAGCAGCAGGGATGACAAATGCACTTCACATGCTTTGAGAGATGGAGAGGATGAAAAGGTGGCTGGAGTATTTCTTGAATTCACTTCTCACCCTGTGGGTCTACAATTTTAACAAAACTAGTCTTTTTTTTTTTTTTTCCTCCTACATTCACCTAAGTATTATCTGCACAAGAATGTAAACAACGCTAAAAAAGTGGAATCTGGAAGAGGGTCAACTCTTGGAGAGTGCCTGCTTTCTGAAGACATCTATGTGCACACAGTCCTGCAGCTTACAACCTACAACTGTAGGATCACACCAGACATGAAGAGAATAACTTTTATGTCAGAGCAAAGAGCAAGCCAGTTATGTCTCCTAATGCTAGAAATATAATACGATGCTTCCCATGCCTTAAACTGCAATTCCTATCTGTATCTGTATAATGCCTTCCATAAAATTAATTGTGTTTTTCCATTGTTGTTGGAAATTATAAGTGTTGATAGTGTCCCTTTCCCCTTGCCTTGTTGCAATTCCCCATCTATAGCTTTTTCACTCATGCTCAGGCTTATACTAGGAAATGTTCCCCAGAAAGAGTTCACTGCTGAACCTGTATGTGTTGTGCCTAATAAAATGCTGAGGTGTGAAATGTCCGTCACAGGACAATGCTCTGATGAGATAGGATGGAATATTTTCTCCCAGCCCTCTTGGACAGCAGTAGGGAAAGTACGTCCTAACATCTTCTGGAACCTGTAACCTTAGGTAAGGCAGTGATTGCACAAGGAGGCAAATGAATGAGTTCACCATTTTCACAGGGCTCTATAATTGTTTTTATTGTTAAGGAATTCTGTAGTGTTCTAAACCTGTAATTTTGAAAAGATCAATCACATGAGGGAGTGCACTGTAGAAGGGGACTGAATGGAAACCAGATCACAATAAGAAATAAAAAAGGTGAGGTTAGTCTTGCTGCAGGACCCTTGACAGCAAATGTGTGTTGGTAGCCACAAACCCATGTCCAGTTCCTCATACTGCAGAGGTGGCTCATAGCACAACATGACCTTTCTCAGCAGTTGCTTTAGCAATGGCTTTGGGTACATCTTTATTCCTTCTTGAGGCACCTTGAACCCTTCTATTGTCTCCATGCTGGAGGAGATCCAGACATCTGCATGGCTTCAGGCACAAGCCACAGCACAGCATTGCTACAACTTGGGTCTTGCAGTGCAGCCTCCAGCTCCTGTCAGTGCAGGGAGGTTGATGGAGGGTGGAAGAGGCACTGTGCAGTGCCACTGCTCTGGGAGTACTGAGGGGTAACCAGAGGGACCCTGAGTTCAAAGCACTGCCACCAGCAAGCAGCTTCCTCAGCTGCAGAAAAGCACTCTCCCTGGTCATCAGCAGACATCACTGCACACTCTGGGGAAGAAAGACCACAGGAGATGTGGCTCAGCACGCTTAAACATGCCTACAGGACAGGTACTGCCTGGCAATGGCTGAGATCGGAATCGTGATTTATCTGGACTAAGAATGAAACTGCCATGCAAAGACGCTGTCCTGGACTGACCACCTGCTTATGAAAATTATTTAATGCAAACAATGCCGTTCCTTCAAAGAGAGAAAATGCTTTCTTCTCTCTGTTGTACCTTGAACTCTGTTCCCAACGCAGTGAAGGAGAAACAAAGTTTGCTGTTTTTCGGAAGATTATAATGACCTGACACAAGATGCCTTTCCTCAAGAAGCACTGTTCAAGAATCAGTCCAGCTCCAGGAAGATCATGAAGCTACATCTCTTTGCAATAGCTGAAGGGCCAGCACACACTTTCAAACACTTCAGTGTAGGGCACAGAATAGTCACGTCTCACAGGAAACACCATGAAAATCACAAAAACCTTTTCATCAACAGATGGAAAAAGCACAACTGACAGATTATGCCACATACCTTACAAGGTCAGACAGAATTTTTGGTACTGTTTTAACCTCTACTAAGCTACTGCAAGAGTGTGAGATGTGTTATTTGGTGCTGACCTGTAGAAATCTGATGTTACTGTAAACAACAGAAACTATCTCAGAGAGAAGAAAGTGAAATATTTTAATTAAGACTCAGAAAACTCCTGTTGATTATTATATGTAACCATAGTGCTAGTCAACATTAGGATCTATTTTTCACTTTTTGAAGACAGCTGTTTTTATTAACACAGGCATATGCAATAATAAATAACTGCTTAAAAGCATTTAATGTAAAATCAACCCTCATAAAGCATCACAAAGAAACCTTGAAGTTTGTAGAGTCTGTAAAGTGGTAGTAGCCCATTGCATTTTTTTCTTCATTTAGGCAACAGTCTAGTGTGCAAGAATTCAATACAGTGCATGATTTTGATTATAAAGTAGTAATTTCCCTCATTACCACATATAAACACTTAAATACCCTACAGGTATTTAAATTTGTTTTATCTTGAATAAACTTTTCTTAGGATAACATACCTCACCCACAGTTTAATTCTAGAGAAAACATTTACTGTAAAAGATATTTGCTGAAAGGGTTTTTTTCATAGCCTGCTTGGTAGCAGGTGAACAGCCATCAGTATCAGCTGGAACAAAGGCAGAGGACCTGAAGCTCAGCACCCATCACGTCTGATGACAGCCTGGCCAAGAGAAAGGGCACATCCTCATGGCTCAGAGTTTCTGCTCCATGTCAAGCTCCTCATAAGAAAATCCTTAGAATCCACCTGCTAAAGTTTTTGGTCTAAGAAGCATGCTTATAAAGGCCTCTGACTTTGAGGTCTGCTTTCTGGGACTAAATGGTATTATTTCATCCTCAGAAGGAAAGCTGACATTAGTGGGACTTGGTGGGTACATTAAAGGACAGAGTTTGACCCAGTGGCATCAGAAAAAAATAAAAGAGATAGGATTTGAAGGTTAAAGTCCGTATTACTGCTCGACAAACTGAAAGGAACTAATCATTGCCTTATCAAGAAAAATGAAAATTGGAACATTTTGTCTGTAAAACCTATAAATCCACATCCACGAGTGCATGCCTTATATTGAGGACTTATATTGTAATAGTTTAGTAGTCAGTCAGTCCCTTAGTACTTGGTAGCTTAGACAGGTCAGCAGAGGAGGAGAGATGTGCGCTCACTCTCTAAAACTTTGTTAGAGATGGCAGATCTTATCTATAGCTGCTTAGAACTTTAACTTTTTAACCATCTTTAAGCACTGAAGAAAATCATGCTGAGTGTCTGGCTCTGCCTGATTTTCTAGGAGAAACTTTCAGCAAAAGTAGTTCTCCTGATTCCAAGAATGAGGTTGGGGGGAGAAAAAAAACTATTGTTTTCCCCATGTGGGCCCGGGAGGGACTAGTTCAGATGGGGACTAGGAGGCTCAGCAATGCAAACTGCTCCGACTGCCAGCTCTGCAACTTTAAAGCCCCAGCATGTGAGAGCATACTGGATAAAGAAGTCCTTACCACGACTCCCGCTGCCAGCTGTATCACTTCTGGCTAATGAGAGACAGAAGCAGAAGAGGAGGAAGACAAGTGGCAGGAGACGGCAGCAAAGGTGCCATAGATAAATGGGGGGGAAGGATGAAAGGGGAACGCTAGTCTGTAAGACACTGTCACCAGCACAGGACCTGAGACCTGAGCCTCAACAGTCTGCTATCAGCAAATACCTGTGAAACCACAGGTAAAAACACCATGGCAGTCCTTTCAGGAGATGGCTCGAACAGCATGCTATTGCCATTGGTTACTTCAGATCACCCACTTCCAGAAACATGGAGTTTTTATCCCTCTTGAGATGGTCAGGACAATGACTTGGACATTTTTAGCTTTGTATTTTTTAAAAAGGGAAGAAATTAAATTAGACTGTTGTTAAAAGAACACCAAGATTGCCACGTCAAACACTGAAAAGAGGAAATGCCAGAGTCAGGCTATGTGATGCACCTGCCTTTGATCTCCTGGTACCCGTGTAAGAGGACAGGACTCCAAGAGAAGTAACTATATGCTCAATTTTCTGTGGGCACCCTGGCTTATTCAGAGCAGAGAATGGACATTGCTCAGAGCATGAAAGCTGGTGAGTGGATAAGAGATTGTGAAGGATTGCTTCATCCAGATGTGGAAAAGGTGTCCTGGGTCACAAAAGGTGATGCAGGATGGTTTCAGTCCATGGTTCTCATTCTCCATGTCAGGGTTTCCATTAATAACAAATGCTTTCCATTGCAAACAAAATCACAAAGAGCTGCTTTTTTGGTATATAAAATTATATCATAATATAAATAATCATATAAAATGATGCCCGAAGTTTCGTAGGGAGAGGTGAAGTTTTCATGAAATTAAAGGAGAGAAATGGCAAAAAAAAAAAAACTCTCAGATTTTCAGAAATGCAAATACATGGGGCCTAGCACAGGAACCACAGAAAGAAAGTGCAATTGTAGACCTGGTGGGAAGAAAACAAACAGAATAATCATACTGTTAAAGATTGTCATGAGAAAGACTTTCAAAGAGGCCAGGTTAAAGTCAAATCAAGGATCTTTGGCATTGTTTTGAACTGTTGAACTTTCAGCCTTACAGGCAGGTTAATTTAGAGATTGGCATGTTAAAGTTTGGTGGAAATACCAGAGTAGGATACAGAATCCTCTACCCTCCATTCAATCATTTTTTTGAATTCAGGTCAGGTTATACTGATTGAAAGCCAGTCATTGTCTCCATCCAGTTTTGGTAGATGTACAGAAATCAGCTTCAGCTGAAATTAGGTTTTCTACTTAAGAGGCAGCGAGCAGTTGGGAGCTGCAGAGTGCTCTTACCTAGCATCTGAAAGACAGCTCTTTCTGATGAAAATCAAAAAGCTTTGGTAAGGGAAGAAAAATAAAAGCTTCGCTATTGGCTCTACTGTTTGGTTAAATAAACCACATTTTCCAATGTTTTTCTTCCAGCATTGTGCTGAAGCTAATATAATATTTTATTATTGCAGAGGAAGTTCAAGAATCAGGACAAAATGCCAGTGAAGAGGCACAATAAGGGAATGCAAACATCTTCCTTGTAAATACCTCCAAAGTCTAGAGCAACACAAAAGCTGGAACTTACAAATCATTCAACCATATTACTGAATTCAGAGAGTCCAGACATTTTGCAGCTTCTTTATCACACAGTTTACAAAGGAGAGCACTTAAGCTGTTTCCCAAAGGCATAAATGTAACACCCAAAGTAATGAGGAGTCTTCTTCTAGAACCTGTTCTAAGTTTTCATACCTGGATCTAGAAAAACTGAGCACAGGAAAGAGAGTAAATGCAGGTAAACCAAACAGGAAAACAAACAAATGAACAATAACTTATAATCCACAGGCTATATATTTTACTCTCCATACCTTGCTTCTCTGATTCAAATACTGTCAATACCCAGCCAGTAAGTGTGGGCTTCCATTCAAATAAAAGACCATTTCAAGAAAAGCAGCCCTGGGTATTGCAGGTACTCTTCTTGCTAGTGTTATTTCTACAGTTGTGGTAGCTATCATTTTAGCATTGAAGTTTTCTAGGCTTAGGGTAATTTCATCAGGTCTCTAGAGCTTGACAAAGAAAAGGAGACATAAAATCAGAAATCAATCAATCAATCAATCACTTTTTACAAACATTTTCATTAGAAAACACTAGTAAGGTGTTTTTCCATTTTTAATTGGTACTTTCCCAAAAAAAAAATTAAAAACCCCAAAAACAACACCCCTCCCCCCATTAAACCACTAAATATGCTCTTCCAGAAAACATATTAATTTGTAAGGCTTGTGTTCTATCTGCAGCTGATATTCTCTTTAATCAAAAATACGGAACAGAATCAAAGAAAAAATGCTGATTTATATTTTATTGCTCATGTTTTATCTTTCTCACTTGCATAAAAGACCTATTTTCTGCACTTTTAACAGATCTTAATTTGAATATGTTAACACAAACATTTGTATGTCTATTGTACATACAAATATTTTGTATAAGTATATAACAATGCATGCACACATCCATGCATATAAATGTGCAGATATACAAATTTCAATTATTTTTAAAAATACATCAAAGAAAATCACTATTGTTATCCACCAGCTGTGACCAGAACGGTCTCTTTGACATGCTGCATTTAATGAGACATTATGTTAGCATTTCTTGCTCTCTGTATTTCTCTGAAAAATAAAAAAAATCTATGTTAAAATCAGTAAGGGAATTATGTAAATAAAGTACCAACCCTGATGAAACAGCAATTATATATCTCAGCAGCTGCGTACATCCGTTTATGAGAGATGATTAACTAGCAAATTGCTTGCATTTTTGTTTTATGGAGCATTTGGCAATCTAACTATTAGCTACGAAGGTTTAGCCAAAAGTCATTAAAATGCTTAGACTAGAATAGATCACAGCTGGTGCTGCTTTGGCAAACTTATAAAACACCAATAAATAAGAACTACCTTTAAGAAAAGGATTACATCCCCAGAGGGGTGGGTTTGTGATGTGACTAGTTACCACACTGGGAACCTAATCCACCTGGTCAGTGATTTGCGGGGACTCAAGCTCTGGGTTCTTCTTCTGTTAGAGGATGATTTGAACCTTAACACCTATGTCACCAAAGCTGCCTTATCTTTTTATCCTTCTGATAATCTACAAGGAGGGATAGATTTGCATCAGAATACAGGCACAAATTTGGGAAAGCCTCTAGAGCTTCAGAGGTAGATCTTGGCTGTTGGACGCTCGGATTCAAACTCTGCTTTGATGGATATCTAACATAAATAGCACAGTTACAAGTAGCACACTGGGACTGGGATCATAGATGGATATACAATTCTTCTTTCTCCTTTAGCTAGTGAATGTGCAATTTTTAGAAGAAAGGAAGACCCCCACAAAAAGAATGGGGAATCTATGACAAAATATGTTTAAATTCGTTCAGAAAGGAACCTGGGTCTTGTTCCCTGCAGTTTGGGTAAGTGTACTGACACCTGAGCCATGGGAAAGAAGAGCAGGCAGATAACTTCCTCCAAGTGTGACTGGGCTGGTTGAAGACATCATCTTACCACTGCCATGACCCAGAGATTACTTATACTGTCATTGAGCCAGTAGAATATAATTGTGAGTTGTCACTTTTCGTGTTCAGTGCCAAATGAAGATATTTGAGCACTAAAACAGATGAGGGGTTTTGTGCATTCTCATTCACCACGTGCTGTAGCAAGCAGCATCCATCAGCTCCAGCTACCTGGAAAGTGTGTGGGTTGTAGGTATGTCCAGGTTCTGGAAAACAGCTCGTAACTGAAGCGCGAATGGGTACTCCTTTGGGTGTTTAAAATTTCTCTGAAAGCTTTTTTGTCGTTGTTAATTCAGGGAAACAATAAATATTTCAATTCTGCTATTACTCTACTTCATTATTTGCATGAGAACTGGTATAATATAAAAAGGGACAGTTTGGACCTTTATATTATGGCAGGCAGCAGAAAGCTGTATAATTCAAGGAAGAAGTTGCACTGCATAAGACAATTTGCATCAGCGAGTCCTGGCTTGTGCTTTAAGTCACACATGTGTCCCATACTTTGCTGCAAGAGAGGAGTTGATGCCCCTCCACGAACCCTGCAGGCCTCTGTCTTCTCTCATCCCCAGCTCCTTCCCATGGGCCCACTTGCAGACTCATTTTCTCCAAGCACTACACAGCAAATAGAGCCCTTGTTTCCAGACACGCTCAGCTTCATAGCATGGATGAGCTGATGTAAGGACCAGGGGTTTGCCCCCATCCCTCCCATGGGTGGCTGCCCTGTATATGGGCATGGTCAAACCCAGAGCAAACACTGAGCTGCTGGTGCTGCTACCCAGAGGTCATACAGCTCTAGATTTTAATTACAGACACAATGCTTATGTTTTATTCAGTGGAGAAAGAAAAGCATCAGCGTAAGCTCATGTGTAGCTGCAGCTGTGCTGCTGTGCAGATAGATGTGTACACATTGCAGCTGCACCCTGCCTGCTTCTCCTCGCTGCCTGTGTGTCTCTCCTCTGCCCCCATCCCGCCCTCGCAGACCCTCCCTCACCTCTTCCCACCCAAAAGGAGTTGTCTGAGTTCAAAATCTGCAAGTATTAAACTTATAAACATTATTTTGGAGGTTTGAGGCAAAACAGAAATGAGGTCATGCTCCCAAAGCAAAACTGATTCACCAAGCTAACAGTAGTATGAGCCCGTATCAGCTTCATTTTGCTGTGAAAGTAAGCAGAGAAGTTTAAAGAATAATTTGCACCTGGCCAAAAGTCCACCGGTTTTGTTTCCTTGAAATTCCAAATACAAACCACATTTTTCCTGTGTTCTTGTTAAGTTGCTTTATCAGCAACCTTGCTAGCGTCAGAGTTAACCTGGAAGATTCACGAGGAATTAGAGAAATATGTTGCTTGCTCTACTTGTGAAACATACTTTCCAGGACCAGTATTTCCTTCTGTTCCCTCCTCTCAAATTTCCTCCCAGCCTGTTGCTATGCTGGCGCTGTTTTTATTCACTTAGTTTACACCATACGCTGCTTATGACATGGAGGTATTATTTGTATTCCTCTAAATGTAGTTTTGTCACTACAGACATAGCAACCTACACAAATGATCTTCATTACAGAAGGCTAACAGGGCAGATGAGTAATTCATCCAGACAATCATTGACTCACCAGTGAGGTGAGTGCTGTGCTTTGGAGATCAGCTATAATTTATCACAGTAAACTTGATGATGCATGGCTGTTGTTGAGAAAAAATGGAAAAAACTTAAGACAAAACACGCAGCCTGCGATGGGATCTTCATTTTTTTTCTATAGATTAAAAGAATAATTTCCTTCTTTTCTGTAGGGCTTTCAGTGAGAGTCATCAGGTGAGATGTTTATTTTGCAATGGTGCTGCGGGATTGAAAAGCTCTGTGGGATACCCTGCCATACAGATTCATCTAAATCATCAGATGAACCAAGTTCAGCCTTTCCTACTTTCTCATTTTTCCTAATTCAATGCACAAGATGATGGTGATTCCAGCAGGAAAAATGCAGGGCAAAAATCTACTTGAAGAGTTGCCTTCCTAAATTAAGTAAGATAAAGAGGAGACCTGAATTTGTTTGCTTGTCCTTAAATAAAGAACTCATGAAATCTTAAAAGGTAGCTTTTGACTGTAAACAATGACTTTGCCTGTTTAACGCATCTTGAAAGACCTACCCTACCTCCCTCCGCCTCTGGCTGACAGAGAGGCTTCCCAGGGAATACATGCAGGGATGTCGCCTTCCTCAGGTTCTGAGTTTGCGGTGGCTTAAATAAAAGTTTCTAGCCTATCTGGCTCAAAAGAAAACCCAAATATAAAAGCACAGAAGTATTGCTGGTGCACAAAGGAGGTGAGAGGAGCTGCTGGTGTCTCGGCCTCTTCACCAACTTCCCAGCAGACACTGCTGGCCCCGCTGCTCTCTCCATCTCCAATCCATGCCCAGGCTGCTGTTTTGACAGATGCTGCTACTACTGGCACCGATGATAACATGAACTGATTGTCTAAATTCAGGAGAGAGCTTTAAAATATTGTTGTTTCAAAATGGCATATTTTTATGCTTTTTATTTGCCTTCTGGGTTTGCATTTCCACAGTCAGGCCAGTGATCACAATCATGAAGCCTACATTTTTTTTCCTAAAATGGGACCTTAGGCTGCCATTAATAGCTTCTTTCCACAGACAAAGCTCTAAGAAAAATATCAAACATTTTAAGACTCATAATAAAATGTCAACAATTGCCAACATTTTATGTCATTGGCTCCCTTGTAGTCCTCATCTTCTCCTGTCTCAAAAAACCAATTCATCTATGTCAGATAAGAGAGCCAGAACACATTATATCCATCCAAAATTGGAGTGAAGAAACACATTTTGTAGCTCAGACCAGTCTCATCTCACCATTTTTAATAACAGCTCCATGTTAGAACACTGGAGAGCAGAAAAAATAAAAGTAAACAGCAATATTTTCTTCTGATTAAAAACTGCAAACAAGGCTCCAAATGTACTTTTATTTTGAAAGAACCTCCTTTAATGCACTCTAAAGCTTTAGAAATTACTCCATCATAGACTTAACTGTAGTCCTATTGACTGAGATGTAAGATACTGAATAAATAATTTTGATTTGACTTGAAAATATGATTGAAGTCTTCAGTTCTTACTATAACAGAAATAAAAAATCTTCTTGGTTTTGAGAATTTTGTTTTGATTTTTTTTTATTTTGTTTTTAATTAAAGGTTATTTTTTCAATGAGAGACTGGCTTTAACCTGACATTAGGAAAAAAAAAGAAAACTATTATCTGAATTTTCTCTGAAAGTTCAAAAGTAATTATTTAGCTGATTACATTTCCCTGTGAAGAAGTCTTTTTAAGTGTTTCAGTTTGTATCCGTATATATGCTTGAATTGATCCTGTTTGCCAGTTTATTCTGAAAATAAGAAAATATAATACCCTTTTATTTACTGTTATGGTGGGAATGCCACAGAGCTGTAACTGAAAATGAGAGTCCCGCTGCAGTAGTCACTGTAAGAGAAAAGTCTGTTCCTGCTCCAGGAGACATACAGACCTAGATGTCAGTTAGAGGAGAGAGAAATGAGTCAAGGTGATGAGGTCACATTAAAAAACAGAGTTTAGCAGAAAAACAGGAGTCTCAGCCTGCCACAAGAGCCTTTTTTCAGGATGACATGATTTCTATTAAGTGGCTTGATGTTACATTGTTACTCGATATTGCACATACTCCAAAATATTGACGTGTGGTGTTACATAATTTTCCCAATATGAAATATTAAAAAATAATTATGATTCCTCAAAGTACTGTGACTTGTAATAGGGGATACAAGTGCTATGGTTTCCAAGATTTCAAACATTTGGAAGAGCATTTGCAGACCTTTTTTGAAATATCTGTCCTTGAGTACAGAAGACAGTCCCCTCTTTTTTACAATTAACTGAATATCGTATGTACATCACCATAAAACTTTGAAAGGATTGGGATCAACTTATTGTTTGACAAAGCTAAAGCAAGAATGATAATCAATCCCTTGGCAATGGAAATTTTAAATTTAAAATAAGCTTTAACAAAGCCTTTGAACCTTCAAACACTTTATCCTTAAGAAATTAATGGGTCCCTGAAGAAGTCTTATTTCCTTTCTGTTTCAGTTATATATACTTCAATTACATTAATCAACAATGCAACAAAATAACCTATAGAGACCAACTTCCTGGAAAAAATTTCTCCTGATGCCTCTTTGCCACTTCTCTGTTTTTTCCCCCCTTTTTAGATTTAAAACTGCTCAGGGTTCTACAGAAAACTTGTACTTTTTGGTTTTTAAGCTGTTTATTCCAGTTTTGGTTTGCCATTGTAACACCTCCCTTCACCCCTGATCTATTCCCCTCTCCAGCAATTTGTGTTGACTGCAGCAACAGCTACAGATGAAAGCAACCCTATGAGAGAGGTTTCCTTCTGCTGAACCTGGAATGGCACCGATGAGTCCTTCAAATGTTTCTCTCTTTTAAAGGCAATTGGAACTTTATGGAACATTTTCTTTTTTCCTCTTAGGAACAATTACCGTTGTCGTCCCCAGGTTGCCATGCCAGCCTCTGCCTTTGGGCAAAAATGAATATATTTTTCAAGTTTCACTACATCAAAAACTCCTGGAAGTGACCTTCCTTGTTACAGGTATAGATTGCGGCTGCCTTTATTGTGTCTACTCTTAAATCCCATCATAGTTATAGTTTCAGTCTAGCTCGGCTTCTCCCAAACATGAAAAGCGAGCCTGTGTGAACTGTTAACACTGTTTTCCCCTCTCAGTTCCTTTGCTCTTCTTAAAAACCAAGAGCCTAAAAATAAATGTCTCCTAGCTTCAGCCTTCTGTCTGGTGTCTCCTCACAGGGCTTTGTAAGGGGCTCGTACCCATCATGGAGCATCGTTTTGTCATTCCCATGATATTTAGCCGATCTTTCTGCTAGCGTTACCTGGAAGCACCACTGTATAGAAGCAGCATGTCTGTTAGTATTTGTATTATAAATGCCCTACTTACGGGGTTTATATAACTCAGAGGTAAGAATTTGCTTTTGGCTGAAAGTCATTAACTCTCAGCCAAAAAGCAGAGTTTTGTTTAACTTGACATAAATAAAACCGATCTGCTGTGGCAGTTGTATTTATACTGAGGGACAGGCTCTTGTATTTAGATCAGTTTATCCAGATACCACGTGAGGATTACAGCGCTGGCAGAAAGACCATGGTGCTGGGTCAAAATTCTTGTGTCATCCAATGCAGAAGGGTGAGGAGGTAACTCTGATGTGCAGTGAGACAGACAGGCACTGTATACTTCCCCCATGGCCCTCCATAGGATGCAAGAGGACCCAAAAGTGAGGTGATGTGCCCAAGGCAGTAAAAGGAAATTTGGCCTCTTCCTTGCCCACCATATTGAAGTACTTCTTAGTTGTTTGCAATTGTAGATAACTAGCTGATGAGTAGGACTGATCACTCAACAGTAAGGCACAGCATAGCTACCGAACTTTGAATGACAGTTTCAGTCCTGACTTTCCTGAGTACCATTGCCTTGAACTCAAGGGACGATAGAGGGAGAGAAAGAGAGAGATTTGTCCTGTACACTTGTGTATAGTACAGTTTTGACCATTTTGTAATGGTCGAATTTATCTGAATTTGATTCTTTCATACTCAGATTTCTCATGTTGCTACTTTTCTGCTTTCCTCTGCAATTACCTTGCATAATTTGCTTTGTAAGTGTGTGCAAATGTTGTGTCTTTACTGAATTTGCCTTATATAATGCATCAGACACTTATATTTATTTTTTAAACCGTGATGAAGAGAACTGTTAATGAAGATCATTAAGTTAGTTCATTAAAGTCATCCAAAAGTAACATTAACAAACTGGTTGTGAAATGAAATACCTTGGGTTTTTTTCCAAGGAAATTGGAGAAACAGTTTGTGGTTGAAAATAATTATGGATATGGGTGTGTTTTGTATGATGTGGATATTTAATTGCTGCATTAAAGACACTGACTCTTTTTTTAAGTGCTATTATTTATAATAAGCTTCTGCATGTCCAAAACTGGCTACAGCCATCTTAAAAACTGTAGACAAGAGGTGTAAGATGAAACCCCAAAATTCGCACTACTTCCAAAGTGTAGCAATCTTGAGATGACTGCTGATGATGGTTTTCCCAAGCTCTTTTAATTACTGCAGCATTATAAAAATTAAAGTAAACTTCTTGGCCTCATTTTTCTGCCCTAGTATAACATTTCTGATATTTTAGTGAGGAGGCCAGTTTGATTTATAAGTGGAAATCAGTGGTTATCTGCTAAGAGTAACCCATTTCTGTTTTCTGTACCCGTTTCTGTCTGTAGAAAATAACCTATAAAGTAAACATATGATGGAGAGCTGCACAGGCAACATAAACCCTAATGGCTGGAAGGTCAAGTGCTAGGAAGACCTATACTTGCTTGATGATATTAAGTTACCGCCTGATGTTTTCCAGAAATCTATAGAAAGAGGTAGACAAAGCATTTGGTGAGCAGGACTCACAGCATTTGTGTCAAAGAAACATTCTGAAGCATCAACATCATGACAGACTGCACAAACATCAAGAAACAAGATCATTTTGTGTCTCTGGGCATAATAGCAAGCAGAAACTTGAAAAAGACAGCTTCAAGACTCGAAAGGTACCCACCAGTAATGACTTTTCCCAGTGTATGACATCCAAAGTTGCACAGCACCTGCATGAGACAGAGATCTTGATCCATCACAGCCATAGTGCACAGGAGGAGCTTTAGGAGTAACAGATCTGCTGAAACATTCAATAGAAATTAGATGTCTTTGATAGCAAAATCATGAGTGAGCAAATGGGGCCCAAAAAGCCTCTGGGAAGAGCCACCAGAAGAGAGAGCTGTGCAGGCTGTTCCTGTGCCTTGTGACAGAAAGAAGATAGCACAGGGCAGAAGACAGATCTTTGTGCCTGTGGCCCTGTCTGGGATTAAAAAAAAAAGCAGTATTAACCTGTCCAGGAGGTGAATTACAGGCAATTCAAAAGCTCATAGAGCATTCACTCTATCCCGAGCATCACAGGATGATTTGCTAGATCTCACCGCAGACTTGAGGCTAGATTCTGACCACTGCAGCTTCCTGGAACTTTGATGCAATAATTTACAGGGCAGATTTACAGGGCAGTGTAAAGAGTAATTTAACATCTTTTCTTTTCCCTCTGCTACCTGACTGGCATTGCATATAGCTCCCCCACTTCTCCAGTTCAACTGAGGCTCACACCATCACTGATTTATATATATATAAATCAAGAATGAGATCAGAGGTAGACCCTTTCCATAAAAGAAAAATCTGTTGCTATAACTTGAACAATAACAGTAATTATTAATAGGTTTATCCCAAAATCTGATGTACAGAGTACAATAATATTATGAAATACAGATTTGAGACCTAAATTTTGTGTGTTACATTGTCAAACCTAGCAGAGAAATAAGAGTCTTAAAAAAAAGGACAAAGGTGGTTTAAGCTATTTTGACAGTTCCTCTATCCCAGCACAAAGCACTGGAATGGTCAAAGAATGTGATTTGATCTGTTTTCTTCTCTGTAAAAGATCTTATTTTAAAAAGGAACAAACTCTTTTTCCCCTCACTCCAAATCACCTGATTTTTCTGATATTGACAGTTGTGTTAGTATGCATTTCCCCTTTCCCCCATTTTTTCCCTAGATTACCTATCACTCAGCAATTTTTCTACATGGTTTCAGGTACGTGGCAGAGAGAAGAAAAAAAAAAACCCTGTAACTGCTTTGGACTTTATTTATTTATTTATTGAGGTAGTGAAACTGTGCATCAACCACCTTTGAACAGAACGGCATTAGAAATAAGAAAATATGGAGGCAAAAAGGCATGGAGGGAAAAAAATCAGAATGTCTGGAGCAGCCAGGCCATGAGATGTTAGGCTACACAACCTACAGTCCAGAACCTGCCGACCCTGCACTGCTGATCCTGCCCTTCCCCTAGTGTTTCTCACTCCAGCTGCTGACCTTCATGGCTCTCACCCTACCCGAGTCCCGCTGTGGTGACAAGGTGTTCAACTTGTGACAGGGGTGCTACATTACCTCCCAGGTAAGATAAATATATATCCTCCCAGGATTTCAGCCAAGAAGTGTGTTTAACATGTCTGTTGCCGTAACCCAGGGGAATCCGAGGTGGTTCCTCTGTCTTTGGGGTTCAGCTCAGTCATCCTGACAGGTATTGTTTGCCTATAAGGGTCAGGGTCTGAAAGTGAACCCACTTTCCTGGGAATTAGGGCAGTAGAAGCCCAGTCAGAAGTTCCTAGTTGCCTTGAAACCTTTTCCCACAGCAGAGGAGACGTTGCCAATTTTAAAGACTACATGAATGATAGTTAACTAGGCATGACAAGTGCTACACTAGCACCCTACCATGCCATCCTCTGTACTGGGTAATTACTAGCACCTTTCTTGCCAAATATCCCTTTCCAGACAATGACTGGCCACACTTTAGGTCTGTAAGAGGAGTCAAAAGCTATTCCTAGCAGGTATGATGAAAGTGGCTCTCTCATTTGAGGGAAAACGGATCGGGCATGTGGACACAAGTCACCAGGTCTCCGACCCCACTGCTTGGCCCTCTTACATTTCATTCATTAGTACAATTTAGTCAGAATATTAGTAACAGAGGATTAGTATATGGTGGAAAAATAACCATTTTTTAATCACTGAGATTACTATAGAAAAGTTCTAGGTCATACAACATAACACTGTCATTGACAGTGCATCATTTATCTCTTCTTTGTATTTTCTTCTTTTTTATTTAAACACAGATGCAAGTTCAAAATTAAGTTATCAGATAGTGCTTATGAGATAATATGCTGCAACTAGCCCCATTTGTGGTTGTGCTGCAGGCCAATAACAAAGTGCTTCAGCTTGAACCACCAAAGCGGCAAGGGCACCTACCTGGTCATCTGGCACCCTTCAGGTCACCAGCGCTTGATCAGGTGATATCATGGGATTTGACAGCTTTCAACTCTCTCTTCTGTTCTAAATTTCACCCTAGACTATGTAGGTCAGGTGTCTGCAAGGCATCTGGTACAGCAAAATGACTGAAAAAACTGGGGCTTGTGGATCTCATTGTCTCTTGGCTGGTACTGGGACAGCTGTGAACAGGGATACAGGGAGCATGGCACTTACTCCAAACTGGAATGACTTTTCCCCAGGTTAGGACTCTGATCTTACTGAATCTCACCAACAATAACCCAAACAAAACAGATTTGCTATTTAGACACCATGAAGATGACTAAAGAAACTCCACAACTTTACTTGACAAATTGGTACACGGATTTTTTGGGAGGTGAAGGGCACAGCTCATATACTCTGCTTTCTGAGAAGAAAATTCACAAATTTCTACCACTAGTTTAAAAAAGTTACAGCACCATTCTGGAAGGGCACACATTATATAATGTTGCATAGCAGAATTACAGCTAAGGCACCTTTAAATAGTAACCATTTCAAATAGTATCTTCACAGATCATTTTTAGAGTGTTATTTTCACAGCAATAATGTCTGCATTCATAATTACAATAGCAAGTTCAAGGCTTCTGGAAAATGAGGATGAAAAGATAGAATAAAAGATTGCATGTGGGGAAATGAGATTGAGAGAGTTACTCAAGCACTGAAGTGATAATATATTCTTATACTAATCTGAATAATTTCCTAGTTCCTATCTTAATATGTGGAATAGGAAATTCTGTGTCCCTAATGTACTGGTTTGGTCAGAAAAATCACCCATGCTGTTTTATACAAAACACTGAAACAGACAGAACCAATTTCCATTAGTGTTCACATTTTCCCCCCAAAGCATCTACTTATCATTAATGTAACTGCTCTACATTGTCCTCTTATTGTCCTGGATATGAATAAACCATTAGCCTTATTTTATTAATGAGGCCTAGCTAACAATATTCCCAAACTGGTTGTGCTCTCATATCTTGGAGTATTACAGACAGGTGCATGCTGTACTTTTATTCCTGTACCAGGGAAGTCTGGAAGCTGCAGTGAGGTGATTATGTAGCATTCATTGACAAATGAGACCTGTTCTGGGAAAAGCTGGAAGGAAAAAGTCAGGTTCAGTTTCTGATTTATTTTTTCTCAAGCACTGGAAACTTTTTGCTGATTTCACAGGTTAGACTTTGCATTTACAGTAGATAGCACCTTTTATCTTAAGTATTATAATGAAGAGCCTTAAGCATACTTGAGCACTAATAGGTATTTCGGGACCCTGTTACAGAGGACAGGTGTGGGGAGCTGCTGCAACTTGACACATGGGGATCAGCAGCGGTAAGAAGAACTCTGCACCAGTGCTGGGAGTGCCTGTGGTTTCCCATGGGTGACGGGAGTACAGCAGGATCTTCTCATGTCCTCCTTACCCCTTCTCCCATGCTGGGCATTCAACCCTCTGGGTGGCACAGGTGCAGGCACATGTGCATAACCTCCCCCTGGCTGCAGAGCTAGTCAAAGGTGCTCTGCTCCAGAAACTGCATTTAAATAGGTACAGTGCTGGACTTATCTGAGTATAAGAATCTGGAGCTAATGCTTTTTCTGGGCCATGGGCATAGTATTAAAAGCTTGCATACACCTGTATTTGCCCATGGAGACAGATCATGGGTGCCTAACAAAAGGATCGACTTTCTTCTCTTTCAGATCAGTCATAAGGTGTGAGCAAAGGAATGCCAGGCATCAGTGCTATAATGGCACCTGGATTTCTTCTTTCAAGTTATACTATTTCCTTCTCTTGTCAACCTCTATCCACAGCTGACTACCCAATGGGCCAGTCCTGGCAAATGGGACATTGGTGCACATGTCTCCTTGGCTGTCCCACTTCCCACTCAGTCCCAGCATCTGTGCACACAATGAGAGTACAAAAAATGAGTTTGCTGGCAACACACAAAAGGGGTGAAACCCCCTCCCTCAGTTCTGTTGCAGGGCAGACCTGTGCTTTATGGCATTTGTCACTTATGGTGCAGGTTGCGAGCATAGACTGAAGGGAAGTATATGATAACACAATTAGGAGAAGCAGGTAATGGAAAGAGAGTGAGGGAAGGAAAGGGACCAAAGAGGAAAGAGTAAAAGATGAGAACTGTGGTGGGTAGAAGACTGAAACTGATTCAGGAAATATATTACCAGGAGAGCTGCTGCACAGACCACAAAACTCAACAAGTAGACAATATTAATCTAGAATTCAAGTTAGACTTTACATTAAATGGAAAGCCAGGGGACATGTATTAACAGCTACACTGCTGCGCTTGCCTCTGAAGGTTCTCCACTTGAACTCAACCACGGGCATATCCTAAAGGCCTTTGGCCTCCAAATTGACTGAGCACAGTATCTGTCCCACCTGATGGGATAGAGAGGACACATCATCACAGTTGCATGGATGAATTTCTCTACAGTTTTTACTTCCAGCTCTCTGTGTATGCTTGTGTCACTTGTTGACCTGAGAACAAAGAGCTTTTGGTATATATTTCCTGCCTTTTCACTATGTTTTGAAAAATTACCATTGCTGCTATTTATTTGAGCTACAGTGATACACACTCACAGGGGATCTTTCCTGTCTGTCTCACATTATGTACCTTATTCCCATAACAAACAACTGGTCCCTCTTGCATTTCTCACTCCACTAATCCAGATACTCTTGAGAATGGTACTATATAAATACCCAGATAGATAAATCAGCAAGATTTTTCTTTGCTCCATACTCTGATAGGAAGGAATCTGGGGATTGTGCATTCCTCAGTAGTCTCTCCTTGTTTGTATAATAAAGTATCTTTTCTACCACACCAGCAAGAGATGATGAGAGGTATCTGGTGCCAATGAACTCTTGTACTTGCTTAGAATACTAGAGCGCTATTGTTTTTAATATTTAAAGCTGCAATGTTTCCATGTAACTGGGGAAATAGCTTTTTGTGTTTAAATATTTCATGGCTTGTTGGAGTCCAAGAACAAGAAGAATTTCTTCAGTATGTCAGAGGCCCACCCCGACTGAAAAGTTTTTTGTTAACCCTTGAATGTGTTAAAATTGCTCTGTATTGCAGGAATTTATTAAGTATGATTTGACACATTCAGAGACTACAAAGAAGTGGAAAGTGACTTTTTTTTCTTTTCACTTTTGTATAGACCTTTTTAATATGCTTTTTATGTTGAAGAAAAACTTTCATTTGATATTGGAACTCTAGCTTAGTATTTTAAAATGATGGCTTATAAAAATAGGTCTTTCCTTACAAACAATTCCCTCATTGCAGACTTCTGTAACTAGTCAGCACCAGAAATAAGTGTTTCATTCTTGTTATTGGCTATTTATTGCTACTTCAGTTGTACACATTGCTCTAAAGAGTATTAGCAGTCCTGGGGAAGAGCTACAGCACACTTAGCTCCTGTGAGGTATATTCAGGGTCACTCCAGCTCCAGACACAAAAATTTATCTGATTGTTTCATTTCTGTTCCAGTTTTTTGGTGCTTGAGTACACATTTTATTCACTTTCTAGAACAGATTTGTGTATGTGACTCCCTAGGCAAACTTAACTCCATAAGTCCAGTGTTTTGTCTTCAGAACAACCAACAGTCAGAAGTTTCTTCCGATCTCAGCTGGTAATAGTTGAAGTTTGACATCTCCTAAACGTGTGTTTGTACACTGATGGTTCTGATAGTGAGATCAGAATAAAACAGAGGTTGGAAAAATCCACTTCTGGTATCATCAGTGATGAAATAAACTGATTTGAATCAGAGCATGAATTACTGCAATTTTCTGCACATCCTCCCAGGCCATCAGTCATTTTTATTCCAAATACAACTAATACTGTCCTCATCTGGGAGATGAATTTTGCCAGCTGCTTTGCACAGAGACCCAGAATGGCAGGCTTATTGTGAATCTGAGGAAAAGGAGTGATGTAGAGTAACACCTTGGGGACATTTGGGAATGATGACAGTGCAGCAGGGCACACATAAATATTTGGGTGTAACAAACACAAAACATTTGGAAGCTTCAAAAAAATCAAACTGTCCTCATGAGCTTCTCTAACTTACAGGAATCTTTTCTTCAAATCTGAACATTAACGAAGTATTTTAGGGGAAACCATAATTAACATGTTCAGAAGTGGAAAAAATGTATGGTAGATAATCATCCTACTGACAAATAGATTTGTTTGCTCTTTACATTAAAAGTTAATGATGTGTGTTGGCAAGCAGAATGAAGTACAGATGATGGTTCAAAAGCACCCATGCCGGATGTTCGCTCAACATTTGGACTAGTTTTATTTCCATGCTCTACCATTCACACACTGTTCCCAAACATTGTCTGCAAGGTTGGCCTTAGGGCTACTGTAGCAGCACGCATCCTTCCCTGGCACACAGCTCCCCCCTTGCAGCTGCTGCCAGCAGGGATCAGCGCATCACTGGCCATGCACTCAGCACTGGCTGGCCACTTCCAGCTGGGGCTTTGGCCCTCTCAGCCCATTATTTAGGTAGACCTCAAAATTTTCAGGTGAAAAATAAATACCTTCTATATTTGCCCATCCGTCCCAACTTATGAAGAGCATCATGGATGCTAAAAGGACTTTTGCATGTAATGTTAGCACCTCCCTGGCACTGGCACTTGCAGCCCTGAACTGAGTGCATTTGCTGCCTCTGTGACATGGGAACACTGATGGGCATCTCACGGTGCAATTAATGAAAGGCAATATACCATGGAGACACCCCAGGTCCAAAGGGAAACCAGAGAGGAAAAAACCTGTGTACTTCCAGCTTTACTCTCTAATTTCTAGGCATAGAATTCAGTCTTTCTCTAAACATAGTGTGGACACCTGCTTTCAGTTCACACTCATGGGTTTAGTACACTGACACAGAAATCATGTTCAATCTTCTTTTCTGCCTGAAGGGATGTGAATCAAGATCTGTGCAAGCAAGTAATTTGGCCACCATGTTAGTCTGGGATAAACATGATGAAAATTGCTCTTCCTGTTCCACTGTGCATGGACAAATTCAAAATTATTCTGACCTACAGGGGAACTGACTCCCACAATGACCCTATATACCAGTGCCTACAGTAAAGAGGAAAATCTGGAGTTAGACGTTCCAGTAAATATTTAATGAAGTTGAAATACATTTAAATATGTACTGGGAGAGGAAGAACAGAAATCCCTGTCTTTTATGTCCCAAATAAATGAATGCCCCAATTGATAGACTTCAAAGTCAGGCTTTGCTTTCTTTAAGAGTTCAGTATCACTGTGTTAATACCGCAAGGATCCAGGCGGACCTACAAATAGCAGTTGTGTCTGTGCAGCCCACATAGCAAATGCAGGGCTTTGTGACCAAACTGGATTCACCTCACAGGAGAAGTGGCATCTCACCCTGCAGACAGAGAGCCCTGCAGCCCCTGCCGGGTGCAGAAATGTCAGCAGGACATGGGGTGCAGGAGTGTCTGTGGTGGCGCCGGTCCCCTGCGGGGCATGGCAGGAGCAGGTGGGCTCGCTTGCTGCCCCCCACAGAGCTTGGTGGGGGGTAAGACAACCCAGCGTCTGGTACCACCAGGGTTGAAATGTGGGTTTTTATTGATAAAAGTGAAGCTGTGAGAGAAAAAGGTGGGAGGTGAGAGGGAATGGAAAACATGAGAATGAGGGGGAGCTGCTTCTGCAGAGGTTGAGAGGAGCAAGCATGAGGGCTTCCAGACCTGGGGCCACGCTGCGCAACTAAATACCCAAAAAGATGTTACAAGACCCACTCTTTTATTCTGCCTGCTTCTCTGGGAGCTATGTGCGAGCCCAGCGGCACCGCTGGCACAGGTGCACTGAAAGCACAGCCACAGGGGCAGGTTACAACACTCACGATGCAAAAGGCTGTGCCTCGAATTTCAGATGATCCCAGAAAAGTATGAGCCAAAAAAATATGCATCTGAGAGTAATATTTGGCCTGTTGTGCTTTGATCCTTCAGTGAATATTGAATTTTAACTATTAAAAATACATGAAACGTATTCAACAGCAATCAAACACCACCTTCACCATGAAAAATAAACCTTCCCCGGTTTTGTTGCTTTCTTGAAGTCATAAATATATCAGACTATGTGCTGAATTCCTCCCCGTAAAAGAACTGAAATTTCGCTCTCTGTTAATAATCCTCCTCATTGCAGAGATTACAGAAATTTGTATACTTTGGCCGAGGTTATCTGGAAGTCTAAGTCCAAAGACATTAGTTATACTATGGAAATAGCAAGCATTATTAATCTTTAGTTTAATCTTTCAAGTAAAATGGCAGTCTACAAAACAAGGGAGAAATGGCCTGTGCCTTAAATCTGGCATGGAGTGGCAAGGTACATACAAGCAAAAACTTAATGAAGCAACAGCACTGAGTAAAAAGTGACAGTGCACATAGTGGATTTCCATTCCTAATCAGCACATTTTGGTGATGGTACATGTCTGCATCTGTCAGCATTATTTTTTATGAGGCCGGTTGCCACATGTGGAGTTGTCCTTGTGGAAACCCTCAAGCAGGTCACTTATGCAGATTGCAGTGAGTCCTGAGATATTTCAGGGTCATACACCTCCTCCTCCTGTTTAACTTGTTTTAAAGGACCCAGATGTACTCTTGCCCCACGCCCCCAAAAATAGCAGGACCACTATGAGTGCTTATGGTAGAAGTGAAGCCAGGAATTTGAAGAGTTCAGGCAGAAAGGATGGGTAGAAGATGTAGGGCACAAACTCATAATTATTTAACTTCCATTATTCATAGATAATCCATTGGAGGAATAACTTTTCCTCATTTGAAAGTACGGATTAATTTTAGCAGTCTCCGAGGAGCAGAAACTGACTAAACTAGAAACAAGAAAAAATAGCCTGTGACATTTTTCTGGAGGAGGTTTTATCAAAATCTGAACAATTTCACAGACAAATGAAAGTCCACTTGATGACATAAATGCAAATAAAATTAATCCAATTTGTTAGTATTTTTAAATAGGCTATTCCAAGATTCAACAAATGTTGAAACTGGAATTGCATTATGGACAGAAGTTTCATTTTCTGAACAGCCATGTTATAAATTATAAACAAAAGTGAAATTTAATAATCTGCTTTTATTGAGACAGTCCCCGAGTAATGCAATCCAAATACTCAGTGGTAGAACTGGTCTGGAATTTTCTGATTAAACTTTTTTTGATCTGAAAATAAGAGTTCCAACTAAGCTGAAGAGTTTTGTGGAAAGTAGTCAGCTGAGAAAAATTTCCAGTAAAAGAAAGTTCAGGGTGTATCAGAAATTTGCCTGGCTTCTTGTCAAATAGTCTCATGGTTTGCTTCAAGGACAAACTTTGATATATGATTCGGCCGCTTCATCATGCAAAATCCCTCATGCCAGTTACTCCTGGGCTTTCAGGTGTTTACTCCTACTGGAGTCCCACCATGAGGCTGCTCATGAGACATGAGAAGTCATTAAAGAACACAGCTGCTGATCAAGTCTATCATGACTCTGCTTTGCATCAATGAGGAGATCCAGGGCAGGTAGGAAATGTGTGGACGCTCCTCTGAGCCCTCACCTCAATGGTGTGACTGTCAATTTGTCCTGAGCTGGGGATCTTTGTTGAAATACTTGCTTCGTTGTTTGCTCTCTGGCTCACCCAAGCTCCCAAAGGGCTTCATTACAGAACTGGACAGTTGCTTCTCTGTTTTATGTAGAAAAACAGAGAACTACTCACTCCTCTCCCAAAAAAAATGTCTTTCAGAATGACCCTTACATCAAGATTTTCTACTTTTCCTGCTACATTGGAGCAAAGCTTCATCTGATATTAAATAGAAATCCTGAGTTTAAAATAGCTTTACCTCATGATCTCAGGGAAGAAATAAAATCCTATGGGAGGAAGCCTCACCCAGAGAAGTTGCTGCCTATCCCACACTCTTCTAACCCAAGAGTTTCCGTCTTCCAAGAGCCAGAAACCAAGATTTTCTTTGAACTGAGAGTTATAAATATCAGTGATTGCTAGCAGCCTAACAGAGAAGAACAACATTAGATCGCTCTTTCCCTACATATCTATTCGTGTCTATGTTAATTATCTTGTAGATTTATTAAAGGCTTATGTTGTTAAAAGCATAGAGTCAAAGTTCATTATAAAGACCACAAAACACTGTATGAGTTACATCACCAAACTGGCTCATCTCTGTTCCAGGAAGTCAGCTTTTAATTTTTCTTGCCCATAATAGCAGAGGTTGCTGGAGAGCGATAACAGAAAACTCAGGGGTTGTAGGACTGGATGCAGCTGTGTTTCAAATGGAGAACCTGCATGACCTGCAACCCCTTACCTTAACCAGTTTAATCAGATTAATTTGAACCTGTCTTTTGCCTTACATTTCCTCTCCCCTTTCTCAGAATTATGGAGTAAACTAAAATGACAGTCTACTTATGAAAAAATATTCTTAAAAGCTGGTATAACCAAGCAGCATTTGTGAAACCAACTGTAATAATACATCACATGATTTTGTTCTCCACTGACTCACGTACCTCTTCCCCTTCTCCTCAGACAGACCGCTATGACTCCATTTGTTACTGATCATTATTGCAGCATATTATGCATGGAAATAAAGCATTTGCTACAGATAGCTGTACTTTGGCTTGACCTACACTTGGGCAAAATGAGGTTTTCTGCTAAATATGTGAAGATGTGAAAGAATACACTGGTAAAGACTGTGACAGACCTTTGAGCAAATGCTCGTGGATTATATTAGGTTTACTTACAATTAAATCTGAAATTAGCATGTGGGTGGTAATTTATCTTGGGCGACACAGATTGAAGCAGGCCTCTTACCACAACACCTGCCAGGAATATCTAGCCTAAAAATCACAGTTTTCCATCTGGAGGGAATAAAAAGGGGTGGGAGGCAGGCGGCAGGCCTAGGCAGCCCACACAGACAGATCTTGGGTTCAGAGGGACCCATTCCTGTCAGCTGAAAATCCCAGAGCTGGGACTCTGTGGAGGTCCAAGCCTGCTGCTGGTGGTGTTTGGGAGCAGAGAGGTGAAAGGAGGAGCTGAGGTCTTTCAGCAGATGTACTGGCACGCTCACCACAGCAGTGCAGAATCGTATCAGGGGAAAATTATTTATCTCTGGCTCTCTGTCAGGGTTTTCAGTAGCTGAGACTTTCTGCTTGTGAAATATCTCCTTGGTGAGCAAATTGCCCTCTTGTGCTGCTCTTCTGAGCTTTCACATGCTTCACCCAGCACAGTCTGACTGACTCCACAAAAGCCCAGTAAAATCAGATGTGTGATGCTGGACAGTGATTTGCCGAACCTCATTTATATGAAAACTATATCAATATTGTTACTGCTGTGGCGATCCGAAGCAGAAAGTAATCTTCTATTCATGAATACACATATTCATCCACTATACTCATCTTTGATGGCTAGGTACCAATAATTTAGCAAGCGACATATTCTGACATCCACTCCAGAAGTTCAGCCTGTCTCAACAGTATAGTAGCATCAGTAATATAAGGTACACTGACTTTCTCTCTAGAGCAACATTATTTATGCATGACATAGAATAATGCCTAACAGAAGCAATGAAAGGAAGAAAAGTGCAACCAGCTAGTGTGTATATGATATGACCTTGTTAACATTTCACCGCAGTATAATCTTTTCGTACTTCCAAGCATGATAAGTTAATGAATGCCGCTGTGCGATGCGTTGGAGCTGACAGATAGACATGCATTTTAAAAACCTGGTTCAGCAACTGTCACTTTACCATTAAGAAAAATGTACATTGGACTGAAGAATCAAAAGAAGAAACCATATAGAAACAATAAAAATCCTTCCTCATATTATTTGGAATATGTGCAAATACCCTGCAGCTTCCATCTGCAGAATTTGGTGAGAATAATCTAAATGAGAAACATGTATTGTGGCAAAAACCTGAGAGTTTAATCTAGGGATCATGAATATTGGCATGAAAGACTGCCAGTTACGTGTGGATCTGAGGACTTGGTACTCACATAGAAAACACCCAGACAGGGCTACAAAAGCTGGTCTCAGAAAAGGTTATTCAGCTCAAGCTTGTGTGTATTTAATGCGGGATCTCACTTATTAATAAATTTGGAAAAAAAATTAATGCGACATGAATAGGACACAATTTAAAATGCTATCACTGTGTAAGCTTACTTATTTTGAAAGTGGCAAAGCACCTTCTTCCCTGCTTACAGGACAAATCAACACGACTAAGTGGGAAATTGTGATCTGTCAAGTGAATGTTTCATGACACAACACAAATGACTGGTACCAGTTGCTTGATCCATAATATATCACTGTCAGTTAAGGATAAAAAAATTAGGAAGACAGATAAATCTTTCACATCAAATACTACACTGACAGAGAGTAACCCTGTTGCATCAACTCTGACGGCTGAGAATCGTCAGCAAAACTGCTCGATCTTGACACAGCAGAAGTAAGATCTAGATTGTTTTTGTGGGGAGAAAAATATTGTCCCACGGAACAAGTAGTGCAGTTCTAACTGTGTTCTTGCCCTGCACTAATGCCTTTCACTTTCTCTCTCACCCAAAAATGTACTAATTCAAAAGGAATAAAGGATTTTTGTAATATTCAAACTATACCTCAATTGTGCAGACTGTATTCAACATTCAGGTTCTGTGAACACCATCCTGCTTGTTTGTAATTTTTGGATTGCTTGAAAATATGTTTTTGTTGCCTCACTTCTACTCCACAGCAGCTCTATTGCCACAAGCCCCAGTCATTCTGTCAGTCGATCATATAGTAAGTCCTCTGTGTGATGTTTCTTTCAGTCCTTTATTTTAGTTTCTCCTACACTCTAACATAAAAATCTATTGTTCTCATCTCTTTGAATCATGAGAACTGTTCTTGCTTGATCACCTCAAACATATTTGGTCTTGGCTAAACATCTGGCGTAGAACTAGATTATTTTTCCAGATTTTATGGCAATTTGGTACTGGTGAAAGGAATTGGTAGTGACATGGCTTTTGAAGAGAGCTGTAAGTCTCCTGATGATTAAAGAGATGAACAGCTAACTTTCTAAATAAACTAGAGTGGCCCTGAGGAGGACCTGAGGTTCTTATGTGTGCTAAAGATATGAAATACTAATTAAAAAAAAACCCAGATTTTCTTCATTCTTTTTTTTTAAAATAGAAAATATGAGAACTAATTGGAATATATGAAGTAGTTACTTTTTTGCTTTAATTATAAGGAATACACCAATTACTCCTGGATGTGTGTAGAAAATATATAAATATACTTTAAAAAAATAAAATGAGAAATAGGTCACTGCTGTAGAGAGAGGTTTGTTACTCATAGAGCAAAAAGTAATTTTCCCTGACAGTTTCTCTATGAAACAGAAAAACAAACAAACTAACTAACTAAAAACAAACAAACAAATAAAAACACACACACAAAAAAACCACAACAGGAAAGCATTGAAGGACTGGCAATGTTGTTTCATAAACTGAAATAAAGGTTATCCACACAGGTCTGAAACCACTGTTATCTAGAGCTCTTACACAGAAGAAATTCATGTTTCCAGATGAAAGGCTTGAAAATGTATGTGACACACCCACCCACGCATTCATGGTAATGTAATAAGTGCAGTGAAGTATTAAATGCTAACGAATTTGGACCACAATATATTGGAATTACAGTTGCCATAATATTGTAAAGTTTAGTTACAGAATAAATGCACTGGAAATAACTAATAATTTTATTTGGAATACTATTCATTGTTGAAATCGCAGGAAGATGTGCCAGGGGAGGTTTAGGTTGGACGTGAAGAAAAGGTTCTTCACCCAGAGGGTGGTGGAGCACTGGAACAGGTTCCTCAGAGAGGTGTCACAGCCCCAAGCCTGACAGTGTTCAAGAAGTGATTAGAAAATGCCATCAGACACATGGTGTGAACTTTGGGCTTGTCCTGTGCAGGGACAGGAGTTGCATTCAACGATCCTTGTGGGTCCTTTCCAACTCAAGACATTCAATGATTCTATGAAAGTGGTTTAAATCACTGAAATGAAGCAGTAAAGGCAGCATTACAGTAAATCATTAGTAAAATCTTTTTAGACCTTATTTGATCCTTTTCTTTATTTTCATTCTAAAGCGAACATTTTCCTGTAATTTTTCTTTCTTTTTTTTTTTTTTTTTCCTCCAGGCTCTAGTTTTTCTATCACAAGCCTTCCAAAAGGGCCAAAGGAAGGACCAAGAAAGATATTTTCCTGAAAGTTTTCAAACTCCTTTCTGTGGCCATAAATCATGGAAGAAAAATTGTTAAGAAATCTGATGAGAGAAACTTTTTTCACAGCAAGCATCCTGTCTCTTACAAGCCAGTCTTGGATGGAAAGAAAATAAGAGGGAAAGGAAAAAGAGAGGAAGAAGACATAGTACTGGCTCCAGATCATCTGATGAACTGCACTTGTAAGGGTTGTCCCTCTATCAGGAGATCAGAAATAAGGTAAACATAAATTTCAGATCTGGATCTGGATCTTCCCCATCTCTTTGGTATTCAGGTCAAGGTGTTACTGTAGTTGTTTTATAGAGAACAGGACCTGCTGTAAAATGTAGATCTCAAATAAAAAAATCCCAGGCTCCATGTTGATGTCCTTCTGGGTTTGGTTTCCAGCTGCAAGCCCGAATCCACATCTGATTTCTAACAGAATTTGGGATGGGCTTCTCATTCACTTTTTTTTTCTGTCTTTGGAGGATGTGCCACTCCCCATTACAACAACAGCTGCAAGCAGAGTATTTCATCTGGTGGTCTTCATCACAGTGAGATGCATTTTTCATGCTACCGTGTTGGACATACTTAGTGATAACAAGGGGAAGGCTTCCTTCTTTTCCAAATACTCCTCAAGTAATCCCCATCTTAATATAACCTAAAGATTTTTCTAACTCATTAATTATATTAATCCCAAGATCATTCCTGAAGTCATCAAACCCTTTAATAAAGAAATTTCACAGAAATGATGGCTTCCAAAAATGGCAGAGACACATTAAAAGAGGTTAGAAAACAAGAAACAAGTATTTGGGCTCCATAAATCTTTTGAAGTTTCTCATCATCGTTATTATTATTAGCTCAGTGAAATCAGTATACTACAGAAGAGATAAATGTCAATAATTGTTTCTTATTGAGAGTTTTGGTTTAAGACTGTATATCACCAGCAATGAATAGAGCTCTAAAGGTTTGGACATTATGTCGTTCATACAAACAACTTGGCCTTCATATCTGCATCTGTTTTTTCCTGGGACTGAGACCAGACTAAAAGAAGAAATTTATCTCCCTGGGGAGACTGAAGGGTGTCTGTACTTTTAGAATAGAGGGACTTGCTTAAAAAATGAGACTGATATCTGAATGATTCCTGGGACTTGTTTCTGCAAAATTAAAAGCAGGATTCATATCCCATATTTTTATTCAGAGCAATTCTGTGCCAAACCTGCCTTAATCATTTAAGCTGAGCTAAGTTTTGATGGCATATGAGAGTCATCATGAGACATAAATTCATTCCACTTTATTCATCCCCTCCCAATTCTCTCCAAGTTCTCCTTTGCATCTAGTTCCTTTCAAAACAATCCCTGTCTTCAATGGCATCTTCTTGAGTCCAGCATTCCCCCTCTTGCCATCCTAGGGGTCTATGACCATTTCATTTCTGCCTCTCCTCACTGACTTCCCTGCAGTATGATGCTGAGCTGTCCCCACAACTCAAGGGAGTTGCACTTAACTTTAGAAAGAGGCCAAAGTGGTGAATTTCAGATCCAGATCCAAATCTGAAGTTTCCTGTGTCTTTGGCCTTTTCTGACACAGCTTTCCAGCTTTGGTGCTCCAATTCTTATTTCGTACGTACATTCCCCAGTGTGTGGGAGTGCTGTTGTTTGGGTCAAAGAACTGGAATTCTGGAGTCAGGAATTCACATTCTTCTAAATTACTCCCTTCATGGCCTTTATGACTAGTTGCTAACTTGTTTATTTAAATAACACCATAGGGAGTTTCTCTTTTTTTTATGCCAACTTGACACATAGTTGACAGAATGTTTGGAAGCTCTGTTTATCTAATTTAGAAACCAATAGCTCATTGAAGCTATGAAAATTGGCACAGAATTTCTTTAGCTGGCCTCTGTGAAACTGAGGCATATTTATTCAGCAGCAACTTTTGAAAATTAGATGTTAATACATCCAATTTATCCATCATCTACCTAAACAAAAGGTATATTTACTAACCTCACAGGATGGGGTTTGGTTGCTTATTCTTGCAGACCCAGCTGCCTTCCCAACCTTCTTATCTTCCTGATGTCCAGATGCTCTATTCTTCTGATCACCAGGAGGGTTGTCAAAGGTCACAGCTTGCGGATCACTGAACTAGTGAACTAGATTAGCTTTGCAAATTACTATGGTCCTAACCCCTCTCATCTTACATAGCAGTAAAATGCTACTGGCTTGGTTAACAGGTTTTTTGCCAGTTTGTTATTATCTCCAAAAGTGCTCTGGTGTGTCATAGAGCAGTTATCACTCCTTTTAATGGCCTTACTCCGTCCTCCAGATTTTACAAAGCACTGCATGCTATTTTACAGTAGCTCTGGAGCTGGCCTGCATTAGACACAGCATGTTCTCCACTTTTAGTTGTTTTACTTATGCAAAGAACTTCGTCACAATAATTTTCCTTGCTTATAGGATGAACTATTGATTCAGACTGTCACTGTAGAGAAATATTAACATTCTCCCAGACCGTGCTGGAATTTGGCTCTGGATATGTACTGGAAAGGCAGAGATAAAATTTATATTCAAGGCAATTTCTGTGCTGCACATTGAGCCAAGCATCTGAGTTTTCCTTTCAGAAGTGCCCAGAGATGTTATTGCCAAGTCTCACCATTAAACCAGTAGACATGATTTTTGGTCTTTAGTTTTGTTTCTCTCATGGGTTTGCATTTTTTCCAAATCTAATTTACATTTTATTCTACATCTGCCTTCTTAAGAGATCAAAGTATTCATGTGCTGTACAAATGTAGGTTTCCACACCCATTCCTATTTTTTTCAGTATTAGGAAGCACATTATAACATGTGAAATCAGTTTTTCATAGAGCCAGTAGTAACAGAGGCACATATTTCTGCAGATTAATAATTCTCTTTACTGTAGATCTCATGAATTCTTCTCCTCCCTTTTTCTTCTTCCCTCATGATTTCAGAGTCCACCCAGTGATTTCAGTGATCAAGTCACATTTATACAATTATCTGCTTCAAAGACATTTTTAAGGAGAAAATTAAAAAACAAAATAAAAGATGAATTGGCAACATGAACAATTTCCTCTTCACTTTTATCATTACCATAACCATAAAAAAAAAAAAAATCCTTGTGATTTGAAGTGGAAAACATCTTTTCTAACTTGGTGGTAGGCACTATCACTATTATTACCACCACAAAAAACAAGAGTAAGATCCAGAAGTAGTGCATCAATCTAGATCAGTCAGCTCCACAAACAAGGATTCCTTTGAGAACAGACTTGGTTTGGGGTTTTTGTCCCTAACTTTGGCATTCTGGAAGTTATGTGTTTGCTCTGAATTAGTCACGTAGGTTTTCTCTGCAGGGAAATGGAGAGAGACAAGTATCTGCCGTTCTGAATAGATTAGTATAGGTCACCCTCTGGAACTGGCTATGTCTCTCCATAGATTTCAGAGGAACCTACATGACTGGCTTAGAATAGATATCAGTTTTTTGATGAGTAAGTATAAATGAGATGAAACCCAGTCTCTGTGTTTTCTTAATGATGGAGCTATATTATTATCATGTATGTAATGCATATCTATTAGTGCATGTATATAACTACGCATATACATATCTATACACATAAATAAACACTATATGTATATTTATATACATAATAAACAAATTCCACATTGTAGATATATGATGAAATATAAATACACAGTTCAGAATGTTTTCCTGCAACCAAACTTTGAACTGACCTAAATTGTTTTGTCTTGTAAATTGAAAGCAAACATGCATTTGTTTTCTCCTTGTAATTCAACCCAATCTGCTTCAGTCAGAATGATTTACTACCAAAGGTCACCATGCCCATGTAATGACACAGACATGCCCAGATAGCAATTTAACTATACGACAACAAAGCTAAAGTGGTGCTGCGGCCAGAGAGAAGCAGCAAGCCAGCCCGGGAAGCAGGAATCACAAATGCTAGAGCCAGTGATGGTATCTGAGCCCTTACATACAATTACTGGAGCAGTTCACAGCCTTTATCAGCATTCTGCTTTATAAACCAAAGAAGCCCGAGTCAAAACAATGAAGCACTTCTTTCCCTAGTCCTTGAAAGGAACGTAAGCAGAAACAGAGAACCCATGAAGTATATCAAGAATGTTCAAATATCTTTAAACTTCCCCTGAATTCCTCCAAAGCTACTGATTAAAAAAAAAAAAGAGACGGTGAAAATGTTCAATTAAATGTATTAGTAATTTATTGCACTATGAAACAATACCTGTGTTATAATGCATTATTAAGCACATAGAGAAGCTATGGTGTTGGCAATCGTGATCTGATATATGCATACAACACCATAAGATATAACAATTGGCCCATCCGTGTGAGATATGGATCACACAAACAATTCAGGGCCTGTGCAGCTGAAGCTTGGAGCGTAAGCAGAGCTGATGGGACCGTGTGACATGCGTTCATTTTCCTGGAACCTCAACACAGACAATAGCTCTAATTACAGGCTACTGGCCTCAGCAATTCCTCCTTCATGCTGTCTTTAGTAATATTTTTGTTTGTTTTCAAATGATATATTTATTCTTTGGTACCATAAGGACAATGAAATAACAGTCTGAAGCTGCTGTTTTTACTTTTCCTGAACAGCAAACAAAATAGTATGTACAGATGAAAAGACTATTTAATTTTATTTTTTAAACACTTGGAAGCTTGTTAAATGTCATTTATTCTACAAGTCTTTGTGGAAATTGTGGTTAAACTATGCAGATAATAACCTTGTTTGGCGTCTGTTAGTGGAACAGCCTTTTTATTGCAGTAAGCGGTGTAATTCCATGGAGGTTGAAGCTACTCTTACAAATGAAACACAGTGATATGTAGAGATGTGTATATATATGACATCACCATATCCTTCTTGTGTTTTCATTTTTATGGAGTTCCAGTAATACTTGGTACTACTAAATGAGTGTGCAGTTACCCCAACGCTTTTCTGGTCCTGCTTTTTCAGAGTTTCTGCAGCCTCTGCAGTGAGAGGCATGGTGAGCAAGGTGGGCAATGCTCACCTTGCCGTGGTAACGCCCATCAGCACACAGTTGGACCAAAAATGGTCAGTAGAGTTGTCATGATTTTGAACTCCTTCGTTTTAGCAGATTTGCCTTTGGGTTCATTACACTTTGACAATTTCCAGTCAAAAATATGGTAAAAAAGTGGTAGTATTTTTTGCTTATTTGTACCTCAACATTGTATAAGACATGGATGACCAGGGATGAACGTTATTAAAAAAAAAAAGTACTGCCATAATAATAATCTAGAAAAATAAACAGGAGCCATCCTCTTACAGAGCTGGTCATCCACCTTAACTAATAAAACACCATCAGAAAATACTCTGTTCCAGGAACAGTGTCTTTTCTGTATCATTATTGCTATATACTACTAAGAATTTCTTTAAAAGGTAGGGAGCTGAGATGGGAGAGAAATCCTGGCAGAAGCGCAAGTATTTTTCAGATGGAGTCCACCCATTGAGATGTTTGTGGAAGCAGCTACAGGCAGAAGAATGATACAAGTGGTATGTGAAAATGATCCTTCAGAATGAGTGAAACAACGCGAGCACTCAGCTCAATGCCACCTCTACACTGTACCAAAAAGTGATGCTGCCCTATTTCCAGTGAGAAAGTGTGCTGTGAAATCCTCAGTACTCTTCATCGATCTATTTTGGAAGGCATTTTTAGTATTAGGAACATTGATAAAATTATTAGAAAAGGCTTTTTTTTTCCTGTCACCAAGGCAGTTTTTCTGGTCTTGTAGACAAGCATATCATCACACTTTATGAATACAGTTATCAAAAATTTGCTTCAAACTGCTGTTAAAGACTGTAGTACCTTCTTAGAAGTCCAGCTGAGACTCTCACTTCTTTCATTGTGCATCCTTTTTGTGTTTAACATGAATTTATTCACATGTTTTATACCCTTGTGCCGCATTGCCCTTCAGAAGAAAAATCCTTTTCCTCCTGGACATATGCTTAGAGAAACAAATGGTATCTTCTCTAAGACCTTCTTTTGCTACATAAAACTAGTAAAGTCCTTTTAACTTCTGTCATGTGATGGGTTCTGCATTCTCTGGTTATTGTCCTAGTCTTTGCTATTACCTGTTCGGCTCCGAGTTCACTTTGCAGTGGTGGAGGTAATGGAGACTGCTCTAACAGTGCCCTGTGTAATCATGTCAATAGCTCTTTAACCACAAAACATACCATAAATCTGTGGTAACACTTGAAAAAACTGGCCCAGGAGAAGCACACAGACATGCAATATTCCTGTCTGGTTGAAATCCAGACTCAAGGGTCACTAAAGATTTAAGCCTTATTCAATGGAAAAGTAACTTGCTCACTTTTCAGCCAAAGGACAGGACTGACCTTCTCAGCATGCAGCTAAGTATGTCAGTTTCTTAATGATATTAAACAGATGAAAATTTGATAGGGGTGAGACTTGTGGGAGTGATTGTTGCAGGCTGAGAAATGGCATGTAAGCTTTAATAATAATGTGGTAAACTCGTAAAAAAAGCACAATTTATTGTTTGTATTTTTTGGACCCTGAAGTCTAGAGTCTCCTTCAGACAATGAAAGAAGCTTTCGTCCCTGCCCATCCTGTCCTCCTCAGACATGGGAGGAGCCCAGGATCCCTGCCAGTCCTGGCCTCCTCTCCCTTTCTGTTTTCATAAAACATTTTATGTACATAACTTTTTGCTTAACCTTTTATATTGTGTTATCTATTTTTTTTTTTTTTAATGTAAAAAATACCTACCCTGGAGTTGGAAGAGAAAGCTGTGAGATGGTTTAATATTTATCCCCATTCAAATGCGAGTGTCTGTTCTGGAGGATGCCAGGTGCTTCAAACGCTGCCAAACATATGGCAGGGCTGCGGTGCAGCCGCCTTCAACGGGGAGCTGAGCTAACAGCCCCGCATGCATTTCATTTAAAAATATGGACAACTATTCAATCAAAATGAATTTTGTCATCTTGGTCAGGACTGCATTCAATCTGCGTTGAGAGACATGAAAGGACACTCTGCTGCCCATATTTTATAACAATGACTCATTCAGCTGCTCTAATCCCAGGCAGATACAGTACAATGCTATTCCTTGCCTGTTCTTTTCTTTCAGCTGTAACTTTTCCTCTGCTATGCACAAAACTCAGTGGTTGTCAAGAAGGTCTTGTTAGCACCTGTTTTAGGGGCTAGCTACTTATATCCAAGGCTTTGCACTTCTATACCATTTTCCCCCTCTAACTCTGACCCTTTTTCTCCGAGTATGAAAATGTATCTCATCTTTCCCTTGCAGCTACAGGACAGGAAAGCAGCTATGGTTACAGATCTCTATGATACAACCTTTTTGCCTGATTTGTCTGATGAAAAATGTATAAGAAAGTAGAAAACATTATTATCCCAAAGCAGTTAATATACAAAAGCATAACAACCCTACTAACCCTAGCAGCGGCAGCAGATAACTCAGCTGTATTTTTTTGTTTAAAAGGGATTTACCTTCTATCACAGTTTCCTAGACTGGTTCAAATGCTCATTAAAAGAACTGGATTTAAAAAGCCTGAGTAAAATCCTAGACTGAGTGAACAGCGAGCCTCTTCCAAAAAAATTAGAAATAATGATAACTGGGAAAAATAAGCATATAAATTAATCTTTGGGGCTCATTAGCAAGATGTGTTTTGTTTCTGGAACAAGACTAACATAGATATTAAAGGCATGAAGCAATTTTAGAGGTAATGATCAAATTAAATGAAAATATTTTTTGTCAAAAAAATTCATAATTAAATAATCCAGCATCCAGTGCCAGGTTCCATCCATATAAGCATGTACAATTTCGCCTAATTCAGCAGAACAAAAGAAATTACATGTAGTAAATAAAGAAATGAATAAACTGCATATTTTTAAAAAAATCTGTTACCCTCTTCTGCTACTCCTTCTCCTCCCACCCGCACTGGGCAGGTGAGCTCCAGACACCAGACATTGGGCTGGAAGTGGGATCACTCAGCCCAGCACTGGGGACCCACCTCTCCCCACCTAGCAACGGTGACTTTGAGGGTGACATCTCCCCCAATCTCAGCCCCAGGGGTTCTGAACATGCCATGACCACCACCCTCGTCACAGCCAGCCCAAACCTGTGTGGCAAAGCCATGGGGAGCCTGGGGGTCACGGAGGTGCCCAGAAGCTGGATTCAGGTTTCTATAAATGGCTCTGCATTTGGTTCTTGTCGGGGTGGAGGGAGACGAAGGAGGAGCCATGGGTAGATTTTTTCAGCTAAATAATCAGCAGACTGAAGTAAGTGGCTAGACCACAGGTATTTGGAGACAGCAACTGTAAACTTGGTGTATGCGCTGACTAAAATAGCTTCTCAACAGCTGTAAGTTATTATGTAAACATTGGGCTCTTACATCCTTTATTAACAGTCACTGAGGAAACTGCTAAAATTTAGTTTTGTCTTACAAAAAAATATTGAAAAAATATTCCTTAATAGAATGTTGCAGCATTTCTAAAGACAAAGCATGTTAGAAAAATCGAAGCTAATTAAATTGGGCTAGAGCTTATTAAAAGTCACTTTTTTTTCTAAAACTATAAACTGTATTAGGGGCATACAAAAGGAGGAAATATTTGTATCCACCTACATACGCATAGCTCTTACTTGCAATCAAAGCCAAACATTTGAATTCAAATTACTACGCCAATGAATATGACTATTTCTCAACTTACATGTGTGTGCAAGGAAGATATTTTCCTGAATAGGCACTGAAGGTTGCTCGTGCAAAGGTCAGCAGACTTCTTGTTCTGATTCAAAGATGGGGAGAGACATGTTCCTGCACATCACATCCCACTGTGTTCATTGTGTGTGCAAATGATAACAGCTGGACACTGTTTAACATGCATCCTTGTGGGAACAGGCTGCCTCTGAACAGCTAAGCTGCTTCTGCAGTCCTCCGGTGTGAACATGTCTGCATTTATAGAAGCAGGTCACTAAATAAAACAGGTGACAGTCTATCTTCATACAGCCAGGTATGTGCTCCCATGTGGGTACATAACATGTTTTGAAAAAAAAATGAAGATTCTGCTAAAGGCATGAAAGTTATATGGTGTCTCTCAGGTATAATGAGTGAAAGAGAGAAGGAATTCCTTCTGCTTGAGATTATAACAAACAAAATGCAAAACAGACTCAGGAGCTATGGAGCATATTTTCAAACTGATGACCAGAGACGAGCTGAACTCCTGACCAGCCAGGAAACACAAAGATCCTCATCAGCTGTAAAACAGAGCCTGACAGTTTTGTGAATGGGACTGCGTAGTAGGCTAAGGAGGAGATCCTGGTATCCAAAGTCTAAACATGTGATGAGTCCTTTTGTCCTTTGTCTCCAAAAGAAGGAGGCATTTGTTCATTGTGTTCATTTGCACCACAGCTATATAATGCCTCAGATTTTTCTTGGCCTTTCTAGAGACCTTTTATTTCCTCGCTTCCCACAAACTTGACTTCTGTGATTTATTTGGCTCCCATTTGAAGCATCAGAGATAGGTCTCAACTAGAGACAGGACAGGCTACAGTGGTGCTTCTATTGAAATATAAATCTCTCAAGTGCCTTTGAGATATACCCAGAAAGTTATACATACCAGCTGTTGGATGTGGGGTTGCAAAGGAATTTTCCACAAACTCAGATTGGTGGGGATGATCAAGTGTTATCTACCTTACTCCGTGGGACAATGTGTTATAACTGTCAGAATCATCTGATAATTAACTAACAGCATAACCGCTAATGAAAACTGAAATCAGCAGTGAAACCCTTCATCCCTCCAGCAGTCTCCGTGACAAATACCAGTGTGTCTGCACCTTTTGCTATAGATCTGCAAGTTGTCATATGGAGCTGGCAAGCTTTTTGTGGCTCCTTTGTGGCTGAACATCTATCAAATACAGAAAAAAGGGGTTGGGCTCAGCGATCTAAATGGCCATTTTCAGTCCATGTTCATACAATAATGTTACTTTTTGCATAGGTTGGGCATCTGTGCAAAAGAGAATGGTAAGTGATGCCCCACAGTAAGGGCATCATGAAGTGGCAGATTATCAGCACCCTCAGTTTCTAGATGAATGACCTGGTGGTCTTTCACTAGGAGCTGAGGTCATGAGCATGCGTGTAACACTACCAGGACAGATCTGCTGAATTATTAATAACAATCCTATCTAAAAAGACACAGCTGCAAAATTCAGTGTCTGTTTTTGCTCTGATGCTTTAAAAATCCTACGCATTTGTTTCACAAAAGCTTCTATTTCAATATGTCTTAAATATCTTATTAAAAGAATTATTCTGTTATTATCATTTAATCCAGTAAGATATGAACATGACATTTGACAGTCTATGGCTGAAAATTCCAACTGCCTGTCTGGATTACGAGCATAAAGTTTTACAGATGTATGTGGCAAGCCAGTCAGGTCAGCAAAAAAAGAAGCCTGAATTTTCTATGCAGATCAGTAAAGCTGCTGCTGAATTGTTATTCTTCCCCTTAGTGGGAGTCTCAAGAGACCAAATGAGCTGAATTATCTTCTTTTCACTAGTGGACCTATCTCTCAGGGGAAAGGTCAAAAATAAGACACGGCAGGGAGTACAGGAAAAGGTTTGAGCATGCTTTGAAGTCTTCAGCCCAGTGTGGCAGCCTAGAAGGCAGGCATGAGGGTCTGGTTGAAGGGCTGTCCTGGTTCCCACTCCAGAGAAATCCTCACCTGAATCTTCTTTCCCATAAGAAGACATTTTTTGAAGGGGTCAGGTTGAAGCAGGATGAGGGTTATGCTCAGCAGCAGGTGAGGAAATCAGTGACAAGAAGGAAAGCAGACAAGTATCAAAGAAACCACTGGCCACTGCCCAGAGGTTGCTGGCCTCCATACAAACAAGAACATGCAGTGTCTTCCACCACTGAGGTCACAACACAGCGGGGTGCTCACATCTTATTTGTGATAAGTCAGGAAAAAAACAAGAGAGATAAAGCCACAGAAGAAGTAGCTTACCCAGGGGGTGGAGAAGTAGATTCACAACACTAACATTTGCTAGTGATAGCTCTGGGCTTCAAAGTGCCCAGGATAAGGTGCAGGACCTCATTAGGCTGTGTAAATACCAAACAAAGAAACCGTCACTACTCCGAAGTTTTACTAAGTAGTAATTTAATCTGAGTAATTTCATCCAAGAAATTTAAACTTTTAAATTCAATAAATACGACCACTAAGATGTTAATAACATCAAAAGTACAGAGCTCATTTCATTTATTTATTCTGAAAAGGTGGAGGAGCATCCACCATTTCTGTTAGGAAAAAGATTTTGGGCATCTGACAATCAGGTGCGGCTGAGAGACATGTCACAAAACTAGGAGCCAATTCAATTTCTGTTGATTTTGTTCTTTATAGTGATTTCATGTCGTTACACCAGTTCTCCATGGAATATATTAAACACCATCCAAATAGTTAAAATTCTTTAGAATTTTGAGTTAGAAAAAACACAGCTTGTGATGAGAGCTGAAAAATATCAGATCAGGAAATATAACTCTCCCTTTCAACACTTGAATAGCTTTTTTTTTTTTTTTCCTGAGAAAAAGTCAGCAAAGCCACCCTAGATGGTTTTAAACTTATATTGAGAAACTCAATTGCGACATATTAGAAAGATTGTCACTCACAAAAAATCATTCTCCTCCAAAACCGCCGATTTTTGTCCAGTTGTGATGAATAGTTCAGCTAAAACATACCAAAAGGCACAGAAGTCCCGCTCCTTTTCCCTGGGTAGTGCTTTTACTGAAAATAAATGTGTTGTTTCCTGGGGAAAAACAGCCAAAACATGAAAACCAGGCCAGAAGTAGATGGGGACAGTAATGAAGCAATGGGGAAGGTAGGAAAGAGTGGATTTCAGCCATGAAGAGTATGCTCTTAATAAGGTGGCTTCCCAGACATGGGGACAAAGTGTTCCTTTCAACACAGCCCCATGAAATGAAGTGTAGAGCTCACACAGGCTGTGGGGAGATGTGAGTTCACAGTTTAGAAAAGAAAAATAAACACCACCACTCAAAGTTTGCTACTTTCTTTCTATTTCAAACTGCACTCTGCACTTGTAAATATTTTTGCATGAGCGAATTACTCTTCCTTTCTGAGCAAGTCTATGCAACTGCTTTATTTCCAAGCAGGACAGTCCTTGTGGTGTCATCCTCATGTGGTGTCATCGTCAGCCCCCTACTAACAAAAGGGGAGAGGCAGAGGGAAGGAAAAATACAATTTGCATTACAGTAGCTTCTCCAGGCCTCCATGGGGCTGGCATCCCACTGTGCTCAGCTCAGGGCAGGGGACAGGGCTTGTCTGACCACTCGGCTGCTGCCTGGGGCACACAAAAGGTGTCAGTGGAAACAGGCAGAGATGGGAAATACCTGGGGTGAGGAAGAGAAAAGTGACTGAATAGACTTGTCTGATAACTGGAGATAAATAACACAATCATAGTTTAGAAACGTATTGCTACACAATCATAGTTTAGAAACAATCTGCATCATTTTCATTTAAATGACAGATGGGCAAATGATGACCCCTCCCATCGGAGCATCTTTTGTCACCTGGCAGGTCAATGGCACAGCTGGGGATAAAACCCAGGGGTGTGATTCTCATCCCTCCTTCAATCGTCTTCTGTTGGATAAAAGGGTTGGACAAATGTAAAAAGACTTGAAAAACCCTGACTGCATTCCAGACAGGTCGCACAGTACAGCTGTGCACCAGCCCCAGAGGCTCTCCTGAGACTCTCCAGTGCTGGAACTGTGCGGAGACCTCCTGGTGGGACAGCCTTTGGGCATGGCAGTGCGCAGAGATGCTGAGCAGCCCGTGGGACAACCCAGCCAGGTCAAAATATATCAAACAGACCTGAAGCTGCATGGGAGCCTCTACAAACCCAGAAGAGGAAAGAGTATTTAAATATTAATCAAGTTCTCCTAATTGTAAGCAGAGGTGTGATTTCTGGAGTCTTGCTTACCACAGAACCACAGAAGGGACAGTGAGAGTGGTCTGGTCCAGCTCCTAGCTCCAAAGCAAACGTGCCAATGCTAATCCCTTCCTGGCAGATGTTTTTCTGGGTGGTCCTTAGCCGTCTTGGTTACGGAGATACTGTACTTACCTGTCTGATGGTGAGAAACAGTCACTTCAGTGCCTGGCAGCTCAAGAGTGTCCAAATCTAGCTTTGAGCTCAGGCTCACATTTGAATAATATACTCCAGAGTCCTACCTTTTCCTGAAAACAAATAAGCAAACAATCTTCTGTCCAATAAGGTATATTTAAAGGAACACGAGCTTCATGCCTTTTTAACTGTTCCCCTGATTTTTTTCCTTCTGTCACTCTTTCCTGCCTCCTGTAATAAAGCAGAAGGTGTGATATGGACAGCAAACCAAAAGCAAACACCAAGCACAGCCCCTGACTGGATGGTCTCTCTAAACTGTGGTCTCAAACCTCTGCTTGCCCAGGAAGAGCAAGTGCCTTGTAAAACAAAGGAATACGAACCCCTCAGCAGTGATGTGGATGACTCACCAGGGAGACAACAGTGGGAATGTAATTTCTATCAGTGAGGCTGATTCACCCTTTTCTATTCATGAAGATTTTGATGGATTATGCGAGATCAAGTCAAGCAAGTATACACACCATTACATTAATGCAGTAAGATGTTCTTTGGCACCTTATCCCTAAGTACCTCTGCAGGACTATTAGGGTACCAGCAGTGTTGGCCAATTCTACAAAAGTCATGCTGACAGTAAAATGGAGATATTTGAAATGATTGAAGCACAGAATCACACAGAATCACAGAACGTTAGGGATTGGAAGGGACTTCGAAAGATCATCTAGTCCAATCTCCCTGCCGTAGAGCACATCACTGTCCAGGAACATGGCTGCTTCATACTTACCTTAATACTTCTACTGAGTGGAAATTTGACAGTCAGTACTATGTTGAAAAATACTGACATTGTTGCTTAAGGAAAATGCATTTTCCTTCCAGGGAGGGATGCATTTCCACATTCACCAATCTTGAGTCAGACGCAGAGGTATAAGGAGAGTGTAGATCTGACCAAGCAGGAGCATGTCACACTCCAAACAAAACAAAATCAAACAAGAGGGGTTTCTGCCTTCTGCAGCCAGAAAGACAGAGTATGCAGAAATTATAACAAGGCACTGCTGTGACTCATTGCATCAATAACCGTTTCCCCTGGTCTCTGAGCTGTCGGCTGGATTTTTCTTGTCTCGTGTTTTGTCTGTGAGAAATCTGGGAGTGAAACCATCATCTCTGTTTGGACAGGAGGCATCAAGCTCTGAGAGTGCTAATTGCTACCCTAATATAAAATAATAGACAATAACAATCACTATATAATGACTGAATATTGGGAATGATGGCAGGGCATGCTGTTCCCTCTGCTAGGAAAATTGAGTAATCATAATCTACTGCTGAAGGAAGCAGAAAAGGCTATGTCCTATATTTATACCAGTTGGGGTGCTCTCCAGTTTATCTGTGAAGTCAGGCTTGCAGGTTCTTGAAATGTAATTTGGGAGATAACTGGATCAGTTCTTCCCAGTGGATGTAAAGCAATGAAGGCTCTGATGAGAGACAAAAGGAGGAGGATTTGTCCACTGAAGAACACGAGTTTCAGATTAAACACAAGAAAAAATAAAGCTCAAAGAGGGGCTTTAGGAGGGAAGGGGGTAGAAAAGCAGAGATAAAGGAAAATAAAGAGACATTGTAGGGGCAGCATAGCTGTCTGTTGAAGTGCATGTTGTTGGGCATGGAAATGAGAGGAGATGTCGTCATTCTGTTTTCTATGCACTGAATCTTTAAATGTAGATGAATCTCTTTCCCTGCTGTGGGGGCAGCTCTCAGGCAGCTGCTCTCTTGTGGTTCAGTGCAGACGCAGAATAGCAGCAGGGCAAGGTTGATTCCTCCTCTTTGCTGACCAGCAACTTTTTCTAGAATTATTTGATTTTTCTTTTTAATGTTACCCTTCTACAAGAAATGAAAGCAATCTAGTCTGGAAGATATAAACAATATATACTGTCAAACAGGAAAATTTAGCCTTGTGGGAACTGCAGATAAAATGACAGTGCTGGGCACCTACTGCCAACCAGTTAGAACCATCCCCACTGCCAGACGTTACTGGGTATTTTTTCATTCAGCAGGAAGACAGGACCACAGGACACATGTACATCCATGCTTCAGTATAACACACGCACACAACTTTCTCCTGCCCCTATTTAGATTATCTCCATCACTACTCGACCTCAAAATCCTCAAAATCAAAATATGCCACCAGTAGCCAGTTCAGCACATCATGCCTTGAAGTGCAGTCAGGATGACTCAGAGTGCAGTTTTTCTTGTCCAACTCTGTTTTGAGAGAGCCATAAATCAGTGGGTCATAGTCTCAGTTTCTGCCTTGGGCTCTCCGTAATATTTCTACTTATGCATCACATGCCATAATGCACTGTACACATACATGCCCCATATCTCTCTGAAAATCTCTGCCCTTTGCATAATTACATGCAAATGAGGTCAGTGTACCACAGACCTTTAACTAGCATGAAACCCCTCAAATATCACTTGCAGTAGAAGATCCTAAGAGTTATTCTCATTTCACTGTGAATTTATCCAGAAGCTAAAACTCATGCATATTTTTTTTCTAAATATGCAATAGGTGAAGCACGCACTTTCATCCATTAACCTCATATTGATGCATAAAACTCACGGCTAAATTCTAACCTGAGTTCAACTCATGCACCTCAGTGCAGTTGAATGCATAGGGCTGGGCACTAATTTTCACTCAAGGATGAGAAATATAAAGGCTATGTAAAAGTTACTTGTGACTACATATGAAAAATTACAATGGTACAAATCTATTTATTAAGAAAATGACAGTTTATGGAAACTGCAACTTGCAGCCCACTTCTTCCCCATCAGTGATATAAATTATTTTGAAAATGTTAAGTCTGACCACATTAGCTCTCTATAGAGCTTCTCTTCAGATTCATGCTCCCATTAAATATCCTAAAAATTTGTGGAGACAAGGAATGTACTCGACTACTGAATTACTTTGACATGAAGGTTCCCTCTGTAACAAGAAATCATGTCTTTTGTGCAAGACAGAGGTCTTTCCAGTGAAGCAGAGCCAATGTCGTGGACATTGTTTGAACTGCTTCATGCATTTGACAAGGTCCTTAATTCACTTCCATTAGTGAAAAAAAATAAAATAAAGAAAAAGTAAAGCGTAGGGTCTCTAAACTTCCAGAAATGTCTATGTACATGAAGAGAAAGCAAAACTAGGAATTACATGAGTCATGTTACTTTCTGTCCCCCCCAGAAAGCGTTCAAATGAAAGCATTCAGCTACAGTGGTGGGTAGCTTACAAGAGCTTGAACAAGATAAAAAAAAAAAAATCTATTAGTAAATGACATACAAAATAAAAGGAAATGTATGGCCTTTTGACCTCTAAGTCACCAGGTCAAATCCAGCTCACAGGAGCAGTGATGGACGTCATTGCCACTTGGGGACTCGGTGATTAACGTGAAGTTGGCTTCTGAGCCATGAGCTACAACATCAGAACTGTTGTTCCTTCTCATTAAATGAAGGTAAGACATTGTTTCTCTAATCCTTCACTCATTTAAATTAAATAGCATTGGTATTTGATAAATGGTAAATCCATGTACATGTTGAATGTTTGCATCTTACACAGCATTTTTCTGCAACAAGGGTGCAGTAAAAACACATTTGGTTTTACACTATTTAAAAACTTATTTTCTTTGGTGGAAATAGCTATGCAGGATACAAAGTAGTGGAAAATTAAACCATGTTTGTAATAAAAAATCTCAATCAAAGAATTCTGGTACATTTAGCTTTAATTAAAAAAAAACTCTGGAGTTTTTTCAGTGGCACTGAAAATATCCAAAACATTTATGGAAAGAGAATCAAATGTAACAACACAAGTGCTTAGCACTTATTATTTTAGTTTCAGAGGGGTAGATGACCAGTCCTTCAGACTTTCTCATTTTAAACATGACATAAGGTGATTTTCTAAGTATCTCCAAAATGTGATTGGTTTCCCATCATGTTTTTAAAAATCAGTAATACATTTTCAGCTACAAAAGGTTTTGTAGAAATTTACTGGGAACATTTAATAAAGATGGGTATTTCCATTTTTTATGAGATTTTTACAGTGCTGAATTTAAGCCAGCAGCATGCAGGCTGTTGGTGGCAAGTAAAATGTTCTCAACTATAAAGAGGAGGAAAGGCAACCAAGCTTTTCAAAAGCAAGTACACTTGGGTTTGCCTCTGCAAAACCTGCCCGTGTCACACACACAGTGATGAACAGCAGGATGAACTTTTACTATTTTTCAAAAAGTGAAAGAAATTCAATTCAATGGCATCCCTTGTCAAAAAATACATGTTTGGCAACTGAATTGGAGGCCAGAAAGCAAGAGAGAAATATGGGGTTTTTTAAAAATAAAGACTCTCCGCCTCACACTCTAAATAAAACATTCTTGTACTGGCCCCCTCTCCTGTTAGCAGGGCAACTCTTGCATGCATGACTGAGTCAGTAAAAGATCCACCCAAACAGGCCCTAAGTAGTCACATCACTGAGTTTGAAGAGTTAAATAAAGTGTGTGTGGACTTCACACGGGAAAACCAGTCACCCGTAACCTCTTTCAGTGTAGGACATGTGAGCGGGCCCAGCAGCAGGCCTGTTCTGGGTGAAACCATAGGCAGTCCTGCGGCTCCTCCAGCATGGAGCTCTGCCCCACCAGGTCTGCCACACGGGGCTGGGGACAGTCCTGCCCACATGCCACCAGCAGGATGTGGTCTGCCATCTTCTTTATTATTACCACAGTCAGGTGGAGAAATTTTACTTTGTGGGTGTCAGAGCCTTGGAACAGGCTGCCCAGAGAGGCTGTGGAGTCTCCTTTGGAGACATTCAAAACCCGCCTGGATACATTCCTGTATGATCTGCTTTGGGTGATGAACCTGCTTTAGCAGGTGGGTTGGACTAGGTGATCTCCAGAAGTCCCTTCCAACCCCAACCATTCTATGATTCTGTGATTTTATGATTCTGTGGTTACTTTTTACCATGCATGTTAAATACCTTCACTGCAACGGTACTGTGTCACTTGATACTTCTTCAGCACCTTTCCTCCATCGCATTTACGTTGGCACTGCCCCATTTTACCGATCACAGACCCAAAGCAAGGTCATGGCAGGAATCGGTCTCTCTGACCAGCACAGCAGTAGGATTACCTGCCTGCCCTCCTTATGAACTACCCAGCAAATTCTTCTCTAAAAGAACTGGAAGGGTACAGGCACATAATGGTCCCTTTTGAGACAAAGGATCTTAAAATACTCAGTTTTGCTTAGTATTTTGTCCTTCCCAAGCAATTTCATAGTTTGGAGTATTTTACATATTTTACATATTCTACATATGATGGGAGGAGGAAAATTATATTTTTTTCAACAGTGAGAAACCAAGTGAACAAAGGATATACTGCTGATTCTAAAACAAACTGTCCTCACATACCTGCAATCAGGAATACTATTGTAATATCAGGATGAATCAATCCATCTTCTCTCTGACGATGATCTTTTCTATACGTGTTTTGTGCTGTAAAATTTTAGCAACACTTATTTGATATATACTTAGTCTTATGACAATTTCCTTGGCACAGATTTTTCATCCTTCTGCTCCCATGTTTTGAAATGTGTTTTGCAATTTATTCTTGAAGCCATTTGTATCACTGTCTAATTAATTGGAAGTAAAAAGCATTTTGGTCACAGTCAACTTTAAATTTTACCAGTGCAACTATTAGACATGTGATCTATGGGAGGAGAGGCATGAGGGGGAAAATGGAGGTTACCTAGGTAAATTTTGCGTGGAGAAGGCTTACTTCTGCAAATGATGAAATTCATGCAGTCTGAGATAAAGGCTTGAAAGTCAGGATATACAGGCTTGAAGACCAAACCAGGTCCCTCTTACCGAACCCATCAGGTGCACCATAACAGCTGGTGGTTTTACCGCCAGCCAGTTTGGAGACATACAGGCTCTCACCCTACATTGCAGTGGTGGTGACCAGAAACTGCAAAGAGAAGTCAGAAGTCTGTCCCCACAAGGAGGTTTGAAGACATTCTGGCTAGGTTCAGCAATAGACAAAGAAGCAAAGTGCCTTGCAAGAAGCTCTGCATCCTTTCAGCCACCTTGGAGGTGATATTATTAAGCTTCAGTGGGATAAATACAATGAGAAACAGCTCAGCAACGTGAGTAAGGGCTCCAGAATCTTGTCCTATATTATTGTTTCTGGAAGCCATCTTTTTAATATCTTTGTAGATGAGGAAATTAAATGCTAGATTTCACCTCCCCCTCCACTCACATTGCAACATTTATCTAATTCACTTTTATGTGAAGTCTGATTCCACTGCTAAGTGTTTTTAGTCTCCCACCCAATTTGGCATACAGTGAACAGTGCACAAAATAAATTTAATTGATTTGTACGGGTATTAAAACAGATTATCATCTACACAGATTTGGAAAGCAGACGCTGTGTGTTAGCCAAATGGATGATGCAAACTATAATTATTTACAAAGGGTTTCAGAGAGCTGGGTATTAGCAGGGAATAGATCATGTTTGACAGCAAAATAATTTCACATTTATCCATCCAGTGACAAAGAGGGTCCAGACTTAATCACGAGATTATTTGTATATCCAGGAATGATTGATTTAAAACATTAGTGTGGATATTAAGAAACAAATTTTCATACAAAGGCACTTGATTTAGCTATTCCTGCAAACCGTATGCATGACAAAATGCACCCATTTCCAATGCAGACCAGAACTTTCCATCCAGGCCCCAATCGCAAATAAATGCTTGACCCATAACGCACAACTGAGCACACACATGCAGCACCAGCTAGATATTTCTGCTTAAAATCCACAGCTGCCCATAATCTAGAGGCAAATATTGACATACTGACATATGGCTGCTAAATATGCAATGCAAATATCACCAAATTGCCACCTCCAGCATGCAATTAATAAAGGAGGACCCTAGGAGGGCACATTAACAGCCAGCCTCTCTCCTGGAAAGGCTGTTATTCAGAACATTTGAGAATGCTGTCACTTGTTCAGCCTGTCCCCTTCCGCTGCCTCTGCCCACGCTCAGGTGTGACATGGGGACATCAGGATGGCCACCAGCTCATGCCACCGCTCTGACCCAGCCATGGCAGTGCGCAATGCTGGATGCCCGGGGAAAAGCACAAAGCCAGGACAGGCATACAGCGATCGCTCAGTGCAGCATCCGCAAGGACCGTACTTTTATATTAAACAAAATTGTGGAATGAAAATGAAAAACCTTGCCTGAAGAAAAAGGAAGCAAGCTGTGAAGATGTTGAGTAGAAGACTCCCTTTTGTGCGTGAAAGGGGGAGGTTGTTTTTCCAAGGGCATGGGACACTTTCACAGTATCAGGACTACAGAAACTGCAAAATAAATTGTATAGCAGGTTCTTTAATCAAATGTCTATGACAGCTGAATTAAAACATTATTTAATGGAGTTAGCTCTGAGATTTGAAGTTTGTTTCTCTTTGTTCAACAGCCCAGGAGACCACTCTTTTTTTTATGCCTCCCTGATGTATGAAATCATTGTAGTGTCCCTTACACTGCTTCAGGAATAACGAAGGCTGGAAAAATACTTTTCTCGGATAATAAACTCATAGCTAGCCTGAATATTTTTCACTTCTACATTGAACACTCAGTTGAACAGACTGCTCTCCTTATTCAGCAATGATCAGTGCACAGTTCTGACCAAAACCCTGTTATTTCAGCTGATTTTGAAAGGTGTCTTTTAAGAACAGGGTAAACTCCAAGGAAACTCCTTCCTGTGAGCTTGATGCTATTGCATAGTAACAATCATTGTAGCTTCTAGGCTTTAATTAAGAAAAATACTTAAATGTCTGATTTCAAGAGGGCTTTTCATGCACTTAATGTTTGTTGCTTACATACTTTGTTGCATAAATGTCTGAGCACAATGTGTTAGCAATAATTTTTGTTCCCTGAAAACATGCAAAAAGCATTCAGGAAAGGTTGGGCTTAGTGTTCCAATGCTGGATAATCTAAAATGTTGATTATCCTGTGGTACAATAATGACAAAAAAACAAAATGGCAAACGCTTCTTAGTAGCACTCTGAAAAAGAGTAATCAATTCTAGAAAGATACCAGAATTTATTTCATAGTTATAGAATTGATTTTATTTCTACATAGAACTTTTCATCACTGAAAACCTCAAAGGGCTTTTTAGAACAGGAATGAGCTTTATCTCCTGGTTATAGGAAACATACAGCTGCTGTTTTCAAAGTAAGTGTCTCCTTGGAACTAAGGTCAGTCACTGCTTTGCAATGTATCATCTGAAGTATCATGTGCAGTTCCTCTGGCCTAATCTTTCTAACTATATATTGCTTCCTACATGTCTCCTCCTCAGCTAGTGGAATAAAGGAAACCTGATCAAATTTCAAAGGATTAAATACTTAATGTATGAATAAAAAGAATAAAATGAAAATCAGTTGCGGTGGACCCAGATTTTAACCAGAAATGTTAGTGGTATTAGTTTTAGAAATCAGTGAAATTATAATAATAAAAAAATATTGTTGAACAAAATTTTACAGTGAAATTAAACATTTCCACTGAAACTGGAAAATAACATATTATTATGGAGTACCACAATTTTGAAAACTGCATCATACAGCCTTTAGTTGCTTCAGTTTTAAAGTATTTATTTATGACACTCACCACTGACCTATTCTTATCTTACCATCTTCTTACAGGAAACAGTTATTTCCACAATAGCCCTTCTTCTGTGAGTAGAGAAGTTTGTGTTTTTATTATGGCTGAAGTGCGAGTATAGCTTCATCAGGACAAAGTATTTACATCAAAAGCAGACCTGATCTAGCCTGATAATCACAAAGCTATACAACTGAAATGCATGCTCCCTTTCTCCTGGGAAACCTAAAACCCACAGAGGTGTTGCGGCAGGTAAGTACGTCTCAGAGTTTTTCAGTTCCATTGTTCGCTGATCTATTTGCCATTCCCAAAAGAGGATGTCATGGGAGAGAATTTAGAGTATTTTTTGGAGACCGGGCAACACAGAACTAGCCTGATTTTGTTTTTCTGTAGTTAGTTGGCACGGCAGATCTCTAAATAAACATAAAGTCATTCACAATCAAACAGGCAAGCAAGAAATGACAAGTGTTTTGACAGTGCTTAAAATACTTTGAGGTATTTTTAGCATATTTCTGAGTCGTATTAGCTTAACCTGTAATAGAATATAAATGAGCCCATATGGCAGAGATGTAATTATGTTCCATGTGAGAAATCCCTGTGGTAGATTTGGGGAAAAAAACTCACCACATGTGCCTTCTGGAGGGCACGATTTACACATGATTACCTACTCATTTGCATTGAGAAGAATATGAAGTAACACAATGCTAACAACACAGTAATGAAAAGGGCAAGCAAAGACTCCAGATCCCTGGGGGTGCTGATCCCTCTGACTGACATCCAGTTAGGAGCAGGGAATTCGTCCCTTTAGGGAGTACATTTTATGAAGCGATCTTTGATTATGTGGGCACAGCAATACCGAGTCTTAATTATTATTACTGTGAGAGAATGGGCTACAAATCTCCAGGGAGCAGCTCTGTCACAGATACTTTGCCGGCGAATGCTGAAAATGAGTGTTTTCCCAAGGATCATTTTCATTCCAACCTGATATTTAGCTGAAGTTTCTTTGACTACTAGTCATGAAACATTAAATATAGATTAGAGGCAGAGAGATGTTGAAAGTTAAAATTCACCGGAGGTGCACACCCATGCGCTTGAGAGACAGCCCCAAATGTTGTCCAGATGTTGTAGCAACAAGGCTGAGGGTTCCCAAGCTGCAGCGCAGCCACAACAGAGGAGAAAGTGGATGTTTAGCATTCCACCAGCCTTCTGTTTAGTTTACTTGTAGTGTATTAATTTAGCAGAAAGTCCTAACAGCCTGTTAGCGGTAGATGTTACCAAGTGTACACTGCCCTGAAAGAATGAAGAAATTCTTTTATAGCAATAAAGGGAGTAATTCAAAGCATGTAATTGATTTTCCACATTTTCAAACTGTGATAAGACTAAGCTTTAGCAGCAGAAACATGTGTTTGCAGTTTTGTCAATGTTCTTCAATGAATAAAAAAAAAAAAATAGGGACCTATAACTTACTGGTTAAATCGTTAACATGCATTGGGCATTTCAGTGGCTATTGAAGCATTTGCCAAAAGCATGACAGGCTCAGAGGTGGTGAGGACTGGATTTTGCCACAGGACATGTTTTTGTGATTATCTAAAATAATTATTTTCCAGCAAGAGCACAACAGAAGAACATCAAGGCTTTCTTTATGAGCTATTGTCACGTTTATGTGCTGTCCTCCTTTACTTCTTCCATCCTTTTCACTCTGGAGGGACATAGCAGCGGCAGGTTAGGGCTCGTGTCTTTCCTCATCCTTGCAGCTTTTCCATCTACCTGCTGAGCAGTGCAGCCGCCAGTCTTCACCCTAGTTGTTAAGGTGCTCTCTGGGACTCTGCATGAACCTCCGTGATGATGTCCACCAGTGGAACTCGGAACAGAGCAATCAGAGCAACTTCTGAATATCAGGCAATACACTTACCGCAGGGTGGCTAGAAAGGCTCCGGTGAACCCCTCCAGCTGACATTGACAGACTGAGCTTAAGTCCAGAAGGAAGATTTAGAATTATTTAACCTGGATGTTTCCCTCATTCAGCAGTTTTACTGTCAAAAGTGTGTGCTTGTTTCCATATTAACCATGTCAAAATTCACCAATGGATTTCAGAAAGGTTTTTGGGTTCTCCTGCCTGACACCAGAAAGACAGCACAGAGTGCTAGGGCCAAACTAAAGAGCCAAGCACCAGGCACTTGTCATGATGCTTTGAAAAGTGGTCACCTACTAATGCTTTTGAAACAGGTCACCTATCCGTCCTCTGAAATGTTACCATTTCAGTCTTCTTCCTGTCTTGCATTATGAGAAACCTAAGACGCTTATTAGTGCCTTTGTAAAAAACAGAGAGGACCCGTCCTCAGAATAATCTATTTACCAGGATATGCAAGGGAGATAAAGAAAACTTGATTCCTTTTCCCACTGTCTCGGCCTTGGAGCAGACATGTGGACACAGACTCTAGGTGCCCCTGGGCACACTAAGCCCTGAACCGCAGACTCAGATTCCCATTGCGTTTCAGTGAATACTTGTGGAAAGTGATACAGACTGAGTTGGTGACACTGATCAAAACCTATCAGAGAATGGCAAAATTTCCAGTGACTGAGGCAGTTATGGCGGAGAAAAAAGCAAAGGTTCATGTCCCCACATATCATTTGCCCCGATTCCCGTGTTAGAAGACTTGCCAAAGCGAGAAGGAAACAGCTTGGAGGGATGCCTGCTCACAGCCAGGAGGGAAGAGGGTGTTTGCTGTGTGGGGGTAAGGAAACCATCTTCTGGAATGGTGAGGAGCTGGCAAGGCTGACAGAAAATCAAACAGGGCAACAGTAGGGCAGGGGGGAAGAAAACCCTCAAAGACTAGAAGCGAGCTGGTTCATGTTTACTCCCTCGGGACAGCACAGAGCATCCCCCACAGGGAATGACTTCACAGGTTTGAAACCAGGTAAGGGAGATTAGGAGAATAGGAAACGGGGATAAAAAACCCTTTAAACTGAAGTCTAAAGGGTTGAGTTTGGCAGACAAGGGAAATAACTACCTAAGCTTGTCACCATCTCATTACCATTGGGTGCCAGGTAGCAGCAGGTGACGATCTTGTATGGTTTCCTTCTGGACAAATATACAGCAGAGATAAGCAACTAGACCAAGGAGGGTGCTGTAGAGGCAAGGAGGGCCTCTGGGCCTCCACAGGCAGGGATGGTTCTCCTGGAACCAGAGGCAGACTTTGCTGGTGCGTACCATTGAGGGGTGTAGCATTTGGGCTGCCATGATCTTCCAGTACAAAGAGGATTTAAAAACACATGAAGTATGTCAAATAACTGAGTAACATGCTGCCTACCCCCACCCCCATAGGAACTGGTATATTTGTATATTGTTTCTTCTACAAAACAGTAAAGTTAAGAAGGCAAAATGCTGGTGAATTCATTGTGCTATTTAATCAGGCAGCCTGGACGAAACAGAAAAACAAACAAAATCCCCAATGGTTACTCCATCCCATCACTCATCCATACATGGTTGCTCCTTTTCAAAAGCCATGCACAGCGAAAACGAAGAAGGAATGTGATTACCTTCCCCGGGGCCTGGCAGAGCCCTTTGCAGTGACCACTGCAGGCACTGCTGCTTACTCAAATACATCACCAGTGGCTGAATACAACGCCTCAGTGCCAGTTCTTTGCAAATAGTTGTGCAAAGTGTGAAGAAATATCATGGACCGTGCAAGGTCCCCATCACAAGGACGATGGGAACTGAGGGTACTCAGCTATAAATATAACCAAACCCTTGATAATCTCGGCTCTTGCTGGTTTCTCGATTTGCATTTAAGAACTCCAAACAAACAGAGCTCTCATGCAACATTGCTCAACAGACAGCAGGTTTATTTCTACTGCTTCCTAGGCTTTCTTTTGTTTTGCTGTAGTTCAGAATATAATTTAAGAAGAAAAAAAAAAAATGAAAGAAAAAAAGGGAGAGAAAGAAAAAAGGGAGAAGATACAGGAACTGCATGTGCTTCACTGCAAATGCTGCTGAGGTAATTCTCTTTGAAGTGAGCAGCAAAACTCCTTTGGAGGTTAATGAGAACAGGATCAGGCCCTCCACACTGAACTTGCGCTGGGAGTAGATAAGATCTTGAATCATTCAGAGCCAAGCATGTTATTTGTGCAACACGGGCAGGCTGAGTCAATCTCTGAATATTTTTAATGGGTGTCAACGTGAAGTGTTAATTCCACAAGTTACGTTGTTTTGCAGTTTGCCTGTGCCTGCTCTCCAGGCTGCCTCCACGGATGGTACACATCCTCTCGCCGGCTGCGAAGAAAGGCTATTTCCAGAACTGCTGCAAGAAAAAAACCAAAAAAACAAAACACTTCTGAGAAAGTATAAACTAGGACTTCTACAAAAAATGGGAAAAACAAATTATGGTAGAAATACCTGCTAGACATTCAGATTGTCAGCACGCATAGAAGTAAAGGTAACCCCATTTCAAACAGAGATGACAACTTTTTTTATTATTATTTTTTCAAAAGACCCTAAAATCAAAACAAGTATTTTGTAACCGATCATTTTTGAGAAACTAATCTTGATCTCTTGTTTTTGACGGAACTGAGGAGTGAGGTACTGAAGTCACAGATCCTTAGATGATGTCTGCCCCTGGATAGTATCTATATACTCTTAATAAATAGGATCAGAAAAACACTGAAAACATTTTGAAGGTTGATGAAATGAACTAAGCACTCTGAACAGCTTTCAGATGAGGAATCTTTATTTTTGGCTTTCCCTGTTTCTGTCCCCAGGATCTCCATGCACTACTGAATGCATCTTGAAGCCAAGATGAAATTACAGCCCTCCTGAGGCCAACGGGAGGCTTGCTATTGCCTTCAGCAGAACCAGGATTTTACTCTTACTGTAAAGACATCTTAAGAAACACTGGGCCCAACTGCCCTCTTCTATGGAAAAAGTCAGCTGGAAACATAGCAAAGCCTACCACACAATTTCCTTTTCGTTCTCCCCTGAGGGGAGATTTTTAATCTTGGACAGGAAAACAGGATCTAGGGAAGCTGGGTGGAAACGCTGTGGGTGCCATCTAGAGAGGGCTGGCCTGGGCTGGGCTCCTCACCTTGCACCGCTCCCCGACCCATCACCACCACCACCACCAGCCCACTCCGCCCCAGTTCTGCAACCTGCTCTGCACAGCCCACTTGTGCAGAGCAACCAGGAGGGTTTTGTCTTGTTGTGGTTCAGAAACACCCAGACAAAAGATTATTTCCCTGCCTCCATCTTCTGTGCCCCTGGGGCACATGCTGGAGGACCTCCACATGGTTTCTGCATGGGAAGGATGTGGGGAGCCCTGCCTTTCCACATCTGAGCTATTGTGGCCTTCAGCTACCCTTGGCAGGAGGTGCACCAATCCTGCACAGCCATAGTTCCCATTTTACCATTTCAAATATGGTCCATGCAGACTACCATCTCTTCCTGCCTCTCTGAGCTCTCCTTGCCCACATGCCACAGCCTCCCACCTTCCCAGGCCCCACATCCTCCTCTCTCTCCCCATGTCCTCAGCACTGCAGGACAGCAGCCCCAGCACAGCGCCAAGGGTGACAGGTCTAGCAGGGTTCATTCACGGTGGTCTCCACTTGCTGTCACATTTGGTCTTAGGGCTGGTATGCTCCACCACTCAAACTGCAAACCTTTGCCCTTGTGTCAGGAAGTGGAAAGTGCATTCAGACATCATATTACAGCCATCCCAGCTGTCGCTCCTAATTGGAAGTGGTCGGATCTCATTTTCTGACCCTTGCTTCCATTAATATCAGTAACAGTGAGGTGCCCAGTCCTGCAAAATACCAGCCTCTTGAGCTTGTTGCAAAATTTTCTTTCACTTCCCTCAGAATTAGATATTTTTTTATTAAGAAGTAAAAATTACTTGCAGTCTTTTAACAGAGGGCTTCATTCTAAGAAGTGACTTATTCCCCTCTCTGTTCACAGAAAATAAGTGAAGCTTTCATCATGACAAATAAGTACGAAAAAGTTAACAAGAGTCATAGCAAAATCTGACTTTATGATGAGTTGTTGATCCTGCAATTATTTTCATTTATACAAATATTTTGAGCAGCTCACCTTGAGGTTTTGTGTTGGCTTTTAGAAAATTATTTTATTTCCTGTTTAGATGAATTTGCACACAAGTAGGCTATAAATGAAACGCTTGTTTTCCTGAAGGCAATCATGAAGGTGTGATCGCACCCTTCTCAATTTTACATAGAGCAAACTTATCATAATGCACAGTAATATTTGAATTTGAACAAGTGGAAAATCCTTATTTGCTCACACTACACTCTCAGTGTTAGCTCAAGATCAGCTCCTTGGGGATAGTATGTGTGTTCATATTTAACAGTAAAATGTCATGAATAAAGAACCTGTCAAACAACTTGAGAGTAAGTCACTTCCCTATTTGGAGAGCAATGATTTTGTGATGAACACGATGAACATTTCACAGTGAGTCCTCAAGAATAAACTGGGATCTGAATGAGTTACATTTTGGCAATGGTCAGAGCAAGGCAACTTCCAGCGGGGTTGTAAGACAGGGCATGGGCAAGCAAGTAGCAGAATATGAGCCACAGAAGGTCAGCCAGGGATGTTGTAATGGCACACACTGCCTGTAACTTCCTCTGTCAAAGGCAGGGATTCAGAGCAGCCAGAATAGCCTCCACCCTAGGTAGATGGGGGAAAGGGAGGAGGGGAAAGAGCCAGCACATTGCTCAGACAGCCAGGAAAATGAGCCAGTCCAGCACAGCCCCGGCAGTGCTGCTGCCAATAGGACGCCCATGGAGTCTGCAGAAGAACGCAAACGTTACCTCTGACGGAGGGTGATAGCCCAGCGCCCAAGACACAGCAGCGGGCGTTGAACTGGTGCTGGGCAAGCTGCCATCAGGGACTGACATGTTCTTGTCTTGTTAAATGGATTGCACACTCCTGTGGCTATCACTCTGTCCTTCTGTAGTATGGTAGTGGAGGTCAAACAAGTTACCAGTAACAAACCAATAGCAATTAACATGAACAAGACAACACAGTAAGTCATATAGCATCAGTGAGTCATACCGTTAGTCTAATTTAAACACAGCAATGAGACTAACACTGAGTCACAGAATGTAAAACAGCTACAAAAGATCTGAATTATAGTAACAAGTATGCAAGAAAACAGCATCAAGACATCCCACCTGAGGGATACAGGCCACTTTCATTTTTCTTGTGACCTTTGTCATCAAACTACCCCAGGATAAACAGCTTTTAAATTTATGCTGTAGCAAGTAATTAATGTTAGTCAAGTTATACTAGAATTAGAAAAAATACTGTTTTCCTTTACCCAAAGGCATCCTGGTGATACATTGTGGACAAGTTCCACCTACCATTCTGCACTATTGACATATGGTAGCCTTGTACCTTAGCCTTGGCTAACACCTTACTAAACACTAAACACATTTTTGAGTAAGTTATTTTTCAGATAGTCCATCAAAAATACTTTATATTGTGGCTGACATAAGCCTCCCAACGCAGCATATTTACATCAGTTCAACAGTTATTGTGAAGCTTCCACATTAGTGCAGTGCAATCATCCAATACTTTCACACGCTGCAACAAAGCCTGGGGATGCTTGGACAAGGCCTGTGGGGTCACAACCCAGCAGCATTTCACGCAAAGTTGCTGGCTGAATGGGGGTCTTCATCCAGTGCTGTCTGAGTAGAAGACAAGAGTTTATTTATTCAACCTCAAGAGAAGCAACTTAATGCTGCTGATTTGAATGCAAACAAGGGTAAGACCTCAAACCTGGAAGATGTTCTGATGTGGTGACACTGGAAGTTTACACTAAATACAAGTTGAGATCTGAAACACAGTTGTCATGGCCTATAAAATTAGCATGTATTCTTATAGCATTTAAATTTTTCAGAGGTATTGTCTATGACTAAACTATCAAAGGGGTATTGCTTTTGTCTGGAAAATGTTGCACTTGCAATTATATATTGCTTATTAAGGGCTATTTTGCTAATTCAGTGAAATCTCTCCCATATGACAGAAATGGCATTTGCTTCTCCATTCAGTGACCTCAAATGATTAAGTGAAGGTGCAGCGTGAATTTCAATTGGCAAATAAATGCAATTATTTTTTCTTACAGGGCCAAGTATTATCTAGACATGTTGGACACTGTCATCAGGCTGCTCTCAAATATGGGGCTTATAATGCTTGCAATGTGTCCAGAACCTAATCCTGCTTGGTTTGTCCTTAAGCAGCTATTTCACATCTTGAAGTGTTTGGAGACTTCTAAAAACTAAACTATGAAAATCAAATCCTCAGTCTAACTTCCTAAACTCACTAACCCATGTTTTAAATTATGGTAGTACTATTTCAAAACTGGTCAAGACCTTCAGAACAAAGTATTTCTCTTGTGACGTTTCTGTGCCGTAAACACACATGCAGCAAGAGGTTCAGTCCAAAGCAAGTAAAGCAAGGTTCCCTTTCTCCAGATGAGTGAGAATCATTGCCTTCCAGCTCAACCGATGAACTAGAGGCAAGAGATTTACAAATATTACCTCCACAGCTATGAACCAGAGAGAAACCCTCACTTCCAATGGGACCAAGCAGTTAAAGGACTTGCATTTCTAAATCAACATTTGAATTCGTAATCCATATGATGCATTCACTCTTTGTTTGCAAAACATGTAGAGCAATGATACTCTGCGTTCAACAAGTGCAAACAACAACTAATACAAATCTAGCACAATGATCAAGTGGAGGATGATATTCAGAATGGGGTTTGCATGGTATTACCACACAGTCCTGTAGTGCTGTCATCTACCAAATACAATGCAATTCCAGTGCTTGAGCACTAGAGGGTCAATTCATTATGAAAATAGAGCGTTACCTCAGTTCCTTATTTTTATAGGTAAGCATTTAATTTCTTACTTACCATTTCTTCAGCTCTCACGAGTTTTGCTAGCTGGAGGTCTTTCTGAGGCCATGTGGCACTGGGATGGAGGAGTTATGTCACACAAACACAGACTTTCTGCAATATTCGTCTCAATCATGTGCATATGCATGTCACACCAAACCTATGATTGCTTTCCCTGGTGAGCTGCACGGTACACACCTTTTCAAAAGGTTCACCGAGTTGGACTGGAAGTTGTCTCCTGACTAGGAGTGGCAAAAGACTGAGGAGGTACTAGCCCATAGCCATTTTGACAAATACTCATCCTGTACATAGACAGCAGCCTCTTCCCATGCCTCATTATCCCTTTGAATAATACAAAAAATGCAAATCCTGACCATTTAAATGGAATGAACCCTCAGCATCTGCAACTGTACTTGTGCCCAACAAGCACTGAAGTGGCAGCAGAAGGGTTGGCATCATCCAGACAGCAGAATTCATACCCACTAGATCCCCTCGATACCCTTGACACCTTGATACCCTTGATCCCCCTAGATACCCTTGCCACTGAATTAAAAAAAAACCCAACACCTCTAAAAGTATGTGCACACACCAGAAATTTGGGGCATTACTGTATGAACAAACCAGAAATCCTTCCCCTTTCCAACAGGATTTGTTATGGAAACAGCATATAATTTCATTCCAATACCACAAATTTGCCACTACATTAAAGAGCATTACTGTTACTGAAGGATGAACAGTAAATCAGCATCCCCTGCTCTCCAGGCTACAGCCCTCTTCAGGGGAATGGTGATTCCCAGTGTCCCTCCACTTCAGGCTGTAAATACATCCCATGAGAGAAAGCAAAGCTGTTGACCAAAGAATGTCTTAGCAAGTGCTTCTAGCCCAACAAACTTTGCTAAACCACAGTTTTGTTGCGATATTATCCTTCTTGTTAGGGACAAAAAAGCTGGGCAACATTCCTTTGTACACAGTGATCCCTTCTCCAGTAAACATGGCACATCAGTTATACAGACTGTGTTGTAAAAAATCTTATATAAATTCTCTGGAGCAATGGATAGATTTAACAGTGAGGTAAAACATTAGTGATGACTGCAATACACCCATGCAAAAGACACCTTTGTATCATATTAATAAAGTCTCAAATACCATTATGTGTTCAGAAATAAAAGTATTAAAACATAGGTGAGTCATACCGATAGCACCACAGCATTCAGTAATGACTGACCTTTGCAAATGACAGAACTGTTGAAGTTCACAAGAATCAGCAAACAAAAAAGCAGGGGTTTGCTCTTTTAAATTATTTTTAAATGATCTTATTGTGCTCTCCACTATTTTATTAAAATAACCAAGATTGAGCATGGAGCTTCACCTCTGAATCTATGAAAAAAATCCCAAAGAACTGAAGGGGATCCCTATCTGCTGCAAATCATGAACTGCAAATATTAACAACATTTTGCTTCATGTAGAAATGACAATTCCATTACTCATCTTGGAAAGTATTTTTCTAAAAATCGGTCCTCACATCCCTATCATAAATACAAAGTCTCTATTACAAATAAATGTGTTCTCCCATGCATAAATAAATCACATACATTCAGCTGCAAGAAAACAGATCAATCAAAATGGCTCAAATGTAATTATACACCGACCAAAAAGAATTTCACTGCAACTGAAGTTGAATGGTTTGTACTTCAGGTCATTAGCTGAGTGCTGACCTGTATAGTTTTAAATGCTAAAAATATATATATCTAAGCGGATGAAGGAGAAAGACTTGTGAAAAATGTGCAAAATATCTGAGAAACCAGGAACCACGTTCATTTAAAACAAATTTTTAAAATAACAAAAAAAACCCTACCCTTGTCTCACCTCATCAGAGCAATTTTTTCAAGCTTCCCTTAAAAAGCCACAAATAATTTACATATTTCTCCAGATCGACAGAATAAAATGGTGTACTAGCTTATAACACTGAAACTCAGAAATCAAGTCTCGTAATTAGCCAGTCTTTCCTAACAAAGCCGAAGAATGGCACTTTAAACAATGAATTAGAAAAAAAACCATGTGTTGTGTTGAAAGGTTTAAAAACGTGCATACTTTCCGTAAAGCTGAAATGCTTCCATGCTCATATTGTTTAACTCTGGATTAACCAAACATTCCAAATTCAGGAAAACAAAAGTATTTTACTCGTTAAAATATTCTGACAATATTGAAACATAGTCCGAGTGCCACTTTGAGCAGTGAGAAAATATATATATTTTTAAATTTTAATAGGAGAAAGAGAAGAAAGGCAAAGTTGAGAGAACTCTTTTCTTTAACCAAAACCAAAACCAAACCAAAAACAACTGGTGAGCTTCTTTCTTCTCCTGCCATATAGCAGATCTCTTCTTGGATTTCATACCACCGACCATACCCTGTCAGAGATCCTGAAGAGTTTACATTACCTCTTTTGAAGGATTAATCTAGACCGGTCCACAGATAAAACCCAAAATGCACAATGAATTCCTACACTGAATTCCAGCTTGTTACTGTGAACTCAATGTAAGAAAAAAGGAATCCCACACATCTTGTAGCATATACACTGCTTTCACACAGTATTTGAGTTAGTCAGAGGAATATGTAAAGGGACAATATAGTTTTGTACAAAACCTCAATTTATTTCAGAGAAATTAAAAATATGGTATTTAATATATATAAATTTCTATTCCTCTATAAATATAGATGATCTTGTGATAATGAACAGAAATAAATGCATACCAAATTCAAATAATTTTGCATTTCAGGGTATGGTAGCCATAGATAATGTTTACGAACCTAAATACAGGCATTTGTAATATAAAAAAGTTTAAAACAATACAATCAGAGGAAATGCATTCTGCTGGTTTTCATACAGAGGACTAAATATTCAAATGCATCTGTTGAAAGTTACAGTTTCATTTTTAACCTCTTTTTTTATTTATTAAGCACAATCCCACACAACCCAGGAGCATACAAGGTAGTAGATATACTGCACACATGGTATCTTTTCTTTGCAGTATGAAACGTTATTACTGTACTGAAAAAAAAAAAAAGGGAGGGGGGAAGACAGGAGAGGCTCTTTATGGTTTCACATCACGCCACAGCGCTTAAACATTCTGGTTTTCTGCTTTCCCTTTCTTTGCTTTTACTACTAGCAAAAGTCATCACACCCTCATGATGTGTAATGAACTAAAATGTCAATGAATTAAAATTCAGGGGAATGTCAATGGCTCCAATGTTTCACAAATGCAGAGCCAGCTTGTCGATATAATTAAGAAGGAAAAAATAAAAACATTCCGACGAAGCTTTTGCTCCTGATCCCGTATTTCCTGCTCCGGCCGAGCGCAGGCAGCGCAGCCCGGCGGGCGGGAGCGGGGCCGGCGGCAGCGCAGTCCCTGCGGGGTGCCCCGGGCAGCGACCCCGCTCCCGCCACCGCGCAGGGGCTCCAGCACACACACCAAGCGGGAAGGTGGGCATATCCGTGTCCCCACGCACCTCCTCAGCCATCGGACGTGCTACAGGTGCAGCCGCTGTGGAACCTCAACTCCTACAACACAACAGGCCAGCTCCCCTTGAACTATGCTTAAGTAAGTTGTACAAGACGGAAGAGGGCAGCCGGCAGCCCAGCCCCGAGCACCGCGGGGAGGGTCGCCCTCCACAAAAGGCCGGGCAGGGCTGGATGTTGTCTCTACCCCCCAAAACGGGCCCGGCGGATCCCGCCTGTCTCAGCGGCATTGGGCTCCGCTGTGGCTGGCCGCGGCGAAGCACCGACCCCGTGACATGCCCGGGTGGCTGCCTTTCCGCTCCGTGCGGGTGCCCCGACACGGGCCGGGGCCGGGGCCGCGGCGAGAAGCGCCGCTCCTCCCCAAGCCAACCCCACCTTCCCCGCCGCACACCCAGCCGGGCCCGCGGCCCAGCCCGCCCCGGGAGGCGCCCCCGGCGGCGGGAGCAGCCTCGCTCCGGGCCCCGCGGCTCATGCAGCTGAAAGCACAAGCAAAGCCAATGCAAAACCTCGGGGGGGAGAAGAAAGTGGTTTGTTTTGGTTACTCTTACCGGCAGCTTTTCCCATCCTGCCCTACAAAATAAAAATCCAACGCCTCTTTTTTTCTTTTTTAAATAAAAAAAAAAGGGGGGGGGCGAGGAAGCAAAATCCGCAAAAGGGTTAAAAGTGTCCTAAATAATTAAAAAAGTGAGATTTTTTCTTTTTTGTAATTTAAATACAAATATACTTACAAAATCTTACAGAGGCTATTTACATCCCTTTCCCCCAACCTGCCAGTGTGCTCAGTTCCTACAGGAGACAGCCCGGGAGGAGCAGGTAGGGCAGAGCCGGGCGGTCCCGGGCGCAGGGGTCCCCATCTGGCTCGTTCTCTGCTCCCCGCCGCCTGCGGAAGCGACTCGTGGTCCCCAAAGTTTGCCCCGGATGGATAAGGAGCTGCTTGGCAAGGCAGTGCCCCGGTCATCCGGCTGCCCACTGTTCGCCCGACCCAGCAGACGAGGGTCTCAGACGGTGGTCTCGCCCTGCTTGCTGTTGGTGAGCCTGGTGTAAAACTTCCTCCAGGAGTTCAGGGTTTTCCCAGACCAGATCCAGAAGCCCGAGGTGATGCCCACGATTAAGGTCATGAGATACTTGATCATGAAGACGGTGAAGTCGGGGCTCATGGGCGGGTGGTGGCTGCTGTGGTTGTTGGGGCAGGGGATGGCGTAGCTCTTACAGCTCTGCGTGACCCAGCTCCTCTCCCACTGTTCCCTAAAAGCTTGCTCATAAAAATAGCAGGCAATGACGATGGTGGCCGGCACCGTGTAGAGGACGCTGAAGATGCCTATCCTCACCATGAGCTTCTCTAGCTTTTCCGTCTTGGTTCCATCGTGCTTCATGATGGTCCGGATCCTGAAGAGGGACACAAAGCCGGCCAGCAGGAAGGAGGTGCCGATGAACAGGTACACGAACAAGGGGGCCAGCACAAAGCCCCGCAGGGCATCCACATTGTTGATGCCCACAAAGCAGACACCGCTGAGGACGTCCCCGTCCACCTGCCCCAGGGCCAGGATGGTGATGGTCTTGATCGCCGGCACGGCCCAGGCGGCCAGATGGAAGTACTGGGAGTTGGCCTCAATGGCCTCATGTCCCCACTTCATGCCGGCAGCCAGGAACCAGGTGAGGGAGAGGATGACCCACCAGATGGAGCTGGCCATGCCGAAGAAGTAGAGCATCATGAAGAGGATGGTGCACCCCTCCCGTTTCGTGCCCTGCGCCACAGTGCGGGAACCGTCCTCAGAGAAGCGCTCGTTGCAGACCACCCTCTCCTCCAGGAGGAAGCCGGCGATGTAGGCCACGGCCACCGCCGTGTAGCAGCCCGAGAGGAAGATGATGGGCCGCTCGGGATAGCTGAACCGCTTCATGTCCACCAGGTAGGTGAGGACGGTGAAGAGGGTGGAGGCGCAGCAGAGCACCGACCAGATGCCGATCCAGGTGCGGGAGAAACGCAGCTCCTCGGGCCCGAAGTACATGAGCCCGTAGAGGCGGCCGGGCTCGCAGGGCGCCCCGCAGTCCTTCTCCCCCAGGAAGCGGTAGTTCAGGTAGGAGGGCACCTTCAGCGCCCGCGGGCAGGAGAAGCGCCCGCGGGACTCACCAGGTCCCGAGCCCCCAGAGCCGCCGCCGGAGCCTCCGCGGTGGGGGTTGCTGGTCCAGCTCTCGGGGCGCAGGGCGGGCGTGGGGGTGCCGCGCTCGGAGGCGTTTTGGCCCACGCAGAGCTCGCCGGCCCCGTGCACCGGGAACTTCTCGCAGCGCAGCGTGTCGGGCCACTGGAAGCCGAACTTGTTCATGAGGGCCTCGCAGCCCTGGCGCGCCCGTTCGCAGAGGGAGCGGCACGGCGGCAGGGCCTGCTCCAGCACGGTGCACACCGGGGCGTACATGGAGCAGAGGAAGAACTTGAGCTCGGCCGAGCACTGCACCTTCACCAGCGGGTAGAACTGGTGCACCTCCAGCCCTGCGTCCTCCTGGTTGGTGTGGCCCAGCAGGTTGGGCATGATGGTCTGGTTGTAGGCGATGTCGGTGCAGAGCGGGATGGAGATGGGCTGGCAGTAGCCGTGGTCCGGGATGGAGATGCCCCGCTCGCCGTTGTACTGCGGTGCCGGCGGCTGGCCCCCGGCCGGCAGCGCCGCCGCCCACAGCAGCAGCAGAAGCAGCAGCGGCGGCGGCAGCCGCGGGCACCGGCCGCCGCCGCCCGCCCGCCGCCCGCCGTCAACTTCCCCGCCGTCGCTCGCCGCCGGCCCGCGCCGCTCAGCCATGCTCAGTCGGTACCGCCTGCCCAGCCAGGCTCCCGTCTCGCCGCCGCTGTCGCTGCTCCTCCCGGCCCGAACTTGCGACTCATGAAGGGAGCGGCGGGCAGGGACGGGGCAGCCCCGGCCGCCACTCGCGCGGCCGCGGCGCGCAGCTCTGCCCGCACCGGCGGCAGCGCCCGCCGCGCCTCCGACTACCGCCGCCTCCGTCGCCGCCGCCGCCGCCTGACCATTTGTGCCGGCCCCTCGAGCCCGCGCCCCTCGCCGCGCCGCTCTCCCTCCGACCGGTTTCCAGGCGCCCCGCAGTCTGCCTTTCACCGGGAGGGAGGAGCCTTGAAACAGACGCCGAACTTTCCTGCGTAAGGGACCGTCTCCCAACGCCTCACCCGGGGGCGGGCGCAGGCGGGCGCGGGGCTGCCCCGCGCCGCGCACAAAGGCGGGGGCGGGGAAGGGGGGCCCCGCCGTGCGGGGGGGAAACGGGACCGTGCGGAGCCGAGCGGGGGGTGGGGGTGTGGATGCGGGTCGTGCCTTTTCGGTCGGCAGCGCGGAGGGGCAGGGAGAGGCCGGGCCCGCCGGGGCGGGTCGGCTGGACGGCGGCGGTTGCACGGCGGAGCCGCCGGGTAGAGGGGTCAGGTCTGTCCCGATGGGTGTTTTTGGATTCCCCGGTGATGACGATAGTTATGGCCGTTGAACTGCGCACCTCGGAGGGGTCGAGGGCCCATCAAACTCAGCATGTCCCCCGGCGGAAAGCCAGCTGTGCTAATTTCGGTTCCATTCAGAGCGCGGCAGGGGCCGGGGGGTGCGAGGGGGATCGTTATTTGCCACGGAGCAAAGGGCAGGGTTGGGGGGGTGGCCAGTGCTGCAGGGAACAGTGAACAATCGAGGAGCATCTTTGCAAGGCTGAAACCTGGAAGACGGGTTTACTGTAGCAACTCGGGGCGCGGGCAGGAGCGGCGGCAGTTTGAAGGCACAGACCGCGATGTTCACATCTCACGCAGCCGGTGATGTGCGAGCGGCCAAATTCGCCTCCCTCCAGAGGCACTTAGAGTATCTCGCTACCGAGTTATTGCCGGGATTTTATGTGCGTCTTCCTCCTATCAAGTCCACAGTAGCAGCCTGAGATACGAAAATAATCACAACAGGGCTTTCCCATTCCCCTTCCTCCCTCTCCAGTAGGCAGCTATTCCATCTTAATTCAGATGAACACTATGTGATTTGCAAGTACCTCCTGTCAGGTTTTTTAAATACTTGCTATATTCTGAGGAGGAGGTGAATGGGCATACAGTGACCACCAACAGTGGCCATTTCTTTCTGTCTAAAGCCCCGTTGCTCTCGCAGAATGGAGGTCCTGTTGGCTCTTCCAAAATGTGTAGTCCAGAAAAATTATGGAGGCTGAATGAGGAATTTATTGTACTCCCTGGAATTCAATAAGAATAATAAAACCATGCTCCTGGAGAGGAGGAGGAGGAGAATCCTGCCACGTTCTCCAAACATGCAGTAACCAAGCCTCTGTGTCATGGACATGAATGGTCTCACATTTGTCCAATGGTTAATGCTGCCATTCAGAGCTGAACTAGTCATGAAAGTTCTCCGGCCAGCTGTCTTCCTTCTCTGCAGCATGCTCCCCCCCTTTCCACTTTATATGCTAATGAGCTGCAAAAATCCATTAGGACTAAGACAAGCCCAGCATTTCTTTCTAGCTGTCACAGGTGGCAAGGGTTAATAAAAGACATCCATATTTCTTGGATAGCTACAGATAAAATTTGGACCATGCTATTTAGGCCACTTTCTCCCAGCAGTGCTGTCCCATATTTGAACTAATTAATAGCAAGATCTATGCTGTGTAATGACTGCAGGAGTGGGATCATGTTTAGAAATTGCATGACCTTAAATATGTCAATTGCTGATGTCCTCGTTTACTGAGGTCCATTCCGTTCTGTCAAGAACTCTCTTCTCAGAGGACTGTAGTTCAAAAATGATATGCCCAAATGAAATCTTTTTCCATCTTCTGCTGAAAAAAGTTTGATTCCTTGCAGATCGTGTTTACAGTTTTAAGCTACAGATTTCCCTCTTCAGATCTACATCAATATACTAACTCCTTTCTAGCACAAAGCCTAATTTATATTCAGCCCTAAATGTTTTCCTATTCATCATAAAACAATTGCACACTGGCTCTCCAGATAGGAACAACTATTATACATGCTCTGCCTCATTAAAAATGTGTGTCATTTTTTTTACTAGTCTCAGGAAGTCTCCATAGTCTTTAGGCCTGGGGACGCATCACACAATCCAGGAAGGGCAATTAAGACACCCAAGTCCATCATCAGTTGACTTAAATTCTATCTATGGAGGTCTGCATTTGAAATATTTAGGAAATACTCACTTCTCACTGGAAAACACTGAAAAGTCACTGTTCTAAGTTACTATGTGCAACAAGCCAGAAGATTGTTCCAAGGTAAAGATCAGTGTATACAGGACAAGGTTTGCAGAGGTAGGTAATAGCTTTTTTCAGACCAACTGGTACAGAAGGAAAGGTACAGAAATTTATCAGTCACAAGCTATTTTTTTGGTTCTGAAGCTGTAACTGCCAAAGCTAAATGCAACTTGAGAACTGCTTAGAGTTTAGATAAGGGTGGATCAGTGAGACCAGCTAAGAAAGAAAAAGTGGAAAGGGGAATGAAGGGGGTGTTGTGAGGGAAGAACAAGGGCTGAGCGCTGCTAAATTCAGGAAAGTTCCTAGGACTTGCTGGTTTTAACTGTTAAACTGTGTGGAAAGAATCTTCCCAGAAGCACTTGTCCTACATTTCAAGCACTCAAAACCACAAAACGCATCACTAGAAGAGTAATTCTCTGTGGTCCAGAACACCAGATCAGTTTAAACCATGCCTGAGCAAGAAACCTAAGATGTGTTGATGCCCATCTGCTACTACAGAACTTGTCCCACAGAGGTAAGCATGGGAACTAGGTTTCCTAACTCTGCCCAGCATCCAAAACAGGGGCTCAGTAGAGATGCTGGTCTGATAGTAGATTCATTTCCTTCTGCTTCCAGCCCCCCACTTACCTCTCTCCGTATCAACAGCCTGTAAGGTAATTGTCTCTCCTTTTTGCTTAGCTAATAAATGCCACTCTTTCTCCCATCCTGAACATCCTCTGCATAATTAACATCCTCTCTATTCTACATCTACCATCTTCTTCCTTTCAGAGCTGGTTTAATTAATAAATAGCTTAGTAAATGTTAAGCAGTTGTTCTTAACTGTGAACTGCAACTGGTGTTTCTAACCTGCAGAAAAGTTTGTATGGCCAAAAGTTTGATTTTTCCACCTGTGTGTCTTGGTCTAATAAAATATACTGCTTCTTTGTACAACCCTAGTACTGCACATCACATCCACAGCAGAATATCACTGTGTGTCTGCCTTGTTCTTTTAATGATCCCTTAAGTATCCATGGAGGAGAGGAGATTGGACTGGATGCCACCTTTGCTTGGGTCAGCACAATGGTGATCATGTTCTTAAACAGACAAATAGTGTCTTTCTTAAACCACAGGTGCTGTTCCCCTTCCCATGGAAATACAGCCTTCTGTTCCAAGAGAAACCAAAATTTGTGCATTGAAGTCATACCTTAAAAGAAATTTCAACTTTTACTTCAGAACAATGCGCTGTTGGTACTGTAGCCAGTCAGGGAAGTTAGGACTCTGGCAGATGGGAAGAGCACTGAGTTTTGTCGTCTTACATTGTTTATATCCTGGTAGCATCCTCACTATGCTGCTGCTCTCAGGGTGTTGTTTTGTACTGTTTTCGTAGGTGCAGGGAGGACACAAATCTTTGGCCAAAAAAAAAAAGCAACTATGCAAATTTGTAATTTTGGAAAGGAGCAAAGCAAGAAGTAGTTGGAATATTTTCTTGTTTTCCTGTAAGTAGCTGTCAGAAGTAGGCTAGAGTGCTTCCTTTCCACAAGCAGAAAATCTTGTTTCTCTAAAGAAAATTATTCAGCTTTATCTCACAGACATATGTTACATACAGAGAGTGCGATATAAGCACAAACAATATTTATAGTAAGGCTGGTGACCACCCAAATGAATAAAATTTAAACACAGATGATAACATACATGTATGTTTGTCTGCTAAATGAAAGCAAAAGTTACACTCAGATAATTAGCTTTTTAGCTGATTCAAGATTTCATTATTTAATTTAAATAAGAGGTTAAAAGTATGATCATCATAATACATAACGTGACAAGTTTGATTTTTGTCTCCTGTTGGGCATGAATCTTGGCTGATAAGAACAGTTAGTGTTGGGGGGAGGGGGGCAGGGGTGTTAGTTCTGGATGGAAATAAAGGATTTTTGATAGTTTGGTAGAGAGAAGAGTTCAAGTATGTAATCTGTGATGGGCAGCAGTGTATATACTATATTTATGAAGTCTCTCGGAATGACCTAAGGGGTTCCAAATGAGACAGTACATGTCTACAGCTCAGCTGGGTCTCATTTTGGCATCTCTTCAACAGTGGCAGTACACATCACTAGTCCTCATGATGCACAGACAAGGATGCTTGCTGAAGAATCTGTATGAACAGGGTAAATGCAGTGAAATGAAGGAGAGGTGATTACAGTGTCATACATCTCAAATTTTAAGATGAAATGGAGTATTCCCTTACATTGTCATGTTAAAACTACCATATATTTTTGGTGATAAAAGCCTTAATCCAGATAATACAAACTCATTAAACTAAATTGTTTGACACACAGATCTACAGATCAAAATTCTGAAGATAAATTACCTGGACAGGAGTCCCAAGCAGGTTTTACGGTTGCATGGTAAGATATATTTCACTTTGCAACGTGCCAGTGACCTAGCCATCTGCCCCAGAGCCATGGACCACAGCGTCTCACAGCTCTAGTCTTGCCAGAAGAAAAAAAAAGTCTTTAAAATGTAAATGCCTACCTTGGACATTGACTATTTCTTGGAACATCTAGAAGACTCTTGGAAGTGTGCCTGTGCTGACAAAAATAACAAACACATGCAGTGACTGGCAAAGAAAATCAGCAGGAGCTGAGCGGGAACCCCAGGTGATGGTGCAGTCAGCAGCCAGAATCCTTCCTGCAGCGAAGGGTCTCCAGGCTGCACAGCCGAGCACTCACAAAGTCATCTCAATGCGGGGGCAGTTGTTATTAACAGGCATTTGACAAGATACCAAGTAATTCTCTTACCATCAGGTGGCCCAGGTCATCTTATCCTTAAATTCATCCCAGATGCCTTTATATCTGCCTTTTATTAATATTAATTGACTGTATTAGTCTGCGATTGTCAATTTAGGTAAAAATTGTACTTTTATTTGTATTTGGGGCTTGTGGGAGTAGGAGAAATAGAATGGAAATGCAGCACTAGCCACTGAAGTCAGTGGTAATTTACTCCTGCTGTGTGACACCTATTGTAACCCAAACTCCTACCGTGTAGCATGGGCTAGGAATAAAGAGCAATCTTTGACTAGCACTGTGTGTAAGTCAGCCTCCCATTACGGTGATTTTATATGCTTGAAAGAGGCATGAGGAGAAATGGTATGCGCAGTCAAAGCAGACTACAAAGAGTCTCTTCCTCCCAATACCCACAGCATTTTTCCCTTAATGCTGTTTATTCAAGATAGATTGAGTATGTGGAGATTTGATTTGGTTTTCTTTTTCTCTTCAGAAGAAATGTAGATGATCCCTTGCAAATTGAAGCCGTATGTTGCCAGCCTCCCCTGACATGTTCTGCTGGGGTGAGAGGCGCAGGGGCTGCAGCCTGGCTGCTGCTGCCAGAGGTTTTCCGGAGAACAAGAAAAAGTCACAACTCTTAAAAGGGCAATTGCAGATCACAGCTCATTTTGTTCAGAGAGAATGCGAACATTTTTACTCTCTTTTTATTTCCCTTTCTTGAGTGAGTTCTACAGTTACATACAGTGCCTGAAAACACAGACTCTCTCTTGTTCTTCAAACACAGAGAGGCTGATTTAAGGGCCTAAACCGGCAATCCTTACTCCCAGGAGTAGACCTGCTGGTTTCACGGATGCAAGGGAAGCGAGTAGAGCTTCACAAGGCTGTGATGCAAGGAGAAATTACGTGATGAGCCTTTACTTTTGGAATCATACTGTTTTTGCCATGCCTTAAGTGCATTTCTTTTAAAGAAATTACTCCCCGTTTCCACTGATGTAAATGACATTCAGATCATATTTTCTGCCTTAGTATTTCAAGGTACACAAATTGAAAAGGTATGTGTGTGAGGTGGAGGGATAGAGTGGAGGAAAGTTGTTTTTCTATGTCTTTTAGGTGTGCATGTATTTTCCATGAATGTTTTTGAGAGAGTGAGTGGTATGAGATCAGAGCAGGGAGTAATTCACCGCCTGCCTCTGCCCTTCTCTGAGGAATGTGGCTTGGTACGTGTTAAAGGACAATCTCAGCTTTCACTTTAGAAGAAATCTTTTGGGCTTTTGCTTTACTTTGGAAAGATAGCTTTAAATATTAAACCAGTGTAAACAGAGGCAAACTGCCCAGCAAGACTGAAAGGAATGCGCCACTAGGATCTGCTTGTAAGCACTTTTCCACTAAACACATTCTTCTTCATGTAGGAGGGGTCAGCCATATTTTGAAGTAAATTCTTTTCAGAAACTTTGGGCTGGCTACGTGAAAGGAATTGTCTTACAGATAGACAGGATTCGTTTTCTAGACCTTCCCCTAGTGCTATATCTGACTTTTCTAATTATCATTTCCCTTACTTGCTGAGCCCAGCTGCACTGCGGCACCTCTAGGAGTGTATCGGATATCTCACATGGGCCCCAGATAAACCATCCTTTGTCTGATCCCACACCGGTCAAGGAGGAGAAGCAGGACTTCAGAAAAATCTCAAAGTTCACAGCAGCGAATGTTACCTTAGGGATGATAAAGTTTCATTCCTCATTGTCACAGGTGGTCATTCTGTGTAGCTCACATATGCAGTCACAACATATAGCCCAACTGCAAAGTGTTCAAGCCCCTCCTCCCCTGTTATCCCTGTCAGAACATTAAGCTATCGCACATCAGTGTGCATCTGGACTCTTTGCTTCTCGATTTCATGACGTCTCCGTTTTCCATAGTGACTAATAAGATTGTGTAATTTTTACTGGATTTGGAACTATCTGTGGAAAGCCACACATTTACCATCTGCAGAGATGATTATTGTAATTCTGCGTACTTTCATGTAGTATTGCTGACATTAAGAAAATTATCGTGGAGTTCCCAGCACTGAAGACTAGCAGGACAAGCCACGTCATCTCAGTGTCCCAGGTCTTCAGCTGGCCACATGCCGAATATAGAGTCTATCAAGGTTTTCTTCCTTCCCTCAGAGTCTGACACTGGACTGATCCGAGTCATGTCAGGGATGGCTGGTGTCGGCAGCCATGGCCCAGTGACAGCAGCAAACCACTGCAGGAATGCCCTGAGCCTCAAGTCTGCTGGGCAGGAATCAGCCCATATGCAGGAGATACAGCTGGTGCAACAACTGGCTGCCTACATCTGTGACATCCAGAAGACTCTGGCATGCTTATCTCTTTCTGTGCTTTCAGAGGACAATGGCTCTTTTTCCCACTTTGACTCCCAGTGGTAGTCACACCATAGGAAGCAAGGTCCAGTCACACCCTTGGAAAGCAAGGGAAATTCCACCCTTAGGTACTGTACCAGGAAAGTGAGGGAGACAAGGACTTCTTGATTACTTTTAAATTCCGGAAGCTCTTTGATTCATGAGGAAGGATATACATAAAAATATGAACACTGAATAGAAAGCAATAGAAAGGGATAGGAAGGGAAAAGAAGGATTGTATATTTTCTGGCTCTTATGTGTTGCTAAAAAATAATCTTCAAATAATGGTTAAAATTCACTAGGCGCTTTGCTAATGTGATTCTTCTGGACACTGTTGCTCTGCTATTTATTATAGCTAGCTAGACAGAAAAAGTTAGTATTTATGCTAAGCCACTGAGTTCTTATATTTCTATTTATATACTTTTTTTTACAATTATATAGCTTCTTCTTTGAATACATCATGACTTTTTAAAGATGCAGACTGATTTAAATATTTGCTTTAAAGTCTGTGATACAGTGCACTGCGCCTACACGTGCCTTCTTCCAAGTACATATGTGAGGGCAACTAAGAGTTGGAGGTCTGGGTCTTCGTTTTGGCAGAGAAGGGCTAACCATAGCTCATCCTAAACTTTATCTACACCACTGCCACAGCACATAAAATGGGTTTACTGAACTACTTTGGGAGGCACTTTCCTCTGCTTCTTACGAATGATGTATTTGTGGCTTCCAAGTTGCATGATACAAAGATTTCATAGTTGGAGTTGATCTGCAGCAGAAGTTAGGCTGTCATGGAACCACAACCGTGAACCAACATCTCTGGGAGATGCCAGTCACTGTCGTTTGAGCCACTGAAAAACTGTGACAGAACTGTGTTCTCACATAATGTGTTAAATAGCAGCAGACTTAAAGATGCTTTGAATCATAACCAGCCTAATCCTGAGCCAATGTAGCATTCAGAGTGCCAAGGACAGGATGTATCTTAAGCCTAACTGATTTTTCCATATCTACTATGCCATTTCTCTCTCCTTCCTTCCTTCCTTCCTTCCTTCCTTCCTTCCTTCCTTCCTTCCTTCCTTCCTTCCTTCCTTCCTTCCTTCCTTCCTTCCTTCCTTCCTTCCTTCCTTCCTTCCTTCCTTCCTTCCTTCCTTCCTTCCTTCCTTCCTTCCTTCCTTCCTTCCTTCCTTCCTTCCTTCCTTCCTTCCTTTTTTCCTTTGAAATGCACAGCACTAGGGATATGGGGCTTAAAGGCCTGTCTTATTTGGGAAAAAAAGTGCCAGTATTAAACCACCTCCCTGTGTAGATGTTCCTATTTCAGTTTAAATGTGCCTTTCATGGAATTAGCAAGTTGATTCCTTGCTGACATAAGCTTAATCAATACGAGGCACTCAGCCTGATAGAAGTTTATCTCCGTGATGGGGTTGCACCAATTTCTCTACATATCTTTGAAAAACCGTTTAGTTAAATCAGTTGTTTCTTCAAATTGTCAAGTCCGCACTTATTGACGATTTGCAGTACAATGTTGTGGCGAGCTGAAAAATGTATCACTTCAGTAAAATGTAAAGAACACTTTGCGTTTGTACAGTGCCACGCATTACAGCTCTGAAAACTGCAAATATCAATAAACTTAGAGCACTTTTACATCTGTGTTCTTAATCCCCATTTTCTAAATGAAGGAACTTAAATGTGGAGAAATGAACTGTGTTTCCAAGGTAAAAAACAAAACAAAACAAAACAAAAAATCTGTGGTAAAGCCGGAGAGAAAATGTAGAGACATGGTTTCAGAAACAGACCAAGGCCTTTGAATGCCCCTGGTCCCAGCATCTCTCAGGGACCTTATATATAAAAAGTGCTGGTGCCTGTGCTGTGTGGTAATCGGCCCCTTAAAGTCAGATTGCCAAAGTGGACAGATGGATCCCAAAATAACTAGTCTGTAAATTCTCATTTGAGTTTTGTAAATACAAATCTGATTTTTTTCTTTTAGAATGAAGATCTGCCCTTGTAATAAAATCACCACCTTAGTAAATATTTATTTCTAGTGGCATTCTCCTTTAGCTCTAAATATAGACATTCAAATCTCAAATTCTGAGGCAGAAGGGATATTCTACCACTTGTTATGGCTACACCACATATATTTTTTTCTAGAAACAAACATTCCAATTATTACTCTGTCATCAGACATTCTAGACTAGGAAAAGGACCACAAGGACAGTATTGGTACAGTACTGTCATCCATTGCTGAAAAAATAGTTATAGTCCATACAACCACTCCATCTGCTCTGTGTTAAAGCAAGTTTATTAGTCTGAAGTCCTGTAAGTGTTGAGTCTGGTCACAAACTAAAATATGCATTATCTCTGCAGGAAAAGGAATATAACAATATCAGGTCTGATGTGCTTGCATTGATCTCAGATCAGGCTGAGATTTGAATGGGGTGAGTAGTGCTGTGGTACAACTGATTGAAAGGTAACTGAGTGTAAAACAGACCACAGCTGCTGCTTTCACCACGGAGTGCTTGCTCACTCTGTCATTGAGTGACGCCGCTGAAAGTTACTGCCACTTGAAACACAATGAAAACATTTTTAATGCCTGAGAAAGCCCTTCCATCCTTTGCCGTATGTCATCTTTATACTTTGAATTCTATTATCTGGAATTCAGTTACACCAATGATTTCTCAAAAGTGTGGATACTTTCAAAATATCAAGCTACAAAGAACTTAGCTGTGCTGTCTGCAATTAAGGCAATTAAAAAGGGAAGCTTGAGGCAGAAGCCCTTTAAAAATATTTGCAGACCTATCAAAAGTCTTTCCGTGCCCCTATTCCCAGAGTACCTGGGCACCTCAACACCTCAAAATCTCAAATGTGTTTGTTCTGAAAGATAAAAGTACTGCTCTGTCTTCGGTTTGGAGGGGGAATCTAACGCAGAAAGATATTAGAATGACCTGTTCAAAGTGAGGTAGGAAGTCTGTGACAGAAAAGGGAATTTAACTTAAAGCTGGCACACACATTTCTTTTTCCTGAGGCCTATTTTTCCTCCCTGGAAAGCTCTGGAGGGCTGCGAATCACAATTGTTTTAAGGCCCCTGAGGGAGATGGTCCCGCATTTTTACTCCTGGCTACTTCTCCCACTCGGGCTGCCTGCAGCAGCACCCCGGGCAGCGTGGAGATGCGGGTGGTGGGATGCGGGTGTTGGGCTGTCCCCACTGAAAGCTCTGCCAGCAAAACCTGCTGCACTCCCAGCGGCACCAGTTCCCTTCTGCAGTTCCTGGCACAGCTGCAGGGGCTGACAGCACCAGGGAAAGGGAAGGCATGATGAGCTGAAGGATGGGAGAGGGTGGGATGAGTCCTGCTGGCAACAGCCCCAGCTTTGATGGGCATTCAAGTGGCCATGAAGCTGCAGCTTGAACTGCACCTTCACAAAATAAATTTAATCATTAGTTATTCTGACCTGAAAAAAAAAAAATCTGGACACAGCTGGACCAACCGCTGAGGTGACAAATGTGGGGAGAAATCTCTTGTCTTTATTTCTTCCATTACTGCAAAGGGATGCATCAGGCTGAGGGATCTGGGAGTACAAAAGGCCTTGAGTCACCTTGATGTTGACTCAGTCCCCTGAAAAGAGGGGCAACAACACTTGAGGCCATCATTTATCACCTCCTCACTGCTACATATGGCAGGAGTCTTTACAATGGATTTATTTAAAGTCATAATATTAGTCTGTAGCCAGGCTATCACCTTGAACTCTATTCTCTCATAGTAGCATACAAGCTTCCTAATAACTATTATCTACAAAGCAATTAAAATGACAGATGAATGTTCTGACTAAGCATGTATTTATTTATTTATTTGCTTACTTGCTGCATCCCCAGTTTCCTCTCCCTACCTCCCTTTTATGGTCTAGCTAATAAATGTCTCTCTCAGCATGCCACTGTCAATAGCAATTTAAGTGCGTATCAGGCTGTGTAAGCAGCACACACAGTATCAGTTAATAGGAGGGGAAACCTCAAGGACAGTGGTGCAGAGCAGACTTGCCATCTCTACTGACCTGGGTTGCAGATCGCTGTTTTCGAAGGGGCTGTACTCCTCTGTTGCTGTGAGGGAGTAGACGCCCACTGCTGAGAAACTCTGGACTGGGCAGATGGACTTACTTTATGAGCCAGATCAGCTGTGATACATCTACTGTTAGTGGATCTCCCAGTGCCACTACTGACACTATGAAGCATGTCTCTTCAGGGGAGAAGAAGGAGCCCTTGGTCAAGATTAAATGGTGCAAGAGGAGTCACAAGCCTTTTTCATTGTGGCTAGGAGTTGAAGAGTCCTAACTGTATCTCAACAATTCTAACCAATGAAGTTGAGACCATGCCACTGACAGATGGGTATTTCTTGTACAATGCAGCAAATCCTCCAGGAATAAATTTTAGAAGTTTTAATAAAATAAATTTGACCAGAGGCAGATGGTCACTAATTATGATCACCAATATGATAACTCAACCATAGGCTGAGATTGTCATCCTCAGGATTCAAATCTAAACTACATTTAAAAATATTGGGCAAGAAACTGAGATATGGAAGTTTGAAAAAAGCCAACATTTTAACTTGGCTGATTAGTGTCTTGGGTGTGTTAATTTCTCTGTTGGGTGATTATTTATCTGACTAGAGAGGATCTGGCTGGAGTATGAAGTGGAAGTTTCCTGGGTACACCGTCTTTAGTGTGTACCCAAATATTTCACCTTCTCTTGTATAGAGAAAGCGGTACCTTGGCTGCAGTTGACAGCACATGAAAATGAGTTTTTCTTCAGTATCTCATTTGCATTTAAAAGGATCATCTCCCACTTTTTCCACTTTTCAGCCCAAGAGAATCAGATGATCTTTTAGAAACAAGACAAACCACGGGGAAGGTTCTTTACTACAGAGCTTGTGATAACAGCCTTTGGGCTGAGGTAATGGACATGACACCTAAAATCAGCAAAAATAATATTTTGTAGAAGTATTTACCAGCCTAATCAACATATTCTGTCTGCATGCATATAGTCATTATTTCACTACTTTTGTTTTTTCTTTAAAAAATATCTCTCTCTGTCAAAACAGTAAAGAACCGAGGAACTCATAATCTCATACTTATGCTAACAGCTTTTGACCCAGGGAACATAATCTGCCTTTATATTTTATCAAGATAAATTCCAGACATCATTAGTTTTCCCAGACCCAAGTCTTGGCCTGTATTTCTCATAAGTGGATAATCACCCAATAAAAATAAATAAAAATGTCACCCTTCCAAATTCATATCTGACGTTGTTCAGAAACCCCTTTCGCCTGGACAGGAGCCCACCGAGTCTTTCTCCCTGCTGCGCCCTGACCACCAGTTCTGTGCAGCCGACGTCGTGCCTGAACCCCTTATGTGCAGCTTCGTCATGTTGCTGTAGGTTAATGACAAAGAAACTGGGTGTGTATTTTAGGAGATTCCCATTTTGTAAGCAGACATCTAGCTTATCTTATAGTCTTTATAAAGCAGACTGGCAGTGCTACGTGATTGCGGTTTATTTTTATGCCATATTGAAGGAGAAGATAGATTTGCAGTTGAAGGTCAGAGCATTTAAAGAGTGAAGAAAACATCTCCTGCAGGTGTTTGGTTTATAATTTCCCATGATAGGGCTTCTTTATTGAGGCTTGTTGTCATTATAAAGTTCCCAAGAAAAACAGTTATCATCTATTTTTCATCCTGGCATCTCTCTGCTGTCAGCGGATGCCCACAGCCATAGCCAGGAGTATGGCCCTGCTTCTGGCCTCTGATCTGAACTGGTTTTGCTCCCGCCCTGGGCAGCTGCTGGGCAGGCAAAGCAGTAGGGAGCAGGGAGCACCCCAGGTGATAAAATGTCCCGTTTCCATTCTGCTCTATGGAAAATCGTAAAAGCTTTGAAGTCTGAAGGCATATGCACTCCAGCAGAGAAAACTTCACATCTCATCCTTTCCCTAGCCAAGAGTGGATCATTTCTACTGTCTCACAAGCTGCCTGACAACACAACACATATAAAAATTGGAGCTATCAGCATATCAGATCATGAACCAGTTTTCTCGAATGTTGTTATTAAGGCAATTGTTAAGTGAGATAAAAACTGGTAGTTTAATAATTGTCTTTAGAAGAATCCTCGGTATACCTAAAATGAGGCTCGATGCAATTAATTTGGCTAAACAATTCAGAAAAAATTATCATATTAATGTGAAAAGTATAATGGAGGAATTACCACATGAATGCTCTAATTGCCTAGATTCTAAAACACAGAAGGGTATCAGGGAGCTGGCAGACATCAGAATCCATCATTTCCACTATTGTATGTTTTTGCAATGGAAAGTAGAATTAAGCAAACACATTCTTTGCTATTTAATTAAAGGAATGTACACTTTTACAGATAATAGTCTTGATAGTGAACAGAAAACACAGCTCTGTTCACATGCTCATAGCCAAGAAACTGCAACCAATTTATCCAAGAAATAAACTGTGGTACTTGAGCCCTTGGTACTGAGCAGGTGGAATACACTCCCTTACAGGGCCACTCTTCAAATTCATCCAGCAATGGATGAGGAATATGTCGTCTCATTTATTGCATCACCTCACAGTTCTGCTGCACTCTGGCACAGGCAATGTTTGAAGTAGCACCGGTGCTGTTTGAAGTGACCTGGGCAGAAGATGCCCAGCTCTGACCAGGCACAGTGGAACCATGAGCTGGCTGGAGCTTCTCCTCAGTTTGGTTTAGAAAGCGTGTCTGTTTTGCTGGCTTTGGATAGTGTGGCAGCTAGGAAGAGTGAGTAAAAGAAGTCAAGGAGAATTAGTAAAGATACAATGATATCTGAAAAGCTCTTCCAGTGAGCATCTGCCTGAAGTTGGATGCCCAGAACTGCAGACAGAGAGGCTTTGGGTTTTGTGTGTGTGACCATAGCACAACTACAGAGTCACTGCTTGTAGGATACACAAGTTTTTACAGTTTCATATCCCTGTTTCCTTTGCACTTTTCACAAGCTAAGAACAAGCACTTACCACAGATCAGCAGCTGCACAGCAACCTGTTACGCTCTGGTAGCTGATCTGGGCACAAATTTTCTCCAGCCAAATTCATCTAAGGTCAGAACCACTAGGGAGAAGAGAGCAGATAGTGCTGTGTTTTGCTAGCCAATTACATCCAATGCTGTGCTGGCTCGCATTTTGGAACACCGGTGGCAGCAGAGGAGCAGTGGCTATGGCAGCAGTGGTGGCAGAAGAAGCAACGGATGCAGCAAGCTCCATCCAAACAGTTCCTGCTGAACCATGGAGATCCACAGAGCAGACTCCATGGCCTGTGTTAGCCTTCAGGCTTCATACAACTGCCTGCTCCAACCAAGAATTTTACATCAGGCTGCAATACAATGCACGTTCATGCATGTGGGATGGTTTTCAGAAGCTGTGTTCTTATGTCCCATGAAGATGGAAACCTGGTTTGGGGACCTCAAAACCAGAGCAGAAATATGGGTATTTTCACCATGCACACAGATGTGATAAACTGGGCTATGGTCCAATAATTCTGATCATGTGGGGTTTTTTAATAAAGTGCAAAATAGATTGACATCACTGACTTGAAAGGTCCTGGTAGCTATGCTGTTTAATATATTGGTTCTTATGTTTGCAGATGAAGAAAAGCGAGAAGACCAGTGAAGCAGTCAGAAGGGGGAAAGTTGCAGGGACAGCGTAATGGCGAAGCCGTTGAAGGCCACCTGTGCAAGTAACAATGAAGCAGCCAAAAACCAGATACACATGGACGTACAGGAGCATGAGGAGGTAGCAGGGAAGCAGCTAAAGGCAATACCTGTACCAGCTTTAGAGAAAGGAAAAGCCTGCTGATCCGGATAATTACAGAAGTTTAACCTTAGTCACTGGTAGACAAAATCATCCTGAACATAAATTACCAACAGGTTAAGGCCAGTTTCAGAGGAAGCAGAGGGCCAGAAATGGTGTGACTCCACAGCAGATGCAAGCTATATTGATCAAATTATCACTCCTTACAACTGGTGGGAGGGGAGTAATAAAGGTGGATTAAAGGTTTTGGAGGAAAACAGCTGACTTGGTTTGAGTGGATACAATACAGAGGGTGCAGGTATCATGTGGAGTTTCAGATAACTGTAATTATAAAAGGCGCGTACCCAGACTCTCACAGCATAGTACAAAATGGTAGAAAAATCAAACAATTGAGTAAGTAAAAGTTCTATTTAGGAGTAGGGGACATAGAATCACACTCACTTTTCATCATGAAGCTGAATGTTGCTGTTAGATGGCTTGGAGGGCATAATTTTGAAAAATCTACAGCAAAGCTTTTCAGTAATTGGAAGATGAAATGGAGTTCCAAGAACTGCATCTTGGAGAAGGAAGAGCACATGTTGTGCTGACATGCAACGTAAGGGAAGTCGCAGAGAAATCTAGTCGTACATGTAGTTATATTCACATCAGCATCAGTGGTTCAGTAAAGATGAATTAAAACAGTCATGCAACTTAGTCACAAACGCTTCACAGAAGCTGATGAGATTATGGATCAATAAGGATAATACATCTCATATCCATATGGGTTTTTTCAAATTTCTTTTTCCTTCATGGACTGAAGTGAGCATCATTAAATGAGATAAAATTGCAGGAGACTGGAGACAATTGAGACAATTCAAAAGACTGCAGGTAGAAATGGAAAATATGTGAATAGATCAGAGACTGAGTCAAGAAGCCAAGGCAAGGGATTGACTTTAATTTAAAATATTATAATGATGATGATTCACCAGACCACACCAACATATGATACACACACACACACACACACAAAAAAAAAAAAAAGGCAAAAAAGAAGTGCAGTCAAGGCCCTAAAGCTGATATCAAGTTCATGACTGAACATTGCATTAAGTAAAGCTCTGTTTAGTAGTGGAATAATCCCTGAATAGGAGTGACCAGCAATGTCATACTGTTCCCCAAATCTGGAAGAACACTGGAACAGCCAGAGAAGAAGAGGATCATTTACCTATTTTGGATGATAATTAAGATGCCTAAGTTTTCTACAGCCCTACAATTTAGTTGGCTGGCTATAGAAATAGTCAGAAACAACGATCATCATTAAAAACTTGTAGAAACCCCACAAATGCAGAAGTTTTGCCAAACAAAGAAGTCAGTGCAGATTCGTTGTCCTACGAATTTCACACACATGCACATTCAACACACACATTTGCATGGTAAGAAGAGAGAACAGGCAAATCAAATACACAGAAACTGCAGAAATATGATGTGCTTGCCAAGACTCAGACACAAGTCTTCACAGGAGTCTGCTTGTAAGCCAGTTCATATTTGAATAATTGAAATGACATCTAATGGAAATTAAATACATACAATAAAATACAAGTGTGTATTCACCTTTATGACAAAAGTATTAATACAAAGGTACAATATTGAGATTGTCTAGGAAAACATCTTGCCCTAGAAAATGTAAGAGCTTTGTGTTCAAAGGATTTAGAAAATAAACTCCCTTTCTGTGGAGCCCTGCCCCTTGGGATTTGGCATAAGAAAGGAGAATTTCTAAGAAATATCAGGTTTTCTTTGCTGGTATATTTTTTACTTTGTTCTGAGTGGAAACAACTTGAGCTCAAAAGGTAAATTTAATTGACTGTAGATTTTACTAAGTGTGAGTTTAGCAGAGAAAGCAAAAAAAAAGCGAAGGATGTACTAAAAATGACAGCATTTTACAACCCCTTTCTTCTTCTTTTGATAAGCACTTAAGAGAAGTCTATTCAGTGAAAGCTGCCAATTCTCATTTTTACTGTATGTACAGATCGAGAATGTCAGAGGAAATGTGTATGGCAAATTAGGGTGAACTCTGTGGCCTGAATGTTAAATGAGAGGGCAAATTATGCAGGATTTGTCTACTGTTTCACTGCTCTCATTGTGATTTCTTTGGGCAGGGCACTTTTATAAGACTGTCCTGAAGATATTATCATAATGGCATATTTTGCATAATGGAAAACACAGTCACCTCAGATCTTCTTTTGCATGACAAACCCTTGATTAGAAAAATAATAGGATGGAAATGGAATTTGTATTTATACAGTCAGGCATCAGAGCCAAGGAGAATGGAAGCTGACCTCAATACACTGGAGAAGTGACATAGGCAGATGCAAAACCTCTCTCTTTACAGTAAATTTAGCCTAGAAATAGACTGGGAAACAAGCTGGAGTCATATAAAAGTCTTCCTACAGTGAAAAGTTCTTAATGAGAAAAGTGTCTGTGACATACAAAAGATATCGCACCTTTTCAAATGATTCATAGCTCTTGTTACACTGTAAGATCCATATTACACCTCTGTGAAAACAATAATGTTTTGCTATCGAACAAAACAGTAAGTGTTTTAAATTTTTTATTGCACATCCAATACAATATTGGCAACTTACAGTCTTTAGGTCCCTTGATATACAGTTAGAAAACAGAGAATAAATATACTGGACTACATAAGCATAGCCAACCATTTACATAATTAGGAGCTGGATTATTATTTTCAGAATGAAATACAGTCATGCTCCCATACTCATCTGAATTCACTCTCACATCTGCCTATGCATTTATAGGGTTGTTCCTGATGTGCACGTGTCATCAGACATGTAGACCCACTGGATTTATTTAATTATTCAGTTTTAATAAAAAAGTTTATTTTGCAAACAGAAACAAACCTCTCTAAAGCATGCAATAATTTGGAAGACTCTGTACCTTCAGGGAAATTGTAAAATCAAAAGGTAAATTTTACTAACCATTGCTTTCTTACTAATCTAAGAATGTAATGTGCTCTCATGTGACTGGACTTAATGTGTGTTCAATTTGGAAGCCAACAACATTATTTCATTACCATCAAGGGTCTTGAGAGCACAAAACAGTGTTGTTATCTGCCAAGATCACATTGTGCACAGGTCTGACACTGATTTTGGTTGATAAGGATTCCAACACAGCTGGTTTGCAGGAGACCCTACTACAACTGCTTAAAATGCCCAGATTATAATGTGCTATCTGAGACGGGAAGATAATGTTGTGATAGTGGAGTTATACATGCTAGAAGAGTGTAAGTGCTAATTACAAATGTGGTCATGCTTATTTCTATGATTATCCTGAACTAAAGTGCATTGGTCAGCTGGATACTTGATATAGCCTGGGAAAAGAATCAGTATATTGCTCTGAACCACCTCATCTCAGTCTGATAAGGATAAAATCTTGGCCTGTCTTTGGTTTTCTGATAGCCATTTCCTCTCTGTCTCCCTCCCTGTGATCTGTTGAGTCGATCTTAGTCTGATCCAAAGGTTCTGAATGCCCAGAACTGCCATTAAAAGCAGCAAGGATGGGTGTATCCACCATCTCTCAGGATCAAGCTTATCATTTTTAGCTGTAAATATCTGTATGACTAGAGTTACATGTGTTGGCTTTGAGATAATGTAATGATTTCATTGTGGTCAAAGATCTTGAAAAAGCAAAGCATGGCTGATCTCTGCACAGTGTCTGTTCATGTTATTATCTTAACAGTAAACTCACAGCTGATTGCAGTTTGGCCCTTATCAGTTTTTCCTTCTAGCAACGGATAAAATCATTTCGGCTTGCTCAGTAACAGACCCATCTTAAGTAAGACACAGCTTTACAGAGAGCTGACAGGTAAAACTAACCTTTCTTTTTCAGCAAAAGTGCCTTTTTAATACAAAAAAGTGACACAAAAGTGGTCACAACATTTAATATACCTATATAAACAATGGGTAACGAAATCCAGGAATTCAGCTTTACAATGCCTGATGAAACAAATATTACACCTGGTATTAGTACTGTAAATTGTTCCACCTGGCTTCAAGTGAGCTCTAAACAGACCAGCTGATTAGAAGACTAAAGATAATCCAATTTAATGATCATACATAATGCCTACCAGGATCCCCTACCTGAACAGTGATATAGCTACTTTCTTTGAGGAATACTTTGCAATGTATAAGAGAATGAATCTCCCCTCCTCTTCGACAGCAAAAGCATGCCGGACAGACAACTCCCTACTAGCAGTCTGAGCTCAGATATACATCATCCACGTTCACAAATGCTGCCTAATTCACCTTCTCTAAAGAGCTAGCAATTAAGTCCTGCACTGAGATTGCATACTTAATGTATATATTTGTTCCCCCACTCTGCTTTCCATTAATCGATTACTGTCTCAAAGCTGCACTTAGCCATTATGACAATAGTTTCATTTGTTAAAAAAAAAAAAAAAGTATCTGTAAAAAGATGTTCTGAAAAAAGAATCTGACTTGTAGTAGAGATGCTTAGTCCATGCTCAGAGGCAGCTCTGAGCCTGCCCCTGGATTACTCGCGTAAACCAAACCAAAGCCAAACTCTGTAATGATACCACTTGCAGATGCAGCTGTTGGTTTTTCTGCTCTCCCCACTTCCAGTAAGCTCATCCCGGACGCCTTTTAGCCAGCTCCAATTTTGGTAGCTCCTCCATTTGACCCGGCAAGAAACACACAAACAAACAAATCCCGTAAGGAAGGGCAGGAAGTTGGGTGAGCTGTTACGGGCTTATTGTTACTAGGGAAACCACTTCCTCAGTATTCATGTGTTCAGCAGATCTGTCTGCCTGCATCTCCAAGTCCCAGGCAATGTCATGAAATGAACGGCAACTGGGAAAATAAACCCAAACCAACACAAAATATACTATGTGTGTCCATGACACTTAAAATGAAAATCTCATTTCGGTAAATCAACCCTAAGCAGAAATATCTTCCCATAATATGATTTTATAACAAGGGCATGTGTGTTTGGAAGAGGGGTCACTCTTTTCATGTGCTATACTCTGTTCTTCTTTTCCTTAGCATTAATACAATATCTGTAAAAGCAATCAGTACTGATAGGCTAGAGTTAAAATCCTAACCCCAAACACCTACATTTTTGGCTGCTGATCCCACCTCCCATTTCACAAGCGGTATTTTTATCCAAGCAAAGGATGAGTAGAGCTTGTACTTTGCTTTGAAAACCGGATTGTGCTGTTGGGACTCATCTCTAACAACAGACTCATCTCTAACAACAGACTCTAAATGCTCCTGCTTTATGGCACAGAGTTTTTTTGTTAGTGTGTGTTGTGTTTGTTTTTTGTTTTGTTAGGTTTTTGTTTTGGTTTGCTTTTTTTTAAGATGCATCTTGTTTCTGAGTTCAGTCACAAAACAGTGTGATTTACAAAATAATCACTAGAAGCATCTCAAGCAGCAGCCATGGCTCTTAATGTTCCCCCTACCCTTAATTGCATAGTTTAAACAAGCGGCTGCTTTCTCAGATTCAGTCACAGAAAAGAGGGCTGGAAGGACTCTCAGGAAATCAGCTGTGCTAAGCAGGCTGTAATATATCTAGTTTGTACACAGATGCTCACCAGTTCCTTAATCTCCCCGGTGATGGGGATTCAACACATCTCATCCTCAACAGGAATTCCATAGCTGAGAAATTGATTTTGCGTCTTCTCCATCTTGCTGAAGATCTCAGCTGAATGACAAAGCCCAAAGAGGGTTACACATGGCCCCCTGTGTGCTTCCAGCCCCGGGCTGTCAGCTCCTGTGCTGCTGCTCTCCCCGACGGAGTCCAGGCAGAGGGTAAGTTTGCCCATTCACCAGAGGTACAGGGCTGGCACTTCAGAAACTTATCATTTCTGAGGATCTCAATAAGCCCAAACCCAGCCAGAACCAGCCACCTCAGCAGGTTTGCTCTCGTTTAGAACAGAATGAATGGCAGTTGAGAGATACAGTGTCCAGCATAACTCAGTATTTCAAAGTTCACTTGCCGCTGGAGAAGAGTTTTCTAACCTGACTTGTCAGAAAACAACATACATGCAAAGGTGAGGAGAGTCACAGGCAATACCACAGAAAGAATAGTGGTTCATGTGTTTTGAAAGAAACAAAGGGAGAAAAAAGTTGCAGAGAATGAAGGGAAAATACCTTCTCCTAGTGTAAGCTTGTGATAACAAAGTCCAGATGATCAACAACTATTTGGGCCTTGCTGAAGCAGTAGGCTCACGAACAGCATAATGCAAAACTCAACCTATAAATTGAGATAAAAGCTAGCACAGCAGCTGCATAAAGAGGAAGATCCTTTTGATGCTACAGAAGTCATTATTATGACAGAGATACACATGAGTATTTAAAAACATAGGGCTTGCTTCCATTTCCCCAGTTTTATTTATATGACTTGAGGCTAACTATAGTAAACATATTCTTGCTTTACAACAGATAGAGCAAAACAGAGAACCAGGCCTATGGGATTTAGAAATATTCCTGCCATGGGTACCTGCAATATAGAACAACAGGCATATCGAGATATAGAATCAGATTTCAAATACACAAGGGTGACAGCTGATTTTTCTCTCAGCATGTTTGTGTCTTTGCATGATCTCCAGCCTGATCCCCAGTCTACAGTGTGACATGGGTTTTTCTGATCTACCATGTGACCATATAAAATAGACAATTAAAGACTACTAAGAGACTTTGGCAATTAGAAATATCCAGCACAAGCTAACAGAAAGAATTATGTATATTCACTGACAGCACTAAATAAAGAGGCGTATGTGTGCTACAGCCTGGAAAAGCAGAGAAGTAGAGTTTATACACAAAGACAGAAGCTGTTGGAGGAAGGCAACTAAGGAACACACAGAAACCCTCACTGATGTCCCAAATTAAAGGTGATCTAATAAATATGAAGCACAGTTCCAGGTTTCTTTCAGCAGCACAGAACTACATTGCATAGGAAGCAGCTTCTGCCCTTCAGACATCTGAATGTAAAGGTCAAGGAGGAGAGAGAGTTCAAGCCAAGTGGTGTGTTCAGCAGTGCTAGGCATGGCTGTGGGTCTGAGGGACAGGCACACTCTAGTCAGTTTGCTAGGGAACTTTCTGGCGATTTCATCCACATTCTATCTCATGGGGCAGTAAAATGGTATTCACCGGCCCCTGACAAGCCCACACCACCAGCTCAGGGTATACTTCAGCTGGACACTGTTGAAAGCTAGGAGACTACTTAGACGAGATACTGCTATGGGCTTTCTTTACTCACATGGCCTTCCTCAGGCACTGCCTGCCAGGTAGGGGGTAGGAAGACTGGCAGGCTTGGTATGAGGCTGGAGGACTTTTGTGCCAAGAATTAAGGCCATTTTCATGAGGCAGGAGATATCCATGGCAGACACTGAGCCCCAGAAGGTGTTCAGTGCTCTCAAGACCCACAGCACAGACACGGGCTCCGTCTTCTGAAAGCCCCGTGCAGTGGCAGCCAAGTTCTTGGGGGCATCTGTGGGAGCAGAGCTGCCCGCTGTGGGGCTCCAGGTGGCAAAGCTGCCACAAGGAAGCTGCCACTTCACTTTCAGGAGAACACACGGTCACAGAGGAAGAGCTAACAACAGATGGTGACAAAAGGATGGCCCATGTGTGGTGGTTTGGACAAAGAGGCAGCCTTGGGAGCGAGGCAGAAAACCTGCTCATTTGTCAGACGAGGAGTGCAGGCAGCATAGCTGGAAACACCTCCTGTGGTTCCCTGAAGCTGTAGCTGTTGGAAGAGGGCAGGGGCCAAATCACCCGCCTCTCTTCTGCTTTGAGATGTGCGGTCTATAGCAAGTTGGAAAAGGAGACAGATCCCCCTCCAGCTGAGCTCACACTTTCAGTGGGATCTTTAATAAGACGCCAGGTTGGCAGGAGAGAAGAGGAAGGGGAGCCACAGGGCAGCCCAGATTTACACGTAAAAATCCTTCAGCAAGATGTGACACCTCAGTGGGGGTGGAGTGCCAGGGTACAAGAAAACAACACAGTTTTATTGCTTCATGGCTCAAAATGAGCCCAAGGTCTGTACATTTTGAAGAAGTCTTACGTTTTGAAGATGAAGATCTGCCTCTGGCCCATCTCTACTTTCAGTATAAGAGCAGTGCACAGCAGCTAAGAAGTCCAATAATAGATATTGACAGTTGTGGGCTGCTGTTGGATCAGAGGATGGCTTGCCTGTGACAGGCCGTGAGGGAAGCCATTGCTCACGACAGTGTTTTCAGCCAGGAGCTGCCCAGGAATCAAATCTGCCAAAAAGACATTTACACTCTCCAAGTGAAAACAAAGCAAAGTTGCTGTGGCTTTTAGCAACATTGCTGAGAGATCAATACTTATGTTTTCCACAGATTATAGAGTGAATTAAATGTCTACTAGGTTAGAATATATATAAGCAACAGTTGTTTGATGAGGATTTTGGAAGGGGAGGACTGAAGCCGCATTTCTTTAGCACCTCAGGTGTTTATCATGGAAACCAGTTTGCTGGAAATGTTGGTGCAATCACAAAGCTTGCATGTCCAACCATCCCTTCAAAGCAGCCTGCAGCTCAGCAATGGAGCATTTCTCCTAGATGCTCCCAGAGCCGAATACAGGGAGGGTGAACTAACAGCAGAGCTCATGCTAGAGCTGAGCACAGAGCGTGTAAGGAATCACTTAGTCACAGAAAAACATAAACACTTGTAATGTCAAGTCAAATTTAGTCAACAGTTTCACCTGAAATAAAATGTGGAAGGGATTATTTTGGTGGCTTTGCAATAGTTTTTTGCTTTGACTTTTCAGGCAAGACTTACAAGCTGACTTGAAAATAATTTCTGAAACAACAGAAAATGAGAAAAGAGCATCCTGATGCCATACCAACTACATTTTGTGAGACTGGAAGCAAATATCCACTCCTTTTTCTAATTGTTTTAAAGCTAGGTCTTAAAATCATGGGCCTCCTACCTCTTTCATGGTGATGCTGATTCTAGTGGGACACCTTCAACTTTTAAGATGCCTGGAAGCAGATGAGGGCCCTGGACAGCAGACTATATCATAATCCCCACCTGTTTTCTTACCCAGTGAACGTTCATGAGGTACATGAGGTTGGACACATCAGCATTCAAGAGAGAGGCTCCCCGGTATCCTCTATACCTGCCACAGTGAATTTGCTCCACCCCAAGTACAATGCCTTCAAGTGGTCAGGAGCTCCACATCTCTCAGAAACCAGGGAGCAGGGCCGGGCTGGTGGCAGAGCTCACCACCACAGCTTCTGCTGCTTTACCTGTCTCAGCCCATGGTACACAAATTGCCCAGCAGCTGTGAATCCAGCAGAGCTACTTTCTGAGGCAATGTCCATCGCAGGAGTTTCATTTGATCGGCCATTGAGGCACAGTTTGGGCAGTCAGCCTTACAACCTGGCATTAAGGACACTGTTCTAAGAGGAAAATCTGGGGATTACTGGGTAGTTTGAGTCTCCCACCTAAAGAGCGAAAGTTTGCACTGCTGGGTGCAAAAGGGGATGTCCCTTCCTCAGCTCTGTGAATATTGTTCCCAGCATGAGTTTATTTTCACGTTGCTTTCATGTTCTTTAGAAATGCTCCAAATCGGTGTGAAATACCTTATTCAACCTGAAAAAAGCCTTCCTTTTTTCACAATGCCAGCACAGTTTTCCTCCAAATAGGACTAGGCATTCATGCGGATCTAATTAAAATAAATAAGTATTACTAGCTTTTTGCTGAGAACATTAGCCTAGTTGCTCAACTCTGGTTCTAAAAGCTGTTGCCCAAAGTGGCCATACTTACTCTGTGCAGCAGTAGTTTGCCTTCTCTATGCTCTTTCTAAAGTTATCAAAGAAATGCTCAAACACTTCACCTTTGCTGCCTAAAGGCCAAATTCTGACCCCGCCGAATGAAGCTCCTGTTTCAGCGGGATCAGAATTGGCCAAAACCAATGAATTTCAGCTGTCTCAGACTCCCATGGTGTGTGGCTTGGAGAGGAGGGAGACAGCATATTAGTCCATGCATCAGGCATCATCTTCACACCCAAGAGTCACCCTGAAGACCCAGCTCGTTTTTTCCTTACACCAGATTAAATCAGTCTTTTCCATTTGTCAAAAGTGGAATAGCATTTAGCCCATTGATGCTTTAAACTTTCCCTGAAAGTTTGGAAGTGATGAGACACAGTGTTTGCAAGATCCCACGTCCCAAATGACCCAAGCTTAGCTCAGGCATGGATGTCTTTTGTGGCAGTATTCTCAAGGACAAGCATCACACTGAGGCTGCCACTGCAAAGGTTCCTTGATGGCAGCAGAAAGTAACTCTGGAGCACCTGAAAAAAACTTATTTTTGGATATAAAAATATACAAAAGTACATGTGCATAATCGTCTCATTCCCCAGAGTGTTACCTACATAATCAAAAGAGAATCACTATGGATTTTGTGGCATGGAGTGCTCTTCCTTTGTGAGTGGAACACATAAGACTAAGAAAGCACCATTACCACGGGTAAAGGAAGTAGACTGCCTTTAAAGAGAAAAAAAAAAAAATAGATGGCATCTTCTCTGTAGCAAAATGAGGGTACCCAGATCTTCTTATTTTCACAGTCATTGTACTTAAGAGCAGTCTTATACTAAAAAGCACCTAATTTCACTCCAGCTGATTTAAAATGCATCCTGGTGCATCGGAGCTATTGTCTAATCCTTATGTTTGAGATGTTCTACATTAGTCAGCCACTTTTGATTCATGTGCTAACAATCCCCCTTAAGGCAGGTAATTCACAGACAATGTTCACGATGTGCAGAGAGGCACTCCAGTTCCCACAGACAAAAGTCAGTAAACTTGAAATCCCAGAGCCCCTAAACTTATTTTGCATAATTTGCCCTCACAGGAGGGGAGGTGAGATCTGTTTATATGCGTCTCCTAGATCAACTTAAAATTCAAATCAATTTTTAGAACAGTGGGAATGCTGATTAGAGGCAAATCACAGCAGAAAGCAAAGGTTGTAACCAATTCTGAGCACAAACAAATTAAATGCGAATTGCCTCACTTTACCCTCTATCCAGTCACCTACACCCTCCTTCAATGTAGTTTCAATAAATGCTTTCTTAAAGGAACAATTAGCAGAAGTAGTTATATTTTTATTAAATAATGTCCTTCTGCAGATGGCATTTCTCCTTGTGTACTGAGGCTACAACAGATAGCATTTACTGCTGTAACAAGAATAGGCTTCAAGCAGAATAACTGGATTTTCCCCAAATTGCAAATAGGACCTTTATGCTATTGGAAATCAAGATTTCAAGCTTTCCACTATGACGCAGTTTCTGTCCTCAGAAGATCTTGAGATAGTGCGCTGTTTCAAATGATGTGATACTGGGCACAGGATAGAGGTTGGCTTCCTTCTTCTGAACTGCGTTGCTTAGACAATCCCATTTCTTTTTCTCAGAAATATATATATATATCTGTATTTATCGTACACAAAACAACCAAACTGTCATCACATAAGGGCAAAAGATGAAGCAATGGTACCAGTAACATCTGAAAATATGTAAAAAAGAAGACATCTAAATTTCTCCACTAGTAAACTATGTGGCCATTGCAACCTCTTACATAATTAACAAATTATAAGGCTATCAAGTGTGACTTCCTGCTTGCATAAGCCACCAATATTCACAAAGTGGAATCTAGCCTCAAGCTCCTATTTGTGTTTAAATTGCAGTGTCTACCTTAGCAAGTCATCCCAGATAAAGTCCTAGCACTATTGAAATCGAAACACACACATGAAAAAATCATTTTCTTCAGGATTGCCAGGATTCCAATTTATTTCAAACTGGATTAAAAACCAGATGTCTCCTGCATGAGTGGTACGATGATCTATTAAGTTATTTCTATAGAAATAATACATCTTAGTTGTAGTCTGAAATTACCTACTGTCTTCTCCAGCCAGTGAAACTTGTTATCCCCTTTTGATAGGTTTCATTGCTAATGATGATCAGTTTTTCCTTCTTTCATAGGGAAATGCTTTCTAGAAATGCTTCGTTCCAAACTAAAAGCAAAACCATGAACATGTCTGTGGAGTTGAAATATTGTGTCAAAACTGTGAAATATTGAAATACCTGGGGACAGCAGTTTGGCCAGGTTAAAGACATAAGCCTGTGGTGTCTGAAACCAAAATATTCACACCAGTTTCTGGCATCTGCACTGACCCATAGCTGCACACACCGGAGGATCCCAGCATCCCTGACGTCTCCAGCTCTATAGTCATTGAAATGGAAACCTGCCACTGAGCTGAGAAACCTGAGCTCCTGGCAGCCCACAGGTGAAGGAAGTTAATTGAAAGATAAGTCAGTCTCTCCTGATAAATCAGTGGTTTTCAAAGCTGCTGAATAACCTTGCTTTGTTGGGAGAAACTTCCAACCAGCTCTAATTAAACAATTTAATTGAAAGAAGGTGCAGGGAGGTCTGGGAGATTTGGGGAAGTGCTGAGGGACACCTCAAAAGAAAAAGGGGTGTGTGCTGCTACAACAGCACCATTTCTCTGTTGGGACAATGGAGTACTGCGGGGCACCTCAGGAAAATAAGCAGTGTGGATTTCTTTGTTTGTTTTTTTTTTTTTTTTTTTTTTTCCCTGCACCACATCCTGCAGTAGGAGCATTGCAGGCTGATCCTTCAGCTGTTAATCACTTGTTTAGGTGACTACTACCAGAGAACAAAGAGAGATCATATGTGGGGAAAATAAACTAGGTAGAGGCTGAGGATCACATGAGAAGAGAGATTAAACAGCACCTTTTCTTTCTCTCTTTGTAGTAAATGTCCAAGTTAAAAAAAAAAAATCCACCTAAGGCCATTTCTTTAACTTGGGCTCCAGAGATATCTTTAAAAGAACTTGGTTGCATTTTTTTTTTCTTCTCTGTGTAGAAGAAATTAATAAAAGATCAGGGTCTGGGGCAATTGTGAGTTTGATACTGTCTTTGACAGATGGCATGGAGTCCAATTCCACCTTCAGGTGTTCACACACCAGCACCCTGTTACTGCACCAGCTGCTGCATGGATGTAGCTGAGGGCAGAGTCTGGATCTCGGGCAATACAGTGAACAGGACTGAAGGTGTTGCACATGAACTGCTGGGGGGTAGCAAAGTGCCTTCAGATGCGTTGAGTCAGAGGAAACCCTGGCAGGTAACAGTATTGGCTGTATGTGGAAAAGAGGAGGGTTTGGGGTCCCCTGCAGCTGTTAGGGGAACGGCGGGATGCGGGGGCAGCTGCGGGTGCTGGCGGCCAGGTTGCGCTCGCAGTGCGGGACACCCCCAAGATGTGTTTGGGGGAGAGGACACCACGACGGGAGCGAGGGACCACGGGCTGTCCCAGCATCCCACACCCAGCGTCTAGTCCGCCCAACACTGTCCGATGGCAGCCCCGAGCCATGGCCAAGGGCAATAAAACCCCCATTCACGGCAGTATTTCGTAAAATGTCTGAAAAAATGCAGCAAATTTCACAGCAAGGCGGCTCCTCCGCCGTGCCAAGCCCAGCGGCAGGCCGCGCCCACGCTGATTCGGGATGTAAAGCTCCTCCTCCCGCTCTGCATCGGGTACTCCGGTGTTTTTTTCCCCTCCCGTTGGCGCCAGAGCTCCCGCTGCCCCAGCGCGGTCGGACCCGGCCCGGCCCTTTCCCGCCCCCTGGCGAGCGGCGGCGGCGCGGGGCCGCCCCACTCTCCCTTCGACGAGTGGGAGCGGCACAGTGGCCGGGCCTGGACGATAGCGGTGACTGTGTCCGCTGGCACAGCACAGCTTCCATCTTCCGTGGGACTGCCCTTGAACGATGGTTTAAGGTCTCATCTCTCCCATCGTCCTTCCTCACGTTCCAGGCGAACCGTCGCGCCTGTGGCCCCTGCGCAGCACCTGGGCCTGGGCCAGCAGAGCTGCTGAGAAACATGTGTTTGTGCAAAACGGGGCATCTGAAGTGGCGTTCAGCAAGGCCAGCGACCGTAAATGTGCTCCTTGTTCAATCCTGGCACATCCTCCTACCAGACAGATTCCTGCAGTCAAAATATTTTGGTGCAAAGCGAGGGAGCCCAGCGGCCCCAATCGCAGGTGTGGGAATTCACCGGGCTCGGTGTTTTCAAGGGCTTTGCGCATTTCTTGCCAGAAAGTTGCCTTGTACCTCACACAGTCCTGTCGGACGGGATGAGAGAACACGAGCAAGCCACTGGTGTTTTTATTTCTGCACAGCAATGGACACAGGGCTAATGAGCAGCTGAGAGCCTTGGTTGCAGTGAGCAAAGCCACCTGAGCTCCAGCTTGTCCTCAGGCCTCCAGTAAGAGGCTGGTGTCATTTCCAGGCCCCAGTACCTTTCTTCTCTGGTGAAGGTGGCATCTCCACCAGCCCACCTGGCACTGTGGCTGAACTGGGGTTTGTCACAAGCCTCCATTCCCCAAATCTGGGTCTTGTTTCTACTTCAGCAGTACTGGCATAGGAAATCCCGCTGCAGAAACACACTGGGGTGTTCAAAGCTCCATGTTATTGCAGATGGTGAGTGTACGGCACACTTTGTCATATTTAGGGGCTTGTAAGGGCTTATCCGAAACCCTTGGAGACTCTCCCCTTTGATTGATCAGTTGTCCTACACATAAATTGCAGTTGCTTGGGGAAAGGGTTTGTGAGGATGTCCAAATGTCCCTTTCTCATGTGGGAGTTATAAAAGAAGGGCCTACAGAGTTATAAGGTGAAGATTCAGGAGATTTCTAAATCAAGGGAACTTGTCTATGACTGTGTCCTAACCACTGCCAGATTCATAGCCTTGCCCTGAGGCTGCACATGCATCTCTGTCTTGTGCGCTCTCTCCTGCTGCTTCAGCTCCAGTCCTGCTACACCGACAGCTGTTGTGTGTGAGCGGAGCGCAGAAGAGTGACTGGAGCTGTGGAGCAGCAAAACCTCACTCTGCCAGACAGAGCTCACTTGCTGCTGTCTGGGCTGGCAGAAGAGCAGGGTACCTCTGACCACTAATGGAGCTGCTCCCAAAATTACAGGTTCCTGCTATTCCACGTTAGTCACTCCGTATGCACGAGTGCAAGCTAAACAGCCATCAGTGAGAACACAGATTTTGCTCAGATGCAAACAAGCATTTCTGGAAAGGACCTAGTGGCTGGGGGAGACCAAACTGCAGCTCTTCCACGATTCACGCCGAAGAGGCAGTTACGTTCCAAAATACCCTGCACTGGGTTGCTTTCTGAGTACTCAGTAGATAGGCACTTGTAGCAGCCAGCTACATGAAAAGGGCATGTTAGAGCTATAGTGGTTTGCATTTATTACATGTAATGGGCCAGAACAGCATGCTGGGAGAGAAGTATCTATAAAATGTTAACTACCTATATGAAAGGCGCTATTTCTATAGAGCAATACCTCCCAAGCAGAAAGTCACTTCTGCTTTGTGATTTGTATTGTGTGTTGTGAAAAAAAAAAGGAGTATGTAGGAACACCTGAGATCTCTCTGAGTAGTTTGACAGTTATATTTGTGTCTCCTGATGCAGCCAAGCAGCAGTTCATGTTTACAGTATTTCACAGGTTAGCCAACATGAGGGAACATGCAAGTTCTCCTGCTCCATACTGCCATGCTGCTGGGTATTTGGTCAATGAATAACTCTTCACAGTCCTTTTAGATCACAGCTCTTTGTCGTGTCATGTATTGGAATCTTTCCATCTGTCTATACAGTGAGATGACTTGTTTTGAACACAGAAGTTACAATTCTTTGTTATTGTGATAAACTTTGCTTAAAAGGTATCTTGAATGCTCAGTCTTTGCCAAATACCAGTTGAAATACTCTCTAGGGTGCTTATGCCCATGCAAAGCTTTGAAAATAGAGAACTGAATCTGTGCCTTGTTTTTTGGGGTGGGTTGGTTTTTATTTTCATTTTACAAAATATGGATCTTTACATCTACATGGTATATCCCAGGGCTGTGTGTACAGCTCATTTCATTAATGCATGAATATCTCTGAGCACCTCAGGTGGAAGCTGGGGGCAAGCTATTATAATTAGCTGGATTGTGAGATGAACACCTACTCTTTTGAAACCTACGCTGTAGTCCTAATTCCAGTTGAAAGGTGAGGTTGAAAAGTTTCTGTGATATCATAAATCTCCTTAGGCTTCAAGACTTTGCTAGTGTACGTAGCACTGCAGTATCTTGTTGTGTAGCACTTAAAGCTGTTATGTCTTTTATTTGAATCACCGCATCGATCCTTGGAAAGTTGATTTTAAAATATGTTTGATTTTAGTTTAGCAGTCCTTTCAAGGTAATACTGCCTCAACAATCACTACCAGGTCCTTTGGGAAACAGGAGAAAAGGGGAAAAAATAAAACCACAAACCACTTTTAGAATCCCTTGCCTTTGCCCAACTCAGTATCAGCTGGCAGAGGCAATAATGAAGGGTCTGCAGGACTGCTCTCAGTTATTGTGCCTGGCTCGCTCTCAGCATGACTCACTGCAGAAAATATAGAACACCACTACCAAGGGGAATGAGCAGGAATGAACAGTAAATACTTGGCCCTGGACTTTTTTTTTAATCTCTTCAGGTTGTATGTGTGTATGTGTATGTGCAGGTTGTTTGTTTTGTTTGTTTGTGTTTGTTTTTCCTTCTGATTTGTATCCCTTTATTCTCGCCCATGTGCTATATGAGCTTCTCAAATCTACTGTCCATGACACCACCCCCCACTGTTAGTAGCAAGCCCTTCCACAGCTGTAGGGTTTGGTTTACAATGAGAGGCATTGCTGAGAAACTGTACATGTTAACCTAGTGGCACAGGGTTGCTCCAACACCTTCCCTCTTTTATCAGGGAAGGGGTGGCTGCTATTCTGGTTCAGTGCATCTCTTGCTTTGCTGCAGCTGCCAGGCTAGTTTAGGAAGAAGACCTTGGGGCTAAACAGGCTAGGAGTGCAGCCAAGGGGGTCAGGAGACAGCTTTAAGGATTATACTACATAATTAAAAGCTCACTCTGAATATGCTTCCTGGTATCCGGTGCTCAAATATACAAACCTTTTTAGGTAATAATTCTTGGTCCTCATTTGTATCTGAGAGATTTGCAGGTTAAAGTTGCCACACGGGTAGTGCTTCAGGAATTCCAAACAAATCAGATACTCAGCTGAAAGCACCATTATTCATCTAGACTATGAAAAGGCAACACCTTCCTGAATTTGCCCTAGCCAGTGAGAGCTGGAGTAAAACAGAAATAGATGAACATGGATGCGTTTCCCTTGGTCTGGTTTTGTGCAATGCCCTCAAGGTGCAGATGATGTAATTTTGCAGCAACTTTCTAGATTTAGAAGTGGGAATTCGAAGAGTTTTGCCATTAGAACTGGGCCAGAACATGATTAAACCTGATAAAACTTGGGACACCGAAGCCCCACAACAAGCCAATACTGTGCTAGCTCGAAGACCGTTTTAATTACTCCTAATCAGGTGGAGCCAAGACCAGAATTTAGGTCCATTATTCATATTCATATTCTAGGCTTGTGGCTTCCCCATCGCCCTAGAGAACAGAAGCACTTGTTCTCCAGCCATCCGCCATTGCAGACCAAAATGATGTTAAATCCAACAGATTCCTCTAGATTTCTACATTTTCTAAGACAGCATATTCTGGCATTTCAGTCAAATATTCTAATCAAGTCTCTGCAAGCTGCATCAATTTAACTTCTGTTGTCTAAAAATAGGTCCTAGCAAGATGCCAGTACCAAAAAAGCTAGAAGCAGTGGAAAGGAGGAGAAAATACTGAAGGCACATATTGATTATATTCAACATGAGTAAGAACTTGGCTGTCTAATACTATAATCCACAAATAAAAACAGGTTAAGAATCCAAGCAGAACATACTCATTGACTCTGATAAATAACCAAGTATAAATAGGTGTCAAGCATACTGCTACATCAAAGTTATGAAAAATGTATATGTTTTGCCTGATTTTCCACTAGAATTATCAGGCTTTTATGTCAAGATAAATTGCAATAAGCCAGAGTTTATCTTCCATATAATGATATATAAAAATCAGAGTTGTTTTTTTTTCCTCCAGAAAACTGGCCCTTCTACTACTTCAATTAAATCCCAGTGTACTGTAAATAGGTCCCTTGTCACACATATAACAAAATGGAAAGAGACATTGAGTAATTAACTTACTAACTAGTACAGACAGAAATGCGAGGAACCTTACCTTGTGTAGTCAGCATTGCCTTGTAGTTTTGATGAAGCTCGTGTTTGACTGAATCAGTGCCTAATCTTTTCAAGTAATTACTGTTTAGTGCCTGCCTGCTTCCAAGTACTTTTCATTCCTTAAAAATCTGTTGTTTACAACCATTTCCTTGCTCATTTTTTTGAGAACAAAAAGTGAAAGAAAGGCTTTATTCCCTAGGTTAGGCCTAGATCACATATACAAAGGAGAAGAGAGATTCTGCTATGCTTTATTCAATATGATGTTACAAGAAAACAACAGTTACAGCTGACAAACCATTACATCTTTCATAATACAGACAAATTACAAGGTGTAACAAATAATGCAACATTTATTTTACCGTACTGCTTACTATGCTGTTCTTCTGAAGTATATATATATATATATATATATTTAATTACATTAACATTGTTTTCATGTACCAGCCCTCCCCTTTTTATTTGTTAAAAAAGAACACCTCTTAGTGCACCATACAAAAATCCACATGGAAGCTGGCAAGCAGGGATTTTGTATGCAGCACCATTGAAATGCATTTTGGGGGATGGGAATTATTAGTGCATCCTTTACTTTTACATTTTTTGCTTATGTGAAAAATGCAAGGCAGTAACATACAGTCACTCCACCTAGATGCTGGTAGGGGAAAGTATTGTTATGCTCCGTAATGCAACGTAATTCTGTTTATATGGGGTGTCTGCATTTTGCTCCCCAGTCTGTACAGCCAAAATGTGTTATATAACAAAGATTCCAAACCAAATAAGATTCACAGATGAGTATTTTGTATATGAGCATACCAGAGCATTGACTACACATTTGATTGCGTGCACTGACACAGAGCACACAGAGCTGGATGTCACCCACCAGCCTGCAGGGAATTTAATGTCCTACCTTCTTTCCCCAGGGGGCTGAAGCGCAGGACCCGTGCGGAGCAAAGAGAAAGTGAAGACCCTGGTGCCTCTGTCTGCTGCAGATGGAATTTTCAGTGTTGCATGTACTAATGACTTAGCCTAAACCGTGATTCTGATTACAAACAATAGTGAGAATTAAGAGGACCCAGCCAATCCGGGACACTGTACAGCCACATAGTGCTGGCATTATTGGAGTGACCTGACTCGTGCGGTGCCTGCTGGATGTGGATTGGAGCTGATCTGAACCCAGCAGGAGAGAGGACCAAGCCATCTCCAGCTGGTTGACTTGCAAAGTCAGGTTCTGTGCACTTGAACTTGTAAGGAATCTCTGTATCCTCCAGACCATCTCTATCACCATCTTCCCTTCCCCTTCCCCATTCACTTAATATTAGATCTCTTACAGAGTTGGAACATGCCCTCCCACCTTTATGTGCCTTCTTCTCCTGCTGCCCTGTGGCTGTTCCCCCTCCTCACAGCAAAGCCACATCCTCTCAGCATCATCAGGATGATCTGCTGCAGCTCAGCCAAGCGGCAGGAAAGTGAAAGTTGTACTGCTACCGGCCATTGACTCTGAACAAGTCCCACAGTTTCTCAAGGACTGTGCCCTAGAGACTACTGGTCACTTAGGCTCATTTTTTACAACTGACGGTATGAAACACTACATTCCTGGCACCTGCAGAACTTCTGAAAGGCCAGGCTACTTCTTCTTGTCTCTTTGAAGATTCTGTGGGGAACCAATTTGGGAAGGATGAGAGGACAAGAGGGTAACACTACTGATTTTTGCTGAAGCTGTCTCAAGAGCACTGGTGTGGTTTAAACAGTCCATTCTGCAACACTGAGAAGAGCTGTGGGGAAAACCACACTTTTGCAAGATGCTGGAGAAGTGGACAAGCTGCCAGGGGGTCCTAACTGATGGGCGTCAATCTGGCTAACCAGGCATGGAAAGGTTCTGCTGGAAGGAGAAAGAGGGAAATAAAGCTGTACTGTCAGTTCCCTGGACAAACGTGCTTCTACTTTCTCAAAAAAACCTGGATGGTTCCCAGCAGATTTGATGTTGCAGAAGAGTAATTTGCAGCACTCACACGAATGGCACCAGCTTGCTGAGCCCAGGTTCCCCTGGTGCCAGGCGAGCATCCCCAGGGCCCAGCGCCTCCGCAGAGAGCTGCAAACCCAAGTCACCGCAGGCAATTGGGGCGCCCAGGAGGCAGGTGCACAAGTAAGAGATCCTGGTCACTCCTTAATTGATCGGTAGCTGAGATAACCTCACCACTGCTGAAAATCAAGTTAATATTTAGGAACATACATATTTATCCACTTTCCTTGAGGCAATTGAGTTTGAAGATTTTTGGACCAACTTTATTTCAGTGGTTGCTTAAAAGTGGGAATGGGGCAGAGAAGATAACCTCACATGCATGTGTGTACACACACACAAACACATACATACCTTAAGCAAACACTGTACGTGAGTCACTTTGAATAGTAATGTGCTAGGCTTGTGGGAACAGTTGAGGAATTCCTCTCTATATTAAACCTTGTGATGTTTAGTTGAGCAGCATAATTGCTTGCCTCACAGTTTATGCTGCCAAGTAGATGCGTCTATAAAACTACCCTTATATTCCTAATTGAAATATTTGTTACAGTTTCAAAAATTCTTCAGATTTTTGCAGCAAGTTTCATTTTTTTCTAAAAATAGCTAATTTCAATCATCAAACTGCACACGATTTAAGTAGCAAAGATAATGTATAAAAGACTTTTCTCTTACCAAAAAAAGAAACATGAAATCCAAACAAACCTAGTCTAAGGCAGTTTCAGTGTGTGATAAATTTGAAAGTTCAGTGGTCACTTTTCCCCCCTAATAAACACAGGGGAAAAGCTGTATTAAGTTCTAAATAGGATTGTGACTGAAAGTGGCTTTCAGATGGCTTTTGCCAGATCCTGAAACACAGATGCCATTGGGGAAAACTGTATTTTAATGGCTGTGCAAATATTGAGAATATTTTCACAGTTCAGCTCTTTGAAAAAGTAGACTTGTACCCTAGTTCATTAAGAGGCCCTTCATAGCTACTTGCACATTCAAGGATTTGCCTTTTTGGGGGGTATTTTTTCCCTAATTAAACTCTGCTGGAGTTCAATAAGATGGCAGTAGCACAAATCCTTTCCCCTCCTTTTAAACACTGAAAACTGACCAAAGTGTTACCACACTTCTTAAAAATGTAATTCAATGCATCCAGCATGCAAAGGATGTCAAATTTATGTGTAGAATAATATTGCCTAGCAAGCATTTCTGTCCGAGCAGGACTGTAACTCAACAGTGGGTTTTGCACTGTATCTGCCCTTTCCGAATGCAAAGCATTGTATATGGTCAGGGCAGTTTTATCGCATCCCTGAACATAATGTTCTCCCCAACCAAAATGTAGCAGGGACTTCATTTTCTAAAATCATACAACTTTGTTTTTTGCAAAGTTTGCATTTGAACTATTTGTTCAGAAAAACTATCTAAAGATATCTGGTAGTGCCTTCCAATCAGCTCAGAATACATATGGAAAATAACTTGAAAGCTGCTTTGTTGTGGAACAGCAAACAGTTTGGGACAGGGAACATTCTCCACTTTGCTTTGTATGTGGCAAAGTAATACAGCTATCTTTAATGGCTCATCCAACAAAGTTTTTCTGTACCTTAGTATCTGCCTTGAATTAAACAGAACCATTTCATCATCTCTGTTTTCAAGAAAACATTCTAAAAGGTAAATAGTGCGAGGAAAAACAAAGAGATGCTAGCCAAGACCCATAAAAGAAAGAAATATTCTTAAAGGGAAGAAAAAACATAAAGAATTCATTGTATATGTCAGCTGCCTACATCTCATCATTTTTGCTTTGTCTTTCTCACAGGCCTATTTTGAAAACTGGCATGCTACATAGCCTAAGCAGAGTAACCAAATTCAGAGTATTGAAGTAAACATGCAATTATTGCCATGTTTTTAAAATGGATATGAGTGGTCTGAGGAGATAATGAAAAATGAAATAACCCAACAACACTCTGGGAATAATGGCAAGGTGCTGTAATTGTCAGCCGATCAGACAAGTTGGGCTTGCTCTGGCAGAAACAGTCTTCCCATTGGTTGCAAAATATGCACAACTCTCAAAGAAAATACACAGTCCTTTATGTTGCCGTTGGCTTTTTTTTGTGAAGTCATTACTGGAGAAGGGTGAACACCAAATGTGTTGTCTTAATGTATTTAAGACATTGCTGGTGAAAAGCATAAAAAACCTTACAAAGATGCAGCACTGCAGTGGAAAATCAAAATCAAACACAAAAGACTGAAAGAGTACATGCCATGTATCAGTAAGCAAAAGCTTAATCTTCACATAGTTCTCTGAAATCACAAGGTATCCAAATGCGTGCAAGGTTTTAAATAAATTGCAGGGAAAAAAAAAAAAAAAGGGGTCTTGCCAGCTTCAGTCTTCTTTTGAATGAAATCCACCATAGAGAAAGAAAGGAAACAGGCCGCAGTTCCTTCCTGGTATCGGCCTCCGCATTAGGTTTTTGTTTCCCTCCTCCAAACTGGTATATTTAATCCTGTAAGGAAACAGTACAAATTATTATAAGCCTCAGAGCAAAGGACAGAATTTCAAAGCACTTTCAGAGCTGATATCTCAAGAAAATGAACTTAAAACACCAGTGTTTTCAGGGTGGTTGCCTAAATGAGATATATTAATCCATATTCACATATCTCTGGCCCAAGTGCTAATCTTCAGAGGTGCCATCAGCACTCACATTCTCCATGGAAATTATAGACAGCCATAAGTAGACAGTTGACTCTTCTAAAGGTGGTCACACCCCATGAATGCAAAGGAAGGTTGCTAAATGCTGGCACAGCTTGAGGACTTTACGAGCTCTTTCTGCTCCCTTTCTCACAGAGTCCCTAGCTATCACCTTCACAGCAATACCTGCGACTGGTTTATGAAAAGGTCTGCCCAGCTTTGCTTCCCAAGAGTTATTTGAGGTGCCTTGGGGCACATCATGAACAGTTCTGCAAACATAACGAGGTTATGGAGCTCCTTGTTGTGCTGTGTTTAGACATACTCACATTTATTTTGGTGACCATTAACAGGCAGATAACAAAAACCTTTCCTTTCATATACCAAAAATAAACACTATATCAATAACTTTGCTTACGTTGTCTTTCACTCTGGTGATGATTCCTGTTTGTATAGGCTCAAAGCAGCAACTGGGCTTGCAAGAAGGTACCATGGTGTTTTTGAGACTTAACACAGAACAGGAGGCAGGCTGAGAACATGGGAAGTATTACTTTAAAACGAAGTATCACTTTAAAACGAAACATCCAACAACTGAAAGAAGAGCCAGGTGAAGGCTAAATGAAGGCTAGATGGACTGAAGCCATCGGAAGGATTTTATAATTAACATATTTAGCTCTTCATAAATGTCCAAGTAGAATTCTATGCCAGGGAATAAAGTGAGACTTTCTGAGAAATTCTGTAGTTGTCTGAAGTTCAAAATATATTTATTTTGCAAGGTTTTTTAAGACCAAGGATTTTAACTACAGACCTGTTACATTTTTTTAAAAGTTGCAGGAAGACAGTCAGCCATGGAGGAATTTCAGTACTTAAGAAAAAGAACACAAATATTCATTGAGCTTGGAACTGGTTTGTATTAGCATGTCCTAAAACTATTTAAATCAAACTGGATGCAGGTGCCAGTGAATCTAGTCTAGTCCTCATTTCAAAAGCAGGAGAAAACAAGGCATCAGTTTTGAACTGCCGTTTCAAGCATAAAATTTTAATTGTGGTTTTCATCAAAACAGCCTAATCTCTACACAACATCTAACTTTCACAATTTCCAGGGTTCATGCTGTGGTTCTTGAGAGCTCTTTTTCTGCCCTTTAAGCACCAGAATACCTGAACTGGATTAACAAAAGCCTGTTCTTAATGATGCACGGCAGCATCTTGGGCCCTCTTGGAGCTTGGTCTACCACCTCTTCAACTGCTGCTTGGGTTTTTTCCCTAAATGCCTCTGGACTTCACGTGGAATTTCTATTCCACATGAAAGTCCCACTTTGCCCAGGGTCCAGGGGCTTGGCTGAAGTGCCAATAAATATTTTTTTTTTTTTTTTTTCAAAAAATACATTAGAGTTGACCCCAGTTCATTTATCCTTCATAAGCTTAAGCAAAAAAAGCAGTGTTTGGAACATGCAGAGATTCACAACTGCTCAGTGATGAAACACGGTAGACAATATTCCCCAAATTCCACATTTCCATTCTTTCAAAAGCACTTTTTAGGGGTGAACTTTTTGGAGCCTCTTCCTTTTAAAAAAGCAGCTAGGCTCCCAAAGCTCCTTCCAATGTTGAGCTTGCATCTTCCTTCTCCACCCCACACACCACAGCTATGGAAGGTTTGCAGTTTGGAAGTCACATCTGCCCAGGCCCAGAACAGCTGGCCTGATTTCAGGCTAAGCCCACACTGCTGGAGTTCAAGAGACTGGGATAAGCAGCAGGGTCATAAAGAACAGGTAATGAAATTAGGTGGATAAAAAGCCTCTGGATGGAGGCTTTTCCAGGAGTTACCAAATTGCTCAGACTTGAGAATAACTGCAATTACAGTAATTACACATCACTTTTCCTTTCTGTCAGTGGATCTCAGGACAATTTCTAAAGCAAGTGAGCATCACACTTCTCCCAGAGTTGTGCTACAATTTCCCAGTGACAATATTCCATTTTCTGACTCCCAATTTGGCTCTGTAGGCAAAGTTGATGACACATTCTCCAGGGCAGAGCCTGAGCCTGTGAAATGGCAAATACCTTCATCAAAAGATTAGCACTTCTAGAATCAAGCCCTAGAACATTAAAAGCTTCCTTAGACTACCATTTAACACAGGGAAAAAAAAATCCCTTTGCATACTGGCAGATGCTGCCAGCACCAATGCAGAGCAAGGGAAGAACACAGAGGGCCAAGAAAGTGTACTGGAGGTTACCTACATGTGCAAGAGAGATTGCAGAGTTTTTTGCTGAACCCCAGTTGTTTTCTTACTCTGGCTCAGTATAAGGCAGCTGGTAGTTTTATGATCACAACTCCATCAGCTCCAGCTTTGCTGGGTCCCACTGTACCAGTACTGGAACTAGGGTAACTGGTTTCCTCTGAAGCCAAGAACCTGTGTAACCATGTGGTGGGCAACATCACCTCTCACCTTCTGCAAAGGCTCAAGATTTAGGCTAGATCTAGCAGCAAACTCACTGGAAAATAAGATGATGTGATGACACATTTCCCCAGTGGTTCTGGCTGAGGAACACTAGCAGACATCGTGCAGCTGGAACCAGGGAAGGGCTGGTGGTCACGATCTCCCTGACGACATGTCGAAATGCATGGCCTGCCTGGGTCAGGGAGCAGCCTGCGTGATGGACCTGCTGCTCGCAGCAGCACCCTGACAGCAGGGTGTTCTGAGGCTGAACCCTTGCTTTGGCCGCTGAGACAATTCCACTGTGTATAAAATCCTTGCACCTTCTTTGATATAGCAGACAAGTCCGGTGATTAGGAATATATACACAGGGAATATGTAACATTTGCATCTGAATCCCTAATTCCCTGAATGTTTATTGTCAATTCAAAGCAAGTCAACAGGTGAAATCCCTTCCCTCAGCCTTGGAGTTCCCCTGCGGAGTGCCAGCCCTCTCTCTCCCTGGTGATGGGGAACGGAGGGCAACCCATCCTGAGGCAGAGGAAGAATCTGAACACATCACTTCTCAGAGGAGCCCTGTAATTGCTGTGCTATGGGACCAGAGACGCCTTCTCTTTGCTTTTTGTTTTGTTTAAGGTGAGCCTCACACCAAATAGACACCTCCCCTAAACTGGAAGAAGAGGAGAGTGTCGCTTTGTCCACAGCAGGAAACGCGCAATAAAACGAAAAGGAAATTTTAGATTGGTGTGAACCAATCTTTTTATAAAAAAGCATTGTTTCTTCTGTGGGGCTCTTGAACTGAAACATCAGTTGTTCACACAACCAGGACCCGAGGCAGGGCCCTCCACACAGTGCTGCCGTTCAGTTCCCAGATGGCTCAATATTCTACGTTTGCATTTTTTAGGATATATCTTAGAAATATCCTTGCTTAGAATTTAATACATTTTCCGGATCATACAAATCAAAGTTTTGCCTGGTGACTTGGCAGGTTGTGCTTATGGCCTCTGGTCATAGCTTTGCTTATAAAAGCGTAAATTGTTAAATGGAATATTTAGAATTCGTGATTTCCCAAGAACAAAATGGGGTTCTTTCAGATCTCCTTAAAAAACAACAACAACCAACCAAAACCAAACAAACAAACAAAACCCACCACAAACAAAAAAAAAGCCCACAAAAGACCAAAAAAACCCCACACAACAACAAAAACTGAAATATAACAGACTGCCCTAAAAATGAACTTGTATTTTTTTCATCACACATCCAGTTGCTTTTGGTTTTCATGACATCTCTACTAAACTTAGCAGAAGATTATAAGCAAGTTAATGATGTGCTTGAAGTATCAAGTGACCTAAATCAAATAACTCAATTGTATGTTTGTTATCTAGAGAAATCATCTGCTGCATACATCCTGTTTGTTCCAGATCCCAAATGGGATAAAATAAGGTGTTAACCCACCTTACAACCAGCAGACGCCAACTTCAGAATGCAGTAGCTGTTGTTGTAACCATGGTTCTAGAAAGGGATACTGAAGCTTGTAATTTAAACATTAATCATGCTCTCAGACATGAGGCAGAGGAGTGTGACTAAATCCCAAATATTTTTCTTTATTTTAATTAGTAAAAGAATGTCCTTTCCTGTAAAAATGCAAATCACCAATTCACTACACGCTCCATTTGGCAGCACCAGCATCCTTCTCTAGGTGCTTTTAATTTTTGTAGAAATTATCACAGAGGGAGGAGCTGTGCTCCTACAGAGTCCTTAGCATGCAAAGCACACTCAGAGTGCAGGTCTATTTATGTTGCAGCTGATTTAGCATTATTATAAGAGTATTCACTCTACAACGCCAGATTTAAAATAAAAATGTGAGCTGACAACTGGAGATACTGTATTCTCTATAAGCTGAAACATGATGGTATTTAAGATCATCAACAATATATTCTTTCTGCTTCTGCCTCCACCAGAGAGGCACACACCACAGATACTGTTCATCCCCTCTAAAAAAGCATATTATTAACAGGTGAATTTTTTCCCCACACCTTTTATTCCTACCTTTGTTAGAGAACTCATTTTAAAAAGCCAACCAAACATTATCAATACTATTTGCACTCGGATAGTATCTATATGCAACTCGTTGCTATAAATATTAATTAATTGGATCACCAATACCCATAATGCAACTTTATTCTGACCTATATGCCCTATGAACTAGATATTTTTTGGATTCAATTTTCTTAAAACCAACTGTCAGCATCATGTGATGGAAGAGATGAAAAATGAAAATGAGCGTTCCCACTGTGCAGGTGAGTGACCTGTGGGAGACAGCTCTGCCTGCCAGGATTTTTACACGTACCATCAGACACAGACCAATTGATTAGATCATCTTATACCCGCCACCAACTAGGCTCAAGAGACTAATTAGAGAGAGTACTGCCTGCGCAGGCACCCCATTGACACCTAATTTGCTCAGCCAAAGCCTTTGGGGAGAATGTATTATCTCTGCAGCTGCACTTCATGCATTTCTGATTTCAGGCATAAGCAAGGAGTACTTCTTCACTCTTTTGAGCAAACTGAGTATATAAGCCCTTAAGTGCTAAATACAAGCACACAAATTAAATCTGGCCAGCTTTCCATAAATTCTTTTTCCCTTTCAAGTATATATATACATATAATACATATATACATGCATACACTTCTTATTTTGTATCTGTGTCTATATGTGCACAAATGCAAACAGAAGAATAACGTGCGTATGAGTCTGAATGCGTGTGACAAGTACAGGTACATAAAGACAGTTCTATAAGCATATGCTTTAAAATACAGAATTGCCACACTGTAGAGAGCACTGCCCTTTGCAGGGAAGTTTTACTTCCATGAGATTTAAAATAAATGCAGTTGTTCTAATATATGGAAAATAAATCATCTGCAGTATTGTTAGCTCAGGCTCTGAATTACCTCACAGACAGAGCTCAGTTGACTGCTGCCTATAAATTTCCTTGGCGTATCTTCAGAGGTGTTAGTTCAAAGATTATTTCGGTATACAGCCTGGCTTTGCTGAAAGCTTTTCTTCGATGGACTATACCTTGTTTGTGGTTTCCCAAGAAATACTGTTCACTAAGGCTATATATAAGATTACTAAAACTGCTTTCTGCTGGGCTTTAGTTTTAGCTAGTTATCCATGCCCCAAAACACACAGGAGAGGCAAGACGTGAGGCTGTCATTAAAAATTTATTTGAAACAAAAAAAAAAAGACACTAAAAAAACTATGATGTTTTTACAAACTGAGGAGGGTTTTAAGAAAATATTTTCTGCTATAGGCTGGTATGTGATTGCTGAATTCGAATACCTTGTAACACAGGAAAATGGTGGGTTTGCATCACTTCTAAAATAGCACTGAAACAAAATACCTTCTCTGTGATGTGTCTACAAATCAACTCTCAGGAGCTGGATGAAGCCGAAATAGTACAATTTAATTTCAGCTTGTGTCAAAGCCCTTGTTGACATGGTCGGTTCATAATGTCAACTTGGAATCCTGTGCCACTATAACCAAAGAATTAAAGAAACCTTAGCAAAATACACACAAATTATCTGTGTGGCCAAGACATCAGATGTCACTTCCTTTGCCAAGTACACTATGAATGCGACTTCCAATCTTGTTGCTAGGATGGGGCATAACTTAATAAAGAGCGAACATCCTCACCTTCCTCCCCTCACGTGGGCCACATCTTTTCCAGTTCACTTTACATTTCTTTAGCAATATTTAATCTAATTTAGTGTTTTAATGACACCTCTGGATTATCTTGGTGACTGTTGGCTGTTATTCTTTCACAGACACAGCATGGTACAGGATACTTACACATTATAATAACTACTACTATCAGTCATTAAAATTAAATCACATTTGAAAAATAAGCAACAAAGGATTACTGATTATTTTTTTTCCTGCTCTTTTCTCCTGTGTCTTAGATACTGCACTGGTATTCTTACATACACTGGCTATGTCTTCAGTGACAAAAATGGCTGCATATTCTTCTCCACAGTTCTGATGTATGAATCATAATACAGACTGCATATGGACATATTCCTGTTTTAAGAATTTAACTCCACAGAAAGGGATTTGTGTCTGGGAGGTGACTGCAGTTTCAGGGTGGGTGAGAGGGGATGACTCTAGAAGTGAGCACTAGACAGGGACTATAAACTAGTCAGAAAAAAATAAAAAACAAACGCATTTTAATAGCAACACAATTATAAACTAAACAATTCTATGAATGTATGTACATTAAGTGACGACATACCCTGTGGTACAGCGGATACGGGGCTGCAAAGCAGTAACCAAAATTTTGGATTTGCTAGTGAATGTGACCACGAGCAAGTCACTTTATCCCCCTGTAACCTCTGTTTTGTAACAAGGGCTCTGTTTTATATCCCAGCTTCTGGGTTTAGAATGTCTCTTAAAATGAGTGCCCAATTTTAGCTGTAGCCACCAATAGTTCAAATTGCATAAATACAGTTAAATTTAACAAAAATGCAATATTAGAACAGCTGCAAACTTTGGAAGTTGAAACCCTTACTTGGACTGTGAGTTTTCCAAATTGTACCTTTATGAACAATAAGAGTCCAAAATGAAGTCCTACATCACCTAGGACTTTGTAAACATGCATCCAACAGTCCGTTTTGGGAGGCTGATTCTGAAGAGCCAAGACCTAAATTATACACCAGTTGCTAAGTAGCGTATATGCATATCAATAATTGCAAACCAATCATGCATACTTTGCACACAGGTTTCTTCAAAATATTGTAATGAATTCCTTCACAGTGTGTCTTGTTAGGGGGAAAAAAAAAAAAAAAGGAATACAAGTCCCGACCCTCACTGTAATATATTCACAATATTCACTTCCAGTGATATTAGATAACATTAATAGTTTCAGTGTTGATTTGTAGGTATACCTTTAACTTTAGAATGGCTCTGGTAACTTCCAAATTAGCTTTCTCTGAGTCTTTCAGGAAAAATTCTTTCCTACCCTAGCTGCCCCCAGCTGAAGTTTTTTTCTTTGAGTTGAGAACAAAGTCCACAAAGCCTTTTACAATTACCATTTGAATAAGGCTTCACATGAAAAATGGCCAGGACTGAATCTACTACATGTCTTCTAGTTTTTGAGAATAAAGCACAGCCCACTGAGAGGGAGCTCTGGGAAAGCTAATACTTCAGACGAAGATACTACAAAAATAGCAGTGTTATTGAGCTCAATATAGTTTGCAAGCAAAGCCACAGAAACCTTATTAAAAACAAAAAAGCAAGCTGAGGATTTTGGTACACATTGAGACCAGAAAAATATTAGTGCTACTTGTTTCCAAGAACATGCTTCTCAAACCTGACAAACAGCCAAATCCCTACAACTTCTTATACCCTCCTGGTTTGTTTTTCCTCTTCCAAAGGCTTCAGGATTCAGTATATTGTTTATCTTTTTAATGGCTTAAAGATTTGTCTCCTCTGAAACTGAATCCATATAAAGGCATAAATTTTCATTTGTGATTATATCAGTTTAAAAAACTGAAGGATACAACTCAAAGATTTTCTAGATTCCAATATGCAAGAAACCCAAACAAGCCCTCCCCCTTCTTTTTTTCCTTTTTTTTTTTTTCCTGACTAATGTAACATGTCTAAATTGCTATGTTTCTCACCCTGATAACTTGCAAAAAAGCCTGCCAAAGAGGAACTGACTGAATGTGAACTGGAGAAATGCTGTCTCCCTGGATCTATAGTGAGAGAAGCTAAACCTACAATTTTTACCAGTGTTTGACACAATGGGATCCTTATCTCAGCTGTAGTACCAGCTCTCTACTCTGAAACAGATAAGTAAATGCTATGCTTGAACAAAATTTGTATGTAGTTTAATTAAAACATCTGAAAGAATAATTAAAAAAAATACAAAGGAGCCTATTAATCATGGTTGCATATAACTCAGAAAAGGAAATACCTGTTGGAAGATGATATACAGCCACTAATGCTCTGTTTAACAGCCTTATTACTGGTTTGAACCCCTCTCTGCAGAAAAGGAGCACTGGGAAGAGCTGGTGAGAGTTCTCATTGCACTCTCTTGCTAAACCAAACAGCCAAGGGACTGGAGATTGAACCATGAGCAATGGGCACCAGTGAGCTGAGCTGTGGTTCCCTGCCACCATGTCTCATCTTGGTGGCAGAGCCAACTTCAGAAATTCCCACTGCCTGCAAACCTCACTCCTTATTCCCACCCTACAACATGTGCCCTGTCACAGTTTTATCAAACTGTGGGACTTCCTGCACACTGGATCATTAAAAGTATCAGAAGTGGGACTCTTTTTAATGTAGATCTCAGTGATCCAGTTTATATCAAATTTATAAGTAGTTGCACCAGCATGACTAACGGGATTGGAAGTTGGTGAGGGAGCAAGAAGGAACTGCCTGGCTAGAGCTAGGCAGAAATTTATCAGGCTGATTTTGCCTGCAAAGACAAGGAAGTGGAATTACACCCTTATTTTTCATCAACAGCAGTTCATTACTCATAACAAAGCTTCACTTTCTAATGTCTGAAGCCACTTCCCAACTCACAAATGGCTAATTATGTTCAGGTATCCAGAAACACACTGAAATCTGCCTTAGCTGTCCACTTAGTAGAGCAGACAGAAGTTGCTGCATAATGACCTACTAATTAAAAAGGAAGAAAACCATACTCAAAAGATCTGGGAATACCCATAAGGTTGCCTAATAAGGATAATCTCCTGTACATGTTTCAAGGGAGCAGCAAACAAGAGATGGCTGAGAGCCCATGCCTCTGACTGAAAGTGCCTTGGATTTTTTTGTTAGTTTTCATTTTTGAGCAATAAAAATATGTTGGTCTGCCAACATGTCAAGGAAATGTTTAACAGTTTCTGAAGCTTCAAGTCATATTTAACCAGAGTTCAGAGACTTCAGAAGGGATATAATCTGACTCTTTACAGGTCTGTATCTAGCTTTGAATGAAGAATACAACCCTGGAGTTCAGGCAGAGCAGATCAACTCTACTCAAATCCAAATATCATTAATGAAACTTATTGACCGCCAGTCTCAGGACTGATAGTCACTGTTATTTACCAGTACTATTTATCGACTCAAACCTAAGCATATTTCTCCTATCTGAAGCACAACAGCTGACCAACTCAAAAGCCAAATGAGATGATGTACCTGAACACCTCCTTCCTCTCACCCCATCTAGCACAACAACTTAATAAATTCAGAGAACTTATTTGGAAATTTATTCCTGTTCTTCCCCATCAAGGTTTTTATTCCCAAAGTAAAGTCTGCTGGAGAAAATGACACATGATAGACTAAATGCCTACCAGATGACTCATTAGCATTCACCTCCTCCCAAAAATTATGCACTGCCTCATGCAAAGATTAAAGTATCCACAGGTACTTAAAACCAGGACATTCTGTATACGTGTGATTGTTAATATTACCTAAATTAGTTCCTGAGAGATAAGGGCTCTTGGAACACATTTAATTCTTCTAGTGTAATCAGTGCAAAGTAGCTGTGGGATAGTCTTGAGATGGGTGTGGGACATTGTGCTAGCTGGCTTACAGAAACAAAGATTCTTTGGAACTCCCTCCAGAAGGGATCACAACACTATAAACTACCTTAGTCCCCATAGATAAATGCTAAACACTGAGAAAACAAAGTCTGAATGTTTATAATTACTAAAATCATTGTAGTAGGCTTATGTTTGTTAGTTCTCCTATGGGGAAGAGAGAATGAATGTTCAGATAGCAAAGGAAGAAAAAAAAGGGATGGGCAAACTAAGAAGAAAAAAAAAACCACATTTCTTACCTGTATTTTTATTTTTGTTAGTGTTTTTCCAAGATTTTTTTTTTTTTTTCAAAAAGGATAGCACTTTTCAAACCAGCAAGCAATTCTTAATTAATTTGGAATGTAGAGTTACGAATGCCTTTGTTTTAGCTTGACAGAACAGACATCATTGCAGTCTCATTCTGGATAGCAAAGATCCTTCTAGCTAAGCACCATCTGGTTATACATTCTATTTGCTGCTGTGACTTTTCAGAGGCTGAGCATCATCATGCCAAAGTGGTCATGTCAATTAAAATACATTTTTTACGACAGCACTGCAACCCTTAAGCACACATAAAATTAGACAGAATGCAGACCTCACATGCTGAATCAGAAGGATCTTTCCCACAATTATAGTATATGAATTAATGGCAAGTTTAAGTAATAGCTGTATTTAAATTTCAGAGTATATTTCCAAATACCATTGTGTCCAAAGCTCTAAGCTATGTGTCCACCCACACCATGAATGCCACACAATGGTATTGACAGAGAGATCAGTAACTCTTTGGAGTTGACCTTTTCAAGTCTGAGTTGTTTCCCAGCCCAGCAGCTCTGAAGACTGGAATGGAGCAGGGGAGAAAAACGTCCCAGTTCAGGAAATGCAATGGTGTCTATATGGAATACCGCTTGCCTCCGTTCTCATTCCATGTAGGCTCTGCTGGTACTTACCTATACAGCTCCCATTTGGGATTCTTGCTGAAAATCTATGACATTAGGAATAGTTACTGGCAGCTTTAGGCCAGCTGCATTTTTCCCTGCCAGTTCCATTTTTACATACAAACCCATATGGAGCGCTGTGAAACAGAAATATTTCCACAGTGTGGTCTCTGTGGCGTTGAATGGAAAAAATGTTCCAGAATTGGCACCTCTACAGAGCATCACTACAGCAATGAGGATATCCTATCTAGCATATAAAGAGATCACAAAGCAGCTCAGTTATTTTATTTCTCAGAGTTCCCACTCTGGCTGTGGCAAGAACCTTTTCCACATGTATGACTAAGATGTTGAAATATAATGCATGGTTTGGGAAATCCAACATGAGGTACTTCCCCTAGACACAGCTTTTAGAAACTGTGCAGCATCCACACCCGTTGAACATGAGGCCTCCTTCAGATACTACAGAGGCTTCCCCTTCACTCCTAGCTGTTTTTTGAAAGAGTCGAATGTTTTTAAAAAGCAGTCTCACACACTTGAGAGGCTTCGTACATGTGGCAGAAATAGTAGATGTCAAATCAGGTGCAACATACCAGGCATTTTGTGGTATGCAAAGGCAGGGATCATGGTAAGAAGGAGTACTAAAAGCTTTTCTTTCACTGCCATAAGCATCAGTTTTCTTGTAACTGCAAGAAATACTTAATCTTTTTTTTTTGAAGCTCCATTATAAATGTAAGGTTTTGCATAGCTCATTTAAATAGTTTAAATGACACAAGGTTAAGAACAGGAAAGCCTTTCACCAAAGGTGGTTAGTCCTTTTCAAAGATTTCATATTATTTGAAGCTTACTTTCACTGCATTCTTTTACCTTGGCTGCTTCCCAGTGGGTGTAAGTTAATTAAATAGGATTTTGACCCTTTAACCTTCCATATAAACTGCATCTTTACCTAACTCTATTTAAATAAATCAGATAAAAAACAATCATGTAGCAGAATATGTATTTTTACAGCTGTGGAAAAAACAAACATGTCTATTAAGCTTATTTGTAAGTACTTAGTAGTCAAAGCAACAGCCAAGACTCATGGATGATTTTAATTAAAATAAATCTGGGTGGGCACATAAATTCATTTACGATGGCTTTTCTCAAACTGAAACTTCTCGAGCGTTACTGAACAGCAGTGCACTACAGTAAGCCCTCATTTGTTCGTGGAGACTGAAGTCCAGTCCACCTGATTAGCCTATATTCATTTTATGAGTCATGTGAAGTGTAGTTAGTCTCTATGAAAAATATTGAAGGCTGAAAACTGTTACAGGACAGAAGAGAAAGAAAGAGATGGACAGATGGGTAGATAATAACAATACAGAATGATACCCAGCATTTATATAACAGACATGTTCTGGGTCTAATTTTCAAAAGAAGTTGAAATAGATGCACCAGGAGTACATTGTGTTGCTCTCTGGATCAGTGCGATTTTATGTGTACAGTTATCCCTTTTACCTAAAATACAGGCTTTTGACTATAAACATCACCTATTATCTCAGATTATGAGACCCTTCCAAAAAATGATAGCCTTCTTTAAATTTGATAGAATCCTAGAATGCGCTGAGTAAGAAGGGACCCACAAGTATAATCGAGTTCAACTCCTATTTAATCCAGAGATAAAGTATAATTTAGGTATGAAGGATGATAATAGTTATGTATGAAGTGAGTATCTACGTCGCAAAGAGCGAGCAAAGACTGAAGCTGCCCCTCGGCGCCTCAGTGATGTGGTCAGGTCTCCGCAGAGGCAGCAACAAAGATGCTGCTGCTGGAGCCTGAGCACTCATCACATCTCCCACCCCCAGTGGGGACTTCACAAATTAAGTTCATTACGGTGTGAAATCCTTCCAAAACATAGGCCTTTAGTTTGATGTATTAATAGTGATACTGTATAACCACCTTACTGGTGCATTATGTTCTGATTTTACAGCCATTTGGGGATACACACATATTCATATTTAAGAGCATGCAATTTTCATCATTGATTGGGATGTGTGCACCCATTTCCTGACACTGCTCTCAAAACATCATCGCTGAACCAACAGCAGGAAGACGACACTAACAGCCACGTCATGCACAAGCAGAGAGGGACGGGCAGCGGTAGGGAGACAGACCTGCCCCAACTCTGCTCTTCTGAGGTACATCTGATCTCCTCACTACAAGTGCCTGGGGTTTTTTAATGGCATCACACATCATGCTTTGTCCACCTTTGTCAAATGACATAAGACCAGGGTCGTTTTCATGCACAGGGTGTGATAACAAAGATCAATAGGAATAAACTCATCCATTTTTCACATTGCACGAAAGTGGCTTATATACTCTGAACAATGAGGTTTTTCTGCCACCCTTCACTATCCCTGAAACAAAGGTTTCTAAACTAAGGTTTATTAGTCAAGTGTGCCTAACATTAAAAAAACAAACAAAAAAAAGTGATAAAAAAAGGCACTGGAAATTCTGGAAATTATAATAAATAGTTTAAAGGCATGTCAACACCCTGTAACTCTCCCTCCTCAGAACATTTTTATCCTTACAAGTAATAACCAACAATAACAGTACTGTAAACTCAGAGAGAGATGCATACTTCATGCTTTGAAAGGGCTTTGCATAGAGTTATTTTAATTATTTTCCTTATATAGTAAGTAGAGGATGAAAAAGAGATTTCTGAAATAAGAAATGTTATTGTTAACTCACTAATCACAGCTGAGGGACTTAGGGGCAGTCTGGTTTCTGAAATATCTTTAAACTTATTTTACAGAATTGACTAAGTTGGTGGTATCCGTGTCACATGGATTTCAATGTAAGGCACCAAAACTTCCTTTATGCAGAAGTACAATAGACAACACTAGATGCTGAAATCATATCCTGGAAAATTTTAGAACACTAATATTTGAAACAGAGGATTTTTATTAATTTAAAGAAGTTAATTTTTCATTTGTAATTGCCTATTTACGAGGTGATTGAGTTTAGAGTTGATGTATAACATACACGCTACGTTATTTATTTTTCAAACATAAAATACATATCCCCACTGTTTTGAGAAACTACTGACCCTTAAGAGTTAAAGCAAGGGCTTGATTTCTCTCCTTTGGTTCTGGGGGCCCCACAGTGAGGGGCTTATGAGCTTCCCTGTTTTGCTTCTTGACATTGAACACGCTTATGGCTTGAGACCAAGGGAGTAGCCGGGGCCAACCCGGGTGTTAACACACAGGTAGAGCTGCCGAGGGGACCTCGGGGAAAAGCTGAGACGACAGCCGAGGAGTCCAGCACCGCAGAGCAGACCAGGAGGGCAGTCTGCAGCCAAAGCCAGGCAACCACACAGCTACAAAATACGAGGCTGTGCAGCAGAAGCTGCTATAATATGGAAATAGACTCTTACCCTCCAGGCCCATATGTCATCACACCAAGCTGAGCTGAAGCTGCCAGCTGAAATGGGCAATTTCACATGAACTTGGCAGGGTGACTGCAACACAGAGCTTGTTTTCCACTGGTGCCACCCACTCTGCTAATCCAACACTGCCTCCTCATTTGCTTTTAAATAAAAATGAACGCAGCAGATGGGAGGGGAAAATGTTCCCAGCAGTTAAGCCAGCATGTGAGTGAGGCTCTTTGCTTTCCACATATATTGTGCAAACTAGCTCTAAATGCAATGTCAAGTGATTAATAGCGGTTAAATGAGAAAGCCAGTATTTGACATGTTCTCAGTCATTCAATCTTTGACCAGGACAGGCAGGCAAACAAAACAGACAGAAGGATAACATGCTGAAAGAGAAAGAACCAAGTTTCATAACATTTAACTTTGATAAGGAGAGGGATGGATCCTCTTCCCATCCTTGCAAATACCTTTTTTTTTTTTTTCCTTTTTTTCTTTTTGAGGGAAGAGGGAAGGGAATAAGGGGAGGTTAAGCACTAGAACAGTATTAAAAATACCTTTCAAGTCAAACACTCAGTAATCAGGACAGGCACTATTGAGCATAATCCTACAGCTGACTCGGTTTTGACAAGGATGGGGGAACATGCTGAAGCATCGGGTTAGGGAACAGGGATGTGACTGTCAGGAAAAGGGGCAGAAGGAGACATGGAGAGGCAGAGGGCAGACAGCAAAGAGCTTACAGCCAGGAGGCTGCACATCTTCTCAGCAGCGGCAGGAGGACCTATTATTCCTGGGTCACACAACATTATCTCCTGTCCAACAAACAGCAGGTAAGCTTGTTTGCACAGTGCACCGTGTTTTCTCTTGTGTCAGCCTGACACAGAGGATAATCACCTCCTACTGCTACCTACGGGCCTCACGCTGCGGGTTGAAAGGTACAAATCCCACTGACAACACGTCTTGATGAAGGTCAAAGAAGGCATTGGTATGATTCCACACACTGAAACTATTTTCTTTCACTTCCTCAGTTTCTGAAAATACGGGGAATTACAACTCTTGAAAGGAGTTAAAAATGCTTGTGCAATATTGCATCTAATCCCTTCTACATCTGCAGTAGTCTTTAACGTGATCATTTTCTTGTTCCACATGAGAACCTTGCCACATTCACTGCTCAAATTATAGGCTGGTTTTGTAAGACAAAGAGTTTTATTGAAAATAAGACCCTTGACTCTTTTTTGTGGAAGTTGGAAGGTCTGAAGTAAGTTGAGCAGGAGACAAGAAAAAGTAATAAAGTTTCAGTAGCTGAATGCCTAAAAAGTTGCATATGAGTCCTGTTTCTGCCATAGATCCTACAAGATGCTGGAAAAGCCTTATCAGAGTTCCTACGTGATTCTAGAAAAGTTTTATTAACTTTTTTTTTTTTTGTCTCTAACAGGAATTTACTTTGCAAGTCTCATTTTCTGTATAATCCAAGATGGTCCCTGGCTTGAGCTGTTGATACACTGAGCATTCACTGCTCTAACTGAGGTCAGTGCAAAATGAAATCCAACCCGAGCACATTACGCACTAAAAGATGCTAGAAGCTCTAAGAAACCACACAAGAAGAACTGACTTATTTTTAACAATTGCCCTTTTAATACCTGTGCCTCAGCTCCTACTGAGTAAAATGGACACCTCCATACCACTTCCAGTGATGAGTGGTGTTCCTCAGGTGTCACTATTGGGACCATCGCATTTAACATCTTTGTTGGTGACATGGACAGCGGGACTGAGTGCACCCTCAGCAAGTTTACTGATGACACCAAGCTGTGTGGTGTGGTTGACATACTGGAGGTAAGGGATGCCATCCACAGGGACCTTGACAGGTTTGAGAAGTGGGCCTGTGCAAACCTCATGAAGTTCAACAAGGTCAAGTGCAAGGTCCCACACATGGGTCGGGGCAATCCCAAGCACAAATAGAGGCTGGGTGGAGAATGAATTGAGAGCAGCTCTGAGGAGAAGAACTTGGGTTGCTGGTTGATGAGAAGCTCAACATGACCCAGCAATGTGCACTTGCAGCCCAGAAAGCCAACTGTATCCTGGGCTGCTTTGAAAGAAGTGTGACCAGCAGGTTGACGGCAGTGATTTTCCCTTTCTACTCCAATCTCACGAGGCCCCAACTGGAGTCCTGCATCCAGCGCTGAGGCCCCCAGCATAAGAGGGACATGGACCTGTTGCAGTGAGTCCAGAAGGGGCCACAAAGATGATCAGAGGGCTGGAGCACCTCACCTATGAGGAAAGGCTGAGAGATTTCAGGTTGTTCAGCCTGGAGAAGACAAGGCTCCAGGGAGACCTTATAGCAGCCTTCCAGTATCTAAAGGAGGACCTACAAGAAAACTGCAAAAGGACTTCTTACAAGGACATGTAGTGATAGGACAAGGGGTAATGGCTTTAAAATGAAAAAGGATAGATTGAAGTTAGAGATGAGGAAGACAATGTTCACCATGAGGGTGGTGAGGCCCTGGAAGAAGTTGCCCAAGAAGTTGTAGATGCCTCATCCCTGGAAGTGTTCAAGGCCAGGCTGGATGGGGCTTTGACTCACCTGGTCTAGTGGAAGGTGTCCCTGCCCATGGCAGGTGGGTTGGAACTAATGATCTTTAAGGTTCATTCCAACCCAAATCATTCTATGATTTTGTGATCTCATGGAGGTACTGTGAAGGTGGCTTCCCAGTGCTGCCAAGGAACTAAGATACTATGCATCACAAAAAGCCTCCATGGAAATTAATGATTCCATATCTGATGCAAGCTATGGATGTTGTAGCCATAATGAATAGGATTAATTACTGGATGGTGAAGATGAAAATAAACATTAACTATCCGTCTGTATCCACAATCCATTATCCTGTAAAAAGGCAATTGAGATGCCAAAGAAACAACAGTATATGACCCTGCAAATGAAGACTGTAGATGAATGCATAAACCATAGGTGGAAGAAATTAAATTTGAAACCTTAATTATTGTATTTCCGAACCACTGTTTGAATTTGTCCCTCTAGTAAAATTATTGAAGCAGACTTTGGGAGAAGAGAGTGTTGCTAAGAGCTAATGTTACATATTCCGAGTTAGTCACAAGGAAGAGATGAAGAGGGTAGAACCAGATAAAGAGATTTGTAATATGAAACATAAGCCTGGCTCAATTTTACTATCAGCTTCTACGTCTTTCAACTGAAATATTTTGTCTGGTTTGATGTTGCAAGACCACAGTAACATAATTTGAGGCAGCAACCTTTGATAATACAGGATAACAGATATTCCATTGTGTAAATTTTATGATCTCTGTTTTTCCATGTAATGGAGGGAGTTTAGCATATGCCTTCTAAAAACTAAAAGAATTTCATACAGGCATCTATACTGGCCTGTTCTTTGTACTAATTAAATTAGTTTCATGTTGAGTAAGTAAAATACTGGCAGCCAGGAACAGTTGGGGAGACAGCTCAGAGGCTTAAGCATTGAACCATGAACTTTTCTGTTTACTGCAATATTAAACAAGTAGACACTCTTGCTTGACATTATGGGTAATGAAAGAGCATTCTGTTAAGATATTTGTTTCATTATTGTTCGTGAACTACTGATCTTCTTAAAGAGAAATTTTTAAAGATACAAAAAGTATTTCTTTTGACACAGTGAACTAAATAAACATTATTTGGTTTAAAAATATGTGTGTCAAAGTTAAAGCTGAATTTGAACTTCACATATAAGGGGTCAAAACTAAGAAGAGAGAAGTAAGTCAAACAGCCACCCAACAACCCAGCCTCATCTCAGGCTCCGTACCTGCACCCTAATGACCACAAAAGAGAAAACGTGAAACAAGGCACAGATCTTCAGCCCAAGCACCTCACAAGTGGTGCTAACACCTTGAAGGATTAGGGCAAGAGACATCATGTCTCTGATCTTCTATTCTAGTGGCGTTCAGCAACTGCTGCGGAGTTTGCCGTATGTATAAATAAAGCATAACGACAAAGCAGCACATGCAGTATATGAATGGGAGGTCTAAATATCCATCCTTACTTCAGTTTCATTTTTCTAGTAATGTAAAAGCTCTTAAAGTAGTATAAATTGTTTACATTAAAATATATATGCTTACCACACTACATATATACTGAGACTTGGTGTGCATATATTTAGCTCAAAGCTAATCTCTAAGTAAAAGCCCTTTCTGAAAATAGAGACTTATAAAAAGAAACACTGATAAACCTTCAGCTATAGGGACTCTAGCGGTCACTGCAAAAACAGCACTGCAACACAAAACCTGTGTGATTTTGTGGATCACCCCATAAATCTTCCTTTGTCCCATGAGTTTAAGTTTCCAGCCAAGAAAAACAACATTCTTCATAAAATTAATGAAAACAAGCTGCTCTTTGCCTACAGAAAAAGATTTTTCTTAATTACATTTTTTGCTTTGAATCATATATCCTGTAGTTTGATTAAATCCTCTTAGAAGTCAGCTAAAAATGAGAGTTTGCAGTACAAACCTCGAAGGTGGTGTGTACTTGGAGAATATAAACCCACTGTGTCTTTGGAAGCTGATATTTAAAGCAAGAATACGAGTAATAGGCAAGACAGTTTTTATTGTTTTCATTATGTCACTGCATAAATTTATTTTCAGGACTTAGAGTTTGGAGAGAAATATGATCTGGCCAATGTATTTATTAGAAATAAAGGGGCTGTATAAATGAATGTAGATAAAGCGAGAATACTGGAATTCTGGTTAATCCCTTGAGGCAGTAAATCAGGATTTCTAAAGCACTTAATGCAAAATATCTGCATCAAGGGGTTAAATATATAAAATATGAAAAAGAAAGACAAGAACTAGATTAAAAGGTTACACGGAGACCGTTCTGAAAAAAATGGAGCCTGCTGCTAAATAGATATCCAACAGACATTTATTTAGGTTCACTGGCTGCAGCAGCCGCTGGCATACTCTTAATGAACTCATACAACAAACAAAAATCAAATTCTCCTGACAGTCTTTGATCATTTTTTAGTACCAAAGCAGAAAATTTCCTTGTGAGAACCAAGCATGATTAAGCTAAAACAACTAACTGCCCTAACTGAAAAATAAAAATACCAGTAGTCTATACCCTTGCTGCATCCTTATGGTCTCAGTAGTTCGGATGAGCTCTGTATCCTTCCCAGCAGACTGAGTTTAATCCCCAGTGGAGACAACGGACAGAGAAAAGACATGACCTATTAATTTAAGCACTAATTGAATCAGTTCCTGTTCACCTGAAAATCTCCTCTACTTCTGAGTGAAACCGGTCCAAAGAACTAAGTCTTTGCCGGGCCTAAATTGTTATTCAGACTGAACAGTTTTCTTTCGCTATGTCTCCCAGTGCTTTCACACACAAAAAGTCTTCCAAAAACTTGTTTGTGTGTGCTCCTAAAGAGGATCTACTTAAAAAACAAAAAGGCCAAAACCAGCACCCACCCTAACAAAAGAAAGGATATGTTGCTTATACAAACATCACGTTCCTTCAGATTCTGCACGCAGCACGTGTATTCCTAAGACGACTGCAGCCGTCACCCACGACCAGTAAGTGTTGGCTCCAAAGCTCAGAGGTGCACTTTGTTGTAAGTTATGAAGCAACAAGACATACCTTGATATATATGTATTTCTACTTCTGTGTGCACACATGGATAAAACTGAACTTCATTGTTTTACTACCATATGAAGACTGCAGCCCTGACCCCTTGCAAAGAGACCGGTACCCATACAGAGCTTGTTTGAAGTCAATGTGGTTTTCCCAGTGGGAGACAGGAAGAGATGGGAATTACTGAGTTAAATTTGTGTATCAGTATTTTCAACATAAATTAAATACTGGCGGCTAAAGCAATAAATACTGAAATCCTACTATGCATTGATACCTTTTAGATCTTTGAGAAGGCAAGTGACCTCAATCCTGCCTCTGTCGTTCTAAGCTTAGAAGTTTTAAATTCTAAAGCAAATGTAGTCCAGATTGAGAGAAGAATTCCTGTTCCCCACACTGGCACCTCCAAAAACTTCATTTGCTTCAGTAGGTCTTAATCACATCCCTAAAGCTAAATATTTGTTCAGCTACATTCCTAAACTGAGGTTTGTATGAACAGGAGATGAAAAGAAACTTTTCTTTGTATGAGAAATTACAGTGCTCATCACACTGTTCGGCGAGGTCATATCAAATATTATTTCACCAATCAAGGAATACCTTCAAATTCCTATGAAGAGATGCAGAGGATTAGCTCTTTTTTTGGTTGACACAATCTGCTAAAACCCTGAACATGGGAAGTACGTTAGACCTTTTTACCTAAAATTGATAGTATAGAAGGTAGTTCCAAACAACAAAGTTTTCTTCCTATTCCCACCTCTTTTACTGTTAAACATACACATCTATATTTCACTCAAGATGAAGTTGTACAAATGAACATTAAAATTAACTTCTACTTCATCTCTTGGTAACCTAAAAATGCATTTTAACAGGCTCTTACATCTTGTTTTAATGTTGTCTGCCTGTGCACTACCCATGTTACCTGGATGTTGTCAAACCTTTGCCCAGCTGAGCAAGCTTTAGAGCATTTTCTCACTTGTAATTTGGCCTCTTGGTTATCACTCTTCATAGAAAGAAACCACAAAAAAGGGCCCGGGGAATGGCTATTGAGTCTCAAAGCTACTATTTTAAGGAGATATATTGACAGAATTAGCTAAAACACCAAAAATGTGTGAACTATGAATTGTGCTCGTTAGGTACTTATTTTATTTGTGAGAATTGGCTATTATGATTACTATGCAGTCATCAAAATTCACTGTAAAATGTCATTCTTTTGACAATCCAGTCTTACGGTGACACTTAACAATACTAAATGAAGAAAACAGACAAGTACTTACTTGGGAGAAGCAAATATTGAAAAAAAGGGACACTTTAACCACTATTTTTATTCATTTCACAAAGCTGATACCTTACTCCCAAGGGTCTGAATGAGTGTGTGAATGTGTAGGGAACATGCTATCACAGCATTGCTAATTCAGCTGGATTTGACCTCTGAGGAGCAGTTTGTGTCATCATGGAGCAAAAGTGCTGGTAAAACATTTGTCTAGATAAAAGACCTCAAGCAGTTAACCTGCTCAGCAGAGGCAACGCAACCGGGCACCAGGATAATGACCTCTACCCAAATGGGGAAGGTACATCAATGTAATATTATGACAGCAAGACAAAAGATGATGGTAGCTCAGCAGGCAAACATTAGCAATGATATAACTCTTAGTCTGTATGGGAATGAAATGCCTTAAGAAGGACAATGCCAACCTGTTTCTAAGTAATTATCATTTCAAGTTTTGGTATTTAAAAGACCTCAAACAAAAAAACTTCAGCTTCGTTCTTCAATTGACTTCTATACCCCACCCTTCTGTTCCATTTCATTTTTTCCTAAATAAAAATCCTGATAAAAGTAAATCTACCGTGTGGGTAAAAGTTACAATTCAGATGAAATCAGCCTTTCGCATTTGATACATGAATTATTGGATGACTTAGTTTTTCTGACTTCAGGTGGTTACGACACTACTCTTGAACATAAACCAGAAGAACCTGATAAGCCTTGCTTAGCGAGTCAAACCTGTCCTAACAGACAGATTAACTAATTTCTTATGCAGATTATTTGCACTTAGGATGCCTTTCATTGTTTACACTGAACTCTTTCTTCTTTCTTTTTTTAAAGGGAGACACTGTGTCACACATCCATTATTTTTACCGGGCAGAATGCCTTGAATATCTAGCTACCACCCTTTTAGCGCCACACAAAAAGTTCTGAGTTTAAACTATTTATTTTTAAAGTAGTAGCATGATCAGACCTGCATGTTTATCTAAAGATATTTGCTTTATGAGGGAGATTTTAGTCTGTGAGGTTTCCTCTACACATGGTAGGCAGCTGTCAGCAGCAGTGAGCAGGGCGAGGGGTCACCGCAGCTGCTCTGCGAAATCACAGGGTTCCATCAACATCGCAGAAATCCTGCCGAGTGGCAGCTGGGAGACCACGGATTAGAGTACATTGGAGTGTGTATATAAGGTCACATCATGTCTATCAAAGTGATATCAAACTGGTACGCCGTACAATACATTTTACTGTGTTCTGTGTTCAAAGAAAATAAAAGGAGAATGGACATGTGTGTAGCAGACCACAGTTTAACACAGAATTTCACATTGTCCTTTCAAACAGATGGATTTACTAAGTTCACAAAGATGTGTTGAATATGTATACACAGTGGAGATGTGTTGACTAAGAGAGAACTTCATTTCATGAATTCTTCAGGTCAGACATGAATGAGATCAAAATAATTCTTATTAATTAAATAGTAGAAGAGACTATTAAGAGAAACCAGATGTCCACATTTCCTGAATCCTACACACTAATATACATAAATATCTGTTCTTGTATACATAGGTCAATAGTTTCCCATAAAATGCTTGTCAGTATCTCCTCATGAAACTTCACCTTTATGAAATCAGTAGCTTTATCATCTCAAGATAACCCTAAAATTAGGGTAGATAGGTAGCAAACATGTAGTTCTGATTTGCGGGTAGATACAAATCACCTCCAAACCTGCTTGTTTCAGAGGACAGTTACAGGAGAGCGAACAAAGTGTCTGTTGGGCTGCAGACAGTCCAGAGAACCTGGGTGTTTGTAATGCTCACTGTTGAGGTGCTTCAACCAGATGAACTAAACTATGCTCCCTGACCAAAAGAAAAAAAAAAAAAGGTACAGCGCTGACATCTTGCATGAGGAAAGAAGGAAATGGGTAGGGCAACACAGAAGTTATTTTGGCTGAAATATGGAACAAATGAGATGACTAGACAGTAAACGACGTCTCGTACTTCTGGCAATCTTGTGCAAGCTGAAAGCTGGTAGAGGTATTCAGACAACAAGGTTTTATCAAACCACATCTGTCTGCAAAGATAAAAAGATGATGACACTATAACAATTTTATGCTGTTTCAAAATAGTTTCCACAATTTTACACTTACTGGTAATCACTTTCAACAATAGAAAATATGAAATATAGGTGTAAAGAATAAAACACTGAGAAAGCATCTTGATTACAAACTGTTCACTTGTGAAGTATGAACTGCTGAAACAATCCAAATGGTATGATTTAGACTAAACCCTTCCAAACATCTGAACCAACAGGACTCTGCGACCTTCAGACCTCCTTTAAAAATTTCTGAAGTTTTACTGTTTAATGCAGTTCTATGGAACATCCACCATGGGCAGGGGGAATGCTTTAAGAATTGCTCTACTCTAGCAAAGATTGCAAAGTTGTCAAAAAAAAAAAGGTACCACCTTAAGTAGAATAAATTACAAATGTCCCTTTCTGCATACCATAAATACCAACACCCACTTGCACAGTAAGCCCTTTAATCTCTTAGTCACAAACCCCTTCATGCCTGGCATTCACTTACACATGCATTTGCAGTTATTTTTCACAGCAGATTACCATCCCGCCCTCGCCCAGTCGTTACCCAACCTTCCCCGACACACACATCTCCCATTCGCTTGCAGGCATCCTCCTCCACTTCGCATCTTCCCACACTGGAGCCCTGTCTTCCTAACCACTGGCCCAAATACACCTGAGGTGCTGAGAGGTTCCTGAGCCACCACAGCTCAGCATGAAGGGGTTTTGTGTCTTCAGGTTTCTCCTGTTTTGTTTCATTTTAAGCAGAAAGCTTTAATACTGGACTGTTTCTTCCTGCCTTCCTGGGAACAGCTTAACCTTACACTGGACAAGCAAGACTTGGCAAGACTGGATTGAAGAATAAATGCAGGCAAATACTCCCAGCAGTGACAAGGTGTCTCCTCGGCTCCACCACCGCTGACCCGGGTACAATCCCCACTTCTGCAGCTCTACAGCCACCATTACTGCCCAAGCACCAATGCTTCCCTCCCACGAGTGGCAACACCAGCGCACCCGTACCTTAAGTGATGTACTTGGCATCAGGAAAGATCACACAAGTGCTGCCTGTCTTAATTTACCTGTCGAATAATACTTCACCTGTTTTACAAATGTCTTCTCACTCTTAAGCGAATTATCTTTGTAGATGCCTGAATAAATGAAAAGGATTAAAAACAGTTGGTGGCAGAAATAAGAGAAAGCAGAAAGTTACCCATGGCTTTCAGCCCTGTGACTGTTCTTCTAAGCCACAGTCTTAAAAAAAAAAAATCTGCAAATTCTACCTTATCTTCATGTAGGAATAAGTTTCAAGCTTTTTTATTTTTTTATAAATTTTAATATGTCCTAAGGACTCACGTTCTTTGGGAAGGAAAAGTTCCAGAGAAAGTGGAAGGGGCAAAGAGTCATAAGACAAACATATCTGAATAAAAGCTTTTCATCAGAATTATGAGAAATCCGGTCACCCATTTCACTTTGAAATTCTCTCTCCCACATCCTCTACTGCAAAACCATAGTATAGTACATATTGTTTTCCCATCAGTTCCTTCTTCTCGCATTATTCTCCAGCCAGAGATCAGTTTCCTGCAGTTCGTATGGCACAGCGGGAGCCGAGGAGAAGTGACACGTGGAGACAGCCCCGAGTCTGCATACCTGAATTCCCAACTTCCACATAGCCTCCTGCAACTTTACTGGGCACATGACGGATGAATACTTCATGTTTTTCTGTGGGGTGTGACAACTTTTCCACTGGATGGGTCAACCAACTAGATAATCAATATATGGAGACCAGCAGGCCCTAAGAGTCATCCCGTAAGCACGATAATGACATCCGAAACACTGTAATTAACAACACGCACCACTACAAGCTCCACTTAAGAAGCAACCAAAGCGATGATTCAGAGCACAGCCCTGTGCAAGACTCCCCTTTTAGGCTACAGAGCTGGGAGACTGAGAATTCTTCAATAATTCTATGTTAAAAATATCCTGGTTATAATTATTATGTTATGCTGGTAACATAATTTCATATATAATTATTAACCCATATGAGAGGAGTAGGGCAAACAGTAGCTAGCTTAAAGTAGTTAGCTTACAATTAGCTCATAATGATTTCATTACTTGGCAGATTGTTTTCTTACACAAAGCTCTCATGATTTCTTTTCTAAAATTATAGAGAGAATTGCTGATTAGCAATCTCCATGTGAGCCTGGAATTTATGCACTTGTTTAATTTCAAAATAAATAAAGCTAAATTGTATAGTTCTGCACATATAGGCCAGGCCCACTGAGATGTTCAGGACAAACACTTTCAGGCTTCCAAAACAGAGATGCAGCCACTAACAAAAAAGTCTCCAGCTGCAGAACAGTCTTTCCTTCCCTTTACAATATATGCAATAATTTAGGCATGTAGCAGAATATTTTTGTACCAATCTTCATCTTTGTAATAGATTTTAAAAACTCCTTATGCTGCTTACATTTTGATTTTACAAAATGAATAGATGTGGATTTGGCAAAAATTCTACGTTTATTGGTTACACAACGAAGAAAAGATAAACTTTTTATTTTAGATTCTTTCAAAGATGCTGATAATATCCGCGTGTGTGTAGAAATCTTTCGGGAAAATTCTCAGACATTACTACAGAATAACAAATAACCACAGTCTTAGTGCCTCTCTTCTTTTCCTGTTTCCCTTTGTACTGTCATCCTCTGCTTCTCACTGGTTTCCCTGTCTGCTCTTCTACTTGGGTGAGAAACGCTGCAGCACGTCTGGGAGAGCCGGGAAGGAAAAGAAAGTCTCACAGTGACAGAGCTGCTCTGCAGGCTGACAGTGCCAGATGTGCCTTCTAAATAATTCAGTTTGGGACCAGAAATGGCATGCAGAAATACCTCAGATTTGAGGTCAAACATTGCACGTTCTCAAGAACTAGCAACTGGTAAGTGGGATGTCCACATTTTGAAGTGGGGTCATCATTTGCTTTCAAGTGGACAGATAGGAAATATTAGTATGTGTAGAACTCAAGTAACCATCCTTAACCCCCCCACCTTCAACAGTTGCTACTTTAGATTACTTGGGAGTTATTTCATTTTCTTACATATTTGAGTTCATGTTGCCTGGTCAGAATTAGTGGTAGGATGAGAGCTAGAGGTGCTGTCAACAGGAACAGGGATGGTACTATAGTTCAGAAGTGGCAAGGCGATAAAGGTGGGTTATGCAAAGAGAACACTGAAATACCATGTGATCAAGTATTTCTTATTTACACATCACATACATGTATACAAACACAAAGCACATTTCCACTTTCACCCATACGCTTTAAGCAGACTAAATTGTATAAATGCAATAGATTATCTGACGGCTGAGCACACCCAAAGGCTCTGTCCACCCCCTTCGGCGTGTACGTGCATCTCTGCACACCAGTTTTACACAAAGGTACTCAGTCTCAGCCCCTGGAGAGAAGAGGATTTCTTAGCACAGTTCACTGCCCCTTTTGCACTGTTGTAAAACAAATGTTGATGACAACAATAGGAATAATACTTCCAAAACAAAGGAACTGCTTAATTCGCAAGTTCACATTTGTAAATACGTGCTATTCAGTGTGCAAGTTCTTTTCAGCTAGATAAAGCTCTTTGGTTATTTTTTCATACTCATTATTTTTTTTAAAACAAACTAAATGTCTTAGGTCTGGAAGCAATCAAACTGGATGTGAATGTGAAGTACAGCTCCAAAAATGCTTGCAACATAACTCTGGCCTACTGCAGTGTTGTTGTTGCAGTTCCAGTTTCTGCTGGAGCTGCAGCCACAAGGCTGCACCGGGAATCTTTGAAGAGCGATCACAAAAATACCCTTTTCCCCATTGTCCCTTGAGTGGCATGGATCAAATAACTGCTGCTCAGCTCTCTGTCTTTTAAATAAAAATATTTGCTTCATGGTACACTTATCAGTGGCACGTTGGGGTGTTTTTTTCCTCTGTTCTGTTTTCCACACCCCCAGCCATGGATCACCAGCCAGGACTGTGGTGAGATAGGGATTGGTGTGTTTTACAAACTTTGCTCATTGTCTTTCGGTACAGGAGAAAGTGTGCCCAGAGGAACTTCTGTGTTTAACAGACAGAGAAAAAGCAACAGAAAACAGTAATTATGCAGACCCTACAGAAAAGCAGTGAAAGTGTGTCTCTACTTCACATGAAATTTCAGGTGTTTTCAGGGACATGCCCTGTACCTATGATAGGTAGGAACACTCAGTACTGCTGATTTTTTTGCATTTTATGCTACTATCCTAAGTATTTTTAGAGGAAAAAAATAATTCACAACCAGTTTTATTGTCAAAAACATGTGTTTCTTCTCTACAGAACTGGCAGTACTAGGAAAAAGCTTATCCCAGTGTTAAGTGGGTCAGGGGAAGACACGAAATAGAAACAGGTTGGTTTAGAAGAGGATGTGGAAGCGGTTATGTGATCTGCTAGAAAACTCCGGATTCAGTCTTTGGAAGTTTCTACACTGAAGATTTCTTGGGAGGCAGACTGGGAACACAGTGTTATATATTTGTGTCATCTGCTGCTCTCCTCCCCACCGCCAACAGCAGCTGCCAGGGGCAAAATATTCATCTCGATGGACTTTCAGTGTGCCTCAATATGGATGTTTTCATGTTTGCAGAAGCCTTGAAAACTCTGCTTTGGGAGCCAGTCAACCTTGAAACTCTGAGACTATGCAAGTACTCAGGTAATCTGCCTGTCCAGTGAGCTCAGTTACTTTTTGAGAAATGCAGTTTTTAAGCCTAGGACATAATTTAAAAGTCGTAGTGTAGCTATGTACAGGTATTTTTACACTAAATTTCATGTAGAATTCTATATATTTTATGCTAATCCTTAACTTCAGTGCTTTCTGAGTTAACTCATTAACTCCTTTATAATGATGACTACAAAATACCTAATCCCAGGATTTGATTCAATGTCAGTATGTGTCTTACAAATTGCATTTTTCTACAATCAAACACAATACTTTATGAAAAGAATGTGCATTTACCATAGCAGATAAAAATACTCATATCACTATACTAACAACAAAAATTATTTTGATCATCTGTGACAGCCTATAAGTTAATCAGCAAAGAAAATCCATCAATGGTAATTAAACATTGCCCACTAGTGTGTGACGAATCTCCTTAGATGTCCAAAATCTCCAACTATTATGCTTCATTATCACAGATGCAATGCAGCCCTTTCAGTATTTCTCTAACTGGCTGATGCTTTCCAGTGGAGGCAGGAGACCCAACCGGCATCCCCAGCATCTCCTGGACCAGGGATGCTGGAAGAGCAGCACCATGCACAAGTATCTGCACCATCAGCCACACTCTTAAGAACATGAAACATCGAAAGCTGGAGATAGAATCAAGCCTTAGAAGCCACGTACAAAGTTCAAGTCAATTCTTTTACTTATATGGCAAAGATGAGAAAGAAGCTTTTCATACATATTTGCTCCCATTATACATCCTCTCCTCCCACCCCAAAAAATACTCTCACTTATGCGGACAGTAGGATGAGGATGGTTGAGGCAAATGTTGCTATATATGGAAGATCCTCTGAGTTAAAGATAGCTCTGGATGACAGTTCATGTTAAATTCTCGTCATGCCCAGGCTCCTCACAGTTACAGTAGTAGAGATTAAGTGATGAAGGAAAAACCCACTATTTCATTCCAGGGGCTTCCCAACAGGAAAAAATACTTGAGAAACTTAAAGTCCTAAATTCCCATCTATTTCCTCTCATCATACCATCCATAACATTAGTCTACATTTTTCAGTGAACCTGACACCTAAGCAAGTATTTTATATTTTCAGTTAACAGCAATGCAAAGGTGTCAGATAATATTTGTCAAAAAATGGTGCTGTTTTTCATTTGAGAGAGCTATCTCCGTAGCAAACTGACTGCAAGATCAGTGTTGCACTATAACCATAATTCAAACCACAAGTCTATAATATGTTGTTTCTACTGCCAACATATAATGTTTGCTGAATATTAAACAAAGTGTTCACAGACTTTAACACTATATACAAGCCTTTCCCTTAAGCGGATAAGGACACCAATGAGCAATGTGACTGCCATTTTTTATTGGCAGTTCTGAGGTGTGCATTTAAATATTTAATCTTTACAATCTGGTTCTATATAGACAGGTTTTATCCATCTACTTCGTCATTTTTAAATTAGATGTATTTGCTATAACAAATATTTCCACAGTATGCCTTTTTCCTGTATTAAGGTTAAAGATTTCTCCTCTCCTAAAAATGACAATTTATTAAATCTTTCTTTTCATCTTGAGTTCCTGTGTCACTTAAAGACCTAATGAACAACAACAAAAAACCAGAAAGATATCTAATAACTAAATTGTAAGCCAAATGAAAGAGGATTGAGCATGTATAACCAGAAAAGATACAAGCCCTCTCTCACTCCCTGTGCCAGGCTTACACCTAAAAACTGGCACAGGCGAGGACCACACTGTTCTGGAGACAAGTCTCCTCCTTCTGCTTTCCACCCTGTAGGAAATGAAGAATGGCTGGTTGGTCCACATAGCTGCAAACCCATTATTTCTCCTCACCTTCTACCTATCGCCCAATCTGCCTCCAAGGCTCTGCAAAAGCTGATCCCATGGAGTGCATCTCCTTGGCATATGGACAGACAACATTTGGCATGAATGCCTACAGTGTGGATTTGACTCCTCCTGAGTCCAGCAGGAGAAGGACAACTCTACCACACATTTCTCAGCTGGCTGGCAAAGGCTTTCTCTGTAAAGCTGCCTGCCTCCCTGCTCTACTCATGACACCAGGCTCAGCAGCACTGGCCCTGGAGATGTAAAATGCACTTTCCTCTTAGCAGAAGAGAGTGGATCTGCCTGTTGTCACTACCATGGGGTTCCCCCTGAAGGGGTAATGGGAGAAGAGCTTTAGGCTCTGTCAGGGGCTCTAGGGCAGCTGAAGCCCCCAGGAGCAATGCCGAAAGAGGGCTAAGCTGGCACACAACAGCCCCGCAGCCCTCTCCCTCACAGCTAGCTCCTATGGTGGTCCTTCCATAGGGGCCTGCAGTGGGGCTGTAAAAACACAGCATGGCGAATTCAGAATGAATATTGAAAGCTATGTGTACATGGCATGCATTCAAGACGTACACTTCACAGCTGGATTTAAAAACCGGCAAAGCCAGAATGCAAAATGGATTGAGGATAGCTTCATACATGACAGTTTTTATCTTGTACAAAGAAACAGCATTTGAAGGGTGAAATAGCACTCAGGGGCTTCTTTTGAAATTCCTGCAGTTTCTATCCAGCGTCTCGGTTTCAGCTGCTCTCTCCAGCTCTCCATGGGTAATTTTAAGTATCCATAAACACACGTGGTGGGAACAGAGGGAATGACTAAAAAAAAAAAATGGGACCAACTTCTGCTCTCATCCCAGGCAAATGGGAAAGGAACCAAGCAATCCAAATACCAAAGAATTTTACTATGTAACTTAATGGCAGAATGACAGAGGCTGGTAGTTTCCTAAATGTTCTGTAAGCAGATAACAATACATATTATTTAATAGGAAGCTGAATACATTGTACCTAGTTTGGTTACAAGCTGTACAGATTGCTACAAGCTGTACAGATTTCTTAGCCTTTTTAGAGTGGATAAAATAAAAACTTACTATGTGCTAGAAGCTTCTTTCTTTGCTGACAGGAACCAACTACACTTTTGCCCCCTCTTAAACAAACCAGTGTACTTTTCACTCCATAAATCTCATATTACTTCCTTCCTTTTTCATTTATTTTGAACCAGAAGGAGGAGTTTTTAACAGAAGTGCTCTATGGCAGCAGGAGGAGAACAGCAAATCAGGGTGGAAGCTGCATAAGGAAAGTAAATCAAAAGTAATAAAACCATGGAGATCCAGCAAGCTTTGTAGGGGGAAATGAAGTCGAAGTTGACTGAATCCAGAGCTGGAGAAACATTACACATGAGAAAACACCATTAAAATAGTCTGCACTCTTAACAGATGATATGGGAAATGAAGTAATAATTTATAACAAAGACAGGAAAAAACCTGCCAGGTTTGCAAATTTCAAATGAGATGCAAGTTTGAATAGCAAGTGATAATGAAATGCAAGCGCACAATCCTAAGGACGGAACACCATGGAACAATTTAATTAAAAGGAAAACAATATGCTGTGCAACATCGGATCAGAAATACCATACTGCCTGATGTTTCTGTTCAGCTAACTAGATAGTTATTTATCTGATAGGGTAAGCAACACATTCTAGTGCTTGAAAAAATTTGCATAAAGATTTGAAGTTCACCTGAAAAATAACAGTAATGATCCAAATCTTTCCGAGGAAGTATTTTTAAAAAATTCTTTCAGCTGACTGTAAGTGACATGAGCACAAAACAAATGGAAATGTCTGTGGTCATAAGAACGTCTGCTACACATGTATAGTTTTAAAAAGTAGCTTTACCTTCAAAAGCAGAATTTGGCAAGCATTTACTGTATTGAAATACAGGCATTTTTTCCAGATTTCTAAGAATGGTCTTAAAAATATTCACACAGTTTTGCAGGCTTTCAGAAGAAAAAAAGTCATATCCTGGAAATCTCCTATAACTGTGATATGAAGCGGCACAATAAAAGGGCAGCCTAGTTTATGTTAAAGGATATTAACTATAGTATAGGATATTGCAGAAGAACAAGGCCTGCAGATCTGCAGAGTTTCACACATGATTTATAAATGCAAATGTGAATAGTAGGTGATAACGAAACACAAGCAAGTACATATGATACAACAGATACTTCAGAGAGGTGGGGGAAGCGTGCTGCCTTAAATGTACTTTTTCAAATGTCACAATTGCACCCAAATACCATGAGAGTGCGGCATCTTGATAGAGTGGAATTATAGGAAAGTAGCACCTGGGTAACACCAAATGACATCTGGAAGGTAAAGGCACAGTGAGTGTCAGTTGTTGTGGGAGAAAATACAGTACCAAGGTGTATTAAAAAGAAAGAAACCTTAAGTCTAAAGGAGAGAATATTTGTTGTCTTGGTCAAGATTACCAAACCTCACAAAGTCCACAAAAGATGACGATGTATTTATATGAATATTGGCTTGAGTTAATGGATATTCTTGGTTTGCCACAATTAGTAATATACAGCTACACACAGGAGATGCACAGGGAATGCAGAATCAGAGGCCAGTAATTCCTCCTGGGGAGACGGGGCAAAGCAAACACCGAGAGGAGCTTTTTCACTCAAAAGTATTATATCTTGCCCAGGTGCCTGCAGATTTCCTTCCATTCAGCTATGACGGACTGAAGGAGCAAATCCATGCTTTCCTGTATTCCCACTGACTCCATAGTTAACGGTTTAGCTGTTACCTGGACTGAAGGATTGTGCATAAAGCAACATTGTGAGAATCTTTTGAAGAATTCTGTGGAATTCTTTTTAGGGATGAATTTGGGTCAGGGGAAAAATGTACTCACTATACACAAGTTTGCCCGATGATAGACAGTAAGTGGCATACCTTGATAAGGTTGTTTTCTTACAAAGATTAAAAAAAAGAAAAAAGAGAGAGTGAGGTCAGAAGACAGTTTCATTAAAAAAAAAAAAAAATGAATCATTTTATATGGGTCTGCTAATTCCATGGAGGCTTGGCATTGCTGCAGTAGCTGTCTGCTATTTTCCTATTGTTTTTTAAACCTGCAACGATTTTTGTGGTGGTATGCAAAGGCAGAGTTTGATGGCCTTCCAAATTCTTATTTACACTTTGAGTATTAGTAACACAGGGCTTTATTAAAAAGCAAATTATTAAAGTGGAACACTAATAAAACAATATAAGATAAATAGGTTAAGTATATAAAACTATCTGCAACTTATAACTTAGTGCCTCATGCAAAGCCTGTGAGTAGACAAAATGAAAACTCAGAATTGCTGGGCAACTTTGACAGATGACTTTTTACGGCAGGTTTCCATCAACTAAAATCAGAAATCTGTTTGAAACTGAGCCATGTAAGGACTGGGCATCTGGGCTACTTTCATATATTCCATGATCTGTGCCCAAAGCAGCTAAAACAGTTCAGATAATTTAGTATAACGTTTCAGTGATGCATGGAAAGATATATTATAAAAAAGCATAAAATATAAGAACAAAGAAAAAGCAATCCTTAGAATGGATATATGAACTACTTTAAGTATTTAAGTATCATATATAACAGATTGCCGGTAGTGTGTGAGTACCTCAACTATTCAAGGTATCATCAAGATGTTACGACAGAGGCATTCAGAAAAGGGTACGCATCTTTGAAATGAGCTGGCTGCACCACAGCCATAACATTCAAAGGGTTAATTACACAGCTGACTGTCTGCTCCATTTACTGATAAGCAGAGGACATTGTAATATTTTGGATTTATGAATTGCTGGGGTCAGTCAGCATCTTGCATACAACAGTGTCTGTCTAGCTCTATCCCTTACCTGCTGGGCAGAGACAATCCCTCTCTCGCCTGGAACCCTGGAGCCCTCTAAGCCGCTTGCTCTGTAACCTTGGCAGCTGGGACTAACACAATTCTTCATTTTTTTTCACACTAGGCCTCTCTAAATAAAAACTACAGAGCCTGGTTAGCCAACAACCAAGCGTGAAATCATGACATTGCAATCCCCTACTCTCAGAGTCAATCAATTTTTTTCATTACAGATTTGTACGCTAGGGTCAACAAGAAGAAAAAAGCACACAGAGCAAAATGGACATAGCAGCAGAGAATTACGAAATCTCTGCCAAGCTATAAGCTTATTTTCATTATAATGATGTGCAGTTTGTAAAAAATAAGCTCCTGATATAGTTTTTTAAATGCAGAAAACCTACTGGTTAATATCGTCCTTTGAATGCTAGCTTACATTAGACTGGACACAACAAAGTGATCTGTACAGCCTGCACTGACGTATCCTAGTAGCATAATCTGTCTGACATCCGAAAGGTTTACTATTCCTTAAAAAATGACATCATTTTACATTAAGTGGAGACTAAATGCATCAGGTTTAAACTGCTAAATTTTCCAGATGATATTTTCATTGCATTAATTAGTAGGAAGGAGGATTAGATAAAGGCATAGGGCTAAGCTGGTATATTTTAGCTTGAGAATCAGGGCCAATCTGCTCCACAACACAGTTGTTACTCTGACCCATTTCCAATAAGTTTTTAGCGTAGTAGTTGTGCTGGTTTGACTGAAAATGGGTTTTCTTCATGTAGTTAGAAACTTTTCTTTTTCATAGCTAGCATGCTCATTATTTGGACTTAGTTGGAGAACAAGCGGCTAACACCCTAGTACAGAGTTAATGTTTTTAATTGCTCTGGTCTGAGAGCCAAGGACATTCTGAGCACGCTGCCCACAGGTATGAGGCATCGAGGAAAGGGAGCAGAGATGGGGAAGAGCTTGACTGACATCCAGACTGATCAATGAGAGTATTCCATCCCATTAGTGTCATGCTCCAGATTTAAGAGTGGGGCCTTCTGGTTTCTCACTCTCTTCTGCCCTTCTACTCTTTCTCTGGGGTGCAGCCAGTGGAGTTTTTGGTGCAGGACGTTTATTTCGGCCCTTTGCCATATTGCAGAAGCCTCTCAACTTTTCTGCCTTTTTTCCTCTCTTTTCTCTCCTTGGGATCAGCTGTGGGACCAGGTGCCGTTTCCTAGGACTGGCTGCTCGGCATGTTCATAAGGCATTGCCTTGAGTATCTTTCATTTCTATTTTATATATATTTACTAGTAGTGTATCAGTGTTTTGTTATTTTATAAAATTGTGTTTATCTCAATCCAAGTTTCTCCCTTCTGTGTCGATTCCCTCCCCTATTGGGGGGTGGGGGGGTGGGGGTGTGGGACGGGGACAGTGAGTGAGCGGCTATTGTGGTTATATTGCTAGCTCGGGTTAAACCATGACAGCAGTATACATTGGACTACCCATTTTCCTGAACCATGCTGAAAAGCCTGAACATAGATCCAAACATACCTAAAGTTATTGGTAATGCAAAGGTGGTTGCTACAGACTGCTGTCAGTTTTACTAGGCAAGCTTTAACCTGAACACCTTTTTGATGGCAGGGTAATGATCCCTAACGTGAAGGCTGATAATAAATCAAGATAATTTGGTAGTGGAAATAAAGCCCATATCTACATTTATTGGCTGGATTGATGGGCTGAGGCCAATTGTATGAGGCTTAACAAGGCCAAGTGCCAGGTCCTGCATTTGGGTCACAACAACCTCGGGTAGCGCTACAGGCTTGGGGAAGAGTGGCTGGAAAGCTGCCTGGCAGAGAGGGATCTGGGAGAGTTGATTGACAGTGGCTGAATATGACCCAGCAGTGTGCCCAGGTGGTCAAAAAGGCCAACAGCATCCTGGCTTGTATCAGGAATAGTGTGGCCAGCAGGACTGGAAAATGATTGTGCCACTGCACTTGATGCTGGTGAGGCTGCACTCGAATCCTGTGTTCAGTTTTGGGCCCCTCATGACAATAACGACATTGAGGTGCTGACAAGAGTTCAGAGAAGGGCAATGAATCTCATAAGAAACAGCTGAGGGAACTGGGGCTGTTTAGCCTGGAGAAAAGGAGGCGGAGAGGAGACCTTATTGCTGTCTACAACTACCTGAAACGAGGTTGTAGCATGGAGGGTGTTGGTCTCTTCTCCCCAGTAGAAGTGATGAGAGGCAATGGCCTCAAGTTGTGCCAGGGAAGGTCAGATGGGATATTAGGAAAAACTTCTTCATGGAAAGGGTTGTGAAGCACTGAAACAGGCTGCATAGGGAGTGGTGGAGTCACGTCCCTGGAGGTGTTTAAAAGACATAGACATGATGATTTTAGGGAGATGGTTTAGTGCCAGAGTTAGGTTATGGCTGGACTCGATGATCTTGAGGGTCTCTTACAACTGAAATTCTATGATTCTATGATTTTAAAAACGTTTTGTTTGCATAATCAAACACTTGTCTGAAATAATATTTTTCTCCTGTATTTGAAAACAACCATCACTACGTACCATCAAAGACTGTTACTCCCAGGAATTATTCATGCAATAAGCCAAATAGTGTCAGATGTGAACTTATTTCAGAGCAGCTACATTACAATGCAAGTTGAACCTCTTATGCCTGAAGGCTCTTGGTGGAGAATCACTATTAATTAGTAATACTAATATGAAATAATGGCCTTGATCTAGAGGACAGTCATCACAGAGGGATTTAGAGCAGTGCTGAATATAATCCTACCGACCATTTTACCCTATGTAAGTTGTTTGCTAAAAGCCTAAGGTCTAATTCTCTCCTGATACAAACACCCTTGAAAATGGTGACTTTACTAAAGGTCTGCATTGTTATACTATTTCTTCTACCAGAACAGCATCCACTCATTCGTCCAAACAACGTCACCCATCTCACTGCTGGGTGGGAATTTGCCTCTTCATTTGTAACTTCAGTTCTCCATGTCTTTCTCTCCTAAATCCCAAACATATCATCTGTCCTCCATCTCTGTCCTATAGAGTTCAAAAAGTCAAAATACTTTATCAAGATTTAAAAAAAAAAAAAACAAAAAGTTGCTTTATAATCTACAGAGGACTGCAGTGTTTAGATATTTAAAATGGCTTTTTCAAACCCAACTATTCTCTGTGTCTGCGGTAAAAAGAAGTAACTATGGACGTGAGTCACAGCAGGAGCAGCCAAGCTTGGAGTCTTTCTTGCATCTAACAGGAAGGACAGCAAAGCTCTGGAACAGGCTGCCTGGGGGAGGTGGTGGAATCACTATTATTGGATGTTTTTAAAAACAGGTTAGTCAAACATCTGTCAGAATAACACAGATACAGCTGATCCTGCCTTGGGGAAGGCAGGATAGACGAGATGACCTCTCAAGGCTCTTCCTGCCCTATTTTCTATGATTCAGTGATTCAGCACATAGCTGTGAAATGCCCTAGGGCTTGATTCTTTTCTCACCTCATGTTATTTTTAAACTGGCGAAACTTCACTGACTGCAGTAGAGCTTTTCCTCCCTGTCCTGCAGTAAGTGTGAGGACAATCAGAACCCACATTTCTTACACAAATGAAGACTGGGTCTACACTCCCACTGTGCTGCACGGCTGATTTCCTGAGAAGATGTTCTTACCTCTTTAAAGCAGGCAATAGCAGTGATTTAAATCAACCCTTGTATTATTTTTTAAAAAAATCTGAGTCCTGTTATATGCAGCAAAAGCAAAAAAATGTTGAGTAGAAACATTCTTTGCAATTTTCAGCAACTGTCAACTTTTTCTCCCAATGCATTTCTCTTTGTGTACAGAGGTGGAGCTCGAGATTGTGAAAAAGTCCACGTCACCTATCAGAGGAAGCCACAGTAGAGACCAGAGATGAGGAAACAGGATAACCAATACTGCAGTACTTAGTGCCTCAGAAACAAGGACACAGTACACTAAGGCTGGCTGTAAGATCTTCTACACAGGGTATTCCAAAATTATTAAGAGACGGGGGGCAGGTTTAGCATGAGAGCTAATAAGCATGGGAGCTAATCACATTCTCATCTATCAGTCTCCAAGGACAAAGAAATAGATAAAATATGTCAGAAGCCCCTGAAGCTATACAGAATCTAGAATGATACTTACTTGAAAATGTCAAATCTATCCACATGCAGTCAGCAGATTACGCAGAGCTGCAAATAGCCAGAAAATCCGTAGTCCATGCCACAGTGAGCAAAATACTGTTACATTGCACCAGATCCAAACAACAGAGGAACCACAGAAAATACAGTCCATATTGTCTCATTTGTTCCTTGGTCATCATCATAACCATCCATAGATGTTACATATCCAGGGACGTCACCACTTATCTTGTGGCATTTCTATAAATAGGAAGTATCTCAAAAGTCATTTCTGCTCATTTGATTTTGTTTTTAATGGATAATAATTTCTCTCCTATTATTCTTTGAGTGTGAAGGACATGCAACACTAAGTAGATTTCATACGTTTCATCTAATCCAAAATAATAATAAAAAAATTGAGAAATGCTTCTTGCAAATTCACTGTCTTCAAAAAAAGATTGAGTATATGTGTCTGTAAATCCAGGTGGATTTTCACATCCAGAAAATTAATAGGAATGGAGATTTTAAAAACCATCAGTGTTAGACCATACCTGAAACATGCTGCTCAGAACTCCAGCACTTTCTGAGACTTACAGCAGATTCCTTCTTCTGATTAGTGGCCAGTTCCTTTCTGCACTCCCACATCCCAGGAACAGCTTATGCAGAACTTTGTGAAAAAGATGGTGAAGATACAAATGGAGAAAAATCTCATAGGCTGATAACTCCACTGGTAATTGAACCTGGCATATTTCCTCTATTCTGGTCTAACTGGGATTTGAATATTTGTTTCCCTCAAGTAAAGGTTGTGAAATTCCCTGAAACACAAAACTATGATGAAAGGGTCCCTAGTGTGCAAAAGAGATTTCATTTACTCGTGCAGTGCTTTGAGATTTGATTCTTCACTTAGAGTACTTGGTTTCCTTGGGATGATGAAAGATTGTATAAAACCCAAAGGAACACGGAAAGGTTTAACTCCCACTTCTGAATTCCCTTCATTAAGAAAATGATGTCTGCAGATTTGGTAGGGGATGGGGGTGTTCTTGGCTTGAGGACCAGTGAAAGATTAGTGGAAGGTTTCAAGCTGTGTTGAAGAACATAGTTTATCTATACTCAGACAATCTTTTGAATCCCTTCAATGCTAAAGCATTCAGACAAATATGTACACTAAGTTTCATGTGACAGTAAGCTATGCAGCCTTGTCTTTTAAGAAGTCCTCTGTCAAGCACACTTTACAGAATGTCAGATACGTGTGTCCTCTGCTTCTGAATTTGAAAGGTTGTTTTGCCCTGTTCCTCTGTTAAGGCCTACTCTGCATCCAAGTATATCACAAGGTCATTTGCCTTTCTATGTTTTTGTTCTCTCATTATAGTTGCTTATCTCTAATAGATTTTGCCCCTTTGTGATGGTAATTGGGCTGCATGGTATCATGTTAGTCCCCACATGCCATATCATTTTCAACTACTCAGCTCTTCCATTAATGAAATGCATCACCACTTGCATGGGATCTTCCTTTCACTTGTTTTTTTAACTTTTTTCCTCTTTTCCAGCAATGGTCTTTACATAACTAATGCTCTACGCATAACTGGCACGGCTGGGACGGAGAGCCAAGCATTCTGGGTATTTTCTGGGGGGAAAACCCCAAGCTTTCCTGAAGCATTTTTAGTATTATTTTACTGGCCCATTAGATATACTCAGTGGTAAAGACTGGAATACCTGCAGTGATAAAAGACTGGAGGCAATAGAGTGTGTCTTTCTAATTGTGACCCTTCGAAATGAGTTAACCAGAGGCATGTTTGTATATTCTGTTTTCAGGCAAGCTTTGTACACATTTTCATTTGTTATTGGCTTATGGTTCTTGAACTTTTCTAAAATGGCCTCACTTTCTCTTTCCTGTTTCAGAGGATCAAGTCCAAGATAGTTAAAACAGTGAATTCAGCCTGTTTAATGTAGCAATTGAAACAGACTGGGCTACCTTGTCTTCTATAGATACACAGACATTTCTGACAGTGTTCTCAAGAAATGGACTGAATTCCTCCCCTCAGCCACCTCTCCTGTTCGTTCTTCCCATCAACAAAGAAGCTTGGACCTCGACTCCTTTCATGGAAGGAGATAAGGAAGTGAGTAGAGTCTTTACATCGGAAACATAGAAACAACATTTTGTAGCCTAAAAAAGTGCTTCATTTGGTTATATTTTTGTTGCACTGGTCAAATAGTTAGAGTAAAGAAAGTTCAATAAATGCTACTTATTTACTTCTGTCTCAGTTTTTAGTTCTTCATAAAAATGTGAATTCTATGAATAATATGCATTCATAGGGTTGTCTGCAATTGTGCATTAATTAACATTTCTCCTAAAGCAATATTCTTTTTATCTACATGCTATTTTCCTATCTGTCTGCATAGGGCATGTAGAATTTTTTATAAGATACAGCAATTCAATAATTACTCAAGATCTTTCAAGAAAGAATATTATTTAATATAGGATTGCATGGTACTTAGTGTAACTGAACTTAGCCTTGTTCTGCTCTATGGGAGCGAAATCTTAAAATGTAAAATAATGAGATTGCTCTTCTATAATACAGAGAACATTCCTAAAGAAAGCCCAAAAGTTCTAGAGGCAAAAATGTGGCACATTTTTAAATACTGTGATGTCAGAACCCTGTTTTCCACTTCAGGCAAATGACCAGCCACATTCTGAAGATCATGAAGAACTTGCTAAGAAGAAGGAATAACAAAGTTGACAGCAAACACAATGACTGATCATCATGACATAGTAACTATAAAGAAAAGAAAATATGAGATTGAATTGGATCAAGTAGTAGTTGATAGCATAAAGATGACAACTTATTACCATGTAAATGTTGTGGCTGGAGGCAAGTTAATAATAGTAATGCATGTGTAAGTCATTAGTATTTCTTTGTGGTAGCCCTGTAAATTATACATGGGTCTGCTTTTAGGGAAATCACCTTTTTGCACTCCTGTAGATTTTGTGCCAAATAAAAAAGCAAGGAAGCAAGCAGAATTATTCTTGCTTACGTAGCAATTTTAAGAAACATGAAGGAGTCTCATAATTTGAAAAAAAAAAATCACATAATGTCAAAATGAATTAATGCAGTCAAAAGTCATGATAGTTCAGTCTGTCCTCTTGCACCTCAGAAGGCACCTTTTACCTAATGGCTACTGGGGAAGGGTTGGGAAGCTCTTTAATAAACATCTCCATACACATTTTGGTGTATGCCTGGTGTTAGCCAACTGCTTAAGAATCTCACTAAATTGAGACATCTGTGGGGATGACATGCAAAGCTGTCACAGTGCAGTATAGCCCATATTCAAAAATGCTAATGGGTATTAAACCACATGAATTAATAAATAATTGACATGCAACAATCCCTTCACGTTTAAAGAAGACATTTTCAAATCTTTCAATCCACTCAGATTAGATTACCATCTCTTAAGCAAGCATTTTTTTCAGCAACCCTAATCAGAAACCCTTTCTCATTTCCAGGACATCAGGTTTTTCCTATCTGATTCAAGATTTTTATCACCATTTAAAAACAAATCATGCAGCAAAATTATTTTAATGTAACCAAATATTAGAAGATAATTGTTTAGTTAAGAGCTCAGGAAAATCTGATTGACAGAATTATGTGTGACAAGGCTGCAAATCCAGCTTAAAGCTCCTATGACTGAGTGAAAATCATGCTGACCCAGTACAATCTAACTCTGTTGTTTTAAACCTGATTAAAAAAATAAGTCTTATGGGTTAACTTTGAACCAGCAAGTTTTATGGTGTTTCCCCAGGAACCAGCATGAAGCCACTGCACTCTCCATAAACGAGATCAGGTGTCCATTCTTGGTCCAGATAAAATTTGTGGTGTTGGGAAAGCAGGAGTGTGCAGATCCCATCTCAATGCATGTGGAACCACAGCCTAATTGTAGTAAATGTTGTAAAACTTTTACATGCAATAAATGTACAGAACCCCTAACAGAGTGAAATCCATGCAAAAATACATTAAACCCCGGAAAATTATTTAGAAATCTATTTCCTAGAACACCAGACTTCCAGTGCTTTGAAAGAAAAAATGAAGCAGAAAAGAGCTCAGAAAAAAATAACAGTTCTGCCATATCTACTTCCTTTATGCCAAATAAATATAAATTTCAGAAAACTGATAAGCTCCATTTAGAAAAAAACTTGAAGAGAATGACCTAGTTTAACATATTTTGTTGGGATTTCTAATGAATTTTCTACTCTGTCAGCAGGAAAGTAGAACACAACTTTCACCATTAGAAGATGCATGACTGTGTGCCAAAGCTGACACATGGTGTTCCCCCTCTTCGAGACTGAGGGACGTTCCCATACCTCAAGAAACAGAGCAAATCTTGACTTCAATGTAAAGCCTGAATAAATGGCTGCACTTACAGAATCTTTACAGAGGTTAGCTGGGACACAAATGCTATCACTTCATGGCAAAGAGCACAGGGACTGTGTTTCTCTCAATCTGTAGCTCTGGATTTGCTTGACATGCACCACGTGTGCTTCAGAGTATCACTCAAATGGAGGAAGAATTACCAGTTAAGTCCAGCTCCAGGTTCAAGAGACACAGGATTTGACTCAAAGTCTTAGATTTTTTTATTATCCAGTGAAATTCACTGTAAGAGAAACAATGAAATAATAAACAAAACAAAAGCAGTTTTTTCCTCCCTTAAATCAAAACCACTGTGCCAGCCTGGAAACTCCTCATGACAACAAGAGCCCAAGACAGAACAATATAATGGTTGTTTATGATAAATCACAGAAAATGAAATTAATATTTCGTAAATAGAAAAGCAGAAGTCTGACAGGAATTCAGGGTTCTGCCATGATGTTGCTCCAAAACATGCCAGAATGAGCAATCAGAATATAAATAAAATTGTGCAACTCTTCTGATGACCTTTTGGTGATCCATCTAAGCTGCCTGCAGAAATGTATGAAAGGAGAGCAGTAAACTTTTTTTAAATGAACAGTGATCCATTTCTTACTTGCTGTGTCATTTCTCAATGAATGTGTGTGGATTTGCAAGAGGAGCTTATACTTAGAAACCAAAAGCAAATTCTACAGTTTAGAGCTTTCCAAGTGGAAAGGCAAGTCCATGGCAACACACACGAATCCAGCCTGCATGCATGCATACCTGGTCTCATTTTCCTTCAGCTGTACTCCATTGCTCTTGAGCAAAATTTCTCATGATTCCCAAGGATTTGTTTTCCCCATCATAACACTGGTGCTGCAGTTTGCACTTCACACACATGGTTAGGTAGCTCTAGCAACTTTACAAAGTTGCATCTTCTAACGTTATGAGCTGGCATTGCTTCTTTCAACAATTTTTGCCCAGTGAGTAATTAGCTAATGTACAAGCATGGTGAGTCACCATAACCACCCTACTGTTACTGTCATAAAAAGAAATAACCGTTCCTTTATTAATATTCAACAGTTGATAAGGATGGCTTTTGATGTATGCTTAAATTTTACTTTGTGTGTTACTCTAAAAGACTGGAATTTAGATGTTTTTAAAGGAATTTTTGCATGCCAGTTATAAAAAAGTCATTTGTTTTAAATTTTATGTTCAACAGCTCACTCCTTGTTTACAAAAATGCCCTGCTTAAAACATTAAAATAGTGCATCAGAAAATGTATGCTCTAATTTTCTTTCTAAAAAATGAAGAAAAAAATAAAATAAAATGTAATAAAAAGATAAAGCCTTCATAGAGAATTGCAGCAATTATATCTCCACAGCTACAATATAACCCAAAACTTTGCAAAGGCTTTGATTATTGAACCATGGCTGAAGTGAATAATTTGGCTTTCACTAAGAAAACAAGCACATTCATTCTCACCACAATGGAGAGAGGCAGTTTTAATTAAACCTTATCAAAAGATGAATAAAGAATAAACTCAATACCCATTCCACAGGACTCTATTTTCATCTGTTTAGTTTAAGCTTGCCATGTTCATGCAATAATTAACCACTGTCCAAGGATTGCTGGAGTTGTGTTAATGTTGGTAAAGATTTAATTAGTTCAATTATCTGGAGAGTATTGAAGGCTCAGCACAGTACCAATTTCTTCAGGCTTTATACATACCTCAGATCAAAATACATTAAACTGGAATATAAGTGAACAAAACCCCCTTACTCTTTCACTTCAACTACTGAATGAGTGTGTGTTTACTAATTTTAATACCCTCATTTTAAAACAAAGTTTCAGAAATAGAATATATAAACTGCGACTCACCCATTCTTCCAGATCGACTCTTTTCTTTTTCCTGAGTCAGCTTATTAACATATTTTAACTAAAATTAATTTTACTTTAGAAAAGAAAACCCAATACTTCTTTACACAGGAAAAAGTACAGTTCCTTTTACATTCCCCCCTCCCACTGCCTACATATTTTACGTCTTTCATGGAAAGTGAGGCATTCAAAAAGCATTGAAAGCGGTGACACAGACAACTGTTTCAATCTGTCAGACAGCATGGACAGACAGTGGGGATCATTGCAGAAAATAGCGCGGCCCCCCAGCGGCCTGACCTTCCTGGTGGGAAAGCGAACACGGCGCGGTGCTTGACAAGCTCGCCAACAAAGAAGGATATTTAGTTCCCCCAAATTCTGACACGCTTCTCACAGGAAAAACGCAAACCGGGACGAGGCATCGTCGACTCTGCTAACAAAGGGTCATTTCTAATTGGGGATTGCACCGTTACCGCGAAACAAAAAGGAAGAGATGAAAAGTGAAAACATTACTGCACTACATGCAGGCTGTAAGCCTTGGACTGAGCCTCGTTCCTATTTTTTAAAACTATTCAACTCCATATTAGATAGAATTTGAGACACGAACCCTCTGGATCTGTACGTGCAGCTCCTACTGCCTTCAGTGGGAACAGAGCCCAGGAATGGGAGCGTTAGAAGATCTCCCCCTGTGTTACTAAAATATTATCATTAGCTGTTCTTTAGAAGGGATGTTTGAATAAACCACATTCATTTTCCTGTAAGGTTTAAATGACATGTTTATTACTGCCATGGTCCGTCCTTTGTTTTCCCAACACTGCGTTTTGGACTATGAGTTCTTTATAGCCAGGGAAGGCTGCACAAGGCTGGCCAGCATGCGAGAAAGTCACAGGAGTTTATTTCCTTGAGGAGGTAAAAGCTGTAGGATGATGTTATAATTTTCTTATGAAGCAATAAAAACTTATTAGTTCATATAAAAATAACCGTTAGGAAATTGCACAGTGCATTATACCCCAGTCAGATTCAACCTATCTGCCTCTGTAGAGAGGCAAAACCTATTTTAAAGGTGGCGCTGCTATGCTTCCCAGCAGTAAATACCATTTGGTGAATAACCCTTGTAACACACCGTACCCTATTTCCTACTACTCACATCAGCTGGAAAAATATAAACAGTTTAAGGTATAAATTAAACTAATAAAAGCAGGCGTTAACTGCACATTGAGTGCCAGCTGATGCCCCAATGCAGCTCCCATTTTGGTCAAAATTTGATCTCTTCTTCCAGTTTTCTCTAGGGTGGAAGAGAAAGGGAGATGCTGAAATTCAATCAGGCTTTTCTTGAGTCCAGATGGCAGATAATGCTCGGCAAGCAAATGGATACAGCACATTTTCCATCAACCACCTCCCCTTTCTGGCACTTGATTTTTAAGCTGCGTCAACACTCTGAAGACCAGAGGTGCCCCGGTGCCCTGTGGCCCATCCCTCCCAGACCGGCTTCTGCCACGTGTTTCTGTGAGGTTTTATGGCAACCATGTGGGAGCAAACAAGGCGAATGGATGTTTAAGTATTTAATGATTCACATTTGTCATAGCTGAACAAAAACTAAGCTGAAACACCAATGTCTGTCTCTGGGGGAGCGTAAGGAAGCATCTGAGGCTAAAAAAAACCACCAAACAAGTCAGAGCATGTACAACTGAGCGTCAAATTGCATCATATGCGTAGTCATTTATTAATACTAAAAGGACTGTAATTTCTTTCCTTAATTGTAACTATTAAACAACTGCAGAGTGAACACAAATATATCCATACAGATATATCCAACCTCATATTCTTTGGTATCTTAGAAATTGCTTCATGCTCTGTCCCAGAATTTGGCCAAGCCTTAAAGATAGTGCTTATTTTTATTATAGAAAATTCAGAAAATTTGCTGTCCCTTGCACCCTCAAAGCATGACAAGGAAACATACTTTGCTTTACAATGACTGTTAACTACAAAGCTGATAAGAAAAAGAACTAAATATGTACAGATATATTTATAGAAAAAAATTATAATATATAAACTATTTCCACAAGTAATGTGATCTTTACTGTGATCCACATAAATAATTAAATATTATCTAAAACCTTTAAGATGAAAGTAATCACAAAAAAATTACAGCCATCTATTTCAGGTGCTACACTGTTAGATGGCCTATTTGGTTCCTAAACATTAATTATATTCCTGAGATGATGCACTTCTTCCCATGTGAAAAGCTTGGAAGGTGGTAGTATACCCTGTAAGTGGATAGTCATTCCAAAGAGGAGCTATTTGTTTGCAAACAGTTTTAAATAGGTTTTGTTTTTGAAACACAAATCACTTTTTTTTAATCTGGAAAAGTTGTAAGAATGGACTGGTTCTGCTACAAACTATCTACAAAAAAGGTTTAGTTTGCGGCTCATCTCTCAGGTGAGAAAAATATTACAAAGTGCAGAAGAGATCTTAGTAAAGGCACAATCCTTTATCTCAACTAAATATTAAAACACTGTTTTTAGTTGGCAGGAAACTGTCTATTTGATTAACAAAGAGCTGTTTTGGAAGAAGCAGCAAGAATTTGGCTGACTTAAGCCTGAAGGGTACCTGATTTTTCTGCTCTCTCAACTTTGAGAACACAATTCTCTTGTTTTTCTCCTAGTCTGAAAACATTTTGTGATATATGAGTTTGGCCGAGAAGTAGCAGGGAACTTTGTCTACACCAAAGAAGGAACTTCAGGGTATTTTGTGCAGATAATGAAAAGAACTTGTTCAGTTCTGCAGCGTAAGTCATTTTTACCACACAAATTCCCTGCTTTTGTGTTAACAAAGAGGAATACTTTGAGTCTTTCAGTTTAGAGAATCTTCCAACAGACAATAGTGTGTAAACAATCCGAAAGTACATAACTTTACTAGACCAACCTCCAGTCTGTGAGCAAGGGTTTCAGAAAGGCCCCTTCATCAGATTTCCTTCTGCTCTTCACCCTGAACAAAGCCTTGGCTGACAATACCAAAATCTCCTCCTTTCTTCGGATTAAACCCCCTTTGCAGGAGAAGTATGCAAATGCTCTGCATGCTTCCCTTGCTGAGGCTACTCTAACCCAGCTATCTTTTCACTGTCTATTTTACTCCAGCAGACCATCCCACCGGCTGACAGGGAGACCAGCCTTCCAATTCAATATCTTTCACAACACTGACAGTTGGATGCTGGGGCCTGCCACGAACTCTAAAAGGAGCTCATTTAGTCATAATTAACTATTCCCTGCATATTTCCTAAGGTATGGTAATTGTGCTAAAAGCCAACAAGTGAAGCATTCATTCTGGTTTTCTTTTAAACTTTCATTTTTCCACAGCAGTCTTTTTCTCCCCCTCGTTTTTTTGGGGTGTGTGTTTTGGTTTTTCTTTTTTTTTTTTTAATATATTTTCTTTCTTTCTTCTCCTCCTCCCTGGAAACATTTAGAGTAAAGAAAAGGAATGACAGTGGAGATAGAGAGCTGCAGAAAACTGTGATGCAGGCAGTTCAAAAGGCAAAGTCTGCCATACGATACAGGACCCCATGGCAGCACTGAGCTATTCAGCTGGGTAAAACACAAAGACAAATGAAATGAGTAGAATATAGCTATGTCATTAATACACAATGACGGACATCCTATTTGGGTAACAAGCAGTCATGAATATACATTTCTAATTCCTTAGATATGGTGATACATGATCTCTGTTTCCATTAGAACCAGAGTATTTATTTATTTGATCAACCTAAAATCTCCAAGAGTTGTGCAGACATAATGCTCTTTACTCACGCCCCCTCCCCACAACACACGTACAAACCGAGCCCCACCGTGTGCAGCAGAAATTCACACAGGAAGAAGGACTGGGGGACCCAGCCCTATACACAGACCTCAGTTATTTCTCTTGAGATGTCTTGGGAATGTCTTGGGAAGCCGACATGGATTATTTACCTTAAAAGGCAAAATGTGACCTCAAGTCTGCCCTTATCTGTTTTCTGGTTTAGGTTAAATGAAGGAAGGGCTGGCAGCACTCTCCGTTTACTTACTGACTTTGCTGGAATTCTTTTGCTTTTCAGAAAGTTTGAGACATATAGAATACCTATCCATCATAAATGTGTGTAGTCCATATACAAAGCAAATCACAACAAAGCTAAACCTCTTCACATTCCAATCTCCTTTCCACTTGGACATGCACCAAGAGCAAAGAAATCACTGGCTTCTGCAAAGAATCCACGATGTGGCTGGGAGGGGAGTGTGTGTGTGTGTGTGTGTCGGGGCAGGGGGGGGTGTTAACGTTGCCAATTCAGCAACTGTGGCCAAAGACGCAAACATAGTACTGAGGTTCCTTATGATTATATAGCAAAATGTGGCAGACCTTCCAAGAATAAGGTGAGTAAAATCCACAGTCTACAGAATTTACATTCAAGGTTTCAATTGTAATATAAGAAACAAAGTGAATAAACAAAGAGATAAGGGAGAGAGGGTGCAAAGTGTCAGACAAAAACGTCATGGAACCACTCATTTTACTTACATTCACATCCTAATGATTCTAGTTTCACTTTTCAGTAGCATACACCTACCTTTAGCACATACCCTTATACTACATTTGCTTTAAACTTGTAGAATGGTTGAGAATAAAAAGATTTGCTTTTTTTTTCTTCAAACACTAGAGTACAACCACATTTTAAAGAATGAATCTTAAAGACTAAGCTGGGTAAAATGCTTCTAAAATCCTTTTCCCCTCCCTCTGTTTCTAGACCATACCAAATTTGTGGATCAATGCGGTTTGTCATGGCAGGCAAAAACACACTAAGAGCCAAGCTGGCAAGCTGTTGCATATGGTATTCAAATCGAGATGGTCAGCTACTTTATCATCACAGTCTGATGTTTTTATTTTCTTAGGAGAGGAAGTTTTTTATGTTTTCACAATGTTTGCAAGAAACTATGCTTGTTTTCATGCAGATAAAATACACGAGCAACACAAAATAGATAAGAAGCTGTGGAGATTTCACCTGGTAGAGCTCCTGCTTTTCTGTCTGCAGCATTCTAGCTGCTCCCGAGCAGCATTGCTTCCTACAGTCCTGCAGCTGGAGATGGTTTTTTTTCTACCTCTTATGCTTTACGTACCCATGCATCCAGACTGTGTCGCCTTTATCCTCTGCCTTTCACAGTAACTCACAGAGAGAAAATTAGGTTTCTAAATCACTCTGCTCCACTAAGGTACATTTTGAACGCCTTTATAAATCCCCAGGCGTGCTGCAGGCTCTCTACCCTGCATTTAGGAGCATGGTAGAAGGAGAGATGACTACGTCCTGAATATGGTGACATAAGCAATGCTGTGACTTATTAGTAATGCTCCTATTTTTGATACCACACAAGCTGATACAGTAGTTTCCCAGACAACAGTGAGGTTTGGAGATTATTTTGGGGAGTGATGAGTACAGCCTACACAAGAAAGCAAGTCCAGGACTTGACAATTCTTAAAGTCTCAGTTTTTAAGTTCTCTGAGGAAATATGGCAAGGCTTAATGATCCAAAAGCAATGCTCCATCTGCTCAAAAAATCAAAATCGAGACTTATGCATGAAGTTCCTGGTCAAGGATTTTGACAGGGTCAGGTCAATGTGCCTCAATCTATCTAAACATACCTCTATAAAGATTTAGTAATATGTGTAAATAGCTTGTGGGATACTTAATGTACAGGTAGGACTTAGTAAAAAAAAAAAAAAAAAAAAAACACACCAAAAAAACCCCAAAAACGTGGTGAGGCAAAATCTTAGAAAAGGATTTAGAGAGAGATATATCAGTTTACTGCAGCCCATGGTTAACAATGCAGACGGAAAAAAGATTAAAAAGTGAATGATATCAAAGTCAAGGCCCACAGACACACACTAGAAAAATGACATTGCCCAGTCCTAGAGTCAACTTGTGGATTGTTTTATACTGCCCTATTTAATTTAAAATATAGTACATAAAATGAAAGTTGAAATATTACTGATTGAATGATCAGCAGCTGCTCATGTTACATAGAGCTGTTTAGATGACCTCAGGCCTCACGGGATTTTCCCAACATGCTCTGTGCATCCATCTCCCTCAAAAAGAGACACAGGCAATTAATTCAGCAAGTGTTCTTATACACAAGAAACGATAAAAGGATTCACTGACATGGAATATGGACCATGTGTCAGAGCTTCTGCTCAGCTGAAAAGTGATTCACAAAGATGGGTAACTTCATAGAATGCACACTAGCAAGTTCCAGTGACTTCTCAGAAATTTGGGGGAGAAAAGCAAAGATGTACAAAGCAGATGATGCGTATGCGATTCTCCCACTAACTGCTCCTGCCTGATCTTCACTAGAGAGTCAAGGAACAAACCAGGATTTATTCAGGGTAGAGAATGACAGACAACTGCAGGAACAATAAGTCTGAGGTATAGTGAGGTATTTACTAATTTCCTCCTGGCTACTATTCTCCATTTGGATTATGAAGTTCCTGGAAGCTAAGAAAACACTGAGTCAGTTTTGAAAAAACTGAAGTTGTCTGGTTAAAAAAAGAAATAGAGGAGTGATGGTTAATTTCCTTCTTCTGTTTCAGGCTGTTTCTTTTACTTGTCAGAAAACGTAGGTATGTGGGAAGTATTAGTTGTTCAACTACTTTCTTCTAATTCTGGTTGATAACTTCTTTGATCATGAACTTAGGACCGCACAGGTCACTAACTTGTGACACACACAGTCCTAGGAAAGACTTAACTGCACTTGCCTGACTTCACAGCCAAAATACCCTTCTGCTCCTGTCCAAGCAGAGGCTGCCAGATGCAGAGAGATGTGGAAGTCACCACAGGTCCCTCCAGTATACTCAGGGCTAAAGACTGGCCTGTCTGTCCAGTGCTTACTGGCCCTTGTCTGTACTCCATTGAGCTAAGAGACCTGGAGATTTCCCAGAGAGCTTGCTCTCTTTTCTGAATAGAAGTCTCATTTTCAAACTCTATTCAAATAATTTATATGTATATCACCAAACAAAGCACCAGAGCAGACACTGAGTAGTGAATAGCTTCTGATCTTTTCAAACTAATTTCCCGTTTTTTACTTAAATAGCAGATGGGTACCTGGAAAGCTACCCAAGGTGGCAAAAATTCTCACATGGGATCTGCATAGAGGATATTTTTATTCTGATATTCTGCCCTATTTATTGAACTTTGCAAAGGACTGAGCCTGCAAAGGACTAGCACAGACTACAGCAGCCAATATTCACAGTGCCTATCTGAAAGAACTCTGCACTAAAAAGTTATCTGAAAGCTAAAGAATGCCTGTGTTTACAGCGCTTTAGTAACTCTTCTTTTTGGCAAACTAGCAGACCGCTAATGCTGAGCTTTTTATAGGAAACACAAAACAGAAAACACTCATCTGTAAGTCTCTGTACAAATATTTTGACTAAGAAAGTCCTTTTAAAAAATCTGATTCTGATTCATATTAGGCGGAGAAAGGGAAATTCAGCAGCCTGTGGTTACTCAATAAAGCAAACCCTTGCTACTACATTACCAACTTTAAAACTTTGATGGATGGAAGAAAATGAAAGATGAAAAAAAATCATCAAAGATCCGAACACTAAGCAAACATTCCTCAGCATTCAACCAAGAGACTGCTTAAGCATGAGCTGCAAACTTCTGAGAAGTACACGTTTAAAATATAAAAGACAAAATTCCTTAACAAGAAGATATATGGTTTTCAAAATAGTTCTTCAGGAACAGCTTGCAGCCTTTAAATCTCATTTAGTCAGGCTGAGATGGTATTGTTGTGTCTATGTTAGTTTTGATAAGGGAGTCAGCCCTGCTCCCATTGCAGTCTCTGGCATTCTCCATTGTCTTCAGGAGGAGCAGAGCCAGACTCAAAGCCTCACAAAGATACCTCGATAAAAGACTCTGGAAGGTACCATGATCCCATCTTATTTTCTTAATACTTCTGAAAAGAACTATGGCGGGGTGGGAGGGTGGGGGGGAATCCATGCAGTTCATTTCTACTGATAGGCACTATGCTTTTTATGTGAAAATACAGACCAGTGAAGCAAATGAATGGTTAGCAACATCAATAGCAAGAGGCTAGCTAATCTGCCTGGGATTAAGAGTTTGCCTGCAACTGTACCAGTGCAGAATGTCTCAGAGAAGAGTAAGCATTTTATAATGCTAATATTTTATGTAAGTCCATGACAGGCAGCAGACCCTGTAGTCTTCATTTTAGATTAAATTTTATACACAAGACCTAAATGCTTTATTTGTTTTAAAATTCATACTTTCTAAGGGTGTGTAGAGTTTCCTGGAAATGAACTTGCAACTGGCATTGCATTCTGATTTTATGCAGTCTGAGCATTAAAAATGAGCTGTGTTATAATTTAACTTGCAACAGAAACGTGTCCTTTTACAACAGCAGCTTGCAAAAAAACCCCAGCTCGACCACATCCAGAAAACAAAACACTGCGCTGTGTTGATAATGAATGCAGCTCATATCTACCACGTTCTGTTAAATTGCTAAAATTGCCCAGATAAACCATTTGAGAGTATGTCAGGTTTAATTAATACAACATGACCTGATCATTTCCACAGCTGGGAAGAAAGAAGTTGGCATTCTTTAAACCCAGAGCTCAACCTGGAGATTATGCTAAATTGCTTCATTCATAGTCCACACTCCTCCGCACATGTCAGGAGGACAGCATTTGTCCCCTCTAGTGATAAACAAATTATACATGAAATCAATTCCACTTCACAATAATTTTCCCTATTGGGTATTATCTTTCCTCCTCTGCTCCCTCCAGTTAAGCTTGCATCCTGGAACTTGCTAATGAGCTGGGGGCTCTCTGTTCCAGGTGGCACCCCCTGCCTGGAAGTCATGACATTTCCCATTTCGAATGCTGCTGGCATTTTTCGACAGCTCCTGCTAACTAGCCTTTTTGACCTGCACTAAGAGGAACTCATCTGATCGAATCCTCTAACCTGCCAATCATGCCAGCAAATGATCTTCACAGTCACTCCCAAGGCAGGAGGGGGACAAAAAGGGAGAGCGAGATGGGGGGAGCGAGGGAGAAAGCTGGTGAGAGAGTGATGGAGCAGGCACGCAGGCAGCCTCTGCAGCGACCTAATGAGAGCGCTTTGAGTCTCGGAGGCAGCTGAAACACTGAAAAACTGGTGGGAAAATTAGGACAGAACTGAATGCCTGGTGCTGCAATTATTGATTTCTTTCCACTTTGAGATCATTTTGAGAGCAATACCTCCGAGATGTGCCATTTTCTGGAGAACACAAGTTAATTTTACCACATAAATAGAAAACAGATATACTTTTCCCTGCCACTATCAATATGCAAACCTCATAATTCTGCTTTGCCAAATGGCGTTCTTTACAGAATTAATTAGGAGCTGTAAGCTTGTTAAATGAGCGTCTTCTCCTAGGGATGATTATGAATATTTTTTTGTTGCTGATGCAAGCCATAAATAGCATTTTTAACCTAATCTAAATGTTGGCAGCATTTACACCTCTGTATGTACAAGTATCTGCACACCAATACATAAAACAACAAATACAGTATCTACATAGTCTAGGTGTGACTTTGTGGGCTGAAACCAAGCAGAGTCATGATAATGACTCAGTTGTTTTGATTTTGTTCAGTTTATGATGTGACAGATTCCTTACTGATGAATCTTTCAAGTACACAAGGACAGATTTAATTATGTAGATTTTCTTAGCCTTCAGTTAACTAGTTTTGTTCTTCATCAAACTTAGCAGGTGGACTGTAAACTAACTAAATTTTAATACACATGCAATGCACATACCGAACAAGAGAAGCATTAAAAGCATTTATACAGTAAAAATTTCAGGGGAAAAAAAGGCTTATACCATATTACATGCTGTGACTGTATTGTTCCAAAACACATGACAGAAAATATAATGCACAATTAATTCTTACATTAATGTCAAAAGACAGTTACAGAAAATGCTGTACAGAATTGATAGCTAGGTACTAATGGCAGAGAATGATCACCCCTACTTACTAATTCAAAATACATATATGCTCCAAAACAACATTAATAATTTATAACAAGACCACAAAATTATGGCAATACCCAACAGTATTTCCGCTTCTTAAAATATCTGAAGATACTGTTTCAGTGTTATTCTTCTATATTACACATTTTTATTGGAGAATTTAGTATTTTATTCTGATTTTGGGGGGTTTTCCTCCTTAGACTTTTCATAGCAATTTAACAATAGGAGCATGTTGGAAACTCATCCATGCTCACCCTGACTTATGGGGCAGAATATATTACTGTATTTTTATTAACTGAGTCGTAAACTATTGCTGCATTTTTAGGCAAGAATCTCCCCACAACTAGGAGTATTCAGTGCACATTTACTTTAATGGCTGTTGCCTTCAGAGCCAATTTTGCAGTGGTTGGTTTAGTTTCTTTGTTTCATGGAGAATCAGGCAATGTAAACTACAGGCTCAAAATAGCAACACAAAGCTTGCTCTCCACGGAAACAATTCTGGTATATGGCATTACTAAAATTTATCTTTTGTTTATGATTTGGCTGAAAGTAACATGTTAATTCTGAAAGCTGCAAATGAAGCCCGAGAGGCGATGCCTCTCATTAGCTTTGCCGTCTCTCTGGGTTACGGGCCGAGTGTCAGCACTGGAAGCCTCCGCTTTGTCTGGAAGCCTCAGTTTCTCCCCTTCAGTGGTTCCACTTTTCCTCTTAGACAAAGCCTAACTGAGGAGTCACATGAGGAAATAATCCTAAAGGAAAGGTGACTGTCCATGGGAGAGTACGGGGAGTTTAGACCCGCTTTGCCTCCCCCACACTCATTGTCATTTATACATTGTCCTCTCCACATTCAAATGTCATCCCAGACTATCAGCCCACTGCAACTTAAATGGCCTTTTATGCCTAGACACTTCTTAAATCATCAAGGGACCACAAAGACCATCTAGTGGGAATTGCTTGCTCTCCCAATATTAATAATACAATATAGTGCACTTATGGCACAGAGGATTCCACCTTCTGTCTCCTAAATTTGAGAACTGCAAAGACAGATAAACAGCCCTGCAACTGAGCACGTGCATTCATGCAAATACCATCTTCCCTACAGCTTAAGTAACTTAAATTAAAAGCCTCTGCACTAAAAATTATTTTTAAATGAATCTTCACAGTGCTGAAGGCAAGTTACAATGCATTAGACATGAATTGAAAATAGGCTTCAGCCTATGCAATGGTACAAGAAAATATTTTGTCCCTTGACAAAAGTTCATCCGCAGTAGTAGTAATGCTTCCTTTTTCTTTTGCTAGCTCTGCAGCAGATTTGGCCACGAAACATTGCAACTTAAAAAAAAAAAAAATCCTGTAAGTATGTAGTCACTAATTTCACACACAATAACATGGAATATATAATTGCAAGGAAGACATCAATTTCTCCTAGCCATGCAATACTTGTCCTACCAAGTACAGTAGGTAACAATAAATGCAAAGTCCTATTTCTGTCCTGCTTCCTTTCTTTTCCTCTTCTGCCTTCATCCCTAAAGAAACTCCCAAACTATCTCCTCCTAGACTCCTGTCCATCACTGCAGAAATTCTGTTCATGCTCACTTATTTCCAGGCATAGTTGCTGTCCTGGTCTTTTGGTCTACAGATGGGACAAGCTCTCGGCTTAGCGGGACCACGAGGAGAGTTTCACTGATTCACCTTCCACACCTCTGTGCATTAGGTTACCGACTCCGAATAAGGAATTCTATGATAAAAGGCATGAGACCACATATTCCACTTCTTATAACAAGTGCAATTAAGCGAGGGTGCATTTCACATGACAACAGACAAGGCGAGCTATGGTAGTACTGACACAGGAACATCACTGAACACATTTTCAAGTTTGATCAGCTGGTGGGTCCCTTTCACTGTGGCACACTGGGGGACATGATGGACTTCTCTAGGGATGGTTTCTCCATCCTCAGTCATTGCGTGTCACTTCAGGGAGACATGGGATTTATATGAAGATAGCCTTGCACTGGCCAGCTATCCCCTCGGTCCATTTCAGCCTCTGCACAGTTTACTGAATAGAGGGGGCCTTTCTTTATAGCTGAATAGAGGGCAAAATTCAGTCCATAACTCATTTTAGACTAGTAGAAGCAATATAATAAATTCCTAGATATCAAGAGGAGAATGTAGACCAATGCCTGGAGCTTTTCCCTTGTGTGTTAAATTTAGGGCATATTCTATCAATGTGGTGATCTTATTCCTTGATATTAAGTCAAGCACAGCTGGAACAGTCTCATAAAACCATTATGTTGTTAACATAGGAAAATAATGGCACTAAAAGTGTTATAGAGCCAAAAAATACCTTGAATCCTGCAGTTTTCTTTCACATTTTACAAAACTGATGTTACAATTTCAGCTGTGTTTAGTACAGTCATTACTGGACTCAAACCCAAATTGCTTTCAGCTGCCCACCACAACTGCATCTTATTAGCCTTTTCATGAAAGCCAATTTATGCAAATCCAGTATTAGTTAAATAATTAAACTGACCCTCAGCACTCATGTATAGACATTGTCTGGCACTAAAAGATGCAAGAGAAATTTAAACCTCTCATCTTCAGTGCTTAGGCCTCCATCTTTTCAACTGCAGCAGCACAATGACTGTTTGTACACATCTATTTGAATCCGTCTATTAAAAAAAAGAAATACATTTAAAAAATTAAACTGTTAACTGGTGTGCTTTCATAACACTGCTTTTCTCTCCCAAGCCAGGTTTACACAGAAATTCGATATCTCACACCTATGAAGCACTACTGGCTACTTTTAGCTTTTGATTATATCAACAATGACAAAATCTGGCTGACACACAGTAAGTCAGTCCAGAATTTCTCTTTTATCAGGCCTTTTTCCACTATAATTACTACAGTTTTATCCCCTGAAGCTGGAAATATGAAGAGTTAGAAGCACAATATATAGTTCTTCATGGTGATTCAGCAATGCTGGGATACCCAGGACAGAGAAATGCAGGGGAGCTGTGAATGAGAACGACTTTTCATTGCTGACTGCTGGAAACATACACTGCTGGACTACAGCTTCCCTGCAGCTTGACTAGGGCAAAGCAGGCAAAAATTATGTTCCCACACAGCAGTGCAGAAGAGGCACTTTGACACAATTTGTAAATGCAAAACTGAGGATGACAAAAAAAAATAAAAAATGAAGCTGTTTGGATGGGGATGCAACAACAGTCATGTCTCTGGTTAGGAAAGAGGAAAAGGTAATTTTACATAACAACTCTGTGCTGCTGAACATCCCTGGTCAGAAGCAACCGAATCAGTAACTAGCACTTTTTTGCCATTATAGTGGTAACGGTCACCTCTTCAACTCTATTCTGTTTTACACAGCTGAGCTGACCCTAATGATGCTATCGTCCCTTTGACTGACAGTTGCTGGCTTAAATGGACACAGAAGAAAGAATTCAGCATCCTGAGAGTGAAATTCAGGATTGCTCAGATGTATGTGCGTGTGGTGAAGCAATACAAATAAAGACCACTTTTTGTTTTGCTCCAGTGAATTGTCAAAGAGATTTAGAAAGCCAGGCGATCTCATTATGGTAATACAGGTTAAATACTTTAAAAGCATATGGTGTTACCATCCTGAATGAAGCTGTCCCTGCCGGCTCCGGGAAGCAGACAATAGGCCAGAAACACATCTCCTGTCTCTGGTCCACCAATGGGAACCAGAGATTATAGATCACCACAAGAAAACATTGTGTGCTATCTGGTATCAGGTAATGCCTTGTCTTTTCAATTAAAATTTGACTCATCCTTCTCTAGAGAGGAACAAGCTCCAGCCATATATTCCCCCGGCCAATGGAAAACACAGCTCTAGAGTTTCTTCTATTTTAGTCTCCATAAAACAATAGAGATGGGTATGCAACATATCTCAACAATACATGTAGAGATGGGGAATGCTTCCACAGAGATGCTTCTGGCCCATGGGGAAGAAAAAAGTACCCGTGAAAACCATCAGGCACAAAATAAAAATGTTTTGTTTATCGCAGAGCTTTAAGGATGCTTGGCTATAACCAAGAGATTTCTTTTCTTTCTCCCCCAAAGGTCGCATGTAATTCACTGCTGACAGATTCTTCTGTGTAAAACGGAGCTCATTACCACGTATTTGCTAATTTTCTCCAGTAAGGAGAAGTCTCAGGATTGACCTTGGTAACTCCAAATGTCAGCTCTTTCCCCATGGGCACTGAAGTAACGTGTTGTGTCTCTCTCTTGGAGCCCATGACAATGACACAGTGTAGTCCACAAAGACCCTATTAGTAGTCCGTGTCTGACAAGGATTATCTAGGTTTTCAGAAACATGTCCTAGGTTACTGCTATTTCAGGGAGTTTTGGGGATTTCTAGGCAGCTATGCTGCAGACAGGCAGCTGAAGCACAACCAGGTTTCAAAGACAGTAGACATCCTCAGGGATGCACCAGTTTCTTCAGCTGTTCCTCACAACTATTTCTGAGAGCAGGAGATAAGCTCTAACAAATCATGATGGAGCCATTTACAAAGTTACTGCCTTTAGCTTCTCTCCTTCAACAATCTGTCAGAAATTGCTGCTTCCAAAGTTGGCAGACGATGATACTTGCCTGTGGCTCAGCTACTCCTGGGCAAAGCCCAGTGCTTTTTCTTTCCAAATCCTAAAGAGAGGTGGATTTAAACCAGTGGGCGCACTATTAGGGCAGTGACTTCTGGGAAGTGTGTGGAGGGAACAGCAGGAGGCGATAATTTCTTCAACTATCACAGCAAGATTTGGCACAGTTTATTTATTGGCACTTTATATTTTACTTCATATTCCAGCCCTGAAGAAAAGGAAATTAGAAACGCTTGGAAGGAAAGACCAGGCACAAGACATAAGACTAGAATTTCCTTCAACACCATCTGGAGGTGGCTGAAGATGTTTCCTTGTTCAGGTTTTTTGTGTGTGTCTTCTAATAAATTCCTTTACAATGTATACATGTATAAAAATATATAGAATATATTTAAAAAACAGAACCATTCCCCTCCACAAATATGTCAGGGATTTAGAGAGCAACTATCTACAAATATTTATCTTTCACAGCTTCCTGGTGAATACTGAAATACTTCAAAATTCCATCCCTTCTTAACTTCCTTACCACCTCTATATATGCACAAAGTCAATTCAAGATGATGGGTAAAACACATACGTACCCGCCTTGTTCAGAAGACAAGCTATAAGTGTTTGTTTGCCTCTGTTTTTTTTTTTTTCCCCATAATCTGATCTATTTCCTTGCAATATTGGCACCTTTTAATTTTCCTTTATCCCCACTATCTGTGATGTTATCTGAACATGCTTGTTGATATTTTAACAGCTTGTACTGTTTGCTTCCATCCCTCTAACTCTATATGTCTCACTTACCTGTTAACTTCATGGCCCTGGAGACTTACTGTAATTTTTCTTCTGCCTTTTCATGAATCTTCTTGCTTCACTGAGCCTTGTGAATGGAGACTTTAACTGAATATCTCATAATAAATACTGCTTTCTTAATGCTGCCACCCTGCTTATTGCAACTCCAGTCTTCTGCTAGAATAACTGACTCATCTCCTAACTCTTCCATTTTACTAATTGAACATCCTACTTGCCAGTCACTGCTCTACTGTGTAAAATCACAGCCACCTGGTGTTCAGATTAAGCCTTCACCAGACCTCCTTTTCACATTATCATAAGTGCAGTCTTTTCTTTCCAACTCCTTTCACCCTCCACACTGACTTTTGCTTCCCCTTGCTTGGTGGTCTCATATCTTTAAAGGTTTCCACCCATCCTAACAATTCCTCACCCACATCCAGGTTTTGTGTCCACATTTCTTCTGCCTCCCCTGCTACTCCAGTTTCATCTCAGTGCTCTACAAGTAAGAGGACTTTTGTTTGGTACTATTACTCTTCCAGTATTATCTGCTGCTCCCTATATTATATTACAAGTAAAATACTACAACCGGGAGCTGATCTTTTATTGCATTGTAAGCACCCAACACAACAAAATCCCAAGCTGGATAGAAAATTGTAATCAATAATGTATACATGTCACAACTTAATATTTGTTATGTGCCTCCAGTTCTTACACAATGAAAGGTGCTATTCTGTATTAAAGCTGTTGCTGAGTAGCCACAACAGTACTCCGATGTATGTCAAGGGTACACATGGCTCTGCTCTCTGCTTGCATATAGAATTTTAAGAAGTCATCTGTATCTGCTTAGATAGATATTCAGTAAGAATGATCAAAAGGTTCTCTTTTGTGCTACTTTGCGTGTTTGTTTGCAGATACAAACTTTCTACTGCATATTGTATAAATGAAAAATTACATTTGTTTGGAAGCAACAGAAAGGAGATTCTGTACGTGAGAAATGAGATTCTGTACATAAGCTTCCGCACAAAAGGTCTTTAGCACAGATGGGTATATTCTAAATTTACTTTAGATGGATGATATGTCACGTTAGAACAGACAAGGTTGAAGAGATGTCTGCAGGGACACAGCCCCAGGAAAAAGCAGGGATTAGCTTGTCAATAAAGATGTAAACAGACTGCTCTGAGGCAGCCTCATTTCTGACATTAGAAAATCTTAAATGGTTTGTTGGCAAAAAGCATGTGGAAAATTGGGGCAGGCTGTCAAAACCTAAATCAATTCATTTCTGTTTTTCAGTAGTTGCTGCCTGTCACGCAAAGAACCTCCGTAACATCACAAACATTGAACATGAACATACAACAGTAAAACTGAATATAATTCGTTAGGGAAAGTTATATCTGATACTGTAAAGATACACTTCATGAGAATATCAACTATTTTTGAGACTACCTTTGAACAGGTACATGAGCAGCACATGCATTTCTCTCAGCTCCTAGAACTTCCATAAAAAGTTGGTATAATGGACTCAACATGAAAAAGCCATCGTGACTTTAAAAAAAAACAGGTAGGCCTAAGTTTTTCAATGAAATGAATCTGCACTTCAGGTATTTTGTGAAACACTGAGTTTGAAACTATTTAGAGAAGCATAATAGGCAAAACAGCTCTATCAGGGAATACTGCTAATCTGAAAGAGTCTGTCAAGCGGTAAATCCCACTGAACAACTCTGGTGTGGTGCATACAGGCAGAAGAGAGTTAATGCTGTGATATATCAGTGGGGATGGAGTAGATGACCTTTGAAGGTCCCTTCCACCCCCCAACCATTCTATGATTTTATGGTATAATAACCACCATTCCCTTACTTCAAATTAGCAAGTAGCTTCTCTACTCACCTGCCCTTCTCAGGTTCTGTTATAATGTTAGAATATCTGAAGTCATATTACACACTATTTCACTGCTGAATAACTAGGGTTAAAAAGACAGGGTATTGAATGAAAACCATCCAAGAACAAAAACAGATCTGGTAAATCCAGTGATATAGATCAAATTAATTAACACGACAATACCTCTGTCTTTATCAAGAACATGCTTCTGCTATTGAGGTTACCAAACCTACTAAAAGAATCATTTTTAGTCCTTGCCCCAAAGTTTAACAACAGGACTGGCAAGAGATATTTTATCTCACCAGATCTTACCAGGGGAAAAAAAATCAGTCCACATTAAAGGCAATCTAGTGTTTAATCTGCTGGCACCAACTTCTGCAATATTTTCAACCTGTCAGTGACACTGATCCTGCCTACAAGGCCAGAAACTTGACCACCTATACTGCAAAAACAGATTATCTGCTTGAACATAAGCAATTAAAGAAACATGTAGCTGAATTTTATATTTTGTTTCTCTGAAGAGATCTGAAGTAAACAGTATTTTCAAAGATACACCTTCCAATAATTATGTCTTACCTGCATTACCTGTTGTGAACATGGGTACTCTTCAATGTTTGCTGTTTGATACACCTTTGCCATAACTATTGTTTTTTCCAAAGACCCTCATGCTTTCTCCAGTCTCTGGCTGTAATCTTACATTCGGAACAGTAAAAATAGAAGACACTGCAAAAAGAGAGTGTCAGTTTAGAAACTTCCACTATTTCCACAAAAGTAGCAATTTAAAAATAACTAGTTAGCATTCATGGCAAACACAACACTGAGTACATACATACAGCTTTTACATATACCACCTCTTTATGCAAGTAAGCACTGTAAAAATTCCAAATGGAAAGAACCTGCATTCATTATGATGGAAGACGTACAATGCAAACGTTCTCAGTTGCATCTATCTGAAGAGAAAACTATTTCCAAGGTGTGTGTATGTGTGTTTGCTTGTCCTTACACTGCTATATAGTTCATATTTTCAGTTTTAAAATTTCCTTTCTGGGGCATTTAGAAATAAGTAAGAAAGTGAAGAAATGCAGCAAGGTTTTTCAGTGACATCACATATTACATCTCCAAAATCCTGGTGCTAGTTGAACTGAGATATCTTGTTTTACTTCATTTTATTAACTATTAAATTAACTAGGCTTGATAAAAATACATGAACAACTCAAAAAGTTTTTACATAAAGCAACCCCCTTTTGCATGAGCTACAAAAACTGTGAAGATTTCCACGTAACACTAGGCAACTAATTATTAGTAAACATGATGATAATAATCACAGGGATCAAACTGAAAATAGTTAAGGACTCACACATTGATGATACAAAAATAATTTTTACTTAGGATGCCTGGTGGGGAAAAATCACTGGCTTCTAATACCTTTTGAAAACAAATGTCCATATAAAAATATTCTTGGAGAGCTGTCACTGCATGATTGCATGAGGAAATGGTAATAAACTGTTTAAAGAATTGATGAGGGCTGGAACAGTTTTCCTAGTTTTCACAATAACAACTAGAACAGATGTTAAGATTTTGGAGTTACTCTTTTATTTGTAAAAGTGAATTCATTTAAAAGACCCAGCTATTGTTTTATGCACAAGATCTTCCCACTGTATTTTTTGACATCTCAACTTGCATTTGATATTCCACTGTCCTGGATAATATACATTATGAGCAGCATATATTCTATGCAAATTAATCAACATGAGCTCTCAAATATCAAAGCAGAAAAGGAGAAGGAATTATTTGTGGGGTTTTTTGTTCGTTTGTTTTCTTTGTGTGTGTGTGTGTTTGTGTGTGTTTTGCCAATAGAAAATAACAAGTACACATATTTAGTAACAACAGTTAATCTGACAATTACTGCCCAGGTCCGAGATGAATGAAGGCTGTGTTTCTTCATCAACTGTATTGTATTCCCAGAGAATATTTTTTTTAGCAGACTTGCACAACTCTTACCTTTGTAATGTAATATTTTTTAAAAATGAAAGTGCCTAGATGGTAGACAGAGCTCATCTGGAAACTGAATTTCTAATTCAGTTGAAATGATGCCTTGACTGGAAAGCAAACTGAATCAAAAATCAAAATTTTGCTTCTCATGTAAACTCATTTTGCACATATTTTTAGAATAAAACACAAGATCAAAATGTTGTCCTGTAAAATATTACATGGAATATACATACATAGTACTAAAGTCAGAACAAGAAGATAAAGTGAAACACTTCTTTTTGACTTTTGCAAAGACAGAGACAGCATACTTCTGTGAAATACTGTCATTTCAAAGAAACAATATTTTCTGATGGAAAAATAATTTTACTTTCTATTTTTCCCCTCTCTCTCTTTCTTCACACCTGGGAGTCTTTTCCTGGCTTTTAATGCTAAATCCTGAAACATAGTCCATGATAAATACATCAGAGATTTGTAAAGTCACATTACTGTCTTGATTAGGAGGCAGCAGATTTTGTCTGTACATATAGTCCTGTTGTGCATAAAGTCTCGATGTATTTATACCTACATTTAATTAACTATCAATAGCAAGTCCTTCCCAAAGCAAAATATTAGCTCAGAAACCCAGAATCACAAAAATTGGTAATTTGGTTACACAGTAAACATTTTCCCAGCTCTCCAAAGTATATGACTTCTTTGTTTTCTAAATATGTTTACAAGTATATCCAAATCATACTAAATAGAAACGATTGTAGTATTTGATACTGGGATTGTCCTTTCTTGCATCTGGATTTATGCTTCATAATGATTATCTACTAGACACAGAAATAGTCTTTCTGTAACTCAAAATTTTACTGGAGGCATTTAGAAGAACCTTGCTTTAAAATATAATGATTTTTCATCTTTATTCTCCCCCCTTCAAAAGGTTTCACTGCTCCTGATGTTTAACGTTATGCAAAGACGTGTTTCTGCCAATGAATATCGCCTTATGGTTATGCTTCTGCAAATAACCTGCTGTGAGCTGATAAAAGGATTAATGCAGCCAAAATTCTTAATCTGTGAAATTACAAATTAAATTCTCATATTAAAAATACCACCCTGAGGTATTTTTTGTGGTTTTAATTCCCCTCTGGTGTTCTGCATACATTGTGCTTGTTAATGACTAGGACAAGACTGTCTCTGTTGGCAGCCTGCTGCAGAGTGATAATGTGTAGGCATTTACTTCACTGATAGAACTGGATTTAGCCACTGACTGATAAACTAAGTGGCAAGTGGGTAATAAGTCCATATTAACAGAAAAGTACTACTGCAGAATTCAGAATTCAAAATCCTGGCTAGACTAAATCACACAGTTAGAAGGATTGAGATGTCACCACTGCAGAGTGATTTTTGTTTTCCATTTAGTGGAAAAAAGGATAAATGAACTGGCATTCTTGATGTTTCATTAGTCTTGAAGAAATGAATCTCTTTGCATCAGTTCCAGCAAAGGCAGACTTTCAGCAGCAGCCATAATTTATTCCACATCTTCTGCGTTTTCAGCTTTTAAAGTACTACAGTCACCAAACTGACTGGTGGATTAGCAAGGCAGAAGAAAATGGGGCTCTTCTTGCAGAGTAAGGACGCATTCTACAGCAGAGCCAGTGATGGACAAAAATTAATGGTGCTAGTTTGATTTTAACATTCATATTCTGCAAAAGGGAGAGTGTTCTTCAGAGAAGAATTGGGAGTAGGATACTTGGGCAGCCAGGCCATAGAACCAGCTCAAAATGTGACTACAATGGCTGGCAAGGTTGGAAAAGATGATAAGAAGTTTTCATAATGACACTGATGTAAACAGAATCTATTGTGGATTTATATTCAGAGAGGGAACTCAGTTTAACAAGCAGACTTTAAAATCAGCCAAAGTTAAACACACACGTGCCATGGTTCCATCTCTGAACTTTTTGCCTCGGAGTACTGGATTTAGGTCTTTTGCTAGCGGATGTATGTTTGAAAGCAGAAAATAATGTACATTGTTCTAATGCAAGCATGCTTCTCTTTATCACACTGAATTCAAGCAAAATGCTGATTGTTATTCCCCTGTGTAACCTATTTCTAATAACAGAACCACCACTGAATCAAAAATATAATGCATGATAATATTTTTCCCCAGAACAAATAGTAGTGTGCTTTCAACAATGGAAAATGGTATGGACAGGTATGATACAAATTATTCACAGTTATTAAAAAGATAATTGACAGCACGCATGATGATAGGAACAATTTTTCCAAGTCAAGTGGAATGTATTTTGTTTAATGAAAGAAATAAAAAGATGTATGCAAATACTGAAAGCGTTCTTAGTTAATCGTATCATCTGCCATCCTCTTCTTGAACAGTCTAATTCAGCAAATTAACTGATTGTCTACTTTGTGTTTCTCAGACATCTGAATGCCGAGTCGTTTCTTAAAGGTTACTGTTATAACAGATAGAGATTCTGTGAATCATACGGCTGGATTTTTATCCTGTATTCTGCAGCTAGTTAAGAAGTGCTGCACGTTAAAAAGTGAAAAGTACTAAATATGTAAATTATATTTTTCCTTTTGCTTTATGACAATTCAGATAATTCTCTTGGCTGCACACACAATCAAACACAAAGATAGCTGGCTGCAGACTGCAGAGCAGAGATAGCAGAAGAAAAAAAAAGTCATTTTTTTTCCTATGTCAAACTAACTATGTAATTTCAAGTCACACAATTGCATTCACATATTTTGTGTGTGGCTGTCTACGTCCATGAAGCCATCTGCATGTGAGGGTTAGCATACACATATGCATCTGTATGAACTAGTGTCTTTGTTCTTAATCGATTTGGAGGTGGTCATACTCACTATCAGTTAATTCCCATAGCCGTGGGGGCAGATCACTGAAATACTCATGGCTCAGGGCTGCCTGTGCTGACAATCTGTTCTTTGGGAAACACTGGAGTAGTTTGGAAGCTAGATCTTCTGCGTGATTCACACAGCTCAGCCTGAAACACAAACAAGAACGTTTTTCTGAAAAATAATCTCATTATTCTGTTTACTAATTCCATCTGCAATCAGCACAGTTTAAACACTGAGTCTTGCTCAACAGGATAAAGACAGTTTGTTTGGGAGCACTACCAGAAAAGGTATTCCTCAGGTTAGGGTATCAAAGAATTACTAGCGGATTGACAGCTCAAAATTCATACAAATTTTACAAATACAGAGCATACAGATACACCACTTCACATAACTCCCACCTAGTACACTGAAGGATCATGAACAACAGCATCTTGAAAACAACTGTTTCGATTCTTCCAGTTATGTTTTATTGGAGCATACTGACAGACTGAAAATGTACAGCGCTGGAATAAACGGTTATTACTGTCTAAACCCATGAAATCCAAGCTTAAAATAACAGCAGTATTCATACAACTTTGCAAAGTATCAAATTTTAAGATCCAATGACTCTTAACATGTGACATATGCATCATGTTTCAGAAATGCATTTTTCTTTCGGGAAGCACTGACTTCTTATTTTTTCGTATCTTTACATAGCAGGGGGTTGACTCTTCATTAGGTGTTAATGAAATGCAAACGTTAAAGTGAATTATCTTTTCTATGCTACCGAGGGAATTCTGAGAAAATTCATTGTTTTACTGCGATCTATATGCTTGGGAATAATATAAGAAAATATAGACTAAAAATAACAGATTTGGAGGGTAGAGAGTAAAGCAGTAATCAGCAAGATGGCGGCTTGGCTCTAGTAACCTACAGCTGCCTCCTAAACTTCCAAAGCCAGCAAACTTTAGTAATACGTAGACAGAAAAGAGGTGTTGGATGTTGTTGACATTGTGTTGCTATTAGTAGCAGGTAACTTCAGAAGTTCAACCATGTCTTTGCTCAGTAAAGATCTCATATCAGGTAAAATGCCAAAGAGTACAAAAGGTCTCCCATTTTTCAATGCACTGGTTTCCTGAAACAGATACAGTAGACCACAGTCCAAAATACTGCAGTATTTGAAAAACATGGTGTTATTTGCTAAAATCAATAATCCTAGAGAATGTTTCATGCAAATGCTTATTTTTGTTCAGCTTAAGCTGACTTTCTAGGAAACCATTCAAGGACAATTCATTAAACAGGGTTACTCTTCTATTTTCATGTACTCAATGCTGGGCTGACATGGTATAATTTATAAGGATCACTGTATGCACAGGTGAAAACTATCTCTACAAAAAAGAACAGATAACACTGAAAACACTAAATGAAAAATAATGTTGATATTACAGTGAGAACTTTAAGTCACAAATGTCATAGACACAACTTTTTGTCCATGGTCAGATTACACTCAGTGTGAAGAAAAAAAAAATAAAATTAAAAGTCAAAGCCATCTCTGCTAAATTATGTGCTGGCACATGTATGATATGCTGATACTTGTAACGATTCAAAAAAATATGCCACTGGCTGTCTTTTTAATTTCTAGCAACTGTACACTAGATAGGATTTTTTTTCAATACTGTGCCTATCTGATCTCTTCTTGAGAACTGGCAGGATATTTGTTCAGAAATGATGAATTCTGGGATGAAGTGCCCAGAATCGCTGACCACTTTAGGATATGATTTCTCAACAGCTATAATTTCACAGAATTCCCAGCATCAGGATTTGGAATTGCCATTCCAGGTTAAACAGATGCTGAACTCCACTGTTTCTGATGGGCACCCTTTTTTCTATTTTCATTTTCAGTTCATGACAAAATAAAGGCATCTTGAATGTAACAATCTTTGCCTATAAATTAGATTAACTCCAAACTCCTTAAGCAATCAGATTGTAGAAAATCTTTCATTAAACTTTTGTGAAAATTACAGAAAAGTTCATTACAAATATCAGGAGAAAAGGCTATTCTTAACAAACTATTTTTTCAGAGGTCCTGGCAAATAATTTCACCAATGTACTTTTTTTTCCTCAGAGAGGTAGCTGCATTCTTTTTAGGAGCCATAGTAAAGTTGCTCTGTCTTGAATGAAAGCTACTGTTAAGTCAGAAAAATGAGGTTACTTAAATGAGTAGTTGAAGATTACCCTGCAATATAAGAGCTGTACCATTCCTTAGCTAATCCATTGGTGTAGTGAAGGTGGTAACTAAGTGATGCAAAGAATAGGAAAAGAACATTCAAATGGTGATGAATTCTGAATTGCATATGAAATTATGGATGATGACACCCTAGTTCCTCGGTGTTCTTGAACACAGTTGTGCTGACATTTAGACTGTATTAATGGTCACCCACACACCTGGCACACTGCTAAGATTTTTTTTAGAAGAAAATCTGATTAACGAACATAAATTGAAAATATTTTAGATAATGACAGTTTAGGAAGCCAAAGTTATCCTCCCAGTTTAAAAACAGAAAAGATACTAGTTTATGGAGATCAATCAAGAAGCCAAAGGTAAATATCAAATAATCAGCAGATTATACATTAATACAATATAAACCAAACTAAAATATCTAGGGCTGCAACATAACCACATCAACTACTGAAATAACTATGAATAAATCAGTCAAAAATAGAACTGTTTTTGTAATTAGCAAATAGAAAAAAACAGACCAAATTCACTGCACAGCCTGCAAAAATAGTTTAATCTGCTATAATTATTACATTTACCTGCCCTGATAATACTCTGAGTAGTGCTGGCAGGGGGGGATGTTAATTGTTCATACAGTGCTTTGAAGATTCCAGTTGCTACATTATTAACATTATGTTCCCAAGTATTTATAGATTATAAACTCAGAAGGGACCATAATGATCCAGTCTCACCTCCTGTGCAACAGAGGCCAAAGAAGATCATCCAAGTAACTCATGGATCAAGTTATCACTTTTAGCTAGGTTCAGCTGCATCTTTAAATTTCTGCATCAAAGTTCTGGTCTTGTTTACAGAGCTTTGCTCAGCAATGAAAAGATTATTCTCTAAAACCCATGTCTTCCATGAAGGTCACTACTGGCAATCAGTGTGCATTGCAAAAGGCATATGCATGTGTGTGCCTAAGGTTGTCAGTCTTAAAACTGATGCTTTAGTGGAATGCATGACTAATTTTGCTGCTTTGAGAGCAAGCTATTCTTTTATTTATGAAAAATGCACTGTATGATCAAGTATTTAAATGATATCTACTGTATCAAAATTGTTTGAAGAAACCCATTCAGTGCATAACCTCAGTGGTCTGGAACATCAGAACATTTGGTTTTGTTTCTTTTTCTTTTTTTTTTTTTTTTTTCCTTACCCAATAATCTCTTTAAAATAGCCTCCTTAAAACGTTAACAATTTGTCTGATGTCAGTTTGAAACATGATTCCTCAATAGGGACAAATTTTCTGATGGGGTTTAGTTAAGTATCTAGTACAGGAAATTTAACAAAAGGAACTAAAGAAAAAAGATATTTTATTTTTAAATACACCTCCTTCAGTATGTGACAGGATGGAATTTTATACAATATGGCTTTGTGTCTAAAACTCAATAGCATGTTTTGTCTCACAGCAGTTGGGCCGTATAGGAACTTGGCATGCATGATATGGCAAGTTTCAATATTCACGCTTCACTTACTGTCACACTAATCACTGAGGAATAGTTACTCGCCATGACAGCATACATACTTTCAGAAAATGTGGCATACAGCAGAATACAGAGAAACCTCTGGGTATGAGTATTAAATAATATGTAGATTTTTTTTTGAGAAATATTGGGAATATTTTTACAGACCTAGTCTGATGACATTTGTGAAACACACTGATTTTCAACTTAATCCCAAACACTATGTATGGTGTTAGCTCAAGAAAAACAAACACCATATGAATGTCTCACTTTAAACATATTTGAATCTGACTAGACTTGAGCAGTTGTAAATCTCATTGGATTACAAGAATTTGATTTAATTTTAGAAAACAGGCTTAAAAGTCTTTCTACTGCAGAGGAAGGTCAGTATTTGGTCAAGCAGAACACGACTAAAATTACTGAAGTTTGGTTTAAGTTCTTGAGAAAAAAAAAAGTTTGGGGCATGTGCAGTGAACTTCTGAACTTGGGGTGATTTGCTTTTAAATGCAATGAAGAAGGCAGCTCAAATTCACATTAATAATTAAGAGAAATGGGTATTAAAACAAATGGAGATAATATACTGTCTATATACTCCTAACAGCATGAGGTAAACACTTCCCAAAGCAAAAATCATTTACTGTGCATATTTTCCATGTGAAGATACGACTCTTGCAGTGTATCGTAAATTCATTTTTTGACTGGCATTTACAGCATGGCTTAGAGGAGTGAGGCACCTAATTCCCTTTGGAAATCTCAGCTCTGCTTCTTTATTCTAGGTAATCCCTTGCAACTTGATGTGCTGAAAGGCAAAACCACAGTTAACCCGAACAACCACACCATTTGGCAGAGTTTGAAGTGTAATGGCAAGAGAATAAACAAAAAAAATCACATTTTGGTGCAAATCAGACAGGCTGTATGGTAACCCTCACAGCTCATTTTGCAGAGGACATCGTGCTCCCTCAACAACAGGGCTCCTGTACAGCCCCTGTGGTGTCTCACCTACCATCATACTACCACAAAGGCCATATTCCCCATTTTCACCCAAGTCTGCTTGAGGATAGCAGTGTTTTCCCCTTGTCCGAGGCTCTAGGCCCCTCCTGAGCTCTGACACAAAACTCAGTCTCAAAATCCCGTATATTTTAGCTAATGTTTTCTTTGTAAATTCGTTATCTTCTGACCAGCTGATACGGATGTGCCCTCACGTGCCTTGATAGCTTGCATCTCTGAATACATGCGCGACCCTACCAGCAGCAGCTAAGCAGCACACAAATCAGAGCAGGGCCTACCTTAAGTAACATTTCCTTTTTACTAAATATCAACAGCCTTTCTGTTGTTACAGCCGTGCAGAGAACACCTACTGTCTTCAAAGACCTGATGTGCCAGCTCCAGCATGCAGAAGCTTCTTCCCTAACGCGCCTGGTGTGCCTCCATGGAGCTGTTGTAGAGTTTATTTAGCCGTTATGAAACCACCACAACAAGTAAACGCAAGTTTTGATGCGATGCTTTTAGCTTTTGATACAGATGAAGGCGTAAAGTGGCACCTCAAGACAAGAATCTAACGGAGTAAAGACGTTAACATTTTTCTCAGTGTTTTACACAGAGGGTACTGAGGACTAAAACTGATGAACAAAGAGAGACAAAAGCTTTTGAAGGCTCACTGAAGCAGGGTTTACCTTGTTGTTGATCAATCACAAAATACAGAATTTGCTCTACAGCACAGCGTAGAGGTACTTCAAGGCAAACTATATAGTGAACACTACAGTTAAACAGAAGCACAGGATGCACACTTCAGTGCTGGGATTGCCCCCACACCTGCGTGAGGCTGCCAACAGCAGTCCTAACGCTGTGCTGGGTTGTTCTGCAGGAGAGGCATGTCTCCAAACACCCAGTGCCCCTCTTGCTCTTCCCAAATTGGGGTGCTGGCAGCAGTTTAGATTCAGAAACATTGAGCTCTCTACACATGTAAGGTGGGAAAGAACAGTTACCAGGCTCCCTAGATCATCGGTTCCTTCGTACTCCTGTAGCTCAGTACCTCAGTAGAAGCAAGATTGCCACATCAGTGCAGCATCCTGCTCAGCTGGGGCAAATCCCACAGTAACGTGATTATCGCACTCCCAGCATCTGTGCTCCTGCACAACACTGCACTCCACAGTCTCCAAACCTTCAGGATTTCTGTAAGGGTGTACAAAATGATCCCTTTGGAAATTTAGAAATTACTTTGATCCTGTTTAATGATATTACCATACCACAGCATCAGCAGTCTTATCTATGGAAGTACTGAAAAGGTGGTCTAAATGTTTATTATTAAAATAAAAGCTTGACAATAAATGATAACTATTCACTGATATTGCACAGATCTAAAAGTGTTGGTGTTTGATATTGCTGTTACCAGTGATGCAAAAGAGGTCAGAACCCCATCTGGAAAGCTGTGGAGATACATTCATTTAGTGCATTCCAGAAAGGTAATAATAACCCTGACCTATCTGAACTAATTCTCACTTGACATTTGCACATATGCCATTAGCTGGAAAGCAGCCAAGGCAAACGGCATTTCATGAGAAAAAAAGAATGTAACAAATGAAGGTTCTAACAATATAGGCAACTAGTTGTTTTGTTTTCTATTTTAATTACTATAGCTTTACCTCTAGGTATATAATTTTTATACACTTCGTAAATTTTTAAAAGAATCTACTGCAGCTCCTGAACTTCTCAGACTGGAGAACTAAGATACATAAACTGCTCACAAGTCACTTGAAGCTTCAGAGACTCTGTTTGGTCACACCTAAGCTAGACAATGAAGTGATCCAACCTCTCACAGCAATTCACATTTGATAATGGTCACTAAGCTCAGTCATGACTAGATCATAAAATCATTTGTATATGCCATCGCTGAATGTAAGTCAAGACAAAAACTTAGATATGAGTCTGTTTCTCCCTGGCTCTTTCTGCACTAGATTTGATGTGTTTTAGTGTCTGTTTCGGATGTATTACTGTATTTCTATAACACAACACTGCTTGAGGTATCCAGCTTGAAAGGTCTGCTCATATAGGAAGCAGAACATTAACACCCTTAGAGAACACACCTCTAAAAATTTAATTTGGTTGATTTGAGCTTTAAATGTTAAGCTTAAAGAGAATCAGTCAATTTACAACAGACATAACAGTATCCTGGGTTTTGTCTTTCTATAGGCTGACCCACCCAGGCCAGCACTTGCTCTGATGCCTCAGAATAAATAGGCTGGGGTATGAAACCTTTCAAAGAAACCCAGTGCCAACTATCAAGAGCTTAGGGCACAAAGCCCATACTGTTCATTGATAATACTACAGATATTTCCCCCACTTCTTCAATACCATTTGCATACAGAATAAGGTTTACATTTGATACTACGTATCTCTTTGCCAGGATAATATATGCTGGAGGGTGAAATGAAGCAAGAACTATGGTGTCTGCATGGCAGACATTAAAGAGAAGTAAAAGAAAAATAAGCCTATTTGAACCGCAAACATACATGTCCAGTGACAACATAATTTAAGCTATCGAGAATGTGGCTTTCTGTGATATGATTACATAACTTCCCTAATTCCTTGGAATTCTGAGCCTGTGAAATTCCAGGCAGTATGACTGCTGGGTACAGTGTTCTGCTACTGTTTAAAACCACAACTAATTATTTAAACTAAAAGAATACCTGAAGCATTTCACATTATTTCACTCAGTTTTCAGCAGTTTCTCTCAGATACAGATATTTTCCAGAAAAAGTAATTCCTAAGAAATTTTAATCAGAACACACCTTACCGTTTTGCCCTAGAAAGAATTTAGCAATTACTTCTTTTTGATTTCACAAGTCACCAATAATCATCTATTTTAATTCTTTCAGCATCCCAGTTAGCCCAGTATTAGAATGTTAACTATGGGAGACATACGGTGTTACTTGCACAACAGACTACTAGTGAATATGCTAGGTTTATAGTTTACTGGAAGATCTTTTCTTGCTGTAAGTGTAATTAATGAAGAACAACAACATGGCAGATACATGTAATCAGAAGCTTTTGATTATTTTGAAATTCTTTAAAGGGCATGAATCTTCTGATCAAGGAGAGCAGTCTTTTAAAGGCCTTCTTTGTGCAACTCAGCAAGTTGAACAAAATATCCTTAGACACTAAATAGAGCTAAAAATAATTACTAACACCCCAATCATTTTATGAGCTATTATTTCACCAAAAAATTGAGAAAATATATCTTTAATCCTGAACAAAAACTCGTCAAGGTTTATGTTCGCTATAAACCTTTCACTGAGAACTGAAAATATAAGTTAGTAATGCAATAAATGCCCTAACAAATATATCAGATTTTTCACTTAATGCTTTTTACAGGCTTAAACCAAACTGAGTGAAAGAAAATCACCTTTTACAGTCTGACTCTTGAAGGAAGAATGCCTTTTTGTTATGCTTTTTAAAAGAAGGCATGGTGAATTTATATCAACTTCACTGAATCTTGGGGCATGATAAAAGGAAGAAAATACGGCAGCAAAGTTAACATTCCATAGCATTCTTTCTTCACATATATATTTCCACACTGGCTGGACACAACCCAAAGAAAATGAGAGAATAACCTGCCCTCCTATCCCCCCAATGTAGAAATAGCTGAAATAAACCTTTGGCACACAATCCAGTCAAAGCTTTCTGCTCTTCCTTCTCTCACCCTCTCCAAAGAAATCTAAGCAGAAAATACTCCAAAGAAAAAACAACCAAACTCTGAATTTCATATTTATCAGTGGGTGCAGCCTCTAGGGCAGTAAACAAAATTTCCCCTATTTTCCCTTATGAAAGGACTACAGAAAGAAAAACCAACTCTCTTTTTGGACCTATTGTCTTTTGAAAACTAAAACCAAAATAAGACAGAACTAAGTTCTAGTAAATAAACATTAGCACTGCCTTATAAATCTCCGTCCTTTTGTCTGATATTTTATCATCTCAGGTTTGAGAAGCCTTAATTTCATTCCAATGTAAATAAGAACTGGTCTGTTTGCACAGTAGTTCAACAACAATTTGCTGCAATGTTGCAGCAAGCAGGCAGTGCCCCGAGAATGCTGACCTTGCTTTAATCAGTGAAGCCCAAGATCATTTATCACAGGTAACCTACAAATCTGTCTTGTCAGGGCTTCAGATCCATCGACCACTTGGAAGCAACTACTTGTTGTGTCCTCCCACAGCCCCCTTAAACATTGGATGGGGATGATCTTTTCTATTATTGTATACCTCTCAGCTAATAAAATATACATTTATGGATATGGAATGAACAGGAGTACTTTGTATTTATTTATACAGCTCATTAAAGGTGGATAGAGATTTGGAGGCAGAGAGAATGCCCCAAGCTTAGAAAGCTCAGGAAGACAAACCCCAGCATATGCACGTGTTTAACTTCACGTATACGAGTTGCCTGGCTGAACCTAATGCAACTGCATACAAAAGACATGCTGATCCTTTTGCAACTCTGCTCCTAAGCTAAGACATGACAGGGAAATGATGCAGAAGTAGTAAACACTGAGAGGAGCAGATCAAGATTTTTATAATGAGAGCATATGGGCAATATATTGAAAGCTACGCAGTAAAAAATACTTTATCATGCATTACGCCTATATACTTAGAACAGTTTTATAAAATACAGAACTAGTGCAGCTCCATGACCCCAAGGTGCCCAGTTCAGGTGACGTTAGAAGAGAACACAATATAGGACTTCACTCCAGCTTCATAGTGCAGAAGGTGCCATTCCTACTCCAAATTCACTCTTGTCATTTCACACACCACTCCTCTTTGCATCAAGGGAGGCGTATACAGTAGGTCATCTTCCAGTAGGGAGAATGAAAATCCAGTGCCTGATACCAACAGCAGTAATACTTGTTAAGTGACAAAAATGCTTGTGCCAATTAAAAGAAGTCTGAATTTGAATTTGAACTGGAACAGGAAAAAAAAACAAGGCTAATGATTCAAGGGTTTCTCTGGCACAGAGACCATCATAGAAGGAGAAAATGGTGATCTATCTCTAGTATGTGATTTGGAGAAAACAACATGATTTTGCATTGTTTAGTGGGGTTTTTTTAAGTGAAACACTACATATCCACACATACTTGTATTGAAGTGTCTTTTTTAAAAGTTGCTCACACTTAACACAATAGTTTATGCTTTTTTAACTACAAACAGGTTGGAGATGAATGATCAAACCACAAATTCCGTGTACTTTAGCTATCAGTTTTTGAAATATGCAGATTTTAAGTGTTTGTACTCATGTAAGTGTGAGGATGCAGTGCTATGTATCTGACATTCAGAAATTGGCTTGCTATAGGGAAGGATTCAATCCTGGATTATTTTTGCAAATACATCCTGTCGAAATATTATGGAAGACAGACAGCTAAGCAGGGAGTTACTGCTATTTAGACATAAATCAGCATAGGTGATTTAAGAACTTAAATCAAAATTGTTCTCTATAGTAGTGACCACTAAAGGTCAGATTTCCTAAAGAAGCAGCTATCACTAAATATTGACTGCCAGCAGAACTTGGGCCACTTCTAATGACCCAAAATAAGCAGGTGGATTTTCAAAAGACTTTGCACACATGGAATTGTGAAATCTATGGTGTTTTGCAATATATCTGGTCATGTGCACAGTCACCAAAACAGGACAGGCAGGTAAATAAACATCTGAGTCTCATTTTAGGGTCCTAAATGGATATTAAGCTTCTGTGAAAGCAGGTGTTTGAGGCAGACAAGGACTAGTCCTAGAAGGTTCCAAACTGAGAAGAAGCCTGGAGAAAAAAAACCACAATCAACTGGTAATGTACTATCTGAGCACAAGCCCATCTGATTCCCAGAAAGGAGGACAGGAGAAGGCCTAAACATGAGTAAGGGATCACTGACATTAAGATTAGGGAACAGGAGCAAATCTATGGATTTGTGAAGGAAGAGAGGAAGAGGCATAATTAAGGAGGATTTTGAAAATAATAAGAAGGAGCCTGAAAATGATGAAGTGAAACAGCCAGCACTGGAAGGGGAACTAAACAATCCACAAAAAAAAATACATTGAATTCACTGGTTGCTTTTTATATGATCTGAAGAAGGGCATTGGTCAGGAGAGGACATAAGAAGTATATTACGATAATCAATCACGTGACAGAGTTGGTTGGGGAAGGAAAAAAAGTATAGTGAAAAAGCTGGAAAGAAAAAGAAATTGCTAAATGTATATAGCAGTCTGGATGCATGGGATTGGAAAGGAATGATAAAAAACATCCCTAAGGGTTCAGGCCTAGATGACAAAGAATGTTAGAACTACAGTAAGAGCAAAAACTTCATGGGGAATATGCTCAAGTGTGCAAGGGCAAGGAACAGTAAGCCTCTGTTAAGTCCGTATTGCCTAATTAAGCTGAGCTACGGAGAGCACCTGACCACTCAGCTACTGAGTTTCCACATTGCCCCCTGAATTATTTTGGTCCATGCCAACTAGTATTTTCCAAAACCACTCCTAGACACAGTTCAGGGAACAACCCATGCCACAGACCATTCCCAAAAGGCAGCACGTACCAGCCTCCTACAAGCAGGGTCTGCAATACATTAACTTCAATCTTATGCTAGAAAATACAGTTCTTATGGTCTGAAGCGTTGGTCTTATGCTAGTCTGGAAATTTTGGATTAAAAAACTAATAGTCAACACCCCAAAAATAATGATTGTGCTTGCAGCTGCGTGGGGACCATACAAAGCCCTCAAGAGGTGCATGCCCAGGTGCTACTTAGAGCAGCTGCAGCCAAGGTCTGCTACATGGCCCCAGGGCCAGAAGACAGTCCTGGATCTGCTTTAGTTAGCAGCAGACACATAGGCTGTACCTGACAGAAAAATGAGATTCACCAAACACTGTCTGTCAGCATCTCAGGGAAGATTCATGCCCTCATGGCTGCAGAATAAAGCTTGACTCAAGGGCACTTTAAGGATCAAATATGAAAGAAATAAAAGGAATATAACATTATTCTACAAAAGTCATAAAGATGAAGGAAGGCCAATAATAATCCAGAGCATGATTTTTTATGTCAGGGTGGTGAAATTAGTTTGAAGCACACTACTAACAGTACAGTAGTAAACAGAGCTTTAAGATTTCTACAGAATCTAACCAAAGGCGGCAATGCAAAAAATAATGGTCCATTCTTAACTTGCAATGGTGTCGGAGAGAAAAGCATAAGTTTCATCTATTTTTAATAATTTCCTTGGATTTAGTAAGCTTGTGTCCAAACAACAGCAATATTGTAAAACTATTCTGGATTCCTAAGCAACAAGAAAAAAGAGCAAATATTACATTTACAAGAATGTGATAGAAGTAAAAATTGTACTTTTTCAATTTATTTTTTTGCAGTAAGAGTCTGAGTTTATAAATTCAACACATAAAATTAGAGCTTTTATTCATTTGTATTTACAGCCTCCTATTGCAGCAGTGATCATAAAACAAACACAGCTGGCATCTTTATTATTTTATTCACTGAAGGGTTTAGCTGGACAAACATCACAAAAATGGTGGCTGCTTTCATTGAATTTATGATCAAATATGCTCCAGCATAAGATCTGCTGTGTAAGATCAATTATTATGAGATGTAAATAATTTAACAGAAAGTTTTCTATTTGTAAATCAGATCTTACACATATAAACTCAGTTGAGGCAGCAGACAATGGATATACACTGTATTATACATTACATTATTTAAAAGGATGCAGGTTTTTTGTGAATCACGTTAAGTGATAAATATTGTCATTTACATTTTGGCATCCAGCAAGCTGCTAAATCAGACAAAGAACATTTCAGAATTTTATTTTAAACTTCAATTAAATTTATCTTGATCAGAGCAGAACTTAGCTGTTTTAGTGATGTCTTTCAAAATTACAGAATGTATTTTCTATAAAGGCTTAATTAAAAACAATACACAAACCACCATCACCATCGTTTCATGTTATGTTGTTTTGTTTTTTTTCCATAGATTCTCACCAGAGTCTGTTGGTAGGCGTAATACCAGGAGAGTTATAATAATTTTAACGCAGAATGTGTGCCTTAGGATATGGGATTGACTCAATGCCTGAAAGAAAAAGGTCAGTTCCCTTTGGAACCACTTGCCTCTTTGCCCTCCAGCAATGACAGGTGCACCAGCCCTGCGCCGAGGCTCGTTATTCACAGGGTATTGCTGAAGATGTGCAATCTAACCTCTCCATTTCAATGCATCAGCAAGGATTATTGTCTCCTATCTTTCCATTCTGACATTCAGGTCAAGCAGGCACTGAAATTATATACATGATGATCTGTCCGCAGCCAGCATCTTTCACAAATGCTCAAATAAAAGCTTCAACTTTCTAAGCTAGGTTATTTATTGAAAGAAATTGCGAAATTTAATTATGAAAACTGTTTGGCTAGCAAATAACTTCAAGTTTTGAAACAAATCACTGTTTTCACTTGTCTCCTACAATGCCATGTGTTTCTGCATCACTAATTCAAGCAAAGTACATGAAAAGGCAAAAATTCTTGTTTCTCTGTCCTATATGGCACGAAAGAAGTCAGAAATCTTAAGGCAGATACATGAAGTGTAACAGCCAGAAACAGAGGAAAGGAACAAATTAAGATTTTCTTGACAAAATTGCGATGAATTTTGGGAGACTATCACAGGAGATTCTCATAAATGGCAACATCCAAATACCTATGATTGTCATCCTACCACAGAAAAGTTGGTGGTCAAAATTATGCTGAAAAACCCACATCAAATCATCATAAAAGCCAGTAAAGTAAGTATTTGTCTAAGGTAAAGACACTTTGTGATGTTTGTACCACTGCAGAAACCTTAACTACCGTCTGTAAGTCTTTGGCTAGCGACAGGGCCAAATGGCATGGGTTTGAGGATTGGTTTAAACTATCTGCAGAGGTGACAAAACTCCGTAGCATTATTTCTATTATTATACTTATTGCCTGTCTGCACCATCTTCCAAAATCATATACATTTCTGAGAACCTGAGAATCAAAGGAGCTGTTGAGTTAAAGAAAAATTATTCATGATACATGACAAAAAGCACTGGAAAATATCAAGCCAGTAACGACAGTTACCTAGCACTTGGCACTTTGGAATTCCATCCCAATTCTTAAGCTGCTCATCATTTTGGCTCTCACGTTGGAAAACTCTCACGTTTAACAACCACATGTAAATAATGACAGTCTCATCAGTAAGGTCTACTTCACTTATATTACTGCCTTCACAGTATGTCTTCAGCTCCTCAGACAAATATCTTTAAAACACATCTCAGAGACTCAGTTTTGTCAGCAATGTCATTATCTGGAGAAGATTTCATCACAGAGGCCAATGGTACAGAACTCTAGCAGGAGGATAGAATTAGGAATGTGAGGATATAATGATGCGTGGCACCTCCGATAACAAAGTATTAGACTTCAGACCAAGAAATGAACACAAACACTATGGCAATATATGAGTAAAAGACTACCAAAACATAATTCTGAGAAATTAATAAAATGTTGCCATGTAGAAATTAATATAGAAAAAGAACAACAGAAAACATCTGAAAAGAGTTGATCAGTAAGTACTCAAGAAGCTAATGAAGAACATACTTTGAAAAAAAAATCATACCTGGAAACACCAAATAAACATGTCTATCTAATATATGTCTCAATATCTTTAGGAATTCTTATGGAATTGTAAGGACAGCAAACAAATGTAAGGCACCTTTTAAAAGTCTTTTTCAGGAAGTCTACACAAAAAAGTTGATTCTCTTCTCTCATTTCTTTTTACAGGCTTATTACTGTAGATAAGTTACTGTAATGTTAGTTAATTTTGCTCTGCATTCCAAAGTATTTTACTAGGCTTAAAGAAATATATACACAGGCTTCCTTTCTGGTTTTCTAGTAAGGAGAAGAATCCTGGCAAACCTTTTGCAGGACATTGACACACAATAGAGAAGAAAATACAGATGATAGAAACAAAATACAGACAATATGGAAGCAAAATTAGTTTTAAGGAAAAATCTAAAACAAGGTGGCAACCAAAAGAAGAGATGACTAATGAACAAGATATCAGATACATTTATTATTTTTTAAAAGTGACTTAAACATTGGTGGAACAAAGCAACAAGAGACAAGGTTTGATGCAGTTTCTCTGAAAACTCCTGCTCTGGGGACAAATTCCAAAGGGCTGGGATGTGATATGCTATTCCAGAGACTGAAAACTGGCTGACAAACCATAGGCAAAGGGTAATGATGAGTGGCAGTGTCTTGAGTTGGAAGGGAAGTGTCCAGCTGTGTGCCACAGGGATTAGCGTTAGTCACAGTTTTATTTAACATCTTTATTAATGAACTGGACTAAGAGATACACTGCATACTGAATGACTTCTTAGATGAAACTAAATGTTGAAAACACCATAGAAGACAAAATGATTAGACAAAGAGGCTAACAGAAATAAGAGATGCAGGCAGAAAATCTACCACAAAGACAGAGCGTAGAGGACTATAAACAGTTACTTCCAGGGAGAAATAACCCAAAATGTGGGTAGGTTCAGAGATAATAATGCCAACAAACTGTATTATAAAGCCAGAAACTGAATTAGACTTTGCACAAGACAACAACATCCATGTACTTTGGGATTGTATACTCACAGCTGTCATGGTAGGGAAATATATAGGAGGGTAACAATGTAATTTTACTATAACGAAAAAACCACACTTACTACCACTCTGAAAAAGAGGACAAAGGCCTTTGTGGTCCTGTTTAGGCGGTTTATTAATATATCTAACTGGTCCAAGAAGATGTAACACAATACCTAAAGCTTAGCAACGCAAAAGAGGGGGTATTTAGAATAAAGGAAAAATAAGTTGAATGTCAGGATAAACACTCTAGCGATTAGGTCTGTTAGGAATAATTTCCCCAAAAATGTTTAAAAGGTATAATATTTGAGCAATTTACTATTGCTCCAACTTGAAAGAAACATTCAAATAGAAATGGGAAAGAATTTTTGAACTTGGCAATAGGATAAAAAGAGTAACTCGAGATCTTTTCCAGTCATTGGCTTCAGTCAGCATCATATAATTCATTACCATAAAGCTGACAAAACCTGCAGTGCACTTCAGCTTAGCATTAACTATTCCTGAGCTGCGCTGAGAACTTTGCCTTTTGCACTTTCACAGCTGAGCCTCTTTATGATGCCAGAAACATATAAAACGGTACTAAGTGGGAGCAATGTACAGTAGTAGACACAAAAAAGGCACATTGGTGTAAACAAGCAGCTTCCACCACCCTGAAATTAATTTAATAAACGCCATTAAGTAGCGAAATAAAGAAAAAAATCAGTGTTAAGAAAACATTTGTAAAACTTTTTGGCCTCTTCTGATGTCTCCCACAGCACATAGAGTCTTCCTGCCTCTGCTGGCCCCCTGAGAAAGCCCAGTCACAGCCCACCGCTACAGCATGTGGGTGGTAAATCTGCCTCCTAGACAATCTACACAGTACAGCGGTATCACTGCAAGTCATCATGAGAGAGAAGAAGGTTTGTACGCCTCTAAATCACAAATACTTCCACAAAATCTTTTCATTTTGTGTCCAGTTTCCATCCTTTCTCCCTCCGGCATGATTCCTGGTCACTCCTCTAATGCAAGTGAGGGAACAGCCCCACTGCAACCTCAACATGCTCGAACTGCACAGTCCTGCACATATATCCCACCTTTTGCACAGGTATAGTTTTAAATTCTTACTGCTTAGTTTTATGCATCAGAAAGGTTTTAGCAATGACAACACTATGGCTTTTTGATCCTACTGTGCTTGAGGGCTTGAATATTCTTTCAGTGGCACTACAGACTGTATTACAATGAGTAATGCTGCTGAAGGGGTAGGAAACAAAGAGGACAGAAGCGATAATTAGAAGAGAGTTTTGTCTTTAGTTAAAACCCCACTAAAGCAAAGATTTTCTTGAAAACAAAAAACAAACATGAAAAATGCAAACCAAAAACCCTTCCCAAGTCTCAGGTCTAAACAGTTCCATAGTCGATGCCATGTTTGAAATTAAATACAGACTTGAAATACATGGACTCATCCCTATTCACTTGCTCTGCTTTTTTCAGGAAGTTTTCACTGAATAACAGTTCCAAAACAGGCCAGTCCATCCTGGAATGCAATGCAACTTTTAAACAGCCTGGCCTCAGAAAGGGGGTCCTCAAGTACAGAGGCTGTCCTGTTAAAGGAAGAAATCCCCAGCAGTGAGACTAGCTGAGAGAATAAAGTCTTATTTATTTAATAAATACTGCCACGTTGGGGAATTACAAAGTAGTAGCCCTGTTTATGCAGAGCAAAATTTGTTTTCAACTGCACCTTGTCTTTCCAATCTAATTTCTCACAATGCAAGCCATTATGACAGAAGGATCTGAAAAAAGCTTTTTATATCCTACCAAATATACACAAGGATAATTAGTTCTCTTTTGTTATTCCTCTGTAAGGGTTTATTATTGTGGAGAAGCTTTTGCAAATTGAAAGAGGTTGCATTGCATTCTGAAGGCAGAGCTGTTCTTGGGTTTTTTGTGTAGAGATAATTGAACAGAAAAGTTCAGGAAAAAAGGTGAAAATATCATTCACTATGAACTCTACAGGAAGACTGGATTATCACATCTTAATTCTTTTTAGACCAGTATTTTATAATCACATTCCACAATATGTTATATCATGCAATGTAGGTGAAGCTTCATGCTAGATAGAAGCAACTGTCAATGCAAGTTTTGTTTCCTTATCTAGCAAATATTCTCTTTATAATCTTTCTGAAATTTGGCAATCAGTGAAGAAATGCAGCTGTAAAATCTCCAAATAACTTTACACACTATGAATGATAGTCACATTATTTCCCTCAAACACTTCCCAAAGGTAGCTGCTAATATTGACCAATTCTATCTTAAAAATTTTAGGTATCTGACATTTTACATAATGAGCCTGCTGGGTATCACTTCGTCATTACAGTCACATTCCACGCTTTCAGCTGATTTCCAGTTAGACTGGGAATTAAAGAGCCACTGGCTTGTATCCATCATTGTTCCATTGTCTGGCTCTGCCTTTAAAATTCACATCTTGTGGAAGCTGGTGTAGTCAGTTAGGTGCAATTATTTTGCCCCCAATCTACATCTGTGGCTTTTTGGGAGGTTTGAGGTCTAATTATTAGTCTCTGTTTCTTCTGCCTTGCAGACATGAAGCTGGCTCTGTAGATGTTGGAAGAGTGTTATTCTTCCTTCTAGTAACCTCTCCTTACATAAACTGCATTATAATGTACATTTTGAGGTAAGCCTCTTTGAACACCTCTAAACCCATATTCTCAGTCTTCCATGACAGGGTCTCAAAACAAACGTATGAGCAAGATGAAGGGCCAGACTGTGCCTGAAAGACGGAACAGTAGATGGTGAAAGCTTCATTATGTTTAGAAAATTAAAGGTGTTTTCTTCCAGTTTGGGAGCACAAAATTAATTGCTGTGTTCTGTTTTACAGTTTCTATGGCTGTTTCTGTGTGACAAATTCCGTAATTTCTTTGTTTCTCAATCCCATCTCTAATAAATGCAGTAACAAGGCTTCAACTCAGAGGAGTTTGAGCACACACGTTAATCCTTCCGAGACCATAAACATTGTTCTTTAAGGTATATCTTTCAAAGGTACTGACATGTTGAGAAGAAGTAACTCCCTAACAAAACCAATACATATCTAAAAACAAAAGGCTGTATGTGTTTTGTCCACATCTTAGGTCTCACTTTTATCCCAAATACCCTTGAAACAATTCTATTTCAAATGAGACACTTTTGTGTCATCAACAGTCTTCAAAGGTGGTTTGGATTGGTTTGTTGTATTTCTTTGTTGGTTTGTTTGTTTGTTTGTTTAAGATTAGTGATTGCTGCTTTATGCTAAGAAAGAAAATTTCTAGAATGAATCAGTCTATGTGTTAAGTGTTACAGCTGAATTATAAAACCTTGGGAATATGATGTCTATAACAGAAATGTTTATACACCCTTAACTACAGCTGTGAAAGCAACAGTGCTCTAATACAGCCACAGACAAAGCCTTACACTAGAAAAAGAGAAAATCCCTTACATTTCAAATGTAAATGATACATAACTTTGAGGCACTGAATATTTCCCATTACAGTAGAACTGCATATGTGAAGTGCTGAACTCTATGTATTGTCATTGTTTTCGGTCTTTCAGCCCCTCAATTGATGCTGAAGAATTGAAAATCTTTATGCACAGAGCATTGAAGATGTACAAATATTTTTGAAGACGTTTCTTAGAAAATGAAAAAGCTCTCATTTGAATCAGCCTGTGATGTGATCATAACTTGTGTCAATTATGAAGTCTCAGAGATTGAGGGCTTGTTTTAAGTAAACTGGGATTTGGTTTTTTGTTGTGTTTTACAAAAACAGAAATTTCATCCCATGTTCCTGAAGGAAGTATAAAATATCAAATTTTTAAATTCAAATCTATTCTTGTACTTATTCATACATAGCAGATACTGCTAGGACTAATTGCTGTTAAAATATAGAAAAACAGAACGGATGGAAGAGTGTGCCAGTATCTATTCACTTTACTTACGCGTATATATGCCCCCAAGAAAATAGACTCACATCGATATTAGCTTTCTTGTCCCTCTTTCCCAATCCAGATCCCCATGTTGTAATATAATTGCTTCTTCCAAGCTTTTGGATTTCATTAACTACTTTCAAAGAAAAGATGAGCTTGCAAGTTTGTTCGTTGTTAAAGGACAGAAAATAAACAATTCTAGTGACTTACTTTTTTAAATGAAAGCTGTGACTTTCAGGGAATTACATTATTTCAACAGGAAGGCTGAGGTAGAGTCACACATTGCAAGATGCCTGCAAGGATCACAAGAGCTGGCAAAACTGTTTGAGATATTCACAAAAGTTAACCGTAAGTGAAGCTAATATTCCTATTGCTTCTTCTAGAGTAAATAAGAGATGGACTCTTCCATGAAAGCCACCAAATTAGGCTTCCAGTCTGAACTTTTCCATAGACTGCTGAAAGTCAAAGAACTCAGTGACAACTTTTGTGAAGGGCTCACTGGCTTCAGTTCTGCAAAATGTATGTGTCTCATTGCAGGAATCAGAAAGTTACTCCTAACCATGGAGGATCCAGTAATAATGCAGAGTGAGCTACAGGGTCAGGAAAGATGCCTGGCACTGCAGAAATACAGGTTCTGACTCAAAGAATGAACATTTGATGGCATCGCATCCAAGAAGCAGCACCTAATTTTAACTATGAACCTGGTACATTAAGAGATTTCTCCTCAGTTAACCACAATTTCAAAAGGTTGTTGTTTGTTTGTGTGTTGGGTTTTGGTTTGTTTGTTTTTTCCTTTAATGAAAAACACCTTTGTGCTTCAGTTCAAAACATTGGACCAAATCGTGTTGGGAAAGAGTGGATGGAAAAGTAGAATGTCAAAGCGAGTATAAACCTCATCACATCTTGGGCAAGTGACCACGGTATTAATTTTAGAGGTGTTCACACACTCCTAACATAAGTTAGGATTTTGAAAAAAGATTTGGACTTTTACTCTACCAGTAACATTTTTCCTTATAACAAAGAAGTTCCTTCACCAAAAGGTTTCAACTTCAGTGGTGAACTTGGAGGAGGAGATGCTTCAATCTCCTGCTAATTTATCTTTTGAGTTCCCTAGTAAACTACCAACAAGGCAGCCTGCTGGTACCAACAATAACATTTGGAATGAGCATCAGAAAAAAACCCATCAATGTTGGTGTAACAAAGGCTTAGCCCTGTTGCAAAAAAATGCTGGTCACAGGAGAGTGGAGAAAAATTCTAACAATTTTTCTGGCAAGACCAGTTGTTGACATAGCTGTAATCCTGCTCCTGCAACTCAAACTGTGTATGCTTTCTTCAAAATACAGAAGATGTTAATCACTCAATACAGTGTTGTCTAAATGCCCTGTCTACAAAGATTCTTCATGTGCTAAGAAATTTTCTGGTAAACTTTGACAGATGATTGGTTTGGCATTCCCAGCTTAGTAGGTAACCTTTCTGCATTTTGTGCACAGTACTTTTATATCAGTGTCCACCTGATGTAAATGTGACGAATTTCGGGAAACATTAAAAAGGAAAAAAAAGTGGTGAATTCACAACACTGACTTTTTTCGGTCATTAAAATACACAGCAGTATGGTCATCAGCTCACAACAATGACCAGATGGACCTGGCAACAGGGGTTGATTATGTGGAAACAACACTCAAAGTTGATTAAAAATGTATTATTTAAAAGTATCTTAATTGTTATAGTGGAAGAGAGAAAACAAGGTTCTAAACTGATGGCCCAAAGCAATAACACAGCATCTTTCAACGAGTTTGATACTTGCCAGCTGACATCCCCAAGAAGAAAATACTACACTATATAGTTTCTCCCTATTTACAGGTAGCTGGCAATTCAAAAACATTCAAAACTGGCAGAAACAGGAAAGAATAATATTTCAGTAATTACACATTAACACTGCAATTAGAAAGGACAAAGCCATTTGAAGTTAACTGTGATAACTTCAGCTTGACATGAGTCATATCCTTGAAGAGTCAAAAGAGTAATTTTTTTTAAGAAAAAAAAGAGACTTACTTATTCCATGCTTGTCTAAGATTTTTAGGGCTGTACTGTGTAAACCGTTCTGTAAGAAAAAGAAGAGGCACATTCTATTATTCATGCTAAAACCAAGATTTAAAAAAAAAAAAAATTATCTGCAGTCAATTTTCATCATTTCATCGTTTCTATGTAACTACTGCAGCTCAAGTCCCAGGACAGGGAAAGAAAAACTGTACAGGAGCAATTGCCATACAAACAGGGAGAGAAAACAACAAGAACAACAACCACCACCGAAAAAACAGAACCAACCAACCAACAAGCCCAAGCAAACAAACAAAACAAAAAACCAAAGCAAAACAAACAAACCCCAAAATAACCACCCCAAGCCCCCAGCTTGTTAAAACAAACAAACAAACAAACAAACCACAAAAAGTTATAATGACATAAAGCTCATTTACTGTGGCATCACGAGAAATGGAAATTTTTACAATTATTGTATTTCTAAAGTTGTATATGACTGCTGGAGGAAAATAAAGAAGCTTGAAATATAATATCTTTTTTCTTTGTCACAAATACAACTCTCTGTGATCTCACTGTCATGTTTATGTGCTTCTCAAGGGGCGTAAGAGTGAGTCTGTGTGAAATGCAGAGACACAAAAAACATGATGGCCACAGAAGAGTTCACTTTCTAAAGAACACATACAAATAATGAGCAGAAGTAACAAGTACAATGACATCTCATTTACTCAAACTTTAAGTTCTTAAGCTCATATATAAGTACTTCCCTTCTCATCTCCAAGAAAATGCTGCCTCTGCAGTAGGACCCTAGATGTCAGAGGAAGATTCTACGAAAGCTGCTGCAGAAGTGAAGAGCCAGACCTCTTTTAGTCCTTTGAAGAGGAGCTAAGTGCCTCCTCAGAGGAATAAAATGCAATCCAGCTGGAGAATATAATAACATCTTCCATTAAGCCTCATCACACTGAAATTCTGCCACATAGACTGGTATTCGCCCTGGTCAGCCACCCTAATGTGATGGTGTTCATTGCTGTGAAGAAGTCCTAAACTTACAAAGTACTCCATAAAATCTCAAAAATCAGTTTTACTTTCTCTCCACCTATAAGCAGGACATTTAATAGCCACACTGTACAGTTAAAACAGTATTTTTATATATTAATATATATATCTATATATATTTATATATAGCTCTCTCTATATAAATATATATGCATATCACACATATGCATGCATCATGTTGCGAGTGGTTATGTTCAAATTCCTGTATTCGTACACTTTTCATATATGTCATAGGCAGTCAGTTCTAAAGATGTCACAATTATGCAAAAACTATGGCATATAAAAAATCCTAGCATCAATGTGGATGATCTTGTTTCTCACACTTTTCTTGTTTTTTAAAAAAATTTTATTTCCTTTATCTAAAATGGTTTAGACAGAAAGTCAACTCTCAATGATATCGCTATCAGAAGTCTTGGTAAGTGGTAGACCTGCAAAATGCATCTGAGGGCCACTTCACGTTTGCAAATTTTGTTGCTTTAACCATACTGATGCGATTAAAGCAATGAAATCGTGAAATCACTCCTCCTTAGATATGTATGACAAGTGTATTGGAAACTGGAAGCTTCATGACTATAACTAGTTTTAGCACCAATGTAAATTTTAAATATAACTTTTGTAATAGTGTGTCTAAATTTACTCAAAAAACTTCCTTAGCAAAACCCCTAAATGGTAGCTACATAATCATACTGTTAAAAGCTTTCAGATGTAGATAAATATCTGAAATGAAAGTTTGTAAAGTTTTTTGGTTTGTTTTGGTTTGGTTTTGTGGTGTTTTGTTGGTGTTTTTGTTTGTTCGTTTGTTTGGGTTTTTTTCCTGTATTATCAACAAAAGGTTTCTGCATTTGGAAAATATTTGACTGTTGTAGATGATCATTAAAATAGCACCTAGTTGACTTCCCTGTGTTATTTTCCCTATAAGATTGAGATGTTTAGCTAAGAAAAGAGATGACTCTCAGCAACTCTCAGATGTGCCACCATTACACAGTTCTTAACAAACTAAAATTATTAGGTTGAATTTTTATGAACTATGCTATACAGTGTTATAAAACTTAATTTGTTGTTAGGACTAGGATATTGTAAGAAATAAATTATAGGTCACGTGGTACATTTTACTGACAGAAAATATATTGCTCTATAAATATATCTCCCCAAATAAAGTATTTTATTGCCAATTTTGTGCACACTTCTTAACACATTTCAGCTCATTTCAGATATGTCTTATTGTTGAAAATGCTACCATACTATTTAAAGTGAGCTTGAGAAGCATTTAGATTGAATGCCACACTACTGACATTATCCTAAATTTTGCAAATAGAAGCTTTACAGTATTTTCCAATTACTGGTAAAGTCAGTTATCCCAGGCACTCAGCAGCTTGGATACTATGAAAAGGAAAAGCAATTTAAACCATTGAGGTAGTTATTTTCACTATATTCTGTTAAGTCTCAATACCACAATGAGTGCAGAACACAAGGGTTAAAGAGAGGGAAAAAAAGAAGCTCCTTGGTATGTTCTTACTGAGAGCCGCAAGTGAAGAGATTTCCTTACAATTTTCTGTGTTCACGTACTACAACAAAATAACTCATCACACCAGAGGCATCCAGATTAAAACTACAGGAAGTGCCAATTTTTTTTAAATCTCTATTATACATTGCATGCAATGCATCTACTACAGCTGTTCTGATGCCCCAAGGCAGGTCTTTACATGAAACAAGCAAAATAGTCAGGATCATTATTAGATGCAACCGTGGTCCTGTACTAGTAATGTGGCACTGCAGTCAGTGTATCCAATAGCACAAATAAAAACTCAATACTGAAGTACATATTCTGCCGTAAGTAGTTCAAGCATCCTATTGGCATTGAGAGTGTGACCCAAACTTCAGAAGGAGAGGATCGTTACAATTCAAATTGTACCTGTGGTTTACTAATTCAGCTTCTGCTCTCCAGAGGAAGCTCCTGAGCTCCAGTAAGGTTAACAACCAAGCTGCACTGGCCTCAGCGAGACCTGAGCTCACCCTGGAATTTCAGCTTGCAAATGTGAATTAAAAACATATACGCAAGCAGATACCCATAAAAAATGGAAGAAAATAAAGATTTTTCTATACTTTATAAGTAAATAGTCCAACCATAGCACTGTGCATTCATTTATGACTGTCCTGGTTTTGTTAAAAACAAGTTTCTCTTTTAGTGAATTTGCCTGTCAGCTAAAGCCTTCATGTTAGCTGCATTTTCCTGGAGAACCCAACACGTGTTTTGGTTAAACCTAGCAATGGAATGCAAACTTATTGATAAGCACGGATGGACATCTCGCGAGAGGGGCAACGAGAAACTGATGATCGAGAGACTGACCAACGGTGTATAACATTCCATTCACGTGAATACTTCATATAAAAGTGGGAGATCACGAGGATCTCGGCTCTTTTTTCCCTTTTTCCTTTTTCCTTTTTTCCTCATGGCTGACATTAGGAGAGGACCTTGCTGGTCGTCCCTGCGAACTGAGACCCAGTGAGAGACTGAATCCAGCTCCGATTGGCTACAGAGTCTAATCCAGGACTTTGGGTGCTGGCTCTGCAGTTGCTGAGACTTTCAAGATTGGTTTTGTATATTTTGTATTATTTTCTCTATTCTTATTAGTAGCATTAGTAAAACATCTTTAACTTTTCCAACTCTCTTCTCTCTGTCCTTCTTTCCCTCCCGATCGCCTGTCCTGAGTGGGAAGGGGGGAGAGGGAGGGGAAAAAGGGGAAAGTGGAGGGGAGAGGAGGTTAACAATACATCTGCCAGGGTTTGATTGTCACCCCGCAATCTTAACCCTCGACAATGACAAAGGACTGAAAAATAAGATGCAGCTAGACAGAGCTGTGTGACAACAAGTCTGAGCTACACATAAAACTTAGCTGATGAAGTGCAGATTTGCACGTTAATCTATTCTGGTGCAGAAAAGTGCTGCGCGGAAAGAGAACTGAACTGACTCGAAGTATTGCTGAAAAGCTAACCTAGACCCGGGGACAGAGAGAGATTTTTATTTTATCTGAGCTGGTTCAAACGGGCACAACAACACTGACTTCAACATAGCTACATCCACTTAAAACAGCTGAGAAGGATCATATACAACATATTTTCTTGACTGGGCTGTCAGACGTTCACTTGCTATGCCAGATGAGTTTTTACTGAAAAAGTGATACATTGGAACCAGCTATGTAAATACTGTCATAAGGGATATACCTAAGCAAAATGAACAAACTTAGCGAAGGGATCTTCCTTCTTTACTCAGTCTGCTGCTCAGCTCTAAACCTCTTTTCAAATAAATATCTTATACTCCACATTTATCAAGCAAAGCAAAGGAGAACTAGGGGAAAAACATGCACAGGGTGAAACCCTGTGTATGGAGAGGCAAATGTTAGTCCTGTATCCTTAATTTCAAACTCCATTTATATGCTGTATGACTGCAGATCGTGCTTCTCCTAACCATTGGTATCAACTCTTCCTCCCTTCTCCAAGCAGATTAGAGGCTTCTTAAATTATTTTTAAGGAAAGAAATAGCATATTGATAAAATACAGCTCACATTTTTCTAAATAATTTTAGGTCAACCAGTCTAGCTAACTTCCATGGACAGTATAACTAGATGGGACTACTGTGGTAATTAAGCCCAGCCTTGTGTACAGCTCTTAGTACGGTCTTGAATTAATCCTTCTTTAGAGAATAAAAACCAGAATAACAAAACCAACTGATTTTGATTTCAGAGCTGCCACAACAGAGAGGCTACAACAATCTTGTCCTTGAGCTTGTCCATCGTGCTCCATTTTTTTAAGTCCAGAACTGTGAAATCACAATATTACATATCTACGAACACCAATCTTGCATTCACAACACAGGCCAAAAAAGAGATAGCTTAAGCTCCCAACATTTATCTGAGGATCTCCTGCTTGTGGCTAATCAATGGCAGAACTGCAATCCAGTCTCACAATTATATCCCCAAGTTTGTCTCTAAGTTACTTTTCAGAGTGAATGACTCACACAGCTGTATGAATACCTTTGTACTAGATGGATTTAATACAACTAAATCTAAAGCTACACATATGTGTTTCCAACCAACTGTATGAAATTGCCTTTTATGATACTTTCAAGCATATAGCTTTGGTTTTGTTTTTGAGATGCTCCCATTGATTCCACCACAAAAAATAGTAATATCAGCCAATAGGTCTTGTGTGTGTGATCCTAGAAGTACTGTGGAATTACCATGAATGTTCCCCCAAAAAAGAAATATTTGTCTGGCATATATTATGCAAGGCAGCAGCACTGGCAAACCAAATCTTGGTCCAACCTTGTGGAAGCAACCCTGTATAGCAAAAGCTTACTACCACTCCCTCAGAACAGAAAGGCAAACAGGCAAGGATTTCATGCAGACGCTCACATTGCCACCCACCCACCCTCCAGCACATGGAAGCCGCTGTCAGGAACGTGAGTCAGACTGTCTCGCTGAGGCAGCTGCTCACTCTCTGAGATTAAAGACCCCTGAAAATACATTTACACATCAAGACGTGCTCTCAGATATATTTTGAACTCTTACAGTTCAAATTGTGAGCATATATACTAGAGTTCAAATCTTTTCAGATTATTCTTATTAAATGTGCTTATTTTGAATAAAAACACTGGAAGACCAACACAGTAAACTCATCTGAAATTTAAAGTAAAAAGTGTTATTTTAATTTCCTCTATGCAAACACTTAGATATTTGCAAATCTTTTGGCAACAAATTGCGGTAACAAAATTTGATCCTCTGCATTTTTATCCCAAATATACAGTCATCATCCTCACATGTCTCACTGTTAAAGAGCTGGCTTTTCACAAGGGTGCTGTATTTCACTAGTCAAAGGTGATTTTTGCTTATGTGAAACAAAAGAAAGAAGATATTTTTGTTTTTGCTTAAATCCCACAGCACCTGAAAGTGTTTATAATTTGGTTCTTAGAAGACCAAGTTAGCCAAATCTTAATTAATTGCCGTGTAATGAAATCCCCACGTAGGACAGCCTAAATGAGAGCAAACACACAGTACTCATATTCCTTACTGTAAAGAAGTACTGATTGCGTGATCTTTCTGTAACATACCATTTACTCTTAAGATTTTAAAAGAGTATAGCAAAGGAGTAGGCTAATATACGACATCTGCAGCTCTGGGAGCCCAGCCTCAGACTCAAAACCTGCTGTTCTGCTGGGCACTACCCATCACCCTTTCAGATGCTGGGGCTGCCACTACACAAACATTCTTCCTGCAGTAAATGGATTTGATTTGCTCTCTGCTTCAGACCTTGCAGCACAACTTAATGCCTCTTGTGCCAAGGAAGTTTTTGCGACTGCATCCCACAAGCAGGAGCATCTATGGAGCTGTTGGAATAACAACTACAAGATGGAAGCAGAGTGAGCAGCCAGAGGGAAGAAAGGGAGAAAATTTCTTGAGCTCAGTGATTTGACAAGCCTGATGCATCAAAAAAAACAATGTTCTTAAAACAACTGCTCACAAACAGTACTCAGCTTGAAGGGTTGGGGGAAAAAAAACCCCACAACTGTGCCAAAAAGCTCATCCATTACACCCAGCTGGATTAAGCGGTCTTAGAAACAACAGTATTCTTATTTCTTATAGAAATAGACAGTACTTCTATTTCTTTCTATTTCTTATTTCCTTTAGACAAGGGCTATACAGCAACACCATTCTATAAGCGTACTCGCTCCTGTGCCCACATCTAAACCTACATGCTCTCCACTGCAAACATCATTATCTGCCTGATAAACACGTTCCATCTGACAGCCCTGCATCAAGGGCAGGTTCAAACAGCAGTGAATTTCAGCAGAACTCACTAGTGAGCTTATTAGCAGACCACTGAAGGAACTACCGGTCTGCTGTGAGAATTCAAAAAACAAGCACTTGCATTTTAAGTAACATGAAACAAGATGAGGGGTTTTCTATTTTATCAGTCAGAAAAGCACAAGAACTATTATACCTTTGCCACAGTTGCCTTGAAAGGACCTAGAATAGGCAAGAAAAGCTATGTAAGGAATTAGAAGCAGACTACATTTTTATTTTTTAGCTCCTTTTTAGCACTATTGATAATCAGCTGCTAGTCTAAACCAAAAAACTTAAAATGCAGTTTGACTTCAAGGCATTTTTATGTTGTTAATCAAAACATGCTGGCTAATATGCATTTCTTGATTAATGTTCTACTCTATTTAAAGCCAAATGTGATTAGCTTAAATGCAAATATTTAAACATCACCATCATTAATATTTTGAAAAGTCTAATGCATGATTTCTTTAAATGGGTTTTCTTTACATTTAAATTAAAAATCTAAAGTGACTAACTGTACTGTGATATGTAAGACCCATGCTATTTTTATTAAAAGATTCAATCCTAAAAATATTTAAATTATGATTGCTAAAGATATAAAGACAAGCATCCATGCTGACAACGAAAATTTGAGAACCATTTGCAGTCCTAATGTGCAATTAGAGTTTTTATTGAAGTCCAATCACAGCTGGAGTTTTATCACAATCATGAGGTAAAGTTTGCTTTTGTATGCCAAGTGCCTTGAGAAAAATTACTTCCATTCCCCACCCTCTATCCCTATCCCCTACTCCTTCCTCCCAAAAGCACCTGCTTTAGCAGAGCACAGGCTGTGTAAAGAGGAAGGATAAATGCTGATTTCTAGATTCTCTACTGAGCATGGATTAAAAATGTAATTCTAATAATCAGCATTGTCTAAAGCACTGGGCTTTTATAGTAAATATCTCCACCTTTTAGCAGTGCCCTCCCTGGCTCCTTTGCATATATAGTAGTTACTTCAACTTTTCAATTTCATGTGATTTTCTTTAAAGAATGGTGAAAACATTGACAACTCTGCTTCCTTTGGGTTGTGGATACCAGAGACTTGAGGAAACACTGACTGTTACAATTTTGCCAAAACTAAAGAGGGGGAGAAATTTTAAATTAATTCTCTTTTATAGATCCCTCTCTTTCCTTACTTCAAGCACTCTAATTCTGAAGACTACAGTAAGTTAAATGTACTTGGCACTGTTGTCTGGCTGAGACACCATCGCTGTCCATATCCATACTTCTGCATCAACCTTCCTCCTCCATCCTCCAATATAAGTACAAGGCATACTTCTTACTGGGAACAGTCCCCAGCCCACACTAACTCCCAAACCATGCCCAGGAATTAATTATTTGGAAGTGCTAGTTGTCGTGAGCTAAAGGCATGGTAAAGACTGCTCCAGCAATTTAACAGCAGAGACTCCCACATTGCCTGGGAACATCCACTGGCATCAGTGTAGATGTAAATAAACAAGATATTGCTTCAGTGTGTAACAAATTGTTGACAGACTTCGGTGAAACTCTATAGCAAAAACTGTTACGAAAGTTTGAGAAGCCACATGTCCTCATATACAGTATTTCCATGGGTTTGTGGCAAAGGAGTTTAGTCTCTCAGCTCAGCCCTACTCCAAATGAAGACTCAATCCTTTGAAAAAACTTGGCTATCAATCAGCTGTTAAGATGTAGGTAAACAGATCATATTTCTAAACCAAATCTATATTTATCGATCACCTGGGAAGCAAAACAGAATTCCTGAGTCAGAACACCAGCTCTGCAGTGGTTTCATTATTCACAGACTCGAGATTTTTTAATAAATCCATGAAGTATCTGTCAATCTCTGGCAGACTCTGTGTTATGCACTATTTCCTATGAATGCTGTTTTCTCTCTCTGGTTTCTTTCTGTCTTCTGCTTTCTCCTTGAGGAGAGTTTCTTTCTCTTAACTCTTTCCATTCTGACTTTAAGGATTCTCTCTTAAAAACCAGTACTCAGCAGATGTTTCTGCTGTCTCATGAAGGCACCTTTTCAGGTATATTAATTCATGTTATATCTGATCATCTCTTGAACTCAGCAAGGTTCAGGCTTCCACGTCATTAGCTCAAGATTGAATATTTAACTTTCTTTCACCTAGAAACAGTATTGTAATGAAACTAAGGCACAGTGAACATTGCAAAGCATTCTCATGTTTTCTCTACCTAACAAGTTACTACTTGTCCTCAACCTCTCCATCTCTTTGTGGCCAACATCACCTCATTTACCTTCTGTTGTGGCCAAATCTTACTTTCTACCACTGTGCCCACTGACAGTATCTTCTGATAGATCTTTGTTTAACTTCCCAGGATGGAAGTTACACAATGTCCATCCCAAATACTGACTGAGAATGTAGGAAGAATGAGAACTTCAATGTAGATGTTGATACGAAAGTCTTATCTTGCTCAGTTATTTGGACAGGACTCTGAATCCAGACAAAATAGCTGGAGGAGAGAGGAAGACTCCAGACTAAGAAAAATAGGAGATTTAATGACAGTAGAGAGAATAATACACAAAAATCAGGAAGACTCAGACACAAGTTTGTTAAGGAAGCAGCTTCTTTTGGAATACTGCTTCATCTACACTCATGCAGATGAGACAGTAGATGTCTATTTTCATTCTGTTCCTGGAAACATCAGTAAGGTGATACTACCGGTGGTTGGATCTGTTTTAGTGCAGCAAATCTACATATTTCTTAAATATTGTAACACAAGAATAAATAGTGAAAACATGCTCTCCAAGTCACGTGTCAGAGGGTCATGTTCATCGCTTACAGTGTCTCTGTCCAATAACCTGTAAAATGAGGCTTCCATGCTGGATGAAACCTTGAGATTTTATTGAAACAACTAGTAATGCTTTGTCATAATTTCCTCAAACTGCCTTCCTATTTAAGGACAGATTATTTACTTCCACAGTGATTCTGAATGGCTGGGTTACTTTGTCAATACATAAGTACAGGAAGACCCACTCAAGATTATAGCAGTCATAACAATCACAAAATACATCACAAAGGTAACCTGAAGTTACTGAAATACTTCTAGAGTATTTCAGAATTTTCAGATGGATTATTTAGTTCATCCTTAAGTAATTTACTAAGCAGTACATGTGTGTCTGTGTACATAAACTGAGAGGACCGAGGTTGAGGCACAGAGGAAACTCAAAGACCAGATCAACTTTCAGCTTGAATCATCTCCTGGATTACTTAAAGTATTTGGAAAATGGAAACTAATTTAAGATCTCAAAGCAGGCAGATAAAATACAAGTTGTTTTCCAACTTTTTAAATGGCAAAACAAATTACAATAATTTTATTTTCAGCTGCTAAAACGACTGAGGTTAGCGGTTTAGATGATGTACAGCCAGCCACAGCCAGCCTTAGGAACACATTTCTTATTCAGCCTCAGAAACATTCCCACATATTAAGATGTCAGAGATCGTCGTTGTTTATGCACTGGTTGCTTTCCATAACAATCAGACACTTGGCCACACTAATGGAAAAGAGACTAATGCCACCTTTTTCAGACAAGTTTTCCTAGTAAACTGTGATTGACTCTCTGCAGCAGAGGACTGTGCCCTACCAAATCACAGCATGAAAATTAGTTATTTAAGTCTGTATGCAAACATGAAATCCAATGACCTTTTGTTTCTACTCTTAACATTCTTTCCAACTTTACAGGCATTTAATGTGCCCAGTTTTTTTTGAACTACAGTAACTATTTATTACTGATACTTTCTGTTCAAGTTCCATTCTTTTACACTTACACAACTCACTTTACAGCATCAAAGCCTTGTGTGAGTGGATTTCATATCCTCACCACCAGTACTCTCTGTACTTCTCAATTTATCACACGTTTACTGTTTGCAGTTATCAGTCTTAAAACTCACAAAGACACATAAAGCCCAGGAGTTACTTAACCCCATATCATCTATATTTAAATGCAGTGATTTCACAAATATTAAGGAATAATAGAATTCGTTCAGATTTGGCAAGACATTTCATGTTCTCTCCTGCATTCTTCTGCTAAAGAAAGAAAAAGACTAAGCCATCTTAGGTGTATAATTAAAGCAATAACCTCCATTTTTCCTCCAAATAAGTCAGTCAGAAGAGCCTTTCAGTCCCAGACACTGAGGAAGTTTTCTCTAGGGCTTAACAACAATTTCAGGCCAACAGGGAGGGGAGCATGACTGGCTGAGCATCTGTGGAAGGTGACAATGAAGCCTTGCCGTAGCCAGAAAACTTTTGTGCACAGAATGGCATGAAGGAAATCAGGGTTTTAAGAAGCAAAAGAGAACCTAGTATCCATGACCAAACAGCTCCAGTGACTCTAATGGCACGAGCACATAGTTTAACTCCAGCCAAGCCCACAGGTCAGAGCACTTTGTACAGAGCATGCTTTAGATACTGGTACCCTAGTATGATCCTAGAAGTGATGTGCTTTGCTGCTCTAACAATTCCACACTTCACCAACAAAAAGTCCAATTACTCAGTTTTGGGGTATGTCAGCCAAGTTTTAGTCATCCAGTTAGATTATGCTTTCTATTGCTGTAATTTCTAAAATCAGCAAATAAGGAACAGTAAAACAAACAAGCAAAAAAATCCTTTTACCAAATCCATGAAGGATATGGGGTGGTACAAAGAGAGTCCAGAACATAGTAAGTGTGCAGAAGAGGGCTTTTTCCTTTGGAGTGTTCTCAGACTTCCACAGTGTACAAGAATTAAGGAGCTCAGGACTTTGCATTAACAGGCCCTCAAAAGAGTAAATTGCCAACAAGAATAGTAATTACTCTGACTTGCAAATTCACATACTTCACAGATGTGGAAAGGATCTGAGAGAATAAAGACCATATCAGGCAGAAATGGTGAAAATACTGAGTGACCATTTTCTGTCTTGGGGGCAATCTTTCCTCCTGTCCCAGTTCTGCATTTGTATAAATACTATGTATTCATAGCTGACAACATCCATTGCCTGGGATGGAGAAAATAAAAGCAATGTCTGTATAAAAATTAGATTTAATGAAGTGCCTACTGTGGATTTATTTCCTGATGTTCTTCTGTGGTAATAAACCCCCATCCCTTAAAACACTTGGAAGTCAAACAGAAAAAAGAAACCAGGAAATTTCTTGGCTGCCATCTACTGTTCAAAACTTTTCTGTATCACACAGAAGAATAAAAACAAGAACAAACCCAAAGACCACTTACTGTCATCTCCAGGTTTTCTCCTCCTCTTTACTATTCTTGGCTAAAACACGATGTCTTTGGACTGCTGTTAAACCCCACTATATTTCTGTAAGGATTCTGTGTGTATGCTCACCTTTTAATCAGTAGCAAGAATGAAAAACACAAAAGCTTGTAAACGTAATGACACACTGATTTAAGGAAGAAAACTGTAGTATTCTTGGTATTTCAGTGAAAAACTGTACTTGTTAAAAAAGTTCTACTAATTCACAGACAGTAATATAGAGACATTTCACCATACAGCAATAAGACAGTACTAGGACAGAGACCAAAAAGCAATGTCCAAGAAAGCTGTCTGCCTTCCCCTTTTTTGAGGTTTTGTGTTACTATCAGGATAAGTCCCACAACATATTTTTTCATCTCTCTTATTTTGAGACTTGCCTAGATCTGTCTGTCCTTTTCAACTCCCCTGCCCCATCTCCTGCCTCTCTGCTGCCCCAAAGAAGCCACTATTATTTTCCAGATTTGACTAATATGACAGGCTGGAACTAAAATAGGATCACAGAATCACAGAATGTTAGGGATCTGAAGTGACCTCAAAAGATCATCCAGTCCAATCCCCCTGCCAGAGCAGGAACACCTAGATGAGGTTACACAGGGAGACGTCCAGCTGGGTTTTGAATGTCTCCAGAGAAGGAGACTCCACAACCTCCCTGGGCAGCCTGTTCCAGTGCTCTGTCACCCTCATTGTGAAGAAGTTTCTTCTCATATTTAAGTGGAACCTTTTGTGTTCCAATTTGAACCCATTACCCCTTGTCCTATCATTGGTTGTCACCAAGAAGAGCCTGGCTCCATCCTTGTGACACTCAACCTTTACATATTTACAAACATTAATGAGGTCACCCCTCAGTCTCCTCCAAGCTAAAGAGCCCCAGCTCCCTCAGCCTTTCCTCATAAGGGTGATGCTCCACTCCCTTAATCATCTTTGTTGCCCTGAACTGGACTCTCTCCAGCAGTTCCCTGTCCTTCTTGAACTGAGGAGCCCAAAACTGGACACAATATTCCAGGTGTGGTCCCACCAGGGTAGAGCAGAGAGGGAGGAGAACTTCTCTTGACCTACTAACCACCCCCCTTCTAATACACCCCAGGATGCCATTGGCCTTCCTGGCCACATGGGCACAGTGCTGGCTCATGGTCATCCTGCTATCCACCAGGACCCCCAGGTCCCTTTCCCCTACACTACTCTCCAACAGGTTGTTCCCCAACTTACATTGGAACCTTGGGTTGTTCCCACCCAAATGCAAGATTCTACACTTGCCCTTGTTATATTTAATTAAATTTTTCCCCACCCAACCCTCCAACCTGTCCAGGTCTCGCTGGATGGCAGCACAGCTTTCTGGCGTGTCAGCCACTCCTCCCAGCTTGGTGTCATCAGCAAACCTGCTGATACTACACTCTATTCCCTCATCCAAGTCACTGATGAATATCATGAATAGTACTGGTCCCAGTACTGACCCTTAAGGGATTCCATTAGATACACGTCTCCAACTAGACTCTGCCCCATTGACCATAACTCTCTGGCTTCTGTCCTTCAGCCAGTTCACAGACCACCTCACTACCTGATCATCCAGTCCACACTACCTCAGTTAACAGCAAGGATGCTGTGGGAGACTGTGTCAAATGCTTTACTGAAATCAAGACAGACCACATGCACTGCTTTGCCATCATCTATCCACCTCATTATGTCCTCATAAAAGGCGATGAGGTTGGTCAAGCATGACTTCCCCTTGGTGAAGCCATGTTGCCTGCCTCTAATGACCCTCTTACCTTTGATATGCCTTGAGATGGCATCAAGGATAAGTTGTTCCATCACCTTTCCAGGGATGGAGGTGAGGCTGACCAGTCTGTAGTTACTCGAGTCCTCCTTCTTGGCCTTTTTGAAGACTGGAGAGACATTTGCTTTCCTCCAGTCTTCAGGCACCTCTCCCGTTTCCCAAGACTTAGCAAAGGTGATGGATAGTGGTCTAGCAATGACTTCAGCCAGCTCACTCAGCACCCACAGGTGTATCCCATCTATATCCATGAATTCATGGATGTCCGGATTGCTTAACTGGTCCCTAACCCAGTCCTCATCAACCAAGGCAAACTTCTCCATTGTCCTGAAATGGTGCCAGTTTCACACAGTTTATGACAAAAGCTGGAAGGACTATCATCCCTGAGAGATGATAGTCTCTCTCTGAGAGATCTTGGGCCTGTGAGGACAAAAACATCTGAAATTGGATTCCTGGGTCAATTCTGTCACTCCCAGACTTTAGTCATACAGTTATAAACTGAAGACTCATCCTAGTAAAATACACTGTGAGTCAATTAAGTGCTTCATCTGAATACATCTAGTGACCTTCTCTTTGCTGCTTAGTCCAAACCCCTCACAGCAGGTCCAACAAGTTCAGGCTGCTCAGGTCCTGTCTGGTCAGGTTTTAAACAGGATGGAGATGTCAAACCTCTCTGGACAGGCAGTTCCAGTATTTGACATCTTCATCAGCCAATGTGTCTCCTACTCACTCGCCTGCTCGGTATGTTTAAAAAACGGTGTTTCTAAGATTCTGACTCGAAAGTTCACAAGACTATACATATTCTATAAATACACATGCATACATATATTGCATAACGAAGCTGACCACACACTTACAGTCTCTAGAGAACAAACTGCTTCCTCTTACACAAAGGTATCAGATGGTAAAACAGCTTTTCAAGAATGTTTGTAGAATATGACAATTTCAAGTACAATGCACATTAAAAAATGGAACCTTTGCAGAAAGGTACTAACAGATGATCTAGTAGTAATTTCACCTTTCGCAAAGTCTTTTCTCTAGTGTTTAGTTTCCTTTAGCGTTCCACAAAGTTCAGAGTGGTCTGAAGAAAAGTAATACTGATCAGAAATCAACCTACCAGCAATCTGAAAGGTACAAGACTCAGTGGCTGAGGAATGCAAGGAGGTCAGGGCTCATACTGTAACAAACAGGAGAAAATGCAAAGGAAAGCAAAAGAAAACAAATAAATTCAAAGAAAAACAACCACCCTGAGCACAATAAAAAATCTGCAGCTGGGAAAAAGTGCATTGTGGTTCAAGTACTGTGTACCAGGTCATTTTGAAGCTTGTGGGCAGGACTGTAATTGTCTGTGTCCTGTATTTCCAGGAAGAGAATTTGTATGAACTTGACCTACCTGGTTTGAAATGGGGTAAAGAGTGGACTCCAGGCCACGTGTCTTCATTTGGTGTTCCAAGTACCTGTGCATAAAATTAAAAAAAAAAAAAGAAAAAAAAAAGAAAAAAACACACATTGCTTTAATGGAAAAGACATAGCATTGCATAAAGCCACTCCTCCAAAAAGTTCAATGTTCCTTACAATCTAAACTTTAAATAGGCTTGATCATTGAGGGAAGTGAGGGAGGAAGAAAGTACAAAAAGTCTGATGATTACCAGTGGAATCAATAAAGCACATAATGGTGCTGTGTTCCTGTCAGGTTGCCTATTTAACCAATACAGGTTAAAGCTACTTTCCAATGACAAGTGTCAAGCTACCTGCATATCTCAGAGCACTGATATTACACAGGCTAGATATTTTACCTCAGAAATAATTTCAATCCCTGTAAATTTAAATAAACTGAGTAGATACCCAATAGATGCTAGGACAGAAGATTTGCACAGATAGTGAGGTAGATGACCAAGGGGATGGCATGAATAAGAATGCACAGTAAATAATTGTCATTTTAAGTGGATGTAGTATACATAAAAATAGCACATTTTTAGGAAATACAAATTCTATTGACTCATGCATTATGCTTTGTTCCTTTTCATTTCAATTGTCCTCCTTGTAGCATGATTCAGACTTTCAGCAGCAAAGTATTTAACACTTCTCATGTGCATCTTCCAACCTCTGCACACATGAAAATGTCACCCCTGTGTCTTTGGCACAAATAATAAATAAATTGAGTAATGCAGCAGCTCAACACATGCATTCTGAATGAGTTGTGGAATTTGATATTTCACTAGCAGGATCTTCCTTGTTACAAATTTGCACCCAATTTCTAACATGAATGAAAACGCTAGGGACTGTTTTCAATATCTGCTATAAGCTCAGGCCCTGGATTAAAAGGCTGATATTCTAATGTGAAAACATTTCACACTAGCTGGTGCTTGTTTTGCATTGTCATAAATGTACAAAATCCCCTGCTCCTACCTGCACTGCAAATTTTCTGAATAAATTCTTTCAGATCAGTATATCTAGAGTCACTGTGATATTCTGTGGTCACTCACACAAGCAGAAAACAAGCACAAAGTTAGTGTGAAAATCCTTGGTCCAAGTATGTGCAAGTTTGTGACACTCCAGGGCAGGATGCAAAACATCTACTCCCAGTCATTTGGAGCCAAAGATTTTTTTTTTTTTTAATTGTGTCTGCTGCAATATACATATGTGTCAGGAGCATCCAAGGAAGGACTGCTCTAGAATATGTGTTGTACTTCTTGAACTGTGTAAACTATGTTCATGTCAATAAATTCAAGCTTAGAAAAAGAATCTTAGAAGCAAGAGTGGGAAGCTAAACCACAAAGCATTTCTCTTGGACTCTGCCAGAAATTGATTTCATGAAATTTAGAAACTGGCTTAAAAATTTGAGGCAAAAGTAAGTGACCTCTTAGATACAATTCGTACCTTCCAGGTGTGATTTACAACTCTAGGGACTCAACTATATTAAGCAATTTACAATATTAATGTGTTTCTAATGTAAGAATATTAATGCAAAGACCATCTTTCTCCACTATCAAATACAATAAGCAAATAGTCCAATTTATTTGTGGTGTGACCAAGAGGAGGTGAAAGCAGAGCATGATGGTGTCAGAGAAACAAAAATGACAGTATCATTTCAATTAGACAGTATTCATTCATGTGGTTATTTGGACATGCAAGTTCACTGATTTTATTTGTAAATATTATTTGTAGGACATTGCTTTCAGTCCTCATGAAACATGCCTTAATCAGCATTTGAATAAGATCAAACCTCACCCTGCAACCCTCAATCATCACAACACCCATATTAATTTCCTTATTGCTATTAGTGAGAGAACAGTTCTCTGATTAAACACAGAAGAAGTTAGGAGACACTGTTGACACTATGCCATGATTAAATCAATTTGCAAATAACTTTCACCTGGTTTGTGTATTAATCAAACTCCTGGTGCCAAGTGCCTTCCAGACCAGGAGAGGGAGCCCGTGGATTAAAAACACAGATTCTTGCATCAGTTTAAATTAAGAAATACAGCCCTCAATTTTGCAACTTAGAAAATCAAAGGAATATTCTCTCATGAAATGTAATGAATATAAGAAAATTAGCCACATCCTTCTAAATATATGTTCTTAATTGTATATTATTTTAGATGAGACATTTTCAGCTAAGGGACTGTACAGATAAATGTTAAAACCAGCTAACAGAATCTAAAACTTCCAGTGAAAGGTACAATATTTATCAGACCAGTTTAATACAGAACTTGGATTATTCTGATTTTCAAGGTACCATCAGGTCCAGTAACAGAGGGCTTCATGGGAGACCACTTTTAATGAATCTTATGTGACTCACTTTTTTTTGTTGTTTTACTAGTTTTCCAATCCAGTTCTAATATTCTAGCACATCTGCTGTTACACTGCTTAAAAGCCAGCTATGAACAAGTTCTGTGCATTGGAGTCCTCAAACCGCCTCCACTATTTACACCTTCTGTCAAGGGTAGCTGTCAGGGTCATTTTCTGTCGTCTAAACACCTACCATTTTCAAGGTAGGGGCCACTTGGTAGTTCAGGGGAGGATCCAGACAATGTATTTTAATGCATAGTACAAACAGTATAAAGATCATCCTTCTTCCATGTGATTTTCCACATGCCCAACACAGAAATTCACAATATGGGACTATCGATCAGCAAACAAGGAGAAGACAGCAGTGAAACAGCTGTAGGTTTGGATAAGATGGAATGGTCACTGCCCACAGGTAAGTCAACATAAAGAGATTTGTAAGCATCATTTTGCAAGTGATGCTTTTAAGCAGCAATCAATTCTGGTTTGATGATAGGATTAGGCAACCCAATGCAAGGAGTTTTGAAACCTACTATGAGCAAAGCAAAGTGGAGTTCACATATAACACCAGTGGTGAAGCCTGTTTTGGGGGTTACAAAAGCGAATTAAGGGACTAATATGGAAAAGGAAAGCAGGGGAGGAAGGGGGAACCCAAGAGTCTTCTGGTTTACTCCAAAACACTGTCCGTTAGCAGTTAAGGCTAATTATCCAGACCAAACCACTGGCACCACCTTGGCACCTAACTGAGTACAGGAGGGAGCTGGTTGTAGCAAACCAGTGGTTACCCAGCCAGTGCTGGAGAGCAAGTCTAACCTTACAGCAACCAGCTGCAGTGGAAGATACAGGAGATACAGCAGCTGGGGACAACAACTGAACAACAGGAACTGTTACTTCATGGGTGACCTCCTAGCCCTACACTATCCTTTCCTGGCCCACCACTTCTCATCCCAACCACACCACCAGGAGTTCTGTCTCTTCTACAGTTTAACAGTTTTTCTTTCCCTTTCGTGCTCCAAAATCACAAAAATAACCACTACTGCCAGAGCAGTGAAGCCCCAACTTGATATTGTTGCTTATGTTTACCACTGATAATTGTTTGAAAAAAATAAGACTAACTTGTTTGCTTTCTCTACTGATAATTTTCTTCTCAGTGAACATCAAACTTGCATGGTTTGATATCCTATGTTTTTAATTGAATTACTAACACAAGAATAATCTACAGTTCTCAAATTTTGAATGGATTTAATGTTTTCCAGGGACCAGGATGGTTGGGGTTTCTGCAAAGCAAACTCCAAACCCTACTGGGGTTTTACTGTTCCACCCTACATACAGTTGTAACATTAACCACTCTGGGCTCTTTTAGTCCCTAACTAATGAGATAAAATGACCTTCTAATTTGAAACTTGCTGTTCAAAATCAGGATCAGATTCTAATCTACTCTGTAGGGTGAGAAATCTATTTATAGGAAAATATAGATTTACATCAGGGTACTGAGGTCCAAATACCCTCACTGCCAGCAGACATTGTTATAGTTTGGCAGAAAGTTACAAAACCAGAACGTCTCCTTCAAGTTTCCACATAAAAATATTGCCCAGGAAACGCAACACTAATGCATTAAGGTCTATTGCACTGACTTAAATTTTTAATAGAAAAAAAAGAAGTTGTTTGCTTTCTGTGTCTGATTTTACAAAGACTCATCATTCCCCTAATTAAAATGCTCCCTGGTGTCCAAGGGAGTAATTATTTTATGGTGAGCATTATGCCACTCTATCAACAGAACTAGTCATATTGTCCTGTATTCTGCTTTGAATGCAAAAGCATTCCCTACTACTGCCACGTAATGAGGTTATTCTGGGTAACAATTTGTCCAGAGAGATCACCTGAATCTCTGGAGAGGCGCAGCAATGCAAATCTTTCCCACCAGCTCCTTCCCAAATGCTCGCATAATTCATAAAGAACAAGCATTTCCATTTCCACTACAATTTTTGAATATGCAAATCCATATATTACTGAAATAATGCTTTAAACCTTGTAAAATCTGACAGTCGTCAAGAAAGGCAATGGTTTGGACTTCAACATGACAAAGACTATGCAGCCAGTGGTACTTTTGGGGGTTTTGTAGCAACAGAACAGTATGACAAGAGCAGCATGCAAATCAGCTGCCTTTCCTTTGACAACATTATGGAAATCGGGCTAAGCAATTTTCTGAATTTTCAAGTTTTTTCACATTAGGTCAACTTGACTAAACAAAGTTTAGTCAAAAAATGTCAGGAGAGTGTTGATTTTTTTCTTTTGATAAAAAGGGGGTTTTGTTGAAAAATGCTATAGAATTTTAACTAGGAAAAGTTACAAGATGTATGTAGAAAAGTTTTCTTATTTTATTTTTCTTTTTAAGGATCATCATGATTTCTTTCTGTTCTTCCTATTTGATGGGTAAAACATACTGCGTTCAGTCAGTCCTTGGCTATGATGTACGACAGGAGACAACAGCTGAGGAACTGAACTTAATAAAAAAAGGAAGAGGAAAAAGTATCACAGAGCCATTTCCCAACCAGCAATCTCTCTCTTTTGAGTGAGACAGGGAAGTTTCAAATGTTCTGTTTTCCAACAATAATTTGCTATATTGTCCCAAAACAGGTATTTCTAATGAAACTTTCAACTTAGCTGAAAACCTAGGAGTCCTTTTCCTTAGAGGAAAGTGTGTTGCTGCTTTAGATTTGGCTCTTGAGAAGCAGTACAAATTCCAGAGTTTCGCTATGGAAGCTCCATCACTCCCAGAGCCACCTCTAAACAGGGAATGTCCCATCTGGTCTGGAAGAAGAGAACCTTATGTGGTTGTTCTCCTTTGCTGTCTGTCCTGGTGCTAAGCCATCTACCCAGGTGATCCAATTATTGCTGCACTCCTCTCTGGAGGATTCACTGTTGGGTACATCTTAATCTCATCTTCCACAACCAATGAAAGTGCTGTGTTAGTACCTGATAATGTCAGTGAGCACAAAACATGTGTAGTAGTGAAGACCGAAGGAGGAACTTCATCCTTCATCTTAGCATTTCGTCTTAGTATAACGGGTTAAAAAATATCAGCAACTATTTGTGTATTATGCATGCTGACTCAGAGTCTGCCAAGTGACAACTGCAATGAGGCTTCCTGCGACTCTCTGCTGGGCACGATGGATGACAGCTGAGTGTCAAGTTGAATATCCAAAAGATAGCGACAGAAATGAAATTGCTTCAATACCAGTCGTTTCTTCACATCAGGAGCTTAGCAGTTCAGTTTTCATAGGGACAATAAACCTACCAGTTTGTGTAATGCACTTATGCATTTGTTAGATAGAGGCCAAACACATTTTAACTTCGGGAAGGTTGTGGGTGTTCCACGATTATGAGCTGCATTGAAAAAGTCACCTCATTATTTGCTACTGAAATATCTATCAGCTGAGATGTCAACAACATATTTATTTGGATTAACAAAAAATAAAGACCGTATGCCTATGCATTGTCTTTGAGATTTAAATTATTGAAGCCTTGTTTCATTAAATGAATGGCAAAAATGATATATAGTTCCTAAACCAAGAATCCACATCAATTCAAATGTAAAACAACTGGAATAAGACTACATGACCAAGGCAGTCTTATCCTATGTGGAAAACACTAAAGGCCTTGTTCAGCACCTGAAAACTGTATTCTAGTTAAAATGTTTTTTCTTAGAAAACTCTTTCTGTACTTTCTTCAGTCAGCTGTCATCAAAACAACCCTTCATTATTCCCATACAGACAAGAAAGGAAATACCAGCCAAAGAGAGATGCAACATATTAAGCATACAGAAAATGAAGTGATGTAATTTGTATGATTCCTCTTCAGAACAAAAGTCTTAAACGAGAGCCCCTAGCTCTTTACAGACAAAAATCAGACATGCAAATTCTTATGTATAGAAGAGGTTGTATTTTTTGCTTCCTTATGTCCCTGTAAATGCTATCAAAGTCATCAAAAAAAAAGGCACCAAAACTTGCAGTGATGACACAGGTAGAAGGAAAAAGAAATTCACAGCAACCATTTCATATGCACAAAGGTAAAGTGTAACAGAAAATGTTTAATGTGACCTGCATTCATTTAGGTCATTAAATCAGAATTATGGATTTAAGAGAAAACAAGGCTGGTTAGAAAACAAGCTCATTGGAGTATTTCTTTTGCAAGTTATTTTGTGAATGATATAAGCATTGTCAACAACAACAACAAATTTTAAAAAAGCAAGGTAAGAAATTCTTTCAAGAGATCTAAGTCTCTGCTACACAGATAATGAGTACAGGACACAACAGCAACATAAAACAGAGAAGGCACCTCCTCACTTGTTTCTGCTGTAGGTGAAGTAATGCTGTTCTGTGAAAAAACATAAGTTACTGAGGCTTATTCTCTGATGTGACAAAAAGAACCAGTAAGAACAGAATGAGGTTCGCCTAGAGCAAAAGGCCAGCTCTTTCAGTCTTCGAGTGGAATACTGTCATTCCATTGTACATGAGTAATAAAAACACTTCCTTTGAGCATAAGGAGTGATTTATGATGAAGCTGGCTTCTAAAACATTTAGGTAATGTGCCAGTGTGGATGAGGGAAGCAAAACATGAAATTAGTATCAACATTCCCACAAAATTTTAACAACACACATTAATTAAAGAAAATCAAGTTCAACTAATATTTGTGCTTTAGCTCTGCCGAGGATGAAAAATGAGGTACCTGAAACAGTAAAGGACCCAACCATTCTTAATGTTCTTTCCCCATAGAAGCAAAATACAAAGAAGTCTTGCCAGGAAACCTTTTTAATACGTGATTTTTCCAACCTCACTTTGTGTATATAAATGATATTTGAGCAGCTACCTGATCGAAAAGTTCCATTTATCCCAACACTGTTTCCATGCAGTTTGCAGCTCAAGTAAACAAACTCATCGTTCTCTTCATACCCAGGGTAACCACAGCTACCTTTTTGTGGGACCCTGGTAGAGACACTTCTGCAACTGTGCTAACACGAGGAATACGACGAAGACCAGAGGCTTCATAACCACACTCGTCCGCCTTCGCAGAGCTGGCTCTGCCTACTCGCTCTGCATGAGCTGGGTGCAGCAGCTGGGAAGAGGAGGAGGAGGAGGGACAGAGCAGGCATCACCACAGACCCAGCGCTGTAGACCATCAGGAAAGGATTAAATGAAATCCCCAGCCTGACAACAGAGCACTATCAAGGTTTGCTATGCCTGTTTCCTTAACTGCTCAGCCAGAGGAGAGGGTTTTTTTATTCCAAAAAGGACCTACTGAATACCTACTACACTTGAAATCACAGAAACAGCTCTCACTAAGATGACTTTTAAAAACTAAATCTGCCCATAACCCAATCTAAATTGGAGAGAGAGAAAAAACAGAGTTATTTAATTTAAATTTCACAATGAGAAAAAAACAAGTGTGAACTGTAGCATCCTCTTCCTGCAGGTAATCACATCTCATCGTAACACCCTATTATAGTAACTTACAACTTTCATAAAGGTTCATTTAGTGAAATAAACTGTGTTTTTATTTAGCAACTCTTACTTCTGTGAATGAGACGAATGCTAAAAATGCTAGGAAAAGAGGATTTGGCAAATTTATTTTGAAAACCAAGGGGCTTATGCTGGAGAAGGAAGATCTGAAATTAGCAGCAAAAGGAAAAAATAAAAACTTCTGACAGAGGCTGCACTTTCCCTCAAACCAGCGCCACGATGCAGCAGTTTACCTAAATTACAAGTTAATTAAGAAGTGTAGCACATGCAAAAGGAGACACTGTTTAGTTCCAAAGTGAGAAGAGTGCTCCTCTGTGAGGATGTTCCATGCTGAAGCAGCAGAACTGAGAACTTGTCCCTCCTGCTTTCCCAGCCACCTGAGCTGAGAAGCCTCCTTCTGTCCGCAAACAATCCTATCATCACAGTAACAAAAAATTCTGACATTGAACTAGACTTAGTGTCTCTGATATCTGCTTTGGACCTGCAGAAACTATAAAACACCTCAACAGAATGAAACTGATCCTTAGCAAGAAGAGACTTCGAAAGTTTTTGCAGACCTGAAAGCTGTGGATTAGGAAAAGACTGGGAAGAAAACTCACGCAGAAGACTACAGCTGACCTCAACAAGGCAAGTTTGCTCTTCTGACACTGCCAGAGCTTGTGAGCTCTCAAGTGAAGTTACAGAGGGAGAATGATTTCACCAAGGAAGATCTCAGTGTTAATACATGCGAAGAAGCAGCTGCTGCTGATTTCTGTGCTGGAAGGTCTCTTCCTTAGCATTTGGGAACAAACAGAATGGTTTTCTTCACTGCTGAGCAGAAGGAAGATGGCAATTTTCTGTCAGAAGGACCCCCTGGCTCACAAACCATGCTTGTTTACATATCCTTTAAAATCTCCTCTGATTTACTCTGTACAGAAAGGCATATACTCTGCATTTCAGATTCCCTATCCTCTTTGAGTTGTAAAGCCTTTGGAATAACCCACCCGAACAGAGAGCCCTCTCCTAAATATGCTCTTTAAAGATTTATTTCAAGTTTTTTTACTGAATTTTTTTCTTTAAACCAAAAAAAAGGCGGGGGGGTGGAAAGGCCAAAAGCCTGTGGGAGGCTTTTATGAAATGTACTTCCACAAACCCTGCTGTGCTGGCTCAGCAGCTGGCTCATTTGAATTCCAGGTATGCACTACACAGGGTTTTTTTGGAAACGCTGGCTTATCGGAAAAGCAATGCTGCTTTTGGATCATAAAGCTGGCTTTATGGTCTTTTTGAAGACCATAAACCTGGCTTAGTTAACACACATGAATTCCTACTGAGTGTCACAGTGTCCAATCCCATTGGCACGGGCAAAGCTACACCATTGCATTGGGACGCTTAAGGGCCTTAAAGCTGCCGTTCAGACAGAGAGCTTATTTAAATAATTAACTGACCAAATTTATGCATCTTCCTTTGAATCATCATAAAAATAGCCAGGAAAACATTTTTATTTAAAATAAAATTATGTTTCTTCACTGTACCATCATTTAACTACAACTATTTGAACAAACCAGCATATTCAGGATCACATCCATTCCCAGTAAGAATCAACACTGCACTGGGAACTGACCCAATGGCTTTTATAGAAACCAATCCACACTTACTCAGAGCAAAACCCCACTCCAAAGCAGTGAAGTAAACTGTACTGCTCAGATACTGGAAACCCTTTGTCTCTGACCTGGTGCCCATTCACACACATCGGAGGAACAAGTCCATCACATTATGACAGCATCCCAGGACTTGCCATCCCTTGTGCACACGGAACAGCATCCGCACAGCACAACAGAAGCCCATAACTGCTCCCTGCATGACAGAAATACATTTGCAGTGGAGAGGAAAACTGCTATACTAAGGCAGATGGAATATTATGGCTGGGCTAACTGAGCTGTTGAGCTCACTATCTGAAAAAAAAAAAAAAAAAGTTAATATAATGCAAATTCTTTGTCTCACCTAAAAGTCCTAGGGAGATAACGTATACTGAGACCTATATATTGAGCCTGGTTCTCGGTTTCACAGAACAGCGTGATACCAGAATCTGAACAGATCATTCAGAGTTTGCCAACTCCTTATTTTGCCAACTGAGGTCTTGATCTTGTTATAATCTCAATTTTGAATAGATTTGTGCAGCCACACGGAGCCCAGTGAAGCAGTGGGTATTTTGTCAAGGTTTTTCAAGCAACCGTTTGTTCAATTTGCAGAGAATGAAGGCAGCCGGTCATGCTGCCATTTGAAGAATGTGCAGGTCCAGGTGTTACAATATTTCTGAAACAGTGAGTGCATTAATAATGAGCTCCAGTTGTGCTGGGTACATGTGGTAGATATATCAGCACTCTTCCTGGATGTCTAAGTATCCTGCTGATTTCTATACTGAACCTTATCAGAATTCCCAAAGCAAATCATTTTAAAAAATGTCTAACCTTATCACTAAAAATCTATTTCAAGTGATTCAGTTTCAAGTGTGCCTCCTACAAACTACTGCAGCATGATGCTTGGTATATTCATTCCAAACAGCAGTATTTTGCTGCTAAAAAAGCAAGAGTTTTATACTTCTATCCTTCTGAATCATATGAACAGAACAGACAAGCAGAATGAATAATGAAAAACTCTAAGTATTACAGAAATATTTTTTTCCTAAAAACTGAGGAAATGTCAGCCTGTTTTTGATGGAGAGTCACTGGCTATAAAAGCAGAAGAGACATTTTAAGTGGGGTTGGGGCAGAATCCCAGGGAGATACTCATTCTCATCCAGAAGACAGTAAGATCAATGGGGAGGCTGTGGCTGAACAGAAACTGCATCCCACAGCAGTGTAGTGAGCTGGCACACCTCACTCCAGAGCACTTCGGAAGTTTCTAGTCAATTCTTTACTAGAGCATCTACCCATTCTCCTGACACTTTCTTCATCCATTTCCTTGCAAGTCCAGTAAGAGGGATGGGTTCATTTTCCCGACACCACAAGGTACATGCCCAAATGCAGAGATCAGAAGTGGGTTTTGAAAGAGTGCCAGATTTTGAGACACTCAGATTTTCTGCAGATTGGAAACTGTGTAGTTTAACCATTTATTTCTCATTTAGCAGCTGTGGCTTAACAATCAGCTAGCAGGTGGTGTAAGACTTTTCATTTTGGTTATTTAAATGAAGGTGAAAGCATGTGTCGCCCAACTGGAAGAGGCAGCTGCGCTCCCAGATTCAGTGAACCCATTTGTTTGCTTTGACATTAGTGTACTCAGTAACTTCGCCTGTGACTTCTGAGCTCTCAAACACACCAGGCAGGAGGGATTAGGGTGTACAGTCCATTTAAACTTGCTTTAAGCCATGTGCAGGGCGGTTGCAGTTGCAGTCCTCACTCTTTGCAGCCTCACTTTTGGGCAAAAAGGGGCTACATCCTGGAGCTGCTGGAACTGTTCCTCTCTACTGACTGGAGCTGGGAGGACTTGGCAGGATTTGGAGAGCGTAACTGCCTGCAGCTCCAAAAGGAACTGAGGGGGCTTGCATTGAAACAATCAATGACACAATGTGAATAAATGAAGGCAAATCCACAAAAGATTGGAGCTGCTTAGCACCTGCATATCATGGTCCACTGTTTTCTTCAGAAATGCAAACAAAAAAAAACAAACCAGAGGGGGAAATAGCTAAATAAATAAATAGGATCTACAAATATAGAAACGAAAATGTGCAAAGACACGTGACAGAGAGCTTCAGTACCACTAGTATTTAATAATGATGGAAAGTAAGAAAAAGAATGGAGTTGCAGTTCCTTATCACCCACCCCCAATTAATTAAGGTCCACAGAAATTCGTGGCCTGAAATACAGACAACACGAAGACTGAAAAATGATGGAGGATCGAGAATAAGAACAGTAAAATGACTGCATTCATTCTTTAACATGAGCAATGTTGCTCTTACAAGGAAAATCATAACATTTCAGAGGTAAATTTTAAAGATCTCACTGAGTTAGTAGCAAGGGAGATGTTGCAGCAATGAAACAAGGAAAACTAACTACACCACTTATCAGAGAGAAAAATCAACTTCTCAACAGTGTAGGCACAGCTGATCTCTTGGACTATGTGAAGAATGCAGATGAGCAGCACGATGTTATCATTAAGCTAGTTAAAAGGCTGCAAAAGCAACAAAGCCATGAAAGTATCAGCAAGAATAACATAATATATAACAAAAGTGGTAGGAATCTGCACTGAAAGCACATTTTGCTGAAAGTAAATGAAGCCCAAAGAAGAGATTACTCTAGTAAGAAACAGGTGCTTCACTATCCTTAGTTTTCAGCTACATTCACTGGTCTGATAAATTATTTTTTTTATGGAGTACTGCAGAGATTTTATGAAAAGCTCCATAAAACAAACAAAAGAGGATTTGTCCTGGCTACAGTTTTACCCTGCTTTGAACTGCTGAGTGGTTGATAAAGTGATAAGAAGCAGTGAGGTCAGCAGGACCTCGTCTCTGCCCCTTCCAAGAGAATGGAGGAATAGTAGCAAAAATACACAACTATATTACGTTCTAAGAAGAAAATGAGTTACAAGAAGGGAAGGAACTGAGGAATATTTTTAAATAACTTTAAAAGGAACTGAGCAAGAGTTATTCTAAAAACATAAATCCCTCTTTATGACCCAGAAAAGTTTCATCAAACTGAAAGTTTACAAGGTCAACTGATTTCTCACCCACCAAGAGATACAGAAATCCAACCCTAAACTTTCAGCCCAATAACTAGATGACTAAAATTTCCTTTGATTTCTCCTCTGGATGTAATCATCATCAGGGCAATCATATTTACGTGAGAACATTCCCACTGCAGCATACTACACACTGTTAAGAATTTGCTTTATGCTGTTCTGCTCCATCACTGACAGGTTTGAGAGTTTACACCATGGCCATTTGGATCATGTTGTGCTCAAAAAAAGCACCATGAAGAATTCTCATTTTGTTCTCACAAAACATATTATTTGCTCTCTCTGATGTACTCAGAAACAGACCTCAGTTGCCAGAAATACTGCTATGCAGTGATATACACGCACACTGTAAAGACAAAGAGTGAACATGGGACAGTTTTCCTCCTGTAACTGACAGCTGGAGAATCCAGTTTTGCTATGGCTTCCATGGTATTTTAAATGTGGCACTTGGAAGAACAAAGAAGGAAGAACCAAAGCAACAAGAATGAAACATAATACTGTATAATTCAAAGCCTGTTCTGTTTCACAGTTCAGAATACCTACTGCTTTAAGATCCTAGACCGGTAATTGTCTTATTCTCAGATCTTGTATGAGACCTCTTTTTTTGGACATCTTCTTTTGAAATATATTCAATTTATGTAGCCTTTTTTCTTTCTTTTTCCTACTTATTAATACTGATTTGTCCAGTACTTTTCAAGGCAGGTTCAAACTAATGCAACTTATTTTCCTATTGGTTACTCTTCTCTTATAAGAAAAAGAAAATAATAACAACTAAAAAAAATACAATTAAAAAAATCAGGAGACATGCATTCCTTCTGATTTTGTTTTCTCTGTACAAGTCACATAAATAATGGCAACACAAAATTAGTGGACACACAGAAATTGTGTGACAACATTTTTCACAGAATCACAGAATGTTAGGGACTGGAAGGGACCTCAAAAGATCATCCAGTCCAATCCCCCTGCTGGAGTAGGAACACCTTCATCATGTTACACAGGAAGGCATCCAGGCGGGTTTTGAATGTCTCCAGAGGAGATTCCACAACCTCCCTGGGCAGCCTGTTCCAGTGCTCTGTCACCCTCAGGGAGAAGAAGTTTCTTCTCAAATTTAAGTGGAACCTCCTGTGTTCCAGTTTGAACTCATTACCCCTTGTCCTATCATTGGTCGTCACCGAGAAGAGCCTGGCTCCATCCTCGTGACACTCACCCTTTATATATTTATAAACTTTAATGAGGTCACCCCTCAGTCTCCTCTTCTCCAAGCTAAAGAGACCCAGCTCCCTCAGCCTTTCCTCGTAAGGGAGATGCTCCACTCCCTTAATCATCTTTGTTGCCCTAATGCATTTTTTTTTGTTGCTCTATATGCATATTTAAAACTCAGACAAGATTATACAAAGTTTTCAATGTAAGTCAAATTAAATGCCTAAATTACTTAACCATAGACAATTATGAACTACAAAAGCAGTTGTCCTGATCAAGGTGGGTTAATGTTAGCCCTTCAAAATTAGAAGTGTCTTGAAATCACAACACTTGTCTGAAAGGTCACATTTAGCTTATAGAAAGATACTGAGTATCAACAGCTTGTATAAATGGCAGTGGTGGTTGAAGAGACGCAATTTTATGGTGAATGCTCAGCATCTTTCTCAATTAATATCTAAGTCTAGGGCACAGATTCAGAAAACACTAAAACAGGTATTAAGGTCTACCTTTATTCAAATTAGGACTACTGCAAATGGTACCTCAGGCATGTGCTTGGGCTGATGTGACAGAAAAAGCTATATAGTTTTACTAGTTCTTAGGAGGGCAGAAAAAAAATCAGCTATTATCCTTGAATCCTTTAAGAAACAGTTAAGGCTTATCAATCTTAGATTCTCATAATACGTCTCTTAAACCAGTATCTAAAACTGCCCATTGATTTTTAGAAATTTTCAGCTTTAAGGATGTTTGAAGTTGAGCTACAGATTATAAATGGCAATTTTGGCAATCAAGATGCACTTCAGAAAACCTGCTTTTGGCATGTGATGTACAATTCAGACACAAGTAAAAGAGGAAAGGGAAAAAGAGAAGACTCAAGTGTATTAAACATTGGTTTTTTGTTTATGAAAGGGAGAGAGAAAGCAATATGACTATTTTATGTCTGATCGATTACTATCTTGCCTAGTAAATAAAGCCAACATATCAGAGCAGGTTTATGAATGAGCCTGTGCTTTTATAGGACACAATATTATTTTGTTGCATAAGTTTCTGGATAACAGACCAAGGCTTTTGTTCAGAATGGGCCTCAGCTTCATTTGTAATATGCACAACTTTCTTGAAACTGCATTTCTGTTCAGTGTCACCTGCACGCAGAAAAGTTTGCAATTACAGCTCCATACCACATGTGAACACAGCCTGTACACAGAGAAAAAAACAAAAAAATCTATTTTCTGGTGTATGGAGCCAACAAGGAAGGTGCCTGCAAAGATGTACACCCATGTGAGTAAACAGAGCTGCACTGATTTACACCAGATGAGTCCCAGCACATTTCTTCCAATATATTGCCTGCAACCACCCTCTCAAAGGCCAGAGCTGAGCCTTTGCTCAATGCTCTTTTATAGTTATAGCTCATTTCTCATTCAGCAACTGAAATATGACAGATACTAAAGAAACATTCTGATTCCGAAGAAAACCACAAAACCATTTTTTCTCCACTGAACAATGTCTTAATTTGTTTTCTTTTTCTGATAGCAAATTACTCTTCACATTTTGCATTATCAAGCTGCTAATAAGCCAAGCTCTTGCAATCCCAGCCACGCTCAGGGTTTTGCTGAGAGTCAGCCAGCTGGATGAGAACATCTCACAAGCAGAAGATGACACTTACGTGCATCAGGTCGAGTGACTGGCTGGTCTGACATCCAACCAGCCCTTGAAAGTCGAGGATGGGGTCACACAATTTATTATTTCCTCTCCTCCTCCTTCCTCCCACTACCAGCTGGTAGTTGCCCCATCACATACTGCTGGGAATTTTTAAGACAGTAAAGATGGAGGAATGGGAGGTTACATGTCTCCTTTCCTAAAAGAACTTTTAACAGAGTGTGAGATATAACTTCAGTATTTTTAAAGCCTCCTTTCCTGAGACACATAGGCAATATTCTGCAAGAAAGATTCCTACACATTTACAAGATTGCTATTTTTAAATCCTAAGCCTGGTTTGTTTACCCAATACCATACGGGTTTAAAGATATAAGGCAAAGAACGACACAGACTATGGTTACTCGGACATGATAAGGATGGGAGTTCTTTGTAAGAGGTAAAAGCGAATTGGCAGCAAGTACCTTGTGCCTTGTAGTAAGGGAAAAATACTACATGTGCAGGGATACAGAAGACAATATAGTGTAGTCGGAGGGCTAAAACTGAGCTGAAACTTCCTAAAAAGAACCCTGAAAAAATCCAAAATCCTTTACGAAACATTAATAAATAGAAGATTTACCTTGTTTTTTAAGGATAATTCACCTCATACTCGCCTAGTTTAGAATTACTTTCATGTGAAGTTTGGCATAAGACATAAAGCCCAGAAAGGAGCCTTGTAAAAGTTGTATCAGTGCAAAACTTGCAGGCAACTGCAGTGAAACACTGAATAAGTGCCAACAATTTAAAAAAGAAGACCCACAGGTAATGAAGCCTGCTATTTATTTAATTAATTTCAGTGGTGCTGAAATGAAATATTTTACATATTGCTATAATAAAGCAAAGCAGAGGTAAATTCATTAGCAGGATATAACACATTACACTTCTCTCATCTACTTACATGCTGTGTTATAGAAGACAAAACTCAGCAGTCAGGTTTCTACTTAATTGGTTTCAAAAAAAACCCTCATTTCCTCACGAAGTCATTGGTGGGAGGAAAATGGAGAGAGATGGGAGGAAAACACAAGCTGTTAATAGAAAACTTTCCCCCTCTAAGCAAGAGCTGTCTATTTTACAAAAACGAAGACATTTTCTCCAACCACATTTATCACTTGCAACATATAAGGCACCATAGATACCATGCCTTCATAAAATAAAGTTTCAGCTCAGGTCCATCCTCACAAATACTTCTACTCCATCAGAGATGAACAAGATGTATTTCAGAGCCAAAGTATTTATCAAGTGACAGAAAAACATGTATTAAATAATGAAACAGGAATGAAAGATCAATAAATTTAACTAAATACCTCATTACATAGGTGAATTTCAAACCCCCATATTTAAAAATATTCCTCCCTTGGGTTTAGCACTGCTGGCTTCCCAAAAGATGTCTTTAGCTCAGTGTACCAGAAAGCACTGTTCCTTTGGGTCTGCATAAGCTCAACTGAAAGTGAGGCCTGTTAAAATCTATTATTTCAGGCTTTAGAGTATGTCAACGACATGAAGCAAACTTCCTGGTATAGAACCAGAGGGAGAAAGCTCCACAGCTTCACAAATGCCTGTTAACACTAGAGTCATGGAAAAAACACTATTAGGCTGTGATACAAGATACAAGACACTTCAGGCATATATATATGTACTTATATAGATATATATATATAAGAAAAATATTGGAAGCCTTTTAAATCTTCAGTTACATAGGTAATACTTGCATTCCCATTTAGAAGGAAAATGCCATTTTTCATAGCTATCTGAAATTGCAAACTCTTGCGAGTCTTTGCTGTACAGTTCTACGCAGAAAGTTCACATTTCTGGCATCGCCCTTTGGCATACCAGGCTGCTGGGCTCAACAAATGGATATTGTTCTCTTTTAATTACTTTTTAATACTGTGTGTTATGGCACCCAACAGAGCAATAGCATCCAATGCCAGAGAGCAGTCCTCAGGTTTTTGCAACATGCATGTCAGGAAAGACAGGAGATTCAGGCTGCAAACACCCACTCCCGCTGTGCCACGTTACCTGGAGCATGAGGCTCCTGCAGCTCACACACACCCCGCAACCATGTTTGTGGAGTGAATGCCCATTCACAGGTAAAACAGCATTTAAATGCTGTTGTCCTGCCTGTGCAGAAATCTACAAAGTATCAGGAGAACTCTTTGTACATTATTCTTGCAGCAAAATGTAATTTTCAGTGTAGGTGGCACCAAGACTAAAGTTCAGCCAATGCACAAATTATTCCCTTATTGAGAAAGCCTCAGAGCCCTGGGAGGAAAATTCACTTTGATCTATAGTGGCTCTCAGAAACCTCACATAAAGTGGAAAAGACAGAAATACCTTCCCACTTAAAATCTCTCCAGACGAAAAATCAGGCCAGTACAAGAAATTCAACTCTGATCTGGTCTGAATCTGTTCATAACAGCAAGTATAAAAGCACATCCTTGAATCAAAATCAGAGCTGTAACCAAGCTGGTACCTTCAGTGCAGCAGGGCATGCACAGGCATACTGCAGGCTCCTCCACGCAATCAGCTTTAACACTCAACTAATTCATGCTGATCATTACCAGATCCAGGGAACTGTCAGTTCTCCCCAGTAGAGGGCTAGCTTGAAGGCATTTGGTGCAGCTTTTACTTCTAGACATAACTAAAGTTTATTTACAATGGCAGGTTCTCTGTGATACAGAAAACCTCAAAGTTTGCAACTAGAGAAATGTACATTAACAAATGATCAATAGGAATTAACTACTGATAAAGGTCTTAGCTACTCCATATGAGAGGCCAAATGATATTCCAAACTCTGTGTAGTTTTATTTTGATTCAACAGATTGCCTCACATATTTTTTCCTATTCCCATTGTTTTACTGATCAGTATGTACTTGATCAAAGCTTTGTCCTGTCTTGCATACATGTTACAAGACTAAATAGAAATGCTGAGATTACTGTATCAGGTTATTGGTCCATCAGACCTAGCACCTTGCAGCAAAACCTGAAGGTGCTTGCCTCAGAGAATGGCAAAACCATTTGCTGAATCTTCTCGGTTGTGCTGGAAATGATGATGATACATCACTAGTTTGATTCTTTGAGGCTAAAGACTTGTTAGCTCTTACAGGCTGTTATTACTTTTCTCTTTTATTTTCTATGATGCAGTGCTATGCAGAAAGTAACCTCAGTTCCTATATGCAGGAAAGAATAGGAGTAAAGATGTAATAGCATACTGATTAAACCGAATCATCTGTGTGTTGAGACATTTTATTCACTGTTAAACCTCTTTGAAAAAGCAACCTATTTATACACGTTATTTCCATTTTATTTGGTAAGTACAGGTTTTTTTTAAAAAATAGGTTATTCAAACCTTTAAGTATAGGAGGGAAAAAGAATTCATATTTCCATTGGTCAGATCCAAAGTGCAACAATAGCAACTTGCAGCCTGGTCATTCATCAACATCTCTAAGTGCTGGTCCAATTCTGAGAACAGATCCTGGTTTATAAACCCTCGCTATTTTATCAATGTCTATTTGCAGTAATAGACCCTGAGAATGCCTATTACAAACAATTACTGTAACAGAAATAGAGAATCAGTGTATATTACATTTAAAAACCTACAAATGTTTAAAACAATAAAAGTCAGGAAACACAGGCTTAAAAAGAAAATTTCTTGAAACTGAAAGATCAAACTCCATTCGTACCCTACTCTATACAATCAATTAAGCCATTATTAAACATAAATAAACATGAATTGTAATAAGGAAGAAGTGTGTAGGGTTGCATCTGCTCTTGCTATGGCAGGTATGTGAAGAACACTAATGGTAGAGATACAAAAAAGCATTTAGAGAGTATCTCTGACTTCCACTTGATAATCACTGAGACAGTCTTTATATGATGTATTTTAATTTCATTTATATAATAACGGGAAATTATACAATAGGAAATCAAACAGCCACTTGAGAATTTTAAACTGTTATTCACATTAAATTCTGTTCATTTTTCCTGACTGCTATTTCTTAGCATTTTGTGACTTCCCTCCTACCACGTAACTGATTCCCTAAAGGCCTCAAGCTGCAACCTGGACTCTTAGTACTATGGATGTGTAGCTATGACTAATAACAATGGCAATGGATACGACATGATTAATACACCTTTTGTTTTAAGTTGTGTAATTGAGAAGAGGACTACAGAACAAAACAGTTAGTGTGAAGGTAGGCTGTACTTTACACCATTTTCAGAAGACTTAACCTTTGTTACAACAAAACCATCACTATTGGATGTTGAAAATGTGAACTATGGGATGGTTTTGTGGAAAAGTCTTTTATTGGTTAATCTGCTCACCGTGTGGGAGTTAATTGTATTAGTTATCTGGTGTAGCAACCTGATTAATTTTGTATTTCAGTGCTATTAACTACCAAACTATACATGATTCACTGGAGAATGAATGAATTTAATCCTTCTGTTCAAATACAAAACCAAACAGGAATAATCCTTTGTTTTATAACTTTTAAACAGATAACTTAAATTCTTAATGATGCTTAGTGTACATTAGGAAGGCACTCACTGAAACTATTTAGCTAACGGTAACTAGACATTTCCATTAGAAAGCCTAATTAATTTGGATTTAAAAATTAACTCTGATTTACAACAGACCATAACACTACCCAGTCCAAAATTGTATCTTTTTATCTGAATGCTTGCAAAAGATCAAATTGAAGAAATAGTAGCAATAAATTATCCCTTGTTATTTCAACACTGTTCTCAATATTTGCAGCTGTAGTTTTAAAACAGAATTTTTAAAAACTGGCAGGCCTCAAAACTCATCCTGGGGTGTATTTATCTTGGCATTTTAATACACAAATAACTGTGATGATAGGGAAAAGAAAATATGAATATACAAAAGGTATACACAAATAGATTTATATGATATACCTGCCACTACTCCCTTTCGCGCTATCCTACAATCTCATATGATGCAGTGAAAAAAGGCTCCGTTAAAGGGAGCACTGATTTCTGCTGTTAGAACTCTACTTAATTTTCATATCAAAAACACTCACTAAGATTCTACCACAATAAACGAGATGAAGCCCCAAAGAGGAATGTATTGTTTTCAAAATTTCACATTCTATAAATAAAGAGGAAATTTAATCTCAATAAATGAGAAGCCTAATTTAAGAGAGCAAACCCCTAAAACTGATGCAGAAGTTGCTAGCTTAAAATACACAAGCTGGCAAACAAACAAAGCAATGAGACACGTCACAGGAGCTGCTCAGTATGGCTGTTCCTTGTGTACATTGTGGCACAGCCATCTTTCCACAGCAAAGAATTTTCAGGATATTAGCCAAGAGGCAGAATAACAAAATATTTTACATAAAATGGGATATTTTTATATCATAGTCAAATAAGGTCTTGGTTTAGAGAGATATTTTTTCTGAGTCACTCCTAAACACAGTTGCTAAATTCTCTGATGTCCCCAAGAAAGAGATATAGTAAAAGCAAGTCTAAGTAAAACAAAGAATGTAACTTTTATAAAAACATCGTGAAAGACTTTCTTTCTCTCCCCCTGCATTTGAAATATATGCTACTAACACAACAACCTTTCAAAGCAAGGGTATGCTCATGGTTCTCTCTTAAATTTGTGATGAGAATCAAAAGAGATTGCCAGGTTGAGGGAAGAAGCTGCTCTTGCAATTCTTTCCCTGATGGCCACCCCACCGCAGTACCAGGAGTCACCTTGGCTACTACCTGGGTGAGCAGTGGCTTCCCTGAATAACAATAGCAATAACATTACAATATTAGCATAATATTAATAAAACACCAACCAGACTCATCAGTTTTGATCAGTTTCAATGTATGGATGACAAACTGGCTGGATTTCCATTACCTTACATTTAGAAGGCTTCTTTCCACAATTGTATAAAAAACTTCCAAATAAATTATTTGGAAGAGATTAATTGAAAAAAATTTGGATCTGAACTTACTACACAGTCTTCAAGAATATTTAAGGTAAACTGTATTTATCTTGTGGACTAGGCTTCTGATCTTTGGCTCTATCAGTAATTTAATTCCTGATGCAAAGAAATATGTCAACATTGATCAATCAATCCTTTGTTGTCTTAGGCACATTACTTCAGCAATAAAGAACTCACCAGAAATATCCTTTCAAGTTGATCTTGAATGTCTTTCATTCCTGGAAAAGCAGCGACCCCTTGAATCATTTCTACAAAGATACAACCCACTCCCCTACAGAGGAAAAACAAACAAAACAAAGTATGCAACATTAGAGAGATTTCTTACAGTTTAAATGGCCAACAACAATGCCTTCATATCTATCACCAGTATTTGAATAATATTTATTCATTTATTTTAAGAAACCAATGCCAGCCTGAAGGATAAGCATGCATGTATACTAAAGCCAATGTCTATACATGAAGACTTCTCAGATGTTTGAAGGTGAGTACAGAGATAGCAGTAAGGTGGATGGTAGCTGTTGAGACCAATAAAGGTACAGCAGCTCTCTCTGTTTGCACAAGTGCTTCCCGAGCAGCATACTCATGCTCCCAAATAAATTCTGGGGATGTGAGAATGACAGGGAGAGCACTCTTGGGCGAATCTGAATGGGGACAGGACCACAGCATGGAGGCACACTGGAAGGGTCTGGCATGGGAGGAGACTCTAGAAAACAATGAGTAAAAAGGAAAAGGGCACTTGACTGCTCAAAGCCACTGAACTAAGCCACTGCCCTAATGCAGATGACCTCTGGGATGGGCGTGCTTGGGCTTTCCTCTCTCCTCTTCTACCATAACAGAAGGAAGCCCAAGGCCCATAGCTCTGGGGGTCTGCTCGCCCCATTCCCTTAGCAAAAAATAATTTTAAGAGAAAACATCCCACTTGGCTACCAATAGGATGCGGAATTTAATTATGTATTTTAAGTTGTTCAATTACACTTTCGTACATATATTTTTCTACAACTTCTGCATGCAAACACCTCCCTATGTTGGATAACTATATCTGTGTAAGCAACCACACTAAAAAAAACTGTACCCAAAACAACTGCCAATTCAATAATCCAAAATATACATCAAAATGAACCAAGAATTTGCAAAACTAAGTACAGAACCACCTCTTCCTGAAATTGTGACTTGTATTTCTGTGTCAGAAAATCCAAGCAATAACCTCTAATTTCACTTTGGGTTTAGAAGTAAATTATTCAGAACGTAGTAATTATAGACCTTTTCATTGCCTATGCATCGTGATGATGCATTCAGAAAGTAGCATTTAATTTTAGGGATATGTATGCATATATTGGTGAGGAAGTGGTTCTAGAATAAGACAACCAAATGAAAATAGATTGCATATTTTTGTTAAGGCCAGGGCTGAGTATTTATAGATACACTTAACTAAGATTATCAGCAGCCAACCCAAGCTTTATTCGTCCCTGAAGGCTTTGACCACTACTGAATAATGAAATAATTTTATGTTCCATGACAATGAGAGCTGATAGTCAAATTTGCTGAAGAAGAAAATTAAACATATATCACTATTTTCTAATTCTGTGTCCCAAAGCATTGATATATTTACTGAAGTTTCTCCTTAGGCACTGAAAAGTGGAAGAAAACTTTGGAAAGCACAGTTATTTCACAATGATTCAGGTGTTTATAAAAGAGAGTTTAAAATTTATGTTCCATATGCTTCTGCTGGTTACCAAATGAACTGAATTGATTAAACTGCCATTCATCATTTAGTCTGGTTAGTGCTTCATTAGGCACAGACAGGCACAATACATCTTAGTCAAATACTTATAAATAGTATCAGGATCTCGGGCAAGGAAAAATTCAAGATTTCAGTCAAAAGCCATTTATTCAAGATGAGAAATAAACCAACTGAATTTAGACTAAAGAAAATAGGATCAGAGTTCTATTCTTGCAACTAGAAAACAGACATTCGATCAAACCAGTGTATCACTTGAGAGCATGTGCTACTATTTGCCGAGAAACTTCAGCTAGCTGTTTGAACAGAAATGCTGCAAAGGCAACAGGAAGATTTTGCCAAATTATATATTGTTTCACAGAACGGGTCTACAAAATTTTCCACTTCTAGTGGGTCTAACACAAATATGACCCAAAAATCAAGTAAGAACTGCAAACAATACTACCGAAGAAAAATGTTCTCCTTTGAAAAAAAGAATCTTATGATGTGTCTTGAACTCTTGTGTAACCTAGTGCTCCATTTAGTCATAAGCTGAAGTGAGAGTGAAAGAGTACTGGAGTTAAATAAAATAATTTTAAAAATCCAAAGGTTATTAAAAACATCAAGGAGAGAAACATAAACAGCCTTCAGGGTTTGACCTGGAGGACTGCTGTTCCCTTTGGCGCACTTGAAAATTAGGCTCTAACCTTGGTTGCAAGCTTATGGTGTTCAGTACATTGAAGAATAAGTCCATAGAAAGAGAAGAATAAATTAATACTAAAAAAAAAAAAAAAAAAAAAAAAAAAAAAAAAAAATAACACACACACACACACAAAAGCCATAATAACACACAAAAGCTTCAAGATGACTGGATGGTATTTTAGATGCCTTAGTGGTATCAGTGAATTTTAGGCTTACAGCAAGTAGAAACTGAGTATATAATATGATCCTTGAATCACAAACTGTAAGGGCAGAGACACTGAACGTGAAAAGAAATAAATCCTCTACAAGGCCTTGAAATTTTGTCTTGTTTTTTTCAGACCTCACAAACAAACAGATTAGAGAGATTTTTGAGCAAAGTAAAAATTATTTTCATGCCAAAAGAACTAGTTTGTAAGGAAAAATTAAGAAAACTATGTCAGTCTTGGCTACAAGAAAACACAAGGGACAGGCAGAATATGATGACTCTGTATTTAAAATTATGCAAAATGAAGGACAAGGAAGAACTGATTAGGATTTTAGTAGTCCACAGGACTGTAGGTAGATCTAAGGTAGTATAACTGCAAATAGCAAAATGCCTTTAGGAAATACAAATTTTAGGGTGAGTGTTAGACAAATACAATTGTGCTACACCTCAGCCTCCCAATGGACTTGAAGCTCCATAGTTACAGTCCTGTAAAACTAGACAAGCTGAAACACTTAATATTCTTCAGGGAATGGAGTTACATTAACAGCAGGGTGGATCAGATGATCTCACAGATCACTCCCATCTCTAGTTTCTATGATGCAAACATTACTTCTTCAGATATGAAATACAACCAATTAACTTGGCTTTAATGTTCACACATCTCCAAGGATATGTTATTTATGTATCATTTGTGCACACTCAGCATAAAATGCCATTTTCAGGCAGAACTTGGGAAATAATTTGTGACAAAAGACCATTAGCCTAACATATTTCAGTGTGTTCGATTCAGATTTTCCTACTATCTCTACAGGACTTCTGATTTTGAATAAATAAGCCAAATGCTGTGACTTCATTAAGAGATCTTTCCAATGGAACAGCATAGAATCACCTCACAAAGTAAAAGTGACAGCCATTTAGTGTGGAAATGGGTGGCTTACCCTCTGATGACAAAAAGCGTGACTAAACCTATTGATGTATTGATGTGACCATATGTGGCCATACCATCTAATATTGCTCTTCTATTGTTCTCCTTAATTTTCTGGGACTTTGGCTGTCACCATACAGACTTCTATGGAGTAAGAGTTAATAGCACAGCTAAATGAGTTACTCTTGCATTTGAATTGACATAGTAAATGAGCCTGTAAAAATGATGTTGGATGCCTCAGAAAACTGCGTTTTTTTTCATCTGCACAGCTTTTGTGATCCAAGAGGGTATTCCCTTAAAATTAACTTGCTTACTGGTGGGTTGGTTTTATATTTTTTGTTTAAGAATTCACATTTCCATCTCTGTGTAAAAAAGACCCTTACTGCAAAAAGAAGAATCTCCAGCCTATCTGTACTTGAATACAGCAAAAAATCAAAACCAAACCCAACCAAACAAAAGCTTCGATGAGGCACAATCTATAAACTATTATTAGGGTTGTTTCCTTCAGTTAATATTCTGATTTTTCTTGATGGATCCATAAAAGAGACTACAGACACATTCTGAAATGAGTTATTTCCAAACCAGGCTTTAGTTTATACCTAAATCAAGATTTGTAGAGGCCTATATGCTTATTATATATCTTTTAAATGTCCTGAACAGATCTGCTTTCCAGCAGGCTCAGTACAGGTGATAACATTCAGCATGTTCTTTATAGTGAAGGCCTACGCTGGATCTACTCAGAAAGTTTCTATCTGGTCATGAAGCCTGTTTTCAGCATGCAGGATTGGGCTTCAGAGGGGCAAGGCTTTTATGAAAACTAAGTAATTGCTTCCAGTAATCTTCCTGGCGAGATTTCTGAAATTCAGAGCAACAGTAGAGTTTTCATTGAAGTTTCCCAAACTACATGCAGTTTGTACTGTTAAATATATCAGAACTTAGACAAAAACAAAATACATGCCCCCTCTCAAAACTCAACTACTTGTGTTTTTATGAATTTGTCACTAAGATGTAATACTGGAACCTCTTCCATAAAATCCACTAGTGATATCCAACATGTTGAAAGGGGACAGAGATTTCTATCTTGTCTGATTTATTCAGAAAAAAAGTATGTTCCTATATAATCCTTCTTTTGAACAGAACTACAAAAACAAATTCTGGGGGAAAGGAATGAAAAGCAAGGGGCTTTTGTCTTCTTAATTGACTAAAATCTGATTTAATTCTGAAGTCCCAGAATACTCATAAATGGTGAACTTGGTTGTAATTTGTCTTTCAGTACGCTCCACTTTAATATGTGAAAAGTAACATACGATGGGACGTACAGTCTGATCAATGAACAGGGGCAATAAGGCAAACAGATGACAGTTCTCACATAAGAAGTAATGAGTGAAGCAATATTTGTTTTCCATTATGACAAAGAACATGAACATTTCTGCAGAAAGCAAATGCAATGAATGAAAAATAATTTACTTGAAAGTATGATAGTTCAATGTATTTCTTTACAGTCTGTCTTGAAGCAATTGTAACTGCAAGTGAACAGAGTGCTCATGTTCTTGCCTCTGTCATTGAATTACCCAGAAATAAAAGCTCCAGAAATTTGTCTTGCAACCCAACCCTCCGTAGCAATGCTCAGTTTCTACATTAAGAAATGTTATATCCATGATGGACTAAAATGTACATGAACTCTTTTTGCAACAATCTTTGTATTAGACTCCCTTATTCTGTAAAAGCGGGAGCCAAAAAAAGCTCAAGAAAATAATCTTCAAATTTGAGCAACATTTTGCCATGAGGTTATTTTCCTGTTGCATGTGTTCTTCCTGGTTGTCTCTTCTAGACCCAGCTACCTTTATAAGGTACTTTCCTGACACACATAAAACATAATTCTAGCAGCGGAGAAGCGATAGTAAATCTGATGTTTCAAACAGATAAAAGATATTTTTATACTAGAACAGAAATACCCTTCCAATAGTTACAGTTTCCTCACACGTGATGTTTCTATGAATTCAACCCTGTGAGAATTTCTCCAATCAAAAGCTAATTTAGCTGAAAAAAACGTTTGACGAACTCACTGACAACAAGTGAATTTTAATTAACAATATCTTGACAGTTATTGCAATAGCCTCACCTTAATATCCTAATCCTACAGATTAGCATTTCTTGGGACTGGAAGTCATAATCATAAAGAACATCAAGGGCAAAAGAACTAATCTACCCTACGCTGTTTTCTCTCTCAGGCCCCAAGCAGTCTTTCTTCAGGGTGTACTGGGACTCCTGCTCTTGGATCTTTCACTGCAAACTGTTTACAGCAGATACAGGATAAAGATGCCTTTGTAATGTCCCCTGTGTAAAAACATAATTTGGTGCACCTGTGTCTAAGATAAGATCAGTTTTATTTAATAAATATCTTAATTACAGTCATAGGTCTTCATTGGTAAATTATTAATGAAAACATGCATGAAGATACAGTGAACACCCAAATATGCACTCACAGTAGGCTACGTGTGGAAAGTGGTGTATTCTTGAAAAATACCATTTATTTTTCTAACAATAGGATAGACAGAAGAACTCCACAAGAAGAGCTTTCTCTAAATTAAGAACAAAATTGAAATCATGTATACCAATCCAGATGTTACAAAGTTAAATAACAGTGTTTTAATAAGCAATTTCATAACATTTGACTGGCCTAGTTTTAAGTGATTTCTTCCACAGCACTAATCATAGCTGATGTTAGTTAATAAAAGTGAATTTAAAATACATCATGGGCTGTAAGTTCTTAAGTTACCTGAAAGGTAAATAAGAGTGTATTTTTTAAAAGGAAAACAACAGGATATGCAAAAAAAAAAAAAAAAATGCCAGCTGCTAGCAAACACAGTTTAAAGCCAGCTGTACTTCAAAATAAAATATCCCTTGTGACTTCCTGATGTAAGCAACCCAGATGTAGCAGTACATTACCAGAATGAAAAAGAATTTATTAGTCTGTTTAAATTGCTTCATTTACTAATACTGTATTCTTCCTGTAAGGAACAAATAGGTTCATTTGGGCATTTTTTCCCCCTATGTTTCTGTGTTACTTATATATGGGTTTTAGCAATTCATAAACCCTTTATGTATTGAAGGTTATTTTCCTCGCATTGACTTTCAAAGGACTGTAAAATTCAAGGATTGGGACAAGTTACACCAGAGGCAATGAAAAGCCATTTTCTTAGCTACTAGTAAGTCGTGATCAAGAGGAGAATGAAAAAAAAAAAATAAAATCAAAGGTTATCACAAATCTTTTATGCAGTCTTGGGTAGTGTAATACATTCACATGATGCTGCTGTATCAAATGCTGTCAGCACTAAATCACAAAGCCCACTGCATTGATCTCCACCACCAGCCCGACATCACTAATGCATGTATGTCTTCATTAATATTATTTTATTGCCAGTGGCTATTTAAAAAAAGAATGCAGGAGAATGTAAAACTGCATGTGGATCATTAGCTTTTAGTTACTATCCTAATGCCCTACACAAGCAAGTGAAGTGTAAAAATAGCCTACAGCCTCCACCACCTGCTTCCCAGACACTGTCCAGTGGTTAATACTTGGACTCCTTTTTCATGCAGCTGGTCTTCTACTCAGTAGGAGCCCCACTTTCTATTCCTGGGGAACCAGCATGAAATGTCATTTATCATGGTTATAGCAAAGGTCCTCTGTCTTTTTTTTTTTTTTCTAAATGGAAGAAACAGCTGTGCTTTCTACCTCAACGTTATTTAAATATTTAGTGAAGTGGCTGCCTAGTTTTGTCATCATGTAGATCATCGATAAGGACACAGGAGAGCACACACTATCTGCCATAAGGCCATAATGCCAGTAATTGCATAAAAATGCTAATGCTACAAACACACTTTAGATAACAAATTACCAAATTACCTTGGAATCTGATGGTAGGTGGGTTTGTCTGCATCTCCCTCCTACTCTGGGAAGACACTAAGTGGTTTTAACGTAATTATGGTCCAGCCATGTACAACCGTTGGATAAATAAAGCCCCAAGCCTGCCTGTGTTCCAGCAGGGCTCACTGTTGGACGTGCCAAATAAGCATAAGTGACCTTAACATGCAACTACACCTCTCACAATCAAACTGGAAGCACTCAGACAACCCAGCAAAGCAGAGAAGTAAAAACCTAAAGCTTTTCTGTCACATACAATATACACTTGCTCTAATCTGACTTCTGATGTGGTAGTGGCTGAGCCTCAACATAAATTCCTGCCACGTGAAAGAAACCATATTACTAAGGCTTTTTTTAAGCTTTTCATAGTTCTTCAGTTTGTACAGGGCAGGAAAAATTTATGTTATAAATCTAGTACAAGAGTAGTATGACATAATTTTTTATTTGAAACAAAACTCACCACATCTATCCCTGAGCAAATGGATCTTTTTTATGCTCTCTACAAGAGGACATAATTTATTATTATCATTGAAGATCTAACTGTGTTCTTCCTCAATACTCTTGCATCATTATCAAAGTCCTGACAAAAACATGACCTGGATTGCTGAAGTGGCATTTTGAGTCCTTCCTTGCTCTTTCCTCCTGTTCATGTAGTTTTGAATATAAACATGATTATGAAGGGAATGCTCAGTCTGCAATTAAAATTGATTTAAAATGCTTCTATTAGTTGTATGGGTTAATTTGATCTCTGACACAGTAACATCACATAGTAGGACTATACTTTTACTAAAATCATAATTGGGAGGAATGTTAAAACTACTGGGTTTAAGATGTATTAAACTTTTGAGCAAATCATTTTTCTTTGTGGAAAAAGTTCTATGAGAATCAAATATGTTTTAAAATCCTTTGTTCAGTTGAAAAAGGTCAACCAAAAAAACCCATTAGTATAGAAGTGCAGTAATTTTTTAACTGGTAAATGTTAAAAAAAATGCAATGTATGTTTTGACTAAAAAAAATATTTTAGAGGATTTCTTGAGCAGTTTGCTCTATTAAGCATTAAAAAGTTCGTGGTTTCCATATATTGTCTCATTCTCTTTGTACTTTGCAAATTGGGACATGTACGTACGTATGTACACAAAGGTGTGGGACTCGCAAGAATTGAACACACGTAGGTCGAACTATAAGAAGATGAGCAGAAAGAACTATTTATGCCTGCCAGCTCTTTCCATCCCCTGATGCAGTTGTGCTGCCTCACCCCAAGCAAGTCGAGCTTCTTGCTGAGAGTGTCAGAGGTGTATCTGGGAAAAGAGGTGACTGCAAAATGTCACAAGCAGATGGGATGCAGAGATTGAATACAGGCTGTGAAGACACCAGGTTGAACCTGATCTTTGGGAAATCATGGCAGTTTTAGGGTAGATGAGAAGCTGAGATTCTGGGGGAAACTATTTTAGATGTGTTAGGTGGAGAACATTTCGAAGAAAAGCAGACAGCTGATACAGAAGATGCTGCCTTTGCCTATCTGCTGCAGTTGCAAAATCACAACATTCACATTTGGAGACATTTGTTCACTCTCCCTTTTCCTGCCTCTTGGTTCACATTCTGCTACAAGTCGAGGAACTACAACAGCCAGAGGTCCAGTTATATCAAACACCCTCTTCAGAATTAGATATTGCAGTATTTATACTCTGTAACCCCATCAAGTGAAACAATCCTGCAGTGTCTAACTCCTGCCCCCAGCAGTCAGGTCTTAACAGCACTACAGGGAAAACCTAGATGAGATTTTCAGGAAAACGTTGCTTTTCATCCCACATTCTCTGATCTCAGCTACAGGACTACACACAACGTAGCCATGCTTACTTCCCGTCTGTAGCAAAAAAAAAAAGTTCCTGTTAGGTCATCAGTTTCAGTACTGTGCTCCAAGATTACCTCAGTAAATATTTTTCACTCACCGTATGAAAACACAGAGTCCTTTTTACCTTATCTTACAGTTACCTCTAGACTTTAACATCATCATAATTCTAAATTTAGGATGCCTGTATTAAAAAAAGATATTTCAGCAAACTGCAAAAAAAAAAATCATCATTATATTTTTCTGAAACTCACTCAGTATATTTTTTTTCCTCAAATGAAATGAGTTGTATAGATTTAAAAAGTCAAATACACATTAAAAAAAAATAACATCTTCCACAGCATGAAACTGTCTTTGTAAGGAAAAATATTTCTTTACACATTTCTGTTTCTTGAATCAAAATGCATTGCTTCTCTTAACGCAGTTGAGGCTCTTACTAATTACAGAATTTGTGCAGATTACAGAGATCCTGTGACTTCAGAACCTACTAGGACAAATTAAGAGCCTCCATCTTGGTTTCCAGCAGTCAAAAAAATAAATACCTTCTCTGTTCAACAAAGGGCTCAATGATGTTATCAAAAAAGAGCAAGGTGCTCTATATTGTACACATCAAACTGCCCTTTCAAACCTGCAGGTCCAAATAAAATCTGTAGGTTTGGAAGAAAACTATTCAGTGATGTGCCACACACTGATTTACTGCTGACAAGTACAGTAGATTAAGAACTGAGGTTGCATTCTCACAGCCAGAGAATCCCATGTTTGTCCTTGATACAGCTGGTCATGGAGAAAGTCTATTTTCTGCAAAACAAATACCATGTAATACCAAACTGCCACATTAAGACTATGAAAGTCAAGCAACAGCAACGCAGTTTCTTGCAAAACGCCAATGGCTCTTCTAGTGGTGTGTCAAGAGCAGGTACCAACTGCCAACCAGCGAGGTGGCAGAAGGGGCTTCCATTAGGGAGATGCGGAGTGATCCACACAGATTACTACACACAAGTTTTTTGACCTGTGCCACTAACCTCACTATGTATTTGTTTTACACATGTAAAGCAAATCAGCGCTAAAGCACCTACACAGACTCTTGAGTGAAGATGCTATGCTTACCACATGTCAAGGCAGGTGGAATACTCTGTGGATCCCAGAAGGACATCTGGAGGCCTGTACCACAGGGTTACCACTTCATTAGAATATGTATGGCTGGGAACTGATTTAGCTCTTGCAAGACCTGTGGGGCAAATACAAAGAAATTAATGAAAACAAAACAAAGTAACAGTTTGCTGTATAGTTAGGATCCTTAAAGGATATATGAGCACACACCACATAACATGATGGCATGTTGCAAGTATTTTTTCCTTCAAACAGTGGTTTAAGTTACTTAATGAAAGAACATGGTAGCATCTATCATTTAGCACCTGGCTTAACAGAGCTGTGAATATTATGAAGGAATAATATAATAAAATATGTTTTTAATTATGACAATCACAGGTCCAGGAGGGATACAACGATGCATTGTGGTATACCTAAATGAAAGACAAATAAACAAAGATTTCTATTTCTGTTAACTGCTCATCCTTAGACATCCACAGTCTTCCATTTCAGTGTTATTTAGAGGAAGGAAATGAGAAGAAAACTCCCAGACAAATAGTGCTGCAGATGAGATCTGGTTTTTCAGGGGAGCCTAAGGAAACCTTCCACAGTTTACACTGCAAACATCAGTCTGCTTATTCAAGTTTATTTGAAAGCAGTAGACTCACCCACACATTACTATTCAAATAAATATTAATATTGCAGCAATACATCAGAAAATGGTACGTGCAAATTTCTCTCTCGGCAAACGTATATTGGCAATGTATCAAACTTGGCAGTAGAAATAATTTCAATGAAATCTGTGGTGTACTAAAGATATACTATTGACAATAATTAAGCTTGTCAGCCATTTGAAATAATTCACATTACTACACAACCATAATCTGTCTCATGTAAAACTGGAAAGACTTCAGGAGAGACTCTCCTATGCTAAAAACAGAAGTAAAGAATTCTCTTCTAATGGTTCCCCTACAGAAGCTTCCCTCCTCCAGGTAACAGAAAAAGATTTTCAGGGCTATGGCAACTGTTCCCATCATGTGCCTGCAAACACTTTTTCCAAATAAGCTGGTCACTGCCTTGAGACCATCATCTCCCTCGCTGGGAACACTGGACATGCACAAGTAGTGGAAATCAGAAGAACATCCCACTGGAATTTTTTGTGTCTTCCTAAACAAAGAACTATTGATTTCCCTTTCACAAAACAAATGAAATTACTCAAACGGAAGGTCATGGTTTAGACCTTACAGAAACCAAAAAGCAAAGTCATACTCTCGGAAAGAAACGTGCAACATGAGAATTCACATAAGAGTGCAGATGAGAGCCCTTTGCACCTTTATTCTGAGTACACTGGAGAAGTTAATAAAGAACAGTTAATCTCAGTCAATACATCTCCATAGTAATGATGGCAAATCTTGCCAGTAGATTGCATTATCAGCTGATTATAGCTATTAGACCAGTGTAGGGGAATAATTTGACTTGTATGCCAGAATTTCTTCTAAAAAAAATTACATTTCAAACATGAATAACCATTTTTATTTTAAGTTTTCAGACTTCCATCTAATGTTTGTGCACCTGGCCACCAGACTGACAAATAACTTCACTCACACAGACAACTCAGTGTTGGTCAGTGCACTACAGCCCCACAGAGGCCAGAGGACAAGTCACGTCACACACTTGCAGCACCTCAGCCTCCACATTAATGTTTTGCTTCTAGGAGATCAGAAACCACAAAGCGCTTTCACTGGTGAATAATTCTTATTCCTAGCCCAGAGAAACATTAACAAGTCTGAGTTTCTGAGCACCTATATCCCAGGTGACTTAACTGAAACAGTCATCCCTGAGATTGTGGATATGGACCTGCTGTTATTGAGCTAAATAAAACTTCTGAAAAGATTTAAGAAGCCTGGATGGTGAATGCCCCCATCCTTCTTTGCCTGTCTAAGACTCCCTTTAGTCTTGCCTGAGGAACAATGAAACTATTTACTCTCTAATCTGCTGCCTAGCTTTGACAGGAGAAAAAGCACAGGCAGGCAGGGAAAAGGCATTTTTAAGAAGATAGCAACATCATGTGACTTTGGGAAAACTGTCAAATAACGTCAGAGCTTGTGGGGTGAAAAATGAACTAAGGACTCCATGACATAAAGTTTTTGATTCACACACTCAAGAAATCTCCCATGTAGAGAGCAATAAGCACCCAACTTGCCATACCAGAAATCATACTGCAAACAATACAATATCCATGCTTCCCTGCCAGTTTCTGCCACTTTACTTGCCAGGATAGAGCTTCGCAAGTGCTACAGTCAGCCCAAGTACACCTTTCCTCCTCCTGTGTGACTGCTCAGCATAAACCAGTCCTCCCATCCTGTTGGGACTGCTGCCCACCCTGTTTCCTCAGCCAGCTCTTTCTAGATCTCCTCCACCTCTAGTCTATTCCAGGTTAAACAAAATCCAACCAGTTTTCAAAGGATGGTCCTTTTTGGCTAAACTCAGCCTGTTGGTGAACTAAATATTTTTCTTTAATCTGCTCTTCACTTCCAAAACAACATGAAAACCTTTGAGGTTAGATGCTGCATCTGGTTTCACAGTTATAAGAGGATCATAACTGGAATGGAGAAAGTTATAAAAAACCCCTTAATTTGTAAGAGCAAGATGAAGCCATACATTGGCATCAGACAGCATCACCAGGTTTAAGAGGTGTAAGGGTACAGGCCATATGTTTTGAATTGTGGCCAATTGGTTTCCTAGTCGGGCACATACACTACTTTGGAGACTGGAGAAAGCAGGAGTGAACAACCCAGGGAAATATTCACAAAGGCTAAAATTTGGCAGAGGAAAATCTGGCACAGTCCCTCTGTTCTGTCACTCACTCGCCCTGTGCAGAACTGAAATGACTAACGCCTCAGAGAAGCTGCTTTGTCTTGGGCAGGGAGCAAAGTCTGCTTTTTCTGAATAACGCTCTGCATAAATGAGGCATTTGCAATTATGAACACTTTCACTCAAAGACTCCAAATTAATGTAAATGTCTCTCGTCACATTTAAGGCATGGAAAAAATAACCTCATCTTTCAGATATATTTACAGTTTTAAAATAACTGTATCAAAACATATATATGTGAAACACTAACAAGATACTGCATTTCTTGTTCTGATGCTCCAGATGTGAACAGACAACAGTTACCAGTTGGGATTTTCTCAGATATCATTCTGCAAGAAAATTTCCTACATATTTTGTACCCTTTTGCACATCCAAATATGCTTACTCATGCAAAATTTATTTAACCACATCCTTCAACTGAAAGAAAACTGAAGGGTAGGATTAATTAGCACAGCATGTTCGATCACTTTCTTTAAGGGTTCCCTGTCTGTTTCCATGGTTACACTACAGGAAGAGCGACAATCTCATTTCAAAAAGACTGAGCTTATGGGGGATCATCAAAACTTCAAACCTTAATGGCTAGTGTGCAGAAAATCCAGAAGATAAATGAAGAGATCACCAGGTGAGCATTCAGTATTTACATATTGCTGCTTGAGCACTTTTTGGCCTGGGAAGGTGGTGGGAGGACCTCCTGACAGGCCATGAACTCCCTTCTGGTTCCTGTGTCTTCTGAAAGATAAAAGGTCAACACGTGTCCTGCTGTTGCAGCCTTATTTTGAAAGCAGGAAGCCAAGCATGAGGCCCAGTTATTAAAAGTCAGGTCGCGTCAGACCCACTGGGGAACTTGTGTGTAATTATGGGAAGAACAGACACTGTTTAATGTTCTCCAGGCACTCACTTCTATGGCAATTATTTATCCAAACAGAAAGAAGAAACTGTTCTGATACACTACATACTGCAAGGCTTGCACAACAACATGTACCTGTGCTGTGACACAAAGCACAACTTGCTTTTAAGTCTTTCATTAAGCAATGGTTTGGGCTATGCTACAATGCTCTATATTTAAAATACAGAGTGCATGATCTATACCTATGTATGTACATATGTCTTTAATGCAGAAAACCTCCTGCTACCTCCTATTCTGAATTAAAAAAAAAGAAAAAAAAAATCTATGTATATTTAGAGATCTATTTCCTTCCTTGGTAAATATAATTTTCTCTGCTTCATCTGCCTTCATCTTTTATCTCAGACTCAGAGGTTGTATCTGATTTTACCTAGCATCAGTTATTAACAAAACACATTGCATATATCACTTTAATTTTTAAATTGTATTTGGCTTTCACAAGAGGCAATTACTATATCCAGACTCAAGTCCTATTCAATATGTGCACCTTTGGCTACATGAGCACAAATATTAATATTTGATATCTCTTTAGCTGCCAGATAGCTTTCTAGTCAAGTTCACATGACAATCAGGAAGCCTTTGTTCACAGTGAACATGATTCTGCAAATGAGAAAACCAGCCATGGCTGCAAAAAAGAGGGCTTGCCAACCCTGTGCATGGTTTCCTTTTCCATTATACCTTATATATTTTGAATTGATTACTATTTCAATTTAGATATAACAAGAAAGACCTCTAGCAAGGTATGCTGAAAAAAAAAAGGTGGGGGGGGTGCATTTTTTTCTGTTGTTTTTCCTTGATTAAGATTCTTTTCATTCTTCCTTTTTTAGCCTCCTGCTTATTACAATTACCTAGAGTTTGAGGTAAACAGCTCATTAAAAACATAACTGTGATTCGGTAACAACACTAAATTATTGTTAATGTATTCTATTGTAGATCATGAACTGTCAACTTCACTTAATCCATTTACTAAGCTAGTTTTTTTCCAATAAAAGCACATTTATTCAGTGAATACCTGAACCACAACAGAACAGGAGTGAAATGGGCAGAAACACAGACACTGCTTCAATGAAGCAGTCAGCTCTCTAGTCCAGAAGTCAGTTCTTGGCAATGAAAAGTGTCCTTCAGCCTTCAGGTCATTTCACTGTTTACCTGAACACATCTGCCTCTAAGATGCTCACCAGAGCATCTGAATTACATTCCTATCAAATAAGATAAATTAATTACAGCTTAATTAATTACATAGAATCATTCGAGTTGGAAAAGTCCTTTAAGATCATTCAGTCCACCACTAAACCACGTCTCTAAGCACCATATCTACATGTCTTTGAAACACCTCCAGGGACGGTGACTCCACCACTTCCCTGGGCAGCCTGTTCCAATGCCTGACAACCCTTTCTGTGAAGAAGCTTTTCCTAATATCCAATCTAAACCTCCCCTGGCACAACTCAAGGCCATTTCCTCTTCTCCTATTGCTTCCTACACGGGAGAAGAGACCAACACCCTCCATGCTACAACCTCCTTTCAGGTAGTTGTAGACAGAGATAAGGTCTTCCCTCAGCCTCTTCTTCTCCAGGTTAAACAGTCCCAGCTCCCTCAGCTGCTCCTCATCAGACTTGTGCTCCAGACCTTACATCTGAGTCCCAATACAGCCACCAGATTGTGGTAATGACATTCTTTCATGAAAGTTACCCAGTGTCAGGGACAGCCTAATTAGGTTCCCCAATTAATATTCCAAAAATGCACTGGAGTAATGACTAGTTGTCCAAACCAGAGTGCAGGAGTTAATCTCCAGGACACGGAGAGCAATAAGGCAAAAGGCATGGGTGCCTCTCAGCCTGTTTTTTCCAGCTGCATCAGTTGTTCTAATAAAATATTATTATTCCCTGCAAATCTTATCTCATGTATGTCTTCAGACAATCACTTACAATAGCACAGACAGTAATTATTCTGGTCTATGAGTAGGACTCAACTATCAATTTGACAAACACAAGTTACAGAGAGGGAAGATGCAGGAATACTTTTCCTGCTAACAGGAAGAATGACTCCAGCCCTCATAAAATGTGTTGTTCTTTTGTCAACAACTCCAGCATCACCTCTTTCGTCACCATCTCTTTTGTCTGCCTCCTGAGCCTCCCAAGGGATCACAGGCAGTAGAAAAGTTGAATACAAGAAAGAACTCAGCTGTTGGTTTTATAGTAAAGGTCTGTTTGATTAATTTGACCGAAAGTTATCTTAGCTATAAAGCTGTTTATTTCTCTGCTTTAAAATCATTATTAAAAAACCCCACTAATGCTGAACATACATCATGGCTGCAAAATTCATTCATTTTCTATTAGCATAAAGGAACACACTAAAAATTCTGTTCCAATAAAAAAATGGTATGGAAATGCAGAAGAAATACACATTCCATTTTCAACACCGGGAAAACATATCTATTCCCATGGTTTTCTGGGTCAGCATGAATATGTGCAAACTGCCTCTGCTGGTCTGGAAGCAGAAAAATAACACTGTGGACAGGAATAAAAATAACAATTTAAAAAAACCCCACCAGTGTAAACATACTCACAGACACGAAAGCTAACATAACTCAAGGACAGCAAGGAATTTCACATCAAAGACAACTTCTGCACTAGTGAAGATACATAGATTGATTTTAAGTATGGTATATGCACCCACAATACCTTAACAGTTGACTGATTTACTTTCCAGATTCTGGATTTTTACTTAATGATCCTCAGTTTCTGATCTCATTAAAAAAAAAAACAAACAAACAAACAAAACAACAAACCCACACACAAAAAAACCCCAAAACAACAACAACAACAAAAAAGAACCAACCAAACAAACAAACAAACAAACAAAAAACAAACAAACAAAAAAAAAACACAAAAAAAACCCCCACGTATCTATGAGAAGATTATGTCCTCTATTCCTAACAATGTCCCAGCAAGAACACACCACTTTGCTAATAGAGCTGTAAGTGAAAATGTCAGAATTACTCATTCCACAGTGAAGTTATTAAGTTTGAAGCAAAGAGTTAACAATGGTTGAACAGATGGTTTTAAATTGGGAAGATCTGCAGAGCGCAGGGAGGAAGTATGAGAAAGAACAAACAGGCAGAAATTAATTCTCCACTGAAAACGAGAGGTAATGCATCTGAGGATACTTTAACATTCCTCAATAAAAAAAAAAGAAAACTGGGAAGCAGCTAAAATACTGGACAATTATGAGTTTAGAAGAGAACAATAATATTTAAAAAAATATATATGTGAACTTTCAAGACATATGAGCAATGAACTTGCTGAAGACAAGAAAGGCAATGGACCACTTGCCTACAGTGTTGAGGTATAAATGTTTCACTGTCATTAGGATTTTGCCCTAACAAATCAATTGAATTCAGAAAAAAAAAAAGGGGGGGGGTGGGATCCAGGGGAAAAATGTTGTACGGAGACAAATGGAAAACTACAGATGTCCAATTTGGTGAAATGTAATAGCCCATCAAGCACTGAGCATAGAAGTTGATAAGTTACTGCAGACTAGTGCATAGGAAGATAACAATTTAGCATGATCCCCATCTGCACAACTAAAAGCAGGACTTCAAGAGCCATTTTTTGATTACTCCATCTGGGTTTTAAGTAAAAATGAACCAAACCTTATCAATTGGTATCTTGATAACTTATCACTTGATAAAAGTGCAGTGGGTACTTGACATATTGTATGCGACAGGCTAAATACAACGTATTTGCAAAGAAATATGCTTGCTCTGTGCTGTGCAAGACTTTTTAAGAAAATCATCATGTAGACAAACTGTCTTCCCCTTCATTTGGGTGTTAATGGGACTGAACACAGACCAGATTCAAGTTCATTGTACACAGGGCAGTAGTGCCACTTAAATCCTTCCAGTTTAATGTTTCATTAAATCTGACAGCTGAAGAACTGTTAAATAAGCACAATTTGGTGCTACTGTGGTGATTCACCGTCATCTAAATAGAAACACAAGAGCAAAGTTTCACCAGGAGTTTTATATTCAAACAACTAACTCCAGTTATTTACACTCAGGTAATTTTGTTTCTTAAATGACGGTACAACACTGGCAGGGACAACGTGATGCCACAGCAAACACATACCACTCTCTCCATCTATTAATGGCAACCACTACTCAGTGCAATTAGTCTGTGGAGTGCTGGAACACTGATCAAAGACAACAGTCACCTCACTACTGTGATGTCACTTTATGGAGTTATTTCCCACGGGATAGTCCTATTTTGCTGATCCATCATTTCAAATCTAGAGCTAACGTATCTGGAGAAATTTGATTAAGAGAATAACTGAAGTCACAGTCAACTGGTAAAAACCACATTGAATGCTTGGAAATATATTCACAAACAGATCAGATCCCTGGAATGACTCTGGGACAGTAAATTCAAGAAGAACAGGGCTACTTGAAGAAGCAAGCATTTGAACAACATTGACATCTACAAACAAACAGCACTTCTGAAAAGCAGGTCTAACAACTAGTTCTATTTCTAAACCAAACAACACTTCCACTTGCCATTACCATGCAGAATTTGTGATTCTGAAAAACTGTGACGACATGGGTACTGAAACGATCAGTTCTTATAGCACAAGGTTTGACTTACGTATAAATGGCACAATTCTGCAACCATCAGGCACTGTACCGCTGGCCCTTGCGCTGCACAGCCAACGCAACTACACTTGATGTCTGCTGAGATGTCACCTGAGAACACACTTCTCTGAGGCAGGTCACAGCTGCATTTGTTCTATTATCCAGCCTTGTCTTTTGAACCACGGCTGCCCTGCCTGGCACAAGCGGTTCTCTAGTGATCATGGTGTTTAATCCAGGTTGTTTCCAGTAGCCGACACATGCTATTTATAGACAAGAGAAATACTCAGCTGATTTCTGGTACTGCTACAATCCACTATACTCTGCAGCGTATGTCTTTCCTTAGCAGGTAAAACACTGTCTTGGCTGTTCTGCGGAATAACTCCAGTAGGTTTTTCATGTGCTATCACATTAGTACATATGGTCACATACCAGCTAACACTCACAGCATCTAAAACTACATCTGAATGCACTGGCTTAAGTCAGAGAAAAGCGATCTAAAAATATCAGTAGAGTACACTACAAACATTGCTGCAAAAATGCAAAACTAACACAATTTTAAAACTTATTTTTCAGTTATTTCAAAGCTTTTAGAAACGCATCAAAGAATAAAATAACTATAGAAAACTTCTACAGTAGATTTCACTACATTTTAAAGTGATTTTTCACTTTTCTTTCAAGTGTGAAACCATTAAGGAAACCTGTGTAAGTACTGTTGCTTCTGTAAAGCAACATCATAAAGCAACATCTTACGACAGGAATTTCTGGAGACTCAGATTCACCCATTCAATTGAATCGCTCCTCAAAACTCATTTAATGTATAGCTGAATCACAAATCTTAGAAGAAAAGTTTTATGTGAGAGAGATTCCAATATGCTTAGGTCTAAACGATTGTTTGGTTTTACATCAGTAATCAGGCAGGGACTGGCCACTTGGGAGGAATATAAGGCTGCTGTTAGAGGATGCAGGAAGGCAGCTAGGGTAGCCAAGGCCTCCTTAGAATTACAGCTGGCGAGAGGGGTCAAGGACAGCAAGAAGAACTTTTTCAAATACACAGCAGATAAAACTAATACCAGAGGCAATGTAGGCCCACTGATGAATGAGGTGGGTGCCCTGGTGGCAGAAGACAGAAGGCAGAATTGCTGAATGCCGCCTTTGTCTATGTCTACTCCGCTGGAGGCTGTCCTGGGGAACCCTGTACCCCTGAGACCCCGGATGAAGCCAGGTCAATGGAGGAGTTTGCTTTAGTCGATGAGGACTGGGTTAGGGAACAATTAAGTAGTCTGGACGTCCATAAATCCATGGGTCCAGATGGGATGCATCCGCGGGTGCTGAGGGAGCTGGCTGAAGTCATTGCTAGACCGCTATCCATCATTTTTGCCAAGTCTTGGGAAACGGGAGAGGTGCCCGAGGATTGGAGGAAAGCAAATGTCACTCCAGTCTTTAAAAAGGGCAAGAAGGAGGACCCGGGTAATTATAGACCGGTCAGCCTCACCTCTGTCCCTGGGAAAGTAATGGAACAGCTTATCCTTGGTGCCATCTCAAGGCACATCAGGGATAAGAGGGTCATTAGGGGCAGTCAGCATGGCTTTACCAAGGGTAAGTCATGCTTGACCAACCTCATAGCCTTTTATGAGAATGTAACAAGGTGGATGGATGATGGCAGAGCGGTGGATGTGGTCTACCTTGACTTCAGTAAAGCCTTTGACACAGTCCCTCACAGCATCCTCACAGCTAAATTGAGGAGGTGTGGTCTAGACAATAGAGCAGTGAGGTGGGTTGCAAACTGGCTTAAAGAGAGAAGCCAGAGAGTGGTGGTCAATGGTGCGGAGTCCAGTTGGAGGCCAGTATCTAGTGGAGTGCCTCAGGGGTCAGTACTGGGGCCAATATTATTCAATATATTCATTAATGGCTGTGCTGCCATCCAGCGGGACCTGGACAGGCTGGAGAGTTGGGCGGGGGATAACCTGATGGAATTTAACAAGGGAAAGTGTAGAGTCCTGCATCTGGGCAGGAACAATCCCAAGTTCCAGTATAGGTTGGGGCATGACCTATTAGAGAGCAGTGCAGGGGAAAGGGACCTGGGGGTCCTGGTGGACAACAGGATGACCATGAGCCAGCACTGTGCCCTTGTGGCCAGGAAGGCTAATGGCATCCTTGGGTGTATTACAAGGGGGGTGGTCAGTAGATCGAGAGAGGTCCTCCTTCCCCTCTACTCCGCCCTGGTGAGACCCCATCTGGAATATTGTGTCCAGTTCTGGGCCCCTCAGTTCAAGAAGGACAGGGAACTGCTGGAGAGGGTCCAGCGTAGGGCAACAAAGATGATTAAGGAAGTGGAGCATCTCCCTTATGAAGAAAGGCTGAGGGAGCTGGGGCTCTTTAGTTTGGAGAAGAGGAGACTGAGGGGTGACCTTATTAATGTTTATAAATATATTAAGGGTGAGTGCCACGAGGATGGAGTCAGGCTCTTCTCAGTGGCAAACAATGATAGGACAAGGGGCAATGGGATCAAGCTGGAACACAAGAGGTTCCACTTAAATTTGAGAAAGAACTTCTTCTCAGTGAGGGTAACAGAGCACTGGAACAGGCTGCCCAGGGAGGTTGTGGAGTCTCCTTCCCTGGAGACATTCAAAGCCCACCTGGACACCTTCCTGTGCGACCTCACCTAGGCGTTCCTGCTCCAGCAGGGGGATTGGACTAGATGATCTTTTGAGGTCCCTTCCAATCCCAAACATACTGTGATACTGTGATACTGTGATCTGTATTCCTGCAGAGCCACCTAATAAGTTAATACAATTTTGTCACAGAAAAAGAAAAAATTAAAATAGTCAATTTTTGTTTCTTAAAAAGTTACATTAGAAGACCATTAAGGCTGTGCTTTAACACATGATTCTGAAAATATTTAGTTAAAAGCAAATATTCCTCACGCTGCATCTTTAAAGTGATACTGAAACAAATGCCCCTCTCAAGATGGCAAAACTGGAGCTATATGACCAAATCTAGTTATTATGTACAGTTGCAAGCCTACTAAGTCAGTAGAACCACAGAAGCCTGTATTGTACCTGAACAAAACAAGTGAACACTTATTAGTACTGAAACCAAGCCATTCTTTCATCTGTTCTTTCATTTAACTTAAGGACCATGGATGTACTTCTCCAGGCAATGCTTGATAAAAACTACTTGTAGATTGCAAGCAAAGGATCCCTAACAGTATTTTGGCTACAGACAAAATACTACTGTCATATTATTAGTACCTTTGAAACATTTCATGTTTCATTTAAACCATTTACTATTTCAAGTTTGTGTGCAGAGAAAATTGTAAGTACAGGTGGGCACACCTCATTTAGCATCACATCCTGCAACCTCTGTAGCAAAGCTGGCGACAATCCTGAGCACTGTAAGACAGAATGGGCAAAGAACTGACAAAGTTTCAAGAAGCTAATATTAGGCATTTGTGTTTATAAAGTATACTTTAGTGAGACACTTTTTTTCTTATTACTTTTTTTTAATTCATTTTTTTTTTTACAAAGGTCTACAGACAGTTCAAAGCTGAATCAAATTTCCAGGCTGCTTGAAGACTCCACAACTTAATATCAGTGATGACAGTATTGACATAAAAAGTTTTTCCCTTCTAGTACCTTGTACTCGGTATCTGCTTCTACAATCAGATCAACCCACTGCAAAGAAATACATTTAGAAGCAAATATAGCCACAAGAGCAAATGTAACTCAAAAATTGATGTCCAAGTGACTTAAAAATTGCTACACTAAGGAGTATATGACTATGCTCATGGCTGTGGGTGGGAGTAAGAGATGACACCTGAAAATTTTCTCCCTTATTTCAAATGACCACAGGATAAAAAAAAAAGGCTATAATATCTGACATATCTAAGCCATATAAGCCATAAAAGCCAAAAGTGAGAAAGGTTCAACTGACCATGGAGGAGACCCTGGGCACCATTAGCAAGGTGAGGATCTAACCAGCCGTTCTCCTGACTGTGTAACACAGCAGCATTTCTCAACCACGCAAACCATTGTTAATGTTCCCATCTCACCCAGGTAAAAAGCTGCTGATTTCTGATCTCCCACTTTTAATATGGGTAACTTTGTCTCTTTCGAACTGTAAGACCCAGAGGCAAAGCTGGGTTATTTGTAACATACATAAGGCGGTTATGTGGAGTTAACATTTATTTGTACAGCTCTTTGGAAATGTAAATCTCTGGAGAAGTGTTAAGTATGACTGAGACAAGCACTGCCCGACCTCTTCTAGCTGTCATGAAGGCCAATTGCTGCAGGGGAAGTTTTCATATTAATGCACGTAGACCCGCAAGTATGATGTTCATTTACATCAGTATGAATTTTGCATCTATAAAGATATTAATATATCCAGCACCTTGTCCTCCAGAAAGAATAAAGAAAACCCTGAATAAATTATTAAAAATGAGCTAGATAAGAAGGGACTGTATTGCAGTAAGGCAAGGTTTTGAACTGTCTAGAGCAAAACAAACAATGGTATAAATCACAGAGCCATCGCTTCTTTAAAATGCTATCTCAATTACGGATTTATTTCATATCGTGTTAAATGACACATTACTCTTAATGAACTGCCAGTCTCTGTTCATGATAATCTTTTTCTTTGCATATCAATATTTTTGTTCTGAGTTATGATGAATTCTTTCTTCTCTAATCCACACCTTTTTCTAGTTACCCTTTAATTTCCACATAGCTGATTACTTCCTATGTAAAATATATTTGCATAACTATTAACAGACTAATGAAATTAAAATTATTTAAAATTTGTCATAATTTTCTCACTGTATAATACAGTAAGTTCTCTTAAATAAGGAAACATCAAACAAAACCATAATCAGACCAAGAAAGCAAAAACAGAGAATACTATGGGATCAACCAGGACGGCTATATTAGAAAGCTCTACTGTCCCTGCTCATTGCAGAGGGGTAGAACTAGATGACCTTTAAAGGTCCCTTCCAACCAATCATTCTATGATTCTATGACCACAGCTGTTTTTTTCCCCCATAATTGCTGTATCAGAAACAAGCAAAGAAGCTTCAGAACAAGAAAGTCTAAAGAAGGTTCATTGTTTTAAATACAGGGGCATGTTCTTAAGAACACAACACTGAAACAGATTTTTCATCACAGTTGTTTTAATGGTGTCATAACCAAATTCCTTTATTGCCTTTAATGGATAATTAAGATGCTTTCCTTCTATTTAAAGGCTCAATATCCCTCTAACTTGTAACAATGGGAAACTGGATTGAAACGTAAGTAATCTGAGATGTGTTTAACAGGGGACCCATTTAGTGAGTGACACCAATATGCAGATCCTCAATAATTTATTTTTTTTTAAAGTCCTTATCGATTAGCCAATAATCTTACACAGTGCTTCTCAGTGGGAAGAGCTTAAGTTACAGCATCTACTTTATTAATAGCTGAAAAGACTGGGATAGTTCAAGAATTTTAATTTCAACTGTTAAAGAGCTATCATGGACAAAACCTGAATGTGTGGCTCTAGTTTGTATTTAATATTAGTAGAGAGAAATTGAAGTCTTAGTTGAAAAAGGAACCTCAGAGTTTTTGCAAATTGCTGTCTCCAGATAGTAAACCTATGTCAAACCTATTCTTCAGCCATAGACTATGAAACCCAGTTTCTGTACATAAGGTATTCTTCAACTCTCACAATGGCAATTTTCTATGTAGATTTATCTTGATATCTCAATGAAACCATCAGATCTACGAAGCAAATTAGACGGAGGTCTACGATGAGGATGACAAACCAATCAGATATGGGAAGCAAGCATCTGCAGTGGCACTAGACCATGCATTCTCTCCTACATCTTCACCTCTAAAACAACGCACAGAGAAGTTCTTCAGCCCAAATGCCAGAAATCAGTTCTACCCATTCGCACTGCTGTTACTTGAAGTTTCCTGCCACCTACATATCTCCTGTCCTTCACCTCAGATCTGGGCAAGATGAGAGGTCAGAGCACGTGAAGCCCTTGCTCCTGGGAGGGGAGGAGAAGGAGGCAGCTTTGGCTGCTCCCTGACAGCAGCCAGTTATATTGTTAGAAACTAACATGGAAGAAAATGGAGAGAAAGCCTGTCATCCTGGGACAGCAAATAACTAACACAGCAGCCTGTCACAGGTCTCTGGGTCCACAGTGCCCACACCCCTCACAGCCTACAACTTTAATATTTCCTCCAAGAGAGAAAATTTGAAGGTCCCCTAGCAAACTATCAACTCCTCCACTGAGCTCTGTCCTTCCTTCCTTGGAACAAGATAGCATGGGGGATGGCAAGGGCTTTTTCCACAAACTTGACAGTGTGCAAATGAGGTTATGCCAGGACAAATGCAGAGAATCTGCTCTGCTGCTCCAGGCCTCCAGCCCAGCTGCCACCACAAACAGCAGCATCGGCTTCTGCTCTCAATTGAAAACACTATATTTACAGTTAATTGCTGTCCTTTATAAAGGACAAGCTGCAAGCTAACTCAGGTTTGAGCAGTTTGGGTTTCACTTTCCAGGTTCCCACTTCCTTTTCTTTCAGTTTACTCACAACATCATCACTGACATCATCTTCATTTCTTGATATTTAATATAAAGTCCTCAAAGAAACCCATTACTGACCTTCTTGGGTGTTATGAGAACAAACTCTTCAGATTATAAAGGCTGTTCTCAGAGGGGAACAGGCTGCACCTGGAGAAACATCAACTTCTCAGGTGAATATGGGAAAGAAATGCCTTTTTCTTTCTCTGTTCAATTCAAATTGGGTGTTAGGGGGTCTGCTGACCTACATTTAGGGTAAGGTGGTTCCATTTATAAGCAGCAGCCTCTGATAAGAAAATCCCAGACAGCTTCCACGCTTTCCCCAGCCCTGACAAGTCCTGCAGTGGAGGTCACAGGATCCAGCTGTGGGTGAGTTGCTCTGGGAGCCACCGGGGCTGCTCCCACGCTCACCCCAAACTGCCAGCAGCTGCCACACCACATGCCTCCAGCTCACCTGAAGCCAGGAAGAGCAGAGGGAGCCAGCCTGTACAACTAGAGAACCTTGGAAGAGTTCTGCAAACCAATTCATCAAGCATCACCAACAATGTAAAGTACCAGCTCTTCAGGCACCGCAACAACTACTTATACCAGCATCTTCAAGAACTGACACTCTGTGGAGCATTTGCACAGAAAAACATAGCAGTTACCCATGCAAGCAATCTGTTATGCTATACAACCTCTCATATGGATCTTATATGGTACATTATAAAGAAATTCCTTATGGGATTCTTACTGCGAAAAAGAACAATTTCTTTTTTTTTTTTTTTCAAGTTGACAACATAGCTTTAATCATTTTAACAGCAAACCATACAGCAATAGTTCTGTCCTTTGTGACATATCACTGACATGCTCCCCACAGAAAAATCTACATGGAAATTCATGGAAATATCTTTTTCTAATACTCAGCTGCAGTTTTAAACTGCAACTCCATCAAGTGTAATTCTCTTCATTACAAACCTCAAGCCTCTTTACTCCTGCTATTTATTATTAATCATCATACATATCTAGAAGGATGCATGGTTCATTCACACTTGATTCTTTCTTTTACTACTTCACAGGACTCTATATTAACAAAACTCTGAAAGCTTAAGGTAGGACCTTCAACCATAATGCAGACCTCCTGCAGCTCCTCATTCATTCAAGGAGATCCTCAAAGACAACAAAAAGCTGACAGGAAAAGCTTCAGGGTCAGCGTTATTTGGGAGAGTAAAGCAAAGACATTTCCATGAAGATTCTCATGCTGTTTTTCTCTTTGAAATCACATTTCGCACTTCTGCTTCTCAGATACCTGCACAGCCAGTCATGCATTATGTCTTGGAGCCATGGCACAGTGAAATGGTCGGTGTACACACTAAAAAGAACATCTCAATTAAGAATGTGACTAGCCCACAGCTACTTGCACTTACAATAAAAGCATAGTTCAAAATAGAGACCAAATAGGTCCTTAAACTTTTCATCCACACTCTTTGTGCAGTTCATTTCTATTGCAGGCCAAGCAGAAAAGACAAATGGGAAAGGCAGCTGCAGGGAAGTTTCACAAACAAGCAATCCCCTGAAATACAATACCCAGCAGCAGGTTCATCAGTTCACAGATAAAGCAGGACAGGGGCGTCATCAATAATTTGTCCAGTTTCTCTCACAGCCTCAGAAGTGCTACCACTGCCCCACATGCTAGTTAAGTTTAAATGTTTAAATTCTCTAGACCTGTGCCCTGAGGATTTTCTCAATACACTGAAAGGTGATGTCAATGTGCCTACCTTCAAAAGCTATGTAAATGTTTTATCCAAAAACTTCTAATAACAAACGTAATGATGCATTTTCCAACCCAGAAAGCAGAAGATTATTCTAACTAAAGGATATATAAGTGTAACCATACCACAATCAGATTAAAACTCCGTATTGCCCCTGGAAGCGTCAGAATATTAGGCTGTTAGTGGATGTTTTGAGACGAAGAATAAGAAACAAACACAAAAAGAGTAAATCCTTCCTGGAAAATCTGACATGGAAGGTGGAATCCACCTCCTACTTGATTATTATCAGCTATTTAGGGACTTTGTACTGGAGCTTATTAAGTATGATAATCTGGATGCAAACATAACTGATTAGCCAATCTTGATTTATATCACCATACACAGTAGCTAAATGCCAATACCAAATCATGAAAACTCAAAACAAAACATAAAAAAGCTCAGTCACAGAATCACACAAGGAGAATTTGCCTAGTCCAATCTGCCAGATTGCTCAAGGCTTTGTCCAGTCAGTGAAGCAAATGGAGATTTCACCACCTTTCTGGGCTGCTCCAACGCAAGTACTCTCAGAGTGAACATTTCCATCCTAATACTCAGTTCTGTTTCAACTTATGACCATTATCCCTCATTCTCCCACTGTGCACCTCAGTAAAGGGCACCTTCCTGCTGTGCACCACCGTCTTCTTGGTAATCCTCTCTTAGGTACAGGGAGACTGCAAAGATAGTAATTTAATTACAGAAGGCAATCCCAATGACCAAACATTATTTACCTCAATTAAAACTGGCAAACACTTTCTTCACATGTACAGGAATTACTTCCAAACAGACTTACTCCATCATTTTCCCAGGGATGGTGGTTGACAAACCTGCAGTACCCCAGACTTTCCTCCTTGCCCTTCTTGAAAATGGGTACAGCATTAACCGCTATTTGGGACCTTCCCCAGTCTACACAGTCTTTCGAAGGTGATAGAGAGCAGCCTGACAATGACATCAGCCACCTTTCCCAGTATCCACAGGAGGCCTCCTTCCTGGACCCATGAACTTCCATAGGTCAAGATTTCTCAGAAGATCCCTAACTCTTCCACTTAGCCCTTTCCTCCATCAACCTCATCTCTGAGAACAAAAGCCTGCAAGATCTTATTCATGAAGACCAGGACAAGGAAGTCATGGAGCACCTCAGCCTTATCAGAGTCTGCTGTGACTAAATCACCTGCCCCACTTTGCACTGGGCCTACATTTTTCTACACTTACTGCTTCTTTCCCTTACTCTTTTTCAGCATCTGATCTTTGCCTGCTCAACACTCCTCTTTCACCTGAAAACATTTTCCTCCCAGGTGTCTCAACCTCCTCACAGAGCTTCTGCCGCTTCCAACACCTCAGACCTTTCTGCCTATGGCCAGTCAGAAGCATCCTCATGCAGTCAAATATTATATGCCTGGCAAAGCTTTTCTGTTCCTTTGGTGTTTTCAATTTATATTTGCTCCTAAAGGCTTTGGTACATATTTCTTAGAGGTTCAAAAAGACATTTTGAAAATAAGAGATCACTGAAATGGCATACGGCACTGGTTAGGTGTTCAATATGAATACAAATCACATATATGCTTAGATAACTATTTTGCTTACATTACTAATCACCTGATTGCAACTAACTCTTGAAAAAAATAAATTCTTAGTGTTTGATCTTTGAGTTTGTGCTCCTATCTGCTGCTGTACAGCCATTTGACACTGTTTATAGTTAATATAAATGTATTTATTTCCAGAAACTTATCTTGGTTTTAAAACTACGTGATGAATTTCCTAAACAAAGGCTCAAAGATTTTCTCTTTGTAAGTCAATACACATCCAAAGGCCAAATCAATGCATTTGTATACAGTGTAAAGAAAAGTTAAAGTGAAGAAATTACTGATCAAAGGCTAAGGAACAGCTATAAACCTCAGTCTGTGTGGTAACTAGCATTAAGCACACGCCTCTATTCATTTAAGTTTGTAATTGCTTACGGTGTTACTCGTTAAAGGTTCATATTACTTTATTTCTACTCAAGACAGACATATGTGAGGGGGAAAACAAACAAACCTGTAAATAGACAAATTCACACCACTGGATCAGAAATCATTCTTGCACTTCATTTAATAAGAATTCCTAATATACTTTAATTTCCTCTGGAATTTTAATTAGATTTAAAAAAAGAATGCAGGAATGGAGTTCAAGGACTATTTTTCATAGCAATAATTACTCAAGATATAGTGTGCCCTGTTATATCTTCTCCAGAAAGCCATTTTTTTACAGCTCACCCATTTTTAATTTGATAAAGCCTCTATGTTCTGTTCTTCCTTTTCATTTGATCACTGAGTCTTCTCATAAATGTTCATTTCCTAGCAGCTACAGCACAATGAACAGAAAAGCAAACCACCGTTCATCTGAACAAAGACACTCCCACACAGTGGAGTAGCTATGTCTGGGAGCCGTGCTGTAGAAAAACACATGCCCACGGTTATTCAGAGATTCCACTTCAGCCGCAGTGCAATGCACTAGCAGGCATGAATAGCCTTTCTTTTACCTTGTTTATTCAAGAACTATGATCTACTGCAGTCTGCTTCTAAGTATTTGATATCTTACACTAAGGAGATTAAATAAACCTGATGCCAAATGGAAAACTTCGGCCACATTGTTGATTTTTTGTAAACTCATGAAACCAAAATCTGAAGGTCTTGTCCTTAGAGACTAAAAAGCCTTTGCTCTAGGATTTTATATTTATCGTGCTATCAAAGTCAATCCTATCTCTGACAGAAACTGATTTCTTGATAGGTTCTCTCCTGCCTTGAGTGCATTTGAAAGCAAAACACCCATCTCTCCAATTTCTATACTGCTCCTCACGTAATTAATCAAAAAATACAATCTAAACCGGCTTCCTTTCCAAGTGCATTACTTCAATTTAGTCATTTGTGGGAGAAAAACATAAAAAGGACTGTATTTCACATCTTGTTTAAGAAGAGTCTTTCATACCAGGAAGGTGGAAGATGGGCTGTAATAATACAGTGTTTAAATAAGTAAATACGCACAGGGGTGCACACAGAGAGCACATGGGTGTGCTCTCATTTCTCATGTCTCCAGTGAAAGAGGTCATGACCCTTCAGACTTTAACCTCATCACTTCTAATTTTTCATCTTGGTTCTCAGAAGAGAAATTTAACCCATCTGGTTTTCAATTTTATGAGGTCATGAGCCATGAAAGAAAATATAGCTTTAAAAAAATGGAGCTATATAATCTTCTCTCAGTGTCTAAGAGTAGATTATGCAGATGTTTCCATTACGTCAGGACAAACTTACAAAAGAAAAGAAATCCTCTCCACGATACTACAAATTCATTTGTCTACTACTGGATATTTCTTTTTCATTGCGCTTACACATGTCTAGTCTCTCTCACAAAATAATACACAATAGTCAACTTTAAATTCCCACTAACACAAAGCTGGGAAAATCTGCTTTTGATGTCATCCCTGTTTAGCCTGGTGCCACAGTGAGGCAATAACTTCATCAGAAGTGATGGTCACATTTCCTACTACAGCAGGGCAAAACAAAACATCCCACCCTTTCTTCTGCTTTACGGCAACATCGGGCACTACAACAGAGAGAGATCAACCTGCATCTGAGCTGGACAATTCATTGTTCACACCTCCAGCAAGGTATTTAACAGGGCTGGTGAAATATGTTCTTTGTTGTTTTCTTAAAACAGCTGAAAAGTTTGCAGCTCCCCTCTCCCCAGTCACAAAAGCCATAAGGTTTCACCAGCGCCACCCCCTCCCCTAAAACCCACATACCATATGAAACATTTTACAGTCAAAAATGTTCGTAAGATCATCTACAAAAAGTTTTCAGTGTCCGCCAAAGCTAGAGCACCATCATCACAGTCTCTTGAAGGACTTAACACACGGCAATACTTGGAAGTCAGATAAGGTCGTAGTGTTTTACACATATAAATGATACAACAAAACCAGTTGTCTCAAACAGCACAGCACCCTCAACAGAGGACTAACCCATATTTCACTACAAAAACACTTAACAGTTCACCTGTTTCATGTATTTAAGAGAGGAAGTCTCACAGTAAAATGCAACATGTGAGAATGCTTTTTTAAGCATATCTTTAAAACACTTCTGGCATCTTCCAAATTTTGAAAAACACCAACAGAAAATGATATGTAAAACCAGATAATAATTATTTCTAATACTATTTCTCTAACTGCCTTACAATTCAAAGGCTAGTAGGTTCTTATGGACTGTGTCCACCTGAAGTCCTGTTCCTTTCTCCAGCATAGCAAATACACACTGAGCTGCTAATTGCAGTAATGCTAATTAAAAGACAAAAAAAATGACTACATTAACGGTGACATTGCCAATTAGCTCATAAGGCTACCTCATTACTGCTGGTGAATGAAATGTGATACCAGTCATAAAAATAAAAGGGATTTCAAAAAAGCTGATGGATCACATTTTCAGCTTACTTCAGAAGTTCTGTTGGAATCAGCTGAAAAGGTGACCCACAGGAAAGAAATTCCTGTAACATTTTGTAAAAATTACTGAAAAGAAATGTTGCCATTTTCCACATCTTCATTCACAATGATTTTCAGAGGAAAGAGTACTGCCCTAGTGTAGACACTAAAAAGTATTGGGGGGGGGAGGAAAAAAAAAAAAGCAAAAAGGATAACCTTTCAGTGGACTATTTCTCCTGGTTTTATACTCCACATAAAGCTTCCCCATGAGGGCCTAATGAATACATAAAGGAGTCCAGGTGATTCTAGTTGCCTTTATTCTTTAGAAGGAATATGTATTCTTGTGTCCTTCAGTCTCTTTCAATTACCATTTTATGAAATTTCATGCAGATTTCCACAACCCTAGAGCTGCTTGCATAAAGCGATTGTGCTCTTCATAGATTCTGTACTTCCTCAGCTTGCTCTCTTTTTTTTTTTTTTCTTTTCTTTTTAAAGGTTTCGAATTCTACTTCAGAGGTCTCCTGGTAAATAAAATTGAAATACTTTCAGCATTATCTTCCTGGTGAGAACTGGAGTATATATTTGTTTTTCACTTGCTCCCTTTTAATCAAGCATTTTGTTGACCATAATCAATTTCTTCGCTCAAGAGAAAAATGTGCAATTATCTACAATGAAGAAGGTGTGTCTAAGGAATAGGGTGGGGGAAGAGAAATCAATGGAACCATCTGTCTGACATTCCTACAACATTATAAGAGACTTGTAATTAACTGCTTGCCTACCAAAGTCTGCCAGCTTTAACTCCCCCGTGTCACTGATCAGAAGATTCTGTGGTTTCAGGTCCCTGTGCAAAATGTAACGCTGGTGGATGTAAGACAGTCCTCGCAGCAACTGAAATAAAAATAACTGAAAAAGAGGGGGACAAAAAATGACCTCTGTTAATATTTTGCATATAACCACAGGTGATTTCTTCACAATATGCAGGGTGCTTGCATATTGTGGTAACATTGTGTCAGAATTCCTCCCAAACTGGCGTTAATTCCCACCCAAATTTAACACAACAGAAATTCATTCTAAAAAAGTATGTACTTTGTAAGGACTAACCCCAGCCTCCAAGCCCTACTATACCATAGATTCAATTTGCCTGCTTTAAAAAGAACAAGAGTAATACAACCATGTGCAGAAGGCTCAGTTTCTACCAAATTATAATTATATTCCATTTACCCATATGGCCTTAGAGATTAGGTGGTAGCCTGAAGACAGATGTGTATCTTCACTAATTATAGGAAACAACAGTACAGGGTGGATAGGGATGGGGAGATAAGGCTGGGGGATGGAGCACTGGAGCTAAAACAAAGAGATTAATAGTACAACAATAATGCCTGTGTATCCAAGGAAATCTGCAAGTATGATAGGCTTTCTCCTTCAAAGTTTCGTTTAATGGGAGTTGCTTATGTATTTTTCATTAGGAAATAATAATTCTCACTGAACCTAAAGATGACTTTTGAAACCTACGTATAATAGTCTTTAAGGTAAATGTAGATGGGACCCTAACTCACCCTTGTGTTTCTTTTAACCATTCACTGGACTCTACAGATGCTTTCCCTGCAGCTAACAGTTGACATTGTGTATTTTTTTAGTTCACAGTTACAAACAAAGAGCTGGATGGTGGACATATTTTGTCATTCACTTTTCAACTGCTCTCCTATAATTCTCCTGCGTTGTTATTGGCACCTGCAGTTAAAGGCTGTAAGCAGTACTCATAGACTGTCAATACAAAGAGTGAATTATTGTTTCCCAGGAATTTTCTTCACAGTTTTGAAAAATCTCTCCTAATATACAGACCCTCCCTGTCGCCTGAAATATTTTAAGAAATACTACAGTTTCCAAATGGGAACGCAAAAAGCCTTTGCAAAGCCAAACACAGAGGATTCAAGAATGGATATGGACCTCATACCTCACAGCTCAGCAGCTGGTGAAATGCACTCTCTTGGAATATGTGGAAACTACAGCAAAGATTTGGGAAAAGTCAGTGCAGGCATATGAGAATTTCTAATTAACTTGCAACACAAGCATCCTATTTAGTGACTGCTGAAGTGAGGAGACATTATAAAAAGGGTTACAAAATCTGATCATAGAAGAGAATAAAGGCTGACAAGAAAGAAACAGAAATGTCATGTTACTGAAGTTGAAATAAATTTAATTGCATTTCATTTTTTTTCCCCGAGTGCAGACACAATACACTGTATGTTTAGCTATTTAGCCAGGGCCCTATCAATCACCGTCTTACCAGGGCTGGGTCTAACAATGTGCTGAGGCAAAATACAGAAACAAAAGAAATAATAGCAGGAAAGTCATGAGTAACATGCACATTCCTTTTTGAATTGTGGTTAAAACGGAACTCATGGTACCAAAAACTATTTTAATAAGGGCAGGAAGCAGAAATGGCTTTTACTACAGCCTTAAAATCTAAATCAATTTCTATTAAATTACTTCAAAATAATATTTTTTTTAAAATTAAAAGATAGGGAAAATATCCAGTTCACGAGGCTAAATCAGTGGTATTTAACTTCAAATATTATTTTTAAATATGCAAAGAAATTTCAGTTATCACCTTATCCTACAGCACTCTAATTTTTATAACTCAAAATATATTTATTAATGTGGGCTTTCATTTGGCTTTAAGGCAAAGAGTCAAGTCATTTTATGTAACGTGCTAAGAAATAAAGCCAACAACTTCACAGCTCAACAGAAGCAGCATCTACTCTTGAGGACAGCTTTGGAACATAGTTTTATTTCAAGCTTGTAGACACGCTGTACTCATCAAGTACATTCCCAAAAGTCAATTAATTCACTCATATACACTGTATCAATTATTTTCTCCTTTGAGGAAGATCATGACAGAGAACGGGAAAAAAACTCCCTGAATTTTTCACAGGGTAAACTCAGCTATTGTTTGGTTGCTTTCTCTTTTCTCTTTACCTTTGTTTTTCTTTGGCAATATTAAATGTGAAAAGAGTTAAGTTAAAACACAAGCCTAATGCCCAGCAGGAGAGCGTTCTGCAAATCACAGGTCCTTTGGAATTGCTCAGGAAGAGAGAACAGTAGAAGAGGCTCTCCACTCCCAATGGTTCCCCACTTCACAAAAAGAAGAGACGAATTGGAAAGAGCCATTTCTGACAGCTCAGGAAACACCTCTGCCTTCTCACAGATAATTTCCCTCCCTTCTCCTTGAGGAAAGCCCTCTCCAAGAAACCTGTTCCCCTTCAAGACTATCTGCATTGCCTTTGCAAGGATGGATATCACTGCTGGATGTGGTACCACCACCTCTTACCCATATAGCTGATCTGAAATAGGCAAATCACCTATCATGGTCATACTCTGACCTTACTTGCTCCTTCCCCCCCTTACTTAATTCTGACCACTATGCAACGTCAGCCTGGAGATTGTGAACAAGCAACTGAACAGCCATTTCTCCAAGGTCATGGGCTGGCAGCCCTGCAGACCAGAGGACAACTCTAAAAGCAGGCAATGGCAAATCTCATATGCATGTAGCTTATTAGTAAGAACAAGGGTTTTGGTGTTAAAATGAGAGACTCACAAAATTACAAGGATTATTTTGATAAGAGTTGGAAAAGACAGAAAACACGAATGAGATTTGCCTCTAGAAGTCAGGTTTTCAGCAAGGCTTAATATTAAGAGGCTCAACACTTTACATTCAGACCAAAAAAGATTAATACCTGTGCTTCAGGCCTTGCTTTTTTATTATAGCCATGAAATAGTACCCTTTTGCCCCCTAAAAGTTATGCAGCTCTCACTTCAATAAGCAACATATTTTAATGAAGAGTTTTCATTGTCAGTGAGAAAAATGCATGCAGGTCAAAGCTAATTTGAGGTTTACAGACTGCAATATTAAAAGAATGTTTAAACTTATATGAAGAAGTTCTCAAGTCTACAAAAAGGTTAGGACCTACATAGTCTAGTTCAAGTTTAAGGCCTGGAGAGCCACTTGAGCTGCACGCAGCCTTTGACCAAATTCTTGTTTAAAGTAATTACATTTTCTGAGAGACTTGACAGCTGCCTGGATGAACAGCCCTGCTTTCATGGTGTTTTTAATGAGCGTAGGTGAGTGTATGAGCTAGACCAACCATTACATGCACACAACTAAAAGATGCAAGATGGCTCATGTGCAGCAGAATGCTTTACTACCTTGTTGGCCTCTGAATGTCACACAGGATCTTGAGCCCTTCTCATCCAAATGAGCTTATAAGGTGAATACTTACACAGGCTATCCAAAGCACATCTAATGAGTGGGACTGATGGGAGCTAACACTTTCTGACTTAGGTTCAGAAAGCTCTGATTAGTGTGATGATAAAGGGGGATGCTCATGTACAGGTCATCTGTGTAGAAGTGCCCAGATGACTCCACATAGTTGCTCTCCATTCCTAGAAACAGTACAGAGTTCCTGGCAAAGGATGGAGGGGTAAGTGAAAAGCAGAAAGAAATCCGCAACAAGACCAGAGAGATTCTCCAGAAAATGTACCATTTCTACACAGCATCTCCTGAGGTATGAAGGACCCCAATGACAAGAAGGATGCTGCCCAAGAGCACGAACTAATGAGGCCTGTGGGAGGCTTCTTAAAGTCTTTCCCTGATGGCACAGAGGGATTTCTGAATGATTGCCTGCATCTGAGCTCCCTTACTACATGTTGCATGTGGGAATAAAGGACCTGGCCCTAGATACAGAAATAAAAAGCTACATGGAAACTTCTAGTCTATAGAAGATGCACAAAACTCTCGGCTCTGTTCTCTCCACAGCAAGAGACTGCAAATGGAGCTGAGCTAACCTGGACCAGGACTTCACGTCAGTTCAGAAGAAAGCTGAAGGCAAGATTAGATTAATGTGCCGGTCCTTTATCAAGCTCATATTGCTGTATTAGCATAGTTACTTTTGAAAAGTGGTACACAATACTGCACAAGCTTTATTATCACTCATCACCGATAACGCAAATGCTCCTGCTTGCTCTATGTATCAAAGCACACCAGCTGGGTGTCACAGAAGCACCTGAATCCCTTTGTGTGCACTCAGCATCAATCAAAATCATATTCAATCTTAATAGGCCATCAAATCTAAAAATACCAGTATAAGAAACCCAACCCAGGACACCTCACCCCATGCTTGCAACCAGTGCACTTCTTCTGTCATGCAGAGGATATTACAGGCTTCTGTGAATTATTGGGTAATACTTACAAAGGCAAAAGGAGGTAATAAATCCCCATAGTACTATCTCGCAGCCTTGGAAATAACAACCGAACACAATGCCCAGTTATGTTTCAGTTTACTAGGTTTTTTTGGGAGTTTTAGAACTACTTGTTTTAAACCATCAACATCAGAAAAAAGTACCTGGTAATACGTATTATGACAGAAGCAATGAGAAATGTCTCGCTGTGACTTCTGCTAGCATGTCAATAGCTCATCAAGTACAATCTTTTTTAACACTGTTGGTTTGCTATTCTTTGCACCCCTCCCAACCAGGATAATACCCATGAGATAAAAGCCATCTTGCCACTTCTAACAGTGTCCTGGGGAAATAGTGACCTTTTTTGGTCAAAGCTTTGTAGACTCTCTTGCTTAAATTGTCAGAAGAAAAGATTAATGGACAAGTGTTGACTTGAGATTAAATTGCATCCCTAGGAATAAAGGATCCCGTCTGAATAAAAATTTGTTAGCCATTTGAAACAGCATTATTTTCATGATCATAACAAGCTTTATTTCAATAAAAGGTTCTCCTATTCAGCCTCCCTGGAACTGTGTTCTCTCCAACAAAAATGTTAAAATCATTCACTCCAAAATGCATTTATAAGGGCTTCTAACTTGTTTCTGCATTCCTTACATGAGAGTCTTATGAAAGACAACATCATACAGAAATGGATTCAATAGAAAAATGCATTCAAAACAAAAATAAATAAATAAATAAATAAATAAATAAATAAATAAATAAATAAATAGAGATTTTCCACTTATTTGCAGCAAAACTGCAAAGGAAGGAGATTGGAAAGTGTTAATTTGTTAACTTTTATTCCCTTTGATGTTCTTTTAATCATTTTTTGCCCCCTCTGGGTACTACTACAGCCATTTGCAATGAGGAAGGTGTGCTTAATTAAATAAGTGTAAGGACACTCCTATATGATCAGTTATAGTCATCTGCTCGTGTTCAATAAGCGGAAGAGTCACTCAGATTTTTTTCTCCTGAATAGCAAAGAAAAAATAAATTCCATTCAATTAAATCTCCTTCTCTACCTTTCCCCAGTTCACTTCCATGCTGCTCAGGGTGGCAATTGGTGCCTCACCAATTTTAGAGACACTGGAAAGTGTTTTCTTCATCCTTACAATATTCTTGTGGGGTTTTTTGCCATATGTGAACCATACGGATCACACAGACAATAAATTACACACACACACACAAAGTAGATATGAAAGTGACATTCTTCTAGCATGAATTTTAACATACTGATAAAGATTCTGCATTTACTGTTCACAGTTGTGCATATTATCAAATCATTACTTAAAGTGACAAGACTGACATAGAGTGAAATGCTGATGCCATATTTAATGTCTGATAACTAAAAAGTCTAATTTAAATAATCAATTCTCAATGCCATGTGTAAAAGACGACCTTAATTTGGCATAACATTATTCTGCCTGCTGTACACCTGCTTGTTCGCTGAATAGGGAATGAAAAATAGCAACTTCTCAACCACATTAAACAGCATTGCTTCCTACTTAGCATATCTGTCGAAACATGTTTTTAATTCAACTCTACATAAGCAGCTTCCTTAATTTCAGTGAACAGGAAAGAAACTTCAAAAGTATGACATTAGTTATCCAGTAACAACCGATAAAATTAAAAGGACCACCACAGCAGCTATTCACCTTACAGTAAAAGAGTGTTTTCTCCAAACTCCAGTAAGACAACATGATAGGTGAAACAAGACATGAAATTTCATCATCACTGGATGTATTATCATGGTTTAATTGCCCAGTTCCTGTATACCTAAGTCTATGGCAGTCAACGTTCTGGTCAGACACCTGTAGTTACACACAGGTGCTCACATGCCACAGCTTCCCCTACATCATATAATCACACATTTGTCACAGGTGGATGCAGGACTGGACATGGGATTCAACACACATTTCCCAGAAAAAGGGAACACAAATCTATTGTCCATGCCACAGACATTAATACAATCACAGGATGGAAAGAAAATAGAAGCACACCAGGGAAGTCTACATCGATAACACAACTGTAACCTACAAATCATTTTTATCATACTTTTCAGATACTATGCTTTATTAGCAAGCATACATTTTTACATCTTACTAATAATGAATGGAGCTACTGCTTAGCAAGAGCCAGTACACAACATGCTGCTGCTGCCAGGGTTCAAGCAGCTGCACATCAAATGCAGTAAAGTCTCACATGGATGGGAGGCAGGAGCTGCCTAATCCTGCTACATTCTGAATGCTTCCCTACCCTGTGTGCTTCAGATTATCCTAAAGCTATAATCAGTCCGATGATTAATATTTACGTTTACAAAAGACATCAGATGACAACTACCCTGTGGCTTTGACTCAGATTATTAATTTTCACATTAGTCATTAAATGGCCAAATCATTCATCTGACAAAAAAGATTCAACTTTAAAAACTGCAACTGTTAAGGAAAATGTTCACAGTACTGCAGTATGGAGAGGAATAAATGAATACCACAAGTGATTATGTGCCAGAGATTTCTGATAACATCAGATAACATTCACTGTATTTCAACATTTTCAATTCAATGTGCACACTTCATGTTTGTTTAGGAGGCCAGTATTAAAATCTTGGCTTAATATATCCAATATTTTTATTATATCTGATTTGGGATTTGGGGCTTTGTTTGTTTGTTTGTTTTTTAACTGAGAGTGCTATAAAGTTGAGCAATCTCTTCTTAAGCGTTTAGCACAGAAAAATGTTGCAGCATCCCATTATGCTTCAATAATTCCTATTAATTACATTTCTTTTAAACTATTTTTGTAGAAGTTTTAAGACTGAAACATAAGCATATTTTTTATGGTGTTATTGGGCTGTCCTAGGAAACGATATCCAAATTCCACTCCACACTTTGCCACACACGTTTACATGTCACCTGGAGAGTAAACTGTGTTCTCTGACCCAGTATTACAGCGATAAAACACATTTTCAAAGGTAGTGGTGGGCGTGGGGCTAAGTTGATTGAGGTGTGCCTTCAAAAATATCCATCACGTATGCATAGAAAACTGCTGTGTCCTGCTTCCTAGGCACAAGGAAGGCTCAGAACTGAGATGAGTGAGACCTGAAGTCTTGAATGTGCCTGGGAGAAGGCTGAATATTGCTGTTCCATGTGTGCAAAGTTCAACAAGAGGGTCTGCCTGTTTCTTGTTATCACTTTTTGGCCCTGGGAAGAGAAAATGTGCTCAGGGAGAACAGCAAATTAGAGCAGCAATATTAGATGGAATAAGAACAAACTGAAAGTTGCTTCTCCCACTGGTCACAGTAGATGACAGGAGCCTTCCAAATTGCCCGAAGTAAAAGATTTTCAGAGTGATTAAGAGACAAAGATAGTTTTTGTCTGGTTGACAAACCTTTTGTCATTCAGATTGGTGTTGCATGGATTAAGGAATAGTGGGTCAGAGGCAAGCGTCTTTTTATTTTGTCAAAGGTGGTTTTTTTGAAGTTAAATGTTCACACAAATCGGTATTACCTCTCATACTGGAAGTAGAGAGAAAAAGGTAGAGAGAAAAAACTGAGGATGCTTTTCCCAAAAGACTACAGATATTTCAATGCAGCATCACTAATTAAAAAGCAAATCAGCTTTCATTAATAGATTTATTTTTACGGCAGGAATGCACACAAGCAATGCAGGCATGACAGAGCCAAGCCTGTGCTCCACTTTTTCCACCGGTAATAGCAGTTACAGAAAACAGGCCCAACTATAAAACAAATGCATCAAAACATAAAGATGAATTTACTTGCATTTCTCGGAATGTAATAATATGGAGTAAAAGATGCAGTTAAAAGAAAGATGATATTTCAAAGGTTAAAAGAAGTTTAAACCAGTTACATTTTCACAGAACATGCTGAAATGTACAAAAATGATACTTAAAAATTAAATTATGAATTTACAAAACAAAAACCATTTATGCACAGCTGCAAACAAAGGTACAGAAAAAACAAGATGACAAGTGAAAAGGCTGGTAGAGACAGCCCTGTACCAAACAGAAAGAAGCATAAATTGGAATGAAGGTCTTAATAAAAAAATGACTGGCAGGGTCAGTTCGCTGCTGTGACCATTAGAGTTCCTGTTTTAGGAAGCAATCCAGATGTTTCAACTGAGAGTCCAAGAAGGATGAACTACCTCTGAAGGCAGGAAGATCTGTAGAAAGAAAGCCAGGAGTGCAGACTTCAGCAGTCCAGGCCAAGAGGAACAGCACAGGGAGAGTCAGGAGCGAGTCTTGTACCTCAGTTTGCCACAGCCACATTTTAGAGTTTGACAAGCACTGCACGGTACACAACTACCCATCAACTCTTAGCTCCAACCGTGTGCAGGCTGTGGCAGTAACTTCCAACAGACACATAATTATATGTGAGGCCATGTACCTAAGATTTATTGCTTGCCTTCAGTTTTGGAAAGACTGAGAAAGACATCTTCAAAACTAGAGAAGATGAGGCTGTGCCCAGTAAATAGAGACTTGTTGACCAATTAACTTTTCTGTCCTGATCTCTAACTATAATACTGTACACAGTATATTAACATATAGTTATAAATAAATGTTAGATATGCAGGCTTGCTAATTACCAAAGATGTATATAATTGCGTATTTGGAGCTAACAGAGTTTGAAGAATCTATGTGTTGACACAACTTGACTTCTGCCAATTTCCCTTCTAGCCGATAAAGATGTTGCAGGTACCTAATCACATTTGTGTCACCAGGATACTTAGTTCAACATTCTCAGGGCCACGTATCTCAAAAAAATAACTTAAAATAATAATGTCTCAGCCTCACACACAAATTCTTGGAAGGGTTTAACACCTGATGTTATTTGTGAGACTTGGGCCTCCACACATGAATTACAAAATTCTGAAATCATTATGTGTGAATACATATGTACCACTAAAAATGTTAAACCTAATAGTTCAGGAAGCAATATTTTTTCTTTGCTTAAACATACTGTCCAAAGACTTCTACAACTGCCAACTGAAACATCTGCCTTTATACTTCCACAGACTTATAATATTCTTCTTACTCTTTATTTAAAATGTTTAAGTGACAGTGAATAGCCTATTTGAAGCCATAAAGAAAGGCAATGTCAAACACAACACCCAAGGGGACAGCAATATGTGTGTCCATCAAAGTAATCTGGATTTTATTCTGTTTATGACCCTTTATCTAAAAGTAAGCCTGAGGGAACAAGCATTTTCTTTAGCTTGTAAATACAGAGAAAATTCAGAAATATAATTAGGCTGAAGATGTTCTATAGAAACAAAAGCTGTAAGTAGCAGCTTTGCTTCTCCATTCCCATAAAGTACTGTTTTACAAGAACTACTGTATAATATTCTTTGGAAAAAGAAAGACGTGTGATTATGTGGTTTCGTATTTATAATAACTGGCAACAAGCCAGAAAGGAATATTCACCAGTAGGCAATACCTTCCTCAAGAACAAAATTAAAAGGCGGGGGGCCTTCTGTCATACTGCGAGAGCATCAATGGCTTAATCCCACAGGTCAGCCCCAGAGACCTGAGACTAATTTATTGCTACTGGAATATAATTGCTCAACTGGAAATTTTTTCAAATGGATTTAGGGATCACATAACCAGTGATTCTGAACAAACACTGTCTAAAAGTCTGACTAAGAGTGGAATTCCTGAAGGACCTCTTGCAAGAAGGGGCTGGCAGGGAGAGAGGGCTAATTAACATGGCTCAGCTCAACCCTCAAAAATCAGCTGAAACTCCAGACTGACAACTCTGTCCAGAAGCTAAAACCAAAATAGGTGACAAAGCCTCACAAACACAATTACATAAGTTGGAAATCTGAGTACAGCACAACAAAGCATTAAGATATTATCTAGTAACCATCTGATCTCCCCTGTAAGAAGAGGGCAGCGCAAGCTTTTACTTTTGCATGCTGGTGAAGGTCTGAGAGCTGTTAGCGTATGTGACTGGGTTCTGTTCTCTCTACAATTCCTGTCCTCCCAGCTGAAGACATCACTCTGTTGAACCAAGCAGGTATTTTTCACTCAAAGCAGGTATTTAACTGAAAACTCCAGGTGTGTTGATTCAGTTATAAAATGGTAGGAGCTCAAATCATCATGCTAGGTTTTAATTAAGTACTGCTGTAGATTAAAGCTAGCCTTTGCTGCTGGCCTGGCACAAGCATCTACCAAATATGTATAACCCATTTTCATTAATATTATTTAACAGAAAAAAAATATTGTCCAATGGGATGCTCATGTTAGAAGAGTAGTTACATCTGCTCCAACTTCCCAACATTTTTTTCTCTTTTTTTCCAGTTTCCTTTTTATTAATAATCCATCTGGACTTTAAAAAGCTTAAACTAGCAGTACACCAAGACTCTACACTTGGCTATTCAAAGAAATATTTCTAATGTGCCCCTATGCATCGGAAATGCTGCTGAACACTGTTGTTAGATGGTAAAAGACACCACAGGAATACATATGGCAAAATCTGAAAGGGAAATGCTGCTGCAGCTCCCTCCGCAGCTTCTGTTTTAGAAGACAGGTATCTCGGGATTTAAAGGAGTGATGTATTAGCAAGCCCAATTACCTGCGTATGCCTCTCCTCAAAGAAAAGCTCGCTGGGCCCTGATACGATCAAGAAAAAGAAGAGTTACGTGACTTATGATGTCTTCTCAGTGGGGAACAATTACAGCTACAATGACTGCTGCGTATTAGATCTTGAGCTATACAGCACTGCAGTCTTGGAGCAGGTCTTACAAATCTGAAGCAGCACGAAGAACTTTCAAAGCCAGTCTTAGCTTATCCCAAACCTCAGAGAGCCAAACGTAAAAGTATCCATGCAGGGAAATGAAATGTGAAGCCATTGTTTTAACAAGCACATTCAGCACATAAAACTGCTTGGGAAACCGAGCAGTGAAGGCAGCTCGAAAGTTTTAGCGGTTGAAAAGCGAGTCTCACCTCACCCACCTTCAGCCGTTTCAAAGTGCTACTCTCACAGAGGCACCGTGAAGCTGGCACTGGGCCGAGACCTGGGGGCTACCCCTGCCTATGCTGCCAAAATGTCTGAGTGGCAGTCACACATTACAAGGATGTTATCTTGCAACATACACATAAACCTTTTTTTTCTTTTCCAGTTTGGCCAAATATATGCAGTAAGGAAGAATTCTTCCAATTTGATGGCAGTGATTCTCATCCAAGTTCATAGGTTGCAGAGGCCACTTTACAGTGAAAGAACACAGAAAATTCATCAATCTACACTGTACAATTAGTTGATGTACAACAACGATCAGCCATTGGAAAAAAAAGAAATTCTTTCCCTATTTTTAAATATTTTCTTTTCTTAAACCAAACTGGCCTTCTGAGTTTTCCAGGAAAGAGAGATTTATTTCTTCCCATTAACTTCTCAGTTGCAAGAAAATAAATACTGGAATAAAGCTCTCAGCATGACAAGTGAAGATTTAAACACTTCCAAGTGGAACAACAATGGGACTGATGTCAAAGTGCAAGACAAGTGTAACAAATATCATCCGGGTGATCTATACACACACGACACATTCTGCATGTCTGATTGGCTTCCATTTGATGCTAAAATCATCTGGCTGACTTCCCAGAAATTAACTGGATCAAGTTTCTACCAATCTATCTTTCCATTAAATCCTGCTAATAAACTCGCTCCTTCCTGCATGACGATTCTCAGCATCTATCTTAGAAGGAAAAAATTTTTTAAAAGTGAGATCAGCTATGAAAATGCTTCATCAAAATAAGTGAGCAAAAAGACTAGGGAAGATTTTATATGCTCATATAAAAAGCAGTACATTCAGCTAATATAATTCACTCCAGTTCCCTCAAATTCAGTGAACCTACAATGACTTACCTGACCAAAGATCAAGAACTGACAGCCTAAAGTATGTCTACTCAGGGGTTTTAGGGCAATATTGCCTTGTCTTAAGAGCAAATGTTTGAACAGAGAGGAGGGGTTACCAACACTGTAACAGTATTTACTCATCTATTCTGGCTCTGAATCAATTTTACAGACTTCAAAAGTTCTTTTGTGGGAATGTTCAAATACTGGCATTTAAAATTATTTTTAAAGAAAAAGAAATATTTTAAAATGTACTCCATATGCCAATCATTTTCCCTTTAGCTAATAATCAGTTTCTATGAAACAACTAACAGGACATTTTAGACAAAGTTACTGTTACTCTGTTTGCCTTGAGTGTGTGTTCTTTTTGACTCTTACCTTCACATTTTCTGGATGGAGCCCTCCAGGGTGTTTGTCCATGTACTGACATAAATCAGTGTGCTAAAAGAAAGCCAGATGGAAAAAGGTATATTAATATCTGTATGACTGCAGCAATAAATATCCTTCTACTTAAAAATGGACAGAACAAATGGAAAATAAGGAGAATTTTCAGTCATGTGTACATATGCACATTTGTACCTTTACACTTCATTTTCTTTAACAACCTTGGCAACTTGACTGATATGAATATTCATCAAATGTAAACTACATTTTTTTCCTAACATCCTGTGTATGGTAAATTAGTTGCTTGAATTTTAGTATAATTTTACACCTTGTAAGGACCATATCACCTTCAACACCATAAAAGTAATACCTGAAAGGAAGAGGGGGAACCTAAAGGGAGAAGCTCAAATGCCACTCTAATTATTCACATTGAAACACTGCCTTTTAAATAGAACGTTACAGCGATTTTAGATTAAGATGGCTAATGGTTTAGAAAATAAATCTGAATTCAGTATGCATATCAGCATACTGAATGATAGTTTCCAGTTCAAAAAGAAGTGCATATTACGCACATGTACAGCTATTAATTACAGATACTTCAGAAAACATCTTCACTGAAGACTCAAAACAAAGTTTTCACTTCGTAGTTGCCTATATTCCCTGCAAATATACCATAAACTCTCTTCAGAAAATAAGCAGGCTTGCAATGTAGAAATTAACATTATTTTTAATTAATAAGTATTTATTGCTTTTACTATGGAAATACTATTTTCTCTGAATTTTTCTCTTGCATTTCTTCAGTTTTGTACCAGTCAGCAGCACGCCTTCAGTGAAGTGGCATGTTGCTTCTCTGATTTGCTTGCACAACCGAGCTTCTGGAATTATGTTCAGAATAAACAAAGCAAAAATATGCACTAGATTAACCAACAAAAACTCAGAGCCTTCCACATCTGGTTTCTGAACACATCTGGTAAAAATCATCCAGCATTCCTTGAAAAGCTACTTGGCAATACCTGCTTCACATACAGAACAGGCCAACTGAAATATAGGCAGTTTTCGAGGTGAGAGTTTTGGACAAGAGTTGCCTTCGACATAGCAGAATGGTTTCTCTGTGCAACATTTCCCAGTCCAGAAGCCATTCTCTAGTGCTCTTTTTGCACAGTTATATGAATACATAGGAAAGTTCACATCTTCTAAGACACAAAATTCATACCAGTCACAACTGTTCTGTAGAATCTTCTCTTGTGAAGTCATAAACTACGAAAACACCCTGTGCATGTAGAATTAACACTGCAATGATGTAAGTAAGATGCACTGGCTGATTAGGTTGTGCACTAGCACAACTTTTTTCAGGAATTCTTACACGGCTTCAAGAGGATGAGTGCCCTGACTGCAGGAAGCCAATCACTTGAGTCCCAAAATGACCCGTGTGGGTATCACGAGTGCAGAGGATACACTAAATACAACACAAGAGAGCTTCTTCCAAAACACAGGGGACAACAAGCAATACTTCAATTTATACTTAACACACTAGTGAATGCATTGACAAAGAAAATTAAAAAATACACCTCACCCAGTGAACAGTTACTGTCAGTGAAGTACATTTTGCATGAAGTCTATGTTTAGCTCCCAGCTTATTCCCAGCTTCTGTAAAATTTTTAGCCACTTCAGGTACATATTCCTCTTCTATTCTCCCAGTTAGTTTTCTGGGACTGGATCAACAAATCATGCCAAAAATGGATCAGTCATCCTTTAGTACACACCACACAGTTGTCTCGTTTTACTGTATCAGAACCAAGAAAACATACTGGAAAAAGTCATCTGCTAACCTTGTAATTTGTTCAAAAAATCTAGCAGGTTTGGTTTATTAACCCCAGCACAAGAGTCTGTCTTCAGCAAAATATCAGCTGAAATACCATAACTACAGGTGATAGCTGGTGTCAAATAAGAAGTTGGGGGGATTTCCTTAATTTAAATGTTATCTGTTATTGAAGAGAAGCCTGGTGGAATAACAGGTTTTGTTCTTTAACTTAAATACAAATCTTTGAATAGGGATAGCACCTGCAGTTCTTGGGAGAAGTTTGAAGAAAAGCCTGAAATTTCACTTTAGAGAGTCCAGCAGGACTACTTCCGAAGGTCCCGCCCTTGACACCCTGGCATCCAAACTGTGCACTAGCTGTTCTTTTCTGTTCACCAAAAATCTTCTAAGAACATCCTCTTCAGAGTCACATAACCAGTAACAGCATCAAGTTGTCTTTTTATTTCCAATATAATTTTAATGAATTGGGAGGATAAACCCATTTTCTTCCACCTTTATTTCTGTTATTATTTGGATGTATTTCCTCCATACATGAACATGAACTATGATTATGTTTGTGTTACATGCCATTCACCTCCTCTTCCTACCCCAAGGACGAGGACTACAGGCAGCTCAATATAACTTTCTGCATCAGTAGTTCTCAATGCCAAAAACTGACTGCTCACGTCCACCTAAAATTTAAAGTAAGCGCTAATTTCTACAGAATCCTGGGATCCTAATAGAGTCAAATGTGCAGTAGTCTTTTGGCATCTATTTTTTTCCGTACACATGCTACAGATACAGAGATACTTCTACTAAATTTTCATTTAGACAACAAACAGAAATGCAAAGTCTTTTCTGTTCAAATCTTTCAAGAACTTGCCCTCATATAATTAAGTTAGATTCCTTCTCACCAAAGCAACTGGACACTATGTACGAACTGGGAAAGAAACTTTCAAAGTGACAGTACGTTGCTCCTCACTTAAGAAAAAGAAGGTAGAGGTAAAGCAAAGGCAGCACCAGCTGCTCTACTTTTCCCAAGGTAGGGACTCAGTGCACATTGAATTAAATATTAGTACAGCCAGGAAAGCTGACAGTGCTGCGGGGACAGCTATTTCTAAACCTGTTTTCTCTTTTGACGGGCAAGTGTCTGCTCCGGTGCTTGTGTGCTCAACTGACATTGAAGAAGACAACTCGAATGCAACTTTCAGGATAGCTTAAAAAAAAAAAAAAAAAAAAAAAACCAGAGAGGAAACTGGATGAAAGCAGTTTTCTAATGGTATTGCATGAAATTGGCACTATATAGAAGACCAGAGTCTCTTCTTCACTTTGAGGTAGAAGGCAACATGCTTTTCCAAGCAGAACAGGGGCTGCAGATACCGCATGCCGTACTCTTGAATGTAACATAGAACTATGCTGAAACAAGGTAGAAGACAAGAAACAAACTGACCAACCCTCCTTTTACTGTTCTTTCTCCCCTGTCTCAGAGGATGAGGACACCTCAGAGGGAAGTGGGATACATTGGGAACACGGTGCAGAGACTTCCAAGTAATCGCAAATATCTGTCAGAGACATCCTGATCCCAGGTGGGCCTGGCTAGATTGAGTCTGCTTCAAGCTAGCTTTTAACAGCTGTGTCAGGCATGTTGTTAATCCCCAACACACATAAATCATCACCAGTAATCTTATGCTGACAGAATGTATATTTTAGCTTGAATTCAAAATCCCATTCATTCCTGCTCTTAAAACTCCACCAGTTTACCCACATCTATATGTACAAATAGTCCATTAGCACTCATCTGTTCATAACGGCTACAAAAAAAAAAAAAAAAAAAGAAAAACCATTAAATAGAGCTACATCAAGTTTCTATAACAAAGAACTCAAAAGCTAACAAGGTCCAGAATCAACAGGGTTTATCTAACCTCTTGTTTGCCAAAAAATGTGTGTTATAATAACTCTTTAAAGGCATAATGTGATCACATACTTTTTTTCCCTTCACAGGATCAGATATACTGAACAGAATAGGAGGGACTTGATTACAGAGCAGCTGTGTTGTTTTTTTGGTTTGTTGTTGTGAGTTTTTTTCTGTTCTCACACAACTTGCAGTCTCTGGCTTATTTAGCACTCTGAAGGCAGAAATATTAATCTCACAGGCTTTCTTGCCCTGCTTATTGCTACACTATTTGCATGCTTCAAAAACATAAAATAATTTCATAGCAATCCAGGGGACATGTGGCAATATTCCCTGTTATCAGGTAAGGAATTGTGGCAAAGAAAAAAAAATCTTAAGTATCATTGGTTTGGAAAACTCAGTTTACAGCACTTAGGCTTTTCAGAGTATTTGGCACTATTTCACTTTCTGTGTTTTCACTGACTCCAGTTACAGCTGTGAGTGTATAACGCTTTTGCAAAGGAGACTGAGAATCTCATGCTGAATAGAAAAAAATGGTAATATCTGAATTGCAATGACGGCAATTTGTGATAACATCATAAAAATTGAGGTGATGGTGATGATCTCCAACGTAGAAGGGACAGAACCCAGTTCTCTACAGCAGTATTACCTGCCTTACCTTGAAATGATACTTTAAATGAGGCAGGAAGTCCAGAAGACACCCTGGTTCCAACATTCACAAAAATAAGAAAAGTTCGGCAGTCACCACACGCATTCATCACACAGTTCTTCTGCAGAGCTGCACAACAGGGTCTTCCACAAGCAGGGTGAAAGCAGATTACATAAGCCTTCTTCATCTTGGCATTCTCCAATTTTAAGAATTTGACTTCATGACCTCATTAATACAATATTTTATGCAAAATTATTTATGCTTAAAGTGAACAATTTCATATTTCTTCCCACTACTGCATCCCTCAGAAGCAATTGCACTTGCTCCGGGAATACAAGTATTCGAAGTCGTTGAAAACTAAAGACAAGACTTTCAGAGGAGGAATCTTCAAAGGTATAGTACTTCAGTACAAATGACAATTTTTCTTGACCAAATTTGGAGCAATTTGAAAAAGAGTAGGTTAACGCCAGCCACACCAAAAGGTCTACTCATTCTTAAAATTCCAAGCCCATGCTACAAGGTTTGAATATTCACAATAAGGGTCCTTCAGCTACAGTTTTAAGATATCTTGGCCATTTTGGCTGAAATTTAAAAAAAAATACAGACAACTTGAAACACACTTTGGTGTCTTACTTTTTCAACTGGTTGCAGTTTACTTAATTATGCCAGAACATCATTGCCCCAGGGCTGTGACTTGACTTCAGAGTTTTGGCATACACAGCTCCACATCCTTGAGAAGGCTCTGTCAAGCCTTTGTGTGCTACCTTCTTTCATCAAGTTAAAACACAAACCCTTTCCTCAGTCTAAATCTCAAGCAACCAGACCTCCACTAGGAAACTCTTGACCCCTCCTCGCGTGGATGGCATGAGTCAATGTCTCTTAGGACAGGGAAGAGAAAATTCCTGCTCCGCTATGCTAGTTCCATCATTCTCCAGTTTCCAAACTGTAGGAGAAACACAGCATGGAATGCCCAGCTTTGACTCAAACTTCAAGGAATTTTGAATATTTTCCTCCCCATGGTGGAGAAAAATGGCACAACTCCTATATGTACATTAAAATGAAGGAGAGATAAGCTACTTATCCAAAATAAATGCTCAGATTCTAAATAAAAATCAACAAAGGTGAACAAGAATTGTAAAAAAACAAAACAAAACAAAACAACAACAACAAAAAAAAACACCAAACACAAACCCAAACAAACAAACAAAATCACCCAATATAGCATCAGGAAAAAAAAAGGGAAAGGGAAAACTTACACTTGCTCAGACTCTCTCTGTAATGTTTTTCACCCGCTTCTCTCCCACACCATAAACTACCACGACAATACCATAAAAAGCTTGTTTCATTTGCCTTAAGAAATATTGTCTCCAAGCTCACATGAAAATATGAATTGAGGTTTTCCTTTAAGGTTGTGGCAGTGTCTAAGCGTATGAAGGTCATTTCTATTCAGCTAGAGTCTGGTTTATGTTAGTAGACACATGAACATTTACGTTTGTGAGCATACTGTGTATAAGCATCTGCTGAAGGGAAAAGAATCCAGGCTTATATTTATACAGCTGAAGCAAGGTTTATAGACACCGCATCCTACCTCTGGAAGAGGGAGAGTATGCAAACAGAAAAAAAGTGAGCTAAATGTTGATAGTTCAGACTCCTCCCTTCTCCCTTTGAAGAAGGAATTCCAATTATGAATAGATGAGTAAACCACAAGCTACAAATGTCCTCAGATATGCTCAATGCTTCACTTTAATGTCAACTATTTTGCTCAGTTATCTTGCACAGAAATCAGAGGCTCTGCTACCAAACATAAACCTGTTCAGACAAAGGGCAGGACGTCTCCTTTCAAAGGCATGGCCAGTGACATGAAATGAGCTCTACTTCGCCAGCCCTTTTCCATAATAATAACTTGACTGTCATTCTCTCCTAATTAAATTAGTCATTTCTACTTCCCATGCAATACATTTTCTTTCCTTCCTCTTCCTTGGTCATGATAAATCTCCATGTGACTTAGCTGTCCCATAATTCTACCTAATTGGTTTCAGCTGTCATGTTTGAAGCTGAAATGCACGGAGAGCCTGGGGCTTGTGAATGGAACAGGAAGCATTTCCAACTGCATTCCCATCATGTAAAACCAGCAATGTGAAAGAACCCTTCCATTAAAACAAAAACGGGAGTATTTGGCTGCCGGCGATGCCATCATGCAGCAGACAGATTGTGCTGCTCCACCGAGGCAGCGAGGCTGCTGAGAGCCATTCTTCTCTGTTCAAAGGAGAGCACACATTATTTATGCCCTAGCAGTCTTACTGACTAAAATACTTTCCCTTTTGTCACCAACAAAATCGTAAACTGATAATATAATTTACCAATAAAAGCACAGGCAGCAGGAATATTTGAAGTGACAGGAGAACAAAGAGAAGTTAATTCTATTTAAATGGCATGTATTCTCCAACCTAAGCACTCTGCAGATTACTGTACCATGGTTTAAACTAATTTCATGTTGCTGGTATTTTCAAAAGTGTCATAGACCCTCATTTTCTAGTATTTCTATGGCTTTTTATAATTCAATCTTTCCCCCCTATGACACGGCGCTGTGTCAGCCATGCTAACGAAAAATACCCTACAAGATCTCAGGGTGATACCTAAGCCACTTCCAGAAAAAAGAGCAGAAGGCAACAGCAGCAGCTGGGCTTAGCAGCAGGGGAAAGATAATATATTAGGAATTCAGGAAAGAAAAAAAAAAAAACATCCCACAAGACACCTTTAATGGAAACAATTTTGCTAACAGATGCTTCTAGGTGCTATTAGAAAATATATATTTATTGATTGATGCAAAGTCTCTGTTGTACAGAGAACAATCTGTGCAAACAGCCTTGTTTTCTTAGTAAATCAGGTTGAAGAGACAGCAAACACTTAATTTAGTGAGATTATTTTAACAAAAGAACGAAATCTCAAAAATCAGTAGGAATTTGTGTTTAGTGTACTCAAAACCTGGCAGCAGATCATCAGCTTGTGTAAACTGTGCTGGACTTTTAGTCCCTAAAGTCAACAGTATTGGGACAATTTTTACATGCTGAGCAAGTTGTAACACATGTGCCAACACAGATGTGTGTATGCACTTCTTCTTTAATTTGCTATGTCATTAGGTTTCCACAGCATTGACCATTATATCCACATATACAAAAAATAAATAAATTTAAAGATACAAAAAATTTCTCATTAGTGCACGACAGATATCCCTATGCTCATGGTGACAGTACTCACTCCAGGACCACACAAGCAGAATGTGAACACGGCTGGGAGGCTGACGGTCCATGTACAGCCACAATATGTTGAGCATCCACACCAACAGTAGTGCAGCATTGGCCATGGACGTTACAGACATATGTACACAAGCTGAGCTGCCACAAGAGCCATTGCTCTGGTAATGTGCTGAACTACAAAGAAAAATGACAGTTTCAAGGCAGGAAAACAGCGGCGCAAACACTTACTCTAAAAGCTTCAGCATCCTATGGTAGACCTCTCTTCACACCGTTCAAATGACTCTTTTCTGCCATACCTCCTAATCCCAACTGTCCATGCATGAGTGTAGGATTAATAAAACTTTTATAGGGAAAATTGCATTCCAGACTGCAAGGTGCACAAAAGAAAAAATCATGCTTTCATGAATTATATCCTCTTTTTTAACTTCCAAGTGTTGTCCCTGTTTATTATTCCAGCTTGATTCTTGATTCCCCTTATTCACCATTCCTTATTTTTTTTTCATATAATAAAACTATAAAATTTTTATAAAGATATCTGTAATTACTGATCTCTTCATTCTGACTCCAGAATTATTACCGTTATTATTTTGCCAGTATTGCTCACCCCGAGTTTCTGTTTTTAAAGATTTCCTGGATGTATTTTTTATCAATATAACTAAATTAGTATGAAGCTGCATACTGCTAGTTCAGGAAAGAAAAATCTACTTTTAAAACTTAGAATTATGGCAATCATCACCCTCCAAACAGTCATTTTTTTGGTTGGTAGTTTGTTTTTCAGTCTGTACTGAATAAACCAGAGCTTCTTATTTTAAGAGAAATTAAACAGCAGTTGCAACCCACATTATTGAAGAATTTGAGAAAAAAGTTTAATTAGATTGAACAGTCTCTAGTGTAAGTTGAGATACTGTCAGATTTCACCTCAGAGGGACTTGGACAAAGCCAGTTTATCACTGAAATTAAAAGATAAGGAAAGTGTGGGATGCCACCAGAATATTACTGATGGTAGAGCTGTCCAGAAATCTATAACATAGAAATAATAAATTACTAAAAACAAAACAAGAACCTAAAACTAGAAGGATATTTTTCATTTTCTTTAAAGTAGTAAAATAAACTGACATTTTTTTCTTCAGTCCCTGATACAGAAAGTAACAGTGCATTAACTTCACTGAAAGACTCCATGTATTCATATTTAACTGATAAATATTAAGATGCAGAAAGATACACATAGAAAAGACCTAAAAAATAGACAAAATCATCAACTTAGCTGTATCTACTATCAATTACATGTCATTCTGCTGCTTATTTGTCTAAACTGTTCTTAAGACTGCCAGTATCAAAGAAACCATCACCCCATTGTACCTTCTTCAGTGATTTACTATTGTCGCCATTGAAGAGGCATTCCTATAGTTTAAGCTTTCTCTTCCTTACTGCAATTTCAGATTTTCTTTTTTATCCTCTTTACCATTGGCATGGAAATAGGTTACTGTCTTTCTTTATGATATATTTAAACATCTGTAGTCATCTCATCCTTTTTTTCCCCAACTCTGAACAGCCCTACTTTGACTCGTCCTCAGAAGCCTTTATTCTAGATATTTGCTCATTCTTAGTTTTTCCCTCCTCAGAGCTCCAGCTGATTCATGTTTTCTTTGTGTGTACAAATTTACCATTTCAGGTAGTGGCCTTACCTGTACTGAGTAGAGTGTTATCACTGCCCTATGCATCCTACCACATGTATGTGTTTTTAATGGACTACAATGACATTTCAAATTTTTGTCTCTAATTTCAGAAATAAACTAATTGAGATCTGTCAGTAGGTAGAATATCTCATCTGATTTCCAGTGTACCATCTGCCAGTTCAACTCTGGATAATTTTTATGCTTTGATTTTATTGTGGGTTGTTTTAAACCCTTACACATTTTATTAATACTTAATAAAAATAAGAATATATAATAGATGCTCATTATTAGATGGTGAAAAGCACACTGCAAATCTAACCAATATCTCCTAAGGTTACAAAAAACATCAGTAAACTGTACAAAGAAAAGACATTCAGATACACACAACCTCTCCAACCTGCTGGACTGTAAATCTTGATTAATCTTATTAACACATCTGTTCACCAGCATGCACACTCTTTATGAAGCCTACACAACTTTTCCGAGATCCTACAAAGTCAGGGTGAGTAACTGAGTAACACCTTTCCTTCTCCTGCCAGACCTGTGTAAACTTCTTAGTCTAGCAGGAGTATTATTATTTAAATTTAAATACAATCTCTCATTCCTTCTTTCCTGCTGATTCCCATGTCTGGCACCATCTTTACTTCTCGGCAAAGCACCAGGCAATTTCCTTCTGAAATCCCTTCTGGATCCCTACCTCCCAAAGCTGACTTTGTTTGTATTTCCAATCTATACTTGGACATCAGCAGCTCCTGGCTCTGATCTGATCATTAAAACTTGAAAAACAAGGCTTTCCCAAGAGTTGTATTCCCCTACTGCCTCATCTCTATGGTAGGGGATTTCCTTTCTCTGTGCTTCCCCTCAGCTTTGTTCTGTTGTCTTTTTGACTGCAATTTAAGTAGCACAATTTGGGGCAAACCTGGTGCACAAGGCAGGGATTATACTAACAGGGGAATGGCTCCTTCTCCAGTCAAGGCAAATGGAAACTACCAAATTCAACTGCTCTCACACTGGGAGCCCTCCACGGCTCTGCTCCTTCCCAGGGAGGATGAAGCATATTCGCAGCAAGCAGAGGTGTCTGCTGAGAGGGTGGCCAGAGGCATCTGGCTTATTGCAGAGCTTCACGAGCTTTCAGTCCTTGCTTACATGGCTAGACAAGCACCTTGATCCCAAAGAGGAAGAAAATTGCCCATCATTTTGCTATCACATCAAATTAAGGTAATGCAGACTCCAAATAAGTTTCACTCTCAGTCAAGGATTAGAAGACCCCTTCTTCCTAATTGTGCCTAGTTTCCCTAATTTCTCTAGGTATTAAGCACTGCTGAATGATTCCAGGGATCAGAGCTCAAAAGCAACCCTGGGACTCTACTGATTTTCCCTGCTCTCTCATGCACTAAAATAGTGTGGCTTTTTTTGTTTGTTTTCACAAACAAGCAGTGCCACCTTACCTTTAGTTTCAACACATTCCTGAATAAAACAAATAAAAACAGAAGAGCAGTAAGAGTGTTTGATCCAAATTATCAAAAGTTATGAGAAATTCAACATTTCCAATGCAAAAATTGATCCTTATAGGTAATGTGTTGACCGTTTTCTTGCATAATACTTTTATAAGATGTCATATGACAAATGCAACATCTCAGATTTTGAAACTTCAGATCTGTAACTCTTAAATCTGATAAACAGTAAATATCTCAATTTCTAATTAGCATTAAAATGAGAAACACACACCAATTTTGTTTCTTACAGGAAATAGGAGGAAAATGTAATTAATGAACTTTATTAAGACAACTCATTGTATAACAACCTATTTTAGCTGCTGTAATGAAGCAATGAGAATTAAACTTTCTTTTTTAATGGAAAGTAATTTTTAAGAAGGACAAACATGCACAAAGATTAAAATAGGCAAGGTAATTGAAAATGTTTGGGTTTAAATTACACTATTAGATTAGGACGGAGCTTTTTTACTGTTGAGGCAGACATAATATTACTCATTACTCATACTTCCAATTGTAAATGTATCTGTTCTTGTTTCAAATCTAGTCCATAAATACTGAAAGCATAAGGTAAAGTATTGCTATACAAGCTCACTTTAATACGCCAGGAATAGAACAAGTTGCAGGTTCATTTATTGACAATAACATAGTTACATAATTATGTATAATACTAAAAAACCTCATTATCCTTCTACTAAACCTCTAGTAATATGTATTTGTTAGGATTGCCTTTTAGCAATTAAGTGTTTCTAAATATAGTTGTCTTCCTCTTAAACAAACAAGTGAAGAAACAAATGGTAGCAGCTAATGATCACTTTAGAATGAATAGATGTGAACCCATCTTCAAAGATCTCTCGATACATCTGAGATCTCACCTGTAAAATCAATAATTTCCTCGGGCAAAGTTGGCTATATCGATGACACTTGCACTACAGCTGGTGCACCCACAAAGTCACATTAACTAACACCTAAACAGAGCCTGGAAACAAGGGGAACAAAACTTAAGTGAACAGTCATACTCCTCCATTGAACTGTAAAACTGAACTGACCTTTTCCTTTTGGAAGTCATTGCAGTCTCAGATACCATATGCAAAATGTGTCAAAATTTCACACTTTGTTTTCAGGTCTTGTTTAGCACATACCAGTTAACTATACGGAAACCATTTTCTCTACCATTCACACATGAAAGACTATCAGGCCTTCAGGTTTTGTAAATGTGATTCCAAGCAGCTCATCCTCAAAACTCCTCAGGTAACGAGCAATGGCTGTCAGTCATCCAGTGGTGAAATTGAGCTCCAAGCTCCCTTTTCAGTATGCTTGAATGACCAACAATAATCATAGCTGATGCAGGAGCAACCAAAGCATACGAAGAAATTATGCTCTACTAACAGGGTACTGTATATACTACACTATTTTCAATTTCTTTCATTCAAAAGGAGCAAGTCACCTTTCTCTTCTTCCACAGAAATGCACAGCTTCACATTCACCACCAAAATGTTTATATGGAGAATGAACTGTCAGAATTTTTAAAGATTGACTTTTCTTGCTTCTGGGGACCACCAAGGCTGAAGTTAAAAAGCTCTGTCATGTTTTCATTTGACAGACTTCCATACTAAAACAATTCTAACTTCAGGTATCCAGAGAATTTAATCACTGCCATGTTTCCTTTCAGAGGCTATTCTGCTTTCAGTTTTTAACTTATTACTGCAGTGTATTTTGCAATGAAAGGTGCTAAATGAAATGAAATTTCATTCTACTTTTCCAGGGCCAATGCTGAAACCGAACACCTATGATAACCTCACAGGTATCACTAGTATTAATTTCCCAGTGGAACTGTCACTGACCTAGCGACCCAGAGTTTCCATTTTCTGAGAACTCTTGGATAATTAACTGTTCATTCCTAATTTAATCATGATATCTCACTCGAATGGATTTTACTATTTATGAAATGGTGAAGAGTGATAAATAGCAATACTGTATCAGTTCCATTTTGTCACTTTATGAAGTAAATAAAATTCAATCCCTTTTAGGTTTGTTAGGCCTCACTCACTCAAAAATGTATTTCACTGTGTAATTTTAATTGCACGAACAATTCTACTGGTTTCAGTACAAATCAGTCATATTAGGGAGCTAAACCATGTACGGGTATTAAAAAACCAAAACCAAACCAAACAAACAAAATACCCCAACAACAACAACAAACCACCACACAACCAGACATTACAGACATAGAGTTCAGTAACACCAATTGCACAGCTAGAATGCATGGACAAGCAGCCAAAATTTGTACGTTTAAATGGGTAAAATGGGTAACTGTGATTTTTGCCTCTGCACATTCATATTATGCACTGAACGAGAGCTCTTTGACAAAAGGAACAAAAAAGGTTACTGCAATCATTCAATTAAAATCTGTATCATGCACAGCCACAATAATTCAATTCAGATTACACAGGCATTTTCAAGCAGATAGCTTCAGCTGTTTGATCAGCCTATAACTTTACATTACCTAACAATGAAAACAGACTTTTGTTAAGCAATTCTGTCATTTCAAGGTACAGGAGGAAGTTACAACATCATTACAATACACTCCTTAGGATGGTTGGAGACAACAAAGCATCCTTCCTTTTCTCCCTAAACACCACCCACCTTGAGAGACTCTACCCACCAGCCAAAATACAAAAATACTACTTGGATCAGTTGCTAGAAACCATTACTAAATGAGGTCCTGAAACAGTTTCATAAGCTACCAAGCACCATGGAAATAAAAAGGTACAGCCACCAGCAGGGTTGATCCCAACACCACCCTGCTGAAAACCAAACAGCTCAGTGAATCCAGAAGAACCAGTCACTGCATGAGGCTTAATCTACATCTGCACTTATCACAGACAGCACATGGCTGGGAAACAGAGTCTGTAAGTGCTCCTACTGGATGCAAAATCCAGAAATTTGGTATTAGTATAATAGGTTAAAAAGTCTATTTTATGGAGAAACATATTCTATATATCTCATTTCTCAACCAGTTCTGATGAACACAGCCAAATACAGCTGCTGATCACAGAACAGCTGTGGTTGGAAGGGACCTCTGGAGATCCTCTAGTCCATCCCACCTGCTAGAGCAGGTTTATCACCCAGAGCAGATCACACAGGAAGGTGTCCAGGTGGGTTTGAATGTCTCCAGAGAAGGAGACTCCACAACCTCTCTGGGCAGCCTGTTCCAGTGCTCTGACACCCTCAAAGTAAAGAAGTTTCTCCTCATGTTTACATGGAACCTCCTATGTTTCAGTCTGTGCCAGTTGCCCCTCATCCTGTCATTTGTCACCACTGAAAAGACTCTGGTCCCATTCTCTTGACACCAACCCCTGAGATATTTGTAAGCATACATAAGATCCCCTCTCAGCCTTCTCTTCTCCAGGCTGAACAGACCCAGCTCTCTCAGCCTTTCCTAATAAGAAAAATGCTCCAGACCCCTACTCGTCACACTCTTCTTCATGCACTGCAGGATACCATTCGCCTTCTTGGCCCCAAGGGCACATTGCCGACTCCTGGTCAACCTGTTGTCCACCAGGACTCCCAGGTCCTTCTCCACAAAACTGCTTTCCAGCAGGTTACCGCCTCACTTGTACTGGTGCATGCCATAGTTCCTGCCTAGGTGCAAGACCCTACACTTGCCCTTATCGAATTTCATCAGGTTCTACTCTGCCCAGTCCTCCAGCCTGTCCAGATCACTCTGAATGACAGCACAGCCTTCTGCTCTGTCAACCACTCCTCCAAGTTTCGTATCATCAGCAAACTTGCTGAGGGTACACTCAGTCTCTTCATCCAGGTCGTTGATGAATAGGTTGAACAAGACTAGACAGGTCCCACACCTGTTGGCCAACTCCTCTGGTGACCAGGTACCGCCTCACCAGCTCTAACTCAGGTTTCTTCAGTAGCTCCCAAACTCTACCTACACCTGGGTAAGCACCACCCCATCAAGGTGAGAGGAGACATATGAAGATGGACAGGATTGAAATCTAGCAACACTGCAGGTAACAGATGTTATGAGCATGATGAAAGGGATTGCAAAAAGTATACATGTAAAGTTATGCAAATGAGTCTGCAATGACCATTACATAAAATTAAATATCAAGGCTTTTCCTATGCTGATTCAGTGTATCGGTCAGGAACAGAAGAATAACCAATTTTAAGAAAAGTATTAAATTTTCATTAGTGTTCCTATACCTGATGTAAAAGTATGTATTGCATGCAACTGCCCTGCAGGCTCCTGTAGCTGAATACCCACATTATTACACTGCAGCATTTCTATGTAAACGGACAAGGTGAATGGCTTATCCAGACAAGACACTGTCTGCGTTATCATGTAAAAATTAAAGCATGCTCCCAAGAAACACAAAAACCAACTCCATCTGTCTTAAGCAGTGACATACTAAAACTAGTAATCACTGTACTTTTATAAACACAGTGTCTTACTGACTACAACAGAATAACAGATATTATACTGAAAGTCTAACCTTCTCTAAACTCACTTGTTTCTTTTAAATTACATGTTCTTAGACTTATTTGTGAAAAATGGGAGGTTAATTATGATAGCGCATTGCATAATTCCACAGCTAAATGCTGAAGTAGATCTCCATAAATGCCATATGTTTGCCTTAGAAAAACTGAAAAAATTAATTATAACAGAAGGCCAAGCCCAAGACTTTGGAAAGTAATACTCTGAACACAATTAGATCATTACACTGGGTACTATGTAAATTGAAGTTTTAATTAGTAGGTAAAACACTAGTCATAACAAAAAAAATAATAATTCAAAATTCTAAACTGCATGCGCCAGATTTGTTTTTTACTGGCATTGCTTATAAAAAGACACTGCTCAAGTCCGTCACAACAAGAGCCATTTAAACTTGTTACATGCTTTTGATAAAGGAACTACCTGTTAAGCAAATCAGTCCTGTTCATCTTTGCCTGTTTTAAAGTTAACTGGTCACATCATAAAGAAAAAGCTCTAATAAGCAAATTAGAAAGCAGAGTAAGGAACCAGTTTGAAAAGTCAACTGAACAGTATAAGGTCCTTCAAGAGCTCCAGCAGCCACTTCTCCATTTCTGAATCTGGTCTATTCCAGCCTTCCACTTTGAGCCCACTCCACTACAAAGCATCATTTCTTATAGCCTCCTCTCTCCTGAAGAAAGTAAAGGGTTATTGTGGTCTGATCCATAATAGATCACCAACGGTAAAGAGAGCTTTTCCATCAATTGCAATACACTCTGGAACATATCCAGAACATTAGTTATTTTACTCACCACATATTCAAACACAAGTGTCAAGGTCTCCTTGGTATGAATGATGTCATGAAGCAGCACAATGTTAGCATGTTTCAGTCCTTTCAAAAGAGAAGCTGAAAAACAGAACATACATGTTATCTTAGAAAGGATCCAAATACTTTACATTGATTGGCTCGTCTTTTAGTGATCTAGATTTTTTTGACATCTGAGTTTTATAACTTGACAACCAGTAGCTGTACTTTAGTATCTTCTATGTCCATGAGTTCCACACATTCAGTGTGTTTGAAGATCACTCCCATTCAGTGCTATTTTCTCCACCTTGTTAGTCAAACTCAACCACACTTTAAGGTAAAATGAGCTATGGCTAGACAGGCTTTACTTATGCAACCTTGTCTAAGCAAATCAATCACATCTGATCAACCAGACAGCAAGTTCACTTCTAACCTCAAAGACAGTTTTTTGTCTCAGATAAAGACAAGTTGACTTTTCAAAATATCTTCTTTCCTATTCAACACAACAGAGCTGCTTTCTAAACAAAGTGCAGCCTCTCTCCTAATTAAGTGTTTTAAGCAATATTTCTCCTTTCTCTCAAACATAACATAGGTTGGATGGAATCAGTTGTATTAGCTCAGGAGAATCAATACATGACATATTCTCACCATATTTTTAAGGCACTAGTACCTGTTTTCAGACTACTGACAAATAACAACTTATGTAGTGAACTTCCAGGTGACTTCCTTCCCTAAGTTTCTTTTATACCATAATTCATATTTAATGTTCATACCATATTACGTATTTAGTGTTCCATGAGATATGGCATATTTTAGCAATACATGCTGATAAGCCACATGTTGTTACCAATGTCATTCTGTCATTGGTGCCTTGTAATCTCATGTATACAACTGAGCAGGACTATCAGTCACCAGTAAATAATAGATATAAAGACATGCAAATGACTGGCATATTTTGTACTTAATAATGTGGAATTTTCTTCTGTCACCATTCTTCTTTTGTCAAAGAAAATAATGAAACATCAAATGTGTGTCTCACTCCACTACTGTGCGAAGTGGAAACTGGGGGCTTCCATGGCACCATTACCGCTTTCTGTCCTACCAAGGGTGCTCCATCAGGCTGAGGTAACTCCAGGGGTCATCTGGCTTTGAATTTGGGTAAGTATATTTCATCTCTCACACTGGTCTTTGAGAGATCAATCTGACAATCTGATCACTCCAGGAAGAAACACAGCAGCAAAACTTTTCAGCTAACACTAGACAGAAGGTAGACAGCGAAAGGGAAAATACCACAGACCAGCTTCAAAGTGAGTGTATCACAGACATCCTTATGACAGGATTGTGAACCTGAAAACAACCTCCATGACCAGAAATGAGGCAACCCTTCAACCTGGCTGAAGAGGTGAGAAGAAATGTTTCAAGAGAGCTTGCTCTGGCCTTCACTCCACAACTCATGCTATTCAGAGAGTCAGCACCAAGGAAACTTTCCTATTCTCTGAATATGTTGCCACTGAGCTATAAATCAGCTATTGCAACTAGAATTATTCTTTTTAAATATATGATCAGTGCATGTCTAGGAACTTTTAACATTCCACAAATTAAGTAGAAGCTTTTTTTTCTCCAAGGAAGACCTGTGTCCAACTTTCATAGGATCCTCATCTTCAAATCTGGAGAATGTCTTGGAGTAAAAGCTCAGAGAGATTTGGATATATTGTTTTTTACTTAAATCACAACAATGCAAAATTTCTTCTGAAAAAGGTATGGATGCAAATAACAGGTAATCAGAACAACTGTTCTGAGAGGTACCTTCTGTCAGAAATCAGACCTTTTAATGTTGAGGAAACCTCAGAGGAGTTCACCTGCAGTAACCGAGCTTTTACCAGCTTTTCCTTCAAACTTGTGAAATGACCATACATGTAGAGAGACTGGGAACATAAGAACTGCCTCCTAGCAGAGCCTGTGTCAAACTGTAATACTACTTATGACCTCTGTCAGCTTTTGCTGTTCTGATCATCACCTGAGGCCCTTAATTGCTCTACTTGGCCATTACTTTGTTGCTAAAAATCTGTATGTGGGTCATTAAAGCTTAAACAGTACGTTGAACGCAACTCACCCCATGGTCTTTGCAAATACTGTCTCTCCTCTTCAGTCCCCTACACCACTCTTATTTATCTTCTCTAATACGCAGTTCTCCCCTTTTACAGCTTCAGTATTTAACATCTACCGTGTATTACAAGAACTACAAAAAATCACCTGAAGGGTGAGATTTCTGTCTTCTCCATCAGGCCAAGTGAACTAATATAGCACAGAGAGTGAAATCATCTTAATTGCACTAATTTTACACTGTGGAAACAAGAAGCAATTCCACTACCAATTTATATTGTAAGAAACCAAGCAAAACTGGTAAGAGTAAGAGAATTACTCTGCATGCTCTTCTATCAGGACTCTCACTGGTAAGATTGCCTGTCTTTGTGAAAACACTGCTTTGTTGCTAAAAAAAAAAAAGGATGAAGAAAGGAAATAAAAAAAAAAAAGAGCATGAGAAAGAGTCCATGGAATCTATCAGCATCAGGCAGAGACAATCCTGACTTCATCTTTGAAGCTGCCAATGCAGCTGCTACTGGTGCTCAGCAAGAGCCTGGTGTTACTTCTAGAACAAAATAATTCCTCCAGTGAATGCCATCTCCATCCAGTGATTATCACCCACAGATTTCACACAGAGTTGTTTTCTTTTAAGATAAAAAGAGTAAAATATTTTTGAAAATGCATTGCAACAACTCACAAAAGTGGGACCAATGCACTATTACTCACTGTATCCTTAGTATGTATTTTTAAAAACAAAAATTATATAATGCTGCTTCAAAACTGCTGGCACTCTTTTTTTTTTTTACCCTTGGTATTAAATGTAACATAAACAGATGGCAGCACTTTTAATTCATTTCCCCAAACAGTTTTGAGGACGCACAGTAGCAAATAATGCTAAAGTGCTTTTTTTAGAACTCTGGACAAAATACTGTATGCATTTGAATGGGCAGGTGCTTGTTCTGTCATCCATGTTTGCACATTCCCTTACAACAAATTCTAGCTGTAAAAAACATGGCAGAGGAATCGCTGACATACCTCAATAATTAATGACATCCAAGATGATAATTTTTGTGAGTTGTACATAAGTTCATGGTCTAAGCCACTAAAGTACCAACACTCAGCACTTTTCCATCGAGGGCTAATAACCATATTTGCATATGTAAAGGAAACACATTGTATCTGCTTGAATAACCATCACAGACTTCTCCTCCAACAAGGGGATGCTCTCATCTATTATGAGCTCCTGGCAAGCTGCCTTATTGCTTGTGTTGGTCAAGGAGCTTTTTGCTGTTCCCAGATGAGCTGGGTTCTAAAGTATGCTCACTCCACGAGCAAGGCAAGTAGATGGACTGCAGCCAACTCTTACCCAAAACCTGAGCAGCATCAGTAAATCAGTACTTTGCTCCCTGCAGGGTTTACAGTATCAGCTCAAGACTGACACTCCATTAGCAAAGCCTTGTGACTTTTAGATCAGCCTTGACTTACCTCTAAAAGTCTTGGAGTGTTTTGAAAAAGGCTATTCCAGCATGCCCATAAAATAACATTTCACAGCTGTATGTCAAAATCAACAAAAGTTGACCCCAAGCCACATGCAGGAAGAACTTCTCACTAGCAGGACTAGCAAAGATGCTGCTTTCGAACACAGGAAGTACATTTAGCTTGAACATTAGTTATGATCCTTGGATCATCCTACCACAATTAATTCAGTCTTGTAATTCCTGACTATCATCTCTTTCTCATGTTGTGAAAAACCACAAATATCCCCTCTGGCCTTAGATAGAAGAATCATCCATTATTTCCAAATTGTTTGACATTTCAGTGACCTGGAAACTTTTCTCAGCAGTAGCAGAAGTACTCAGCCTCATACTGCTCAGATCCACGGTAATGTACAACTGCTGCTGTTACTCTCTTGGATTTCTTATTACATGCAAAGGCTCTGATATTTCTGTCATTTTGTAAAAGTATAGCTATGAAAATGCCTGCTTTGCTCAGTAGTTGAGGCGTACTCTGGGGCTATCGTGCACCAGTGCTCACCATTTCCCATGCTAGTCCACATACAGTGTTCACCCTTTCTCACTGTCACTCTAAGAGGACATCTCTAATTTGGAGAGTTTTATCCTTGAAGACAGCACATCATGGCAGTTTGCACCTAATATTGTTAGTGCAACTGTGCATCTTTGCTGCCCTGTTTAATCTCTGAGACACCAAAGAATGCACGTTCTAGTCAGTAACACAAATTTGTGAAAGGACGTAATTTGTTAGGCTTCAGAGCCAAACAACATATCTGTAAAATTCCGTGGCTTGTCACACTCTGCAGACTCAATGGTGCTCTCTGACAGTGTGCCAACTTCCTCACATAAACAGTTGGATTCAGTCTCTGAGCTCTCCTGGCAAAGTATCTTTAGTGAGAAAACATTAATTTTTTTTTTCCCTCATCATGTCTTCTGAACAAACATACTCAAACATGTCTTATTGCCTGCACAAACTACAGAAGCTCTGCTTCCCTTTGCAGCAACTTATGTTTCCATCCACACATCTTTTATAACAATTTTTAAAATTTAGCCTCGGAGCACAATGTCCCTTATGCTTCTCATCCACCTCCCACACAGCATGATTTTCTGTGTGCAAAACGTTACTTACAATTCTAGCACAGAAACAGGAATTCAGCACTCTGTTGGTTTCTCAGTAATAAATGTGCGAAATTTCCTCCTCAGAAATGCAGTCCCCAAATCCACACTTCACTATTTTCCAGTTGACCCATCTGAAATAATTTACTATGAGGAAATAACCTCGCTTTCCTACAACCCTAATATGACAAAATTCAATTCAGTAAAGACTCTACATCCTAGGTAAGACCACATTGACCACAGACTTCCCATCTTCACACCACAGGTTATATTCTGCAGAGTGACCATTATTTGTAACTGATTTTTGAACTGCACAACTATAAAAGCATAGAATTGGTCATTTTCCACTCTGATCTTGGTGGACACAATGCAATAAGGTTATATAGGTCACTGTTCAGCTTTGAAAAATTTCTAGGAGGAAGTTTCTTAACAAATTTCAAAAGAATCTGTGAGCTACAGGAAGAACAGGAAAAGCATTAAATCATTCCAATGAGATATTACATAGGCTTAGCTGAATTTCCTTCTTTACAGACAATTCCAACCTTATGACAGTCTCTTCTTGATTTATTGAATGGTCCCTATTCTAGTTCTCATTAAGTCAAAAAAAAAAGACACTCTGGCATTAAGGAAGTGCACAGAGCCTCACATCCTTGCAAGAAAGGATTTGTTGGCCATTCAACTGTAGACTGCTTTGCTGCGGGGATTACATGGATCACATTAGCTGCATCTGCCTCCTCAGGCTGAAATTCAGGCTGACACGAGTGGGTTGAACTTACCACCAAGTACTATTTTTATTTGTGAAACTTCTACTTGCTGCTCCTACTTGAAAATGTAGTATGTTATTAAAGAAGACATACAGAAAAAGAGCTTGCGTAACAACACACAGGCACCTTCCAAGGTTCCTCTCACTACAGCTGTAGTCCCCTAAAGCAAAAGGTAAGTCACAAACCTGCTGAAACCTCTTTGCCTATTGAACTGGAACAAAGCATTGGAAGGACTGATCAAATAAGCTCCGAAAAGCACTACAATATATTATTCTAACAGATATACAGCAGACTGCTGCAATATGAAATGAATGTCTCTTTCATTATGTTCTAGATATAAATTTATGCATTGTGTATTGTTCCCAGTGCTCTTCAGACACAAGTACAGATGGAGGTTAAAAATAATGAGACAACATCCCATTAAAGCCAGAATCTCATAGAAAGACTGTAATATGCTACTCCTATCTTGTAGCAGCCAGTCACATCTTGCCTTCACTGTCCGTTTCAGTATTCAAGAAGAGGAAACTGTGTAAACCCAAAACATGTCAGTGTGTACAGAAAACAAGTTGACAATGCAGATAGCATGTGAAAGCAGGAGTCTTTTCATTACTTTTTTATGCAAGCATAGCATGACTGGGACTAGTAGCACAATTTACTAATAAAACTGTCACCATTTGTTATTAGTCTTGTTATCTTGCTGAATTTCACACACAGTTTTCATATAAATATCAATCTAACTCAAGATGACTTTTTGGAATTTTTCAGTCTAAACAGTTTCTCCCATCTCCCAAAAAACAGGTTTTAGTAACCATTTCTGTAACCTACTGAGTAACTTTCCCCTTTGGAAAAGAAAGAAACTAACTAGCTAACTAACTAACCAACCAACCACAATAACTCTAAACCCAGCATTTCGGAGTAGAGAGACAAAATCTGGAAATATGGAGGCCTTTAAAATAGGAGTACAAATTTTGCCATCTCCATGAAAATCCTCTAAAATTGGTCAAGTTATAAGCTTTCGAAATTGCCTCTTTGGGTCAGACTGACTATTAGCCGTGTGCAAGGAAGGAGGAATAGAGAAAAGGGGAGATAGCACAAAAGGTTTGATCCACCGTGGAAACTAGGACAGCTGGGTAAGAAGAAAGAAAAGCCAGAGGACAACCAAACAGTCTTCACAGGGAGTGGAAAGTAAGTGCGTGTAGACAAGACAGAAAAGGGATGGGCTGCAGAGCATGGGGTGAGCAAGAACCCACACTTATGGGGAAGCAGACAAGAGCCTACAGACACTCATATGTGTTCTCCACTGATCCTCACATCAGAAGCAAGTTTCCCAAAGATTAGAAATCCACTGCTTTCAGCAGGAATCAATGAAAATGCCTGGCAGTATTCCACATTCTCCTCCAATTTCAGTTTTCAGAGAAGCAACCTATGACAGCTACCAGCTACCATGTCACTTCAAGCAGGATGTGTTCATATGAGAGCCTGCAAGCATGATGAGACATTGGGGTGCACATGTAAGACCAGAAAATGGAATATGGATTTCCAGTTGCTTTTTCTGACACTTAGAAAATTACTCAAGTAAAAGCCTGAGTTAAAATACAGCAAGCTATGGGAAGTGCTCAAAGCAGACTACAATTATATGGACTTCTGCAATGCTAACTCAGCTTCTCCATGATACACATTCCTGAAGTCACTACTGTGAGATAAGCCAGGATACGAGCTTTCAGTGCACAGCTACTTCGCATGTATCTTGCATTTATCTTGCACTTTGACAACTTGTAAGTTCAGAGACTAGCTTATCCTGTAGTTACCAACTTATGTGCTCGTAGCCATTAACTGTTACCAGCTTTTTCATTTTTTTTCACAGGGGCAAGAAGTAGTTACTTGAATCTTATTCTTATATAGGCCCAGGTATGAACTTGATCCAGCTCTATGGTCAAGCTTCAATGGCAGGACCGTATCCATCCATCAGAGAAGCCAAAACATTCACCAGAATCAGGTCAGAAGAAAATCAAGTTGATCTTTACCCTCACCTCTGCCATTGGCTGAGCATCTCATTAAGTAATTAAAGCTGATATAATCACCATGTTCCTCGTTTTCTGGACATTTAAACTTTTGATCTTCATTCACACTTATCAGAACTGTAGATTGCACAAAATTATTACAGTACCCCAAGCAACGCTGTACACTGATATTACCCAATGCTACGCAAGTACTTGGAAAGTCATCTCAAAATCATCATTTAAAAGGACTCTCAGCAAGTGGGATGTTGAGAAGATGAACAAATATTTAAGTAGCCAGAGTACAACGATGAGTGTTCTAGAAAATCTCAAAACCATCTGTGTTTGAATAACGCACAGTAGGTGCATACAGTTAGAGCCACCCATCAAGAACACAGAATTAAATTAATCGTTCATCATCCGACACAGGCAGAGATCACACAGCAGGAGTGAACATGGTGCTGTTGTGTAATTAAGGAATGAACAGTACAAATAGAGGGACCAAATTAAGTTTTCACAAATAAACTTAATTCTGGCAACTTCTGAATGATTGACTTTGCAGCCACAATGAAGATCCTCTCCTTCAAGTGGTATACCTGCAAAATTAGTATTACACTGTCTAAATGAGGGACTAAATAACTGAGTACCAGTACTGAAAATCATGCCCCGTTGAAGTCATTGTGCTTTGTTATTCAGTTTTCCTAATGCATCAATATGAAAAGAAATCACTTAATCATATGTACCTGCAATGAATAATGGTTTTGTACACAGAAGACAGAAAGGCATCCTAGGAAATAATTTAATTGCATTAGCATGAAACCCAGTTGCCTACCAGCATACTTTAACCACTACTTACAAATGAGGAATTCTACAGAAAAGCAGTTATAAAAATAATTTACTTTTGCTGTATCTCATAGTGGGCCATTTCCTTCAGCAAAAAAGCTGCACAAAAAGCAGACATATTTATCAGCACACACTTTAGGTGGCAGGAAAAAACATGCCCCTTAGCCCACAGATGGAAAATAAGGCTGGAATGAACATAGCATAGCTTTGTCTCTTGTGAAATGATGTAGAGGTTAAAGAAAGGTAGTCTCAGTAGAAAGCTAGCAATTATTTGTTTTTACAAATATTTTAGTAAACAAAACCAATCGCACTGAAAAAAGGCATACTGTTCTGTAACTGAAAAGAGAACGACGTGGAGTGGGTATGGGAAATGAACAAGGATTTCATAATAAAGTGAATGAAATCCAGTTATACCATAACTTGCACTAAAAAGCAACTATAAATAATGAACTGCTAGACTTCTAAGCATAATTACAATATGAATAATATCTGTAACAATGTGCTGGTTTGACTGAAAGTGAGTTATTTTTCTTCATGCAGTTGGAAACCTTTATTTTTCATTGCTGGCATGGTCATTGTTTGGACTTAGTTTGAGAACAAGAGATAACACCCCAGGACAGACTTAAAGTTTTTAATTGCTGTTTTCTGGAAGCCAAGGCCTCTGAGTTCTGCCCACAGCTACGAGGCAGCTGGAAGGGGGCATAACGGGGCAGAGCTTGACTGACATCCAGACTGATCAATAAGAATATTCCATGCCATTATCGTCATGCTTCATCTTTAAGGAAAGTTGGGATCTTCCAGCTAATCTTGGGAGTGGTTTGGAGCTGGGACAGAGACCTGTTCGGGAGAGTTCTGTTCGGCACTTTCTTCAGCTTGGTCTTTTGCCATCCTGCCATTTTGCAGAGGCCTCTCAGCCTTTCTGCCTTTTTCTCTCTTGTCTCTCCAGCATCAGCTGTTCAGGAGCAGGTGCTGTTACCTGGGACTGGCTGCTCAGTGTGGATGGAGTTCGTAAAGATTGGCATTGAGTATCTTTTATTTTATATTCTATTTCCATTTTTTATATGTTAGTAGTAGTAGTATATTAGTGTTTTGTTTTTTGGGTTTTTTTAATTAAACTATGTTTATTTCAATCGACAAGTTTATTCCTTCCTTTTCAATTCTCTCCCCTGTTCAGGGGTGGGCAAGGGGGAAATGAGCAAGTGGCTGTCATGGTTGTATTGCTAGCTTGGGTTAAATCATGACAGACATTTAAAATAATAATAACAATAACAATAACAATAATAATAATAATAATAATAAGGACAGGAAATAACTTCAATTCAAGCTAGATCTCTTTGATGCCTAGCATAGGTTTTGTATTAAATTTTTCTTTCCATCCGAAAATATGTTAAGCATGCAAACTACAAAATGGCAAGATTCCCTCAAGTAACTTGTAAACTAATTTCCAACATGAAAAAAAACAATAAAAGGGATGAAGCAAGCTGGCAGACATTACAGCAGCAAAACGCAGTGATAACTCAAGTGAAGGTTAATTTTTTTCCAGACTAAATCAGGTGAAAGATATTGTATCAGAAGCTGCTAGTACTGCTGTACCACCACCAACAGCAAAGCCTTTTGGTGCCAACACTGCTGGTCATCCACTTGGCAATCACATCATGGTTTAAGCGTTCTAGTCACATGTAAAGGTCCTTCCAGCTCACAAGAAACAGATCTGCTGTACTCCTCTGCCTCGGCCCTGTGGTTTCTGGGTATTGTCTCAGATCTTATCCTGTCATTTAATTGTCATTTCTCTCACAGTTCATAGCACCCATCAACAACATTAAGTGAATTTAAGGTGTGAGCAAATAGGAGGAAACAGAAAACCCTGACCTGCAAGATTTTTTGCTTTATTCGCCCTGGAATGCAACTGAATCTAAACTTTACAAATTTACATTTAAATGACAGTGAAGATCTGTATTACCATGTCACTGTCTAAACAGCATGTGCTTATTTAAATCTTGTGGATATTGTTCAACTTTGAAATTTGTATTTTAAAGAACAAAAATTTTCCTTTAAGGAAGATGGTAAGCCCTGTATGTTTCTTTAAAAAGCAGCTGGCCCTCAGAGAGAACAGGAGAGGTGCTAGAACAGAAAAGATGGGCTGAAGGAATGTCTCAGCTTCACAGAGTTGACAGCCACAGCTGAGAGTGACAGGGTGATACAAAAGTTAAGTGATGCTTAAAAGAGGCCTAGTTGAGGTAACCTAGTCATTTCTATCCTCCTACTTTTGCTAAAAACATCCTCACAATTTTCAAGTACAGATACACAATTACCTGTGTATATATGACAGCAATCAAACTGTGGATCTAAATCCATAATGGAAGGTATTTTGAGCAACAACATAATTAAAACTCACCCAAGAAATGTGAGAAAATACATTAAAGGGATCTGCCAGCATAACCCATTAACACCACAGGTGGTAAGAATTTTTTTTAAAAGGCCAACTCAGCAGCCAACTGCTTGTCTGTCTACTATGTGCATATATAAAACATCACTTCTCAGCACCCTTGAAAATATACTCAGTTCTTCCATCCTGGTGTGTCATGCATCAATTAGAATTACAGCAATTTACTGTTTGATTTTCCAGATAAAATTCTTTTTTATGGAATCATAGTAATTAACAATGACAGCAGCAAAATTGATAGCACTACCTCTTAAAGTACCAGTTCCTGTAAGATGACACCATTGTCTTGCCAAACTTTAAACAAATGTCCTCATCTTTTACAGTTTGTGTCTAACAGTGTTTGTTCCCGTCAAAACAGGTCAGCCTTTCCCAAGAGAGGACTAGAGAATAAATATGCTCTTTAATATTGATGACCTTTTCTTCAAAGAGTTCTCAGATCTCTGGTGTTGAAAGGTGGCCTTCAAAAGTTACACTTCAGGTCAAGGACATGCTTTTTCTCATTCTGTGAAAATCTGTCCAATTTGTCAAAGTTTACATCTAGTGAGTGGAAAATTGTACTTTAAAGCTGCACTTTAGCAATTAAAATCTCCCAGAGAATCCATCCCATTCTCTCCCAGTGTGCTCAAACATTTAGATATTTGACAGAAGCAGAAGAAGCTTGTGGGAAGAAGTCTGAAATCCATCAGTTATAGATGGAACAGATTCAGAAGCAAAATACTTCTTGACAGTTTCCCCAAAATCACAATCCCAGACTTATTCTTGGCTGAACACATCTCCAAGTCCCTTGCCCTGTTTCTGCTGCCCCCTCTCTTCAACCTGGCTAATGACAAAAAAAGGTGGGAAACACCAGCTCTGTTCAAGTAGACTCCCCATCTCCATCCCACTGGCTCCTGGCTGAGGCCAAAGTCACCAACCCTTCCCATCTTCCTGCTACTACACCTTGTGCTGCTCTGAATGGCCTTTGTAATTTGCATTCTTCCAGACCCACTGCTGTAGTTGTAACCCTCTTCCTGACATCCTCACACCAATGTCTATTCTTAACCACCATTTCTCACAGTTCTTCTTTCTAATACTGCCCAGGCACAGGCAGCACTGAGCACTTCATTGGGGCAGTCATCTTTCTCCAGTCTGCCAGAGCACAGCAGAAAGGGGAGCAAGAAGGCTGGAGGGAAAACTGGAGGAAAAATGGGACAAAAATGCATGGATAATGTATTGCAGAGTTTTACACTCTGTCAATATCAGAAAAAACTTCACAACAAAATACGGGGGGGGGAGGGGCAGGGATGGGGTTGACACTTTTGCAATGAAGTTTGTCATGTAAAAAGCCAGTTTCACAAGTAAACTTGAATGTCATTCATAAACTTAGGACAAGCCAACAAACAACAAATCAGAGCTTAAATCTTTGTTCATCATCCCACAGGGTACATGAGCACTGAAATAAAGACAACTCTTTAGTGAATCTCTTTGAATCTGTCTTATCACAGAATCATAGAATGGTTTGAGTTGGAAGGGACCTTAAAGATCATCTAGTTTCAACCCCCGTGCCATGGGCAGGGACACCTTCCACTAGATCAGGCTGCTCAAAGCTCCATCCAGCTTGGTCTTGAACACTTCCAGATATGGAGCACCCATAACTTCTATGAGCAGCCTGTTCCAGTACCTCACCACCCTCATGGTGAAGCATTTCTTCCTTATATCTAAATCTAAATCTACGCTCTTTCAGTTTAAAACTATTACCCCTTGTTCTATCCCTACATGCCCATGCAAAAAGTACCTCTCCAGCTTTCTTGTAGGTCCCCTTTAGGTACTGAAAGGCTGCTATAAGGTCTCCCTGGAGCCTTCTCTTCTCCAGGCTGAACAACCCCAACTCTCTCAGCCTGTCTTCATAGGAGAGGTGTTGTTCATTATTATAGCTGAACACAAAAGTGACTTGCTAACCAAACACACGAGATATGAATGTTTTTGTCCCTGAGGAAAAATGGAACAGAAAACAAGTAGGGCACCTCAGCAAGCAGCAGAACTAGGAGAACTACAACATGCCCAAACCTCTCTATGTCTCTGCAGCTTCCATCTTCAATGAGAAAGACTGAAGCAAATAAAATCCTAATAGGTTGTGTGACTGAATCAATACATGCAGCAGCAACAACAAATGATGAGCTCCTTTGTATTTACAAAAATCAAGTAAGGAGAAAAATCAAATTTTCACTGTTAATTTGATTTTCCCAAGCACAAGTTGGACCAGACTGCTCAATGTATCAGTATGTTCCCAATACAGGACCTGAACATCACAGAACTACTGGATATAATCTCCCTATAAATGTATCAGTGTCGTGTGGTCAAAGATGAGACTCTTATCATCGCACCAACTGAAGCCAAACAAACCTGCCCAAGACTCCTTAGTGCTGTGCAACTGCACAGAAGTTTAAGTTCAGTGTAAGCAACCATACTGTGCACATAAGAACAGAGTTCAAGAATATAACAAAACCGTTGCTGCTTTGAAGCAGTTTCTGAACCTCTGAAAGTCTTTGGAATGCATGTTGTTCTAAATAAGCCTTTTCCAAGCAACTTTTGAAGGAAGTTCATCTGCAACAGTATTTTGAGATTCGGCAAAAGGTCAAAAACATTTTTAGTTTCTACAATGAAAGTGAGATCACCTTTACATGCAGGAAAACAGAGCTCAAGCACTGTGAAGTCCTTGGAGCTTTTCACTAGTGATTTGCTGCTCATCATCACCTCATCTCAAGTAAATCAAAGAATGACTTCAAATACACCAGATTTTGTGGGATGAGTTTTTCTAGCAAGGCAACACAGTCTGACTTGACAAAGGTCACAGGATTTAGGACAGCAGCAAGTGCCATAGACGATAATGAATTTCTTTCCTTCAGCAGCACTGCCGGTCAGTGTGTTTGCTACATCAGACACTGCAACAGTAAATTGCACCTCTGAACAAACTTATTAAATGCAGAATACAACGTCCCTGTTCCAACACATGCCAGAAAGCTTTGGCTAAAAACCAACAACTAATCACATCCAACCGTCTAAGAGTACATTCCAGTTCAGAGTTGCATATTAAAATAGTGGCAGCCAAAGCGCTAACACTTACAAGGCTAAACATCCTCCCTAAATTCTCACCTTGGTTCAATATTTCAAATAACACTAAGCCCCATGAAAGCAGAACAGAAAGGTTCCCAAACAGAAATAGGAAAGATCAGTCTATGAAACAGGCACAGAAACACTACTCATTTTTCTTAATTAGGGCCCAGCATCCCAGTGATGACAGATCACAGACTTTCACAGGCACATCAAAATTGCCCAGCTGGTTAGGAAGCTGCCGTTTGACAACCTGACAGCATTTGAAACAACAGATGAGATCTCCACAGATAAACAAACCTGATCCAAGGCAGTAAAAGACATTCCTCTCCCAAAGTTCTCTGTGACCACAATAAGCTACATGTAAAATATTAAGAACCATTTGTTTGAGAAGAAACTATGGTTGGGTATCCATATCTTGACATATCTTTAACCTTAACTATACCATGAGGAATTGCAGTGGTGCCACTGCCATGAAGGAGAGTACAATTATCTGCAGGGTTTTTTCCAACATTTTGTTGGACTTCAACAAGTGCTGCTAATAAAACCTGGTCCTTTTGTACAGTTTGGCTTTCATTTCACTTGAAGAACTTTTATAAACTTGTTTACATAATTCTCAAAGAGGTGGATTTATAATTCTGTCAATGATTTTAGAAGGTTAATGGCTTCTGTAATTAAAACGAATCAGAAACTGAACTACTTTAAATTTATGCACTTCAGTCAACCATAAAAACCGCAAACACTGCAAAGGACTTGGATGTATGAACTGGGGTAAAACTCACCTGTTTGCTGGCAGTTCCAAAGCAATGTACAGAAAGGGACTTACTCCTCTTACTAGTGTGCTTAGACTGAAGTATTTTGAAACCTAAAATCCTAAGAACAGAGATTAACGCAATTTCTATTCTAGTTGCCAGACCTAGATAAATTTGATGAATACTTCTACTCCAGAGGTATAATTTATAGCAAACCAACACCAGAAGAAAAGCTCATACTGTGATACTGAATGCTGAAAACCATAGTTTACCTTTCCAGAGGCATATCTATTATCCAAAATGGTTTTAATTTAATCCTCACTTTCTTTTATTTTTTTATTTAAACCTCAGGTTTTCAATTAGTATATTTTTAAACAATTCAATTTAGTTAGAACTAAATAACACTGATAAAGAAAGCTCCAAGTCCTTTACTCAAAAGAAAAATCCACTCCATCTAAAAGAAAGTCAATTAAGAGTTGAAAATGTCATAAAATTTGTTTTAAAATTTCATGTCATAATTCAGGTTTTTTTTAATTGAATTGGTTGACATACATCCGAAAGTTAAAGGCTAGATCACATCATACTCTCTTTTAAGGTCAAATAATCTGAAGTTGCAATAATGGTAACTTGAAATTCTTCATGGAACTAAAACTTCCATCTTCCAAATTTCACTAAAGAACTTGATTTAACATCAATAACACATCAGAAGTTCATTCTAGGAAAAAATAAAGTAATAAAATAAGCTGATACTTAGGGGTATTTTTTAGATCCAGAGGTTTCCTATTGCCTCAGCAAAGTCAGAAGTAGCTTCGTACTCTTGAACTCTGATTAGGAGTTATTCACATGCAAAGAAACACAATCTCTGAATGTGACATTCTACCTCTTGTCCACAGCCATAAAAATAGATAAAAAACATGAATGCATGGGCTGATGCTGAGTTGGAAAGCTTACTAATGCAATTAATAAGCCTCCTGGACTACTAGCAGAAATCCGACAGAAAGGTGTTAAGAATATCTTGAACTCATTATCCACAGATATATACTCTTATAGTTTATTTAGTCTGACCTCCTCAATAGAAGGAGCAATTTTCAAGCTCATAAATTTTTACTGAGTGTATTTTTAGAAAGACATCCATCCTCTCGCAACAACCCAACCGTAAAAGTGCTCCCAACCCTCATCCACATTTGGTAGAGCGGGCAGTCCATCTGATCCTTACACTGATAACTTAAGTGAAGCCTGTTTAATCAGGCTTTGAACAGAGACTATATATTGCTCCAAAACCTTTTATTTTGCCTTTTTATAGATTTGTACTCATTTGTGCAAGCAAGGCGGAGAGATAGCAGCATACAGACACACATCAATACTGGTCACTTGAATTTTGTTTGTGAGCCACAGCTACAATCCTTCGCTTTTCCTCCGGCATGCAAAATCAAGCATTTTTGATTATGCAAATAGTGCTCTGCTTTGTGAATAGGACCTCAAGTGATTCAAATGTTAATTTTGTTAGAAATCTTGACACAAAGCCAGTATTTCAACCATGTCAGCTTTATAACCAAGACTTCCTGAGAAACATGTAATTGCAAATTGAAAAATAACTTTTAGGACCAGAAATACATTGAGATAAAGTAAACCTGGAAGCGTGCGAAAGTTCTTTACAGCTATTTGTCAATGGGCCTATGACCTGCTTTGAGTTGGATGCCCCTTCAGAAATTGGCAGGTTCCTACTTGCAGCAATGTCATCACTGCTATGCTGAGAAAACCATAAATGAAACAACAAAAGCAAATTTTTATCTTCTCCAGAGTTTAATGTGCTAAATATCTGGGGGTTGTGTCTTCTCATTATCTTAATAAAACCCTCATACAATCCAGTGAATAGAATAATAGAATTATTTGGTTTGAAAAGACCTTTCAAATCACCAAGTCCAACCACTAACCCAGCATTGCCAAGTCCACCTCTAAATCATGTCCCTAAGCACCACATCTATGCCTCTTTTAAACACCTACAGGGATGGTGACTCCACCGCTTCCCTGGGCATCCTCTTCCAATGTCTGACAACCTTCCATGCTTGAATGGTTGTATAAAAATGGTCCCACCAGTATTACACACATTTTTTAAGTCCTCGCAGCACACAAAAAAGTAAGTGTGCATTCTGGATTTCAAAGAAATAGGGAGAAAGGGAAGTGAGCATGTGCACGTATGTGTGTATGTTATCCTGACATTTGAGAGTGAAATGTGTAAAAAGTATAATAAATTATACTTTTTGGAAATATTTGGACCACATAAAAGCAGGTCAATTTTGACTGCTTCCAAACTGCAACTTCAAATTATATTGACGTAACAGATTTTCTTTTTACTTTGCAAGTTTTGATTATTTTTTTTCTACTCAGTTGTATTTAACCTATCACAGTAACTTGGCTTACTTTGTCCTCCCAAGTTTTAGGAGATACGAGGGAAGGGAGGATGTTTTCAGATGGAAGCCAGCCACCCTGGCACTGCTAGCACTCTGCAAACCTAGCACGGTAGTACATCAAGATTCCTACCATGGTCTTGACTTTCTTGATTGGTTCTGCTCAGGGAAAATCAGGTGATAATTAAGACTAAATAAAAACTGAGGATATTCGCTATATAATTACCTGACCTGTACAACTAAGATGGGCTTCAAAGAACTAACTCTCAGCTTAAGTTACCTATAGAGAAAAAAAAAAGGTGTTAAGAAGCTTCCACAGGAGATCCAGAGCAAAAATTTACATGCTTAAAGTCAGCTGTCACTGACAGTACAAGTTCTGAGCATCTTCTCAGAGCAAAATCCACAGCATCCTTATTCACTTTAACCTCTTACTAACATCCCAAAGTATCAGTCAAAAAAACCTGGTCCATACCACTTCTGCACCAGATAAGGGAACTCTGAATCAAGCTTCATAAAACAAGGACAACAAACAAGCTACATCAGACCAGAACAGACACAAAACACCAAGTTTAGCACAGCTAATATATCCTTATTTACAAAGCTTCCTGCCTTCATTTTGTTCTTAGTTCATTTCTCAGCTCCAGCTAAATCTGCTGCCAGCTGAGAAGCTGAGGAAGTTTGTGATAAGTGGCCCAGACTTTAAAAATGCAGAAATACACAGTTTCAGATTCTACAGCTGTATTTCCCATCTGGATGACTTTTAGACACCACTGCCATGTCTTGTATTTTAATAAATGGGTCAGAGGTGGAAGGTCATGATGTCCTACTATTTTACCAGTCTCTGAACCATCCAGTTCCCATTCCTCTCAGCAGAAGAATGTGATACATTATCAGCTTTTTTTTATATTGCCTACTCGGGAGAAACATTCCAAAGTAAAATAATGTGGATATTCACTTTCATTGCTTTGAAGAAGACAGTAAAGATCAATTTCAAATTTTAAAATGCTACTCTTTTCATGTTGATTATAAAGCCTGAAAGCAGTAACTCCACCCATGCTGCAAAAAGAGATCCCATTATGAAACATATATTTCAGCTCCACATAATTCCTGAATGATAAATCACCAGGCGCTCCCAGCAAAACATGAAAAACTGAAGTAGAATGTTTGCAACACAATCTTCAGCTTATGGAAAAATACAAGAGAGGAACAGGAGCAGTGCTGTCTCCCAAAGGAATGGCCTGACCCAGACAAGTGTGCCTGCAGCATCCAGCAGCAGCTAAATCAAAGAAAAAAGCAGCCTGTGAAGAAACAGGAAACAAAAACAAGGGACGAAAAGAAAAAAATTATTTTTTTACTCACATATGTAACTTCAGTATAAGATGTAGTTGTTAATACGTTTTCCATGTTTTTTATTACAACCAAAGTGAAAGGTATTAGTGCATGCTTCTTATTGACTACAGTGACTGCTGCCATATTTCATCCCAGTACAAAGACGCAGGCTACTGAAAATATTTTCCAAGTATTTCAAAGTCTAGAAACAATCCATGCTGAAAATTTTCAGCAAAGTACTGTGATCTAAGTGTAGCATTTTACCATACTGGGGTTCTTCCTTCGCTGAATAGATGACATATTTAAGGCAGAATTGAATAATTACCACAAAATATGTGAAAAAAAAAAAGACAGCAAAACATAATACCATAGTACTCTCCTACTTTCAGGCTGCCTGTCTTCTCAACTAGCAAGCCTCTTCTGAAGGCATGGCCCCATCATTTGCAAATCAGGATCATTCTCCCTTGGATATAGGAGTGATTTCTATAGACACTAAAACAGAACGGTATCTTGTATCTGGAAAGAGACTGATGGTGCATCATTTTAGGACCTGTTTACAAAGAAGTTACAAATTTGCCATGAACTAGTTGTGTTTTTTCAAAGGAAAACAAATAAAGAAACAAAAGTAGTTATTGTGCCATGGGCATGTGGACAAAAGCATTGAAAACAAAGGCATTGTTGTGGTGCCAGCAATAGCACATGCACATCCTCATTGTTATGCTAAAATACCAAGGCTGTTTCATACCACATTTTTGAATAAATTACACACATCGGGAGAACTAGGATAATTGACTCATGAACTTTCTGTGTTAAAAACACACAAAGCTGTTCTGATGGTGTGTTTATAAATGATGAGTGAAGTCAGTAACAAGAAAATGGTCATCTCTCAGACACAACTTGTGACAAAACCAGACACCTTTCATGGGAAGCATTTTATCTAGGTGTGGGTACATGCCCAACTCACACTAGACATTCTGTGGGTTGATCCAAGCCAGTACACAACTCTTCCCAAAGGATTTGGTTGGTTGGGGCACAGGGTCAATTGGCTTTCTATGTCAAGTCTTAAAGCTATATAGAACACACATGCATACACAATGTATATACACACCCACACACTCTCTTCCATACATGTAGTGATGTATCTCCTATAAGGTGGAGAGATTCAATACCAGGAAAATAGGCAACCTTCTCACATCCTTATTTTGCTTTTACCCAAAGTTGGAACCAGTTCTGCTGAGATACAACAGTCACCTACTAATTTAACATGTACAAAAGAATACACAGAAAACTCAAGCTGACTGAGCCGGTTTAAACACTGAATTGTCACCTTGCTCTAGTACTTTCAAAATCCAAGAGGCAGCAGTGAAAAAACACACAAAACCACTCAGAAGTCTTGACAAGACGAATGTCTTTGTGCAGATTTCAAGTCCCAGCTTGAATCACAAGGCTAAATGGTACTGTTGCTGAGATTATTCCTTTCACAAAAGGGAGATATAACAAAGAAAAAAATATTTGAAGAATTGTTTGGGTTCAGGAGACATTTCTTTGCCTTAACACCAGATGATATCAAAGTTTTATTTCACCAGGTGGCCACAGAAGATATTGGCACTTGGAAGGGTGCCTTAGGGTCTCCAAGCAATTCAAGCTGAGATGCTGTCACTTGCTAGCATCTCTATTCATGTTAACAACCAGCTAGTACCTGTATCACCAATTCAATCCACTCCAATGGTGATATGGTCACAGGGTAAAAACTAAAGCTACCTGAAGCAGGATTAACTTAGCTCTACGTTTTATGGTGGTAGCATGTGCTATAAGAGAGGGTTAAATTTGCATACAGCAGAAAAAGACTGACCCTCACCAACTTCTACTCAAACAAGAAAGCCACGAGGGCTGCATAAGGTTTCTGTATGACTTATAGTTACATATTACAGTTATATATGAAGAAAGGATTTCCAGCCTCCTTTTCCCATTCATATTCTGTAATTGCTATCTTTTTTCTGCCATTCCCATCACACAGTGAGAGCAGCAGACCAGAATAATCTGCAAGGCAACAGTCCCAACTCCTGCATTAAATAGGGAACACAAGAAATATTCTTTGAGCAGAAGAAAACTGCTCAGAGCAGGAGGCCCCAGCAGGGCCAAAGGCCAAGTCAGAGAGCCCTGAAACTCAGGTCAGAGGAAACCGTAGGCATATGTCTTACTAAGAAGGGTTCAACAGTGCCCTGAACCACTGGATTTGTAATCTTACAGTACTGAAACTAGCACAAAATCCCTTATCCAACACCTTCCATTGAAGCTACACAGACAACTTCTTCAGTGGAAGCAAGGCAAGACTCCTGAATGGTCTGACAGGAAGCTAACTGATAATAAGAATGAGGAAAGGATTCCTGATGGCAAAATGATGATATTAAATTAAAAAAAAAAAACCTCAATGTGTCACCTCATTGCTTTCTTGTTTGAACCGTGCCCAAGAACAAAAGCCAGAAGAAGGTCACATCTTGCACATCAGAAGTACTGAATGAAGATTCAACTGATACAACCATGTTCTGTCTCAGCAAGCTACAGACAAAAATATTGGAGGGGGAATGGAAGGAGGACACAGGGGATGGAATATTCTGTGGAACAGATTTAGCTCTATGAACCTGGATAATTTGGAATTTTTATTTGCACTTTTCAGAAAAGCATGACACTTTTTCCACATGATGGGAGTTTCATTATAGAGTTTAAAATTTATATCACAATTCTCAAAGGGAAACACCATCCTTTATGTTGCATTTATGTAATCTCAGCTCTCCTGAAGGTCTTATAATTTTGAGAACCACTAATTCGTTAGAGGGTAAAACAAAACAAAACAAAACAAAAAAGAAGGTGGGAATGGAAAGTTTATGCTCAGCCTATGAATAGCAAGGAATAAAGAAACAATCAAGACAGACTTTATCAATCTCTAGCATTTCTGAGCACTCTGCATGGACAGAAGTCTTTGCTCAGTCCACCAAAAATAAGTGAGGAAGGAGAGCAGAGCACAGTTCGGACACATTGAAAAGCAGGATACAATAACACCACAGTAAACACTCGCAGTGTATCTGAGATTGGAAAACTATCAGCTCTCCCATGTTCATCTGAGGTGACCACAAATTCAGTTCACCTGTTTCAGCCAGTCAGTCCAACTGCTTTCAGAGAAAGGCAAATTAATATTGTCAGTAAAACAAAAAAACGATTAACAGACAGTCAGGGTTGGGAAGAACAGCAGGAAGGACGCACATGCAGCAGAAAGCACAAATGAAATCAGCTTGAAAATCTGAGCTATATAAAAAAAGTTCAGTCATAAAAACTCCAGAAATTAAAGGTAATTTTCCTCTTATTAATGGTCAGTAAGAATGAACATACATTTCTTTACAACATGATAGTGTATTTAATAACTAAAATGCAAAGTCTTGAAAACTGTAAAAGCTGACTTCATTTCCTAAGAAAGGTACCAGGAACATCCTTTTCCAAAGGTACTGTAGTTTTTAAAGATTTTGGAAATCTCGTATTCCCCTTTTATCTTGATGAAGCATACAGTTTGGGTAAGGCTGCAGGATGCCCATAATGGCATGAGACCAGACTGAGAAATTAAAATTGTTGGCATTTCTTTACTTTTGAATATTTCTTGACTGTACATATCCAGTGACAAAGTGTCCCAGAGGTTCTTGGCTTCTGTGTTTTATTTTTAACAACCCCGAAAAACAAAGCTGTTATGACTACAAGCTGCATTGGCTTTGCAAGGACTTCACAGTTAATTGAGCTATAACCACTTAGCCTGCAGGAGGCACCAGCTCTGCCAACTCTGGAGGCAATGAGAAAGTTCCCCAAGCTACTGCCAAGCTACTGTCCTGTCGTTTTACTTAAATGCTCCAAAGCAATGTGGCTTTTCGGGAGAGTGAACTTATCCTTAAACTCTAAAAACATAAAGGTACAAAGCCCCTATAGTAACTCGTGTGACATGCATGCTCAGAACAGTTACATCTCCATGATCTGAAACGTAATCTCTTGAAGTTCCCTGAGGCTTGTTGAGCCAGACACATATGAAGCTTTTAGGCATTTCAGTTGTGGAAATTTAAATTTCTTGACTCGACTTGGTCAAGGAAATAGGAATGTCCTCCAAAATCCTATCACTCAAAAGAAAGTAGCTGTCAAGCTTCCTTAATTAAAATAAATAAATAAATGAATAAATAAATAAATAAACCGGCATAAAAGGAAGAATAGGCTTATTTTTTATAAGACGATGATTGAACTTACAAAAAAAAAGAATAATTTATTCTTTACTGGTAGACAGAGATACAGGATTCCCACTGCAATTTTCATGTTTACCTTCTACCAGTAGGTCAACCAACAATGACTCTTATGAAAATAACCAGATACTGTTTCGCTGTGCCCTTGACCTACACCATACAACCTTCCAGACCTCCTCTAATACAATGAATAGGAGGCTTATCACCATGAGTCATCTAACTACTGCCATGAGGTCATTTGTGGACTTAAAGTTGTAAAGACCGTTATGATATATATCAGTCAAAAATGACTGAGCCGGGAAGTGCATGCAATAATTCAGGTAATAATTCCATATGAGGTCACAAGAATTTTATCTACTAAGTAAAAACATAATTTTCTGTAACCCTCCCTTAGATGGTACAGGTACAGACTGTGCTACTTCTCCTGGACATAACAAAAGCACAGCTGTTTTACATCACTTGCAGCATTATTACTACAAAGCAGTATTTTCCATTGAGCACCCTTAGGAACACGGTGCGATAAGTTACACGTTCACATAGGTAAGAGATGTCTCTTGGCAAACTGATCTTGCCTGCATTTTTTCTTAGCCGTTACTGTGCTTCAAGTTTCTACAGATAAAAGTTTTGTGAACATTTATCCCTTCCAGTTCAACAACTTCAGAGAGGGAGACCTCACAAAACCTCCCAATCTCAGAAAGTCCATCCAGCCTGGGGCATAAAAGCAGACTCACATTTCTTTCTTAAAGACTCTTTAAGGTTTTCATTTTTTGTTTCTCTGCTTCCCTTCTAGCACACAGTGAGATACTGACAGAAGAGGCTTGAAACTTGGAAGACTTTTGAAGATGTTTTGTGGTCAAGACTTAAACATCTCTCCTCCCTCCTCTATAGCAGCACCCAAATGCATTAAGTTTTCTCTGGTCACAAAACAAGCTTATTCAGTATGCATACTGAACTGCTCTTTACAAATTTAAGTTAAAGAAATTCATTAAGCAAATCCTGTGTTATTTGTAATTTTCTAATGCAAGACAGCTGGCTCTTTCCAAAGATTTTATATGCTGTTTTTCCACACTGCTATCCGTATTTGGCATTAAGGTAGCAGCCTTCAACACTGGAGGAGATGGAAAATATCAGACTGAAGACACAGAGATAGTTTCTGACCTGAACACTTTTAAATGTAAAACACAAGTAAATGTTAATCACTTTAAATGTAAAACGCAAATGAAAAACCAATATATATCAACTACAGGATATAAATAAAAATTTTATTTTTAAAAAAAAATGGAGAAATAAACTAAAAGTTGCCTAATCATCGCATTTAAATAGCAAAGGACAAAAATACCTACAACATGTACCTGGTTAGGATGATGCTTTGAAACATCATCTAGACCTATGAGAAATGAAACATTACCGTATACTAAAACACTAGAATAGAGTTTTATTACCAATAGTCAATCAAATTTAGCAGATTAAAGGAGTGGCGATATTTCCAAGGATGCAAAATGAAAGGAACACAGTAAGCAAGTTAACCTCACAAGCAAGGTAGCAATAAACCCAAGGGATGTTTGTTTACAGAAATACCCAAAAAGCAGAATCTTTGTCATGCTAGACATAAGGAATATTATTACTCAGAAATCAAACGAGATAACTACATAGTAGTAAATCAAACTGTTTTCAGCATTAGAATCTATCACACAGTTCAGTATTTAGCCTAGATGAAAGGATGATATTACAGGAAATTAGGGGAATGAAATATCTGTGACAAAATTCAAGGTCAGTGAACTTTTCCGCTGGTTGCAGTGGATCTAATAACACTTCAAGTCTGATGCTGATACATCTCTGAACAGCTGATAACAAGAGTTACAGTAAAAGAATAAACTACAACTACAATAACACAGAAAATAAATCATCTGCTAATCTGTATTCTACCAAATTTAGTTTAAATGAAAAAATAGTGTGTAAATGACTTCCTAACTCCACTGTCTCAAATACCACAGTGGCAGGAACGTCTAGGATAGAATAGCAACATGATGACCTGTACCACTCATATATACATGATCAGAAAAATCACACAGGTTTGATTCACTCACTTACATGCATCCAATCAATTGCCTTTTTTCTCCCCCCCGCCACTTTCCTCTCCCCTTTCTTAACAGGCTCTTCTAAAGTAACTTAGATTATCCCAGACTAAATGAGTTAAATTCAGAGTGAAACATCCTGAAAAACGCATGCCACTAAATAAAAGCATCAATAAGTTAGTGTGACTGACTCAGACCAAGTTGAAAGAACATTCAGCACAGGCTACTTCTAAATTTCATTCTAGAAATCCAATAGAGAGCTGAGCAGCACTGATAAATAAGCCACATTTACCTACTTGTGTTCAAACCTATGTAACTTTTATATATTGTAGAAGACACAAACCCTTACGTGCTGTAGAAGCAGAATTACTCTATAAGCAGAAACTTTAATCAAAGTTTCAACTGAACCTCACACTGTCACTAACATTAACAATGACTTTTCTTATGCTGCTTGACTGTTCTGGGTTGGTTTTTTTTTTGTCTTTTCTTCCATTTTTTGTTTCAACCAAGTTAGCCCTTGTTTCTGCCATCACACATTCCATATTTATATCCTACATCTTCCAACTTATCTTAATATTTTTTTGGTAGTTTTGTTTTACTTGAAGTCTCATTCTGCTGCTGTCACAAGAGTAGCAATATGCTTCCCTATATAGGACAGCTACAAAATTCCCTCAGCTTAAGATTTCAGTCTATAACTTCCTCCTAATTAACATCACGCAGCATCCCCATTAGGAGCACAGCACAGGAATGCTTGCTGCTTTACCCAAGGAGCCATAAGAAATGGTAAACAATTTACTTACAGTAGTTTTAATGTACATATAACCAGATTTCTGCCTGAATTTTTCTTTGCATTGATGGCAAATTAGAGAAGGAACAAGTTGGGGTCAAAATCCGCCTGGTTTCTACATTATGAAAGCCTTTGGAAGTAACACCCCCTAACAGACCTCTCACTCAAGATAGCATACATGTATTTTTTTACTAGGGCAACACTACTACTCAGATAACTGAAATTAGAAGGTGACCTCATCTTCAGTGGTATTTGCCTTTGTTCTAACGCTTCTAGTCTAAATCATAGGACTGGAGCCCAAAGTCAGCTGAAATCAAGAAAAATCTACTTAACACAGGATCCCAATCTTACTGTTCTTCCGTCTCAAACTTATCAGATAACATACAAGTGTTTCTTAATTTTGGGGTTTTTTTCCTCCCATGTAGCCAAGATTAGCCACAGTTGCATTACAGAACCCAGCATGCCCAAGGTGGATTAGATGCTGCTAACAGCTTCATCGGGTCCTGCTAGTGAAGTCCACAGCTGTAGAGTTACTGTCAAATAATAGGGGTCTGGCACAACATCACTGAGATTACCTTCTGAGAGTTACATTTGTACTACAGCCTTTCTTACTTTTCTGGTTCTAATATTGGTTTCTGACAAAATCAAAACAAATGGCAGAAAAGCCAAACTAATCACAGATTTTTTCCCCTTCCCATTCTATGTATCATGTTAACTTCTACATGATGAAAACATACAGGATTGTATTTCTACTGATTGCTTCCACGAATCTAAATGAAGTTCCACTACCTAGGGGACAGAATTACATTTACCAAAAAAGGCCGCGAACAACCCGAGATTGACCAAACCTAACCAAGAGTCTACAAAAGTCAAGCAAAAACCCTCTCATTAGCCTAATATTATTTGGATCTAGTCCCATCCTAGATGAGTACTTAGAAATACAATCAATACATATAGTCCCATCAAAATCAGTGATGTACTGCATACTTAAGAAAATGTATATTAATTAATAACTTTAAGAGCTTTTCTAGACAAGAGCTTTGTTATACTAATATTAAACTACCAGAATTTTAACTGGCTTCAACAGCAGTGCTGTAGTCATGGCTAAAACGAAAACTTTTCCAATGACAGCATGAAAAGTATTTTCATGCAAGTGTGCCTTTATAATTGAAAAGAAAAATCAAGTGGAAAAATTTCTGTTCTTGCTCCTAAAGAATACTTAACTTATAATGAGCTCACACAACAAACTATTTATGAAGGAAAATACATTATACTGTATTTGACAGTTATAATGCTATAAACTTTCATCTAGACCAAGCTCATATTGAAAAAACCTTTTAAGTGTCACTAAAAAGACACAAGAAAGCCACAAGCCGTATCTAGTATTTTTTTATTAAGTCACTACCATATCAACTAAAAACCTAGAGAATAATAAACATATTTGAAACATAGGCTGTTATGCCTTAAACTCGGCATTACAAATATTGAAATCTGCACTCATAACCCGCTGCACACCTCATTATCGTGGCACAGCTGCAGGGACAGACGGCTCACATAAAATATATATTGTTATGAATGTGTCAGATCATTCAATAATTATTGCTCAAACAAAGCAGTACAGAAGAACTGCTGAAATTCCTTCATAAATTGGCCACCCATGGTTTCCTTCCTTTGTGAAAGAGCTTCCTTTAAAATGCACAACCTTGGGGTGAAAATCCACAGTAACTTCAATTTTTCTAGCTTCACGGTGTCAATCACATGAAACATGGAATTTTTTTGCCCAGTCCACCCCAAAACTGGCTTATTGTGCAGACAGACGTGCAGCATACAGATAGCTGCAGGAACATAGGCTGGACTGAGGGATGAGGGAGCTGGAGCTGCAGGGGCTGTGATGGCCACGAAGCTGCACACCTCCCACGTGGGGCCATACTGTCAGGGCTGATGTTCTGGTACCTCCCTGGCCATTCCCACCTTGGGAATTACGATGAGATAGTCAGCACAGTTTTAAAAGGTCTCTCAAAACCCACAACAGTCTCATCTCTTTAGTTCACTATCAACTTCAGATGAGTCTGAATCAGTGGTGTAATTTGGTAAATTGTTTATTATTTCTCTAGCAGAGCTCATTTTTGGTGTCTTCTACCAGAGGAGACTCACATTTCCGCAAAGGAGCTCAACACAGGCAGGCTCAGATAAAGCAGCTGTCACTAGGGACCACAAGAGGCTGACAAGGAAGGATGAAGGAGCAGAGCAGAAAGCGTAACGGGCATCTCCGAGTGCACTAGATAAGAATCATTCCCAAGCCATGCACGTTAGAGTCCATGGGGAAGGAAAAACAAACAAAAGCTAGTCCCAAACTACACACAGCTTCTAAGATGCCTGCATTTTCACTCCCTGATCTTCTGATTGCCTTTGTCAAGAAACACTTTTATTCGCTTCATGCTGCAGATATATAAATCTTACATCTACCTTCATCTTCGGTGCTGCCTGCAGGCAAGAAGCACAACTTACACAGTTCCCTCATCTTCCAGAGTGACTTCTTACACCCACTTTAAACATGCTCTTAAGTACTCATTTGTATAGTAAACCTAACAGAAGCCCAAGCAGAGGCAGAGCTGCATTCTTTAACAGGAACTCCCACACAGACACTTTGTTTTTGAAGCACCAAAGTCTCTTCCTACTGAGAACATAAGCATAAAATTTGAATTCTCAAGCTATTCACTATAGCATGGCAGAGAAATAAGAAATGCAATGTAATTACAAAATAAACCCATGTATAATCATGAAATGTGAGTGCATACCTTCCCTGATAGCGGTAAAGGGGGTTCCTTCCTCTTCCTGTAATCTAATTACCTTCAATGCCACCAGCTTTCCATTTACCCTGAAAAGAAAAGAGGAAAGGGGAAGGAGAAATAAAAAACAAAATTAAAGGAGAAACAGTATTTCTCATAATAGAACTTGTTTCCCATCATGTACTTATTCAATTTCTTCCTGTCAATGCCAGTGATTCATTTATAGCACTGCAAGAAACACTTCATAGCTTCCATAATGTCAACTTTATATTTTCACACTCAGATGCAATCCAAGAAATGATCTCAGCTTTCTGTGAGTCAGTCTGTTTCCTTTCTATCACAGCACTAAACTGAAGCTTTGTTAAGAAGTATCGCATTGTAAAATAAGGCTTTAAACTATCTGTCCTTTGCTTGATCACATTGTTCAAAGAAAAAGGCATACGATTTTCATCAATCACCCTACTTGTAGTATATTCATAGTGATGCTTCCTTCCCACTGCCTCACACCCATAATTATTATACTCAAAAAGCCATGGAAGCTTGAGATGGAAGATATCTTTTAGGTCATTCTGGCCATACCCCATTATGGCAGGATAGTCCCTAAGGTACATCCTTGACTACATGGCCCAGGCTAGTTTTAGATTATAATGACTATCGTTTATAAGATTAAAGATATCTTGTGCTCCAAGGGACAAAACTTCACAAGAGGTCACTGTAGTTTAAAATCTATTTGGCTGGTTTCACTTCTAGCATTCAAAATTTCACCACACATGAATCATATTCAAGGTCCCGCAAAAAAAATGCAGTTGGTTCAGTTCATCCAAATTAAATCTCACAAAAACTGAATGAAAAAGACTGATAATGATTACCCTCTGCAAGAACAAACTCATACTCTGAAAATTTAACAGATTCCTCAGGTATGACAAGCAATGGGAAGGACAGATCACTGAAAAGGCATAATACAGTTGCCAAAAAAAAAAAAAATTCCAATTTCTTTCTGTAAAAACGAAATTAGCCTTTACAGCCACAAAGCCCAAGGAAGAATTGGAGCTTTCACACTCTTGTAGTCATGGAGGCAATTCCCTATTGTACAGGGCCCTTGAAGATGTATTCATTTTTCTAAGGAAGATGATACAGACACCTACCAAGTCTGAATTTATCTTCTCCCTCAGGCTTTTAATTTTTGCAGTTAGATGACTTCAGTGGCAGGATGGCTACCATCTTGTTTCTTGTGATTATTTTTCTTCTACAACTGCCAGAATTTCATTAGCCCTATACACACTATTCCATAATTACTCCAAGTGACTTAAGAAATCCTGCTTAGCAAAAGATAGCTTACTCATAACCTTGCAACTATTCATAATACTTCAGACTGGCACCAGCAATTTAAGTCTCAGGCTACTAGTCACCATTGAAAGATAATGATCACCTTAAAGATACTGGATTATCTGGATTTATCCTTATAATTACCTTACATATACTTTTGTTTAGACTTAAACAGAATTTCTGGCATCAGAAAAAGATAAGTCTTGCCCCAAGTAATTTCACCTGTCATGCACAGACAGGAGAATTAACCATAATAAAAGCAGCAGAAAGACTGATGACAGACATGTTGTTCATATATATATGTAGTTTTCAATTCCTTCATCAATACACCACCCTACCTATCACATACATATAAACAAGTTACATACCTGGAAAACTTGATTATTTTACAATATATGAAATAACTGTGCAGGAGGAATTTAAATAAGTAATATAATTTTGCGGATCCAGAGCAAGACAGATACTGTGTTCAGAGAAGGCAATGCGGAATTCAATGGGGAAGAAGAAAGGAAGAAAACCAAACCAAAACCAAACAAAAAACCAAACCAAAATAAAACCAACAAGACAAAACAAACAAAACAAAAACAAACCAACCAACACAACAAAAAACAACAAAAAAACAAGAAAAAAGCCAAAACAAACAAACGAAAAAACACACACAAAAAAACCCAAACAAACAAAAAACCAACCAAACAAAAAAACCACACAACCAGACCAAGGAGGTACTAAGGAAACAGGGATGTTTCCTGCCAGAGAGAAAGGTGAATAGCATGCAGCATTGTGTAGATTATGTTATTTTTAAGCCGAAGTTCTACATTTCATTAATTCAGTAAGAGCAATAAATAACACAAACAGCAATAGTATGGAACTCATACAGAAAGTTCACAATTAAACCCAGTAGGTGGGCTGTGTTATTTAGTTATCACTGCCACTTTGTCATTGGTACCTGTCATCATCCTGATAGACATCATGGCAACTCTTAACACTACTGAAATGATCGAACTAATCTCAAGGAGTGTTCCTCTGGGATTTCATTCTGCCCTTTAGTATTATTTATCTCCAATATATCAACCTATAACTTTCAGAATAAAACAGCCATTAAAATCTTGGCTTTAGCTCATTTTCTATAGACAGGAGCATGCAAGACTGGAGATGTGAGAAATGATGAAGTATCATCAATTAAAAGAGAGAAGTGTGTGTATATTAACATCTTTTAGCTATTCTCCCACTGATGCAATCTCAGGATGCAGTTAGATGATGCTGCAGAGATGAGCTAACGGCTACTGTAGGGTATAGCCTTGCTCCTGCTAAATCCCTGCCACACACTCCTGCCACTGTCCTTTATTTGCCGTCATTACTGCCAGACCCTACAGTGAGACTGCTTAGGGAGCTTAAATAGGAGAAGACTAGCCTTCCCAAAAGAACTAAATCATATTTTCAAAAATGATGAAGGCATTTTCCACATTTCAAAAACAAAAACCGCTAGAAAACATATGAGAAGAACTGGGACCACCTCTTGAGAAGCAGCAAACCATGGGATCAAGCCAGCTATGTCATGAATCTATGCCCTGAATCATGTGATGACATGCCAAAATAACGTGGCAATTTCCTTAGAAACAGCATTGAAAAAGAGAGACCTGGATAAAATTTCCTCTGCAGCATATCAGAATTTGTCTTTGCAGGCTTCAATAGTGATCAGATAAGGTGTGTAGAATTCCTTTCAGATATTACTTCACATTTGTCTTCCACAACTTTCAAAGCATGCTCAGTATTTTCATTATTTTCAAATATAGGTACAAAAACTGACAGGTAGCAGCATTTTAGACAATGAAAAGGCAATGCTGCTGCCCCTTTTAACGTTTAGAATCACAGAATGTTCCTCTCTTGTTCGCTGTCCAAAGTAAACAATTTCAAAGCTTCTCAAAACAATACACTTAACTGGGTCAAGGATTTCACTTATCATCTGAAGTCCATCCTGCCAATAACACCATTAGTTTCTATTAAGGACAATGCTGACTATAACATTCCTATTTTCTAACTTACAAGCCATCCTCCTTCTTAAACTAACTCGCTCTCTTCTTCTTTCTCATCCAAAAAATCTTCAGAGAAAGGACAGAAGACTTGAAGCCTCTCTAATTATCACACTGAGCTAGTTTACTCTAGGCAAATCACCAACAGCTGATGGACAGTTTTCTAATTTATGGAAATTCAGCATTTTAATGTTACATAATCTCTTCTAATAAATTTCTGATTTTATATGCAATGTGGGCAAAAGAAAAATTAGTCCAAATTGTTTTCCGTGGCATATAGTAGAAGTCTGTACATTATAAAAAGTACAAATGAGCCAGAAATTACAAAAAAGCTAATACAATGTGTTATTCTGCCTTTTATAAAACAGCACATATCAGCATTACCAAAATAAATATATTTATAAAAATGTCCATTTATGAGAAAGTAGAGAAGATTAGAAATTATTTAATGCTTTAATGCATCATTAAGAACACATAATATGGATGAATACAAAGTAACCAATGACTTAATTGGCTTCACTGGGGATAATCCTGATGATGGCACATAGAGAACAGAAGAGTACAATAACACTATATTCTCAAGTTCTTCAGTTATATTTAGATACAATACACGTTCTAAATATGACATATTTAAAAGAGTCAATTAACATAAAATCTGCCACTCTGATTTCAATTTGTTTATTTTATACAGAGTTTTACCCCTGTCTGGAGTTGAGGCTGAGTTCATAATTCAAGCAAGTGCTAGGCCTAGGAGCATTTCTGCAAAGAAAAATCAGTAGACAGTAACTGGACTATGCTTTTATTTGTGATACACATTTCAAGAAACTATTTTTTATGAAGAAAAGTAACTCTCAATTGTCAAATATTTATTTAGACAAAAAGCTCAAGGTTTGATGATCAAACCCTGAGAATATCTAATTAGACCTACTCTGCAGTGATATTAATGTCACAAACAGGCATCTAAAACCCCAAACAGACCATAGTGGCCTAATGAAACCAGGCTCTTCCAGAATTTTCCTTTGAAGAAACCTGACAGAGACAAATTCACTGTAGGTTTAGTTGCCTCTGATTATTCTATCAACGAGTAACTAATTACACATAATGGAAACGCTTCTTTTAATCAGTGTCATAAAAGATAGTTCCATGTAAACATGGTTTATCATATATTTTTCTTACTGAAAAGGACTTATGTTTGTAGTTTATAAAAATCACTTACAGCTCCACTAAAGCCCAAAGGTGCAAATACTCCAGGGACTAACATGGCCCTTCAAGTTCTCTTTTTGACTCCCACCATGTTCTAACTTCCATTTGAGACAAAAGTTACCTTGTTTTAGAAGAAGCCAGTGGATTAAAGATACTTCATAATGCTGACAATTAATAGGGCTGAAAAACAGAAGATCAAAGAGTTCCAAGAGAGATGAAGGATTTAAATTATTAATTAGTGTTGTTACTGGAACTCGGGGATCCTGTTCTTCACAGGACTCCAGGTAGTTTCACACGATGTCGCAGCCCTCACTTGAACAGGAGCAGGTGAGCAGCATCGGAGCATTTACCTCCAGGTCCATCGTCCCTACCTCCCAGCCTACATCCTTCAGTCCAACCTCATCAGCTGCTTGTCCAAGTGCAGGGCCTGCACTTGCGTCATGCCTGCTGGAAGCAAATCACTTGGGACTGGCAGTAGGAGAGCAATGCACAGCTCTGGTCCTCCTCCATATACCCTGCATCTCCTTTGGGCCGCTGATGTTCATATAAAGAACTTGTTTTCACATAAAGAGAATGTGAAGACAAACATAGTGATATCACTCACAAGTAAAGTGGCCTCTTACAACCCTGCTGCACAGTGACAGTTGCAGGGGACCTTCTGAGAGATGCCATTCCACAGCTAACTGGAAAATACATTGGTGCATAATGGCATTTATTTGGCAAATTGCCTCACCATTTGCTCTACCATTCAAATCATGCATATATGTGTCAGTGCCAATAAATTACTATCCAACAACTTTTAACACCTATACCCAATAACTATGTTCTATCCTAGCTTCTCTACCACATTTTCTTTTGCAATCTGGGTAAGTAACAGAATAGATTTTCTTTCCTCAGTTTTGTCTCCTGCCACAAGAGATGATAATGCTAAGTCACTTCTGTAAACTGCTTTGCAGGTTGAAGAACAGCATATATAATGTAATGTTCTCTTTATAGATCCAACTATAGAGGAAAAAAAATCTCCCAATATTTCTTTTAAACACTAAGGAATACACTCAGTAAGTGGTCAACGTAGTCAACAATTCATTTTCTAGTTAGAATCTTAGTAACTTATTTTAGTATTTATAGTACTTCAGTAACTTTTTCCACCATTTGGCATTTTAGTTCAACTTCCAGTTTCCATGAGTTTTGCATCTAGTTCAACTTGAAGATCCTGTTTTTGTTAAAGATTTACAATGCTAGAGATTTTTTTAAAAGCATCCATGTACATACTTCATAAACCTATGTCATGACATTGAGATGTATAGTAGAAAGAAGCCTACAAAAATCAGTTGAGCACATTAGTTAAAAAACAAAGGGGGTGGGGAAAGAAGAAAAAAAAGGGGGAAGCCCTAATAGGTAACCATAAAGCGCTTTTTCATAATCCATGAATGTATATTCCTTTTCCAGACATCTGGTATCCCCAGATGAAAATAATTTCATTTGTAGATGAACACTGATTTCACACAGTTTGCAAGAAATACAGGAAAACACAGAAAGTTTAGGTCACTAATGCAACACAAATCAGAGCAATTTTGAAATGTTCAGTCTAAATAAATTGGCCAAAACATGAAAAAAATATTATCTGTGAACTGGACTGGTGCACACCAAATGTATCAGGGAGTATGTGAACATACCTCACATGGGCATGGAGTAAAGATAGGAAAATGACAAAAATGTGACAGCATGACAGACAAAACCACGGCAAGTTCTTCAGCCCATTCAAAGCCTATGGAACTTGCAATAGATTGCACAGAAAACAAAATAAAAGACAATGAAAGAGTCATGGAGGTTTCATAAAAGGAATTGCCTTTGATGAATATGAACATAAAATGACCTGACTACCTGAAAAAATAACTTTCATCTTTGGGTACATGTTGGAATCACCTTGAACAGACACACACACACACAAAACAGTTTTCAAACAGAAACAGGTAAGATACCTCGATTGAAGAACTATTCTACACTTCTGCAGCCTTCAAGCTCTCCTTGACAGCATCAGCTTCTACTGTGCTCTGCTCAGTATTCTACCAACTTGTCATATTAATAGATAAAAGGGATAGGCACCAGAATTAGGACAAGCATTTTACTAGGGATAAATTGAAATGATGTAATTTTGTGGCAGGAAAATTAGGGAAAAATATGTTGATTGAGCTCTCTCTTACAAATACTACACATTTTTGTAATACTGTGAGCACATACAACTTAATAGTGGTGCCAATAAAAGTAAAGGTATGGTAAAAGTCAGTTGGACAAGCAAGAAGCAGGGCAGGAGCAGTGGAGATACCATTGGCTTGCCTCTCAAAACACAGACACATGCTGTGAAAGCAGCAGTCACAGATCACATCACTGTAACCGATGTAATCTTTTTAAATTCTTTGCCTTGAAGGGCAACTGAACACAGTGGGAGGAGAGGATGGAAACCCTGCCAACTCATACTATTGCCAAAAGCACAGGTTTTTGCCTTAAGTGCAATATGCAGAGCTCCCAGGCCTCTGCACTGCTGCATAAGGGGTTCTGGTTGGCAGCAGCTCCCCTGTGCCAGCACCAGCTTCGTCTCCAGACTCTCGTAACTCACATCAACATTTATGTGCCACAGATCAAGCCAGATGCCATTGCTGTACATTCAGGTAAATTTATAATCAAGCTCAAGAGGGAGAAGGTCAATGGCAGCAGGAAGATATACGTGTTGATACAGTCAGATAGCACTTTTTCAGCTCAACCACACAGTGAAATGATATAGGAATTAAAAAGGCACCTATTGTATGGCAAATGTTCAAGGTGCTAGCCAAACACGGAGTAAATGGAACTTGCATCAGTTTTTACAGCGTTATCAGTATATTACTAGGCCTTCTAAATTTTACATTGGAAAAAAAAAAAAAAAGCAGAAATCACTTCAAAGTGGTCTGATTTTCATGCAGTAAATAGCCTCTTGGGATTTTCTACAACAAAGTAACATGTGAGAAGCCAGGCTGAACGAAAGTAGAAAATGAACATGCCAAGATGAGTTTCATTACTCACGCCTGATGTGCAACACGTGAAATCAAATAGATTTGCCTATTGATGCAACCGTCAGCCAGAAACAAATGGCAGCTTGGCTATTTCTCCAATAAACAAAAAAGCCCAGCCTAAGAGAATACTGCTTCGCTTTCCTCAATAACACAGTCTTGTTCACTCTGCTGCTTCCTCACCCCAGGGAATCATTTTTATCTGACTACAAAAAGAGAAATCCATCATCCAGTAAGAGGAATTAACCCACTTCATTTCACTTTCCTGGGATACTGCTGCAAATACTCCAACAGGCAGAAAAGTTTGATAGGAAATCAAGGGCTTGCTACCACTGACTGTGCTCCAAGTTAGAATAAGCCAGGCTTGGCCTGAAAGCATGTTACTGCACACATTATTTTAAATTTTAGGAAAGGAATGGCTGATTTTGTGTCTTTGGATGCAGGTAGGTACCTTTTAGTCTTTCCAAACAGTAAGCTAAGATCACAAATTTTTTATTCTATCACGATGATTAGCAGGGGAAATAATTTAAAAAGTTGAAATATATCTCAGGCAATACACTAAAAAAAAACAAACCCCACTACTTGCCATATGCAGCTGATGATAAATATTAAGCACGATAATTCTGAGTACAAAGCATCATTCAAAACAGATTAGTCTGACCTTTAATCCTCCATCTTCAACTACAGTTAAGGACACATCTCAGTAACGTTTTGGCAAAATGAGAAAGCCAAACATTAGAGTTGATTAAGAATTAGGGTTTCTCAAAGTTTTTTACCTAAATGCACTTGTGCAAGTATTACCACCTTTTCCAAATACACATCATGTTTACATTCTGTGGTGTGCCATGAAGGCTTAATCTTTCAGCAGCCAAAACTGGGCACATGTCAAAACAAACAGCCCTCTTTCGACCTGTTTTGCTCATTTTACTTCCCTCTGAGCCTGTAGCCAGGGGAGTACAGTGACGCACATCACAGTCTCATCCTATGTACCTACACCAGATGCTAGAAAAAACTCCCTGTATCTATTCCTCTGCCATTTTAGATAAAGCTATAAACAGTCAGAGCCAATCTGCCAGAAAAGCAGCAGCATAGTTAAGCTCTCATGGAATGGCTGGAGCCAATGCTGGCCCAACCATTCCCCACCCCCTGTCCATCTATCTTCCCCAATACTACGTTGTTGCAGTGATGGTCTCTCTTCTTGGGGGATATGATCCAGGCCAGAGGTTCCTCAGTTTCTCATGGGGACAGATGAAGTACCAGGGCCACATTATCTCAACCAACAACTCCTTTTGAACCAGCAGACAGCCCCTTTAGTGTTCCCCCTGTTCTTAAGGAATAACCTCATCCTGTTATGTAGTTCAACTGTTTCTCTAGTTCAAGAACAAGAAGTCTGGACTGGGCAAGTTGAATCTGGGTGGTGCTGTGTCATATGGGAATTATTCAATTCTCAGCTAGGAAAAAAAAAAACCAAACAAAAGCCTCACCTCTGTGCCTGGGAAGATCATGGAACAGATTTTTCTAGAAACTATGCTAAGGCACATGGAGGACAGGGAGGTGATTGGGGACAGCCAGCATGGTTTCATCAAGGGCAAGTCATCCCTGATCAACCTAGTGGCCTTCTATGATGGAGTGACTACATCAGTGGACAAGGGAACAGCTAGGGATATTTGTTTGCCTGGACTTTGACATGGTTCTTTGACATGGTCCCTGATAACATCCTTCTCTAAATTGCAGAGAGATGAATTTGATAGATGGACTGTTTGGTGGATAAGGAATTGGTTGGATGATCACATCCAGAGAATAGTGGTCAACAGCTCAACATCTGGATGAAGAGCAGCGGTGAGTGGTGTCCCTGAGGGGTCTGTACTAGGACCAGTATTGTTTAGTATCTTCATCAGGGACATAGACAGTGGGATTGAGTGCACCCTCAGCAAGTTTGCAGATAACTCCAAGCTGAGTGGTGCAGTTGACACACCTGAGGTATGGGATGCCATCCAGAGAGACCTGGACAAGCTTGAGAAGTGGGCCCCTGCTAACCCCATGAGGTTCAACAAGACCAAGTGCAAGGTCCTGCACCTGGGTAGCAGCAACTCATGGTATTACTAGAAGCTGAGAGATGAAGGGATTGACAGCAGCCCTCCAGAGAAGGACTTGGGGGTAGTGGTGCATGAAACACCAAACATGAGCCAGCAATGTGTGTTTGCAGCCCAGAAAGCTGACCCGTATCTTGGGCTGCATCAAAAGGGCTGTGGCCAGCAGGTCAAGGGAGGTGATTCTACTCCTTCACTCCACTCTGGTGAGACTCCACCTGGAGTCCTGCATCCAGCTCTGTGGTCCTCAGCACAGGAAATACATGGACCTGTTGGAGATGGTTCAGAGGAGGGCCACAAAAATGATCCGAGGGCTGGAACACCTCTCCTATGAGGACAGGCTGAGAGAGTTGGGGTTGTTCAGCCTGGAGAACAGAAGGCTCCAGGGAGACTTTATTGCAGCCTTTCAGTACTTGGGGGCCATAAGAAAGAAGGGGACAGACTTTTTAGCAGGGCCTGTAACAACAGAATAAGGGGTAATGGTTTTAAACTAAGGAAGGGTAGATGTAGACTAGATAGAAGGAAGAAATTTTTTACAATGAGGTGGTAAAACACTGTCACAGCTTGCCCAGAGAGGTGGTAGATGCCTCATCCCTGGAAATGTTCAGGGCCAGGCTAGACGGGGCTCTGAGCAACCTGATCTGGTTGAAGATGTCCCTGCTCATTGTGAGGGAAGGGGGATGGACTAGATAACCTTTGAAGGTCCTTTCCAACCCAAACTATTCTACGATTCCATGAAAATTAAGAAGGTGATGGAATATTACTATAACATTAAGAATATTACTATAACATTAGGAATATTCTCTGTGTTTGCATTCTTATCCACATCCTAATTACACACACTTTTTTCAAAATTCATTTTAAAGACCTTGCAAAAAATGTTACGAGGCCGCAGAATAAAGTTACATATATATATATATTATAATTCACCCTTCTGTAGAGCTTGTTATTTATAATGGAGAAATGTAGAACTCAGTAATTTCAATTTATTATTCAACTACCATTAAAATCATTAAAATCATATTTCTTACAAATCTGCAGTCAGCTCTACTAAAACAAACTAATATTTCTAATCGATCTATGTTTCATAACACATTCACAAATCACCACTAAATGAAATAGCGACAAGTAAGTGCTTTGCCTTTTTTTTGAGACTGTTCCACTGATTGACAGGACATGTAGTAGTCCTGTTGGCTTAGTTCAGTCTTATAGAAAGCCAAGGTATATGGGATAACTATCACTGGATATGTGCTGTGATTTTCAAAGGGTTTTAGTAATAAGGCACAAGCTGAAATCTATATGATTTTCTCATATTACGTAGACCCCAATAAAAAGCTTGCATATGTATAATGTCTGGAACTTATGGTGATGTGTAACTGAACCATTAACAATACGATGTAACTGCATTTTCTTGAAGAAAGCTGCCAGTGAAAGACAATACATGCACGGGCATGGCAGATGTGTAAATACTTCTTTTACATTTAGAACATGTTTCTATTCACATCAGCTGCCATTACACTCATCAGTCTCAAAGCTACTGAGAGATGAGGACACTACTCATCCTGATTTATTACAAATAATCAGTAAAAAAAGTATTTTTCAGTACCTACCTAACACAATGACCCTGTAAAATGTTAACATGTATTTCCTTGTTTCAGTAGTTATTCTGTCCCATGACTGCCATAATATTCTTTCTGCTGGGAATGGTAAGTTGCCTCAACTATCATTCACAAGACAATGTTTTTAAATAAAGATATGGCATGTAGCCAATCCCTCTCTCAGAACTACTTTATTATTACTGAAAATTCGAACATGAAAGTTTCATTAAATATAGGAACTTGCACAAGACCTTATGCTTGACAAAAGATAACTTACAACTGAAGCACTAGCTCAACAAATATATTTTAAGTGTGCTTACTGATTTACTTTATACAATAGAGAGGCACTTACGGCCTTGGAGCTAAAAAAGTTGCAAAAAATAACATTAAATTGGCTGGTAAAAAAATTGACATGTATATTGTAGATTATCTTGAGCCAGAGTAGTTGCAATGATTGTAAATAAACTCTTGTAAACAAACCAAATCTCCAGTAGTCCAAAATTCCATTAATTTCCTTTCAGGTTATTTAATTCTAGTTTTTTAATAATGACAAACAAAACAATAGCAACTGATTGCATATATTCAGCATTGCTCTCAGAACATCAGAAGAATCTACTTGAGAGTATATTGTGCTTTTACCCCTAGTGCAACCTTAAAGTGCAAACAAAATATCAGATTAACAAGTTGGGATCTCACATTGTTCTGATGCAAAGGTAATATGTTCCCTATGTGACATGGTCTCAGCCTCTTTCACTAGAGCACCTGGCAGTCAGTAGCACTGTGCATTCATTCATCACAATCTTTGTGTAAGTGTCGCAACAAGAGTTAATACTTTCTGCTTACCTTCATTTCTACACAAAATTAAATTTAAAAAAATCACTTACTTGCTTTTTCCTTTGTATACTGTTGCATAGGACCCTTCTCCAAGTTTTTCCAGTTTTTCATATGAGTCTGCTTTTCCAAACTTAGGGCTTGTAGGCTAGACAAAACAAAAAAAGATGGCCTTTGAGCACGTATTGCACCCGCACAATATTAACAGCTTTGATTCAGCCTTTAGAGACCAAATGTCACAATCAAAACTCATAGAATTGTATGTTTTCAGCAGCCAACAATAAAAAAAAATAATTAATAGCAGAGCTAATGAAACAATATAATAGGCTACTCAAATAAAACATCATTCAACACCCCAGATGGTGGTTGCTGATACCAACCATACACTTACATCCCTGGAACTATCAAAAGGATTTTGTTCTTAATCAAAGAGACTTTTCTGTTTTATTTTTCACATATAAACTTCATACAGGGAAAAAGATCATTAACAACTAAGCCATCTTATCTTTGTTAAGAGATCTAAGCAACAATCTTAATCTGCCGTACAAAATCAATTTTAAAGAGTTGCTTATTTTTTTAGGCTAAAGCCCATCCAAAAGCATTGCTCTAAGTACTTAATGTCTCGTACATCAAACATTGTTCAGATAGTGGTCAAAATACTACAGGAAAGCATCAATAATGAGAGTATCTTGATTCTGAATTATGTTTACAGTCTTCAGATTATGGATATAATCACACTATGCTTTTAGTAGCATGTATATGCAGCATAGTTGAATGAAATCCTGCAACCTTAATATCTGCTGCCTAAGTGAGGGGTCTAAAACTGCACCAACCAAATAAGTGATTCTTGCTCAAAGGGCCAGATAGCTCAGCTGGCCTTTGTGATGGACTGGTACTGTCCCCATGTTTACACAGCCCTGGGAGAGAACACCACAACACTGCAAAAACAGGAATTCACCTGATATGAAAACTTTCCTATTAAGTTCTCAGAAAATGTTTGAGTTTTTTGAAGGCATCGTATTTTCCCAAATTTCCCCATTTTTCAGATGTCTAGAAGGAAAGAGCCTTTCATTCCCCAGCCCCCCCCAAAACCAGAAGGACACTGCAAAAACTGACCTGCAGCTGCCCTCAGCATTATCTACATGTTATTTAGACTGGAGTGCTCAGATGTCCTGTACCTAAACCACCAAAAGAGTACAGAGCAGAAATTCTGGAGGGTCAGCACTGATGCTCATATTACATACAGTGACTGATTTGTTAGTACGCTTGTTATAACATTATAAAGAAAAACAGCCAGGCAAATCTAGCATGTTTAGGGTTGAATTCAACTGGAAGACTCTCAAGCAGCTGCACACAGTGTACACACATATTTAGGATCTTATGCCTGATTTACAAAAAGTACTGAAGTTTCAGTTTTTTGAAAGGAAAGAAACATTTCAGTACAGGACACACCTCTGTATAAAGTCCTTTAAAACCAGGGTCAAAAGTTTTAAATCAACTGAGCCTAAAAATTACTTCTATTTAAACAGGCAAGAACATCCCAGGTAAGATGACTTGGTACCTCATACCTCTTTACTACACTTAATTAAGTATTAGCCAGAAAATGCAAAAATTCTCTTACTCAACTATTCTACATTTGTCCTAAACCAAAATTCTGGCACTTTGGCATATACATACCGTTTTTAGACTAATATCCCAGCTTTCTATTGAATAGCAGCAGGATATACACAGGTATGTTTGCAAAACTGAGCCCTTTTATCTCCTTCTAATATCCAGAACAACAATTATCTTGCTATTCAATTCCAAAGTATTATTAGACTGATGAAAATTTGCTATATGGGAACTCATCGATATTTTTCCTCTTACATTGTTTGGAACAATTCATTATAGATAAGGCAGTAACATTCTCAGTTCCCAATCTGTGCTTGAAAAATTCATTCTAACTTGTTAGAAAAAAACTTTTTATTTTTTTAATCACCATTTCATTACACACATCACTAATAGAAGTGAATAAAATATTTATTCAAGTAACCTAATTTGAGTATCCAATTATGGACTAATGCAACATTACAAAACTATAGAAAAAAGTGGTTATGTTTTTAAGTGTCTCCCATATAATGAAGAGGGTTGGCAAAGTATTTCCCAAATGGCAGGCTGCAGTGAACGCACAGTGAGTAGCTTTGTTTAGAGTGGAAATGCTGCCCTAGTTAACGGTTCACTGTTGGTTTCATCATAGCATGAAAGAAAAAGGACAGAGTTTATACATGTGTTTCACATCCATTCCTATTTTTATACTGAGATTGCGTTTATTTTATATCACTGGAAACCATAATATAAAGGTCACAACAGCTTGTAATGCCTTAAGATCTTGATAGGAAATGGGATACCTTTAATCCATTACCACACAGTAGATCATCTACAGTAATTATTCGTGCAACCTCAAGCTCATTTCTCTGTAGCCCAGCTGCCAGAAGCACAGATTGCAGGTCATGTCTTTTCACTCATTCTCCTCCTGGAAGCTGCTGTGTCCTCACCCAGAAAGGCAAAACACTAAAGCTGGTGTTGGCAGGGTGGGGAGGAGAGCTCAACCTGATGCTGCTGAACAGGTGATGGTTTCCATTATCTTGTCCTCAGGGGCAACACCACGCAGTGCCCAGGGCTCAGCTCTGGAGCAGCAATCCCTCCTCAAGCAGCCCAGACCACTTACTCAGTTGCTGCTCATGCTGAGCAAGAGCAGACCAGAAAGAACCAGAAACCAAACACATCAGCCACCCATGTGCAGTAACACCCCGTGGCCGATGCTCTCCTCTTTCCAGGGTACAGTACGTCTGTGGTGGAGCTCAGCTCTCGTCTACCTGGATCACCAGTTTGGATCGCCCATGTTCTCACACTATTAGACTTCCCTTTGTGGAAATACACATTATTGTTCCTTCAACTGTCATCTTTAAAAACTTCCAGTTTTTGAAGGTGTCTGGTGTAGAAAAGCACTTCAGAGCATTTTACCTCAAAAATTTAAATAAATTCTGAGGCAACAGAAGACTTTGCAAACTAATTTGCATGGCATTTCTTAATGAAACACCAAGACAGATCTCACTCAGCACATGCAATTAGTTTAGTAAATGGAGGGACAAATTTACCATTTCTCCAGCATTTTCTGTTTTGTTTTTTATTTAATGAAGCCTCACACTTTAATTCAAACCTACATTTACAAATTGCTTACAAAGGTAGTAATTTCAGGTACTTTTTTTTTTTCGATTCTGGACTATAAAGGAGGTGAAGACTGATGGAGACAATGCAAAGATACGAAAATCTTAAGCTTCAAAGGATGTAAATAAAAGACTACAGAATGTATCTAAATAATTTGAAGCTCTATATGACTGCTGAAAATTATAACCATTTCAGGCTACTTCACTTAGTTATTGCACTCCCCTTTCCATAAAGTTATTTTTTCAGATTCATGGCCATGAATTTTGTTATTCAGATTTCTCCACATTATGCTATCATTTTCAACCATTTCTGTTAAAAACATATGCCTTGACTAAAATACATGTAGCGAGTGAGATCTATAGATGTACAGTGTTTGCATCAGTCACTGGCATATCTCACAAGCAGCAGACTCACAACCAGCTCCCCTATATTTTAGAAAGCTGGTGCAACCCTCCCATTTGACCCAGACAAGATTTCGCAACAGAATAGAGTATTAACTTTACTCTAATTTCAGCTAATTTTGGTTGAATGCAGACATTGTGACAGATGCTTGTTCAAAGCTACTTTTTGAAGACCTGACATTACAATATTTCTACCACTATTAATTTTCCTTTCTTCTTACTCCTCCTTGCCGTGTTTTAATCCTCTAAAACACCGAAATAGAATCATAGAATCATTTAGGTTGGAAAAGACATTTAAGATCACCCAGTCCAATCATAACACTCCCAAGTCCACCTCTGAACTATGTCCCTAAGAAGCTCATCTACACATCTTTTAAACACCTCCAGGGATGGTGACCCAACCACTTCCTTGGGCAGCCTGTTCCAATGCCTAAGAACCCTTTCTGCAAAGAAGTTTTTCCTCAAATCCAATCTAAATCTCCCTTGATGCAACTTGAGGCCATTTCTTCTTATTGTATCACTTGCTACTTGGGAGAAGAGACAAACACCATCCATGCTACAACCTCCTTTCAGGTAGTTGTAGACAGCAATAAGGTCTCCCCTCAGCCTCCTTTTCTCCAGGCTAAACAGCCCCAGATCCCTCAGCTGCTCCTCATCAGACTTGTGCTCCAGACCCTCCACCAACTTTGTTACCCTTCTCTGCACTCTCTGCAGCACCTCAAGGTCCTTCTTGTAATGAGGGGCCAAAAACTGAACACAGGATTTGAGGTGTGGCCTCATCAATGCCGAGTACAGGGGGATGATCCCTTCCCTAGTCCTGCTGGCCACACTGTTTCTGATACAAGCCAGGATGTTAATGACCATCTTGGCCACCTGGGCACACTGCTGGCCCATATTCAGCTGGCTTTTGACCAAAACACGTCATGACATAATGTGACTGTGATAAAAAGACGATCTTTGCCATGTCTGAAAACTGGCTATTTACTGAATATGTTAATTTTTTGTTTGGTTAATTAAAGCCTTCAAATCTTTTCTAGGAAGATTTCATCATTATTTGTTGGATACAAGCCAAAGGGAGATCTCAGTGGGACTACTTAGGCGTAAAGAAGCCTGTTGTTCAGCATTAGAGCTTCATATTTGCTACAAAAAAAAAATGAACTTCCAAAGCTAAGAAAAAAATAAAACACAGGTGAATGTGTGGCTGAGACTGAACTATTTAATGGGCAAAAATTAAATAGACAGTAAACAACCAGTCAGCAAGAAATTGATACTACTGGAAAATCACTGGAAAGTTAATTTTCATGCTAGGGAGAAATATTCCGGACAACTCAAACAGGAAAGATAGATAAATAACTAAGATAGAAGGGAGGTAAGACCCTCATGCCTCTGAAGAGCTGAGCATAATCCCAAGTCACTGTGAAAGTCAGCACAGGTTGTAGTGGATCATGTTATCCCCAAGAGGACACTGGCAACTGGCATGTAGAACGGTGCATGTTCCCTTCAGGAAATGCACTGGGAGTTTCGCTTGTGTGCCTTTATGCGTCACTTTCTTTGAAAACAATACATCTATTAAGGTATTTTTCTTATTAGTCTACATTTTTTTCCAGTGCAAGACTAGTCTAAGAGCACCACTGAGCATGGGGAGTGAGCATCTTTAGCAGCACGGCTTACAGTAACCAAGATTAGATGTTTTTTTTTCCCTCTGGTTAAGGAAATACAGATCATAGTAGCAAGGATAGAAAGAGTATGCCAAACTGGTGAATACAGAAATAGAACAAGCTAGTATTTCAAACTGACGTGAGAGTATTAAAAATAACAGAGAAAAAAAAGAAATGAGAGGAAACTGTCTCTTCTGACCTGGTCATTTCAAATAGCCCTTTTATAGAAACAGAATGCAGAAAGGATAACAGGTTTAATCCCAGATCTTGCACTGTGAGTCCTTGCACTACCTTGCCATGTGAATACTTCTCTTTCTTGGAAATTTTCAAAACCCATGTAGTAAAGAAAGCTTTAATGGAAAATTACACTGAAAATCACCTGACTATTCTTATAGAAGCTGTGTGGGTTATGTTCTCATGCATTTTTCATAACTGCAAAACAGCTTGTGAATGTCACACTTAACTGGCACACTCCTGAGCCTAAGTTTTAAATAGCTTTTTTTTTTTTCTTTTTCTGAAACTGCCAGATATTAAACTTCAATATAAAACTATCCTCGAGGGGAAGATACTATGTTCACAGTATCACTGTAAATTATTGAAAATCAAAACTGAAGATCCATTTTGTTATATGCCTCTGAAGAAATAAATTCATTACTAAAAAAACTTGAAAGTAAAACATGGGCCAAGAGGCTTAACTGAGATTAAATCACAAGAATGGAAGATACTGGGGTTTTTTAACCAATGTATATTTTGTCTTCTTTGACACAACAGTAAAGTTTCTTCTACAAAACCATTCACGTTTCACAGTAATTAACTCCCATTCTTAAGGTTTTATCCTATGTACAATAACAGGTCAGTTTGATCACGCCTTTTTCTTTCTGTTTTAAACCTTGCAAGTTGGACTGTTTTCTAGAGCAATGTTCAAGGGAAACAAAGATGTTCAACAATCAACAACTGAGTATTAATCTGAGCTGTACCACTGTTTGATCCTGTCCTGTTGTTGGCATCTTTCTAACTGTATAACATGCAGCCCTAAATTAAGAACAACCTGAGCAAGAGCAACCATAGAACTCTTTGTTAAAGGGCTGGGTGCTGTGTTTATAGCTGTTCACTTGTTCTCCAGGCTATTAAAGCACGGGAACTGGACCAACTGCCACAGTATATCTCCAGGTTAATGACTATTAAAGCTACCCTTGTGCCAGAACAGAAAAATCCACTCTGTGCACTAAACCCTGAAATTATCTTGCCTCAGTAAAAAGTACCCACCAGGAAGGATGCAGTTACCTTAGTAATTAACAGGCTCCTAAAAGTGGGGAAGGTTGCATACACCTGAAGAGGAAGACAGGCAAAAACAGCACACCAAGCGTTTAGGCAGACAGAAATGATGCCTACCTTTTAGACAAAAATCTGACTTTAGTGTCTGCTTTAAAATTAGATTTCTTATGCAACTGATTTACGTGTTAATAGGATCAGTTCATGCAGGACTGAAAATTAATAGAGGTTACAGAAAAAGAGGAGAAGCTGCTCTCCCAAAAAGAGGCCAGAGACAATGCAGTAATCTATCATTTATTGAATAATTTTTATCTGAATATTTACATTTAATATTACATTTAGGTGAGTTGGTAGAAGATTAGTGTTTTGCTGCATTTAGTCTTTGAAAGGTAACCGAAAGGTAATACATACACCTTAGCCATGGATCCTAAGTCATTCAAAGAGAACAAACTGATGTGTGTTACTAAGTAACTAAATCTTGACCAGATGGCTAGCTTATAAAACTTGCAATATTCTATTTACATACTGTGCAAAACTACTATTTTAGTGTATAAATATGTACACTGAATACAACAGAACTCCACCTTGCACTGGAGAAAAATAAATAAGGCCACATGCCTAAAGGGCACAGATCTCAAATAAAACTTTCATAGGATTAGAGGCAAACCACCTGCCAAAGTCAGCGTTATTTCGGGAAGAATGGGATGTGTTTGTTTTTAAGTTGTGGGGTTTTGGTTGTGGGTTGGTTTTTTTTGTTGTTTGGGTTTGTTTGATTGGTTTTGGGGGGGTGTGTTTGTTTGTTGTTTGGTTTGGTTTGAAGTTTATTTTGTAGTTTTAACATTTCTTCAGTTAGGGAGAAAAGAAAAGCAAGTTTCTTCCCTTGAAAAGCAAAAGAATCAGCAAAAGATTTTTATGAAGATAGACATAGATAAGTACACACAACTATAGCTATGTGTATGTAATATATATACGCATATACATATTGTGTTGGGCTGTATCAAAGGTTTGCCAAGCCAAGTTCACTTCTTCTAACAGTGGCTGACAGGTGATACACAGGAAGGCAAACACCTCCTTCACTACCTCCAAGGTCAATATTATCCATCATTCTGATGTGATAAAAGGATAAGCTTGTTCTGCTGGAAATTTCATTCCAGAACAACAGCAGTTTCAACCAGCTTAAACAGTTTGGAAATCACACTCATAGATGTTTTATTATGTTGAAAAGAAAGGGGGAAGAAAACGCAATGCAATGTGACTGTTATTAGGTAAAGAGTATGTAAATGTCAGGTGGAAAGACTCTAAGTGTAAAAATTGTCTTGTAAGAACAAAAAAATAGCATGCTAACTTCTGTCTGTATGCTACTGCACTAATTAACGACACAGGACTTCTACCAGGTTGCAACGAGGTGTAACATTAACTGCAGATAAATACTTCACGTTCAAGAGCAAATTATTTATTTTCCAAGTGACAATCTGTGGCAGAGACAAGGATTTCCAGCTTCCCCAAAACTGTGTGTGTGCCATCTTTCCCATCACAAAGTGTAGAGCATTTAGAAGGTACCGAAAACACAAAATGGATAACATGGCACTTGTGGAGTATTATTTCGTAATCTTCACCAAACATTGAATGTGATATCTGTCAGAGAGCTAATGAGGCTTCTGAGACTAATCAAAACAGAACCTAATGCTCCAAGACATTATGAATGAGGTCTTTCAGGTTGCATCTTGAAAAACGTTATTTTTGAGATGATAGATAAAGGAGCAGAAGCAGTGATACGGAAACTGCAAGCCTTATCCATGTACCTAGGACATCACTTCCCCACCTGATGGCTACAGAGGACTTTAAACAATGAAAGGGAAGAGACTGAACAGAAGCGTATTTCTAATTCAGTTCCTCTAGTAATCAAGTGTAGAAAGTACAAACTGCAGGTAGAATACGTCTATTAGAGTAGCTTTGAAAAAAAGGTTATAGAAAGCAGAGCCAAAACTGAAACACAACTACACAACTGTAGCCAGTACAACCCAGAGGGCATAGCATGCTCAAGAACATTTACAGAAACTGAAATGCCCATTCAGACTGGTATCATGTATATAGCAGAAGAATTTCCAGATAATCAAGTTATAGCTCAATAAGGGAGAATATGTAGCAGTCCTCTGACATGGAAGAAAAAATAAGAGGAAGCAGGAAAGGCATCTGCTACACAACATCAGGACTAGAAAAAAATGAAACTCAAAACCCTTTGTCAATTCAAGTGTAATTCAAAACCAGAGAATGACAAATTCCTGCAACTAACCCCACAGGCATATGCTCAGTGCACCAGAACACCTCCTGCCTGAGGCAACGTATTTGGGCTCTGGGCATCTGAACTTAGGTCCAGGCAGGACCAGGAGTGACCTGCAATCAGCAGAGGGCTAACACCAGCTTTTGTTGGCAGTTTCTGCTCTTCCTTATTCATTGACATGAACATGTGTAATAAACATAAATTATTCCTTGCCAGATGTTCTTCAGAGGACTCTTTGTGGGCAAGGGTAAAAAACTGACTAACAATGCCTTCAAGCAGAAGGAAGAAGTGAGTTGACTGAACAAAGCTATAAAAATCAGGGAGAATTATGGGAAGTTAAAAAATCAGAATTGTATTTCAGGAAATTCCTATGCATCTGCTTTAACACATGAGACCACCCTAGCAAGTCTGTGTGAGTCAGCATAGGAGAACATTAGCAAAAGTGTATGTTTGTATATATAATAGCTCAGGCTCTAATCAGCATCATACCGGTAGAGGAAGCATTTAATCTATATGAGAAAATACTGAGATCACAGGAGATTGCACAGACCAGTAGAGTACCAGGTCTCTGGAAAAGAACAAGATGCCAATAACACAGTTTCAAAAAAAAGCCTGTTTCAAATTTCAGGAAATGAAGCAAATAAAAACCTTCAGTTTTAACAGAAAAGAAGTACATAAAGCATTAACAGAAATCAGTAATAGTTTCTAGGAGGAACAAGATAAAAAGAGCAAAGATAGGGAGTGAGTTAATACAGCAAAAAAGTTATGGAAGGACTTTCAAAAAAAAACCAAAGTAATTTAAATTGACAGTTATGGTGCCAAACAATAATCAGGCATCACACACAAATAAACATGGTGCAAACAGCTCCATCCGTCCTTAACAACTGTAAAAGTTTTATGGTAAGAACTCCTTGTTACGGGCTCATCTGGAACACACTGGAGACATCTTTGGCAGCAGCTATATAATGCCAGGCAATGATGAGAAAGCAAATTTGTTTTTGCTATGGGTGGTTACACTTTAAAATGTAACCTTTTCTAAAAAGGACAGTCCCCTGGAGGCACGACATCTTATCTGTTAAATTCACATGGGTTAAACAAAGCTCATCTATAGAAAATGAATTCCTGTCATTTTTTCTTCGAAGCTTGACAGGATTGAGTCAAAATTCTGTAGGGAGGACAGAAGATGTCCAGAAGATAAAGCAAAACAAAACAAAAAAAAAGAAAGAAAAGGAAAAAGGCAATCAACCTTTTAAATTATTTCATGCCAACTAAGATTCAAAGTGTTACATCCATTCTGCTTAGATCTATAGTCTTCAACTCAAAGGTCACATTTACTATGGATTTTTCTTGCCAAAGCATAACAGAAATAGTTTTTCGATAATTTTGAAAGTCTTTGGGGGAAATCTGTTCTGGGCATTATTTATGAAAGGTATGACATTTTATTTATCTAGTTTCTTTCAAAATAATTGAGAATAAAACAACAATGATGATGTATTGTCAAGCCCTTCTCAGTCGTTTCTCTCCCTTCTCTCTTTTAGACACACACACACACACAGAGTTTCTGACATGGAATAAATGTTAGTTTTACTACTTGATTTTAAAAACAGAATTTTAAGATATAAACAAACTTTCTCAAATCTGATATGTTTTTCTAAAACCTAAATCTAAATATCAAAAAGACAATTAATGTGGTTTCCTAAACTTCACGGGAAATAATGCCTCTTCATAAATAAGCAATCCTTTGCAAAATTTGCAACATAAACATTCTAGCAGCTCTAATGCCATATCAGGAACAGGAGGGGAAAATGCTTGGAAATCCCATAAGACACCCTAGATAGTATGTGAGAGGAATTTCAAAAATTTTTTTTTCAAGTTCTGTTTTTATATTCCATTTCCTATATAACACTACAAATATTTATGGGAAACATCTTAAATAGCAGCCACGAGATTTTGGTTTGTTTCCAAGGAATCAATTCCTTCTTAATAAAGAAAACCTTTCTCTGGTGTTATTAATTCCACCATTTGGTGGACATGCAGGTGTCAGGACTGTGCACTTACAGAGCTGGGGCTGGAGTGCCGCCTGACTTTAGGTGATTCCTTCCCTGCAGATGAAGTTTTGAAGTTAATGCAAGCGTTGTTCTCCGAATGAACCCTCTTGACTTGATTAGTTGGTTTCTCAAATGGATCAAAACTACTCTGCGTCCTCTGAACCCTGACTTTTTTATCCTCAGGAATTGTATCCAGAGGTTTGATCACTGAATCCATCCCCTGGCAGTTCCGTGTAGACATCTTTGTGACACATATCTGAAAGGAAAAAAAAACAGCATTCACTGACTATAACAGGCTTAAAGTCTGTGTCGATCCATATATCAACCAGCATAAAAAAGGCATTGGACTCCATAAGCATTTATTTTCTATTTCTACATTAAAATTGCGAACACCACATGCATTTTACATAGGCATGCACTTTACATAGGGGAAACACACCACAGCCATAACAATAAAAAGCCTGTCTTTGTGTAGTGTACTAAAAGATCCTGAAAAAGACAGATAGATAAAATAGATAAAATTCATACATTTGTATTTTCTTATACAATGCATTCTTGTCAACAATATCACTTCACTACTTTTTCCAATCTAGCCACCGATATCCACAAGCAGTATTGACTTCCATTTGTTTAAAATTGGATGAGACTTAGCTTAAATAAATGATGGTAGTCTGTGTGTGCATTTCGATGCTGGTCTGCCAAAGCTCTAATACCAATATATTATTTTATTTTTAAATAATGCTTATACAGTGTTGTTATTATTATTATCACCATATGTCTCAGGAAATCAAATCAGTAAATCAATTCCCAGGCTGTGAAACGTGAGACTGCAGCTTAATGGCACAGTAAAGTAGAGAAGTTCAATTCTTTGTTACTGTGAAGTATGACTCTGCCAGCCCCGAAGACTGCAGTTTGCTGCTTGAGCTACCAAAATATGCTATTGCTAGTTCAAAAGAACTAAATGAGCAGAACAGCAAGCTTAGATACTCCAGTCATGTACACTTACGGTTTTAAATTTAATACACTTCAACATATAAGACCTTTTTTGAAATCACACAGTTGGTGGGGGTTTGTATTTGAGGCCTCAGCTTCTCTTGTCACCCATAAGAGACAACTTTTACTTGGGAAGAAAAGAAATAATTTTAGCTTTCAAGCAACAGGGAAAAGCTACAAAGTGTGATGCAAGCAGACCCAAGAGGCTCCTTAAATCATAAGGCAAATCAAAAGAATCTACAATGTACTTTTTCCAAGGTATTTGCCAGTATTTAAGGATAGATGGTGTTAATTTGCTGTCAACTGTACTGTTCACATACAAACAATTTTAAAAGTCTAATGTTCCATTCGAGCACTTACAATCTAACCATTTTTGAAAACTTGCTGTCATAAAATAGTTAACAAGAAAAAAAGAAATATTTACCATTACACATAACCCAAAATATCTCCAATACAAATTTTTCCAATAAATTATTCTTTGCCATTTCCCTTGAGGAATTCTTTGCCTTCAAAGCCATATTATTTCACTTGTTTATAGAAATACCAGGTGGCTATACCTTGGGTTTTCGATATTTTGTGGGTTTGATGATCCACTGTAACAGTAGATCGAAGATTTCTATTGTACATTAAAAATGTAAAGTACACTTCCTGCCATCTGTGCCATCTGTGCACCAGGTCAATTCTAATGAAGGACACTACTAGCATTACAAACCAGGCTTTACAAAGCTTCACATTTCTTCTCATTAAAGTAGCTCTCAAGACTAAAACTTAACCAAGGTTTAACTGAGAAAAGGAATAGCCCCCTTTCATAACAAATGATAATTCCCTCTCAGGCCAAAATTAAGGCAATTATGTAATTTGGTCTATTACTTCAGAGAGAAAAGATATATTACTTCAGAGAGAAAAGATAAAGAGCTGCTGCACAAAGAATATTTAATTAGCCTTCTTGTAGAACTAATTGGCTTCTTTTCCCTTAAACAACTTACATGCACAGACATGCACCCACATACTTCCCACTGTCCTCTCCAGATCCGTGTTCTTGCTACCAACAAAGATGTTTTAACATAATGTAAACTGAAATTACTATTCAAATAGCAGTGCTTTCATTTTGCTTAATCAACATGGTTGCAAATAAATCAGTGTTTCTCAGCCTATGAAATCCTGTGATCCAGAAAACAAGGGCAGGAGATAGGGGCAAAAAGTTCAAAAGCTGTATTTGTTTTGCTTTCAAACTACCAAAGGCTGCCTGTGACAGCTTAAAATGTTCAGAATCCACAGCTACAAACATACTATAGATAATGCTTCCATGAGTGCTGCTTCTAGTTTCTTTTTTCACTGGAAAAATCTCCATGTCTAGCTCTAATGTGGGCTAAGAAAGCATTAAATTAAAAAAAAAAAAATAGGAGGGAAGACATCTGTTCCTATTGATCATCTCTACTGGAAGCAGTAGTAGTTCAGAATGAGATATTGATGGGAGACTACTTAATCTTCAGATAACTTGACCAAATCTGGAGTAGGGTAAAAATCCCCACAATCATCTTCTAATAGCCAGCTTCAACCTTGCAAAGACTAAAACCAAGCCGTATATCAACCAGCCCCCCGCTCAGAAGTCAAACGCCGCACTGGAGGCACAGGCTGAACACCAGTGGCACCAGTGGAAAAGACTGAAGAGCAGAGAAGCAGAAAAGCAAGGGGACTCCCCACACTCCTCTGGCCACTCTGCAACCACAGTGCTTCTGCCCGTGCTGGCATGAGCTGTCATTCATCACTTCCCTCTCACCTACATTGATAGTACCCTCACAGTAGTAAAACATTCTTTCCAAGCAACTGCTACCACAGTGCACTGTGAAGCAAACAGAGCTGAGTTTACGCTGTTGTTGAAGGGTACACATTTCCAATTCATCTACCCTGCCTATAAAACTCTGAAGAGAAACTATATTTAAGTGGTTGTTTTTCTGCCATTGATTGGCCAAGTCCAACTTGACACTCAAACTCTGCTTGGTGAACTCTGAAAGGAGCAGGTCTAAAATGTCAGTAATGACCGCCGGTTGTAACTTCAAAATTACACAGCTAATTTCAGGTAATTTCAGGTTTCCCTCCATCAGCAAGAGCTCAGCTGCCCATAGCCTTGCTTTGCCCTGGGCTGTGGGTGCCCTGACCTGCCACTCGTGTGCTCCAGCTAATGGCAGGACTTTATAGGGACTCATCATATAAAAAAGCAACAGTCTACTGAGCAAGACTGATGTATAACATATTTTGGAGATTTTCCTGCACATATAAATTATCTCAGATCTCAACAGCATGACCAGATCGCATTTTGGGAACAGTATAGGTTTGAATTTTTCTATTACACTAATTCAGCCTTTGAAGTATCATTTTTCTCTTGTACTGCATAACAAATGATTCATATAAATTCCAGTGTCTCAAACGATATATTCAAATACTTAGCACCAGAAGCTCTTAGACTAGTAAACCACTGTCCACCACCTGCCAATTCCTTGCTGGTAGTTAGGAGAAGCCTAACCAAGCCTCTTATTTACAGCTTTTTTTTTCCCTAAGAGAGGAAGGACCCTTTTCCAGCTAAAGCATAATATTTGTTACAAAGGACACAGGTTCATTTTCAGCCTCTTTTAGATGAGCCTATGTGATTCTCTGGGCTAGTCAGAATTTTCCTCTGCATCCATTTTGCTCTCTCTAAGACAGGACCTTTCTTTTTACCCCATTTCATCTGTTTTATCTGCATAAGACACAGGTTCTTCAGAGTGCGGACTATTCTTTTACTAACCGTACACACAGAACTACCCTTGTGTACTCCAATGAAGATGACAATCCAGAAAGCAGTGCAGCCTCAAAACTGCATGATTTTGTTGAATATCTGCATTAGCTACAGTTACCAAAAAAAAAAACGAACACCCAAGAGTAAGAGCCTTGCCCTTGCTCTATTAACCTATGTAATGCTGTACTTAAAACAGTGGAGCCCAGACACTCATTGAGATGCTGTAAATGCCACCACAGCCTAAAACCAATGCTACATGAAGATGTGATCAATGGCATCTTAACTACTACAAGAACTTATCTCAAATGTACATAGAGACAATACAGGTGACATCTTGGTTTGTCATCTACAGGATGACAAGTATGTTTTATAAAATGCAATCAAGAGAAAGAAGAGGCAAGAACTTTTCAGTATTAATGCGATATACATTTAAAGAAACTTCTGTCTATCAAACAGCATAAGCCCTTAAGCAGTTTTAATTACTGTTTCTTTAACAAAAGTCATCATACAAGTAAACACTAAAGTTTGTCAACACTTTAAGTGATTCTTTGCCCTTCTGAAGTTACTGCCATGATTTGGTATTAATACTCCTCCCGCCACAAACAACATTCAAAGCATAACTTTCAGAAGTATTAACTATTTCAGAAGCTATTTGGCTTTTAAAAGTGATGCAATGAAATCACAGTTATCACTTTCAGAAGGGGTATTTCTGCCAGCAAATCTCACAACTATGGGCAGCAGAGGAATTGGATCTTCATTTATGCTTTCTCTCTTCTTTATAGGAAACAGGATTTAAAAATAGGCCAATCAACACATTTAACAACTACAGATTATTACAAGTGGAACAGGTAATACGCCAGAAAACTGTCTCATGTAAGGATTGTTCAAGCACATATTACCATCCTTTCAAACCTTATATCAGGTAGTAAAGGCTCAAGGAACTCACTAACCAATTCACCACCTCTGACTTTGGGCACATTTGGTGGCCCCAGACATGAAACTTGAGGGTGCAGGTGCTTTGTGCCACCTACAGTCCTGCCTGGCAGGAATCCCAACAGTGGTACCTTGGAGAAGCAGGTTGAAAAACAGATGTTAGCAAAAATGGCAACAGAGGGGAAGGAACAAGGGGTAGATGATAAATTAATCTATTGATATATATATATATATTTACTACATGGAAAAAAGGTAAAGCAATGGTAATGGTATGTACGGTATTCACACCAGAGAACCTCACATGTACGAGATTCATCCCCCAAGTGTCTGCTTTGGTTACGAGATGAAAGTCCTGGAAAACCTAAACTAGGCTGCAACATCCAGCGTGCCTTTGGAAAGAATCTTGCTCTTCTCCACAGAGAACAGAGAGGTCCTACAGAAACTCATTTTTTGTATTTGAAGTTACTGTTTGGAAAAGCACCTCCAAAGTAGCACTTGGAAATTGTCCAGGTACTTTGTGTCTTTGTGGGAAAGGATTTAATCTCAAAATAGCAATGACTGTTCCTACCCATCGAGGTAACTGTATTAGTAGTTGAGAGTTCCTGATGCCAGTCTTCAAGAAAAGATGTCTGTGAGGGGTGATCCAAGAGAAGCACCTGTCTATGAAAATCCTGCCTGTTACATTTCTTACATAAGCATCATTAATGTTAAATACACAGTTGTGTTTCTCCAAGTTGTTCCATGCTCTGCTGCTAAACAGCTATGCCAGTACACCAAGTAGTCACCAGGGCAACCACTGGTATCTCGCACATTCTTCACACCCCGATGACTGAAATAAACCCACTTTTTAAATTTCTCCACAATTATTTACTCAGTCTCAACTAAACAGGTAAGACTAAAAGAAAGATGATGAGACAGAAGTAATTTTGCCACTTAAAACCTACAGCATAGTCACTGCAGTTGCCTGAAGAGTTCTTCTTTACTTTTGAAAGAAACAGCAAAGGGACGCTATACCTAGAAAATCAGAATATTCATGTCAATTCCAATATTCCTTGTGCTGTCACAGACTGTAGAAATGTAAAGCAAAATAAAAATTAACCCCATAAATGTTAGTATAATTGGGTATTAAAAGTTATTTTAGTGTTTCTCTGTGGTTTTATTATAAAATAAAAAAGTGACTACCACATATCTGGAACATTAAAGAAAGGGCGCTTCAAAAATCCTAATCTTAGAACCACATAAAAGCATAGCATAGTTTGTATTTTGCAACTTTCTTAGCTGCTGATCAGAATCAGAAGACAGACAGACAACAAAAGGGCTTTCACAGTCTTTTTTCCCCTCTTTCCCACTTGGTCTTACAATCAGTTTGAGATGATCCCGAGGCTTCTCTAGGATAAACAACCATAGTCATCATTCCATCAGTAAGGATCACTGGGCCACAGTTTCCTTCTGCCCTCATCCTAACTTCACAGTACTTATCACAGCTCAAGACTTAATGTCTGCAAACAGCCATACTTCTTCCATAAAGACTACTGCTGAAGGTGAAAGACAAAAATCACAAGTGTGGTTTTGCTCCATGCATAATTTCCATAATAAGCCCCATTAAATAAAGAATAATCAGTATAAACACCAATGGACCCATTTCTAAATAAAGATGTCTCTTTGAATTACCTTATATCACTTCAAGCAAAACTCCTTAATCTGCATTTGGGATTAATGTAATTAAAAAAAAAAAAAAAAAAAAAAAAAAGGTTTATCAGATTTAGTTATTGTGATACAGTTTCAATGCAGGATTTTTTTTTTCATTTTTTTTCACTTCATCACTGTCAGCAAAATTAAGTGGTTCCAAACAAACATGATTCTTAGACTTAAAGGTTGCTGGATTAATTCACTTACTGTTTAAAGTAATATAGCATTTAAAGAGTGAGAGTGATCAGTTAAAACATGTAAGTAATTTCTAGTCCTTACAGTTCATGAATTTTAAAACCAGTCATGATTGTCCCTTGAATTAATCATCTGTTAGGGTGCTTAGTGAAAGACAGGCTGTCCCATATCAGTGGAATTTACTCATATGTACAAAGATATCTTCAATAACAAATAAGAATCAACTTTGGCATGACAGACCAGACATCCTACCACAAAGAAGAAAAAAAACTAAAGATGTTTATATAGTGTACAAACATACTACTCTGAAGCTCATCACATCTTTTAGGGAGATGCATTATATCTATTCTTTAATTCTTACATTTAACATCCTACAAATGTTTACTTTGGTCATGCAGTACCTATAAGCTTACAAAAAATATTAAAAAATTGCCATCCATCTACTATTCGCTATTGTTCATTGCCACTGTGTACATCATGGGAAAAAAGTGGTTGGTTGGGTAAATACCATAACAAGCATCCAATATTCTTGTTGAAATATTAGAACAAAATATCTGAATTTCCCCCAATTGTACCATTCCAAGAGAAGCAGTATGAAAGAATCTGACACAGGGAACCCAAGATCTAGCATCCACCAAGCAAAAATAAATAAATTACTGAGTGACCTGAGGCAAGTAAACCACTTAACCTCTTCACAATTCCATCTTTCTGTTCATAATAATGATCTTGCCCCTATCACTAGCAGAAACTGGGAGCACTAAGTAATTTTGTAAAGCACTTGGGTTTTTTAAAGTGAAATGTTATGAAGATAAAGACTCTAATTTGTAGAGCCAAAGCCCTCTGGAAGGTAGCACAGCAAATTCGTTATTACAGAGAACAGGACATAGCACTTGCATTTGGCTGACAGATGTACAAAGAAAAAATCATAAATAGCCAAGTGACTACAAACCCAACAGCTGAATTGATGAAAGCGTAAGGCCAGCATTCATTTTCACTGAAAAAATCCTATCTGGATATGAGTTCTCATTATCTTTCATAAGCATGTTATTTTCTATCATGCCTTGGTACCATGGCAATTGAGAACTACACAAGTCATCTGCAGATTCTGGCAGCACTGGAATTTGACATTTGCTACTTATAAAACACAGTTTGGGAATGTTCTGGAGTATTACAAGCAGCTTTGTTCAAAATAAAAATGTGACTGCCTGGAGAATTATTCTTTTTGGAGAACAAAGCAGTGAGACAGCTCTTTCTTTTTATAACCACAGGCCTTGTCCACTTCTTCTTGGCCTGGCTGGTAGCACTCTGCTGAGAAGAGAGGGTCAGCAAATATTGCTGTGTCAACAAGCAGAAACACAAACAGGTCAAGAAGAGAGTTCAGTTGATGAGAAAGCTACATGCAGGAAAAGATCAAGGAAGAACGAGTGATGAGATAAGGGAGCGAATACAATTTTGAAAGGGGAAGTAGAGCATGTAATGCTGCACGACATCACCAGTGAGTTCATACCAGAACTACCAGTGCAATCAGGCCCAAATGTGAAAGACGTCCTTCAACACTCGCCCTTCCCTGTAATCACCAGCACCACCTCTTTGGTTTGAACATTTGATGGGCACAGCTAAAAGAGCAGCAGAAGAGCTTAAGTAAGATAGAAAAGTAAAGGAGAAAAACAAAGGACAAGAAATAGAGTAACAGTCACACAAGGAAGGACAGAAGATGTGAGGAAAAAGATTATTGTAAAATACACTGTTATTTTCCTGTCCTGATGGCCTGTCAGTTCTCCCTAGTAACCTCCAGGGGTAACATGCTCAACTGTGCCCCTGAACTACAATTTGTATTCTTGAGTATTATTTGTTCAGCTTTATTTTAGCATGGAGATTGCCAGAAAGGCTAGCTATGAACTAACAAATGCAACTGAAAACAGAGCTTGGAGACTGAAAATGGTATCTGGGAATAGGGTGTGCTATTTGCTGTACCCACCACAAACTTATCGTACATCTCCCACAGCCCATCTCAAAGGCACTCTCCAAAAATGGCTGTTTTATTTCTGAAGTTGAAGCTGATGTTAAACCAACTGTCTATGTCATATGGAAGAAGGCAAATATAAAAAGGTCACTGAAGTGCCAGATGGAGGAATTTTTGAACTGGAAGCTCTGACATTAATTCTCTGTGTTTGTCTGAAACACTGAATTCAATGAGCAGATTAAATGTCTGCTGAATTGTCAAGTGAGAAACAAGTCACTCTCACAGAAAGGCCAACTGATCAGACCTGGAGTAGGAATCCCAGGATCATACAAATCTGAAAAGTTCAAACACCTCATTTGAGGTAAAATAAAGTTTTATACTGGAAATTTTTATGGGCAGGGCTCACACAACTCTTTCCTCTCACCACCACTCCAACCGTGCCAGACCTGCAAATACGTCACATATTTATTCTGCTAAATTATGTCACATATTTATTCTGCTAAATTAACACATAAGTATTAGAATAATTACTGAATCAATCACAATCCTGGAGTTAGGAATTACTGCACATGATTGTATATCCCTTGGACATGGGAAGGTGGAGCTGAGCATTTCTATTTATTTTTTTTTTTTCTGTTCATAGCACAGCCTAACTTCAGAAAAGTGAGTTTTCAGTTCATTAAAGTAGATGTTCCTCTTCTTGCAGGAAAAAAAAGTCTGATTTTGAAGAGAACCCAGATTAGATCTTAGGTCTATAAAAGCCCACATATATCCTCAAAGTAAAACCCTGCTCTGTGATAACAGTCATCAGGAGGAGTCACCTAAGGACAGGGTCTCAGCTAAAGGTCATGCAGAAGTCCTGACAGCCTGTAACGTACATGAAAAGAGACAGAAACACAACGGAGCTGATCTAAAGGGGCGTTTTGCTCTATTTCTGTGCTTATGCCCCAAAATACAATAACTGCGTTAGCTATAAAGCCTGGCAAATAAATTCTTCCTTTTATTTGCATGATGCTCAGGTTTCCCTCAAAGTAAGTGGCACGTAATAGGGCATTCAAGCTATTCCCGCAGTTCAAACCAAGCTACTGCTTCCATTAACCTGGTTCAAGAGTTACTGCATCCCAAAGCAGGTGGGTCATTCCTTCACTGAACCAAACAGGAAGGCAGAGGAGAGGACCAGCAGAGGTGTTCATGTGGGAGAGGTGGCTTCCAGCACCAGGCGCCAGCCAGCAACTCCTTGGTAACCAGCAAAATGGTGGAGAAAGTGTCTGTACATAAACACTCTCGCATGAAATTGTGACAGGTGGTTTCTATACTCTTACTTAGTTACCCATTTGTATCTGTTGTCTATCCTCCTCTGTAACCATATGAACAGCATTTAAAAATAAAGATTAAAAAAATATTTTCAATCCCTTTCCCATATCAGCCTCCTGCTCCAACAGATGGCTGCATGCACTAGTGCAAATTCATACAGTTTTCTTTCCATAAGCACATTATTAGTAGTTCTGTATGAACATTAAATATTAAGTCTTTCTGAGTTTACAGGTTTATAATTTTATTCTATCCTCCAACATTCCCCTCAATCATGAAGTTATCTAAAGTGTATCCATAAGTGCAGTAAGTCTTCCCACTGCCACGTTCAAGTGTGAGAAATCTTGAGAGAGTTGACAGCAAAATGCCTATTCTTGCTAAATTCTGAGGCAGTGTTGGTAAGGTTTTTTGAGAAAACAAATGGTAAACAACTCCATGACTTGAAAATAGGTTCTACCTCATTCCTTTAGGCTCCTTTGCCTATCCTAGCAAGTCTCTTGATTCTTTCACAGGCACCATCAAGTACTTCTGTTGCAAAATAAAAACTAGAGTTGTTCTCCTACAAGCAGGGACTACAACAGAAATACTGCTATTGGTCAGATCTGGTCATGCAACTGATAATATAAGACTGAAGCCCAACTACCCAGCTAAGAAGTCAGCTAAATTCTATTTGGTGAGCCAGAAGTCAGATGAAAGTAATGAGATATGATGAGATAAAAACTTCATCTATAATTATAATGAACCAGAGAGTGTTTTTCAGACTGAAAAGTCAGACAAAGATAGTTTAACAACTCAAAACTGATCTTCCTGATCTTCATATATATGCTGAAAAGCACTTTTCTTATAAAAAGAAAAACGTTAACAGGATGAGTTATAGAATTGTCTTTGCCAAACACATGCATTTTCAGGTGGAAAAGTCTTACAACCATTTTCTTTCAGGTATGACGACCTTCATTGCACTGAAACAGCATGCTGTACCATCCTTTACAAATCAATGGGTGTCTTACATTCTCTTCAACAGACTATCAAAAAGGGCTTTCCAAGAAATAATTCAAGCCTAGAATGGTAAACTAGGTTGGCTCTTCTTCCTTCATTCAGGTCAATTCTTTGATTTAAAAAAAAAAAAACAAAACAAAACTTAATTCCCTTCCCTTTTTTCTGCATTTGTTCTTTTTTTTCCTTCCTTCTCTTCCAAGGCTCCTTTTTTACTACCTTTAGCAAAAGCTAGAATAAAAACTAGGTAATGAGAGTTCTTTATTTTATTCTGCTAATGCATTTTGAAGTTTCGTTCAACTACCAAGAAAGAAATCTCTTCTGCTCTTAGATGCTTCATCTCTGAGGTCAAGAACCCTACAGTTTGAGAAATGCAGCTTCCAAGGCAGATCAATGCCACAAGGAAAGACAAGCTCTCTGAGCCTTTCTAGATCTGCTCTCTTACATATTATCTTCCAAACCACTGAATTTGACAAGGTATCTTCTATCAAATCAGCACAGTATAAAGGTATAGACAGAAAAGGAGCTTCACCTTTGTCATTATTCCCTTGTGCAAGTACTCTTCAGAGATTTGAATAACCTATACTACAACTTGGTTTCCCAGAAATCTTAATAACAGCCACGCACCTTTCTGCCATTGTTTTCTTTCATGAAGTTTGAGAGTTCGGGTGAGGATGACAAGTCCAGCTTCACAAACAATTAAACGGAGAGAGTCTTCATTTGTGTTTCAACCTCATTTACACCTGATTTCTTCTTTTAACTTTTTCTTTTTTTTTTTTTCTCCTCAGATAAATGATCTGCTTACAGAATTCTACAAAACTTCAATGAAAAGTCTTAAAAAAATTTTTCAAATTTTCCAGAAGCTACTGCAGGTTTGTCAGACTTGCAGTAGCACAATAACTTTCAAAGCAAAAAGGTGGAATAAAGCACCATGGAACTTGCCTCTCAGTACATAATGTGTCATGCTGGAAAAAAATAGCAGAACCCCTGCAGACATATCATGTCCCACAATTCAGAATTTTGTCAGGGGGTTGTAATGAAGATTATAGCATCTGAAGTTACTCAGAATATGAAGAACACTCCAATATATCTTTTCTTGCAAAGAGGTATAAAACTTAAAATGGAGAGGATTCAAATTGATAGAAGAGCTCTTCATAAGGAGGACAACTGTAATTTTATAAGAATAATTCTTTGAACAGCATAAAGATAATACTCAAAAAAACCAAACAAACAAACAAAAAAAAACAACTAGGCATTTCAACTGAGAAGTGAAAACCACTGCTGCTTCTTTGATGTGTTCAAGCAAAAACATGTGCTGCAGCAGAGTTATGACTGTGCTCAGATCAGTTCCAAAGAAAAAGCTATAACAGCACAAACCAGCCAAGCTTTCTGTGGTTGGTGGCAATCTGCACCTCCAAAGCTGTGAGTTCATCTTGAATAACTTTCAAGAACAAATCCCAGGAATCAAATGGGTTAAAAATCACACCTACCATTAAAGTCAGACTATCAGCGAGAAGTTCTCCAGTTTTACAGCACATTAAGCTTCTCATGAAAATATTTCACAAAACTGAAACTGACTGCAAGTATCGTGCGTGGCTTTTCCTTCACGGCTGCCTCCCAACAATATAATCACATTTCATAATTATATAATTTTATGCATCTGGACTACTTTGCCAAATATGGGGAATTTCTCACTAATTTGAAAGTTATTGGTGGTGGCTCCACTGCCTTCCCAGGCAACAGCAAAACCAACCACTCCCATCCTTAAGCTCTAGAACTTTTCAAGACAATTCCTCTGCACGACATTAAAATAACATTTGCATAGCCAATATTTATCAACAAAATCCATTTGTTCGTTAAAAAAATCCATTATTTACAGGGAAGTCTGGGCAAGCATAATTTAGACATATTCTCTGCAGGTTTAAATACATTTTCTTTGCACTTACACAAACATTTCATAGACTATGAGAGGATGTATTCAAATGTTCTAAGCCTACAGACTGAAAAGCATCAGAAATGAACTAAATGAAGCTGAGCTTTCACCATATCTTAACAGGTATTATGCTTTTGTCTGGTGTTTTTATTCTCTCACTGCTTACATGGCAACATTTGTTCAGGTAACTTGTATACCATTTAATATTAAATTATAAACAACCTACATGGCAAAACTAAAATACAACTAACATGAATCTTAGAAAATTTCCAGGATAGAATCATAAAGAATGGGTCAAAAGCTTGCTGGTATGACGTTTGCTGAGATTACATTTATATAATGTCTAGCTGAAGTTTATCATAAATCTTTTACAATCAGAAGCTGCAATAGATCTCCTAGTCTGCAGGATGAGATAGCAAGTTCTACTGTAGCATTAACTTACGCAAATTCTAATAATAAATTCTAAAAATTTTTGTAAAACAAAACAAAAATCTCCATCCACAATTTTCACACCATTTTTGACTAGTGTACCATCATAGAGTAAGACAATTAACAGATAAAACTTCCAGATTCTGCATCATCTTTGAGCCAGTCCAGAACTGAGACCATAACTTCAGAGTTCCACCCAGTAGTATGATAAACAAAAGAGCAAGATCACAGTACTACTTCAGTTCACCAGCAGCAGAGGGAAAAGCCTGAAAGTTACTTCTACAGGGGCAAAATGATCTGTTTATGTTGTTGATTCAAAAACCTTGTAACACAAAATCGCCCCCCTGAATTCAACATTTAGCACTATGTTAAATCCAGAATTATATCTATGCTTGCAGTAGGGAGCAGAATAGAAGATATCAGTGAAAAATATGCCACACATGAAAGAGATGCATATAATAATAATTCTGACAACATAAAAAAAAAACTTATCTCAAAGGCAAAAAGTAGTCACAGAAAGGTATTTACCAAACTATACCAAAACCCAGAAGACATCATGTACATAGAAGAAGCACTTCATGACTCATGGAGCTGCTGCTTGGATAAATTGTCCTGATGTTAGCGCTATGATAGTAGGACTTAAAAAAATAAAGTCCTTAAGAGTCAGCTCCATAACTAATCAACTTTCTATTCATGTACGTTGCTGCCAGGGTATCAAAACACAAACCTAACCAAAGATGTTGGAAGCCAATCTGCACCTACCTAAGGGAACGCAAACTCAGAAAACAATATTTAACCTGCTCTTTCTGATTTAAGAACACCAACCACATTTTTCTTTAGTTCAGAAGCAGGCTTTGGAGTACCAGTATTTCATGGTCTCTCTGTTGTTTCGATTAATTTGTCAGGATACTCTCCTTCATTTCAGCATGGTTTGTAAACTGTAGTAATCCTTGTATCAGTAACTGAAACATTTAGGAAAATGTTAACCCTAGTATTACAAAATTCAATTTACAAACCATGTATAGTACCACCTGACACCTGAATATTTTGCCAGGACTTGAAAGGGACATAAGTCCAACAAAGCTGTCTGGATCTGCTTGGCAGCTCCTGTGAGCTTCCAGGGGCACATCTACTCCCACATAGAGAAGTCACCAAAGCTGACAGCCTGAAGCCTCAACTGACCCAGGCCAAGCACTTCCACAAGCTCTCACCCCAGCAAGTTCCTACAGACCACGCAGGTCAGGCCAGGACAACATGTCCAAACTGGTGTGAGGTGAAAGCTTGGTGGCAGCCAGCATGATGACGGGATTTCCCTTAAGGGACATAATCTCTTACCTCAGGCAGCTGGAGCCCAAGAGAGCTGCGTGACCCACTCGCCCAGTGCCCAGCCAGCCACCCCTTGGCATCGACTGGGCACGCTGGTCCTGAGAGAGACCTGATCTCAGGCACTTTCACTGGTACTATCCATCTTCTTGCCTGGGGGTATCTGGGAGAAACAAGAACCACCTGCCTGAGGCAGAGTACCTGCTCAGAGCTCCGCTTTTTAAATAGCCCACCCAGGCTTACAGTGTGAGGGGAAAAATGTTAAAAACTCTGTGTGTTATGTTTGGTGTTAGGGATTTTTTTGGTTTTGTTTAAGATTTCTTCTGCAAAATAATTTTAAAAGACACAGTTAGGTGACCCTTTTTGCTATAGGACTTCAAAGGCCGGCTAATCTCCTTGCACCAGGATGTGACACTGATGATTTTTAGCCTGCTCAACTCCAACTTTCTGAAGTCAGAGACACCAAGGAGACTATAGCAAACATTCACTCCTCAGGTGAGCCCTTATATCCCGCTGTGACAGGCGTCAGCCTCACCACAAAACTGATCCACACAGAGAAGACTCTAATCTTTACAGAGCATCCAGCACTAACCACCTATTATGCTATGTATTTCTTACATTCCCCATATGCATTCTCAACTTTTGGCCACATTTCCACTTTAGATATATATATTTTTCCCCCGTAGTTAATTTCAAATCTGTGTTTAACTAAATGTTACCATAGGGAATATTATTTACCAACAAAAAAATGTACAAAACAATATTGATTTCTTAAGCTCAGAAAACTAAAATGTGAGAACCCCAGACATAGTAGTAACACAGTGAACAGAGCTGATGGTTTTGTATTTGGGGAGAAAAAAAAAAAAACAACAACACTTGGAAGAAGAAAGCTGGACAAAGCAACAACTTTCACATATATATATGTAGATTAAAAAATACCACTTAGAAATACTGTGATTTAAAATTTACTTTAAAAAAATCCCATGAATCTAAGAGTTTATGGACTTTCATTTCATGTACAACATGAGAACAAACAGAAATGATTGGATTACTTCTACGCATTAAACAATGGCAAATGCACTGAAGGTTTGCAATTTATTCATAGTTATAACAATATAAGCAAAGGAAAACTTCTATTAAAGTAATGTTTGCAGGAGAAATAATGATGGTAATAGAAACATTCAAGGTTATTCTTGATTAAAAAAAAAAAAAAGAAACAAAACAGGCATCTTTACTTTCTGAGATACAACTATGGAAATTAAGTTCCTATAAAGTGTGAAAGAGCCCACTTCACAGCACTTGCATTGCGGTACATACAGTGTCACACATTTAGAAAACAATTTTTTAAAATAAGGAACTCCAGCAAAATAATAATGAAATCTTCAGAAAATAATTGAGATAGGACTGAACCTTCCTCCTTTAATCATAGTCAGTGACTAAGAAGAAAAAACCCTTAATTGGCAAGTACAGAAAAAGCAAGCATGAATTGCTGTCAAACTAGTTATTTGATCCCACATTGATATACAACTGATCTCTTTTTGGAGTATAATTCACATACTGCTTAAAGTATAAACATGCTCCTCTAGAAATAAAACCCTCTGCTTTTGCCCTTAACTAGTAATAGCAAAAAACATACTTCAGCACTCCACCATAACTAACACAGTTGGCTTCCTTTAAATGCTAGAACATATGGTGAAATATTTTTTTTTTGTTCAGTTACACCGGATTTCTGTTGAGATTAATATATGGCTTGATATACAACTAAAGCACACTAGCTGTCAGTTAAGTCATCAAAAATAATTCAAATTATTCCATGCAATGCCCACATTTTAATCTTTCTGTACGGTACTAATCATAACTGCTGCTTTTTTCCTCTTCTTTCCGTGAACACACTGCTGCCCTAAGCTTTCATACACTGAAATATTCCACTAAGATCCAAACCACTGCCAACACAATTCTACACGAGCATTCAAGAATGATTACTTAAAATGACTACCTCATTTTTTATTTTATTAAATAAAGATAGCATGCAAGAGAAATAAAATAATCCCAGAGGTTAACAAGGCAAAAAGATATTCTGATGTCCATGATAGAGCATGTATTTATAAAGGATCATTTTATTTTCCACCAAGAAGCAAATCTGTAACATATAAAGACATTTATTCAGATCTTGCAAGATGCACAGACTTGTTAGCAAGATGAAAAAGTGGCTGATCACGTCCTTCACTCACTCGTCCCAGAGGGCGTTCAGCCAAGCATACATCGGAAAAAATTGCCCATACTATTCTCTTAATACAATAATAAGTAAGGCAGCCGGAGAGAGAAATACCAAGCTGTACCGAGAAAAGCATCGCTTTTAAGCCATCCCCTACCTTTTCCCTGGTATTTACAAGCCGCAGGCAGTGCTGCCGGGGAGTCTCACCAGGGTGGCTGCCGAGAGGTCTCATGTGGCGTTCCAAGCTTCCCACCGCCTCCCTCTGCCTGGATTTTAAGCATTCTCGAGAAAACCCACCCTGACATGCACAGAATGAATCCTGCTCAAGTTGGAAGCATGTGATAACTGGGTTTTGGTTTCAAACAGGAAACTCTAGCACGTAATTAATCCCAGAGATTTAAACAAGCCCCATCTTACCGTTTTGCTGTTGTCCAGATCAGGTTAGATTCACCTGCAACTCTTTGGCATCTCTCTAGCAATGTTAGTGTTTGCAGTCAGGCCGGGCTCATTCAGCAACTGAATTCACAACATCTTTCTGCACTAGCAAGCTGAGATGGTACGGCTGTACTACAGCTAAGAAAGGGGGAAATCTAAAGCAGAAAACAAAGAAATCCCTCAAGACAGGGTAATCCCAGTGGAGTAAAATATAAAAGGTACAGATGAGCACCAAGGGTACAATATTCCTCTGTCTGAATTTCACCAGCAATACCATGCTCTTTCTAAAAAGATTTTTTTTTTTTTTACAATATATGATGGACTTGCCTGTGGAGTTCCCAGAAAGGCAGACTATCCAGGCTCTGCAGCAGCATTGCAGCCAAAGTAACCATGCATATGCTATCTAGGCAATTTACAGCAATCTTTTGGAAAATGTATTGATTTAAATGTAACATTGCCTCAACCCAGTACAGAACTGTGGCCAAAACAGTTAATGATTATTTCATAGGAATTAAAGGAAAAAACTCAACATTCAATCAAAAGGATACAAGTAATCATCCCCAACTCAATTACATCCCAGAACTGAAGGAAATCAGTAAGTTCTTGAGTGAGAAATGATATTAAAGCCATAATCTAAGGGCATCTGGAAATAGCATTATGAATGCCACTGTCCACTTTTACAGCAACAATAAACACGAAAAAGCATTTTAAAATTTATTGAGCCAAAATATGCCCTCTGAAGTTAATCCTAGCATCGTAACGATGAAACATAGTGTTTAATTTATGAACATACTAAATATGCAAAGCTGTGAGTAAGCGACAGACACCTACTCTGTGCTGGGAAGCCACTGCTCAGCCCAAGCGAGTTTGGGTGTAGTACGAGGGAATAGAGGGCATCAGGAGCAGACCCTCCAGGAGGGCTTCTCCAAAAGGGAGGCAGCAAATCATCTCCATCTCCTACTCCTACAGCAGCCCCTGCTGGCCTGTGCTTCAGATGGCTCCTGCCTCCCCAGAACTCTCCTGGGGTTGGGGGAGCACTGGGCAGCTCAGCTGGGATGACATCCTGAAATATGCAGAAATATTTTTCTTTTTTACTTAACAAGGAGGTGCAATGGGACTAGCAGGTGAAACACAGTCCTGGCTCACACCCCGGGCAGCCCCAGTGGCCCATGTCACAAGACCAACAGAAACAGGCTCCCTCATAGAGTCTCACTTTGAAGAAAGGGTGTGCTTGAACTCCACACATTTGCTCAAGTCTCACCACAGCCACCAAGTCTTAAACACATGCTTAAATACTTCTTGACCTAAGGCTCACAGCTGAATCTAGTATCAGTGGCTTCAGTGGCAATAAGACTTGAATGGCATGAGCAAATTCCATGAGATGCTCCCAAAATTAAGTAACACTTGTTATTTTTTACCTTCATCTACTTCCCAACCTTATTCACAGAAGGATATTCCAGAAGACTACTCAGTTTCTTAGCTTGGTTTCCAAGCAGATAGAAGGCTTCACTTCTCCCCAAAAAAATATGACTTCTGCTCCATAGGCCCAGATTTTCTTCTCAGGTATCTCAAGCATCAGGGCCCAAAGAAAGCATGAAAAGAAAGCTTCCAGTTGAAATGATGAGAAAATGCATTCAAAACATTTACATTTCTTGCCCTTATTCTGTCAACTTCAAATCTGCCTGAGGTTGAGGGAGAACAGGACAGAAGGATCCTCAGGAAAAAAAAAAAAAAGGCTGGTAAGAACCTACAAAGTGAATATGTGCCACAAAGGCATCATGTTAAAGGGAAGTGGTGGACAGCCATGGGGTAACAGAACACAAAAGGCAGCCAGAGAAACAGGGAACTGCATTCCAGAAGCAAGCAAGGAGTTGAGCCAAGGCACAGAGACCGAGAACAAGGCAAACAGCCTACAAAGTAATGGGACCTGACTCAAAGAAGCCAAATCCTTCCTTAAAGTTTATTACTTTCACTGAAGTAAAAAATCTGAATTGACTGCATTAAAGCCCTTCTTGTTGCCTTTGACATCCCTCGAAAGATTAAATTCCAGCTGAGCTTTGGCTTTCCTAAGTGTAGCTCTGCATGCCTGGAAGATGTCCTCAGTTACTTGTCCCCACTTTCAGCTGCTGCACACTTCCTTTTTACTTCTGAGACTTGTTAGGAACTCTTTGTTCATCCATGGAGGCTTCCCAGCATTTTTGCTTGACTCCCTACTATCCTTATTCTCCTCCTGCCTCTGTGCTAGCCCTCTCTACTCCCAACCTCATTTGCAGACAGTGGTTGAACACAAATTCATGCTCCACTGCTGCCCATGGTACCCCAGAGAGGACTGGGAAGCCTGGTTGGCAGGCAAAGGTTGTGTAGAGCAACAACAGGAATGGATGGACCACACAGTGCCCCTTGCACCATGGTACTGGTTTGTTTTCCAAGGGGGTAGAAATGTAGCTGAACTAAATCTTGCGAGAGGGGTCAAGGACAACAGAAAGAGTTTCTTCAAATACATGGCAGATAAAACTAACACCAGAGGCAGTGTAGGCCCACTGATGAATGAGGTGGGTGCCCTGGTGACAGAAGATACAGAGAAGGCAGAGTTACTGAATGCCTTCTTTGTTTCTGTCTTCTCTGCCAGAGGCTGTTCTCAGGAGCCCCATGCCCCTGAGGCCTCAGAGGAAGTCAGGACAATAAAGGAGTCTGCCTTGGTTGGTGAGGACTGAATTAGGGAGCAATTAAGCAATCTGGATGTCCATAAATCGATGGGTCCAGATGGGATACACCTGCGGGTGCTGAGGGAGCTGTCGGAAGTCATTGCAAGGCTACTCTCCATCATCTTTGCTGAGTCATGGGAAATGGGAGAGGCGCCTGAGGACTGGAGGGAAGCAAATGCCACTCCAGTCTTCAAAAAGGGCAAGAAGGAGGACCCAGGTAACTATAGACCAGTCAGCCTCACCTCCATCCCTGGGAAAGTGATGGAACAATTTATCCTTGGTGCTATCTCAAGGCATATCAAGGATAAGAGGGTCATTAGGGGCAGTCACCGTGGCTTCACCAAGGGGAAGTCATGCTTGACCAACCTCATCGCCTTTTATGAGCACATAACAAGGTGGATAGATGATGGCAAAGCAGTGGATGTGGTCTATTTTGATTTCAGAAAAGCATTTGACACAGTCTCCCACAACATCCTTCCTGCTGAACTGAGGAAGTATGGACTGGATGATCGGGTAGTGAGGTGGTCTCTGAACTGGCTGAAGGACAGAAGCCAGAGAGTTGTGGTCTATGGGGCAGAGTCTAGTCAGAGGCCTGTATCAAGTGGAGTCCCTCAAGGGTCAGTACTGGGACCAGTACTGTTCAATATATTCATCAATGACTTGGATGAGGGAATAGAGTGCACTGTCAGCAAGTTTGCTGATGACACCAAGGTGGGAGGAGTGGCTGACATGCCAGAAGGCTGTGCTGCCATCCAGTAAGACCTGGACAGGTTGGGGAAAAATTTAATGAAATACAAGGAAAACTGTCTTGCGTCTGTGCAGGAACAACCCCAGGTTCCAGTATAAGTTGGGGAACAACCTGCTGGAGAGCAGCGTAGGGGAAAGGGACCTGGGGGTCCTGGTGGACAGCAGGATGACCATGAGCCAGCACTGGGCCCTTGTGGCCAAGAAGGCCAAGAGCATCCTGGGGTGTATTAGAAGGGGGGTGATTAGTAGGTTGAGAGAGGTTCTCCTTCCCCTCTACTCTGCCCTGGTGAGACCACAACTGGAATATTCTGTCCAGTTCTGGGCCCCTCAGTTCAAGAAGAACAGGGAACTGCTGGAGAGAGTCCAGCACAAGGCAACAAAGATGATTAAGGGAGTGGAGCATCTCCTGTATGAGGGAAGGCTGAGGGAGGTGGGTCTCTTTAGTTGGGAGAAGAGGAGACTGAGGGGTGACCTTATTAATGTTTACAAATATATAAAGGGTGAGTGTCACGAGGATGGAGCCAGGCTCTTCTCGGTGACAACCAATGATAAGACAAGGGGCAAAGGCTACAAACCGGAACACAAGAGGTTCCACTTAAATATGAGAAGAAACTTCTTCACAGTGAGGGTAACAGAGCACTGGAACAAGCTTCCCAGAGAGGTTGTGGAGTCTCTTTCTCTGAAGACATTCAAAACCCACCTGGACACCTTCCTGTGTAACCTGATCTAGGTGTTCCTGCTCCAGCGGGGGGACTGGACTAGATGATCTTTAGAAGTCCCTTCCAATCCCTAATATTATGTGGTTCTGTGATTCTATAAAGACATTTCAATATCATTAAAAAAAAAAAAAAAGTCAAATACCTATGGATCAGGTTTTAAAACACTGCATGGAAACCAGCTATAAATACTAGCTTCACATTATCAGTACTCTAAGTCGTGCCACCACTTTCATCTCAGGGCAGACTCCAAAATGCTCTTTGGTACTTGAGAACAATTTCTCACCTATAAGGGGGCATCCTTGGCCCTTTTCACAGTAATAGATAAACAGCCATCTGCAAACTGGTATGCTTAAAACAGAGATTACACAATGTGACAGTTCTGTCGGTCAATTACCTAAACATGCAAACCATCATTTACTAACATGGCATAGTGGAAAGAATGCCAGTAGTTACCCTGAGTTCTGTGTGGTCGTACTTTATACTGTTCAATTACAATTTGTAAGTTATGTCCTATTTCCATTAGTCTACATTAAATCACCCAAGACAGAGGAAGGGAGAGCAGAAGCAAGGGATAAAGGTGGTTAACTCTTCCTCCCTTGCCAGGAATAACCACATTCAGGAATTTGTACAAGTATCATACGTCCACATGAGCCTATTTTCTCCTCACAGGAGAAACTCCATGACTGAGAAGAGCCACTGCTTCTCAACACTTACCCTTCCATTTTGACAACTACAGCTTGAATACAAAAGGAAAAGGTAAACACACTTTACAGGTGCAAAGCATTCAGATCTGCAGCATGATTGGCAGTTGATATTTGCACATGCCAGATGCAGAGCTCGGTAAGGTGTGGAACTTCATAATTATTATACTTTTGAAGAGAGGAAAGATTTGTAGGCCTTTCCACTGGGGGTAGGCATCTAGTTAGATAGAAAGCAGGACACCAATATACCTTAACCTGCAATAATAAAGCATGCCTTGTTATATAAAAATAAGTCTTCTCTCTGTCATGTCTCACTCATACTTGCAAAAACAAACCAAGCTATTACACACAGAATTCTATCTCAGCTAGTATATGTTCATGCATTTACAATATTTTCAAATTACACTGTAAAAAAATGCCTATCTGGAAAGAGTTGAAGCCTACACTAAGTGTCAGGTAAAATAATCTGCATCTTGTTTGCCTAAATTCCTCATCCACAGCTGAGAGACAGTAAGTGACAGCAGAGTCATTCATCTTCAGCATCATACAGTTACGTGCGCTGTCAGCAGTAGCAACATTTCACCACAGAACTGAAGGTATCTTTGCAATACATGAATAAAATTCTAGACAAAAGAATGCCCATAGTTCCTAAGACTTATGATGTACCTGTATATACACATAACCTCATGTTCAGGTGCTAAGTCTTAATGTTATTACTATCTTGTGTAAAAAGCAGCACAACCTATACTACTCAAGAAAAAAAAAAAAAAACAAACATTTAAATCAACATCTCAGTCAATCATTTTTCAAAAAGTCCACAAGGAACCTAAGCAGTATAAAATTCTAATGTATACACTCAGTCTGGAAGACAATAAGAATCAGTAAGATGCCTTAGTGTAGTAGTTTTAATTAAACTAACCCATGTAACCCAATCTAGTTGAAGATGTCCCTGCTCATTGCACGAGGGTTGGACTAGATGACCTTTGTAGGTCCCTTCCTCCCTTCCAACCAAACTATTCTATGATTGTATGATCTATAATGGCATACATGTCCTACAACTACATAGCTGACCAAAAAAAAAAAAAATTCAATAAATAAATCTAAATAATCAGGAAAATGTAGTAATATTTCTGTGACACAAATTTAGTGATGAATACTAGAGACGCAGTTTCACAGTTTACAAAGGTTTTCTTTAGGAAGAGCTACAAAGAATTAACAATAGCTTTTTAATATATACCAGTATCCCTTCCTCAGGGAAGAATCCCTGAAAATGTTTCATTTTCAAGTTACATATATTGCTACAGCTCATCTCATACAGCAATGAAACTCAATGATACCCCATTTCAAAGTCATAGCATTATAGCTAGGAGAAGAAAGCTTTCTATGAATGAATTAAAACTTAACACAAAAAGATGAGTTCACCTTCATCTTTCTCAAGTTTCAATATGCCATGCACTGAAATTCTTGTCTTATTTCAAAGCAACATGTTTTAGTTTCCCATCTTTTTCACTTTGATTTAGTCACATGAAAGGCTTTGTTGGGTTTTGTGTGGGTTTTTTTTCTTTTTTTTTTTATTATTATTTCACCTGATGTCTTTCTACATTGCGAAGGAAAAAACATAACTCAGGTTTTTTAAATTTAAAAAAAAAAAAAATTTATGCACAACATGTAGCCTCTGGTGGTTAAAAAATACAGACCCAAATCAACCTCTACATTCCTATGATGTAGACAAGAAGCTAGAATAAGTTGCGTATTTATAGTATCCACTTTGAAAAATCCATATCTATCCTACTCTTCTTCACTAAGCATTGTTCATTTCAGCCAAAATTTCAGTCCCCAAGGTTTTTAATATCTGAGAGTTTGCCACACAACACAAATGGTGAATTCACATTATAACAATAGAGCAACCATCCTCAGATGGGAACAAATGTTCACAGATCTTGCACCAGAACTGAACTACCAACATACAAGTTTAAGACTTCAGCTCACCAGCACTGTTCAGCTGCCTCTGTCCCTGCCCTACAGGCTTCTTTAGCGAGGTAAATCAAAACTTCTGGTGAAAAATCCACCGAGGATCACAGCAAAAGATCATGTGATCTACAAATTCAAGTTTCCTGGTGTCCTCTGTGGAAAGTGTAGAAACTCTATTGAAATAAGCATCCTAAATGATGAAACTCTGAAGGCATCCCAAAAGTGAGATGATATGGCCAACTACCTCAGGCATCATCTACATTATGTTCAGAAAACTAATGAGAACTCTTGAGAGCTTCCTCTGTGGCCTCTACAGTACACATAGAAACTACTCTTATAGGATATCAGACAGCTAGAGAAGGTGTTCTTGGATTGACTTGAAGCCCAAAATTTAATCTACATTAAAATTTGATTTATACTGTATTTTCTCAGTGAAGGACAATGATGAGGGTTCAGGTGAACTGTGCAGTTACAAACCAAAAAAAAAAAAATGTCTGATTATTTCTCACTGAGTAGGAACTACAAAGGAGCTAAGGAAATGCTGCACAATTATTCCCTCTTCACCAGCATAAATTCAGCTTGTGATCTTACAGGTTACTATCTCATCTTCCCTCAGTCCCCTGTTTTACACTCTAATCGGTCACAATCAATTACTTTCAACTCGATGGAAGCTATATCGCTCTTCTAACTGATCATTCTTGTCTTCTCTTTCTGTGCCATCTTCTATCTCACTTCTGTTATATGACGGCTAATCTTTGATATGATATTTACACAAACAGGATTTCTGCAAATTTGGCTTTATTCTCCTTTCTTTTCCTATTGCTGAGTCCATATCTTCAAGTTATTATCCAATGACCCTGTAATTCTTACCCAGAATAATGTAATTTGTTTACACTCACCATGACAAATTCAGAGCTGCATTTAAGTTCTTCATATGCATCAGCTTGTACATATCAGCATAAAATGCTATTATCATTTTATCATCCAAACACTCTAAACTGTAAAATCCTTGAGTAACTTTTGGTTGGCAGTTCAACTAACAACAGCTTTTTAAAATGTGCCAATTTTTTCATCCCACTTCCATGTCTTTGTCTTCTACCTAGAGAGTTAGTTGCCATTCCCCTCTAAGTCTCAAAACTGGGTATTTTATCTGTTCTGCAGGGCATACACAAAAGATGTGAAAAATGTATAAGCATCATGCAGATCAGAATGACTGGCAAATCTGGTGACAGCAAAACACTAGGTTAGATGGTAGTATGCTATGAGATCAAAGAAGTTGCTGACAAAAATTAAATAGAAACACTCAAGTCATACCTAATTTAGAATAACCTTGGTCTTCATGATAAAATATGAGAAGCACCTGTGAGAAACATCTCTCCTCCTTCCAGCTATATTTGTCTACCTACTGGACAAGAGTTTCACTGCAGTTGCCCATGCCTTTGTTATTTTCTAATTAAATTGGCACAGAATTATGTATATCAAAAAGACACGTGAAACCTCTACCTGGTCCAATGCTGAGTCAAATGCTCACAGGAAACAAACAGCAGAACTGCAGGTATTGCACTAATATTTAACTGTTCTTTGGTTAAATACAAAGTGTTGGTTTTGACCTATAAAGCCCTTGAACATGTGGGTCACTAGCCCCTTGCAGACTGCTTTTCTTGTCCCATTTTATCTCAGTAATTCAAACAAGAGGGTTGCATTCACCAGGGTATTCTCACTGAAGGGCACTTCAGTTCAGAAGTTGATAAAGCGTTAATGCATGTTGAGCAGCTTATCTATTTTGCCAGGACCTCTTGGGTGAGAAGGAGAAAGCATCTCAGGAGGAGTGAGCTGGTGAACACAGAAAACTTCAGAAAGAACAAGGGAGAAATCCTCTTCCTTGTACTATAAAAGCTATCTCCACAAAATACAGTTAGTGGTAGCACGGCTACAGCAGCTTACACAGAGCGCCCATTCTCACAGAAAATTCCAACTAAATATTTTTTTCCTCCTCAAACCACCTCTATCAGCATCTCTGGATCTAGACTCCATTAGATCATGTTCTTAAAAAGACATTCTGGAGATATTGTGCCATATCATCTTATTGTGAAGTAGAAGACCATGGATTTTCATGTGATGGAGCACAGAGTGGCTACACAGGGCTGCAATGGATTTATACATCAACAGATTTGTTCTATGCAGCTCAAAAGCAAATGTGTGGTCTATCAAAAAATTCAAGAAGCCTCAAAGGTTTTAATAATTTAAAATTCATTTCAGAGAGGGAAAAGAATTTCCATTACCTTGTTTCAGATACTCAGTAACCTCCTGAATTTCAACAAGAATTTTTAAATGAAACACACTGTTTCAATCTAACAAAATCAAATGCAGATGAAACTTCTCTTGGTTAAATGACATGAAAAAAATACATTCCAATGCCTGAGAACCCATTCTGTGAAGAAATTTTTCATAATATCCAATCTAAACCTCCACTGACACAACTTTAGGCTGTTTCCTCTTGTGCTACCACTTGCTACTTGGGAGAAGAGACCAACACATGCTACAACCTCCTTTCAGGTAGTTGTAGACAGCGATAAAGTCTCCCCTCAGCCTTCTTTTCTCCAGGCTAAACAGTCCCAGTTCCCTCAACCACTCCTCATCAGACTTGTGCTTCAGGCCCCTCACCAACTTCGTTGCCCTTCTCTGCACTCTCTCCAGCACCTCAATGTCCTTCTTGTAATGAAGGGCCCAACACTGAACACAGTATTCAAGGTGGGGCCTCACCAGCACCAAGTACAGTGGCACAATCACTTCGCTAGTCCTGCTGGCCACACTATTCCTGATACAAGCCAGGATGCTTTTGGCCCCCTGGGCACACTGCTGGCTCATATTCAGCCACTGTCAATAAACACTCCCAGATCCCTCTCTGCCAGGCAGCTTTCCAGCCACTCTTCCCCAAGCCTGTAAGGTTGTCTGGGCTTGTTGTGACTCAAGTGTAGGACCTGGCACTTGGCCTTGTTAAATCTCATACAATTGGCCTCAACTCTATGATCCAGCTGGTCCAGATCCCTCTGTATGGCCTTCCCACCCTCCAGCAGGTCAACATTCACACCCAATTTGATGTCATCTGCAAACTTACTAAGGGTGCACTCAGTCCCCTCATGCAGATCATTGATAAAGAGATTAAACAGAACTGGCCCCAGTACTGAGCCCTGGGAAACACCACTCATGTCTGGTCGCCAACCAGATTTGGTTCCGTTCACCACATCTCTTTGGGCCCAGTCATCCAGCCAGTTCTTTATCCACCACAGAGTACACCCATCCAGGTCATGAGCTGCCAGCTTCTCCAGGAGAATGCTGTGGAATATGGTGTCAAAGGCTTTACTGAAGTCTAAGTACACAACATCCACAGCCCTTCCCTTATCTACTAGGTGGCTCACCTTGTCGTAGAGTGAGATCAGGTTGGTCGAGCGGGACTTGCCTCTCATAAACCCATTCTGACTGGGTGTGATGGCTTGTTTTTCTTGTGTGTGCCATGTGATGTTACTCAAGATCATCTGCTCCATGACTTTCCCTGGGGCAAAGGTCAGATTGACAGGTCTGTAGTTCCCTGGATCCTCCTTCTGGCCCTTCTTGTAGATGGGCATCATGTTTGCCAAGTTCCAGTCAACTGGGACCTCCTCAGTTAGCCAGGATTGCCGATAGATAATGGAAAGCATCTTTGTGATCACCTCCATCAGCTCCCTCAGCACTCCTGGATGTATCCCATCTGGCCCCATAGACTTGTGGGTGTTCAAGTGGTGTAGCAGGTCGCTAACCATTTCCCCTTCGATTATTGGGGCTTCATTCTGCTCCCCATCCCTGTCTTCTGGTTCTGCACACATCAAATTATTTTGCAGGAGAAGAATGATGCAGCCACGCATCTCTCCTGAAGTGTGGTTGCCTTGGTGCTCAGACACTAACTTCTTCAGAACTCACACAAGATTAAACCCAATTGCAAAATCTTCTGTGGGAAAGAACAAACCTAGTACTATGTTTAATATCTGGCTGATTTATCAGAAGATTACTATGAAAAGAATCCTTACTGTACTATAAAACAAAGCAACCCCCCTTAAATCAGTCACTCTCATGATCCAAGAGGTCCCATGACTATCTTCACACAGTTAAAATAATAATAATGTATTGTTTCAGATATTTTCTTGAGAGAAATCTTACATTGTTTTGTAGAAAGGAACAATAAACTCTCAAAAAATGAGGTAGCATGAGCTATATGGTTCTTGGACAAAATTATGCAGCAGTGAACACAGTTTGTTCACATTGTGGATATTAAGAAACTTCTCTTATGAAGCAGAATCACTGATGCTTGTTTGTTCTGTTGCTCTTCCAATTAGTACAATACCTTCTTAATTAAAACTTAGGAATAAAATCAGTATTACTCTAGCAGCCTAGTCATTATAATAAGACTCCACTACACTAGACTCTTTATTGACAGACATGAGATGAGCATCCATGGCCAAGTTTGCCCCCACTTCAATTGAAAGAGGGAGGGAAACCTGCCCTTCCATGCCTTCTGCTTCAGTGGGGGCATTCGGAATTAGAACGGTTGAGAGGCAAGAGGAGAACTGATTCAGAAAACTGTAGTGACACTAACTACTAACAAGAAAAAGCCAAGAAGGAAACTTGAAGCAAGACAGGTACCCTGTTTCCCCAAAAATAAGACCTACCCCAGAAATAAGCCCTAGCATGATTTTTCAGGATTTTTGAAGATGACTGAAATATAAGCTCTACTCAAAAAATGAGCCCTAGTTACAATTCATAAAAAAAGTCAATTTAAGTAGTCTCCAGGTAGGTATACATGTAAAAAAGTAAGCACCTTCTGGAGAAAAAATTGTGTAAGACCTTGTCTTAGTTTCGGGGAAACAAGGTACTTGTCATTTTAGTTATGTGCTCTTGGCCGTAATATATCTTTTATTTCTGTAAAAAATAGTTTTAGTTTGCAATCTGAATAATATAATTGCTGTGACTTTATATAATTGTTTCTCTCATGCTCTCTAGTTTCTGCTATTCAAATACAGTACTCCATCGTCAGCCAGGTTGTGCCTGTCCCATGTAATGCCAATGGGTAAAAATACGCCTCCCTTGTAACATTAGGCAATCAGTACTCAGCTTTTAAGATGTCACCCAAAGAAAAATAACCCAGCCTACAAACAGATATACATGATCAGCAATATGACATGAGAAAATGGAACGAAGCTGCATCAGGCGAAGTCCAGACTGGACATCAGCAAAAGGTTCTTCACTGCGACGGTGGCTGGTCACTGGAACAGGCTCCTAAGGGAAGTGGTCATGGCACCAAACCTCTCAGAATTCAAGGAGCATCTGGATGACACTCTCAGTCACATGGTCTAGTTTTAGGTAGTCCTGTGAGGAGCAGGGATTTGGACTCGAAGATCCTTATGGATGCCTTCCAACTCAAGATATTCTAAGATTCTATGTGTACATCCCCATTTTATTGGATAATGCCCTGTGTTTACAAAATCTTTTACAGGATCAGGAACAAAAGTTGTACCATAAAAACCAGTACCATATTTAATTAAGAATAGTAAGTGGAAAAGGAGGTCTAGAACAGGAGAGCATCAAAAGATATAAATTATGTTTCCCCTAGAGTGTTTCAAGGACAAACTGCAACTTAAAGTTTCACTGAGGAAAGGTTTGAAGGTCTTAGAAATGTAAATGCTGCAGAACAACTCTTCTGAGGTATGACTCTCAACAGAACTGGATGCCTTTGAAAGAATGTATATGCGTGAGGTACACTAGCATAACATTATGGCTGCTGCCTGACACAATTTTGACAAAAATGACTGACAACATTCCTGCAATGCTTTTAGAGCTTATAATATTGAGGGCCTATATGTCTAATAGAGTATCTGTCTGTCCTCAGAAAAGGCTGTGGAAGTATTTTAAAAGGTAAAAAGACTGAGTACTAACAGATACGATTACTAAAGCAATAAAAATGCAGACAAGAAAAATTCCATCTGAGATTCCACTGAAGCCACAGTGATGCAAATAACAAGTGTAAGATCACTTTAAAATGTCTTATGGCTGCATTTGATTTTCACATGCCAACCACATTCAAAAAGTTACAATAAAAATATACACCTCATGCTCTACACTTATATCTGAGATGTTTATATTCCTGGGGAGTCTCATTAACCTCAGTGCAACCAATACACTGAGAGATAAACACATGAAAGGCTGGTTGTTCTTTAACTGCCCATGACAGCAAGAACTACCGATTACAACACATGCACAGATGGCTAATTGGTTTTATCACAGTTTTCACAGCTCTGGGAAGGGGGACACCACCTTTCTCAATTCCTCTGAACGCCAGTACCAGCAGCGCAAGAATTCATGTGTCCAGCCCCCTTGGGTCCTATTGCCCCACTTGGTCAAAAAATAAGAGAGAGAAAAAAAAAGTTTTATAGTAGTTTATGAGACACATTCAATATGGCTAATGCAATTTTAAGTAGGTCTTCAGCATACACATTGATTTCCTTAGTTACTTTTGAAATGCTAAGAAGGTTGTCACATAAATACGAAATTATAAACATTGCAGAACAAGAACAGAGGTTGTGAGACTCACATTTGGGTTATCAGGACTGGCAACACTGCAACCCCACTATAAAAAATTAGTAAAATAAGTGCAAGAGACAGTCTTTGCAGCTAAAGCTATATTTTAACATGACATTTTGGTTCAAATTCATTGCATATCATATCACTCCTTCCTCTAAAATATCTGATTATACAGACCTTTCTCATATAGGTTCATCTGTAGCTACATTGTTAACAGGAGGACTAGATCACAGACTCCTGTAATTAAGTTTAATGGATCAGTTGTATGTAGGGCATGTGTATCAGTTAGTTTCACACCGACCTGCTGAAACAAGACACAGAGACAGAAGACTCGACAGAAACATTGCAATTCCTAAATGGACCTTGTGCTCCAAATATTAGAGATCATCATCTCCCCCCAACTCCCAAACTCTTGTCTGTTCTCCCTAAAACTGCTTCTGATCCCATGTTCATTCCTAGCCCTTCACACCCACTCTTACGCTGCCCTTAGCCTGCATACATAACCATGAACACCAGTGTCCTTCTCCAACACCTTTCTAAACCCTGCAAATTCCTTGTTAGGCTTCATTTTCCTGCATAATCAATACTCTCAGGGAAAAAAATAGGATCCTTTTTCGTCTTCTCCAGGTGCCCAAGATCATCATCTGAAACCTGAGGGGATGTGTCACAGCAGCAGACCAACTTTGTCCCTTTTCAGATGAAAGTCCCTTCTCATGCTTCAACATATACATGGACAAGTTAGCACAGATCCTATAAGGAGTCGCAGTATACTTCTACAACATAAAATCCTAGAAAGTTTTAGCTATGCTTTAACAAATCTCCAACATGCATTCATTAAGAGTTTTCCCAGGGTACCAAGTTTGGGAAAACTTGGATAAAATAATGAAAGTAGAAGAAAAACCGGTTTTGGAATTAAACCTGTCTTTTGCCAAACTTTCGGTGAGGTAATTTAAAGAGGTAATAAGGATGTGTAATTTTTAAATTACTGATCATTCTTACACCTGCTGAACTCTCCTGAAAACTGTCATCCACAAAGTGATGCAGCAAACACCCTGACTCCACAGACAGGATATGCTCTCCAGTGAGGAGAAGACCAGCTCTTCCCGCCTCACCACAGAGTCATGGTGACTCCAGGCTGCACTTGTACTCCTTCACGAACATGCAGAGTAATTTGGAATTTTATTCAGAATAAAGGATGCCCTCCATTCCTCCCTCAGAGTCAACACTCATTTCTAGGCTGGTGTATTTCTGCTTCAAACAAGGACTGAAATTAAAATGACTCGCACAAGGAGTTCTTGATAGGCCTACTTACTGACTCTGTGTTTTAAAAAGCACTTGGCAGTCAAGCAGTTCAAATCTATCTTTGAAAAGTGTAGCTTAATGCTGTTGGCACACTGAGGACCATTTAAAATCACGATTACCAGCAAATGTTGCCAGTAGTACATACAGAGATCTGAAATAAATTCTTTTCCTGTGCCCAAATAGTCAGACTGTCATTATCTCATCCTTATTCTTCCCTGCTCGTAGCAGGTGTCTATCATAAAACAAATGAAACACCCTTTACAGCCACCTAATTCCAAGGATTATGCAAGGCCTGAGCCCTGCCATTTCCCAAGCCATTTCAATGCAAATGAAGAACTTACAGATGCCCTTTCACAAGAAGGGGAGTACAAGAGGCTACTAGGTGAGAGTATGTCCCAGTCTTTGTGCAACTTTAGGAAAGACAATAGAGGTTTCAAAATTAGTGCATTGTTTGATATGATCTCAAATTTCAGGGGGTTTGGGATTTGCTTGCTCTAAATTAATACTTCGGCCCCTATTCTTGCTCTGCCAACTGTATTCCCCTAAAGCTCAGCTTTAGAAAAGGCAGAGGGCAAGATATCACTGAATATTAAACTGTGTAATATGCCTCCATTGCATCAACTGTAGCAAACAACAAACACCAAGTGCATCCCTGGGGTCACTTTCCAGAAATATTCATTTACATTTTTTAATTGCTGCTTTTCATTTCAAACCCAGGTAATATAAACAACATTAAGCTTGCCCTTATCAAACAGCTGTTCTTCAACCAAAATCTTAAGTCAAAGCAATAAAAATGAATACCAATTAAAAGCATGAACCATTTCCATATGCAGCACTGTGAAACCTGTATATCAGCAGTACAACAAGAAATCTAGCAGCAGGGTTTTAAAAATACATGTAAGAAAAGAAAGACAGAAGATTAAAAACACCCATTTTACTATCCAAGCATAAATTCTAAACCCACAAACCTGGGTCTTCCTTTAGCAAAGGCCAATGCATGAATGAATAAGATAAATCTAACAGAACCATTAATACACACAGTGTAAAAAACTAGTTAATTAATTAATTTTTTCAAAAAATCTGAAGTGCATAAGCTTTCCTTCAATCACACATTACATAAAACTAGCATACTTTAATGCATGTAAATCCAAACCAAGATATTAACATAAGCTTGGCATCAGTCCAACTAACATATTAACATGAAAATATTATGAATACACCCCTTATTCTCAAAGTAAACAACTAAAACAGACTCTTCTTATTTCTTTTACCATAGGAAATATGGAAACAGTAGGATGGTAGACAGTAACCTGTTAATTTGCACTGCCAAATGTAGTTTTACTATAACAAAATCTCTTATTAACACAACTAAGTTAGCTGTTTCCTAGTAGAAACAGAGATTTTCTGTAGAAGGTTGCATGAAGGCCCTTATACTTAAAACACAAGAAATAAAGTGCTCTTTCACAAGAAGCTGCCAAACATCCATCTTAGCAGAGGTTCATTTCATTGTTTTTGAACAAAAGGCTAAAAAACCATAACCATCCAAAAACCACATTAGACAGAATAAAACTTCTTTGTGTTATGGGGGCAAAGGGAAGCAATACTAAATAACTTTTGTCTGACTTAATCTTTGCATTTCCAAAGCCATTCTCCCTCTCCAGTACTGTAACATCCGCATATCTTCAAGATATATTAAGAAACGTATCTTCAATATCCTCTGAGAAAGATAATAATTTCCTTCTCCCTCAGATGGAAAATTAAAGCTCAGATGTTTAATAACTTGCCAAAAGCATCGCAGTGCTTTCTCCGCCAGAAGAAAAGAAACTATATTTGAATGCAGCTTGGTTCTGAGGTTAGAAACGCTGCGAAATCTGATACATCCATTTAGTCCTGGCCTTCTATACAAATTTTAGCCTGCTAGCAGGTTGGTGAACTCCAATGACAGCATTTTCTTTGATGTTATTTTAATGTCTTCCACTCAGTAGAAAACCTTAGGGTTTTAAGGTTTGCTATTAAACTATTACCTTGTCTTAACATTAGCATCAACAATTAGTATCAAAGGCATGAAAGAAAATTAGATTTAAGGCATTATGAACAATACCATAAAGATGTCTTCACTCCCTCCATTTGCCCTCTTCTTACAAAAACATCATTTCGTTCACTCACTGTAATCTATTATGATATGCCTCTATCATAACATTCACTTAAAAAAAGAAAATGTTTCTTAACAAGTGCTGAACTGCAACTGATTGCAAAGCAGCCATTACTACAGAACACTTGCAATACTTAAAAAGCCCTGGAATTCACTCATGCCCCAACTACAGCCCACATTTCAGAGAAAATATGCTGTAATTCACTCAGCTTAATGCAAAAAGTAATCACATTATGGAAATGCTTGGTCATTGCACTGTAGGTAGTGCAGGGTCAGCATTGCTTCATCTCCATCATCTCTTGAATCCTTGTAGGCATTTTCAAAATAAATTTTATATAAAGTGTGGGTTTTTTTTCATTTGTATTTGTTTTCAACCAGAAAATTTAGTAGTTATGATTTTGAACAAAAATATAGAAGGCAGCTTTCCAAATATAACTCTGCGAGCTCTACTGGGTCACTACCCATGTGCATGCACAACTGTACATACCTATAAACACAAATGTATTTATGTTTGCAAATCACCAATGCAGCCAGCCAACTCGGAGGCGCATCTTACTCCAGTCCTACATGAAATAACACTCCATGTCATCTGGGCTGACTGACCTAACCAGGGGTTGCTCAAAAATATTTAAGCACATTTCGCACAGACAGCGTATTACCGAAACACTTCTGAAGCAGTTTTAGGGTTGGCACTGATAAAGCATGGCCTGCTACGCTTAAACATTAGAAAGCTACACCAATCAATCATTTGCATTTAAATCATTCAACATTAATTCCTAGTCTCTATCATATTTCATGTTAAACATATTAGGAAAAAAAAAAAAAGCTTTTGTCTATCTCTTTTCAGGGCACTAACACTGCCTTTTGTCCCAAAATTTTCACTAGAACATCAACATTGCTTAGAATTAAGTCACCAAAAATTTAGCTTCCCCCTGAATAGCAGCAATTGCAAATAAAAGGCCCCAAAGAACACACTGACAAATATGGATATAAGTAATAACTTCATGTTTACTGAAGACAGTCAGAAAACAGCAGAAATGTATCACATTTAGCTCACAAGAATTAGCATTAGTGGATCAGCATTAATACAGGCAATAGCTTTGCAAAGTGTAATAAGGTTTCAGAAGACAGATAGGCAAGTCATTGCACGTGACTCCAGGCTTTGTTTCACCTCTGTCACAACAGTGAAAGTCATGACTTTACTTATCAGTACATTTTATATAACCTGCACAATAGATCCAGTTCCTAGGGGGTTTGTGTGTGTGTGTCTTGTTTGGGTTTTGTTTTTGCTTTTAATTGCTTTAATTAACGTAAGGGTGCTTGTTTTTACACAAACAGAACCACAGATCAGACACAGTTACATAAGAAGCAAAAAGGTCATCAGGAGAAAACATTTTGTAATAAGTACAGGACTTTGTCAAGAAATGGCAGCATTGACTTAATAGAATTAAAACTGGTTTTTTTACTGTACTCTACAAAAAGAAAATTAACCCCCGAATGAGAATCCAGTGACTTGTTCTGAGACACATCAGCTCTTGGCTCCTTAGATGAGCTGTGGTTCCCCAACTACACCTTTTAGTACATTTTAGTATTAAGAAACATGTAATTGAGGTCCAATAAAAAGAAAATAAAAAATATTTCCATGTAATTTATCTTAAGCAGCATTTAAAGGGAAACTGGAACTAAAATACATTAATACCATGAGTTAAATTTTTTTAGTAAATAGAACCATTTTAAATGGCAGACAAGAAAAAGCAAAAATATGTTTTATCTTTTAACAAGTATATTATTGTCTACAGTGACTGTAAGTCTGAAAGGTTTCTCATTGATATTTGTTTTGTGATTGAACAACTGGTATATTTCATTGTTTCAGGCTCATTTTGGTTGATACACTGAAGATCCTAACAAAGCATCCCGATTTTCAGCTTCCAGCTAGCTTCCAGTCTCTGTATAAACTAGTTATTTAATTAAGAAAACATTTGTTGAAAATTTTATTTCTGCAGAAATAACTATTACTGTCAAAAGCTGCTTCAGCATTCAAGAAGTTAGCAGTTTGACTTGGAACTTCAGCAGAAAGGTATTTATTCCCCCATCTACCCAGTTAAACTTTCCAATTTTTTTCTAGTCAAAACCATAGCAAATCATAGTACTTTATAAGTTGTCATAACATCGTAAAAAAGTAAAATTTATCATTTTTCTTTAAAATGCTTTTCCACCAACCCATCTGTCTGCATAATGCTTAAGTTAGTTTAGTTGTAATAAGACCTTACCCAAAACACTTTTCGGTGGCGCACTTCCATGACATTCCCACCTCCCTCCACCAAACATAGAGAAAAAATCGGCTTCCGCTCCACTGATTTCACTGCGCTCCCAAATAAGCTCCATTCTTCATGAGACTGTTTGTCATATCAGAGCTTACGGTTAAAACATTAGCTCAATTTTTCATAATCAGTTAATAATGGAGGTGTAGAAATACTTGTCTAATCGTTTCAGCTAGATAAGTGTTTATATTCCTGCCTGACTCCAAAGCCCCTCTGTCACTGCTCAATGCTGCCAACTGCTCCGGCAGCAATCCAGCTGCTTCCCCGCTGCACAGCTGGCATGGGCGAAACCCTCTGCTTCCATTTTACCCACTGCAAGAGCTGGTATCCCAGGGGATTCAGCTGTTCCTGTGCAGAGCAGATATCAATTTTACAAAGAGCTGACACTCACCTTCCAAATCACTGACTCAAGGAGCTAATATAGTCTCCTGCTCAGAAACACATTATTGAGACCCACTATTTGATACAGCATGCCACTGGAAAACCATAACAAACTGGGAACATTTGTTTACTTAAATGGACTAATCTGACAAGAGTGGTCTGTATTATTCTGCAACACAGAGTCAAACACACAAAGAGAGTTAGTAAACATAGCAAAAAAGCAGGATAGTTTAAAAAACATTGAAGCAATTTTAGCAGATTTTTTTTTGAGGGAAAGGTCAAGGGACAAAAGCAGAGAATGTAGAAATGCCAAAAATAAGTTTAAAAATAAAAGAAGGAAAGCAAAGAATACCTTTGCCAAGGAGAACAGAGATAGACAGATGCAGTCGGGTTCTGCAGACCTCTGAAGCCAAGACTTTGGAGTTTAAGGTGAAATGGGGATTAAAAGGCTTTATCCTAAACAAACCCAACACCAATTGCCTCATTTCACTTTCAGAAAGATACTGCAGTATTGTATCAAAGAAATCAAAGCTCAGCACCATATGTACGAACCTTCTTTATCTGCAAGACTTAAGACTTCAAAATGGCCTAACTCACAGGTGACATTAACAACTATGAGGCAAAAGCCAGACTGAGTTTAGGGTGTGCAAACCAGTAGAAAAAACTGTCAGCTGGCAAAGAAAACTATTTTTAATGACATTTTGGCTGAAGGTCAGAAATTGTGGAGGACGCCCATTTTTCCATAATTTTTCTGAGAAAGAGGAGGAAAAAACAGAAACATTAAACTTCATTCCTTCACACATATATTTAAGGATCACTCTTCAATGAACAATTTGTGATACTACATTCTGTAGTTTTTGGGAATTTGATTTAAGTGGATCCAGCAAGTACCAGGGCTTTGCTGTACATGCCGTAACAGTTTTAACTGCAGGAACCGCAGAACAACAACTCAGAAAATGATCGTGGATACCAAATACCGCAGCAAAAAAACTTATCATATAAAAGGTCTGGAGATTTTCCACATTTATACATCAAAATTAACACATTAAACCATTCCCTGGTAGCTATGAAAAAGCTGAGAATGACACGCTGCAAATCCTTAAACAAAAGGCATTCAGAACACTTTAGTAGTTTCTATCACATGACTGAGAATTGAAGAAGAAAAATACGCTTTTTACTGACATGTAGCCTTTAAATAAATAAATTAGCCTTTTGCTAAATGTATTTTAGCAAATAAAATACTGCCCACAAGGCAAAATATGTGACTGATTAGGACTAATTCGATCTAATTTTTTTACACAATAGAACAAAATATACTTTTCTTTAAAACATCTTCAATTTTCTCCACAGACCTTTCTTGAAATAGTTTTTGTAGGATATATTGTTATGAAATAACTTTCATTTTGCATCAACCACACTGCAGGCAGTATTTTAAGAAGACTGTCCAGTAAAAAGCTTAGTTAATGACCTAATTTCCAATTGCACTTTTATAAAACAGCATTTATCCCAGTGCAAATGTTCTCACTGAATACTCCATAATAATTTTCTTATTCTCTAAGTAAACACAGGAAAACAAGTTATTAATTCAATGTACCATTAGCTGGATATAAGGCCATGCTACACATTTACAGCACACTAACCATCAATATGGATGTCAGTGTTTATATCCGTATTAAATACTAATCACACTGTTTCTTTGGTTGCAACAAATACTAGTTGGTAGTTGTAAGGACAGAGTATGTGTGCACACCGCAAAAGGAGGCTACATATTTAATAGCCTCAACATGCAAGTATGATGTATGGCTAAATGTCTGCTTCTCAGAATACTGAAAACACTATTGTTGAAGTTCTACCACATCTTTTTACAAGCTATTGCATCTGGAATAGTGCAGTTTATTTCCAGTTGTTTATAGAAGTGGGGCAAACAAGACACTCTAGATTTAATATCTTTCCTTTATTCCACACATACACAACTGTTAGTGGTACATATCAGAGACACTAAAAGGTGGTTTTGAGTACGAAGCACCCAAGGGTGGGTCAGGATGAGCAGGTGTACATGGAGGCAGCCCGCACCGCCTTGAGTGGCACCGCTTCTCTGGACCATCACCACGAGGCACCATCACTGCAGCTCAGCATCAGAACAATCATCAGGTCAGACCAGCCACAAGCAAATGGTAACAGACACCCTTGTGAGGCAAAGCAGAGATGTTCATGTTTTGTGTATGGACAAATCCATGTGTCTTACATCCTCCTTACCTAAAATGTCCACCGTTCAGCTTCTGTACAATATTCAGAGAGCCTTTTCTGGGATACCTGAAGGCCACTGCTCATATTAGTTAAAACACAGGTCAAGATCTCCACAGTATTTGCTCAGGCATTCCAGGATCCCAGAGTCTACTATGAGCAAACGAGTCAGTGAAACAAATGTTCACCCAAATGAGTAATGCTCAGAGTCAAGAAAAGAGCTGGGCAGACGTAGATGCTATCCAGGTTCCTCTTTCAGATAAACAAGACTGTAAGAGCTCTGATTCATGCTTCACAATAAGCTCTCTCAGAACACCAGCTACTGGCACTCAAGATCCAAGTGATGACGGAGAGAGATCAGACATTAATGACAAAATCCACACACAATTATTTTCAAATGTATATGCACCTTTTATATCGGGTATTTGTGTAACAGCATGTCTCCACCAAAACTAAAGCTACCACCCTTTTCCCCAGAATCTTAGCCAACCTCCCCTCCAAGGACAGAACAGGGAGTGCTGTCAGACACCAAACCCCACTACTTTCCTTGGCAATGTGATCTGGCATTAGCTCTTGGCATCCTGATCTAAACAGGTCACGGCAACCGCAGCATCCCTGACAAACTCTGGCTATAGAAGAAAGTCTGAGGTGTGCTGCATGACAGTTTTTGCAGTTTCCAGCTAATGAAGTGGTTAGATATATAAGCAGACCATCAACCGTATTACAAACTTGGAAATGCCTTCACTCTATTTGAAACCACCCGTAATAACCATAAACTTCATTTTCTACAGTAAACAGTATAGGGGAAAGACACACCTGAAACACATTAAAAATATTTTAAATTCTAGAAGAAACAGTGAAAGAACATTTTCATTCTTTTGAGTATTTTCAGGAAGTTTGAAAGTAAGAATTCAGGCTTGCAAAGCAGACAACTAAATACTGAAATCTGCCTGAAGTACACTTCAGGAAACATAACAATCCCTTAGGAACTGAGGTTGCAAAGGTCCCTGATGACCAGAGAAAGGCAAAGTATGGCCTTCAAAAAAAAGACCAAAAGGACAATTAGGGAACTACAGACTGGTCACCCTCACTTAGGCCCTTGGCAAAACTGTGGAGCAAATCCTCTTGGAGTATATTTCCAGCCACATGAAAGTTGTGGTGACTAGGAACAGTGTGCATGGATTTACCAGGGGTAAATCTTGCCTGACCAACTGATACAATGACTGGATTTCTGGACAACATGAGAGTGGTGAACATGGCTAACATTAGCAAGGCTTTTGACAGTCTCCCACAGCTTTCCTGTATTCAGATGTTATACTCAAAATGGGTGGACAACTAGCTGGATTAAAAAAAAGTTTTGCTAATCTTGCCAGAGGGTAGTGAGTGATCAATGGGTTGTACTCTGCCTGGAGGCTGATAATGAATGAAATACTGCAGGGCCCCAGCTGGGGAAATGTCGTAGAGAAGAGGATGGAGAACACTCTTACCAAGTTTGCAGCTGATGTTGTGGGGAAGTTGGTATGTCAGGGCTGCCATCCAGAAGGATCTGGGCAGGCTGGAGATGGAAATTCCATGCAATTCAACAAGCACATAAACAAAGTTCAGCGCCTGAGAACAAAGTCCCCTCCATGCAATGCTACACACTGGGGGTGGCTGCACATGGGCCACTCTGCAGACACAGCCCTGGGGGACACAGCAGAGGGCAGCCCCACAAGAGCCCCATGATCCCAGCAGCAGTGGGGGCAAACAGATGGAAGAGGAGCACAGGTACCCCATCCAGGGAAATGATCAGCTCCTCTGCCCAGCAGTCATTAGACCACATCTGGATTACTGAGGCCAGTTTGGGGACTTTCAGTAGCGGACAGGCAGTGACAGAACTGAGAGTTCAGGTGAGGTACCCAAGGCGGTCAGGGGCTGGAGCACTTGTCCTGTGAGGAGGGACTGAGAGTTCAAGATTTGTTCAGCCTGGGGAAGGGACTTCTTCAGGGTAACCTAGTAGCAGCTCCCCAGTATCTTTAAGTAGGTTATGAGAAGACAGACAAGGTCTTTATGATAGCGTATGGTGGCAGGAAAAGAAACAACAAGCATAAATTGAAAAAGAAGATACAGGCAGAAGATAAGGAGAAACTTTTCCACCCTGTTAACAGTCAAGGAGTGGAACAAGTTATCCAGAGACATTGTGCAGTCTCCATCCTTGGAGGTTTCCAAGATATGATTGGATAAATCTCTGCATAGCCTGGTCCAATTCTATAGCTGACCCTGCCTTGAGCAGACAGTTGGACAAGAGACTTCGTTGGGTCCCTTCTGACTTGAATTATTCTACAGTTCCACAGTATTTTTTCTGCTGCTGAAAAGACTATCTCTGCAGAAAAATGCTCCCTCGTAACTCACTGACTGAGAAGCTGAAAGGACACAGTATTTAGTAAGGCAATGATACTAACTGGACTACTCAAGTCTGGCTTATTTACTCATACTTGAAAGACTTTGTCCTGCTTAGAAAATCACAAAGCAAATCAAGTAATCCCTATTTAGTTAAATGTGATGTACAACTTATTCTCGATTTTGTAAAATGTCTTAGTATCTATAAATGAAAGCATTTGTGAGTCTGGTATCTTTCGTATGTAATGAACAAAAATCAGCCAGATCCAAAACAGACTCACTGCAGAGGCCAGTCAGGGTAAGTGAATGCAAATGTCCCTTCCCATACGTGGAAGCACTGATTCAGAGATGCTGAACATCTACTACCTCAAAAGAAAGAATGTAGTCTGTGCCTGTTCAGACTGGAAAAATATCTTCTAAAATAGCTATCTTTGATTTTGGGAGAAAACTTTCCAGACTTTACTGACTTTACTGTGATGAACTGCATGTTACACTATGGGCAGGCTCATGAGAAAATTTTCATTTTATAGCACACAAATTAGGCAACTACTACACTTCCTAGAAGAGAAAGAAACATGTAACTTTTGGCTTATGCTCTTAATGTTAGGCAATTTCCATTCCCAGAATAGGGTGATGTTTTATTAAAATTTTCCCCAAGGAAAATCAAGGTGCTTTTTATGCAGCAACTTGGCAGCTGAGCATTTGCATTAACTGAGTATGATACCGGTGATGATTCTCTTCTGCAATTGCTGGATATGCTCCGTTTCTCCTCCAGATGGTCTTCTCCCAAAGTCTGCAAAATTGGCTGGAAAGCTGATGTCCTTCTATAAATTGACAGCTATCCTAACAGTAACCATGATTTCCTGACATTTTCAGAACATAAAACAAAATACAGGGGGCCAGCTGTTTGCATTTGTGGGTGTTTCAGTGGGTTTTTTTTTGCTTTGTTTGGGTTTTGAGGTGTTTTGGGGGCACTGGGGTTTTTTTAGGCTTGTGAAATTATCAATGATTTGAAGAAAAAGAAGACAAGGAAAACAGAGGAATTGTGACCCAGGTCTCTATCTGAGCCCTCCATGTTCAGATACCTCACCTTTTGGAGAATGAGGAATGAAATTCCACACTACCTAAACATGCTGCACATCGCTGTGCTCCAGATGGAGGGATTCAAATCCCAGCACTGCAGCAGCAGCAGACGACATCCATCCGCTGGAATAAACCACCCATTGTGACAGCGAAGGTCAACAATCTGTTAAGAATTCGCATTAACCCCATAATTACCATTGAAAAACCTGAACAGAATCAAAGGTAAGAGTTGAGAAATTTCAAAAGTCATCTGCATTCAGCTGCCTTTCCCTCTCTGTGAAATCTGAATATCTTAACATTTTTTTTTGTTGGTTTCTCCTCTCACCTGTATAACGTTAGAAAAAAACAATTGACTCAAAAGCAATACCTGGTCCCACTGAGGCTTATGTTTTCACTCTTGGTCAAAATCTAGAATTAGCTTTATAAACACTGTGTAATTGACCTGTGAGGTTCAATAGCTCAGAACATATTGAACAAAGAGCTTAGCAATACTCAAGCAGGGATTGAACATAATGATTAATAGCCTCTGTAACTAGACTAAAAATTGCGAGAACCTCAATCTTCATGCTCCAGGGCACAAACTTATAACCAGCTGAGATCAGGAATAAATTTCTGCCCACTACATTACTGTGAAGTTACGTGCACGGTGAGTAGTTCACAGCTTTGAAGACTTGCAGCACCTTGTTTTTTCCACTGGCTGGAAAGCAACTACTTTGGTCCTTAAACATCTTATTATAGAAAGCCAGACATTCCCAGGGGAGAATTACCTAAATTGAAATCCCTTCTGACAACTGTTCACCTCAACCAGTTTTTAAGCTTTTTTAAAATAGTGGATATTCTGCAATACTGTTAGAAAACTGATTACAGAACTACACTATTCTTTCTTGATGGTTAGAAAAAACAAACAAATATACGACAGCCAACCTCAACCAATCTCGCCCCACAAACACATACCCAAAAGAAGAAAACAATTCCAGACAAATTCTTTTTTAATGAAAACTGGTTGCAGATTTTTTCGAGGTTGTTCTATTCTTATGAAAAAGAGGTTGATTTTTCAGTAGGAAAAAAAAAAATAAAGAACATTAAAGCCTTTCTATTTTTCATTCCAGAAATATTTCTATTTAATAGGAACACATTTTGCTCCCCTTGCTTTTCTTTCCCTTGCCCTCACCCATCCTTCCATGGGCTGGTTTTCTTATATGAATTATGCTTTCTGCTACAACTGTGTATGCCATTCCCACAATATATTCTCCTATTGTAGGACATCATGTTGGAGTTAAGAGAAAAACTTGGCAGCCCAGGAAAGAGATGCACAGTGCACCCAAGATCTAATCCCCGTGCAGCAATTGCCTGTTAACTTGGCATTAACACTGCACTGGTACTTCCAAAAACTAATAATTTGGTAAAACTTTTTTTTTTTAATTCAGATTGTCTAGACAGGTAAGAATTCTCTCTTGTTGTAACATTTATATTGACTTATGGTTATTTCCATCTTTAACTTCAAACATGTAAATGTTTATTACTATTTGAACAGTTATCCTTTCATATCCATCCCAATGCAGCCAGTTTTGCTGTAGCTTGACACAGGTTTTTGCAGTCCAAATAATATTTCATTATTTGCTACTGGTCTCTGAAATCCTTCTTGCTTACCAAAACCTTTAACATGCTAAAGGATACTGCAACAGAATGATCAATTCTAGCCATTTTACTACCAGCATAAGAAATCCGGGTTTGGGTTTCCTGATTTTATTATTTCAATGAAGATCATGTTCTCAAACAAGAAATGTTCTCCTGTTGTGTAATAAATAAAAACCCATATACAAAAGACACTAAATATATGACAGTCATGAGGTAAAAACTAGAACCAAATGAATCACAAGAGGTAGGTGGGCAGAAAGAGCTTCCCCTCTCATTACGATCCGGAAAAAATGAAGCACCACTATATAACAAGCTTAAGAAATTATTCTTATGGCAATAAGGAAGAAACAACAAAAGCAGAGCACAAATGTTGTTGCTCTTGTGTTGTTTCCTGTACTCAGAGTCCAGAGAAACCTATCTGTTACTCACCCCTGGGAAATCTGGATATGAACCTTCCTGATCCAAGACAAAACCACACTAAAAAAGAAAGTATATTTTAATACTCTGTTATAAAGGAGAAGCCACAAAGCCTGAAACATTTAAAATTGTAAAGGAAAACTTATTGAATTCCTATACGTATTCAAAACAGGTGAGCAAAAACATGGAAAACGTAACAGAGATCAAACTGGCATCTGTTGCCACATGGCAGAGCACTGGAAAGAAAGGAGGACACGAGAAGGAGAGTTACCAGAAGCTGAAGGACAAATATCTAACAATTTGACGTTCAGTTACTTACAGGAATAGGGAGACATGCAGGCTCCTAAGATGCTGGGTACACTCTCCCTTATACAAGTGAGAATAATAATGCATCCTCACCTAAGTGGTGAAAAACAAAGTCTTAAGGGGTAAGCAGGAACTATTGCGACAAAAACCCAAGAGCTGCAGCAAGAACCTCACAAGGTTTAAGGACACTTAACTGGAAGACAGATCGATACACGGGGCTCTGCAACTTTAATGTGCAGAAGAAGGCATGAAACCAACTGAATGCACCTTGTTTCCTCTCTACTTCTACAGAAATATCAGTCAAAATCCATAGTATCCATTCCTTTGATGGTGCTGTGGACAGTTAAATCCTTGGGGAAAGTAATAAATATTGTTTTTCTTTTTTTCTTTTTTTTTTTCAAATACCCTGATTCAGAAAGGTCTATCGCAATTTATGGATGCAAATGTGGACAAAAGATACTTTATAAAGCAGCAATGACAGAACCTAGACAGAAGAAACACCATAAAATGAAGACAAAAATGTTTTTTCCTCCTCCTCGTTTGCTACTTTTTAAGACGAATAGGATAAAAGAAATCTCCTGAGTTTTTTTTTTTTCCTGTAACTGAAAAGATGACTCAATGAGTTTTCATTATTTATTCATTTATCTTTATAAAGGAATTCCTCCCGAGAGACCAAGACAACGCTCTTTAAGCTGCTCTAGTATAATACAGGATGAATAAATTAACAAATTCACTTCAACAGTTTTCAAACCAGATCCACATTCTGCCCACGTATACCCACATTCAATTCTCAGTCACATCAGCAGGCACTGCCCACATATGCCAATCACAAGCCTCTACAAACCTGAAAAGTGAATGAAGCCCAGTTCACAAGGAACAAGAACAAGCACACCAAGTGCGAGCACATGCACCTTAAAGCATCCAAGCCGCAGCCCCCGGACATGGATAAGAAAAATTAAAGTATGATCCTTCCTACAAGAGATAAGGCAAAATAAATCAGTACAATGTAGGGAAATCTGGAAGGTCAAAATCACCACTTGAAGCAAGGTGGCCAAAATGAGTAATATGGAGTTTAAAGGATCATGTTTGGTCTAAATACATAATTAGAACAACGCTGGCTTTTCCAGAAGCCAGAAAAAAAGGCATGAAAGCGCAGTGGGTCCCAGTTCCTATTCTGGCCTGGGATAATCCCTGAGCAGAGGCTTGAAGGTTTATCTGGAATTTCTTCTGAACAGCACAACTGCCAGCAAAAATTTTGGTTCTACTATGGTTCTGATGCTCCAGTATCATAACTCGTTTTTAAAAGTCCCTCACACTACAAACTATTACGATTTCTCAAACAAACAAACAAAAAAAGATGTTCAGCATTGAAACAAGGGGCCAGAGCTTTGTTGATCATATACAAATACATTAATTTTGTATACCATGCAGAAGTCATACATACATAGACAAGCTGCACAGCACCCAAGTAATTCAACTACATGTCACAGAATCACAAAATGTTAGGGACTGGAAGGGACCTCAAAAGATCATCCAGTTCAATCCCCCTGCCAGAGCAGGAACACCTAGATGAGGTTACACAGGAAGGCGTCCAGGCAGGTCTTGAATGCCTCCAGAGTAGGAGACTCCACAACCTCCCTGGGCAGCCTGTTCCAGTGCTCTGTTACCCTCACTGAGAAGAAGTTTCTTCTCAAATTTAAGTGGAACCTTTCGTGTTCCAATTTGCACCCATTACCCCTTGTCCTATCATTGGTTGTCACTGAGAAGAGTCTGGCTCCATCCTCATGACACTCACCCTTTATATATCTGTAAACATTAATGAGGTCACCGCTTAGTCTCCTCTTCTCCGAGCTAAAGAGACCCGCTCCCTCTTTTAGTGGGAGAGAGTTTTTATTTTCCGTCTTCCCTCCTCCTCAGAGAGGCAGTTTCACTGTATGCCACTGGGACTAACAGGCAGGAGAGACTTTCTACTGGCAGGCCCTTGCCAACCACTCATTAGTATTTTCTTTGCTCATTTTCAAGTGGAAACGGCTGGTACAATTACAAGCACCCAGACAGATGTTACAGTCACATTGACTAACTACAGAATGATATTATTAACACCTGCTATTCAGCAGAAAAATGTCACTTGCACTGCAACAGCCCTTCCTTCAAAGGCAGCCATCTATCTCTGTAGAGCAGTTAATGGGGTTTGGCTGCAGAGCCCCTCCAGGGACAGGGCCAGCAGTAGAGATGGGAGCAGGTCTGACCAGCATGAGCTGCTGCCAGAATGTTGCCCCAGTGCAGAGCAAAGTGCTCTGGCTGAGAAGCATCCACCTGGTGCATGCGTTTGGCCATCCCTTTCCAACAAAAATTCTACCCCACGGACAAGCGTCCTCCTAAAAGAATTGCAAATTATATACCCACAGAGTGCCAGCTGGTATTGTTTCTCTGTAGTTTTCCTTTGGTTTCTTTCTCTCTCCCCCCTCAATTAATAACAATGTTCATGCCCTGTCGTGTCTTGCTGCTTAATTATGTGCTTTGCAGAACAAAGCTTTAAAAATCAGACTATCAAGCTGGAGGGGGGGAAGGGGAAAGAGCAGGACAACCAGATGTGCAGAGAGAGAGGGGAAAACAAAAGACGTTTTGAAAGGGAAGTGAGAGATTTGGGATTTGGGGAGGGATAAGTGTTGGAGAGACAGCAAGAGAACAAGAAGATGTGCATAAGACATATTGGTTCAGTCACTTTAACATATATAAAATTGTATGTGGTATTAAATAATGCATCCTGCAGTTATCTAACATGATTTAATAAACACTTGGAGCTGTTTATTATGAGATCTCAACCTGCTACTATTTCATGAAGCAATAAATACACACTTCCTGCTGGCAGAGGAAGAGAAAGAATGCTGCATTCTTTTGAGAAAACCGGAAAAATAACAAGGCAGCTGAAAATATTATTCGCAAAATATTGGCAAATTTTGTGTTAGAAGGCATACTTTACTTTTTTAAATTAATCTAAACTAAAAGATATTATGAAGAACTGCTGCACCACTATTTAATTCAGTCACAGTAACCAAGACAGTTTCTCGCACATCCATTTTATTTAAACTTCCTTTCTTTATGCAGTATACTGCTAAAATTTATTTTGCATACATAGTCAAGGGAAGGTATTTAACACATTAAACAGTAGCTGTTTTATCTTTTCTTCCAACTTGAACGACATCTACATGCAGTAGGGACTCCCAGATCATAGTTCCGGAATCAGTTTTGGGTAGGACGCAACTGCTTGAAAGTAAGAGCTTTTACAAAAGCATTTATGCTCACTGTAATCCTAAAATATCCTTGCAAAAATAATTACTGGCAGTATCGGGTATATTATAATTTTGCCACATCAAAATATTTTGCACCGAAAATATAAAAATTTGAGAGAAGGAGAAAGACTTTTTTCCATTAGAGTAGGGAAGAGTCAGCAAAGCCCTTCACATCCCCACTAGTCACAATTTTACAGCATCACCCTCATATCCACAGTGACCATTAGGTGAAATTAAGCTTTTCTAGTTTTCCAATTTGTACCAAAAAACAATTAGAATCCAGCTGTTGCTTCTTACCAGCGCTAATTGAGTCTGGGGGCAAGGGGAGTTTTGTTGATCACGATAAGTTACACTTTCTCTGTCATCTGATAACTCTCAAACGGCAACATAACTGTTAGGAATAGGACTTCTTTATACTTTCCAACGTATCATGGAGGAAAATAAATATATTTGAGGGTCCCGGTTTCCTTTACAATTCTTAAAATCCTTTATCCAGTTGCAGTAACTTCAGATTTTAAGGGTGATATAGTAGATAAGCTAGCCACATGTGTATAAATATTTATATTCTATTTCTATTCTATATATATATTTACTAGTAGTTTATTAGTATTTTGTTATTTTATTAAACTGTGTTTATCTCAATCCAAGTTTCTTCCTTTCAGTTCTCTCCCCTATTTGTGGGGTGGGGAGGTGGGTGAGTGAGTGGCTATCATGGTTATATTGCTAGCTCAGATTAAACCACAACAACTATATACAGTGGTCTTCAAATACTATTTCACAGTATCACAGTATCACAGTATGTTTGGGATTGGAAGGGACCTCAAAAGATCATCTAGTCCAATCCCCCTGCTGGAGCAGGAACGCCTAGGTGAGGTCGCACAGGAATGTGTCCAGGCGGGCTTTGAATGTCTCCAGGGAAGGAGACTCCACAACCTCCCTGGGTAGCCTGTTCCAGTGCTCTGTTACCCTCACTGAGAAGAAGTTCTTTCTCAAATTTAAGTGGAACCTCTTGTGTTCCAGCTTGATCCCATTGCCCCTTGTCCTATCATTGTTTGCCACTGAGAAGAGCCTGACTCCATCCTCGTGGCACTCACCCTTTATATATATATAAACATTAATAAGGTCACCCCTCAGTCTCCTCTTCTCCAAACTAAAGAGCCCCAGCTCCCTCAGCCTTTCTTCATAAGGGAGGTGCTCCACTCCCTTAATCATCTTTGTTGCCCCACGCTGGACCCTCTCCAGCAGTTCCCTGTCCTTCTTGAACTGAGGGGCCCAGAACTGGACACAATATTCCAGATGGGGTCTCACCAGGGCGGAGTAGAGCGGAAGGAGGACCTCTCTCGATCTACTGACCACCCCCCTTGTAATACACCCCAGGATGCCATTGGCCTTCCTGGCCACAAGGGCACAGTGCTGCCTCATGGTCATCCTGTTGTCCACCAGGACCCCCAGGTCCCTTTCCCCTACACTGCTCTCTAATAGGTCATTCCCAACCTATACTGGAACCTGGGGTTGTTCCTGCCCAGATGCAGGACTCTACACTTTCCCTTGTTAAATTCCATCAGATTATCCCCCGCCCAACTCTCCAGCCTGTCCAGGTCCCGCTGGATGGCAGCACAGCCTTCTGGCGTGTCAGCCACTCCTCCCAGCTTAGTGTCATCAGCAAACTTGCTGATAGTACACTCAATTCCCTCGTCTAAATCGTTAATGAATATATTGAATAATATTGGCCCCAGTACTGACCCCTGAGGCACTCCATTATTTGCTGAACTTGATTCTCCTGTATTGAACGCAGAGAGGTGTCTTTTCCTTCAGCTGGTACTAAACACAGAAAGAACAGTTTTACAAATGAAAAAGAAGACTTTAAGGCAATTTGTAAAACAGAAGATACTGTTCTCTTTGGATGACAGAGTTAACAGAAACGTTGACTTTAAGCAGCTGTTCCCTTAGAAGTGAAGCAATGAAGGCCTCTCTATTTTGTAGCAGGAGGCACAGCCTTCAATAGCAAAAAACAAAACTCAAAGAGAACTCATTTGCCTGCCAACATTTTAATTTAATATACTCTGCCTTGAAGTCACCTTCTCATATGTGATAGTTTATTCCACTGTCCTAAAGAAGCCCAGTAGAAATGACAGTTGATTTATCAAAAAGAACTGTTTGTTTTAAGACAGATTAAGAGTTAAACAGCCTTTTAAGTTTTCTTCTGAATTATTTAATCTATTTTATTACCTATCTGTCCTTGTGAAGTTTAATAATTTAAAATACCTAATGTAACAAACATGAAGAGAGTTTGTGACCATGAAATTTCATGCAAAGGAGTCCTTTCAGAAAAAAGGGGATACCAAACATTAAATTGCCCAGTAATAAAATTGAGTAAGCTTGGCTAAATCTTCAGAGCAAAATTCAGGGTCTGCCCACTAGGAAGTCTGCAGAGTCCACAGTCGTAAAATGTTAATGTCCTTCTCAAACAAACTTTGCTGAAACACGACTACTCATCAAAAGCAAAAATGTAGACTGGTCGTCAAATGCCATGTGACTAATCCAGCCAAAACCAGCTTAATCAACTAGGTTGTCAAATGCTTTAACCCATGCTGTGTCTCACATTCTCTACGAATTAGTCATCTTTTTGTTGTTGTTGTTGAAGAGACTTGCACAATTAAGAACAAAATGTACAATAAAATACCCTACAGAAACAAAACAGCCCTTTTGCCTACAAATTACTGCCATGACAACATTTTAAATCCAAAGGGGATATAAGCAGGAAGAAAGAACTGCCCCAGAGACTACAACTATTTTATAAAGCAGAAACTAAAGCATTCATTTTCAACAAGAGATTTCTATGACTAATTCTTTTGTTTTTAAAGGCAGTTCCCACAGTATAATATACCCACGGCATGTCAGACTCTCAAACCTCAGAAGGCCATACGTAGCTGATTAAATCAATGCACACTGGACACAACTAAAAGTTTCCCAGCTTTCTCAGTCACAGTGTAAGTTCTAATTTACATTAAACTCACACCCTGCCAGCCAAATACATGCATGGCACCTATTTTCAGGGCTCTATTATGTCAGTAAGAAAAATAATTTTACAATAAAGAAAAATATGTTACTTTCATAAAAAAAAAAAGTATCTTACCACCCTACAGCAATACATTGAATGACAATCACTGACTTCTGGCAATAGCTGGTATACATCAAATATCATCTCAGTGCATTGAATAGTCTTTACTGACAGCAAATATAGACAACTTAATATTTGGTTTTCATGTTAAAACTTCATTAAATTGTGTACTTGATATATTTTTAAACTTCATTCATACTTCCCAAAAAAACTGCCAGAAATGAGACCTCCTTTGCATAGTTACTTTTAAAGGGATTTATATACTGAAAAAAAACTGCTGCAGTAAAAGAGAAAATAAATCAAACATTCTTGCTCAGACAAAGAAAAAATATCAGTTACTGAAATCGGATGCAGTAGCTCAAAACCTGAGTTCCAGAGCTAGAAATCTTTAACTGATGAGGCGAAAAAATTTCCTCAAATAATATGTGACATACGACCACCATTAGACATACTAAAATCACCATATTCTGGTATTTAAGGGGTGGCTACAAAGACGATGGAGACTTTCTTTTTACAAGGAAGAGACGAGGGGCAGTGGGTACGTGTTACTTCTTGGGACATTCCGACTGGACACAAGAGAAAAATCTTTTCACGATACAAACAGTCAGCCATTGGAATAACCTCCCCGGGGAAGAGGTGGATTCCCCAAAACTGGAGACTTTAAAGATTCAGCGGGACAGGGTGCTGGGCCATCTTGTCTAGACTGTGCTTTGCCAAGAAAGGTTGGACCAGATGATCCTCGAGGTCCCTTCCAACCTCATATTCTGTGATACTGTTGTTGTGTAGCTTTTACATTTCAGTTTCAATCTAATTGACTTCAGCCTCATCTATCTGTACAGAAAATAGAAGAAAAAAATGCAGACGTATACAAACTGGAGGGTTTTCAGTTTTATCTCATCAAGGCTTTAAATATGTGCTTGTAGTTAATATATTTCATGCTCTCTAAAGCCATTACCCAAATGTGAGACCAGCTGCATTCAGGTAGTTTGACACCCAAGATATCCAAGCCATTCAGCCTAGAAAAGTTCCCGCAAGAACGACAAATCCACTTTCAAGAAGTTGTAAACATCGAGAGAAATTGTGTCAGAAACTTCCAAGCGCTGTTGCTTGGTTTGGTTACCTCCCTCAGGCGGCAGCAACCCAAGATCTCAGCCCCCAGGTTTCACCTGCTTGTGCTTCGGAGTGAGTTTTGCCCAGGGGGGTGCTGGTGGTGATCTGTGCTGCTGTAGTTATTTTCAAGTCTGATTTCAAAACAAGTATTAAAGGGCATAAAATTATGCAAAATTAAGCTTAGAGAAAAAAAAAGGAATACGCATTTACACAAACCAGAACCCATTCAGTGCAATTATTTCCACAAATTAAGAACTTTCCAGGCCTCTTCATTCCTTTGTCTTTAATTCTTTTCCTGCTGATGAGGTAGCTTCCTCTACTTACAAACATAAACCAAATTAAAGCATCCTCATTTTCAGATCACCTTCCACTCCTTTATTTGCATTCTCACATACCATTTATCCATATTAAAAAATAATAATAATAAAGTGTTTCATTATGAAAAAAATACACAATGCTTTTTAAGTATTAGGTACTGCTTATTGAAAATAAGGAGAATAATTTCTACAAAACAGATTTGCATGTTTTCTCCTTAGAAGACACATAGCCTGCACTCCCAAATGAATGCTTTCATTTGTACAGAACACAGGCAGCTACACATTTCTGTAACTGGTACAGAAATAAGTCTGGGATAGGTAAAAATGAGGAACAGATTTTGATTGTACCTTTTGATGAGAAATCATATCCTCAAATTTAACAGCCTCAAACAGCCCACTGAACCACTGTGTCAAAAAATATCCAAAATCTCTTTAATATCATGTAGCTACAGTACCTGAGGTGAATATTAAAGAATAAAGTTAAAAGAGACACATGAAATATTCATCAGCTGTAAATACATTTTGAATTTCCACACCATTGTAGGAGATATAAAATATTGTACATCAAGCTACTGTTGTGCAGAGATACTCTAAGGTAATCAAATGATTTTGTCAAAAATATAAATAATTTAAGAGCTTTAAAAACACTTAAGTGCTGAAACAAGCAGGTAACATTAGTTTCTTTCAATTCTCCTCCCCAATCACCTCATAAAAGCAACTGGAATTAAATTTTATCAAATGATTCAAACTAACACTGTATTTAAAAGTACCAAAAAGTTCAAATAAATACCCCCAAATTCAAACACCATAGTTTTGGGGAATTCTCTGAATGGATTACGCCTGGCACCAAAAGGAAGCATGAAAGTATACATAAAAACCAGGGTTTTCTTATTTCTATGAAGAATCAAAGAATACAACCAGCTTCTTCAGCCTCCTGTGCCTGCTGCTAAAGGGATGCTCACCTGCTGCAGCCCCAGCAGGCTGCTCTGCTGCGACCGGGGGGCAAAAGGCACACAGCCATCCTAAGGACTCATTTTTATCCTGAGTGCCAGTACAAACAAACAAACCAACCAACCACATAAATCAAACTAAATACATAGTAGACAAACACTGAGGGATACAAACTGCAGAAATGGAAGACACATCTAGCAGCACTGCACCATCATCCCAGATTATAATGCAGTAATCAGCAAAAAATAACAGATTTTGTAATAGCAGTTTTGTGTTTCCCAGTGCCATGTCTTGCTTTCAGTATTATTAGAATGAGAGGAGGGACCTCAGCCAAATATTGTTTTTATCATCTGGATCTTAATGAAGTTTATGTCCCTACTTGCTGTTAAATTACACAGATTAGTAACACATGAGTAAAATAAATACAATCCTTCACATGATTAAATTCTAAATTACCACATCTGAGAAGGAAAGCACAAGCAAGGCACATCTGGCATTTGTTGCCCAGGTTTGAAGGCAGGACTCCTGTTCAAAAGCCTTTACCTCTTCAGGCAAAGAAGTAATTCATTTAGCTGGCTGCTATTAGAGACTTCTCAATGGGAGAAAGTACCTTCTAACAGTGTATGAATATTGTGGCAGTGAAATACAAGAACAAGGAATTATCCGGACTCATAAAAGATGTGGCAACAGCTGACACTGCATAGGTGCACGTAAATTAAGGATGCAAAGGGATGCACATGCATGGCCTGTAACCCATTATATTTCCACACTGACATTTAGATTCTGACAAGCAATTATCGTAGAGCATCGTATATTTTCCAGCTCTAACCACAAGTTTATCAAATACCCATGCATATGAGTCATCTGTGCAGTTATTAGAAAAGGGATGCTTCACCTAATCTCATTTGGAGTACATCCCATTCATCTCAACCCCGTGTACATCAGACACTACCTTGCAGCTGTGTGCATTTGTAATCTGTTCCTATCAGGTGCTTAATACATGTCCCAATCCTACTGCTAACACCACTTTTTTAGTTAATCAAGTCTGTTTCTGAGTTCAAAACCAGCAGCTGCTACAGGTTGACACAGACCCAGCAACCAATGGTTTGTTTAGGATTACATACTGGATTCACCTTCGTTTCTAAAGATGCACACGGTGCTATGCATCAATGAGTAAGCTTATCAACTGAAAACAGGTCAGAGGGCATGAGATTGGAAAACATCAACAATAACATAAACTACTTTTCCTAGCAATGGCTGGTAGAGACAATAAGTGGCCTTGGCAAAACACAGTGTGCATGTCAATATTGCTTGAATGTATTACGCTTCAAACTGAAACAAGAGGCAGATCATTGATCTAAGAGACTGCGACACCGCACACAAGCCCATAACCCACACCACAGACTTGAGCTGCCTTCAGAACAATTCACATATATCATGAATGTGACACATCAACTATGATTTTATTAGGAAAGAAACCAATTGGGATTCTACTTCTCTTACTACCATAGTCTCAATATTTCTCTTTAGTCTTCAAAAGAGGGCACCAATTTGATATACTATTTGCTTGTGAGACTCACAACAGAATCACAGGAACACCTTTTTCAGAGCAACTTCTTTTTGTAAAGCAATACCAGCTCTATTTTGCTCAATCCTTGCAAGCAATTCAGAGGCAATTGCTTTGGACAGCAGAACAACCTCTGGCATCGCTCCCACCAGCTGCCTCCATTCACATGTAAACCACAAAAGGTTGGAGGATATTTTTCCTCACAGACTTCTCCATGAATGATATGACACAATTCAGAAGGGAAAAACCCAAAAAGGCATGCTATTAAAAGCATCTCTACACATTCCCAATTAGCACCTCAGCTTCCAAGTTCTTCCACGTGTTCTCCGTCATTCCCTGCTGATTCTCTTACTCTGGCAACCGTGCCAGGCTAAACACCTTTTTTTTATTATTATTCCTCTCACTCTACTTCCTGTCTTCTGTACTGGAAAGGCAGCTTTTTCCTATTTGTTTCCAACATGCTGAGTGCAGCTCTAGGAGAATCTGCTTAATTCCTCTAAGTATTGCTTACTGATAGGAGAAAGAAGTTATAGTATCTTACTCATTCTCTTTACCATGTGTTATTGCTTAGGAATGCAAAACAGAGTCTTTATGTAGAAAAACAACATCCTAGAGGGTTCTTGCTAATGCTACAAAACTGTAAGAAGTGACAGTAAATATCCCAAATAACACATTTTCTCAAGCATCCTTCTGCCAAGTAGTGTTATTTGTACATTTTGCAGAGCTACTTCAGGAAATGCTTTACTTTCTGAGTGTATAGAGTTCACTTCAGATTGCTGACATTGTCCAGAAGAACCGGGGGAATAAAGAAAAAGAAACAAACATCCTGGGACTCCCATGCAGTAAGTCTCTGTCCCACAACTACTGCCCTCAAAAACACATAAATACTACATTCTGTGTCATTTCTGGTGACAGAAAAGTGCTCCAATCTGTCTCCCCAGTTTGAAAAAGGTGAGCATTCATCCTTAAGGGGGAAGAAGGAGTGAGAACGAGGAGACTATCTATATATTTCACTGGCGTATCCACCATAAAACCTTAGTAAGCTTTGGTTTCATTTTGTATTTTTAAAGTATGAGAATCATAAATTCTCTTGTATCATTTGACTAAGAAACAACAACAGAAGAAAAAAAAAGACAAGGGAGACTTTAGTACATGAAAACTGTCGGTCAAGAAAATTCATGCTTTTTGATGACTGATGAGAGCTTTAAAACAGTAATCAACCCTGAAATGCAACTAGGAAAAACTTCGGAATACAGCTACAAAAAACATTAAAGCAGCAGCGTTTATCTGTAAGACTGCTGCCAAAAACCTATGAAGAAAAAAACCAGCAAAATATTTCAAGAAGAATTTTAGGTATCACTTTAAAAATCTCAATTTTCTAACTATTTTGTTTCTTTCCTTCCTTTTCTTGCTTTTATGCACACAATAGCTACTGGTGGGAGTAAAGCAGAAAATTATATCCTTCTGCATTAAGCACTTTGAGCTAGGAAGAGTTCAGAAACCCAAATTCACTACCTTCCCTCACCAGATCTACCAGCGCCAAGTTCTCAGGACCACAACTGGTAGGAAATTAGGCTGGTGAAGTGACATATTGTCACTCTACTTTGCCTGAACTTTAGCCCCCAAAAAACAATGAAAACACTTTCTATTTATATTGAGAAAATGATCTGCTAAAAAAACACATCAGTCAAATTGCTGATGTCACTTGTAGTCTAAGTTCATATACTAACTTACCTGCAATAAATTAGTTAACTCCTTTCTCACACTACATTTTCAAAACTGATAAACTTTTCCAACTCTTTGTCTATAAAGGCATTTCCTATACTACTGCACATTCAAACTGCCTGGAAACCACTAACACATTTGCTCTTCTCAATTTTGTTTTGATCTTGAAAGAGAAGTCAGCCTTTCCTGCCCTGTTAGTCAGCTCAGATTCAATTTCTAAGAGCCAAGAGGTCTTTTTCTCCAAGTATGCTTATGCACCCCAACATTAACCCATTCAGCTGCCTACTTACACCTGTACTATCTATGCATTAATGAATAAAGATGGCAACAAACCTACAAAAACAGTCCTACTACAATGGCTTTCATGCAGCTTTAACTTATAGGTTTCTGATTATTCATGCATGTTCTAAAATTTGTTTAAATTCCCTTCTGGGCAAAGGTCCCTCAAATACAGCCAACTTTTTTTTTTCCTCATTAATTAATGGGAGCTATTTTTTACTTCATTATTTGAATAGTAAATGTTGGGATGCATGTGAAATGAGATGCTATATAAAAGTGCAAGAATTCCTTCTCCCTACCACACTGAGCAGAAATTTGTCTCCTGTTAACTGCACCTCCCAAATGACAAGACTCCCCAACTTAAAACAATTGAAGGAGTCATTGATCCCAGCAGCTGAAGTGTCTATGTTGTTGTGTCATATTCAGAGCTTCTTGTCAAAAACCCCATTCCTAGATCAAATGACATTTCTGAAGTACTTAATCACTTTTGAAGATTTTTTTTTCTTATGTGCACTCAAAGAACCATTCCTAACTTCCTCTCTTTTTCCCACTTTTTTACCTTGGGGGTAATAAAATTCTGGTTCACTTCATATGAAAGACTTTATTTTCCAGAAACAGGTGACATTTCAGTAGACTAGATCAAATCTAGGTCCCGTTTAATTACTTTGTCTCCTGGTATTTCAGTTCGTTGTCTGAAGTGGAAGCAGTCGAACTCTCTGAATGACTCTTCAAGTTTCTGTTTGCCAATTCAACCACCACTAACCCGTCTAGCCCATGTTGTAAGGATTCTGATCCTTCATCAGGTATCTCTCCCCAACACTTACACTGATAAAAGATGGGGTGTACTCACTTCCAGTCACCCTCCTTTCTTTCTTCGATGTTTCTGACAGACATTCCTACACAATATACTTTCTTTTCCCCTTCACTACAGTCTCCATATCAATGGCTGTGTGCAAGACTCTGTGTTCTCTAATTATTCTCTCTTGAGTGCAAATTATTCAGCACATTAAAATCTCCTGGGAAAATGGCAGATATGAGAGTACAGACACAAGATGCCACTATGCCAGAAGGCATGAATAGGTCAACTGTTTCTCTTTTGATCTGTAAACAACTACAGCGGTCCTGGACAATGTGGCTCTGCTAGACAAATTAAAGGGAACTAAGATGCTGTCTCCTGATGTTTTCAGCATCCTGAGATTTTTCCTTCAGAGCTTCAGACTGCCCTCTCTCAGCAAGGAAATCCCATGAAGATTTAGAATAAGTTACCACATAGCACTCATGCCAGCAAAGAAAGGTACACAAAGATAATGTCCAACAAACTTTCAGGTCACACCATGAAACGCACTATGGAAGTGTGATCAGGATATAAAAATTCATACACACATCATCTGTCGTGACATTAGTAAAGTTATATCTTTTATATTAAATTTAAAAGGAAAAGGGTATCAAGAAACAGCAGTTATCAGCAAAAGTTTTCAGGTGCCACCAGACAGTTAACAACATTTGATATCATTATTCACTTGACATTAACCGCAGAAAACATTTCCTTCATAAAACCCAGCTGTTCTGGGAAACATGGTGCCCTTAAAGCTGTCAGAACAGGAGCTCCAGCCTCTAGAGTCCTGCACAGTCAAGGTTAATGCACTTCCAAAGCATTTAAGTGCTGCTATTTGTAGTAATATAAACTGGAAAACAAAGTAAGGCGTTCTGCCTCTGGCTGGCTGCAGTTGATTTTCTTTATAACAGCCCATATGGCGCTGTTGTTTGCATTTGTGGCCAAAACAGTGTTGGTAACACACCCACGTTGCAGCTGCTGCTGAACAGCACTTGCACGGCCTTGCGACTTCTCTGCTTCTCAAGCTGCCCCCACGATGAGTACGCTGAGGGTGACCAAGAGGCTGGGAGGGGACACAGCCAGGACAACTGACTCCAACTGACCAAAGGGATGTTCTGGGACATATAAACCATGCTTGGCAACAAAAAACGGGATTTTGTTCTTCCCAAGGTAGCCATTCCTCAGAGACCAGCTGAGCATCACTCTACCTGTGGGAGGTGACAAGTGATTGCCTTTGCGTCACTTGTGGTGTTTTGGGATTTTTTTCTTCACTCATTAATCTGTCTTTATCTCAACCCAGAAGGTTTTTTTTGCTTTTCCAGTTCTCTCCCCCATCACACTGCAAGGGGAATGGAGTGAATGGCTGGTGGGTGCTTAGTTGCTGTCTGGGTTAAACCCACCACATAAGGTCTCCTTTAAAAATTATAACGTAAATACATGTGCAATTTGAAGTTATTATGCTGCTGAAAGTATACATCTGTTACAGGCAGCAGTTCATTCTCCCCACTAAAGACTTTGCTGAAATGAAATAGCAGAAGTACTATATTCTCAAAAATCCTGATATCAAAATATAGTGTTTAACATATAACTGAGAGCATACTTAAGAATAAAAAGAGATTCTGTATTACAAAGTGATTTCAGGATCCACATCTTTCAGGGTTCACATCCCCTGTTTGCTGAAAAACATATCACTGTGAATGAAAGCTGTTGTGCAGAGCACCTTTGGGAAGTGTTGCAAGTACTTAAAATAAAGTTTAGCAAAAAAACAACCGGAGACAAAAAATAGCAAGTTTAATACTTCTTCCCAATAATATTGTAACTATAGTTATGCTCCAGTGTTGTGTAAATATGGGCAACTACTATAAATGATAACATTTTTGTAGAAAGAGGTTCCATTCCAACAGAAATGTGTGACCTGTAGAGCAGAACTACAACCTCTCCAGCATCCCTTATTTTCTAAGTATTTTCTACGCGATTTTTTCTGAATTTTTTTAATTGGGAGACACAACAAAATGACCTATTGAGATCCCTTCCAAACTAAATTATTTCATTATTTCCTTTCAGATGAAATTTTTGTATGCCACTTTCCCACACAGAGCTATTTTATTGCATAATTATGAACTCACGCAAATTCTGAAATTAATGGCAGAGCTGCCAGACCCCTAAGAACAGCAGCGCAACCACCAACACTGCAAAAATTCCAATGCTACAGAGTGAAAATAAAAACTAATATTCCCAATTGGGGAAAAAAAAAGCTAATTTGAGACAAGCAGTGCTCTAAAGTGTAAGAACCAACATAAAGAGAAGAGGAAATGAAAATGATTCCACAAAATTAGACATACATAGTACAAAAGCTAAACTGACATACACAATAGCCTGTGGTATATTACTATGAGAGCTGCAAGCAAGATAATTGAACTCTTGTAAACAAAAGATTTTGAAATTCAGACAATAAGCACAACAGTAAGAAAGAGGTCAAAACTTACTCATAATCTTTATTAAATACAAAGCACTATATGTCTCAAGTCAAGAAATAGAAAAATACCGAAAATTAGGCTGGAGAAAAATTTTCCACTTTTTTGCAGAAGAGTAATGATTCCAGGAAAGTTGCCATTAAGAAAGGATTTTTCAGAACTAAAATCAGAGCTAGATCTGCCTCTTCATCTCCATAAAACAGAATAATAGCTGGTGATCACAAAACTCAGCTGGGTTGTAAGATACACATGCTAAAACACTATCAGCTTTTCTCCACATCATCCTTCTTTAAGAAAAATACAGAGGTTTTTGATCCTGTTACATACAAAAAAAGCATCTGAAATCACAACACTTTGAAGGATAGATAAAATGTTTATTTCCCAGCTCAAAGAGTAAAGCTTACTACACTTCTAGAGCAAAGGAACCTCTACTCACTACTCTTCCCTGGTGTTAAACAAAAAAGCACATGCACACATACACAAGAAAAATGCCCACAGAGATATCCAAGCTTGAAGGAAACAGAATACAAACAAATTAAAACGACAAGTCCCTGTGGTCCCAGTTGAAAATACTTCAGAGGAAACCCAAGCTGTAAGGTGAAAACTATACTGACCAGGAATGGAAATGGAAACTAAATGTTAACAGGAGCTGGAGGAAAACGGTTTAATTGTAAGTTATTTTAAAGTATTTAAGAATTATTAAGAAGGCAGAAAGAATACAGCTTCATAATAAAACACGTGCTTTTCATTAGCATTTCTGTGAAGCTTGTAACTCTCTAGACAACTAAGTCACATTTTGAATCCTATATAAGTAATAAGACATCTTCTCCTCCCTTGAAAACACCCAGATGCCTCCTTTCTTGACTCCTGCATATTCTACAATGGATTTGTTAACTGCACTAAAGATCAGGTGGACTTCTAAGAGACAACTCATTTTAGCAAAAATAATTATTAAGATTTTCTTCTCTTCATTTATACCAGGTATCTGAATAAGATAAATCATGAACTGCAAAAGATGAACCAATACAAAGCTATGACTATGCCTGGAGTTTTGCCAGCAGAAGTATTTAACAATGTTCAACAAAATCATCCCTTAGAAAATTTACCATGCTATTGCAATTTTTATGTGTCCCTAGCTCTGAGCAATAAAACCCAAACATAAGAATGCCAATATTGGATGAAACCACTCAGCCTGGTGCACTTTCTCTGACTATCAATAGATAAACTCCGTGGTTTCTGTTGAGAGTGCACATACCCTTCCAGTGAGAGCCACCTCCAGATGTTTTTCATTTGTCCCCTCCTCCAACATCTGCTCTGTTGCCCAGAAATGCTTTATTCTTCCAAATCTTGGGAAAAAAATCCTCGCCATCACAAGTCCTGTGAAGGCTTTTACCTTCAGAACCAGCCCTGGAGCACCTTTACTGCGAGAAGGCAGAGACAGCAAGCGGAGCCAATAAGATCAGTTCAATCAAGGTCTCCACAGAAAACTTCCCTCCATCCAAATATTTTTTTGTACTCACCTCCTCCACATCATTTGTAGTTTTGCATACCTGTCACATTCTCCCTCAGTGGTCTTTTGCAGGCTTAACAATCCTAGTCTACTGGATTTTTCCTTACAACACAGCTGCTCTGTGTCTCCGTAACTGCCTTACTTGGGCTCTTCAGTTCTAGCAAAGCCTTTCCAAGAGGGACTCCAAAGGCACTTTGACAGATCACCAAAGAGAGAACAATTAAAGTGGTGACTCCTTCTGTAAAGGCATGCTAAGGAAGAAACACCTTTGACTTCCTCTGCTGTCACCTCCCCAATCCCTTCAAAGCCTCACGTTAAAGTCAGAAGAAACAGGGCAGTGTCTCCACTATCTGTAACAGCTGAGAACACAGTAGCAACACAGCTGCTAGCTTCCCTTCCCAAATCCCTCGAGTTAACACCAGGGAAATTATTTGTATCAAGTAAATATGGTAACGTTTATATACAACACATATAACAGATAGAGACAGGATTAAAGGAGCAAGTAAAAACCAAACCTGCTTAATATGGATATCTCTAGTTCGAATATATCATTTTAGAGAGCGCAATTCATTTATTCTGTACTTCTATGCATTTGTAGATAGAACTGGTTTTAATAGGCTTAGAGTCAATACCAAATTTTCACTTATATTTTGAAACAGATGTATAAGTGTTTCTAACTCATTACCTTTAAAAACTGAAAGTCATGCTATGCCTATTTCTGATGTCCTTAGTTACTTCTTAAACATACACTTAGTTAAAACAAGCCCTTTTTTTAAGATTATATATAGTCAGACTTGTGCAGAGCGAGTTAGAAAACTCACTTTCTGGAGAAGCAGCATAGAAAAAGGTTAATCTGCTCATATTAAAGCATAACACAACAGAATTTAGGAGCAGGGAAGGGAAGTGGTGGTGGGGTACCTATGCATGCATCAAAGCTTCACTTAAATAGTTTAAAAGAAATAGTGATCAGTTAGGCTGAAGCAGAGACTTCATAAGGAAAACTTAAGTATGGAATAATTCTAATTTTCTCTCACAAGTTTTCTGTAACCCACTTTTTTTCTTCCCCAAAAGTAAAAACCTGAAAACCTAGTTTATATGCCTGCCGCAGTTGCAAGGAACCAAAAAAATTTATGACATGATTTGTACATTGTCATGTTAATCACTTCTACACCTCTTGTCAGCAATCAATCAATGCTGTTAACATTTACCTGAGCAATAACCATTGTTTTCAACAAGAAAATTACTAGCTTGTGCCTGTTTTTCTTATTAAGTATCATTTTACAAATCAAGGCTTTGATTCTACAAGTACTCACATTTTTGACATGTTCACGTATTTCCCTGGAAGCCAGTGAGGCTCCTGGCACACAAAGCAGAGTGCACTCCGTGCATTGCAAAAACTTTACTAAGCAATTAGGAACCAAATCTATTTCAGTTACCAATAACATGAATCCAAGGAGAAAAACAAGGTGACCTGTTTATTAAAAGATAAAATGCTGCCCACATCTAGGTTAACAGAATGGCAAGTTTCTGAAATTTATTTTTGTGATTAAATTCAAGAGATCTAGAAGCCTGTCTGAAGAGGAAGAAAAATGACAAACAGCAGAAGATTAAAGAAGGATGACAGAAAAGGTAGGAAGCAATTAATTTGAGGACTTTTAATCTTTAGGCCATGCCTAGGTCTTTCTAAGTAATAATTATTTAAAAAAAAAAAAAAATCAATAGTTTTTTTCAAATCAATCCAGAGTAAACAATAGGATTATATCTCACACTAATTCTAGTGATATTTTAGTGGCACAGCACAGACCTCATTAATTAGAAATGCAAAAATGCACCTCAACACTGGAGTTTTGGTTTACATTTTATCATTTGTCTCAGTTGTTAACTTTAGACATTAAGACCAGGAATAAATAAATAAACAAATCTGTTTCAATCACCACAATTTAGTAACACATAGCTGATTTTTCATCATGTGTTTTGGGATTAATTTTTTAGTATTTTACATAGTAATTAGCTAGTTAGGGAGCAAACCCTCTCCAGGGGATCATTAATTAATTACAGACATGTTGTTTATTAATGCATACTTTTCTTTTCCAAAACTGTACAGAAAGAGTGAACATAATTTAGCCCCTTCTCTTAAAAGCATAAATTAATGATAAGTCAGGTTTACTGCACAATTAATTATGGCCTAGTTTTAAAGCATCCCCAAGTCTGATCAAGCAGAAGCCTAGGGCTACCTTTTTTTAGCATAATGAGCACAATCTTTTGAACTTTTCTACTGAAGAAGTTTGGAGCTCAGGACAGAACTTCATGAACCGGTTTGCAGGATGCACACCGTCTTGCTATGAGAAAATGGCAGCTGCTCCACAATAAGAGCATGTAGGGGGCAATTCCACACAAATGCAAGCTAATATAAGGTAGTTTATCCCTTAAAAGTAAAAAAGATTAAAAATTAAAAAAAAAATCATGTGCCAGTCTTGGGCAGAAAACTGAAATAAAGGTATGACCTCAAAAATAGAGGTCATTCAGCTGTGCTTTCTTGATGTTGATGGCAGCTTTATGCATAACAGAAGTTGTTACAGGTACAACACATCCTTTTCAAATTAAGAATACAGCCCGTTATCATCATCAATTTGCTAGATCTTGAAGTGTTGAAGCCAGAATTACAACCAAGAGTCCTGTTGACAGCCAGTAAGATGAAATGAGTAATTCTAGTTAGATGCTAATTCTCCAGCTATTTTTTCCACATGATATTTCTTAATGCTAATGCCAGTTCCAGAACTGGAAACATTTCAGGAGCAAACCCATGAACAGAGCAATTCACTGTAAGAAGCACTTACAGGCCACACTTCAGATCAAAAATCGAGAGGTTTCAATTAACCTGGACTGACTCCACACAATTCCACATGATGTGTATTTAAGAAGAGGTTGAAATGCATCTAAAGAATAACTAAATAAGAAAACCAAGGAAAACAAACACACATGGCAGGTAGTAAACGTTATGGGATATTCCCCCTTTCTCTAGGTTTATGGAGGAAGAATGATATGTTAAAATCAGTATCTGCCCTCCCACTCTACTGCCTAAAACCATTACTACTCAAGACACAAGAAAGAAGTTCTTCACTTTTCTCTAACCCTGTCCTTCCCTCAACTTTACAGTGTCCTTTGAAAAGGGAGAACGCAAGACGCAGTGCAGAATTTCTTTTGTATGTCAAAGCTTACTTTTGCTCTCATGCTTTTGGCAGCTAATGTTTCCTCTTTCCAGATAAATAATTTGGGAGCCCCAAAATGTCTGCACAGGTTTTCTGCAGAGGAATAATTCCAGGCAAAAGAAGCTTTATTTCTGTTGGAAGCATGTAGTTCTTTTAGAGGTTCATAAATGCATGTGGTTTCCATCTATAGGTTACTCCCTCAAAGCCTCTTGCTTTTAAAACTAACCTTGTGGAAAAGCAGGAATGGGTATTATGCATATTAATAAACAGCACAAGAGCCCCCCCCCCCCCCTTTTTTTTAATTCCTCATGGAAACAGGAGATAAGAGACAAGGTTATTAATTTCTATAGATAAAAGAATTCAAACCCTAGCAATAAGTTCTGCATTCCTTGCTCTGAAGCACCAAGTGTTGGGATTCAAGGAGGGAAAGAAACAGAAGGACTTCTCCAAACGTGTCTTTGGCAGATGAGCAGAGGATAGGAATGAGCTTCTAAAGATAAAGCTTTTTATTACAGATATTTCCAGAGAATCTTAACATTTGGATTTATTCTTGTAACCAGTTAAAGGCTGTGTTGGCTGACATAGGATTTATTCTGTATGCTCTCTCAGAGTGGCTCACACTGTTACTGACAAACCATGAGTGCAAGTTGGTGTGGTAGGACAGTGAGGATGTGAATCCTCAAAGTTAAGTCTAACTTCTGCCTGACTTAATATCTACATTTGAAGTTTTGAAGTAGGCTAAGAAGCAGACGCAGAGTATAATTATTCCCACTGAATATCTCCAATTCTATCTATGTTCTTTGGCAAAAGAAAAAAGAACTACATTTTCCATTTTTTGCCTTCATCTCCAAGACGCTTTCTCTTTACATTTTTCACAAGAGATAGAAACGAAGCAATGAAGATAACCATGGCATTATTCCAAACTTTAATGATAAAATAAACCAAACTCACATAGGTTTCCAAGATGAGGATCCACTCACAGTAGAACATCTACTCCCAATTCTTGCATCATCATTGAACCCCAGCAGCCTCTTGAAATCACCTCCTGGGCTCACCTCCTCAGCAATGAGTATTAAATATACCCATGAGCTCTGCTAGGTCCTATGGACACAGACTCACATAGGTGTCCTCTCTGAATCTTTACTGGTGACAACAAAATGAAACATCACTTTGACTGTAAAAATCTACATCATTTGCACCCACCTCCAGAAAAATGAAATAATTAATGTTGGCAATAAACCTAGCAGAGCATCACAATTAGAAGTTTGCTGAAATTAATGCCAAAGACAGAACTTTCAGAAAAAGAGCCCCAGGTTCCCTGGTGGTATTTGTTCAAATATGCTACAACTCTTTTTCATAACTGTGACTTAATATTTTTACTTTTGAAATAGTATTTTGTTTAATACATCACTTTGTTAAAGGTCATAGTTTGAACCCATTGTCTTAATGTCTTAATAAAAGCATTCTCTCCACACCACTGAAAAGACCTATTCTTGAGATATAAAAAATATACATATTATGCTTAGTCCAACTCATAACTGCTTAGTTATTGCAAACTTACTTTCAAAGATACAAATACCATTTTCTTACTGATTTGAACAGAAAGTCTTGAAACGCTAGAGCATGCCTTTTTGAGGGGCAAGCAAATCAGGCATACTCCTTTATCTTCTCTGGGCTTCTGTCATGATTTGATGATGGCCAGACACATTACATTTAACTGAGCCATGCCACACTAATAACAACCTAAATAAAAAAATTCTAGTATTTCTCCAGATGCTGTCGTCCAGTTTCTGGAATTCTGTGCATCTCCAAGGTCAGCAGGAGATGCCTGTAACAAACATCCTGTTTCTATGTGGTTCTTCTCTGTGCATGAAGAGCCAAGATAAATCATAGAGCTTTTTTTTTGTAAACAAAAAACTTTTTTTCCCTCGAAACTGAGAAAACCTGCAGTCATGAGAGACTTCCCACATCTAAACAAGCCAAGGCATGGTAAGAATGATAATGAATCTGACAAATGGAATCAGCATCATTCTTTGCATGGATAAGCTAAAAACCTAACGTTTTCTGCGCAAGCATAGATCACTATTTTAACTGTGAAACTGCATCAGTAACGCAAAAGCAAAGCAGAGCAGGTTGGAGATCATTTAATAAGTCTAGCTGTTTAGAAGGCCAATAAATAAAAGCAAGCCAACAAACCACACTTTCCATGGCTTCTGTGCCAGCATCCCTGTCCAGCCCACAGCTGCTGCCTCCTCTCCCTGTCCATCCCACTCAGGACACGAGCTCCCATCCCAGCTGTGCTCCCATGTCCCCTGCAGATGCCTCAACAACCAACAAAGACTTTGATAGCATCCCTGTCACCACAGAGAAAGAAACAATGACAGTTTAAGAGCAACATAAACATAAGAAAGATAAATAGCAAATACAGGTAATTACACCGATTCTAAGCTATAAATGAAAACAGGCACAAAACAGGAGGAAAAGAAGAAATCAAAGAACTGTATCTGTGCCTAAGAGTTAATCAACAGCTACTGGCGCCATATTTGCAGTGATGCAGTTTTTGTCACTGTACTGGATAAAAGGAAATAACTAGAATGAAAACAGAAACTGTTGTAGTAAGAGGACAACTAATTCCAAAAGACACAGAAGAGGCTGGACAAACCAGTCCAGGGGGTTCAAAAAATAACTTGTGAATATCTTGTTTCTCTGTGAGAAAGCAACAATCACTGTAAGTTAATAGAGAGATGGAGACAAAAACACGGAGCTGCTGATTAAGCTCTATATGAATTTCAATACATTTTGCTAAATGCTTTCTGTAACTGCCTAAAACACGGTGAAGAAAAAAGCTTCAGCTGAGGGGGTATTAACTTAAGAAAAATAATATGAACCAAAATACACATCCCAGCCTTTGCACTACTTGCATCATTCTTGGGATAACAGAGTCTTCCAGATTTCAAAGCTGAAGGGCATATGTGACCTAACTAATCACAGCAAGTGACCCCAGACAAATTCCTTCAGAGTGCTGAAATTTCAAGACATGAAGTCAGCAAACAAGTTCAAGAGCAGCATGAAGCCAGCCTCAGGTAGTTTCAGGATCATTGTGGCTACAACCCATGCCCAAGTCTGAATGTGCAGTGTCAGTGGAGGAAAAGGAAGACAAAGATCCATTAAAACAAAATAGCACTGAGTGTGACTGCAGACAAGTAAGAATCCACTGGTAACAAGAAATTCATTTTACTCTCACTAAAAGAAACAGGAAGACTCCGCAAACATCTATGTATGAAAAAACATCTTCTATATGTGAGCTATCAGACTAAGAAATTCATATACAAACAAAAGCCCTGCTGAGCACACGGCAGCAGGAAAAATATTGCAAGCCGCTGGTTTTCCTGGGTTAGCACAGCAGTGAATAGCTCCTGAAGCTAGTAATGGTGCTTTCATTTCTCAGCACTGAAAAAGGTGAACACCTGGGTCCTACCAAGAAACTTAATTCAGGTTAGGTAACTGTCTCAGGAGAAACCAAACACAAATAGTTCCAGTTGATATGGAGAACTGCTGTACCTGAAAGAAGTACTAGCAGGACTCTGGAAGGGAAAAAAAGGATAAACAAATTCCAGAATATAGAGAAGGAAATGTAAGGGAATGACAATTACTTTATGTCCTATTGTCATCAAAATGACATTGTTTTGTGCATATAAAAACCACTATGGTTAAATAAAGTAGTTATAGCCTGCAATCTCCTTTCCTTATCCCTTATAAATAAATAGCAAGAGATGTCAATTGACTCAGAACCTTGATTACTGTGGATGGGATCCTGCAAATACATGGTTGTCAGTGATATTGTGACACACAGCAGATGAGGCATCATACATGCAGAATATCTCAGGAAAGCAAAAAGTAGACAAAAATCATTTTCACTTATATCCTTTCATGAGAAGATTTAAACATAGTCATATGGCTGTTAATAGTGTGGCTTGGAAGAAAGGAAAAGCAATAAAGTCTAAGTACAAAGATGGAAGAGCCAGACCTACCAAGGAAGTCATACAATTACTTCTTACCTCGCAATCAGGGGATTGCCCAGCAAGGCCAAGAACAAGAAGCTACCGATCCTATGTTTTGTTACTCTATTTAAGCTACTAATAAATTACTATATTACATATATCCCCCCAAAATAAACAGCAGAATTGACACGTAACCATACTTCAGAGAACTAATAATATTTTGCTTTCAGACTCCACATTTCTGGAATGCGCATATCCTCTCATCTGATAAACAGAAACATCCAACACAAAAATACACATGCAAGAGAAGTAGGCCTAGAAATTCACCTTTGTTTTGCAATGCCTCTCTGACAGCTAAAACACCTGCCTGCAGACCAGAACAGACCTCTATATGTCAGTGTTTTGGCCAGAACATCACGAGTCACTGCTGTGAACATGGATTCAGACCAAGTTCTGCTTCTTTGTTCTGTCCACTTCCAAAGAAAAATTAAGCAAAGGACACATACATATTAACTAGTTACATGAACCCTTGTTCCATCGAGCGTCTGCAGGAGAAGAGAAGGCAGAAAAATGGAGTAACCAGTTTCACTGTTGGCTTAACCATTTTTCTTACTCCATGAAAATAATTTACACTTTCTGGAAGGTAAATGGATGCAGTATCACCAATATGCCAGGCAGAAGAACACACAACTGAACACATTGATGGCTGGGGCAAGGAGTCAAATCACTGCCACTCAACAGGTTTGAGGGATGCTCCGAAATTAAAACTATTCCCCAACCACAACAGAAAGGCTCTCAAATTTTGGTCTCGTAAAGCCCTGGTTTATCGTCCAACACTAAGAACAATTCCTGTTCTGAAGGAGTAAAAAGTCACTGTCAAGTAAATCTCAAAACCTTCCATATGGTCTCAGATTTTGCTTCAAAGCCTTGAAACCGAACACAACCCCACAGCCATCCCGCAGTCAGTTTTTCTTGGTGGCTTTCCTACCACTTCTCAATTACTAGCTTGCATTGTGGTCACCTAGACCTGGTTCTGAAGTGTGTCACGTCTTCCAGAACCCGACTTTCTTCCACACGCAACACAGCACAGGGAAGTGATAGGAATCCTTAGTCAACATATAAATATTGGTAATCCTCTGAGAAATTAAGCAAGGCTGTCTGAGGTTTTTTTAAGCCCCCGGAAGTTTCACAAACCAGCATTTTTACAGACTGATGAAAGGCACATCTGTCCCACAGCTGATAAAACAAGAAGCTATCACAAATGGCAGTATTTGCTCTCTTCCATCCATGATCTTCATTCTCAGGCTCGCCTGAAACACATTTGCTAACAATATTATCAGTCCTCATCTAGAGGAAACATTTATTCCTTTTAAGCAGCTGAGAATGGCTTTATAAGACCTGAAGTGCTGGCACTATTCTGTTACAAATGCACACACACCAGCATCACACACCAGTCCTAAGAACTAGCGGCATAATTCAGATTCATAGTTGGAATGGCCTCAAAGACACAGCAGCAAAGACCAGTAGATTTGCTGGGCAAGCCAATGTCTAAGCCTTCTGCTACTAGGGAACGACTGGACCAACACCAGATCCTCAGTAGTGTAGGTGAACAGTACTGGGGGGATGAAGAAGTGGAGTTATGAGAGGTAGGAACACAAACCCACCAAATCATATGCTGGGAAATCACCTTTGTAATAGGAAGGCTCCTGAGACAACCTCATCCTCACCCATCTTCTCTCCCAAAGGTGGCAGACTGGAAAAATCTCTATCCAACACACAAAGACCTCATGAATCCAAGAACTGCATAAATGAAGGTGGGCCTCCCACAATAGGCATCAGATTTTATTATTGAGCTTTTACCTCCCTCTTACCTCCCAAAAAAAATTTGCCTGTGTCATGTGTCAAGTAACACTTCATAAGCATCAACTTCCAATACTGAGTTATCTTCTGCCTAGAATTATGTTTCCTCTTATTTGGTTTCTGACATGCATCTGAACAGATCCATTTCTCAAGACACTTGAACTACCTTTCTACACATTCGTCACGGTAACTTAAACCACCAGATGTGGATTTTCTGACCCAGTTCCCTGGTATTACTTAGAAACTGCTTTGACACCTCTACTTCTATGTTCATTTTCCAATTTTTTTTTTTTTTATTTTCTAGCATTACTTCCTACATCTCTTTCCCATCAGCCTGTCACAACTGATAACCACACACTACCTTCTTGTCCTACCATTAAGCAGATGAGAACTGCATCAAAGTCATCATACACCCTAAGCCAAACCCAAATTCTCAGCACTGGTGACACCCCCACCCAAGAGGTATTCAGGTCATTTATAAACATTACCCATAGACACTTCTCTGAACTTCTCCATCACAACATAGCACACATCACAACATAAAATAGTTCCATAGTCACCAGTCTCCTGCTTCCGACATACAAAAAAAGTCATCAAGAAACAGACAGCTCCACCATGGCTTGTAATGATTTTACTCTACCTAGATCAATAAAGAATTACCACACCCAAGAAGGAGGGACAACAAACAGTCTTCCAAAACCCCTTTTATCACAGGCTCTTCCCTAAGTCTGTAACATACCAGCCCCACCTTTTAAGTCTCTCAGAACTTAAATAATCAATGTTTATTCCAAGATCCTATGAAACGTAACACTGAGTCTCAAGAGGGCTAGATTTCTCTCTCCTCCATCTCCCACAATCCAGATTCTCTCCTGCAGGAGAAGAAGGTCTAGTTTCATATCTGTACTTCCTGCATGTACTTCTTTCTCAAGCTACTTATTATAACTAAAAAGAAGTTATTTAGTGTATTGTGTGCCTCTTGCATTATGGCATTCATACTCCTCTTGTCCATTCTTTACAGAGCTCTACTTACTTCCAATTACACCCCTCCCTTTAACTCTTCAAATTCAAAATGTTCTCTACACAAGAGTTCTGGTTCAGAGATGAGTGTCCTTTAAACCAAGGCATTTTTCATGGCAACATCTCACAGAGGAAGTAGTGGGTTTGGTTTGGTTTGGTTTGGTTTGGTTTGGTTTGGTTTGGTTTGGTTTGGTTTGGGGTGTTTTTTTGTGGGCTTCTGTTGTTGTTGTTTTGAGAGGGAGAGAGGGCAAGAGCAAGCACATTACAGAATCAAGAAGTAACTGGGCAAAAACTCCCTACCTATTCACACACTCCCACTTCAAACATGCAGAAATTGTTCCATGAGTGAAATAAATAAAATTTGGCTTCCTCTGAGTTGGAGGCTCTAAACGTAGTAAGGAGCAGATTGAGTATTAAGGATTTTGCTGAGGTCAGAGTATTCATAACACCTCCATATTCCCCTATATTCACCAGAACTTGCATTCCAGCTTTTCCATCAGAGGAGATTCTTATCTCCACCCCTCAGCCAACTCACATGCTTTTTCATCAAGCGTCTATGCATCTAGTGTCAGACAGCTTCAAAGTTATTGGGTGGAGTCAGACCGTATTATGTATGCAGAAGACACAGTCATGATATCCTAATTTCCCAAGGAAGGTGGCCTTAAAAAAAGATGCTCAAGACTGACAATAATTTAGAAATAAATCATAACAGCAAGCAGCTAACCAAAGGAACAGGTTACCAGCCTTGCAATGAGGTTAGTCACAACATCAACACTGTCATTCCAACAAACATGCTGCAATTCAGCCACATGTTATTTGCCTCGATCACATTCAAGTGAAAAAGAAAGTAGTTCCATCATTATAAGACAGAGTGGACACTTCTTACACTAACAGTCTGACGACATCAAAGCAATCCTGCATAGTTGGAAGTTATTAATTTAAACTTTGACAAACTACTGGAGCACAAATAAAACATTCACTCCAGGGCCAAATGTTTGTTTATAGATAGCTCTTTGTATGGAGCTCTGAGGTGTTTGTCTTCTATCTTTGTATCCAGAGTAGATAATCAGTGCTTTGCCTAAAAGAATGAAGCGGATGCTTTCTGTGCCAGAACCTACCCTCAGAGAGTGAAATTTAGGTTGCTTTGAAAAAGAAGGGAACTCTTTTATGTTCTTTTTTTTTTGCAGTTTGCCTTCTTCAGAGAGTGGGTACATAGAGATGCCTTACTCTCTCCCACTCAAAAAGCTTTGAAAACAGCCAAGAAGAGCCTATCCTCCCCCCGCAATAATATTTCATGATAGAAGAAACCAAGCCACAAACCATTGAAAACACTGAGAATCTTCCTGCTGATTTCAGTAAGTACTGGAGTGGGCCCATGTTCCAGTTCCCACAATGTGACCGGTACGACAAAAAGGAAAAGGCTAAAGTTTAAAAAAACCCCACACTACTATTACTTTGCTGCTTTGAATGAAAGACTATTCAAAAAGCGGTCTGTATCCTACTCCTTTATTCACATGAGTCTCTAGAAGTTGTCATAAGGTCTTAGGAAGGCAAATAGGCTACCAGTGGATTTAAATGGATTCATTCAAGTGTTCTCACAGACTGAAGTAAAGGCCAGCAGCATCTACATAAAAGTTTTTTCATTCAAAATTTAATCAAAGCAACATAACAGGACAAAAAAGTGACAAATCCTACGTTACTCCTTCACGCTATTGTGTTCTGAGCTTATGAGCAGGACTAAACACACCACTAAGATCCCTGAAGCACTTCTAGAAAAACTAAAAGTATTTTCCGACATGCCACTTATTCACAGGTTTCATTGTTCACGATTCTTTTGGTCCTCATTTCCTGGAGGGTCCTCCTGCAGTGCTGTACATTGCTCAGCTACTGCATGCAAGTTAAAGCAGGTAGAATGAGATCCACTAAACAGCTTAATTTTTCCTCTTGGTTCCTAAGGGACAAACAAGTAAGCACCTCATGTAGGACCTACAATGCACAGATTAACCTGATAATTGATCAGCTGCAAACCCAAACCCTGCAGCTTCAGAAGGGTCATCTTCCTCTTCATCCCAGTTTCCCTCCCAACTTCGGACATTGCAGGTCCTTCCTGGCCAGCTTCTCCTGCTGGTGTTCTGGTCACAACTTGAAAGGTTAACACGAAACTGCATCTCTATTGAGGTGTCAGGAGCACAGAGCCCTTCCACACAAGTTTATTGCTACTTTTTCAAGCTCTGCTTCACAGGCCAACCTCCCTCCAGAAATGGGGAAATACATGCTGGGAGGAGATATATAGCATCCTTCAGCACCGTGACAGCAGAAAGAGTATTTTTTCACTAACTGGACAGAGAGAGCATGCTGCTTGTTCAATGTAATTTCTGTTTCAATAGTTGGCTATTATCATTTTTCCTGGTGGTAGATCTACAACATTGCAGTAAAAGAGTGCTTGGACAACTACCTCCTTTCTCTCCCTCTCATCTGATATTCCCACTTACTGTCAATCAATACTATGTACACTAGCTAGAAGTCTAGACTGTTTTCCTTTTATATCATGGTATGGTCTTAGTGTTTTTCGGGATAGTCTTCTGAGACCAACAAATGTGCCTACTCCTCTGCTCGCAGATATTGTCTTCTTTAGAAGCATGTGTCATTACAATCAGGTACAGTATTGTTACTAAAGATTGTTTTATATTCTAATTTGAAGGATGCTTGAAAAGAATTAAGTAGCACGTGGTACAGCCCATTCAGTGATTGACACTTTAGGCTACATAATCGCCAAGTACCATTGTGTTGAGTTCGAAGAGATAACAAGGACAATAAAAAAATCTCAGCACACCTTTCTTCTAAGAACCATCACCTAAAACTATGGAAATGATTGGTACTAATGTCACTTCAAGTTCTTCCCTGTTTACAGGAGATAGAAGAAAATTATTTTGTGTACTCTTCCCACTAGCCTTCTCTTACTGTCTCTGCAGTAGTTCACATCAACAATCTGATTCCATTCAAAACATATTTGAAAGATTATTTTTCCCCCAAACTCCCTGAATTTAAACAAAAATTTGCTCAAGTTGTCTCCCGTTCAAATTTGAAGCCAGGTTTAAAGAAAACACAGACAACCTGTAGATAAACAATCCTGGGAAGGGGAGGAGACAGAAAAATTTCCATCTTCATTACGACAGCACTTTTTAATAGATCTTTTTGAATCCTGTAGCAAATTTAATACAAGATACTTACTGGGTGGGTTATACCACAGATATACCACTGCAGCAAGCAGAAGAAAGCACTGGACAAAAATAGGCCAGATTTGTAAAACAAGGATTCAGAGTCTAACAATCACATATCCACATGTGTGTAAATTTGTGGGAGGAATCAAGCTCTACCTGTGTTGTAAGAGACCTACAATAGCTGGGACCACCAAGTGATCCGACAAGAGTTCCTGAAAACAGAGTCTGACCCCAGGACCTTCACTGCAGACCTCAGAGGGGTTGAGCTGAGTTACAGCTCTCTGCAACACGTTAGAAAAGCACAAAACATCTGTATTGCTATTACTGAATTTGAGCAGAGGAGTATACAACTCAGTGGGATCTGTTTAAAAAGAGATGAAGTCTGATTTGACCCAAAATCAAGGACATTACATCATCATTTATTTATTCTAGAATCTGGCATTACGCAGCAGCTATCTCACTGTAATCAGCCAAGAATTTAAGCTTACAGCATACAATGAAGAAGAAAACACAGAAATGCCAGAAGCATAACATCAACACATGAAAATATCACCATTTGCTTCCAGTAATGGTGGCAGAGGGAAGCACAAGGCAAGCACTGATTGCAGTGTGACAAAGCCATCACACCAAGATCTACACTCCTTCCTGCATCAACTGGCGCTGCAGGACAACCTGCACGGACCTGAACCTCTCAAAGCCTACCAGAAGTAAGAGCAAGCACAAATCCTGAGCAGTATATTTTACAAATCAACACACCTATCATATTGCAGATCGGTCAGGACAAGCTAATTACACTGAATAACCAAGTGTCAGTTTTACCAATACAGCTATTTGCTGGTTTTGTAGTGGTGGGTTTTTTTCTTTTATTTCATAAGGAACATCAATCTCAGCTGACATATTCAGCAAGACGTCAATGCAGCGGCACTTTATATAAGGTGTCCTCTCAAGAGTGATGTTCTTTCACTGTCTGTTACAGTACAGGCCTACAATTACGAGAATTACCATGGGCAAAGTTCTATAAAGTATTTTCTCTGCATGCAACATTTCTCTGCATGGGATGTTTTTAAATGACCACTTTTCATATAACATTCAGTTTTATTATATTCCAGAAAAACCTAAGCATTCCATTCAGAGCCTTTAACCAACAAATTCATCTGGTAGTTATTTGGAAAATGAAAATATGTTCAAGCAATATGCATGTATTAACACATATGGACATTTCAACACTATCTATGGGTTTCTTTTAGCACTAGTGAGAAATACTAAGGCATATCTGGAGTACACAAGGAACAAAGATATTTAACCTACCTCGTCAAAGCTGTTATCTTCTTTCTTCAAGGCTTTAAAATAAAAGAAAAAAAAAAGAAATAGTTATCTGTACTGCATTTCAATGAGCACAAAGTAACTAACATCAGAAAAGAGAAAAACAGAGCAGCATTTTCCTGTTATAAAGAACAGGCTGGCATGAATAACAATTTTATACTCAAAATCTGAATCTGTAAATGGAATGTAGGACTGCACAGCATGTTTCCAAGAAAGTATTTTTACATATTTATGAAAAATATTATCCTCTCAGGTTAAAGAAAATAAGAGTTTGCAAGGTTGGGGTTGTTTTTTGTTTAATTCCTAGTGAGAGTGAAAACACTTTATGGAGAACCTGACAACTTCAAAAAGGAAAAGTATAATAAACACCTAACCATGTGTTCACGTTGTCAAGTACTAAATCTTTATGAAAGACTGTAGCATGTTTGGTTTTGGGTTTGGGCTTTTTTTACAATATGACTTGCATGAAAGCAGAAGAGATTTCTGTCTGTCAGCAACTAATCAACAAGGAAGAGGAAAACAGTGCAGAAATCATGTGATCTGGTAAAGTAAGAAAATTAAGACATTAATAGTTCTGAAGTTCAGAAGCAACAGCATTATCAACTCAAAAAAAAAATTTAAAAACACCCCAAAACGGTGGAATCTGTAGCAGAGGCATAACAGAGGCAGGACCAGGACACCTCTGCAAAAAGTGCTCTATCTCCACAACCTCTGCCATGTGCAGCAAGGCACAACTCCCAGATCCCCTGTACAGAACAGCAGGGATGGTCCAGCCTCCCTTTGCTTGCCAATTCCCATTGCTTTGGGATGTCAAACGCATCTTCCCTCAAATCTTTGAAGATTACTGTTTTACAATTTCTCATTTAGATTTCATGCTCAGTAATGAAACAAAACAAAAAAACCCTGACATGGAACACTTGAGAACACGCTTCTGATCTTTTCATTTAACTTTCAGGTCACAACGACATACAAGCTTTAAATTAGTATATAACACACCTAGGTTATGCTGACAAGCTTTTCTCCCTTACCAAAACACAAGACTTTCACATGACCAAAACATTCCAGGAATAGCCAAACAAAATTTACAATGTAACAGACAAGAGAAAACTGGAATCTGTGATTCAGTGTGCAGTTTTGGCTTGTCTTAACTTATACCTTTGACTAAATTTTTAAGACTCTCCAAAAAGAATATGAGAGCTGTGGCCACTCATTCAATCAGATTCTGTTTAATAATAATTCCACTCGCAACCAATGCACCACAAAGCATTTTCAAAAGAAATCATCAAACCAGCACATTTTATACAGCTACGTCTTAAAAACATTTTTGGTGTTTGGTTTGGGGTGTTTGCTTGTTTTGTTTGTTTGTCATTGATTCAATCCTTTTCTTTTTAAACCGCTAAAAAAACCTTTACTGAACTTAAAAATAAACTGTTTACAAATGAACTTCTCATTATCTCAGGTATGTGAGCTATGTGAGTGTACATTAGAGGCAATTACTGGAGATGACCTTTGTCTTAGTGAGGAGCTGGTAACAAAGCCCAGGGATGCTCAGAAGGGCCACAGACTGCTCTTGGTGCACTGTGAGCAATCTCAGCAATGTTTTCCCTCTCTTTCTTTCTTCCTTCCTTTCTTCCTATTCTGGTGTTAGTTTTTGACTAAAGATACTGCATAAGAAAACTGGAATTAAATGGAATGAGCTGAAGAGTTCTCAAATATGGTTTTGATACTGTATGATTCAACAAATGCATAGCCAAGAACTCTTTACATAACTGAAATATGATGGTAATTTTATAAAATTACTCATTATTAATTTTAATTACATAATTATCAAAGCATAAAACTACGAACCAAATCCAATAACAGTTTAAATGTGAAAATAAACAATGAGTCAACTGAATCTCTGGAAGTTGGTTAGCATACAGTATGGTACATCCATTCACATGAATGACACAGTATGTAAGCAAGGAAATCAGAATTTTTAAACTAATTTGGAAGTCTGTATAAAAATGGATATGCTGCCAGGAACTTATCAATAAAAAGAATTCTGTAAATTTTTCAGATTCTCAGTAGTGTAAGTTCTTTACAATGGCCAAGGTTTTAAGAGGGACACTCCTTGAAACACCAGAAAAATTCTGCTAGGAGAAAGGGTGCCTTAGCTGCAAAGATAGTTTACTATTCTCGAACTGTGAGTGTGCAATTTCTGTAGTAAAAAGCCATCCTATCTTGGAATATTAACTCCAGTTTGGCACTATAGGCCATATGAATTTCGTCTGACACACCACAGTGCCATATCGTCCTTTACCAGACCTGCACAAAGCAAGTGCTCAGGATGAAGGCTCAGAGATGAACAATTTCACACATCACATTTTTCAGCTGAGCAAAACAAACATTCTTAGCACTAGGTACTGTAACAGTTGCAGGCTGGATCATAATTTTGCAGTATGTATGTATAATACGGCCAATTCTTCATCACCCTCTGCCAGTCTCCATATGTGGTGGCTGGAAAGCATCAGTTCACAGTTAAGGAGATGGGCCAAGTCTTGGGGTTACTGTTGGTACCAAATAATGGCCCTTCGCTGTGCCCCAGGGATGACTGATCTGGTTTTAAGGCTACCTCCTCTTTTATCTAAAGATGCCGGGGAAATAGCTTCAAACATTACTTAACATACTGTGGCACACTGTAAAAAAACAAACAAATTCACCTAATAAATTCATTGCTGATATAGCCTCTCAAATAGAGGATTAGTTTGCTGGGAGAAGGTGGTCCTGAAGGTAGTTTATTGAGTATTAACCTGCAAGCCCTAGCAAAAAAAAAACAAAACAAAACAAAACAAAAACAAAAACAAAAAACAACAAACTGCCAATGACAAATAGGATACATTTCCATCACTCCCATCCAACAGGCTAACATAAACTTTGGCATCAAAACGATGGGGTCTCATAGTATTGGAAGAATTGTATTTGGCAGCTGGGATGCTGCCAACAGAGCGGGAGGCTCAGCAGTGCTGCACCATGCCAAGAATGGCCATCAGGTGTTCCCTACTGCAGCATAGGAGAGCTGGACTTGCTAATTATTTGACTCCAATACCGTGTTACTCTTGCATCACTTATATGGTTATGCTCATGTTGCTATATTGTGCACTTAAACCTATGAAAACACACAAATTGCAGCAGAACAGGAAAAGTTAAGATCATCACCATTATTTATAATACATCACGACTGAACAGATGAGTGATAAAATTCCAGATTAGACACATATTAAATTAGTCATTTGCTAATCTCATGAAGGAACCAGCTATTTTAAAAAAAAAAAAAAGCTGTAAAATCAGAGTGACAAATACTCAGAAAGACTTTTTCTAATGAGGTTTTGGTCTTCCCTCCTTCACTTCAAACTAAGAGTTAAGTACAGCATGTGTTTTAACTGAGGATTTCCTGGTATGCAAGTCAAGAGTTTTTTAAACATAGGCTTACTTTGCTTGGGTTTATCTGTGGCTGTGGGTATCAGGGAGTGGACTATGTTCAAACCTCATACTGATAAATTAGAGGTTTTTTGCTGAAAGCGCAGTCACTACAGTGATGAACATCTGAAGATCGAACAGTCTTGCTAGTAACAGCTGAGGTTTTAATCACAAAACAACCACCACAAACAAACAAATAAACCAGGCATCCAACCACACTCCCATACTGCTGAACACACAAAGAACTCAAGGAGCTGGAAGACATCCATGTCCCTAAAATCAGGCCAAAGCTCCCAAGGAAACTATGAGGTTGTTTAATTTGTGAAAAATGACAAAAAGAGATGATCACACGACAGAGCCAACTGAAACATACAGAAATTACCAGCCAGAGGTGCTTTGCTCCCTAAAAGGCATTAATGGGACTATCACTGTCACAATAAAGCAGCATCCTCATTCAAAATATTTTCTTTTTTTAATGACTTCTGCCATTAGTGAAACCTTTCCACAGTTCTGTATGAGTGTCTCTCTGTGTCTATAAACTCGCACACAGACACGTGACAGACCAAACACCTGACTGCTTTTTTTTTTTTCCTAATCAAAGAAAGTTAAATACATTTTACAAGTTTAAGACTGATGATAGGGGAAAGCTATTTTCATATTGGGACAAAGAGATTACAACTTGCTATTCACTTCACAACTGACACTTAGCATTTACCCTTGAAGCTCTCTGGTTTACAAATACGAATGAGCTTTTGTCAGTATTTTTCATCTTGCAGTATTACAATAAAACATACCTGATTTCAAATGCTATCCTATGCTTAAGGTTTGCAGTCCTTAAAAGCTAAAAGTAGTACAGTGAATGCATATGAAACACATGAAAAACTATAATGCCCACATACTTTAGTGCACCTCCTTGGTAGGGGTTCGGAGGGACAATCACACACTACAGCTCGCGGCCGCAGCACAGACACTTCACATGCTCTCACTGGGACAAAGCAGCTCTGAAAGTTGACCCATGTCTGCAAGCCAGACTGGCTGTAAGGGAAAACATCCCAGTGGGACGACCAATGGGTGAGGGTTGCAGAAGGGTCCTTATGGAGGGTCTGCAAGGACAGGGGCTGCTGGGACTGCTGACCTGTCTCAGCTGCTGACCAGCTTTCTGGCACTGCCTCCAGCTGCTCTGCCCCCCAATCCCGGGGACACCTCACACCTCCTGCAAGGTACCTTCTCTCCCTGGTCCACTGCATGTTGATGCTGTCAGTGGGAATTAATACAGCGAATTAAGCAAAGCAGTGTGCCAAAGACCAAGCTATGCACCAGCCTGAGCAGACCAGAACTCTTTGGCATTGTTCTCAGTAATAAATGCGACTGCAAAATAAACTGGTGCCAAAACCAGAAGTGGCATGGTGATAGCAAGAGATAACACGCTCAGCAGCAGCATTCAGATAACGCTACCTCAGGATGCTTCATGTCAGTGAAAGAACGACAAGACTTTGCAGCAGATGACAGACTTCTTTTGTCTGGCCTCCTAAATCACTGGGCCGCCGCTATCTGCTTCAACATCTCATGCCTCAACTTAAAACAACGTGCAGCCCGAACAAACAATAAATTACCAGACCTGCAACAAAATGGAAATAAGGATTTGGTTTTTGCCAAGGTTTGTCTTCGGCAATAGAGGCACGCTAGCCAACTCTCATTTATAGTTTGGTTTTTTTTTTCTAGCCTATTTCGGGCTAACTCCACTACAGACCCACGCAGCACTGCCGGGAAAGAGCTGTTATTTTCCCGAGATTTCTTCCCAAGAAACGTTTTTCTGGAACAGCGTTGGTTCGGGTGTTTCCAGCCTTGCAGCGCTCAACCTATAGCCCCCGCAACCGAGCGAACCCTTCACTCCTCGCCGGGCACCCTCGCCCCTGTTCCGCCGGCGGGCACGGCGCTGCCCGACAACGAACCGACCCCCCTGCCCTCCGCAGCCGGGACCCCCCCGGGGGCTCCAGGCAGCGCCGTCGGGGTCCCCCTGCGGGTGCAGGACTCACCTATTCGGCCGAAGCTCTCCGATAAAGTTCTCCGCAACTTTTTCATCCTGCTGATCTTCTCGGCGGAGTGCGAGTCGATCATGTCACACATGGGGGGGAGACGCCCCCCCGCTAGCCAGCCGCCACCCCCGCTCCCCTGGCTCCGGGGGAGACAACCCCTTCTCTCGCTCCGGGGCTCCCCAATTGTCCCGGGGAGCCGCCGGGCGCAGCGGGACAGCGCTGGTCCCGCCCGAGAAAGGAGCCCTAAGCCGCGGCGGCGGCTGCTGCTGCTGCCGCTCGGCTCCCCGCCGCCGCCGCCCGGCTCATCGCTCCGTCCCGTTCCGCCCCTCTTGCCCGGGCTGCCCCGGCAGAGCCAGATGCGGCGGGGAGGGAAAGGGGGGGAAAGCAGCGCCGAGGAGAGACAGAGGAGTGAAAGGAAAGTCTGGCGAGGGGCTGCGGGCACCGGCGGAGGGAGGGAGCAAGCAAGCAAGCCAGGGAGGGAGGGTGCGCTGAGAGAAAGGAGGGGGCGGAGCCTGGGCGGGCCTGGGAGCCCCTGTCGCGGCCGGGGGAGGCGGCCGGCCCTGCCCGCGCTGGCAGCCGCCGGAGCTGAGTCCCCGCCAGCCCCGCCGCGCCCCCGCCCGCCCCGCGCCGCAGCCGCGGCCGCCCCGCCCTTCCCCGGGCGGCGGGACGGGCGGTTACCGGGGTGAGGCGGGAGGGAGAGGAAGCGGCGGCGGCGGCGTGATGGGGGAAGGCGGGGAGAGCTAGGCCGGGCGGGCCGAGGGATGCGGGCTCTCTCCGGGCGCGTCCCGAGCGGGGGAGCGATGTGGCAGTTCCCACCGGGAGCCCTTAGGGCAGGGGCAGCATGGAAGATGTTTGTGGTGGCGTTTGGTTGGGGAACGAATACATCGTGTGCATCGGGGTGTCGGCGCCCCAACCCATTGCATCGCGGTCCTCTGGGGACGCGCTGCCTTATCCCCCGAGCCGGCAGAAGTCACCGCGTCGGGGCGCGCCGAGGACGCCAAGGGCTTCGCTCCTGGGCGAGGGATCCGCTGCTCCCCGCGGAGCGCGGGTTTTAAAGGCCGGTGCAAGTTGTGTAGGTTTGGCGACGGAAGAAGCCGCCCTCCCGGCCTGATTTCTGGGTGGGTGTTGGCTGGGATGCTACCCCATCAGCCGTGGTGAGGCTGGTAGGAAAAGGGCCCCTTGCTGTGAGTGTACACCCAGCCCTTCAAGTTGAAATTTGGGCTCCTCTCCATTTATGTCTCAAAGCACGGCCAGATAATATGCCTTCAAGTGCGCTAGTCTGCAGCTTAATGAGTGTTGGGAGCTTTTGATCTTGTTAACTCAATTGAACCAACATTATTGAAAAATAAATCAGTTTAACCCATCAAGATGGATGGCCATGTCTAGTCTAAAATTTAAAATAGGTACTTTTCAAGAGCAATACATGTTATGTAACACATTTTAAAGCCCAGGTTTGTGTGGTTTAAAATGTGTTTAAATGCATGTTATCTGATTAAAACGAACCTGGGTTTTAATGAGGCTAACTAACACAATTTGCTGGGATTAGATGGTGTCCAAGCTAAGAGTTGTTAACTCAATTTTAGAAGCACATTTGTCTAGACAAGTGTTTAGGTGGGCTGGTTTCAAGCCATCTGTAACTCTAAGCTCTGGGATCAGACCTTTCTATTAAAATGCAGCAGAGGTGGCAAATATGTAGCATCTCATGGTGGAAGTTTGTCTATTTTCTACTATAATCTACTATATGTGTTTATACTTGTATCTCTTGTGGCATACAAAATAATGGGGAATTGTCCTGCTATATAGCAATACAATAACCCTGGTGAAATATCTTATGCACAACCCCTGAATCTGCAGACAGTTTGATAAAAAGGCTTTCAGAAGTGTGAACACTGTTGACCCTGTTAGCATCTTGGAAATAGGAGCTAAAATGGCGCTTTTAATGTTGTCTATGTCATGTTATGGAAGGAAATTGCAAGAAGGTGGAAACTGAAAGGTTGTAAATAGCAATGCAGGGAAAGAGAGGAGAGATAAAAATTACAAAGAAAGAGAAAAGAAGGGAGGACATAAGCACTTAAGGATATTTTATTCAGTCATTGCAAAAAATGACATGTAAGTCCTTAATAAAAGTTGATAGTTTCACCTTTGTTTAAATGTGACATTACTGTTGGTGAATATTTCTACCCTGAGTGGAGAGGAAAATGCCATCATCATAGATAAAATATTCTGGTCCAGGAGCTGAAACTAAGTTTAGCATATAAGCCCTTCACACTTTCCAAACATGCCATTCACACTGGGCAGCCCCACTGCCCAGCTGAGACTTGTATCAACACTGCTATAATTCAGTCTGCCACTTGCTTTCGACAATTAGGTATATAGTTTCTGAGAGCTTCTAAGGAACCCATAATGAACTGTGCTTAACTGATAGATGCTGTCTTACCTGGTGAATTAGCCTAGATACTAGGACCTAGTGAATTTGGACCAATATTCCCATTTTTCCCCTATTTCTAGATAAACTATGACTTTGTCACTTGTGGAGGACAAGCTTCTGCGAGGCTACCACAGTGTGTTCAGCTGTCTTGGACAGAAGCACAGGCAACCTAGAGTTTCTGCCAAGCATCTGGCTTTGCAGCTGCTTGGGAGTGATCTACAAGAATATGTCAGTGTCTTTTAAATCAATGAAAATTTTGCCTAAATTAGACATCAGTGTGGTGCCAGTGAGAGAAACCCAGGCCTCATCTTCTGAAAATTGTACAACCTTAATCTGCAGAGATGCCACACAGACTTTCTCCAGCAGAGGAAGGATGAGGTTGAAGCTGTGCACAGATCCTCAAACTGCACACTGCAGTTTGTTTTATTCTTCCCTCAGTGGCCTTTAGTTGATAGAAATATTTCTGTTAAAGTCCTTCTTTGTTCTCTCCCCCACCCAAACCTCTTCTGTTTCCAAGGGTACTGGTGTTGAAAATTAATTGAATTCAGGAATGTGGAATCACTTTTGTAGCTTCGATCAAGCTCATAAGCTGGTGTTTCTTATTTTTCTTTTCTGTATTTCCATCACCCATCTCAGGAAACCAGTAAAGCAGAAATGCGCAATTAGCAAACCACAGAGATAGCAGCTATTCTACTGATGATGTTTTGCTTCCTTGTAGGGGCAGGCTTTCAGCTCTGTTTTTATGTTTAAGTCTTGCAATTTGTGGCCTGAGAAAATTGACATGAAAAAAATGCTGAATAATATTGCTGTTTGCTGCCTTCTTCCACAAGCCTGTACAAAGTTAGAGCATGTTTGCATTTAGTGAGGCACCTGGATTATAAAAAGCCAGGCACTTGATGTACAGCGTCCTTTCTCACATCAGCTCCGCAAAGATACACACTAAATAAAAACCTGCTTGCAGTTACTTCATGATTCCAGCATCTCCTTACCTGGCTTTGGTAAGAATTCACTACAAATCCTGACCTCTGCCACTGCCACTGAGTCATGCTGAATCACTCTGCAAATGTAAGGATTATCAAGTTCAGGAAAAATATTTGCCAAGATATCACTTGGCAAGTTGGACAACAGGAAACATTTGTCTCCACACATCTTGTGAGGCAGCGAGCCTAATCATTTAAATGTTTCGCGCTGAGGTATGAGTTGGGTTTATTTCTGAAGAAGGGGAGACAGCAGGGCTGGCAGTTTGTTCATTATTGTGTAAAATAACATATTGTTTGAGGCTATAAGCAATGCGGTCATGGGCCTGGAGCACGGGGTGTGCCAGCAGTCTCCTTGCTGCAGATGGAGCAGCCACGGTTGCCCTATTCATTACTTGCAGGGTAAGATGAGACAACAAAAAATAAATCCGTGATGCATGGTGCAGATGGTGGCTCAGAGTGTAATGCAGAGCTGTGCCCTTTCCAGATCTCAGGGCATTTGCTGTTGATTTTACAAAGTGATTTTATATGGTCTGAGCTCTCTAAACCTCTGTGTTGGTTCACCACGCCCCCCCCCCAGCATTTCTCCTCAGGGGCTCTTGAAAGGCAGTGCACCTACTTAGGTTACATTCTTGGGCCAAGTGTTTGAATCTCAGAAACCTTAGGAGCACATGAACAAGCAGTGTGTGTTTGTGGAAGAGGTAGTTAATGCTGTTGCTTTGGAGCGTTAGGTGGGCAGAGTAAGCCCTCGCCTCAAGGCTGTCTGGGGGGATGAAATAGTATGACTGTCTTGCCAGCCCTTCTGCTGCCAGTATAAAGTAGATTTTCATAAATCTCCCTGGCTGGAGATGTTCTCTGTTAGGCCAGTCTGCTCACCTTGAAAAGATCTCTCTCTGCTGGGGCGTCTGGGACCTGAGTGCTAGGAGCTGTGTTGCTTGTTAACACAGCAGTCCTTTTGTGACCCTCCAGTGATGAAGATGGATGTTACACTCACCCTCCTCTCCCTCTCCCCACAGTCTCACTTTCACTTGTCCTCTAGTAATACTCAATCCAAGATGACTGTTATCCAAAGAGAAAGCCAAGCTCTGCTAACACAAACGGTGCCGTGTCCTTAGGGACATGACCTTTAAGCTCTACTAGCAAAATGTGTTAGTGACAAAAATTAAACTGCAACAACAACAGGAGAATAGTACCTGCATAATCTATGTCCACATCATAACTTTACCCCCCAAAAGCTCTCAGAGCTGACATATCATTTATTGCCTTATTGGTAAGTGTTATTAAATCCCAGCATTTATTAACCTGAGGAAATTTCCCCTGTTGATATTCTGTGCATCCCTGCTGATGATAGGAGGACAAACAGGCTCAGATGTTGTCTCTCCAGCCTGGCTGCCATTGCCAGAGCCTGCTTCATGGGGTAGGGAGGGATAAGTTAGGGCTCACACAAACGTCATTCCAAAGGTGCAATGGGGAGAGCCTGGTTTTCCTGGTACCTGTGGCCGGCTGCTGCTTAGAGATGACCCACTGAATCATCCATGGTTTTACTTCTCCAGTACCCTCTCATGGTCACTTTTTTTCATGTATTAACATGTGGATTACTTGTTTTATGTTTCATTCTTTATACCATCGCATCAGAGGTGGCATGGATGCAGATGGTACACAGCATTTTTAACTTTGATGCTTGTAGTTCCTGTCCCTGTCAGGCACCCTCCTCATGGCATAAGTGAGTACACTTCCATTGCTAAGGAAGTATGAGCTCTTTCTGTTTTGGCCATGACACAGAGTTGCAGGTTAACCCTGGTGGGCAACTGAGAATTGCACGGCCACTTGCTCTCCTCCCCCCACCCCCGCCCAGCCTTGAGAACTGAAGAGAAAAGGAAGAGCAAATCCAAGAAGTCTTATGGGTTGATAATTTTATAAGCAAAGGAGAAGCAGAAAAAGAAAGAAAAGGATAAACAAGTGATGCAAAGGTGATCAGTCATCACCTCCCACAGGTACAGCAATGCTCAGCCTGTTTCTGAGTAAACAATGGCTAACCTACCTGCTCCTCTCCGTTGACTTTCTGAGCTTGCCATTATGAGGATAGTTTGGGTTATCTGCCTGGTTGTGTCCCCTCTCAACCTCTTGTACACCTCCAATCTATTCACTGGGGGGACAGGATGAGAAACAGAGGCGGCCTTGATGCTGTACAAACACTGCCCTGCAGTAGCTAAAACATCAGTGTGTTGTCAGCATTGTTTTAGTCACAAATGTAAAACATAGCACCATGCCAGCCACCGTGAAGACAATTAACTCCATTCCAGCCAGACCTTGTACACACAGATGGAGGGAATCACACTACTGAAACAGAATGAAAAAAATCAGGAATGAAAATGCATCAGAAACCTACATACTTCAAACTCACAAAGTAACATAAGTATCATTTATAAAACTAAAGCTTTTACAATGTATGCCACACTATAAATTGTGTAATCTCAGAGATACTGCTGGGCAAGTATACACATGTTAGATTTGCAGGAATATATGAGCTGAGATGCTTTCCAGTTTAGGATCACCTGGCTACCTAGCAACATAGCATTGATGCTGAATGTTGTTTCTGTGAAATAAGTGGAAAAATCTTTTAATGAGCTCATTTTCTTGTGCCATCTTGACAAAAGTCTAGTAAAAGAGAAAATGGGATTTGAAATCTAATGGCCTCAACCATTGTGACATCAGACCCCAATGTTTTGAAGTCACTGAAATGTTCAACAAACACCCTCCTAAGGATGCAAAATGAAACATCAGGAGGACTGAGGTTGATCCATTTCGATACATACAAAAAGCATGTGTGAATCATGACATTTCATCATAAATATTTAATGAAGGGTGTTTACTGTAACATCACAACTGTTCTTTGCAGCAAAACCCTTGGCTATCACCAGCACTGTAGCACTGTTTGTGCAACTCAAAGGTCTGTGCCTGGATGCATGTGAAGCCCAACTGACTCGGGCTGGGAAAATATGAGACTTAACATACACAGCCAAGGGCAATTTCTCATGGGCAAGGATCCTCTCGTTGGTAAACCATGATTTTGAAAACATGGACGCTCAAACCCAGTTGATTCTGGGTGTGAATATTCAAGTGTTACCTGTAAAATTATATACCCATGTGCTGATATCTCATGAAAACAAAGTTAAAATATTAACCCTACTTTATTTCTAAGATCTCTCCAGCTTCTTATTGGTTTGGTTTTGGATTATTTCCCCATATCTCATCTAGTTTAATCATTTGCAATGACTATCGTTTAGACAAGACATATTAGGTAAGCAGCAAATTGGATGGACTCTATCTATTCATCTCCCTCTGTTTCTTTTAGGACTGCTCTAGTCTGTAGGACAGAGCATAACAGGAATGTTACCTCCACAAAGAGAGAGAAATTCTCCCCCCCAAAATAATACAAAACCTTTGCAAGAGTTATACATGAAAGGCTGCTTTGTCAAAATGGAGACCTACCCTCTAAATGTGAAAATCTAGATAGACTTCAGGCATGTGTTCAAACAACACTTGTTCTTTCCACTCAGTTCTATCCCAAAATCAGCACCTAAGCCAGTTAAAAACAGTTCAGCCCACATGCCACTCTTCACTGAGAGAGGGTTTCGGAAACTGTATCTTGAAGTTTTATTTAGTTTCTATCACTGTGGTAACGAAGCACTGCACAAAATTAAGTACCACAAAACCACAATGGAGTACTCTCCTTCACTTGCAGTATCTTTGGTCTTCACAGAGTCAGCACAAACCAGTGCTCCAGATTGCTGAATCCAGGTCTTTCTTACAATGCAGTCACAGTATAGGCTCTGGTTGCTGTTTAGGGGCCTTATATAGTGATTAAGGGGTCTTATAGAAGTGATGTCTATGCAGATAATGCAGATATGGTCTCTGTCACGAAAGTGTTGCAGTCAAAATTTACAATGGAGGACTGTCAGAGTACATGTGATAGTTGGAGAACGGTAGTACCCATCATCTGCAAAATGAGTCAGAAGCACAAGGCACAGCAAATTGGCCACTATGGCATATATTTCCCAAGAAAAATGAGGTTTTGAGGAAGATGAAAGAGAGGCTTTGTGCATGTTTAAAGCCCTGCTTCCAGGACTTAGGGAGAATGTATAAAGACATTCTAAAGAAAATTCGACTGAAGATGAGCTGACGACACTAATTAGAGGTAGGAGTTGGTGCCACAGCAGAACTTAAGTAGTTCATGGATTTATGTAATTGGAAGTTTTAAAAGGAAATAAAAGGTGGGGGTGTTTAATACAGCAGAAGATAGAGAGGCAGTAGAAAGAAACAAAGCAGGAAAGAAATACTTGGGATGATAAGCTGGAAAGATGACCTATAAACCAGGTTTGGGAAAACAGGATAAAGAACCTTTATCAAAACTGAGGGACAGGAGCTTGTGGCAGCCAATCTGTGAGATGAAGGTTTTAGCTACGTGGAGGAAAAGTCACACTGGTAAGAAGGTGCTGCCAGATTTGAAGAGCCTGGACCTTTGTGAAAAACAAGATGTGACAGTTCCCTCAGTATTTTTTTTAAATAAAGCATGGAGTAAATGCTAAAAGGTGAGACCTCCTGCAAAATTAGGAGGAGAAAAGCCCAGGTTATTGTATTAAATTTGTGACTGACTGCAGGCATACCAATTAATTATGGTACTTGTAACAGTCTTGTCAGGACAGTGCTGTGAAAACTCGGGGTGGCTGACCCATAAGCCAGGTGACAACACAAGTTATTTTAATGAAGTGCATTTCATATAGACTAGCAAGAAACAAGTCACAACAGAGAGCATCTGCATTAGATTTAATGATGTCTTTGTTAATTTCACCCCTTGTAACCTGAGTTATCCAGAGTCCATTTCATCCACTGCCTGAGCCCTGGCTGACCAATACTGCTCTGCAACAGTCCCACTGGGATCTCACTGCCTCTTGAAGACCCTCTTAAAACACACAGCTCTCCACAGGGGATGAAAGGATGGGACCTTGGACAAATATTATGAAGAGGTGCTGGGTGGAGGGAGTGCTCTCCGAACGCCGAGCAGTCTATTCAAAACATGCATTTTTGACATACCAAAGCTGGAGGCAAGGAGGTGAGTCAGAGACTAGTGAGTAAGAAAAATCACATGAAGAGGAAAGCAGTGGACTGGGACCATTAGGCTGGACACACAAGAGGAGTGTCAGAAGCAGATTGAGATCTGAGCAGGAAGGAGTCAGTCTGGCACAGAGAAGAGGACCTGTGATTCATCCCTGCAAAGCTGCTGGCCAGAATTGCACAGTGGCTTCAGAATTTAATGGCACTAAGAGGTCCTAGTACATCACTGACCTACCACATTCGTTATTGTTGGTGTTGGTCTGTATGCAAACATGGATTATTACGAGATATGTCTGCTTGCATCAGTAATGAATTGATGCCAAAACACAAGCAATATTGCAACTAACTTTATTCAAAGTGTATAACTCTTGATTATTTATCCGAGACTTTAAAGATCAAATTTTAAAACAACAGATTTCGAGCCTAATATCCATTCACATCAGCTAACCTCAAGCTTGAAATTAAGTACCTAAACTCTTTATCTAATTGGTGAAAATAAGTAGGCGATTCAGGACTCATTCCCATGCTTATTTCTGAATTTATATAAGAAAAATCCACCAATGCCAAGGTACTCTAACAGGACTTAGTTTACTTGTATAGGATTTTCCAGAACTTGTATTTTATGTTCCTCCTTTATAAAATGTGATAAAATGGGCAGGACTTTCAGTGTGTTTCGGTTTAATGTAGCAAGAGTTTAGAAAGTAAGTAATCCCACATTATTTGCTAAAGTATTTACATTATTTCTGAAATTCCTCTTGCAGTGACAATCATCCAGAATTGATGTATCTCTAAGATTTATAAAAAGTGATACACAATATAAATAGGTATGGATACCCAGGGAAAAAGGTCCCTGGGGAGCAATTCACAAGACAAATTCCCTGCAAGGTAATTTTCCTGGTGAAAGCTTCACTTGACAGAGTCCCTGTTAAGAAAAATGTCTTTCAGAAAAAAATTTTGTGGGTTATACAGTCCTAAGGAAAGCCCCTGATAATTCCAGCTTCCTGAGTTCACAAAACAAGGCTCTCATAATTGCATGTCGTGCTCCAAGCATCCCAAAGGAGGTGACACTAAGCCTTCATTCCTCCACCCCAATTAAATGAAACAAAATCTGTATTGCCTTAGAGCCACCTTTTCACCTGGTTCCTCCAGTTCATAGACAGCTATTTGCTGTAGAAGAACCTTAGATTCTATGAGAATTTAACGCTCTATTTCTCAATTGCTAGTGAGAACAAGAAGAGGAAACATAGAAAACCAGTAAAACAGAATAACCCATGTCCTCACAAAAATCTCCTCAGTATTAGAGGAACAGCAGACAGAAAAGATCATCAAGAAGAGAAGGGAGTATATTCTGGACATTCTTCAGGATAAAACAGATTAGGCGGCAAAGGACATGGTCCTTCAAGGAACAGAAAGAGATCCTCAGCTGCAAACAGCCAGCTTTATCAGAGTGAAGAAAATAACTTCTCAGCAGTGATATGTACTTCTTGGGTAACTTCTCACTATTTATTTACTGCATGACAGAGACATTCCTGTTTCTGGCTCCCTCTAGATTCTTCATCGTTTTGGACTCTCAAACAAGCAGTGTTGCAGTGCCCAGTCATTGCCACAAGCCAGACCCTTTGCCAGTGTGTTCCAAGGCATGGCAACCACGCAGACCTCCTCCTCCCTCAGAGGGTTCATCAAATTCTGCAGCTCCAAATATTGTACAGGGATGGACATTTTCTCTCACTTAACCAAGTTCAGTTTCAGGTGATGGTGTCTAAATGTACTTTTTTATTGTTTACAAGAACCAGGGTGATTCCACAGCATTGTTGGTTTTTTGTGTATTTTGTTTTGTTTTTTTTCCCCACCTTTCACACTGATGATTAAAGATCGGCCTTGGAAAGTGATAGCCAGTGACCTAGCAGGGCTTTCTGTGGTGCGGTGGTGTCCAAAGGTCATCTATCTTTTCAAACAGAGAATTCAGCTGCTGTGATTCATGGTCCGTGTTTGATGTCAACAAGAATATCAGTCCCAGTAATAAGAAACGGCTCAGGCTGCATCTAGCTTCCTGTCCAGCTAAGCAGCTTTCATACTAAGTAAATTAGCACAGTTTTGTATCATAGATCTTCCGAGAATAACTTGAAGACAAGACTTGCTTTACTGTGTCCAAAATGTATTTAAAAGCTAACTTATACTTTGTTTCTTGCTGGAAGCCCCGATTTCCAAGTTATGATCCTTGATGCTTCAGTATGTTCCTTCATTAAGTATATTTTTAATCTGTCTTCATTCAAGTAGAGTCATGTATCTGTATTTTAGAGTAAGAGTTCATCAGGTGGTGCAACCAGCAGATAAAAGGAAAACATTAAAATATTTTTAATCTATTTGGTGTACTGAAAATAATGTCAGGAAGGAAATTTGTAATAAGAGATATAGGTTTATGGCTCCTTTTTTTGCTTCACATCCTAGTCTAATTTTGTACTCCTTCAAATGACAGTTCCCTTGTGATATTCATTTAAGAAAAGTAATAAACAGTGCAATGATTAAAACCAACATTGTAGAACTATTACATCATATTCAGGATCCAAGTCCATCACAGGACTGTCTGATCACCAGAGCTGGTGCTGTCTAGCCTGGGGGCATTAAATACCCTCTCTACCCTGGGGGCACTAAATATCTTCTCTGATTTATTTATCTATATTTGCAGGGATTATATATTCATGCTTTCCAAAGTTAAATATCTTTCCTTTTGAAAGAAAAACCATTCCTTGTGAATTAAAATTAAGCCAGTGCCATGCTTTCCTTCCAATGACCAAACTCCCCAGGGAGAGAGGCCAGGCCCGGTGTGGGCCACTGCAGCCCTGTATGGCTGCATGCTCTGTCCTCCCTCTGAATCAGCCCCAGGCTGCTGTGCCAGCCCCAGGAACCACTCAGGGAATGGATTCCCCCAAAAGTTAATGCCCCCCCCACCAGATGGTTGATTTTCAGGCAGCTGAGGACTCTGCACTGAGGTACCACATGGCCTCTTCTGCTGCTGACACTGCGGAGAGAGAAAAGGGCCAAGCGGGGAGAGCTTGTTAATAATAGGCGTGCTGATAAACTTGGAATGGTTTAAGACAAAACAATACAGAAAGTGGCAAAAGGAGAACACTTTCCCGAGGTCAATATGTGGCAGGACTTACCCTGGAGTATAGGTAAGCAAACGGATCTGAAAGGTTTCATTTACTCACCTCTTCCTCCACAGTAGCTTATAAATAAATGATAGATTCAGAGAAGAAATCAAGCAAGTTGCCAAATCCAGGAATATATGTCTGAAAACATTACTACATCCATGTATGCTTCCAAATAAAAGCAAAGAGATTTCTGTCTTCCACTATCTAAATCTGATTTATAATACACTTTAACAAAGGGTCTAGACATATTTTAAATGTTATGCAAACATGAAAATGAGTGCCTAAATTCTTGTAATTCTTTCTGTTCTTTTAAATTCCAGTCTGAGAATTAGACTGATAACACACTGTATAGATAACATTTTAAATTTATTCATTATATTCTGATAATTTTTTTGTATAGTGAATTAAATTAATAAACTGGTCATAGTCCTTTGAAGTTCAATTTAGAAAGTACCATATATGCATGTAATAAACCCCATTTTTCTATCCTCCCTCTTCTACTATCATGTCTAGTCACTACTATTAAAAGCTTTTTTAAATATTCCTTTGCTTCATTTAATAGGGATTTTTACAATATCATTACACATTCTAATTGGGTGATTAGGGTTTTTGTGCCATCCATAGGAATATAGGGTGAGTAAATGGAACTCTTACAAGTTCTTTAAAAAGAAATTAGCTAAAAGGACAGTAACATTTTTACACACACACACACACACACACACACACACACACACACACACACACAGAGAGTGATGAAATCCAGAGTTAAGAATTAGGTGGGGTTGGCACAGTGCACTGCAGCCCAGAGCAAAGCCCCTGAACAAAGTACAGCTGGTCTAGGGAAATGAACCCACCAAAAAGGGGATTCTCCAAAGCCCCTCTAGGAACAAGGTTTTATACTATCCCTTACTCTTTTCAGATTTGAGAAGCAAAAAACCTTTGTGCTAGAGGATTTTCTGCACCTAACCTTTTTATTGCCAGGTTTGGAATAACGTCATTCTGGGCAGCCTTGACTCACCTTCATATTCTACATTTGATGAGGAGACTCGTTCAGCACTGGGGCAGCCTTGAATACTCTCCTTTGTCAGTTTTGTGGCCCCATTGTTTGAGCCTTAGACACAATCTTAATATGACATAGATGCCCACAGGTAAGTGTGATAAGCTGCAGGGAACAATTTATTAGCACATCTGGGCAATGTCAAGCACACTACAGTTTGATGAAGCTGGTGCTTCTGATATTCCTAGAAGGTAGATATTTAATAAAGACAATAGTGATCATGGCTGAGGGGTTCTGCCTTATGCAGATATCCCCATATTTATCCATTTGTTTTCCTCAGATATGGGAACAGTAACAAACCAATTTTTATAACAGTAAAATTAGAAATTAGCTTGGATCCTAACTACTTTCATAATTTGGGTATATGGGAGGTATTTGTCCCTTAGAAGCCATAGTCCAGCTGATCCCACTGACTCAAATTCACTGTAACAACCTACACCAAGTTTTGGTCTCCTGTAAATCAACTTAATGTCCAGGACCAAGCCGAGCACTGAAATGAAGCGTGTGTTTCAGCAGAAGCAGGAGCTAATCAGAGCATACAGTTAGCCATGACTCCAGTACCCCAGGACAGATATTCAGCCACCTTTTAAAAAAATATCTTCCTAAATGTTTTTATTCTGTGTTATTCAGGTATAAAGCTCCCATTCCGTATGTGTAACAGCACATTAAGAAGTAAAAAGTTAGCCCTGATAGAGGACTTCTGCAAGTGCCTCTAGTGCTATTATGAACAATATATATTAACTATATTAATGTATATTAATGTTTATTAATGAACAAAGAGAAAAGTGCAAAGCAGAATGGAAATCTCTGAAAACAGTGAGATACTTGATTTTGGTTACAGTGTCTTCTGGACACCTTTCGCCACCACCCTGGAAGAGCTCACATTAGCTCTTCTGGCCCAAGTTTCTATCAGCACAACTCCTACAAACTCATTTCTTTCCAGCATGGTCTCTGCAGCTGCCTTCACATGCAGAAATACACATCTGAACATGGCTTAGTCTTAAAGAAGGCTCTCATCTTGGAGACATTCAGCTGTGAAACACCACAGAAAAGCAGAAGAGGTAGAAGATCATGCCTTGTAGAAATTAATGGCATATGAATAAATAGAGATTAAATTCTTCAACATACATGGCAGAAAATTCAAGTTCAGCACAGCTGAGAAGATTACTTACATCTTAGAAGGTTAAACCTGTGAAGGTATCCAAGTACATCATGACAAGAGACGTGTCTCAAGATCTGAAGCAAACTTTCAGAATACATGGGAGATAAGAGGTCCTTGCAGCAGCACGAAGAATTTCAAGGCTCTTATTAGATAAACAAGGAATCAAAGAAATAGCTGTAATAAGTGACAAGCTGAAAAGGAAAGGTGATGTGGGGAAAAAAAAAAAGTAGAAGTTACTGCAGATTATGAAGTCTTCTATGCTTTGCAGAATGCTCCCTGGTCTTAGGCACTGACTTCTGCCCTCCCAAGAGTTTCTCACCAGTGAGTGTTATTCTGACCTGCGTAAGCTGAGATTAGCTCTGGCTGTCTGCACAGCAGAAAGGATCATCTGCAACTCTTACACACGTGACTTCAGACAGGAGGAATGGGAAGCAGCCTTGAAAATACAAGCAATTCTTTCCTGGGTCAGATCAAAGGCCCCTTTGGCCAGTGTTCCTCTTGCCTGGGGACATTCAGGAGGCTGACACTGCTGTGCCAACATCTGGATCTTTGCAAAACTCCAGCAAACAATTATCTGTGAGGGGAAAATGAGTGGTATAACTGAGACCATGAAGTCTAAAACTCAGAAAGAAGTAGTCCCTCCTAATGCGCAGTAGCTGAGCTCTGCTGGTGGGTGCTGAAAGATGGAAATATTGCTTTTTCAGACCACAGGGTCTGCAGTTGGCACTGCAGCTGTGTGGGGGCAGGAATGAGCCATCCCTTCACTAGCTTGCCCAGAAATGCAACCACGACAAAATGGTGCCATGCAGATGCCCACTTGCTTCCTCTTGCTCTGTAACTGCCATGAAAGAAGTGCAGCTGTACCCACAACCTGCATCCCAAAAATGAGCAAAGGGAAGCCTTTGTCCTGCTAGTTCTGGCCATGTGCTGTTCAAATAAAGCTTCAAAGCAGTTCACTGGTCTGTTGCAACAATGTCAGCTCTGCCACAAAACATGCTTTTTAAAATAAGCTACTCAGTACTTGTAAATTAATTAGAAGTCTATGGTAAAAGGAATTACATTTAGGGAGAAAATGCAAACTCTGCAGTCCATTCCCCTCACACCATCCCTGAGACTCAATTTTATTAAACAATGTCATAGAGCCTGCGAAGATGACTAGCTGTCCAGGAGCTTGTATAATTCACCTTTGAACCTTCAGGCACCGTCTCTTTAGCTCCACAGCAGCTAGCTCCAGAAGCGCTTTATCTATTTCAAACTCATCTCTTACTAGTTTCATTGAGTGTGTTCTAGTGCTGGTAATGTGGGATTATAGTTCTGTACTCGCCTTACCCACCACCCTGATTTCTGTAAACTTCGCTTATCTCTCTCCCTCCAGTTTGAAAAGCTCCAGCCCTTTAGGGTCTCCTCATGAAGCAAAAGGTTTAATGTAGCAAAAAACTGAGACCCCTTCATCCCCCTCCTGACAGTCAGTATTCTGTTAGGGTTTTTTTGACTGCCATATGATTTCAGACAATTGCCAGTGATGACTCTCAGATCTTTCTCCTAGGCTGCATCACACATGCATAGAATTTTTCCTTTGCTACATTACTTTACATTTTTCTATGCTGAGGTTCATCTGCCCACCTACTCAGTTTCGTAAGGTCTTGCACAGACTTCCTCACAACTGGTCCTGCATTATCATCAGCAAACCTGGAGATCTCACTGTGGACCCCCTTCTCTTGGTCAGCATGAGGCCTTAGTGCCTATCCTTGGGATACCCTACAGCTCATTCATCACCGTTCTGAAAATTATTTGCTCTCTATCCTTTAACAAGCTTTCAGACAAAGTTTGTTCTTAGAATCACAGAATACCTTGTGCTGGAAGGGACCTTCAAAGCTCATCCAGTCCAACCTCCCTGCCATGGGCAGGGACATCTTCAACTACATCAGGTTGCTCAGAGCCCCATCCAGCCTGGCCTTAAATGTCTCCAGGGATGAGGCACCTACCACCTCCCTGGGCAACCCGGGCCACTATTTTACCACCCTCATAAAAAAATGTCTTCCTCATGTCTAACCTTAATCTCCCCTCCTTTAGTTTAAAACCATCACCCTTTGTCCTAGCAAAACAGGCCCTGCTAAAAAGTCTGTCACCGTATTTCTTATAGGCTCCTTTTAAGTACTGGAAGAACACAATTCTTCAGTAACCTCTGGTGTGCAGTATTGTCAAAGGTTTTTTGAAAATCCAGCTGTATCATACTCAATAGACCGATTTTACCTGTGTGTTCACCGGCACCTTTCTAGAACTCCAGGAGGTCAGGAAGGCAGGATTTCCCTTTGCAGATGCCATGGAAGCTCTTTTCCACACCAATCTCATTTGTCCAGTGCTTAGCTGATCTGAATTCACTCTGTGGTGATGTAGATTAGTGGTATTTCAAGAATATACAGGAAGAAGCCTGCAGCATTAAAGAAAAACTTTGGTACTTGTGCAGTGCAATAGGTAAAATTGTTACCTTGGAGATTAACACTGCATCTTGAAAAGTTGCAAACCTTGTTCTGCCATGGTTGAGGACTTGAGAGGTCATCCGGTTATAGGAAGCACCAAGTTCATATGAAGGAAAAAGAAGTAATTAAAAGAAGTTATGGGAGCTAGAAGGACATTGTCTTTGAGGGCAAGAGCAGTGTGCGTGAGAGATTCCTGAACTGATGCACCGGAAATAAGTAACTAGGGCTGGTCTGAGAACACCAAGTGCCTGATTCTATTTCAAGCCAGGTGACAAGTAGTGGTATAAGAATGGTTGTCCTTGAGATGCAGGTCAGAGACATAGTTAGCTTAGAAACTGTGACAGAAACAGTGCTGTGAAAATCCACCTCAACTTGGAGTAATTAAAAGTTTCCTAATCCTTTTTGCTACGTTGCTACTTGACAGCTCCTTGCACAGATTGGACTGAAGGTCAAAGTTAAAAACCAAAACCAAACATGTTTGTGGACCAACTGCAAATAACTTTATCTTCATCCTGCATCTTACTTCATCATGTTAATACACAAACAGATTCAAGCTTACATGGTTCTCAAAGTGACTTTGCTATTACCCATTTATCTGCCACACAAGCACTTGACTCAAAGTGACAGCTCAAACGCTCTGCCCTCTATTACTTTTCCTCGTTGAGAAGCAATTGCTATATCAGCAAGAGAAAAGCCACTCCAACATTTGATTAATAATATATACTGATGGTGGAGACATTCAGCCAGAAGACTGATAAACTTGTTAAGCTGCTGAAATCCACTAGCAATTTCTGTAGGTCTAGACTTACCTTCTACCCTTCCCACTTTATGGAAGCTCAGCTAAGACACCACTAAATAGTTTATTTGTAAACTGTGTCCAATTGGTCAGAAAAGTTTGCAATTTTCAGCCAGTCTTCCTATAATCAGTAAGCCTGGTTATTGATACAGTAAGTGAATCAACCTGGGAATGCTCAATATGGCAATATAAACTGTGTATTTCAATTTCTATTTTAAATGACAGGACATAATACAAAAGCAAAGCTCATCAGATGTGCAAAAGAAAACACTTTTTTTTGACCACTGCTCTATTGTCTCTCCACTACCTATTCCCTTTTGCCTCCCTTCACAACTTTTCCTGCTCATGAATGGTTTGGTTTATTCACTGCTTGCACATTGTGCAGCCTTCACCACTTCACTATGGCTTAATGAAGCAGCAAAGACGCAGAATGGAACAAATAATTTTGTTCTCTTCTCTGATATTAAATATCTGTTGTATGAACTCAGCATCAGAAAATAAAGCAGAGATTGTGTTTTTTTTGATAACTAAAGTGTGTTGTTGAAGACAAATGCTCTTGAACTCACACATAACCAGAGATACATAACAAAGATGTGCAATTGCTGCCAACTTTACCATCTCCCCAGGCTACTGACCTCCCAACTCCCACCCTGATCATCTCCCCATCATCTCCTCTCTGAGTATCCTTTTTTTCCTCTTCATTCTGTCCCTGTTCAGCCCCTGACACTCAGAAGAGGGAAGAGAACAGCAGCATGCTGGCTGATTCTATCCCACATCTTACTGGGCCAACAAAAAAAATCTCAAGAACTGCAAGTTCAGCTGGGGGCACTGCCAAGTCAGAGCCACCCTTCAGGCACATAACTGGTATAATCATATATAGTTTGCGTTGGAAGGAACCTTTGAAGCTCATCTAGTCCAACCCCCTGCAATGTGCAGGGACATCTTCAACTACATCAGGTTTCTCAGAGCCCTGTCCAGCCTGACCTGGAATGTCTCCAGGGATGGGGCATCTACCACCTCTCTCGGCAACCTGGGCCAGTGTTTTACCACCTCATTGTAAAATATTTCTTCCTCATCTAAGGAATTGCAGTTTGGCATACTGATTCTTTGAAAGGATAGATGATGAAAACTATGTATGGGAGTCTGAAACAAAGATACTGTAAGGAAAAAAACACACCAGAAAATTGACTGTTGTTCAAAATTATTTCCATATGTCTACTTAATCAAATAACAATGAAGCAGACCATGGTGTAAACAACTTAATGGACTCATCATCAAATCCAGTATTTCAGAAGTGGCAACAAATATGTTCCTGTATTAAGGTAAAACAGCATGCTTCAATCTACTACAATTCTCTTTACATTCATAAATTACACTTAGCAACATTACTCTTAAGCCTGACTCACTGAGGTTTCAGTACTGGAAGTTCTGTTGAAAGATAAACACACATTGTAAGTTTCTCCCTTCTGAGACTGTTTTTCTTTTCAGATAGCAATACCTTCAGTACTAAAATTAACAAGCAAAACCCACTAAAATAGAAAGTGTGAAAACAGAGGAAAGAGAGAATAGAGTGTGAATGAAAGGGAAGTCTGAGAAAGTATTAGCAGAGATATTATGGCCCTCAGGCTTAGGTTATGCCATTTTCCTACTTTAGTTTTGTTTATATATTGCATCCCTTCTATCTCTCTCGAAAAAGCATGAAGGAGGGGAAGCTTATACTGAAAATGCTAAATGCCTTTGTTCACACACCTGAGAACCAAAGATACCATGCTAACTCTTTCTACAGCTGTTTTCCCAATTACTTGTGGCTACACTGAAATACAAAAATTAGCAACCTTTCTATTGATAAGCCAAATCCAGTATTTCTGTAAAAATAAGAGATACTGACATACAGGAAAGCAGAGAAGGCTGCAATTAATATACTGAAATAAGGATATTTTCCATCCAATTAACTGCTCCAATGAACACAGCGAAAAAGGGTTAAGTAATCTAAAAAGTCTGGGGATTGTTTGGGGATTTTTGCATTTTCTATTAAGCTTTAAGGCTGCTGTCCATGATAGTCAAATTAACAGCCTTCCATAACTATGTAAGTAAAATTATAGAATATTAGAGGTCCATCTTGACATTTTGTATAAATTATAGCCCACACTACAAAGTTAAGGTCTAGTACATGGCAAGTCAGGTAAAGATAATTTTGCCCACGACTGTACCTTGGGAATGCCAAGCTAACACAGTGTATAAGATTGCACAGACTCACTCAATCTTCTCTTCAGATGTAACACAACTATTCTGCAGCAATGCAGTACCCATTCTGTATTCTCAAAATATTTTATTCAAGTACCTCACTATTGTTGAACTTGTAAAAAAGGTTGTCCCTCCTCCCCCTTTTGTTAGAATACATGACAGCGCTTCACATACTGTAGCAGGTGTTGAAGAAAAATGCTTTTCTATTAAGTCAGGAATGTCACTCCTTGGGTTGTGAGACACCAGACAGAACTTCATTTTTGCCAAAGTTATCTCCAGGGAAAACCATCAGCATGTTTTATTTCCACACTATCAACTCACTCTTATCACAGATCATCATTCTTCAGAGACAGCCATCTGAATAATACTTTGGACTTGATAAGAGCTGACAGATGAAGAAACATATATTAAAAAAAAATAAATCAGAGCCTACTAATAAAGTGCTGAATAGGAATTAAAGAATGAGGAAGAAAGGAAAACTGGACCATCAGTCCATTAACAGTAGTTGCAGTACAGATTCAGGAACCAGGAAACTTTTATATAAACTCCTGAGAACTGTATACAGAGGTACACAAACTGTTCACAGAGGTATATCCAGTGAAAGAATGGAAGGGAACACTGTACCAAAATCAGCACTGACTTACTAAAGCCAAAGCAGAGGCAGGTTCTTTGGCTCTGGAAGAAATGGCAATCCACCTCATAACCCACAGGCAAGATTTAATTCCCACCACACCTATGTGCTGTTAAGATGTTATTCCTCTGTCAGAAAAACAGCAAAAGCAAAAATGCATCCTTTCCCTTCTCCCAAACTCATAACTGATCACTTCTTTTAAACCAAGTTAATCTAAAAGTATACAGAACAACAGAACCAAATTAAAGTGTTTATTTTAGGAGCATTGATAAAAATAACAAACATCTTCAATATTATACATTGGTTTACTGGATAATATACAGCAATGGAAGTTATTTAAACTGTACAGAATAAATGGGTACTTGCATGAGACTAGCAGGAAGAGCTCTTTGCTTGTTGCATCATACTGGTAAGCTAGTAAAAATGCTTCATGAAACACTGCTATGAAAAGACAGAGGAAATAAATCACATTATAGAAATATCAAAAGAACAATCAAAGTTTAAAAAAAAATACTGCTTTCTTACTGTACTGGGGTTGGATGAGATGGAGGTAACTCTCTTCACAGCAGCCCAAATGGTGCTTCACTTTGGCTTTGTGTCTGTGCTGGTAACACACCCCTGCTTTGGCTCTCGCTGCAGTGCTTGCACAGCCCCAAGGTTTCATCTCTCCCCACTCCACCCACTTTAGCAAGTAGGCCAAGGGTGGGCAAGATGCCGGGAGGGTTCACAGTTGGGACAGCTTGCCAGAATGGACCAAAGAAATACTCCAGGCCATACAACATCATGCTCAGCAACAAAAACTGAGAAGAGGGTGGGCAGAGGTCTGCTCCTGGGGGGTGGCCACTGCCTATGCATCACTTTTTCCCCCTACCATCTTTTTCTTCACTTATTAAACTGTCTTGATCCCCACATCCAAGAGTTCTCACTTTTGCTGTTCCCATTCTGCCCCCCCCTCCCACTGCAGGGAGGGAGGGAACAGCTGGGTGGTGCTGAGCTGCTGGCCAGGGTCAACCCTGGTAAACTGAAGGATCTTTTTTTTTGTTAATTATACGTTAAGCTTACCAGAATAAAGTGTTCACACAAGCTGATGTTTCTTCTTAAATGTAGGCAACAAACTACATTTACTTCAAGAACGACTTCTTCCAATTTGCAAACAGAAGTAATTTCTTTCTCACATCAGTGATACATCCAAAGTACACCTTAACATTTCCACAACTGAGCTGAATTATTCAAAGACAAGTATGCTCCCCTCAATCCTCAGACATTACACTCTTGAAGATCTTTTTCCACCCAGTTCTTACTATGGTAGTACATAAGAATAGGCCTGGTGTATTTTCTCATCAATACCAACATCAGCTACTTCTGCTGTGTGAAGCTGTGCTTCCCTGTTGCCTTTTATTTTTATCAAACAAATATAAAGCAAGGAAAAAACTTTAAGATTTCTTATTCAGTTAAGACCGAATTCAAACACATGATTGCAACTACAAGTCATCTACATCAAGTAAAGAAACACAGTTTCAAGATAAGGAAAGATACTATTTCACAATTAAATGTCACCATAAAATACAGAAACCATTTCAACAACCAAAAGCATTTATAAAAAAATTACTTCTATATACGTAGATGATAGAAATATATATTTCATGAACTCTTTATCTACCCCTAGTTTTACAGACAGGAAAACAAAAACCTTTGCAGAAAAGAGCCCAAAAGGCAAATGAAAACAATCTTTCTGTATTCTGCAGTTACAGCTCTAGTGGAAGGTGCTCAGCTTTATTCATTCTCAAATCTGCTGTATGGATTATCAGAATCCTGGAGAAGACCTGCAAAACAAAACAGGACCGCATTTACCATTTTCTCACCAGTATTATATAAACACCTTGAAATAGTGACCTTACTTTAATAGATACTCCAAATAACAGAACCAAAAGGCACTTCTTTTCTTGCAATAGTTCCTCTATTACTCAAACACTCAAGCATAATAATAATTTCAAAGTGTTCTTAAGTACTCTTATTTCTCAGACTATTATCATGAATAGGTATTTCATTATTTCACAGAGAACATTTTTCTATGAAAAATTCTTATGGAAAAAGCATTCTCATTTGTGAGGTATACCCTACAAAATGCATTTACAGGAGAGTCAAATCTACAAGAATCTAAGCACAGAGATGGCTCAGAAGAACAGATTCAAACTGGTCGGTTTATAAATTCAAGTTACTATAAGATCATCATCCTTTCAAAATGTAAGATGCTGCTATTTTGATTTAGTTCTACTTTGATTATTCAGAATCATCTGTCACATTCAGTCACTCACAGCATTTCTGCAGCAAGACAATCTCCAAGAGCAAATGAAGATCACTTCTACATGTACTAAAATCTCTGAGGACCAGAACAAGAGCATCACATAACCCAGGCTGCAGCATGTTTCCATTATGAAGTTTCCCAATTATTTTTACCAGAATTCTGTCACAGAACACATTGCAAAGCCATCCAATTACACCAAGTGTATGGATGTGCATAACATCTTCTGTAAGGGCTGGTTGAGCAATCACTGTTCCATATAGCAATTATTTCAAAGAGACTGCAAACCACACACCAGATTTGGGCTAGGCAGAAGTGCATGCTGAAAATAAAGGAGTCCCATGGGAGTCTATAGCTTGATCTTTTGTTGTGAAAGAACAGAAACATTACTGCTCTCTTTTCTACCAAGATTTTTATACTGATGTCTGGCAAGCCTGGACCCTTCTCTAGCTCATTTGTTTCGGACACAGAGAGAGAAGGCAGCTAAGCCAGACAACCTCCATACACATGTTCAGCTTCGCAACAGTGGAAGAGAAAGATTACACTGCCCACTCAAACCTTGTAAGAACTCCCCTCAGACCTCTTCATACCACACAGCTCTGTTCCACATGCACCTGCACACAGATATTGTACACTCACTGTTCTGCCAGAAAGCTAAAAGCTGATGGCACTGAAAGCAGCCTGTACTTTTGTCTACCTTGCTGCAGTAGTTGCACTTCTTTTGAACTGCCACATAATTTTAAGATGTCAATCAAGAAGCACAACTGCTTAGTGCTGATTATTGTATCAGTAACTGCAACTGCCTGATAAGAAACAGCAAATATTAAGAAATAAGTAAGAAAAAAAATCCTATAATTACTGAAATTGACATGATTACAAGCAGTAATTTTGTAAAAAGTTAAAATCAAAACCAGCCCTCATACATTATGGCCCTTACTTATGGGCAAGCCAGTCATATTTATAAAGTTCCAGCCAGGTAACATGAAATACAGTCTATTTACCTGGTATAGAACCTTGCATCAAATTACTACCCCTTTCTGTAATTGCTTTAAAAAAATAAGCTTTTAACCATTTGTGCAATAAGAATATGGTTAGATAACAGCATTGTCAAGAATTATCTACAATATTTTAAGTTCCTGAAATTTGTATATTTTTTAAACTTTTAGAAAGCAGTTATTCTCAAATTTTAATCTTACCTTCCATGCATTTAAACAAAAACTGTAATATCTGTTGAGTCTAATCTAGCTGACAAGTAAGCTACTACCCAATAAAGAGCTCTTACCCTTGGTCTACTATTAAGCACTTTCAGGTAACAGTCCTGCGTTAATGTAATCCCAACCCAAACAGAGAGGAGAAACACGTATTTTATTTCCAGAAAACCACCAATTCCTCCTCCCTCCAGACATACTAATACTTTGGCAGCTAGAATCTATGGATCCTTACATATTTTGTTACCCAAAAGACAACTGAGTAGTCCAATTTCCAAAATTTTTGCAGGACTTGCAGATTTCAGCCCTTCCAAATACAAAATGCATCTAACACAACATTTACAGAAAATCAAAAGCACCAGAAATTATGCAATGTCAATTGTAATAAAAACGTTAAACTCCCTGCACTCATTAAGTTCCACTTAGAAATCAAAGCACCAAACTTCAAAAAATTCTCCACAAATTGGCAGGAGGTGGATCAGATTCCCTGACAAAATTATCTTAGTTTGCATATTTCTCTCTATACAGTCTGACAAGCGCTTATTATGTCTTTCTTGTGTTTCATTCATGACACAGACTTGACACTTCATAGCTCAGAAAGTAGCACTGTAAAACTCTAGACATTTTTCTTACAGTTTAAACAGCTGAAAACCAATGGAAATTATGCTCTACATCCAGCAGTGCCCATTTCAAATTAATCAGAGTATGATATAAGTCTCCTGATAAACTTTTCCTATACCTCTCTGAGGAGCAAATATACTTATCTGCCCCTCCACCAAAACTCAGCCAAAAGCCATCTTAGATAACTAGTCCCCATTTTTCAAGTGAATGCATAATTTTTACTCATTACTGCAAACGCCACTCCCAGTAGTACTTGCTTTAATATTACTGATTATGCCTAACAAATACATAAAATTACCACCAGACATTAGTATGTTGTAACTTAAAGTTCTGATCCATTTTATTGCACAATACTGAACGGAACAGAACTCCAGAAATTCATCTCCCAGTAAAGAAAGTACTCCAAGAGAAATGGCAAGCCCTCCTTCCAAATGAGGATAGCCACAGAGGTTACAATATCTGATAAACCTTGCTCTCAAATCTGCATCCAGGCCTTAAATTTCTTTTATCCTCAGCATTCTAAGTACATCATAAGATTATATTAAGTGAGAGGAGGGAGACAGCAGCTCATCACTTGCAACAATTCTTACTGAAGTTGTATCAGGCTCCAGTAAGTGGACAAAAACAATCTAGAGAGACATGAAAAAAAGAATCATGACAAAAAGCTCCTGTCAGCTGCCACAGCTGCTCTTCACTATGACACTCAAGAGGAGCTGCAAGTCTGTGCTAATTAAATAGCATGTCTGGTTCAACTAAAGCTCATGTGCTGCCTTGAATCAGACATGAGTTGTCTCTCTTGACTGTTTCCCATTTTACATGAGAGCAACTACCCAACTTGTAATTTACCTTTACAGGTTCAGAGAAGCTAGATGTTTGCAGGCTCAGGAGTCTTGTTTGCAGTAAGTCCATTACATGTTACTGTTGAACTTGAATATTGACACATAGGACACTTACAAGAATTTCTAACATCTTACTTCTATTTACCTTCATTTTGAGGTAAATATTTGATCTACTTAGCAGTATTTTAGAAACACTTGAATTTTAAAGGTATAGTAGTCAAGTATCTTTCATTAGCTTGTATGAAGTAATGAGGCCTCCTAACGTGTGAAATGACAAAGCAATTGCATGAAATTAATACCTCTTTCTAGCATATTTATAATATATACTATGCTAACTATGCAGCTTCTCAGTCATTGAGATTTGACTCTCATCACGTCAGCACTGTCCAAAAACAATTAGAAAGTCAAATACTTACAAGACATTGTACATGCTGCAAAAAAATGAATTAGTTGCTATGTCTTCATCCCTTATTACACTTTTTATCTTTAACCCTCAGATTAACAACTCTACTCTTAACATACAAACTAAATAGCTTTAAGTGCATAGCAATAAAACGTTTCCCTGCTTTGCATTCAGAACACTAAAGAAGGTCAAAATAGATTCTCTATCTTGAACAGAAGGAACATCTACTGTGACAAACTACTGAATATAAAAATCAACATCTCACATAATAAAGGAGATAGGATTACATATCATTAAAATAGCTGATCAAAACCTTTGCAGAACTGAAGCAAGTGGTATGGAAGTCCAAAATCATGAAAGGCAGTAATTTTGTAAAAATGAAGAGATAGAATCCTTGCACTAATACCAGACAAAATCCTGACATAAATAAATAAATAATAAAGCAGCTTCTTACTGATCATACAATAGCAGCAAATTCAGCAGCAAGTAAATTGTAGTTCCTTTGTATACCATACAAGCTGTAGAAGTATTCTGAATTCTACTTTAAAGTTTTCTAACAGTCAACATATAATTTGTGTAATCATATTGCATTCACATATGTGAGCAAATGAAAAATACTGTCAAATTGTGCAACAAAGAAACAGTTCCAAGTGTGTATTCATGGTTGCTAAAGCTCTCTATGGCTTCCAATGCTCCCAAAGGACTGTGGCTAGAGTGACACCTGCAATGCATTATAAATGTGTAATTACCATTTAAATGGGGTAAGGAAAGCTGGTGGATGAAATGGAAAAAGGCATTCCCTCAAAGCCAACCAAATACTGAAATTTCAGGCGTGATCATCATAATCTACAGAGTCAGGTTAACAAAGTCATTGTCATCCTGCCACTCATTCATGTCTACTTAACTGAGAATCCTCTCTGCAGTGCTTAAAAGTGTAAAATAATCTAGTGTCTCCATAATTATTTGCAGCAATTTTTATTATATTATGTTTAATATGCTAACATATGTATTTGCTATACAGTGAAAAATGAAGACAGAAGATCCATTTATCTGTATGTTACCAGAATGTAAACTATATAAACATCAGCAATAATATTTGGGAATTTCAGAATGTATATATATTTTCTTTCATTTTGCCTTAGTTATATACATCCTTCCAGTATGTGCCAACTATTCAAGTAAGAGATAGGTTTTACTTTAGGATAAAAAAGAATTATGAGAAACCAGGTCTCAAATTGATGTATCTGACAATATAAATTAATCTTTGAATATGCAATAAAGAAAATGTCAATAGCTAAACCTCTATATAAAGTTTGCTATTGAAATTTAAGTTTTATAGTTGAATTATGATCTTTGAATGTGCCTGACCCCTTATAAGCAGTTATGCCTTCTTCTAACACAATGAATGTATGAACTTATTTCTAATTCAGTCACTGACAAACTAAAATGCTTCAAGTGAAGGTGAAGTGACACTACCTCTCATGACTATGTGCAGACTACAGCTATAAGCAAGATTTGTTGAATTTGGTGTATGTATTCCAGAGACACAGAATCACAGTTACATTCCTCTGGAAACTCAAGTACTCAAACAAGATCCAACAAAGCACTCTGCAAAGGTCTGAAAGTTAAGCACTCAGGAAAGAGAAGTGTCTTCACTAAAATGTAGAACCGTCCAGAGACGACTGAACTAGTTTCACAAGCAGAACATAAAGAACACAAAGAACACAGCCTTTTGAAACACCACTTAATCACAACACAGTGCTTTCATACAGCAACTGCTATACTGAATTCAGGACCTTGTTTGCTCCTGGTAGCTGCACTGCCTCAAGGAGATTCAAAGTTACATGTGTATCTGTGCAGTGCTGCATGTTATTATGGAGACATAGCCATTCTCTTAAGTTCTTCACCAGATCTATCCCAGCAATTCAAATTTGTTGAGATTGCCATCAAGGTCTCTTCTGCAGAGAAACAAACAAAAAGTGTGTTGTGTTTTATGTTGTTTGAATTTTTTTTATTCTGGACTACTGTTGTCCACCACTCAAACCAACCTCTTGAAACCAAATTGTGGTAAGGATACAAGGTCAATTATCCTATCACAGGACTGAAGTTCATGACTGATGTAGAATCTAGAAGTAATTTTTGTCAAACAACACTCTTCTTCTTACAGCTCAAGCTTCACAGTGAGTTTTTCCTCTACTCCAGCAAAGGAGCACACTTGTGCAAATGTTCCCCAGGCAGAGAATTCCCTATAGAGATAGTTTGTATCACTGCTGCATCAGCCAAAGGGCAGGCTGAAAATTCGTGAAGACATTCCCAGACTCTGCCAATCAGTTTAACAAGAGGATGAAAATTAACAGTTTTGAGTGACTGTTCAGACCCCTAGAATCACCTTCTCTGACATTAGTGCAATTTGCATAATAAAAAGTGCAGAACAGTTTTAGCATATCTGTCTCTGAATACACAGTACTATTAACCCTATGAATAAATCAAATCAAAAGTGCAAGCACTGACAATCCTAGATAATAAGAACCTCCCATACAACACAGCAGGCCCTAGTGTTGCGATATGCTTCTCCTACTGGACCACAGCTCAACTTAAAAACAAAGAAAAGAGAACAATTTTAATCCATACATTAGGCTGCATCCTCCATCCTTCTCTTTCAAACTTCATTTTAAAAGTTTGCTATCTGCTATAAGATTAGTCTACCCTTTTTCAGTAACCGTGAGTCTACTAGCCCATTTCAACTAGACTTGTTTATCAAATTCAGGAACAAAGAGAAAAGACACACATATCCCACACCAAAACCACCACAACAACAAAACACACACAAAAAAACCCTCAAAATCAAAACAACAAAATCAGTGCTCTTACTTCAGAAGAGCCAGAAAGAACTACTTATTTTAATTTACATATTTAAATGCCCACCCCAAGCAAACACACCACCCAGTACATTGTGTCTCGCCCAGTGAGAGAGTCAGTGCAGAAAGATAACAGGAACATAATTATGAGATCAGGTGTTCAGGTGACAGACACATCAGTAGGAAACTGGGCTTGATTACTTCTGTTACTCATAAAGCAGCTTGTTTCTGCTGTGAATTTTAATACTAGTTAAGAAAAAGCAATCAATTTAGATACTGCATATCAAAATAACATTACCACCTACCATATTTCTTGCGTATTTCATCATGCTTCAGTTTTCTTTCATGTTTCCTACAACAAATAAAGGCATAAGAATATTAAGCCTTTTTTGAGCTGTAAGCAAAATGTGATAACTACATGTGAAAGAGACAATAGCACTTTAAATTAGTACACAATTACAAGTTACCCAAAAAATCACATTTAGTTATATATCTTGTCTTTCTGTATACACATTATGTATCTAAGATTCCCTATAACTTTTCACTAATCAATTATGTCAACACAATATTTTTCTTTATGCTTGCAAATATGTCTTGTGTTTTTCCTAGATACAAGCCATGTGTCGATATATATGTACACACACACTGAGGTATTTATTTGAAGACTCCCTAATGATTTACAGCAGGAAACATAATTGTAAAATTTAGCTCTATAGCATGCTTCAGAATCCTAATTCAATATAATAACTTTCAAAATATAAAAGTAGTATTAATGTTTTGTTTAAGCAGTACAGCAAGTATAAGTGAAACCAATTAATTTCTAAAATTCAGCATGGCATCCATGCAGAGGATAACTTCAAATACTGTGCTATATAAAAATCAAATGCCTCTAGTTATATTGTCTAATCATAACACATGAAAACTGTCTTGAAAACAGACTCTCTCTAATATTGCCAAACTTTAATTATTCACATAAACCAAGTATCTGACAAATCAATTTATTCCCCTTCTTCTCTTCCCCTTTGCAAAGGTGAAGGGGAAAAAATAAAGTTTAAATGCAAATTATTCCATCATTCCTCAAATAATTTTCCTGTATTGCGAAGAAAATATCTATTTTGCTCAGTTTAAAAACAAAAAAATCTCCTACACAATTGTTTCACTAGGATGATCCATGATCTATTTATTTTGAGGAAAGGATATATCATTTCGCAAAACAAAGACTAACAAAAAAAGACACTTTGTTGCCCCATCAAAATTCAACCCAGTTAGATGAGTCGGTCCAATTCTAATTTGCACATATTCAGCAGAAAGCTGTTAAGCACTGACAGCTTAATTCACCAAAGATCCCATCTGGCTTGTGCACATCCCACCTCCAAACAATTCCTACTGCTAATCAGATTCTCTGTGTCCTCAGAAGCAATTATTCTGCTTCCTACCGAGCTGAAGGGCTGAACTGGCTTTTCCTTCCCTGCAACTGCACTTCTGGAAAACATGCAGATAAAGCATGATGAGAAAAGGAAATAAGAGATACTGACTCAAAACCTTCCACTACTATTTCCCGAGACACCCACCTCCCTTATATCCCTTTCCATTATTCAGACCAGGCAGCACAAGAAACAAAGCAACGTGGCCACACTGCAGGAGGAAGAACTGAGGAATCAGGGTGACAAAATGAAATTCATGTAGAGGAGCAAAGTCAGGACTGAGAGGTTGAAGAGATCCAAAAGAAGAGAAGTTTACCCACCAAGGGTAACCTGACCACAGGATTCCTGCTTTCTGTTTTGGGTAAGAAGAAGACATTAAGGCAAGGGATCTCAGGAAGAGAATGGAGAGATTCCACTTAAAGCAGCCTTCTCCTGTATAAAACCAGTCCTTATTTCTGTGTAGTTTTCCACGACACATTTTGACCTCAAACCATTTTTTTTTTAAAGTGGTGGTAGTAATGGCATATTCTTCACTGTTTGGCATACTGTCTGAAATAATGGACACTGACTGCTGCAGTTTCAACTGAAGTCTCAGTACCTCAGCAGTCACTCTGAATCTGTCCTAAATACAAAAAGCACTAAGTATCTGCATAAGAAGAGTAATGGGGTAGAGGCAAGGGACAAACAAAAAAAACCCCACAAAACCGTCTTAAACCTCAGAAACAATTTAGAATACATCCCCAGGTTATAAAAAAAGTCTAAAATTCTTATACTGTTTGATGGGTAAAACCATTAATATTGGTGAAACACCAGAACTTCGATGGCAGCCATGACTATACCATATCACCCATGACTAAATAAAGCAAATAAAGCTTAGGTATACAACAACTGAGAAGAACCAGACACAGTTCTGAACAGGCACTCACTGAATCAGCCATCCAGAGGTGGCTTTACTGTATCGTTCACATCTTACATTAGGATCAACCAAAGTCACTTTACAGTCTCCTGAGTTGGCTCTGTTTCCAAATGCTACTGCTATTATTCCATCTTCTGTAAGCAAAATTCTTGGCTCTTCATGCAAGTTTCCCCCACTACTGTAAGCCAAAAAGGTATTTTTCCTGATACTAACAATTCACGTCATGATTTTCCATACTTGGTTCTTCACAAGTGATCTGCAATCTTTTCTTTTTCTGTCCCCTCCCCCTTGCTCTCCCTTACCATTACAGATGACCAAATTGTACTGGGCAGTTTGTCTCATAGAAGATCTCGTGGTTTTTCATGGGTTTGTCAACTTCTAACATATATATCATGGTTTATAAATTACATAAATCCATAAATAAACAAGTGTACCAAAAATACTCACTACTTGATGCTGTATTTTAAAATTATTTTTCATGTTAGAGGTGACATGAAGTCAAATAAAGGACTACAGCCATGCAATATCATACCCGTTTTCTTTCAGTATTTTTAGAAGAAAATCTGGAGGTCAGATTTTGACTGCCCCTCACTTTAAGTGCAAACTCTACATTCCACCAGTGACTGTCAACCTTCTAAGCAAAACGACAGCTAGTTTCTTCCTTTTGAAGACAAGCAGAGGGCCAGCATCATTACCCCTACTCCTCATTCTAGCAGTCATTTAGGTATTCCAAAAAGACACTTCCTAAGTATTCGTAACAAACCAAGTTTTAACACAAACAAATTTTCAACTTACAAAGCAGACATTTACTGTGTGCCTGAAAAGCCAAAAAAATGCTAGGTGCTGTAATTATCTTGAAGCTTATGTTAATCACACAGTATACAATTGGCCCTCCTTACTCTGTTTTTACCATTCCCTAACACACACAGAATGAAGTTCAGGCTTGTCCTTCTATTACCAACTGATCTGAAAGGCTGTACCCACAAAAGAAAAAATACACTAAACTGCTAGTATTCAATAGTTCTAAAACAAAATTAAAATTTCAGAACAAAACTAACCATTCAAGTTTCATATTAAGTCAAGCTCTGAACAAGTCTTTCTTGTTAAACATCCCCATTGTATCCTATTCTAATTCTTTCAATTGCCAACAAGTTTAGGAATTTTGCACAAAGCTAAAGGACACATCAATTTAGACCATTACAACAAAAGCTATTTTGCTTCCTAATATCCCAACACCTACTTCAGAGCTATAACCATTGTCAGGTTCAGGGCAAACAGTTGCTGTACTTGCTTATACAACCTGGCAGTTTAGAGTCAGAAAACAGATCTTCATGGAGTTAAGACAAGCAATTCTCACAGCTCCTGTCAGAGACATGAGCAACACCAAGTACATCCGTAAGAGAACTCTATTGGCTCCCATTTTTGTGACCAGTCAGAAATGTAACGTTTGAAGAAACCAAGCATTTTTGCCTACCTACCTTGTCTTGTCATGCACATTAGTAATAGAGAAACTTAATGTCTTCAAAAGCTCCACAAGGAGTCTTATCTGGAAGTATGTCTCACTCCCTGCAGCCCCTGCTCCTACTAACAATGAATCTGAGTTCAGGAGAAAACTGCAGGCATCAGCTGGGCAGTAAAGGTGCCCACCTATTACTCAGCAGCTCAGTATTTAGATAACATAACCAGGACGTGACAAACCTAGGATCAATTTCCTTGTCAGTCTATGGGGATCCAAACCCACAGATGACAGCTCCAAGGCTAGCCTCAGTTTGGTTAGGACTCTCCTCTTGGCTTGCTGAAGCTAATCCACTGTAAATCTCCAAAATAAAGACCATGAAAGGATGATTCAAAAGATACAATGGACTTGTACTAGGTATCACGGTCCTACCTATAAAAATTGTTTATCCAAAGAATAATGTACGAGCCATGAAGAGTCACTGGAGAACTAAGCTACAAAAACCTGCATCTGAAGGAATGCTTTTTTCACTGAAAAGCACTGTATCACTGCTGACTCTTGCACTTCTTTCTACACCATGGCACAGTTTTAATAGAAAGGATGGAAATGAGATCTAAGCCAAAGTCTTCCATTTCCTGAGCAAAATTCTAGCAAGTATCTCACTATCAATTTCCCTACCTTTCCCAGACAGATTTAAAAAGAAAAATAAATGGTTACCAAATGAATCCAAAAAGTGGTTCTTTCCTCTGAATCCCAGCCTCTCTTAGGCATTAACCCATGCCACAGACAAGCATCAGCCCAGGAGAGACAAGACAAGACTTCAGGCTCGGCCCTCCTGTTTGCTCTTGGCTGCCACAGTGAGCAACATACACATTCCCTGCTCATTTATGGAAATACAGGCTCCTAATCAAATTTCCAAGTCTCACAGTAAGTCCCTTTTTGTTAAAATCTGACATTGTCAGGCCTAACTCCATAATGCCTCTTTGTTTAGTGCTCTGTGTATTCCTTAGAAGGGTAGGATACTCCTATATCACCAGGAAGCATATAGCTATATATCAAGCCGTTAAGACTTACCTCTGAAGAGACTGTAGTCTTCGTTCCTCTCTCTTCCTAGCTAGCTGTTCCTCTTCTTCATCTGGTGTACTAAAAACATAAGGAGGAAAGGAAAGTGGAAGAAAAAGCAGTTTCAGTGCTAGGCAATCACTATTTAGTCACTTATTTTCAAAAGGGATTTATAGTCTGACCTGAGATACTTCTTCACAGCCACATAAAATTTCATTGCTGAATAAGTATAATTGACAAATTTATAGGATTACTCTTTCAGATTTTATAATACCCAAATGTTTCACTCACTGTAGTAATGTGTCCTTCAGACTCCACAAGACCATTTAAAGTGTCTATGGAACAGATTGCAGACTGTTCCAGAAGCAGGACTCCTACTTGCCGTTTTCCCCACCTTAGAACAAGCATCCTGCACATGCACAGTTAAGTCCATTGTTACCTCCCAGAAGAAGATTGATGGTTCATAAGCTTTCGATGCCAGAACCATTTATCTTTCCAACAACCATCACTATCCAATCTCAAGTTGCCCCCAGGAAAGCTGTCTGCATGAGCTGTCTTGGCAGCTGCCTTCCCTGTTGTGGAATGAGCAAGGATGTACCTGAGTGTATCAGCTGTATGATTCTGGGAAATGCTAAGCCCACACAGGACATCTGAGCTGTGCATGTACAGATATGCTCTGATGAACGCATGCACTTAGGCTTTGTGACCTGCCTTGGAGAAAGCTCTGCTTCACTTAACCATTAGATAGACCATATAATACTTGTAAAACTCTAAAGCAAGTGCCAAACAATACTATTTGTCTCTTATTTTTTCTGACAGAATTAATGACAATTCCTCAGGATTAGTGGAAGGACACTTGCCATGCTTTTCCAGATGCTAATAATTTTTCAGTACTGAATGCACTAAAGATGTTTGATATGAATATTCACAACATTAACACACCTGCTAATAGACAGATAGTACCATCTACAGCAATTAACATACAAGTTACGCAAGAGTGACATCCAGTGGTTAATTATAGCATGTCAAATGTTTTAACAGATAAAATTCACCGATACTAGAACTAGAAATCTGAACTCAATTTCTCCATCTGCTCAATTAGTCCATACACATCTTTGAACATCTGAGTCATTTAAATACAACCCAGTAGTTCAGAACCTGTGTAATGGCTCACATACAAGTTTTCTAGTACTTACTTTTTGTTTCCACATAAAGAGTTAAAAAAATCTTGGGGAAGTTAAGCAGCAGGAAACACATGCAACAGGTCACCTTTATTAGAAAGGTATGTTAGGCCCTTTTGTAAACTAATCAATTCCCCAGGAAGACTAGAAACTCCCATTCTTGGGCATCCTTCTGTAAAGCTACTTTATTGTCTTTTACCTATGCAGTAGTCTTACTTCACACTGGTGTTGCAAAAATACAACCCCACCAAATCAAAATACTGGTATAGGATTCAGAAAACATATTTCTTCTCTACAACTAAATGCAGCATAAAATATTTTCTGATTTCTAGACTCTTTGAAGGAATTGAGCTTTTATTCAGAATTCAGATAATCTGAAATTTTAAAAAGTGGTTGTTAAACTGAACAAGCTCAGGACAGTCTATTTAACACAATTTCATGAATAGTTACATCTCAAGTACATGGAACTAGCCTCAAAGTCCAAACACAGGATAAAAATAATGAACTGAAACAATGCATCAATAGTCCCAGGATTCCTGTTGTAGGGATGGGACTCAGGTGAGCCAGCTCTATCACTGATTGGGAGAGTAACGCATCTAAGTATTCTGTGTTTATGGAAAAGGTAAGTGCTGACTTCTTAAACACTGAAACCCACAGCTTGAAAATTCCCAGAAAGAGTACTGATGCTTTTGCAAAATGAGGTTGCACTTCATCTAAGTGGTCAGTAAAACAGATTTAATATTACATTTCTACAAATTTTCCTTCTTCCAATTAATTTTTTTTTTAAGTTTCTTTTGTGGAAAAGAAGTCCCCAAACTGAAGAAGCAGACAGCAAAAGAATTCCTAGTGAGAATCAGTGGCTTTAAAGTCAGTAATGTATCAGGCTTCACTGTAATAATACATTCTGAATCCTCCCAAAACAAGCTGGACCCAACTCCGACAAGACCTTTCAATTCTCTGAGTGTCAGAAGATTAAGCTTGACATCTTTGGAGTTCTAGCGTAAGACGACTCACAACTAACCCTCCATTTTTAGGATTAGATGTCAGAGTACTGATTGACAACTTAGCTACTAAAACTGAAGTCTGGCACAAATCTCTCTTTTCACAGGAATCAAGTTTTATTTGTTGGTATGTCAGCCACAGGGGGCCTACTTGGTTCTTGTGCAGAGGAAGATGGCAGATCTTACATAAAATCTAGAACAGATCTATGTATTTTCAGGACTTATCAGCACAGGGCTAAAGAGTTATCAAATTTTGCACTAGGAGAGATTTGGTAGGTCAGTCTACCAGCAGAACAGGTGCATCCATCTTCCTCAGGGAAAAGAAGGGAGTGACACGTTATTTAAAATTTTTTCCTTTTTTGAAAGCCACAGATATACGATATTTCTGGTTTGGAGGTCAGCACTAAACACTGTACAGCTGCATAAATGCATTTAAAAAAACAACCCTCAAACAAGAACAACGAATTACAGGTACTTGAAACAGTATTGAGATTATTTCATATCAAGAAATAAGATCTACATTTTATTCACGTGAGAAGTACTGAAGGACCAATGGAACAGAGCTACCTAAAATTACGCTGCCCAGAAACCTGAACTCTAAAGCTTCAGTGAATGCAAGAAAGTATATTGTGCTGTCCCAATAAGCAATGTTTTCCAGGTGTTTCATTAGAGAATAAGCACAGATTGTATCACATGGCAGCACCAACTTACCTATTTTAGCTGCTCATTAACTACTTCCCTCCCTTCAAAGGGGGCCAATTAGGAAAGACAGTAGAAAAAGGTAAGTTTCACAAATCCTCCAAGATCTAAAGAACACTTAATTTTTCCAGTATTACTTCACTTGAAAAATAAGTCAGTCACTCTTAGTATCTTAGAGCAAAAAAATCATCTTAGAATATTTTGTTGACTTGGCAAAGACAGCTAATCACTTAGATATTGACCATCTACTGACACATCCTACAACAAACTCTGAAGCAGGGATACCAAGCACAGTAGGACATTACTGTTCAGTTACTTGTTACCCACCTGGTGCCTTCTCTCTGTACCATAAGCTTGCCTTAAAATAAGTATTTGTTCTGTTATGACAAGCAACAAGTATTTATTTGGCCATTGAAATAGTTCATGTCCAATCTTAATGAGGAAGTATAAAATGTAGAAGTGTAAAGCAATAGCTTACTTAAAGAAAATACCTGTGATGCTACCACTAATAACATCATTTCAGTGTCATTCCAGCATAATTTCTAGTGCCATGCCTGTCAGTAAACATCTCTTTTTTCGGTTGTCTCTCAAACAAACTAAAGTGACCAAAATTGCTTCCAAATCAAGATTTATAGTATATTGGAGAGTAGAAATCGTAGGTGGGGGGAAGACCAGCAGTCAAAGATAGTAAAAGAAACAAATATGTGTATTTACCTCCTGGAACGCTTTCTGCAGTAACAGCAGTAACAGCAACAGACTGTGACAGACACCAGAATGAGTCCAGCTACTACAGCTATGGCAATAATTAAAGCTTCAAAGTTTACTGAAAAATAGGAATATAATCAAATTGTTAGATTCCAGCATTAATGTCTTCCTGATAATTTGTCCCCTCCTTCCCACACATTTTTTCACCTCTGCATAAAAGAAACCCAAACACAATGATGTGCAACCACCTCAGTTAAAACTGAGCATAACACATTAGAATTTTGCTATTATGCATACTCTACACTGAATATACATTAAATAGAATCACTTTACATATACCAAATTATTAAAAGTCATCCTGTAATAATTTATATGACATAGCTACTGATGTGATTCCACAGTTTTGTCTTCCCAATCACAATCTTAGCCAATGCACAGCACAAACAAAAGTCACATAGCTGCAGCATCAATGTACATCCATTACATGCAGCAATTGGAGAATGAGCAAAATAAGATAGAGGATTTGAAGAAGCAAATACAAAACTCTCCATAAAACTCCCTAAATTGTTTCTGTCCAAAGAGAGACATCATCTACTTTCGAAGTGTGATTCAAAAATGGGGGGTTGGGGAGGGGCATTATTTTAACAGCATACACCGTGAAAACTGTAGCTGGTCTAAACCAGGACAGGCCTGCAAATCAGAAACGCAATGTCTGGAAAAGAGCCAGGCCCAAGAAGAAATCAAACAGTTACAATGTCAGCAAAGCTATAGACGCAACTCTGAGGAGTCATTTAAATGACAAAATGAATTCATAGAATGATTTTGGTTGGAAGAGACCCTTAAGATCATCAAGTCCAACAATAAATCATTCAGGGAAACTGTAACAACACACATGATAAAATTAACATCTCTACCCACACATACCCTCAACACTGTATTTTAAAGCATGTGATAAGGGGAGGGAGCAGGGAAGTTGTCTCTTCTCCTTTCTCCCACATAAATCCCTCTGAACCCTGCCAGATTCAGCAGCTCCATGCTGTTGCAGTTACACTAAGCAGCTGCACATATACTTTTTACTGCTTCAGGGTACTGGTGATAAGACAGTCAAATTTAGCAAGTTCAGAGGGTCTGTCCTCTCTGATCACATGCACAAGCCAAAGTCTGTTGCTTCTCCATAGATGTCACCAACTCACATCTGGCCAATACATATCCTTTGCAGATCTTCCCAAAGATTAGATCCCAGCAAATATTTTTGCTTGTGTGTTGTGACTTAGTGGGTACAGTTTATAATCCAGATTAATACATAGTTTCTAGTTACAATACACAAGTAAATCTTGAACATGTAAATTCTAAAAGTAACATTTCACCATACCACCTTTCTCATTCTGCAAGTCACAAGCAATTCAATATACCTCCTTCAGTCAAGTAAAAAAAAAAAAAAAAAAAACCTCAATTTAACCTCCGTTTAACTTTTTAGAATTGTATTGTTTACTTTTTTAAACGTCCTTTAACTGAAGCAAAAAATATTTTGAACCTGTTAACAAAGTGCAGAAAAAGACCATCAGCTTTCAGCCTGCATTCCTGTCTCCACTATCTATTTCATTTGCTTGTTATTCAAGAAAAATAATATAATTAAGCCACTTGGTATTACATTGCTTCTATACTGTTATTTTTTCTTCACTGCTGGTTAATAACCTGTCAACATGTCTTATTCCATGAAAATTCAAACTGGAAGCAAGTAATTTGTTTTTGACTTTGAGAACCACAATATTCACCTTCACTTTCAGCAACACTGAGCCAACACTCATCTCTTAATTTTATTTGCAAAAAGGAAAAATACCACCACCACGCTCACAAGGTAATTAGTTTTCTTGCTGTGTCCAAAGGGGACAGTCTCAAATAAGACTATATATCCCCATGGCATTCTCCTGCCTATAATTCGTCAAAAAAAAAATCTATTAAGAAAATGCATATCTGGGGGTTTTTGTTTGTTTGGGGTTTTTTTGGTGTTGCGTTTCTTTGGGGGTTTTTGGTTTTGTGGGGTTTTTTTGTTTTGTTTGTTGTTTTTTTTTTTTCTTCCCTGAGAATGTGTTCCACTACAAAGCTTTCATTCTGTGTTTAAGCTACATTCAATCTAGAAACATAAATGGTGCCCAAGCTAGAAGCCATTTCTATAGCAGAAGTAAGCTCTTAAGAACACTCTCAGTATCAGCAGAAACCAGTAATCACTGCTCTGCAGAAGGACACAGCTGGGATGGAATTAACTTTCTTCATGATAGCTGGTATGATGCTATTTTGAATTTCTGGCTAAAACTGTACTGATAATGCACCAATGTTTTGGCTGTTGCTGAACAGGTTTGAACAGCATCAAGATTTTCTCCTTTTTCTCCCCGACTCTGTTCCCTTCAGTGAGCAGATGAGCAGGGCTGGGACAGGCAAGAGATGGAGAGGTCAAGAAGGGACACCACCAGAACAGCTAACCCAAAATGGCCAAAGGGATATTCCACACCATACAATGCCATGATCAGCCATAAAACCTGAGGTAAAGGAAAAAAAAGTGGATTGTGGTTTTCTGTTGTGGTTGTGGGGATTTTGTTTTGGTTCTGTGTTTTTGCAGGATAGAGGGAGGGACGGGGTGGTTCTTGTCTTCCCATTATCCCCCCTCACCTATTAAACTCAGTCCATGAGTTTTCTTCCTTGATCTTACTATTTTCTTCCCCCATCCCACTGAGACCAGTGGGAAGGAGGGAATGAGCAGCTGTGTGAGTACTTAGCTTTTGGCAGGAGTTAACCTACCACACTTCCAAAAAAAAGTTTACCTAACAGTTCATAGTAACAGCATCTACTATAATATTGAAAGCCCAATTTCTTTAAAAGCATGCTTTATCAGTGAAAAGTATCCTCTGTAGCTCTAAAAAACTCCAACAGTCTAAGCATAAATGCTTTCTCTCACAAAACAAAGCACAGAGCCCTTCTGCTAAGAACAAAGAATTGGTAAAGTTCTCCTGTACTGTCCAACACAGTCCCTTAGTTTTCAGGGATATGATGTGGTAGCGTTCAAAAACATGTATGCTTCATTTGAATAGCAATCTTCTGCCTCTGCTACTCTAATTTAAAGACAACTCCATAATCTCACTACTCTAAGTGTGATAACTTTCTCTTAACTTACAGTTAACATAGTCACTGATAGTTCATCCCCACTTGATTTCTTCTTCAGTTTCCTTGCGTTCACAAGCTAATACACAGAAAGCAGCAAGTCTTCACTGTGCTGGACTGAAGTTGTACTCTCATTTCATATTACAAGCTCTCCAACATCTCATTTGTTCTCTGTTCCACTCTACTCTGAATTTAGACTCGTATACACAGTACTGCAAAAGTAGCTCCAAAGATGTTGTCCCCATGGCAGCATATGCACTGCACTGTATTTTATGATACAAAATGCAAATCAAAAGGAAACTGAAAAAAAGTTGCAGCACTACAAACTACAGCGGCACTCCACAGCTTCCTTTTTAATCTTAACTGCATTGCCACAGGCCACATTGTTTTTTCAGTTGCTTAAGGAAAAACAGCATTCAAGAAATTTCAGGTGGCTCCATTCCTGTCGTACTGGTCCACTGCTGCCACCAGAACATATTATAACAATTGTGGATCCAGGCATTTCATCCAACATTTTAAGAAGTTTTAAAAAATGTAAGAATGGTTGCCCATTGTCAAAAAGGAACGACCTTATTTCTTTGTACCTCAGAAGTACAATTCAGCAGGTAAATCCTGACTATGTACATAAAATACTCATAACATTCTAACATCACGATTCACAGTCTAAACTTCAGCATCAACAGAACTTCACTGCATCCTAAATACTTTAAAGCCATTGGATCAGCATAACTATACTGGCTGTTTGCAAAGGACCCTTAACAATGACTGGTTTTTAAGTTCAGAAGATCACGGATCATGGTTCTAAATCGCAATCGTTGCCTCCTTGCCCCACTCCTCCAAATAAATTATCAGGAAAGAGCTCTAGTGGGCTAGAGTCTTCGTTAATCACACTCAAATTATCCTCTATAGCAAAAGTAAAATTAGTACCTACTCCAGCAAACTCCCCATCGAGCATTTGAGAGTGCACATAATGAAGACGGTGGAAGGATGCTTCTCACAGGGTAATCAATACAAGTGTTGTTGGTGTAACACCAAAGGCACTGTGCAAAAGAAAAAAAATATTCATCTTCAAAATTGGAAAAATTGTTTACAGCTTAGTGCTCCTCTCCACAGACAATTGTTGAGTAGAGTACTGTATAGATATATTGGAAGTGCTTTTAGTATGAAACCTACAGAAGTCCTGATATATTTCCTAAATAAGCCTAAACTGAATTTTGTACTTTAAGGTAATAAATATTTACACTAGCCTGAAAATATTTGGGAACATAGAGGTACTCTGTGTACTAGAAGATAAAATGGCTTCAGGTTTAGAATTACTGAAATTGACAAGAAATACAAAACCTTCCTCTTTAATCAAATAGGTGTATGCATGTAACTGTCTCCAACTTTCCTTCAAAAAGGACAACTATATTTATTGACCATATAATTTCATGTAGCTGTTAGCTCCTCTTTTTTTTCATACATAGCTTGCCTAAAATCTATTTTCCACAAGAATTCAGATTCTGTACATTTGTTATTAGGACAAAGATAAGAATGACAAAAATACATAGCTGATGAGAAGTGTATTGGTGGATTACTCAGAAGTTAAAAATCAGACCTTGGAAAATTCTCCAGAACGCAAATTCTCCATGCGCACAAATTCTAACATGTAGTCCTATCTATTAACTAGTATTTGTGGCACATACTTTGTCTTACAGACTGTCATATGGAGTCAGAAACATGAAAACTCTCTCAAGATATTAACCGATAGATATTATCTGGTAACAGATAAAGTTCTTAAATTTTCATACAGCTGGCAACCTTGTAGTAATAGCATTATTGTTTGAAATAAGTAAATTGAGTTTCAGGATTCAACAGTTAAAACCAAATCCTTATGCGTTATTCCTTACAATATGGTACATCAAACAATAAGATTAGATGCAACAGCATATCTATAAAATTATCACTGAGAACTTACTGATAAAAACCACAAGAAAACAGGTATTCATCAACTCTAAATACCAACCCAAAAAAAACCAACCCAATTACAATGACAATAAACAAAATTCAAGCATTTTGAGCTATAATTCTGTTGAACTACAAGAAATTACTACATTCTAGGGGTTTTTTTGAATTGTTTTTATCTATTCACCAAATGTTTAATTTTCAATTTTATCTGCTGCTATGCATATTATCATCAGTATGAAGACCCAAACTGTTTTTTTCTACTGAATCAATTAAATAGTTTCAGAAATCTTTTGCTTTTGTATTGCTCACACAAATGCTAATGGCTTTGTTATGTAGCCTTTTTTTGTTCTTAATGTGCAAACTATCTGAATCAAGTCTAAACTCCTCTCTTCAAGGTTAACACTGATGCTATTGAAGCAGTTGCCCTGAATCATCCATCATTCCGTCACCAAAACAAGCCTGGACACTGTCATTGGTTTGAGAGATTCTGAAAATAACGTATCTATAACTGTTAATGTCTTCAGTGCACAAACACAAAGGATTTATTTCTCTCATAAGGTCAACACATAGCTCTCAGGTTAACAAACACTGTGCTCATTTATCTGCAGCAGCACCTACTTGAAGTGGCAGCCACACTAGTTTTAAGTGTTGAACATTTAATCTTTAATGATCCATATTTTCTGCTTCTTTATACTTTTGAAGATGAAAAGTTCTCTATGCAATGCCATGCTCATTACAACAAATATACAGGTCTGATAACACACAATAATCTTATCAATGCATGGCAACTAGTTTTTCCACTAAAAGAAAAACAAACTAACAAACAAACAAAAAACAAACAAACAAACAAAAAAAAAAACAACAACACAAAAAACCCAACAACAACAAAAACAAACAACACACCCAAACACACAAGCAAAAAACAGGTAAATTTGGATATTTCTCAATTTCCCCTACTGAAAAAGTTTTGCAGTAACTGAAATATTTCTTTGTCTTGAATTCTAGCTTCAGATGTCACTACAATCTCTCACTTTATACGAGTGTTTCTTCTACTCTGCAGGGACAGACACCTTATGCATACTTATCACAACCCTTACTGTGAAGCTAAAAAGACTTTGAGTAAGGACAGAGAAACAAATTGTATTGTTTTAAATGTCTGCTTTATGGCAATGTCATTAGAAATCTAAACACTTTGTGAGCAGAACAGTGATCCAGCCTGGTAGTCTCAAACACTTAGGACCTGATGCTGTCAGTGGAGCAGTGACAGGTCTGAACATCTATTATACAAAGTACTGACCCAGTTTGCCTCAGTTAAATGCATTGTTTGGTGCAAATCTAGGGAAAGACTCTTCTAGTTTATTCACATTAACTTCCCTGTTCTCCTATTCAGCATAAGAGAAATACAAGGCATTTTCAACACATAAGATTCAGTTTACCTAGCCCCTTGTATAAGACGGAAATTTAACTTAGCGTTGCTTGTAAAATGAGGATAAGTCTAAACCAGCAGCAACACCAACTGTGCTGTGGAAGCACTGAGCTCATGCTGAAACTGGAACCCTGGATTTCACCCTGCCCATCCTCCTCAGACAAAGCAGGGAAATACCCCCAGTGATCAGATCATGGAACAACCCTGGCAAAGAGAAAGCACACTGGCATGCATCCATGTGACAGAGGGGAAGCAGCACGTCATTGACTCCACCATTTAAACAAGAACAGGGGCTTTCTCTTATTAAGGGTAGTTTGACTAGATTTGTCATTAAAAACAAAATCAAACTCCTACCAAACAGCCAAACCAATCCCATCCATCTGACTTCATATTAAAAAACAAACAAACAAACCCAAACAAACAAAAACCCAAAACAAAAACAAAAAACAACACACAAACAAACAAAAAATTCTCATTAAAAAAGAATGTTAAAAATCTTACCGAAACATTTTTTAGACATTCTTCACAGGACCTCTGGGAAAACTCTGAACATGCTATAAAAAAAGAAAACACAAAACACAGGTTATATATTTATTTTTACTCAGTAATGTCAAGCATTTAACACAATATTTAGCCTTTTCTTTTTTATACTTCTACACGAAAGAAACAATTTTGATTGAAACAATTAGTTTATTATTTCCACTTCAAGAGAATTGTAGCAAACAGATAAAAAACTAGTTAAGTTTGACCTCTGAAACAGGAAAACAATTTAAGTTTACCTGTAACTTCAATTTGCTTTCTCTAAGGCCAACATAGGAAATGCAGCCCAAGAGCTTCCCTGTGTTTCTGCTGAAGTTCTAGAACATTTACACTTCTATTTAAATAACACTTCACATTCTGCAGCTTTGGAAGCCTAGCAAAGGCTGATCCCCTTTTTCTGGGGAAGTCTGGAAAAAAAAAAAAAAAAGCTGTCCAAATAACGTGATTTTAAATTACAACTAAAAAATACTTGAAAATCCAAGTAATGCACAAGGAGTTAATTAATATTTTCTTTGGATTTTAAAAAACACCTTCTATCCTAAGAAAATATTTACTAGTGTTCACATTCTCAGAGGATTCCAGCCAAATGCTATTACTTTCATTTAGAAGTACTGAACGCTTGTTGTCTTCAGGCTAGTCTTTTTTTATCCACAACACAAACAATTTGTTGCCCACGGGACCATGTATATGCCGCAATCTTGACCGAGATGAACTACCTGACAGATGAGGTGGAGTTTCCTCTCCTAGAGTGAACCTGGATTTTCTTCCAATAACTAAAATTCCCACTATAATTATCATGATAATTCCCATGATAATTAATACTGTTTAATGAAACTAACTTGTGATTATTTTGACATCATATAAATATGAGGGGAAAATATCTCCAAATCAGGAATCCTATTCTATTTTTAATGAATAACAGTGGATGAGTCACAAGGAGTTATCTATTCGAGCTACATTCTTGGCATGTTTTGGGATAACCACATATTTCAAAATTTTCTTGTCATAATTCAGTATTTTAGCTTTCTGGTACTAATTCTAACACTAAATGTGTTTTAAGTAAGCTCAGGTTGGTTGAGTGCACAGCGAGATGGATCGAGAACTGGCTGGACATCAGAGCTCAGATGGGGGTTACCAACAGCGCAGGGTCTAACTGGAAGCTTGTAGCAATTGGGGCTCCTCAGGGGCCAGTACTAGGTCCACTCGTGTTCAACCTATTCATCAATGACCTGGATGAAGGGACCCAGTGTACCCTGGGCAAGTTTGCTGATGATACCAAACTGAGACAAAAGGTTGACACACGAAGCCTGTATTCAGCATGACCTAGACAGGCTGGAGAGTTGGGCAGAGACAAACGTCATGAAGTTTGACAAGGGCAAGTGTAGGGTCCTGCACCTGGGGAGTACTAACCCCAGGCACCAGTACAGGTTAGGGGCTGACCTGCTGGAAAGCAGCTCTGCAGAGTAGGACCTGGTAGTTCTGGTCAACAACAGGTTGACCATAAACCAGCAATGTGCCATTGTTGCCAAGAAGGTTAACAGTATCCTGGGGTGCATTAGGAAAAAGTATGACCAGTAGGTCAAAGGAGATGATCCTCTACCTCTACTCTGCCCTAGTGAGGCTACATCTGGAGGATTGCACGAAGCTCTGGGCTCCCCAGTTTAGGAAAGACAAGGAATTACTGGAGGGAGTCCAGCGGAGAGCTACAAAGATGATTACAGGTCTGGAGCATTTTTCTTTTGAGGAGAGACCGAGAGCTGGGTCTGTTCAGCCTGGAGAAGAGAAGGCTGAGGGGACAGCAGGCACAAACTAAAGCACAGGAGTTTCCATCTGAATATGAGGTGCCAGAGCACTGGAACAAGGCTGTCCAGAGAGGTTGTGGAGTCTCCTTCCCTGGAGATATTAAAAATCCACCTGGACACGTTCCTGTGCGATCTGCTATGGGTGAACCTGCTTTAGCAGGTGAGTTGGACTAGATGATCTCCAGAGGTCACTTCCATCACCAATCATTCTGTGACTCAAGTGCCAGTGTATTTAGCTTTAATTAATATATCTGTTTAGAAAAAGCACTTATTAATCTAACCAGTAAGAATTAATATTGGTACTGGTACCAATTAACTGAGAAACAGCCTAAGCATTAAGGCACATTTACCAATTCATGGAAAAAATGTGAAAAGAAAATTCAGAAGACGTTCTCATCTTAAGCTCCAAAGCTTTCAAATTGGATTATTCTACATGGAGTACCATCATGCTTTTTTACAAAAATACTTCATTACATTTTCAGTCAATTTAAGATTTAAAACACTTAAGCAAACCAGGTTTCTGAACATGAATTAGCAACGTACTGCCAGAAGCAGGCAAGTACATCAAGGACCTCTGTGGTTTCTGTTACATTTTCGGGAACTGAACCATCTACAGCAACATGAAGAAATGTAACGTTCCTTAGATTCTTACCAAAGGAGGTAATCCCACAAGCTTTTCACATTATCTTTAATTGCCTTCCTGCTGACATAACAGAGAACCTGTATTGCCATTTAACCAAAAGACTGCGGCTTAAATTCTACTAAAAAAAAAAAGACTTCTGTTCTTGATGCTTCTGCTAAAGAACAGTATAGAAGGGTCTTAATGAAAAATACTTCAAAATACATAATCACATCTCAATCAAAACATCTTTATGTATTGCTGTTACAAAAGGTAACATTAACATAAGTGATAATTTTTTTTTTTTTTCCATTCTGATTTATGTATTTCTCTAGGTCACTTAACTTACGAAGATATATAAATTTCCCACCAGTATGGTGTTCTCCACAAGAGCAAAGGGATAGAACAAAACCCTTCTCAAACAGAAAAAGAAAAAAAATCCAACAAACCCCATCAATCCACTTTGCTAAAGCATTATGTGTACCAGCAATTAAAAAAAAAAAAAAAAAAAAAAAACACCACACAAAAAAACCAAACACACACCCCCCACAACACAATCAAGTTGATAATACACTACTCACTTGTAATATTACAGGAAGATTATCATTAGAAAAAAATAAATGTAAGCCATAGCACCACTACCAAAAATAATTCATACTGTATTTTAAACAGTATCTATCAAATACAATAATTTCTTCTATATTGGCATATAACATCAGCATTAGTCATCTAATGGATAATAAAATAAAAAATCATTTTTACATGCCAAGCCTGGTTTACTAAGCAGTGGAAGCATTACTTCAATAAGCAGCATAATTCTTACCAAAATAGTTTTGTGTCCCACCTAGTAAAGAATGAGCTGTAGAGCTGTAGCAAGACTATCTTCTCACAAGAAAAAGCTATCACTGTTCATGCTACACTTTTTTTTTTATTATTAGAATTCTGCCCACACAGAGAGGAATTGCACTAAGTTAATGATACATAGATTATCTCGATGACCTCACTTTCTAGTAGACATACTCATGGACCAGAGTAACAATGCACAAATACATAACAACGGCTGTTCCTCCACAAAATACAGGTAAAACAGAATAGCACGGGGTGGGGGGGGAGGAGGGGGGCAGCAGGGGGAGCATCTCTTACTATTCCACTGTAACAAAAAAAAAAAAAAAAAAGCGTGACTAACTGCTCAGTCAGAAACCATTCAACACCTACACTAAGCTTGCTCATAGTTAGTTTATTTTAATGTGTTCTCTGCACCCATTCTCAGGATAAAACTTCTTCAACAGTTGTTCCCTCCTACTGGTATAAGAGTACTTTCACCAAGTGCTCTTATTCCCCCTCAATCTTCCTTCTGCTCCAGCAATTAAAGCCATACTTTTCTAGGTATTTCCTCAAACAAGAAACAATACAGCCTTTGTAGCCCTGCTTTATGCCAGCCCAACTCACTTAGCTCAGGTGCTGAACTTGCAGAGTATTTAAACAGGATGGCACACAAGGTCTACCAGAACTACCAGAAACCGCAGTCTCTTCACAAAAGCATCACTTCAGTAATTGATATGCATCTGATAGTCAACAAGTCTACCTCCCTACTTTTTTTCCAACTATTTCAATTTAAGGTTAAAATTATAATATTAGTCACGCAGCATATCGATTTTTAATTTTTCACTTTAAGCTTATTACCAATATTTATTCCTTTAAGTTCACCCACATCTTTCTAAACAATATAATGATCATTCTCCATATCAACAACCAACTTTGTGTCACGAGCAAATTCCTAACTCACATATCAGTAATAGCATGTGAAAAGTTCTCTCCTAGGGAATCCATTCAGCCCAGTTTTGAGCTCAAAGCAAACCCTTTGGTTTCACCTATGTTTCTCAGAACTACTAGAAAGACATCAACTTGCAGTTATTAGCAGGTCTACCTTTTGTTCCTTCCTCTCAGAAACACTGACCGTTCCCTTCCTCTTCTACATCAAGTTAGTTATCTCAAAGTTAGATACTTCTGAGTATAAACCCTGCCATAAAAGAAATAAAATACCTCAAACTGGAGTCTAAAAACGCACACCAATGTCCACTTGACAGTCCCTAATTTAGCGTAAACTAACCTAGTGTGTACCTTTTCCATCACATCTACTAGTGGCAAACAAATTTGTGGACAAGCTCCACTGACTGTTTTCCAAAAGCAGCTTTGAGATAAACGATTCCAGGAGAACCAGGATGGCAAGAGCATCTCCATCAGCTTCTCCTTCCAAGCCACATTCCCCATCACCAGCCAGGGGAGAGCAAACGCAGGCGAGAGCCGTCTCCCTACAGCTGACCTCAGGGCCGCCCTCCCGCCACAGGGACCCGGCCGCTCGCAGGCCGGGGACCGCGCGAACTCCCGCGTTCCACCAGCTCTCCGCTCCTGGGCGGCACTCAGCGCCCGGAGGCCTCGAGGCGAGCTGGGACCTCTGCCCGTCCCTCCGGCAGCCCCGCGAACAGAAACACCCGGGCAGGCCCCACAGCCCGCGCCCACGGGCGAGCCCCTCCAGCACGGCGGAAGGGAACGGCTACGCGCTGCCCCGCGGCTCCCTACCGTGTGCCGGTGCTGGCGAAGCCGTGGCGGTGAGCTGAGCCAGCCCCACGCCGGCGCAGCCCCACAGCAGCGCCAGGCCCCGCACCCACAGCAGACACAGCGGCCGCGGCGCCGCCATCGCCGGCCGGGGCAGAGCAGGGTCGGGCACAGGCCGCGCGCGCACCAGGAACCCGCCGCGCGCAGGCGCCAGCGGGGGCGGAAGGCGGGGAAACGGGTTTGTAAGCCGGGGCCGCGGCCTCCCAGGCGCTGGGAGTCGGTGCTTTACTGCTCTTGAGCTCCCCGTGGCTGCGCTGGCCGTGCCGGTGTCCCCTTGGCGCATCTGTGCGAGCGGCCGCCCTGCGGCCCGGAGTCAGTCCGTCACTTGTAGGCTCAGGTGTGTGATACAGTAAGAGGGCTGTTTCCCCTCCCTCGAGGCATAGTTTGCTTTTGATTTTACCCTCTTTTCCTTCCTTTACTGTGCGGACTTTCCCCGTCCCTGTGAGAGCTGGGAGGTGGGGAAGATCTCTTGCCCTATCTCCTGCTTGCTGGTTTTAGTCAGTGAGGTTGGACAACGGGCTGCCTAAGCCAACAAAGGCAAGTCAGGGCTAGCCAGAGAAGGGAATAAAGAGATCATAGAATGTCCTGAGTTGGAAGGGACCCACAAGGATCATCGAGTCCGTCTCCTTTCCCTGCATGTGACAACCCCACAGTTCACGCCATGTGTCTGAGGGTGTTGTCCAGTCTCTTGAACACTGTCAGGCTTGCAGCTGTGACACCTCCCTGGGGAGCCTGTTCAGTGCTCCACCACCCTCTGGGTGAAGAACCTTTTCCTAATGTCCAACCTAAACCTCCCCTGGCACATCTTCCTGACATTCCCTTGGGTTCTGTCATTGGTCACTAAAGAGAAGAGTTTGGCGCATGCACCTCCTCCTCCCCTTGTGAGGAAAATGTAGACTGCGATGAGGTCTCCCCTCAGACTCCTCCAGGCTGAACAAATCAAGTGACTTTAGCTGCTCCTCATATGGCTTCCTCTCCAAACCCTTCATCAACTCCGTAGCCCTGGAGACAGATGTGAAAATTTGCCATGACTTCATTTGAAAAGATAAATGAGTTGATGGTTTTCCACAGTGACCCACCTCTTAGGACTTTACAGAAGCACATGGTGTTCTTTGAGGGGCCCAGGGGCACACAGAACACCCAGGTAGTGCTGTAAGGGATGACACAGGAATGAAAGAAACAGACCCCAAACCCTCTGACATGGCAGGGTAAGGATACAGGAAACTTTGGGCCTCTCCACAGCTCTAGACAGCTGTGGTTGGGCATCAAATCAAGTCCTTAATGGCCAATGAAGTGAGATATCTTGCCATGTTTTGACAGCCAATGTTGCTTTCATTAAATAAATTAACTGAGCTTTGTTAGTGTCTCTGCAATCATGTTCAGGAATGGGAAGTTTTGTACTGAGCAATGAATAGTCAAAGTACTGGTGTAGGTTTTTATAGTGCTGAATGAGGCTGCTGCAGGTAGGATGCAAACTCTCCAAGTATGGCACTGTTGCAGTCAGCAGTGACTCCAGTTGCTTGTGACCTTCCTTCGCAAACACAGCAGCATTCAGACCACTTTTATTAGTCTTGTGTAATGTTATTATTGAAAGTACTGTAATTGGCTCGTGGGCATAGAGACACCAGATCTTAGCTGTTTGAGATGCTTTCACAAATGCAGTTGAGCCTTAATGAGGAGTAAGATGAGTGCTCTTCTCAGTGCTTGACCTTGCTATCCCATCTAACTTCAAACACCTGATTCACCTTACTGCAGAGATTAATATCCTTAAAATCCTACACAGCAAGAGGTGAGTGGCTCCAGGAAACAGTTCAGAAGGAATTAGGATAACTGCTGGTAACTCCAGTAACTTAGGGCAGTACATAAAACTAGAGGGAACAAACCTGAGTCTTGTTGCTTGGTTGTAAGGCTCTTGGCCTTCAAAGCTAACAGAGTGCTGTACTGTGCCAGGATAGCTGTGTGAGAGAGATTGGGCAGCTTCAGCAGGGGCTGATTGGAAGGTGCCTTAAATGAAGTTCCAACCTGTGCATTAAAAAGTTATTTACATTTCATTTTGCCAATATCATCTTTTGATTTTTGCCAGCAGCAGTAGAGTCCTTGCCTCTCACTCTTCAATGAGTGTTAGAAAAATAAAGCCAAAATGCGGATATATGGGCCATATGGAAACCAAGATGTTTTTACTTGAGCTTAATGCAGAACAAAACTGACTGCTGATTCCAGCCTTCTTCAGCTGGCTGAATCATAGAATGGTTTGGGTCGGAAGAGACCTTTAAAGGTCATCTAGTCCAACCCCCTGCAATGAGCAGGGAAATCTGAAGACCAGGTTTTGCAATGTGTTCAGGTCTATAAACCTTTGTGCTCTGAAACACTCTTCTTGTTGCCTTGTTCTTGAGCCACTTGGAATGTGCTCTTGGAATAGTAGAGACATATAGATAAGTGACAAAGACTAGCAAAGATAAGAAACAGTTTACACAGAGAGTAATAATTCAATAGACTATCACTAAGGAGGCGTATGACAGAGATGTATAAAGTCATGAGTGGCACAGAAAAAGTGAACACCAAATGACTGTCTTTTCTAATACAAGACCTGGAGCTCATTGAACACAATTACTAAGGAGAAGACTGAAACCAGAATTACTTAGAAGAAAATAAAGTGCTTAAAGTATAGCTAAGTTGTAAAACTCTTTCTCTTCGGATATTAAGGACACTAAAACTTTAGATTAGTCCAAAAAGATGGGATCTGTTTTCCATGAATATGTCTCCTAACCGTTATTAAATATCAAGATGCCACCTTTGTTTCAAGAAGTCCCTGAATCACAGTGCCAGAAGCTGTGTGCGATTGCCAAGGAAGACGCATTATATGCTTGCCTTATTCTGACACTCTTCCTCAGGTCTCTGTTGATGACTGCCATTTTAGGCAAGATTCTGAGCTAAAAGTGCACTTGAAATTACTTTATATTGCTGTTCATAATTTTCTTTTTCTCAAAAGCTTGTGTTGTATTCCACATGATTTTGATTAAATATGCTGACTTATGTTTGAGGCAGAGGGAAAGTCCTCTAGCTAATTTTTAGTATCTCACGTTTGCATGGTCCTGTGTATTCAATGAAGAATGACTTTGCATAAACCAGATGAAATTCCAAGCCAGAGTTTGTGATTTTTCCTTGAATTACTTCTAGCATGGTTATTCTAAAGGAAGTATCTTTTAACTGGAGCAAAGGGTTATGGAATGGGGGAGGTGGAAAGAATTTACTGAGAGCTCTTCAGAATTATGGTGACATACATCTTCTCTGATCTAGCTTTGTTATTCCTTTGGGGGACAAAAACATTAATGTAATTTATAAACAGCTACATAATTCTCTCACAATAGCTATATCTACGGTACTGAATCACTTTTTTCTTGATTGGGTAACCACTAGACAGGAAAAAAGTGTGATCTACCAAGAAACTGGATTGGTAATAAGCAGTATGTATTAAGATTACAAACAAAATTTCAGAACTTAAGCAGATTTTGCTTTTTTCTATCATAGTTCCATATTCATTTCAAATGACAGCAAGGATTTTTCTCTGAGTTCTGTAGATTCTGCCTGGGGTTTTGAACAGCGTTTCTGCTCATGCATTTTCAGCAGCAGCTCTGCCCAGGGTCCCTTCTACTCATCTCTGCTCCAGCTCCTCCCTTTTGATAGAACAGCGGAATGAGCCATTCACCGGGTAGCTGAACAAAGAAAGGATTTGGCTGACAGGGTCTTGTCTTTTTAGCTGGTTTATTTTTCATTATTACCAGTGCTAGCAATCTCAAAGGTGACATATGAGTTACAAAGTCTGTGTGTGTTTAGTTGATTGCCTTAATGATGGTATTACTTCATCACTGTGAATGAGTTTACCCAGCTTGCCTGATTACAACATGCGTAAATAATTCAGCTGATAAATCATGTAAGTGATTAGAATGTTACATTTTTTTTCTTTGTTGTGTTGGGCTTGTTGGACATAGGCCCTAGTAAAAGGCATTCTGCCCCAGAAATACGTTGTTCAAAAACGCTGGTTTAGTTTGTGCCTGGATGGAGCATGGATGTATCCTCAGGTTGCAATTTGATGTGCACTTTTATCAGTGTTCCCACGAAAAAACAGCCTATGCTGCTCTCTCCCTGAATGCTTGTTCTTGTGTCCAACACACACTATGGTATATGAACAAAAACATTTCTGCCATCCTGTACTGAACTGATGCAGCTGAAATTTTGTTTTTCAGCTACACCAGTGATACTTTATCTGGGTCACTGAGCACAAATTCCTGTGCTGGCACAGCAGAGGACAATTGTGAGGACACAACTAATATCCCAGGGAAGAAGGACCTCTGTTTTGTTTTTTATTTTGGTCAGTTGCAAGACCAGCGTAATTACATGTTGGCTTCATATGAAGGCTTTGTTAAAGTACACGTGAGGTCTAGTATTTTGTTAAAGTGGGATACTAAGAGTGATTAAATACCTGCAGAGAGCAGATCTGCTGAATAAGAATATGTACCCTTCTATAGTCATCACTAAGAATCTCTTCAGTTTTTAATAAATTGGCTCTTACAGCTATCTTCTTAAAATTCAAGGTATTAATAATGCCATTTTATAGAGGAAAGGTGCAGCCACAAGTTCAAGTGATTTCTCAAGGTCAAATAAAGAAAATTAGATGTTCCGGGTCAATATCCACCTTCTGTCTTATAATAACCACCCTTCCATAAATAATCTTCACTGAAACAGAACTAATAATTAGAAGTGGTAAGTATCATAAACAGGTTAGCTCCAGTCCTGCAAATACACAGAGAGCTGATACCAGCAGGGATTAGAACAATGCGGTATAGAAGGGAAGTGATATACTTTATTCAAGGCTTTGCAATTTTGTTATAAATAAAACTGCTCAATTTCATCTTTCAGGCAAACCCTGAGATTAAACCAGAGATTAAATTGGCTGTTAAATGGTCTTAATAAATTCAGGCATGATCAGCTGAATACTACGGGGACAGTTAAAGCAAGTCAGTCTTCTCAATTGATGTGGACTCTTGCTGTCATGGAAATAAGATTTGCACATGCTGTGATTTTTGACCTGCAAAGAGTGAGCCTCGGGGAATATACAGGATCTGTTCAGTATCTCTGCTAAAGGTGGTAGTAAGTAGCAGCTAATTTTCTTTGTTCCTCATTGCACAATTCTCAGGTGATGACACAATATTTAGGGAGTGAACACACCATTCAAACACTATCTACCTAATTACTCAATTATCTTGTGGCTATACTGAGAGATAAAAATGTTAGTCTCATCAAAAAAGCCTTAAAGTGGAAAGTTTTGCCTTCTGACTGACAGCTCATGCTACACGTGAGTTATTTTGGAAGAGGAACAGTTGCAAATAGTGCTGTGTGCACTGTTCTGCAGAATGGGTAATTGTACTGAATCACAGTCTAATTGAATTTTAGTCTGTTGTTAGATTTACTGTAATACTACTGTAACCAAAATAACAAGCCAAGTGCTTCAGAACTCATATCTGAGTAAAATCTGGTAATGCATAAACAGCTGTTAACATTTAGCCCTCTCTAATATTTCAAGCAAGGGAGAGCAATGAATTTTCTAATACAACATGTACTGATCACTGTTACCACAGCTAACTAATTCATTTTGAAAACCATTGGACTTATCTAGACAGAGACTAATTATTCAATGCAGCTTTTCTTGGATGGAAGGTCTGGTTTGTTTTTTGGCTGAGTGGTGTTGCCAAAAAGTGGACAGAGTGTTTGTTCAAAAAAAAAAAAGATTGGCACCGTGGCATAGGGTACAAAGGATATTGTTAAGATCTCCCAAACAGGCCCGTTGGCTGCATCCTGAGCAGTGACCTGAGTTGCTGGATCACATGAGACTCCCCTGACCCTTTCTCCGCTCAGTTCTCGCATCCCAGCTGGCCCCTGATCCTGTGCAACTACTCCAGCACATACATTATCCATTGCTATAGATTATTTTAAGCTGAAGTATCTTATTGTATTAATTATATACAAAAAACTTGTCCTGTGTGACTGTTTATGCATCTACAAGAACAGCTTCTACAGACTATTTGCCAGCATCTTATCTGCATGCAATCTTGTCAGTTCTGCAGCAGGAACCACCTCTGGAAGGGCCAGATTTCTCCACCCAGAATGTTAAATGACAACTTTAGGCATCAAAATTTGTCTTGGCACAGCAGGAACTGCCTGGGAAGAATCTTCAGGACTGTCTGAAATCCCCATGTGAAGATCTCCCACAAGAGTTAGTCAAATCCTTTGTTGTGGAGGTACGAAGAGCTGGGTCTGTCACCTTATCCTTTTTCGGTTGAGTGTCTCTTCTCTGCAGGGATGATCTGAGGAGCTCCTGGACCACCCAGGGAATTAATGAGTTTAGGGCACTGAGTGTGCAGCAGGGGCGGCCCTGACACCCAGGTACACTGCAATTATAGCTAAAGGACGGCTTGACTTTCATCCATATGTCTCACATAAAACCTAAATTCCACAGCTCTTGCACAGCACCTCTGTAATTGAAAACTGCTGAACAGCATCCATCCAGCTGTGAAATCAGATAGGCAACTCGTGATTTCCTGTGAGCTGCCTTCTGTCTTGTGGTTTAACTGGGCACAAGCTGTCCCTGGGAACACGGCTGTATTGCCACATGGATCACACTGGTTTGCTTTCTGCTGTTTAAAATTGCTGTCACCCTCTAGAGAAATCTGTTTTCCAACATTCTGCGAAAAAAAATTAATGTAATGAGACTTAATTGCATGTTTTGTATTTATCACGGGCTTTGCCTTATTAGATCTGCTCAGTTATAACTTGAGGCAAGAGAGACATTGTAAAGCTCCAGTCAGTTGGGGCTGCATAAACAGGAATCACAAAATGGAGCAGCCCAACGAAAGGGTCTTGTTGCATTCCAGCAATGAATAACTCCACTTGATTTAAGCTATTGGCTTAATAAACTGACAGAAAACATCTCTTTACTGCTATTTCCCAGGCCTTATCTCACTTTGGAAAGATTGCTTTTGTTAAAACTGATAAAGATCAGCTAACAATTTAATGCCAAAGTATGGGAAAAGTATTTACCCACACAGCTGCTCTAATTTAGTCCATTTTCTAAACTGTGAGGGGATCAGATTTTCTCTCAGCATTTCACAATCTGTATCATATGAGTTAACATACTGTTTCAGTTGGACACTGGATCTTTTTCTTGATACTGTGCATTCCCTGGCTTGTCAGCACTTCAGCTTTTCCTGCCCCTGCTGCACACTCAGTCTTGGTTCGGGATGCTGTATAGCTTTGAGAAGACTGTAGTACTGATGTCTCACATATCTCTGTTCTGACTATTTTCAAAGTACAGTGCTAATGTAATTTGCTCCTTGAATCAACAGAAGTAATGCAAGCATCCTAATACCAAAACGTGTTGCTGTAGCTTTCGTCTCTTCCTCCCCACAGCCTTAATTCAGACTAATTAAGAAGAAATTGTATCTGTATCTGATTATTTTCCAGGAGTTTTGTGCAATACCAGTTCTACACCATCACAGAAAAGGATTCCCTTCTATTCTTTCATATGCAACATAATATTCCCATATTTAAAAATAGGAATGCATCATTACAGCATACATCCCAGAGTTACTTGACCTGGAATCTTGACAGTAGCAATTACTTATATCACGTTCCTTTGAAGAAGTTAAGATACAGAGAAGTTACTGTTGATTACCACGTTACCAAGCCTCACGCTATAGGCTCACTTGTATTATCCAAAGCAGAGAACTACTGTTTCAGCAAGTAACAGCATTATAAGTGTTCCTGTGGACACAGCACCTTTCCCAAATCTCCTTGCTTGTGGTATGGATGCGCAATGTTGAGAATTTCTGAGTTCACAAATGTCTGCTTTTACACACAGGACATTTTCAAAACAACTCTGATCAAATCCTTGTTTTGATTTACAGACCATTTATTTCTAAACAGTGTGTGACAGATTTGTTTACTGCTGGATCATATACCAAATGGGGAATTTCAATTTAAACCTGATGTCCAAATTTCTGGTGTTTTCCTTCATGCTTGTGCCAATGGAAAAGGAAGTTGTGCCTTCCGCTACACTCTCCCTTCTTGTGTTCATTCACAGTTACACACTTATCCAGCAAAAGACACAAAATGCATCGTGGTTGGACACTGAGAATATTTTCAGGAAACATATTAATCACTTCAAGCCATATGGGAAAGTTTAAGAGCTCAAGAAAACAAATGAATAGCTTTCAGCCATTAGGAACTTGTGTTTATTCCTGTTAGGAGAAAGAAATGACAGCTGGGCACAGAAATAAACCAAATAAAATATGGTAAATTGCTACAGTAGAGAATTATCAATAACAAAATGAAATACAAAACTTTGTAAAAATAACTCTGAGAAAAAAAATAATTTCCAGGGCTAATCTAGGAAGCATGATCAATTTTAGTTTGCTGATTTACAATAGCATTCAAGCAAGTCCAGCTGTAGGCTGTGTTATTTACGATAGACCATACAGAAGCTTTTCCAGACCCTCATGCCATCTCTGGTGCCCTGAAAAAAAAGTGTCACCTGAGACAGTGTCTTGTAAAAGATGCCTACTGAGGGCTGCTGTGGAAACCTGGACCCAGAGAACAGACTTGCCCAGGCTTGGAAAGCTGGGAATTCCTTCGGGAATGGGGTTGCCCATGAAACAAAGGCAGTTATGACATATAGAAAGGGTCTTGGAAGAAAAGGACAGTTTTCTAGGGACAGAAACTGTCAAAGGCAACATTTTTTCTTAAGAAACAGTACCTTGCTTAGCTGACTTGAGTGTCAAACTCAAAAGCTGCAGGGTTTTTTGTACTTCAGTATGCATACTCAAGCAGCTCAGAGGCATATTTCATCAAATTATGTTGTTTTCATGTTATCTGTCTAGTAAGACCTTTTTGAGTTCTTTCCCTGCGTTTTAAACCCAAAATTCTGTGTGATGTGTTTGAATCTTACTGTGAGTACTGAAATTCAGTCCAAGCAAATTCTTTTGTGCCCAGTGTTCAAGATCTCCTACAGGAGCTCTAAACAGATGAGTGCCAAGAGCCTGAGAGAATTACAGCTCTCAGATGACTTCTCAAGTGAGGCACACAGGCATCAGCTGCCAAGATTAGTGGTTCTCAAGGTTCTCATAACTCCTTGGCTAATTAAGGTGCAGCCACATGGTGTTTGGGAGTGCACATGCGAACTAACTGGAACTGATGTACCATAATGAATGATGAACTCTGTAACCCAGTGACAGCTGACAAAAGAACTGCTGAAAGCCCCACCAGCACCTCTGTATTCACAAAGCCACCACGCCAGAAACCTCCCATGTTGCGGCTGCCGCTGTGCCATTGAGCTCGCAGAGCCAGTTGTGAGGCTGAGCCTCCCAGTTACTTGCAAGGGAAACGTTCTCAGCTCTGCACTTGTAGAGGAAAAAGGAATCTTAGAACTTCTTAAGACTAGCTTACAATAAAAGTAAATGGCAATTATAAATAACAGTCAAGCTTTCAGAAGGCAGCAGAAGGGTTGCTTCAGGGTTTTCTGGAGTTGTTTTGTTTAAAGCAGGAGTCCTATAAAATTAGGGAGTTAAAATGCAGTATACCCAACATTTTAAGCCTGTTAAAGCACCTGAAATTGTCTGGCAAGTCTGGTCAACACCAAAAAAGGTAAAGTCTTTCATATGCTAGCATTTACTGTTTTCCACAAAATTAATCAAAATAAACTGCATCTCTATGAGAAGGTTTTATTAAAAATACATATCTTGTGTTGCACATAAAAAGAACCACTGTAATTAAACACAACTTAAGAAGCTGGACAGGAATTGCTTGAAAAAAAATACAGATTCCTGTAACCCCAAGCACCCAACCTGTAACTGCACGAGCCACAAATTAAAATCTCCCTGTGTTGAAGACCCAGAGCACTGTCCCGCACACAGCAAAGTGCCAAGGCAGGAGCAGCTGGTCAGAGGCAGACATGGCAACTGCTTCACAGCGGCTGCACCTCGGCAGATACATGCAGGACACACATATCTTCTCCCCAAACACAGAGTGGCCTGTCCCCCCTCCCCAGCCCTGCCGCTGGGCACGATGGTGACCTTAGCAAGAGAAACATGCTGGAATGGCACTCAGCCCAAGTGTCACAGGTTGGCTACCTCTTCTGTAAAGGAGGAGAAATAACAACGCAGCACTTGCAGTTAATTTCACTTAGGATCCAGCAGAAACTCACATTAACAGCACTGCTGAAAGAAAGCCAGCTGTGCTTTGGTGATGCAATATGACACAGTCTCTTTGATAAAGATGACCTTAACTGAAACCTACACTGGCATCCACTAACTTTTGGATCCCCATTTTTCATAACTCAGATCCATTTCAGACTTTTGAAAAGACACAATTTTAAAAGCAACAAGTTACCAGATTAGGCAGCAGCAAATACTGATTGAAAGTCTAGTGCATAAAAATCAAAGTCAGAATACAAAAGAGCTGTTGGAGACATCTGTTATTTAAAGTATACAGAACAAAACACTGGCTGCATTTACTCTCTGTAAAAAACATCAGTTTGCCAGGCTGCCTTTCTTGCTCTGGAGATGTTGAAGAATCAGCTCCTTTTAAAGTAATCGAGAGATGTATTCATCATCCCTTCAAAATTATCAAAATGCTTTGTAAATACAGGCTCAAAAAGCATACCAGAAACTGACTGTAAACGAACATTTACTGGCCAACTCATAACTTAAGCAAGGCACAAAGAAGAAAAGACACTGTGAGTGATGAGGAAGCAAGCTGACATAAAATTACAAACCAGCGGTCCCTTTGCTTTGACCTGACAAAGCATTTGAGGACACAGGCAGTTGAAACAGCAACTGGGTCTAAGGTTGGAGAACCAGAGTAACTGTAAAGCAACATTCAATTTTTAAGGAAAAAAAAAAAGCAGGCTTCATGTTCTAATCCCATACAAGTCATTATTTGATTAAAACAAAAGAGATACTTCATCTAACATCATACCTTGTAAACCGAAAAGGGTACTAAATTCAGGTAACTTTGGAGACTCATCTCCTTAAGTATTCTTTATCATCTACAGCGTTCATTCCTTAGACTGCAATTTAACCAAGCACTCCACCTGAAAGGCCTGTCATTTTACTGACTATGCTGGGAATTTATGACAGAAATCAGCTTCCTCAGTTCACTGAAGTCCTACCAGTAAAGACAAAATGATGCCTCTTACACTCTGTGTGATAACAGTATATTAACAGAACAAGATTTGCCCAGCACAGCATTTGTTCTATTTCTAATGCATGGAGAAGGAAACACTGATTTTCAGGACGTCAGATGAATTTGCAGGAATTAAAGAACTCTATTTGACTTTTTTTTTCCAGCAAAGCAATTTTGTTCTGGGATTAATGAAATACAAAGCTCCAGAATGCCACCAATCAAAATTAACTTTCATTACTGAAATGACATCCTAAACACAAGATCTCAATTTGCTAAAAATCTGAGCAAATCAAATACTTGCCTTAATTATAACACTGTTCAACTCCCTGTCATTAAACTTCCAAGTAATTTTAGTGCCCACATTTAAAAGCTTTGATCCTCAGGGCTCAGCTGCTTTGCATTCTAGAAGGGAAAAAAAAATGATTCAAAGACATCCCAGGTTGGGAATTTGTAATCCCTCCTCATCCTTGTAAAGCAACAAGGTAAAGCTCACAAATTATTCAAAACTTTACCTTACAGGAAATAGGAATGGAAAACTTTTTCCAGTTGTGGGGTGGCAGCAAAAGAAATAACTGGATTTTAAAATGGCTCAACTTAAAAGGTATTGAAGAACAAGGCTGAAAAGTTTAAGTCTTAATCAGTAATTAAATAAGCTACAGCATGAAAAGTCCAACAACCATAAAGATCAACCCTGAAAAAAACACAAGCTCACTGTTACTTCTATATACATTAAAAAGAAAAAAAGTATCTAGATTTAAAAAATCTCTCCCCAGGGTTATAATCCCCTTCCTAGAGAGATGTTGTTTTAGCTTGTGTACAGCATTCCAGAAGAATCTTTCATAGCCTTCAGAATTCATGGTTTTCTTAATCCATTTTGCAGTGAGTAACATTTCTCTCCAGAATTGAATAACACTCTTAAAGCCTACTTTAAAATCCATCTTTAAGATGGCCTTCAAATACAATATTCAAGCTTCTAAAAAGAATTTTAAAATACAAGTGAGTTTTGTTTTAATGAATAAAAAAGATGTAGTGAATTTGCTAACTTATTAAAAAAGGCTAGAAACAAAATCCACTAAAAAGTTTCTAGCCTCTAGTAATTCACGAAGTGCTACTACAGTACAGAAGAACATTATTAGTTAAATCAGTTTTATCTCTTCTGATAGCTACTTTGAAAATAAAAGGTAATTTGCCACTAATTCTATTACACAAGTTCATAAGCGGGTAGCTTTTTGTGTATGCAGTGGAAAACAAAGATCAGTGCTACAGAACTGAATGAGTCTGCCAAATACCCTTTTCAGACATCACATCTTAAAATGTGTGTCTAGATGAACAAGAAACTCAGTGAACCTTCTGCACCCAGTTCCACTGTCTGCATTTGTGTAACACGTGGGTGCAAAGGTCAACCTGTGTAGCTCCTACAACAGGATCAGAATCTAATAGCAGCTTATCAAATAGCAACCCGCTTTGATCTCACTAAGCAGAGAGGATGAACGGATCCTATTGTTAGTGCACTGTCCCAGCATTAGCAGCAAGTTTGTCTGTAGTGAGCTCAGAGTTAAAAAAGAAAAAAGAAGTTGGTCAGAAAGTAACACATGAGAACAGCAATGGACTTGCTGCACTCAGGTCTCCATTGCTTTGCACCTTTAGAAACTTCACCTTACAAAGGATTATGCTCAGTGCAAGGCAGCAGAGAGAATCAAGCCTGCAATTTTCACAGTTTGAATGAGCACAACTTGGCTTCCAACACTGTATCTTAAGATGCATGTGTCACAACAGGAATGTCAATTTCTATGCCAGAGTGGCGAGAGCGTGCAGAATATGGCTGAGAGGCATAGCTGTGCATGCTGGGGACATGGGAATAGAGGGGCTGCCAAAAAGGGGAAGGGAGGCTTTTACATGCGCAGTACCACAGGAACAGGAGAACTGAAGTGAAAAACAGACCGCCGGCGCTGGCAATGGCAATAAATACGGAGATGTCAAAACTAAAGACAGGCTCGTATTTTCTGTTAAGATAATTGTTATAAAAAATGACCCAGATGGATGGAGTGAGACAAATGGCACAAGCAAGTAGGAACAAGAGACCTGCCACGAGATGGCAGCCGGCACTGTTTACAAGGCATTTGGCCAATTTGACGTTTGGCACGGTGGATACAAAGGCTGTGTTACACATGCCAATCAGGCAGAGAAACAGAGCTGAGGCAGCGGTGAACATACTCAGTGGAAGGGCAAACTGAAGAACGCGCAAATCCAGTTGATCGACAGCAGTGTACCACTGTGGGTCATATATCACACAGTCTCTGCTCCCATCAAAGCGAGCACACTTAATCCAGAGTCCAGTGTAAACGGTCACATTCCTCTCATTCTTGTTGTACGTGTACAGTCTCATTTGCCTCCAGTTGGGGAGCAGAACTGCTGCAAGGAGTCCAGCTATGGAGGCTGTTCCACTGAGGAAAGCCAGTACTGTTGCTGCATGTACATCCCGGCAGCCCATTCTTGCCCACGGAAGTTGTTTCCTGCAACTAAGAAGAAAAATTAAGAATTTAAAAATCGGTAGGTGCAAGTATATAGACACAGGACTGACTCCACTTGACTTGTGCTGGATTAATAAACTTGTGCGGTAGCTGGTAGGCAGTAACTCTGGCACCTTCTGTGTCTTACACACTTACGTGGAAGTAACACTTCCAAGTTCATGCTTTAATGAAATCTCAGATTATTTCACAGATTGTTATGGTCACTCAGCTGACAGATGGCTAAATTCACTGTGTTCAAGGTCAAAAAGGAGCATTTCAACATGTGACCCTACACAGCCTTTCACCTTGTGCCACTGAATGGACTTCAACAGAGTCTGGGTGGAGAAGGTGAATCACCAAGTGCACTTGATGTAAGAAGTTCACCTACCCCTCAACCGGCAGCTCCTTCTCTCTAGCCCATACATAACATAATAATACAGCATGCATTCAGTCCTACCACACTGCTGCATGAGTACAAGGGAATTACTTAAAACCACCATCACTAGGCTGGACAAGAAACACACATCCAGGCAGTTATACACATCTTCTATATGCCAAATTGTTGATGAGAGCTGCAACCTAGCAGAGAAGGCTCTGTGAAGTAATTTACTAGTATTTTTTTCAAAAACAATTAACAGTTCTTCCACATTACTTCTGCCTTTCAAATCCAGCTGTCCAAGCACATGAACAATTCCAGAAAGCAAATGGCTTTTCAGCTTTCATATCTTCCTCTTCAGATGAAGCATTAAAGAATACAGCTTCCTGTTCAATGTAACCACTGTCTGTGTACCTAGTGTAGCCTCTTGCCTGCAGAGATCCAGGGAAACAGCCCCAATGATAGGTCTTCAAAAAAAAAAAAAAATTAAAAAAATTTTAAAAAGACTCAATTTGAGTAATCCCATCTCTGGGTGCTCAAGATACTTTAAAGAGGCCTAATACATAATAGTCACTGGATGGTGGGCAAGATGTTATGTGAGGTTCACCCATATTCTCTAATATAAGAGGACAGAAGAACAAAAATTAGGTATTTTATTTTCTTCGACATTATCAAGATACTTTAAAGAGGCCTAATACATAATAGTCACTGAGCATCCACATCCACTTGAAGCAGGACACTAAAAATTGTAGTACCTAAACATGAGCAAAAACTTTGACAATTCTCAGAGTCATAAACTCGTACTTAAATTTTCTCCAAATCATTATTCTGCATTGTGCTGATTTGTCTAAAGTCACAAAACAACTCCTTAGGTACCAGAAGTTCTACCTAAAGCATATACAAATAACTGAATCTCCAAAAAGTCACAGACATGGTTGCAACCAAAGAGAAAAATCAGATCTGATCCCTTATTATCTTTCTACACCTGCAAACTTCAAAAGCCAAGGGAATTTTTCAGATACGGAATTTCCACGTATACTGGAAGCAGACTACAAGCACTATCAAGCTACACAGCTAGTCACTATTTTATTGATTTATAGACAAATAAAGCCAAATTTGTTTTGTAAGAAAGGATTTTTATTTACTTTTTTTGCCATCTACCCCTGAAGGACTGCAATTGTATGCGGGTAGCATTTAACTGCTCATCATAATCTTTTAAAGCAGCATTGCTGAAAAGAAATAACAACCATAATTCTGCTAAAAACGCACCTTATTCATCAAAAAGATGGCATTGTGTTTTTGCTAAGAATAGCTGAGCGTGGGCAAGCTGCTGTTCTTATGGCAGTAACCTTTTCAGATAGCGGGTCATTAACAGAATACCTCCAGGTAGGGGGGACCTAAGACTTATTTCCATCATAATTGATTTAATAGTATGCTTAACCTCATCTTCAGTAAGGTCAACGCAACCAACTTTCAAGGAAACAGAACTATGACAAATGAGCTTGAGGGGTAAATCTAATATAGCATCAAATTTTGTTCTCCTTGAGCTTGATAGTTCTACTCTTCCATAAAGGGCTTGTCTTTGCCTGGATAAAACTTCCATGCAGGCAGGGCAGACTCTGAGAGAGCGGCTGCAATAAGCACAAGCGTGACTGTTTTCAGAAACCATTGTTTCTGCAAATTCATTTGCAATAGTAGACGATGAAAATTTGGGCAGAGTTAACAAATGGTGGGCAAAAAGTTAAGTGAGGTTCACCCATATTCTCTAATACAAGAGGAGTGAAGAACAAAAATTGGGTATTTTCTTCTACATTATCAAAATATAATTACGCCAAGTACTACACAGCCACAATTCAGGGCAGCATGCGAAAACCTGTGGTTTTCTGTTACCTCTTCTGTACCAGTTACACGGACAGAAGACTTTAGTCTCTAGTTGATCCTGCGGTTGTCAGGTGTGTTCAGGCCACCCTGCATACCTTGATTTTGCTGGCCATTCCTGGAAGATGCACCAAGGGTAGGGTTTTTTATTACTGTTGATTTTTTTTTAGGTTGCTTAGTTGGTTTGGAGTTGTTTTGGGGTTTTTTTGGTTGTTGTTGTTATTTGGTTTTTGGAGATGTTTTGTGTTGGTTTTCTTCCCTGTTTTTAAAATTTAAAAAAGAAAAACAAAAACAAAACAAGTCCTCAGTGCTTCTCTTCAGGTAGGAAGGGAAAGACATTGAAAATAGCTCATTTTCCCATTAGGGGGTACCAAGGAAAATTGAATCCGTAGGTAAGTTATCCATGATCACCCCCCATCAGGTGAAAGCCATTCCATCTTGCAAATACTGCTAGCTTCATAGCAGTAATTACAGCTTCAGTTACAAATCCCTGATGAAGACAGTAACAAAACAGATGTTGTCTTAATTAAGAAGGATTCAGTGTACTCACCAGTGGTGTGTTCAAATCAAGAGAAACTTTAGCAACTTTTAGAAGCAGGAAAAAGGTGTTACTGGATCTAGGAAACAGAACAAGGTGAGAGTCAACATCACATCTCTTTCATGCTATTCCAGCAACAGCGTTTACGCTGTAATTCAGAAATGAGGATATGTTTCAGATATGTTTCCATCAGGCCAACTCCATCGCCTTTCTACAATTTTTTCTTATTTAAAAAAGCAAAACTCAAACTACTTTTCTTCTTCTCCCAGAGCATGTTCTCTGTCTACTCATCTGTGTTCATGCAACATGTAAGAAGGGTGCAAAAAACTCCCTTTCTTATGGGTGTTCCAAGATACAGAGACGTTCACATCCTGAATTTTATGTTTCTAGCAAAGAAATCCATATAAAGTCATATAAAATTATTATTTCAGATGCTAGGTTTCAGGCTGCACTTGAAAGCAGGGAGGAAGGGGTGCAATGATTTTTCTAATGTCAGAGAACAAAACACTGACTCTGAACTGTTTATAAACTTGTGGTTCTCTATTCCTTCCTGGCTTCTACACAAAGGCTTGAAGGAAAAAGGAGAAAGGCAGGAAGTACTGCTGATGCCTTTTCAATGGCTGTCCAGCTTCTCCAGAGGAAGAGAAAGGATCCTCTCACAGATGCTCCTTACGCTCACATCTGGGATCCACACCACAGAGTCCAAGAGCAGCTCTGCAGGTCATACTAAGAAAATAACTTTGTTACTGGACAGTGTCAGGCCTACAAGCATGTCATCATGTGACTTTAAGAGCTACAATCTGAAGGTGAGTTGGCTGTACTAACATGTATGAGAACATAAGAGTTTATTCAAAGTGACCTACATCAAAACCTGCATCATAACATCCATATCTGTGTAGTCTTCTGGGATGCAACATCAATGAAATTCTTTTATCGAACCATCTAGGCAAGAGAGTGACCTTACAGAACACACTCATACAATCCAAATTTTTCACTAAATGAGAAAGTGCATTTCAAACTCTGTAGTCCTCCAATATGAATGCAATTGCATATAAAACACAGAAGCTCAGACACAGTCAAATGAAGCATCCCGCTTCTACGGCTATGTTAATCAACCAAAGCTGCTCTGAGTAAATTAAGCAGTTTGGGCAAACTAACAACGTGTGGCTGTAGAGGTCAGCATCAACACATTCAGTTGCATTTGGAGAAGAAATATAAACTTAGAAGAAGAAGAGTTTGGATCTAAAAAAAAAAAAAAGTATTACTGCACAGCTCAGAGCGGCTGCTTTTATTCACTAACACTTCTGAGCAATTTTCAAGCTTTCTGTGCATTTATCAGCAACTGAAGCCAAGATAATCATACAGATTTCCCTCTGCAGGTTCACACCCCTAAACACCAGCCAGAGCTCAGTAACAACCATAATTAACTAGAAAATTACTATTGGCAAACAAACCTGTCAGAAAGGGAGCTGTGTCCAGCCCAAACGTCACTCCCATTAAATAATGAAAACCTGTGACCACAAGCTGTTGTAATAAACAGATGCAGGGCAGATATTAAATATTTGAAAAAATCCAACTCAGAAAAGACTCATTTTCTGCAGATATCGAGATTTTTTTTTTCTCTTCCTTTAGCTGTTTAGTCCATCTGACTTCATTTTGCTGTCTCTAGTGGTGTTGAATAACTAGGGACCTCAGCCACTTCTGAACTAGCTGTCCAAGGGAAGAAAGCACATTTCAGCCAGCATTGGTGAAACTTTCTCTTGTCTTAGATTCTAGACTTATGCTTCTTACACCCCAAGCATTTTACAGCTCTTATATCTGATCCACAAAAGTTACCAGTCCTAATAATACTATATAATATCATATACTAAAATACTACAATAATAATATAATACCTAATAATACTTCAGGGACAGATTTCACCACAGCTCCTATTTTAAAGATCCACATTGCTGTAATGAGAGATTCTTGCTAAAGCTGGTAAATCATGAACAGCCTATAAGCTAAAAAAACAAAGCAAATTTTAAAAAGGTATTTACTAGAGAGACAGCTCAGTGATGAGCAAAGCCAGCTCTGTTCCCTTGCATGGCCTTGAGAAGATCGTAGCCTGAGAAGCACCTCTGTTCTCCAGAGCCCTGCAGGAGGGAGGTCACGACAAACACAACTTATCAACAAATGCATCCTCAAACTATCCACAACAGTATTACCAGTTTAAAAAAGTATTAAGAGTTGTAGAGAACTGACCACCAAGAAGAGGAAACCAACTGGGAGTAAATTATACAGAATCAGTGCCACCAAGTCAATTTTTTTGTTAGAAAAAAATCAATCACACAGTTTCAATTTTACAAAACTCCTATTAAAAACCGATTCCAGACATAAAAGATTAGAATTAACATTCCTAGTAAATACATTAGGAGCTTCGAGAAAAACTTGCAGCACAGGTAATTCTGTTTTACTAGTCGATCTGGAAAAAAACCCATGTCGCACGGCCGAGGCCGAAGCAGAGGACACACAAAACCACACACAAACAAACACACACCCCCGCTCCCCCCGAGGTGCCCGGCAGCTGCCGAGCGGGTCCCCGCCATCCGATACCCACCGGCGGGGAGCGAACTCCCAGCCCAAGCGCACCAGACCGGCCGCGCTGCGGAGCCAGACTTGCCCGGGAGAACCGGGAAGGGCCGCAGAAGCCACCCCCCACTCCCCGGCCAAACGGCGGCGGGCGCCCCCGCGCACAGTCCTCTCGGCGGCAGCGCGCCGGGCCGGCAGCCCCTCAGCTGCGCCAGGCGGCCGCGGGGCAGCTCCCGCCGGAGCCGCATCCGTTCCCACACCAACCGCCCGCTCTCACCGGTCGCTGTCCCGTCAGAGCCCGGGAGCGCACCGAACAGGCCCCATCGCCGCCGCCGGCTCCTCTGGGCCGCGGGAGGCGCGAGGGGTTGTGGGACTGCAGTCCCGCGCCGCCGCGCTGCCCGCAGCCACACCCCGCCCGCACTACAACTCCCAGCACGCCCCGCAAGGCAGAGCTCCGTCCCTGGCTCCCCGGGGCGGCCTGCACGCCCGGTTGCGTCTGTCGCTACGGTGCGCGATCCGCACGCAGCCCCGCGGCTGGCAAAAACGATGCTTTATAAGACGTTCCTCAAATACATCAGTACGGTTATAGGCGCCGGCGCCGTTACTCTCACCAGCACTTCACAGAAGTTAGGGATTGGAAAGGACGTCGAGAGATCATCCAGTCCAATCCCACCGGAGCAGGAACACCTAGATGAGGTTACACAGGAATGTGTCCAGGTGGGTTTTGAATGTCTGCAGAGAAGACTCCATAACCTCCCTGAGCAGCCTGTTCCAGTGTTCTGTCACCCTCACTGAGAAGAAGTTTCTTCTCAAATTTAAGTGGAACCTCCTGTGTTCCAGTTTGTATCCATTGCCACTTGTCCTACCATTGGTTGTCACTGAGAAGAGCCTGGCTCCATCCTTGTGACACTCACCTTTTATATATTTATAAACATTAATGAGGTCACCCCTCAGTCTTCTCCAAGCTAAAGAGCCCCAGCTCCCTCAGCCTTTCCTCATAAGGGAGATGCTCCACTCCCTCAATCATCTTCGTTGCCCTGCACTGGACTCTCTCCAGCAGTTCCCTGTCCTTGAACTGAGGGGCCCAAAACTGGACACAATATTCCAGGTGTGGTCTCACCAGGGCAAAGTAGAGAGGGAGGAGAACCTCTCTCGACCTATTAACCACACCCCTTCTAATACACCCCAGGATGCCCTTGGCCTTCTTGGCCACAAGGGCACAGTGCTGGCTCATGGTCACCCTGCTGTCCACCAGGACCCCCAGGTCCCTTTCCCCTACACCACTCTCTAACAGGTCATTCCCCAACTTATACTGGAACCTCGGGTTGTTCCTGTCTAGATGCAAGACTCTACACTTGTTATATTTAATTAAATTTTTCCCTGCCCAACTCTCCAGCCTGTCCAGGTCCCGCTGGATGGCAGCACAGCCTTCTGGCGTGTCAGCCACTCCTCCCAGCTTGGTGTCATCAGCAAACTTGCTGACAGTGCACTCTATTCCCTCATCCAAGTCACTGATGAATATATTGAACTGGGGTTTGGTCTTATCAAAGCCATTCCTTGGGAGAGCGTCAGGTATCAGCCTGGGGGTGGTAGGTATCAAGTGCCTGGTTTTGCCTTTTTTTTTTTTTTTCTTCCTCTTCTTTCCCTCACCTATTAAGCCTGAACCCACAAGTTACCTTGCATTTTCTCATTCTGTTCTTCCCAGTCCTGGGGCATGAGCAGCTGTGTGGGCACTTTGCTGCCAGAATGGGTCAACTCCACCAGAAGTGCAAAGGGAACTAGTCCTGCAAGCTACAGCTCTCGACTGGCTCTGTGTTGCAATTAATCATTATCCATTCAGTGCTGAAGCTCATAGAACACTTCATACACAACTGAAATAAAGCCAACCTGGCTCCTGCTTCAAACTTTTTTCCCCTCATTTATGTATAAGATTAAGACTGGTGTTCCAGAAGTGCAGCAAAAAAATGTTTTTTTTGACTACGAAATAAATGGCATATCAAAAATTGCTGACAGCCCACATTTAGCTTTCACAAAACCATGTTAGCCCCAAACACAATAAAAATACAGAAAAAAAAATCAAAAATGAGAACCGATACTAGTGATAAAAGAACTGGATTATGAGAAATCATACCTTTCTTCCCAGTGACTGCTTTAACGAAATTTAGAGAAGCAGGGCTGGACAAGTATACTTACAAAACAAAACCAGACCAAGTTGAGAAGCCTCTGTTGTATTCAGTCTTATTTTGATTTGCAAACAACTTAATAGTTTAGAGGTAGAAAACACCCTGTACAATAAAGGACTTACTTTTTTTTTTTTTTAATTAAAATATAAGTGTGCCTACTTGCAATACAAAAACTGGAACACTATTCCCAAAAATGTACAGCTCTGTTGAAAAGCAGTAACCATTTTCCTCACCAAAAAGTAACGTATACCCAGAACTCTGTAAGAGGGGTATCCCAAATGAAGTTTGGGAATTGGGAATCAGGATTTATATGACCAAAGGGAATACAGTAAACACCAGCAGGTATGAAAAAAACACCCCAACATTACACACCAGCCTTGCTTTTTCATGTTCCTACAAGTCACTTCCTTGTGGCCATTTATTTGTGTTTTCCTTTAAATCTTTAAAAATAACTAAACCCTCACAATCCAATACCTGTCAAAGTAGCAAAACTGGTTCACCTTTGAAGCACTAGACCCTGGAAAACTGCTCCATCAGAAATCTCCCTTGTTGTTTCCAATGCCCGTGGAAGAAGATGCAGAGTGGTTGAACCTGCTCCTTTGCTACCTGTGCAGGTTATATTCTTTCTACTCTTCTCATTTGGCAGAAAAATACTCCAAGGATGACCAGTTTTTAAGCTGTGCTTTGAGCTGCACATACTTTGGTCTTTACTCTGTTGAGTCAGTAGCCAACATAAATCAAAAAACCTGTTCTTTTCTCCACTTTGCTACCCAAGTGCCAAAAGAAACTGAGACAACGGAGGGAGCAGAGAACTGGGCAGTGTTGGTGAAGAAAAATTGAATGGAAGGTCTGCATAGCAACAGGTTCATGTGCATGCTAAAAATTTTGAAATGTGTTTGATCCAGCCAAGAACACTATCTTCTGTTCATCTGTTGTTCTTCTGAAGTCTGTAAAAGCAGTAGTTTCTTTTTCCGATATTCTTCATTCTCCTGCTCTGCTTCCTCATCTATGGATTTTCTTATACATGCTTTTAGTTCCTCAATTCCTTCTCCAGTATATGTAGATATAGGAATTATATATTTGAATTCAAGTATATTTGCAGAACTCATTTCTTCCTGTAGTAAGTGTAGGAAGTCTGAAAATCATACTGATAGAATTAGTACAATCCCCAAATACTGTATCAGTACAAAGCCCACAGAATCCCATTAAATTTAGAAAACAGACTTAATAAATTACAGTAATAAACATAACTGCAATTAATATAGAAGTATTATTTGCTTAATTAATTTTTAAAAGAATAGCTAAATTCTCAGAAGACAAGCACTAACATAGCAGTTATACCATATTTACACACTCATGAGAAGATTCTATACCCTTCCTTTAAGATGATTACAGAGAAATCCCAAGTTGTAGGATATGACAGATGGATGTTTTAACCCTTCATGGTTCTTATACACTCCAGGAAATAGAAAGACATCCACCCTAATATAATAGAAAAATTCAAGTAAACCTACATGGGCCTGTCCAGAATTTTCATGTGTTTTGGCCAAAGTCAAATGATAAATTGCATATACATCAGTGTCTGTAAGGGTACCTTCAGTGGAGGTTACTGTTATCCCAGATACCTAGACTGGAAACATATTCTCCCATATTATGGTTTAGAAGGATCTTCTAGCATATCTCTATTTTATTAAAATACTTACCCAACAATAAAGCCAGCACTACAAATGCACATAAACAAAGCTCCAAATGCAGCAAGTGCTTTTAAAACATATGTTCAAATAACAAATTTAATACCTCACTTCAGTTTCATCCAACTCCTTTTCAATGCCGAGTTGCCGTGATGAAATCTTATTACTACTTTTGTCAAAGGTAATTGTTGAAAGTTAATTTACCTTGAGGATTTTGTAGCTGTTTCATAAGTTCATTCAAGTTATCCTTTGCACAGGGTAAATCCATTTTATTAACGGCAAGAAGTGCTGGTTTTGTTAGAAGCTCCTCTTTGTATAGCTCCAATTCCTTAAATGACAAGTATATTTGTCTTAGCAAGAATACATAGTTTAACAAGTGCTGCTTCAATTTTACATCTCCTCTCTTGTTTCTTTAATTGCCTAAAGTCTTTCATGCCTACGCAGCTCTGAGACTGACTCAGGTGCTCAAGGCTAATGTATGAAGGCAGCCTAACACAAGAAAATAATGTTAAGTGATTGAGTGATTTTTTGCTCAAACACAGATATTTCAGATAAACTGGCTGGCCAATTCTGAAACTGCCTCCTTCAAAAAGAATGACAGATTTGTTTTTGTTTTTCTGATATCCACAAACACAAAATCAATTTCAGAAAAAGCTCAGATCTATGAAACATGTAAGAAAATTCTTTGGACAGTTTTCTGATTCTTAAGCATTTTAATGGTTAATGTCAATAAATAAAAACACAACCATGAATAAGCTAAAAATAAATAGCAATAGCTGAAATTCAGAAGATACATTGTCTTAAGTCATATAACTAGAGAGAAAACAGCTGTTAAACTTGAAATTACATAAGATCTATTACTTTAATCAGAAGCAATGGTAAGAGATGGAAACACTGAATGTCTGCAAAACTGAGGTCTGATGTTTCATCTCCATTATTCCATGCAGCAAGGGCATAAAGGCAGGCATTTAACTATACCCATGTATTTCTACTTCCTAAAATATAACAAGATTGGGGAATTCAAAATGATGTGGCTTTTCACATTTGCTTGGCTCCAAGACACATCCTGTATGCTGCTGAGATTAATGAAGGAGCAGTTATGCCCAACATACAATAGAGGAGATTCATCTGGACACTTAAAAATAATGATTTCATCATTTTAGGGAATCCTAAGCTTGTCAACTGGCCTTATATTATAAATACAGAAGACACACTGATATTTGAAAGTTCTTGATCAAAACTCAGCCTCTTTCTTGGCTCCACACATAACTACAACTGTCAATTAGGAAGATGAGAACTTACCTTTGTTAGAAGCAATATAGTTTCAAAGGCTGTTCTGAACAGAGTCTTAGTAGACAGCTGAAACCCAGAAATATCAACCTGAAAAAGTTACACAAGAACAAGCTTTGTGGTATTAAATTATGTTACAGTATCAAGGTACTCTCCATCAACTACTTTGCAGTAAAATTCCCACATACATGCTCTCATTCCTAGGCAAATAACAGAAGGCAACTATTAATATACACTAAAGTGACACTGTAGACATTGCAAACACAAACTGTTTGATTCTGATACAGTGTTTCTCAAAGGTCTGATTTTTAAACCTCTCTTTTAAGGGCATCTTACAGAAAAAAGGGGAGGAGAGGGAGGAGAGGGAGGAGAGGGAGGAGAGGGAGGAGAGGGAGGAGAGGGAGGAGAGGGAGGAGAGGGAGGAGAGGGAGGAGAGGGAGGAGAGGGAGGAGAGGGAGGAGAGGGAGGAGAGGGAGGAGAGGGAGGAGAGGGAGGAGAGGGAGGAGAGGGAGGAGAGGGAGGAGAGGGAGGAGAGGGAGGAGAGGGAGGAGAGGGAGGAGAGGGAGGAGAGGGAGGAGAGGGAGGAGAGGGAGGAGGAAAAAGAAAATCACCTCACGCTTTTGAAACACTTGACTGCTCTAAATTAATTGGCAAGTTTTAATGATAAATTCTGTTTAAAGATTTATCATCAGTTGTTTGAGTGTTCCATTCTAAAACACTATTACAGCTACACTTATCATAAAACATGCAAATTACAAATGATTTCCTAAATTCCAACTACACTGCAATTAAGATGCATTTTATTTACTGCACTGCCTTTGACTTCAGTAAGCTGTAAATTTTATTTAACTTACAACTAAGAGAAGCTGTTTGGTTCTTTCTACATGTTTGAGAAATTTGTGGCCCATCCCTTTGTTTGCATGTGCACCTTCAATCAGTCCTGGGAGATCAGCTACTGAAATCTAGGAAAATAAACATTTCAAACAAACTTATTTCCAACAATCAAAAATGGTGATTTCAAACTATCAACACATTATCATTTTATATATTAAAAAAGAACCCACACAGACGAATGTCAGGAATATCTGTTTTGAGACACTCCTTTTACAACTATGTGTATTCCTTGGAATTGCATGGGGGATCAGTTCTCCAGCGGTACACATTTGCTGTTTCAACACATTCAGAATCTATCAGCAGAAGGAGATTTAAACAAAATGCTACTATTACACAGACATTGTGCTGCCCATGTTCCCATCTATTTATTTATAGCTGTCTGTAAAGTAGAAAATAGAGGGTAATAGTACCTCTGCAGAGATCTTGCAAAATTCACCTATTACCTCAGAATAAAACAGACTCTGAAAGGCAAGAAGATTATGCCATCACGTTTATACAGAATTCAAATTGTCACTGGAAAAGAAAATGAAGTCTGTTCCTTGTGGCTACAGAGGATCATTATTCCAAATGCAAACCCACTTAATATTGTTCCCCTGAGCGTGAGAAGCTCCAAGAATTTATCTTCTGCTCTTCAACTGAAATGAGATTTTGATTAATACTTCAGCTTCGAACCTGAGCCCAGCAAAGACTGCTACAATGGACAAGAATATTGTCATTTTTCTCTGCTGGTTAAGAGAGTTGTACACTGTTGTAAAGGAGAACTGAGAGATCAAAAGGAGCAGAATACTAAAACCCCCAAGGATCTACTCAGTAACTCACAGAAAGCTAAGACAGATATTGAAGCGAAGAAGAGCAAAAGTAGGGTCTTCAAATCTATCATATACCCATTTAGACAGTAACTGGATTCAATTTAAAAGTGCCCAAAGCCAGCACACGCTAAAATTTCCAGTGCTCTACCTATTGCAGAAGGAGGCTTTCTGCTATGAGTTACACTCCCACTCATGTGACACACTAATTGTTAACCATTAGCATCTCCTAAATATTTGAAGCCTTGCTTCAGAATTTTCCTTCTACAGAGACATGAGATACAGCTGGATAAACCACAGACTTGTAACTAGAAACAGGGACAGAGTAATTGGAGCATTAGAAAAGAAACATCCACATGCTGGTGTGATGTGTTAGGGTGCTGTAGTACCAGCATCACTACCTTTTTCCCCAACATTAGCTCTCTTTCAAAATATATTTTTTTATGTAGCTCATGAACAAACTCATATTCTCTCAAAACGGCACTTGGTTCAGATATTCTGGTAGAAAATGTAAGTGCTTCTGCAGGTTTGCATGATCTGGTACTAAGACCTGAACCCAGATCCATATTCAGATCCTCTGCTTTTGTATCTTCTCCAAGTAGTAATGACAGACAGCACCAGGTAACTTGCATGTACTTTTCTTCTTTAGAATGTACTAATACAAATAAGGAAATTACTAACTATTTCCTTAAAATGTCAACATTCTGCAGGTTAAAAGATTTAATGAGCCATTTCCCCTTTGGTGATACAGGACAGTCACCTCAATTATTGCTCTTAATTGCTTACATTGTTTTGTTTTCAGCAGTTGCAATACTGAGAGCTGAACTGTTCCCTGTGATCAGAATCACTAGTTCCCTTGATTTCAGAAAGTATGTAGTTCCTACAAAGCACCCAGCACTAATATAAAAACCATGAACTGCAAGAAACAGCCAAAAATAAGGGTCATATGACACGAAACAGACTGAAGAAAAGGAAGCCAGGAGTGCACGTAGTTCTCCTGCTGGAGAAAGATACACCAGGAACAGCAGGAAAGGTCTTGATCCATGGCAGGTAGCTTCTGGGTTTTTTTTTTTTTTTTTTTTGGCTATAGACAATCCTGTTACTTGCAGCACAGCTTTCTGGGATGTTACCAGAAACTAGCAGATAAAATGATTATACAAAAAATTTCCCTTAGATGTGTGCATCCCTACAGGGAACCTGACAAACTACACTTATTTCCTTTAATACACAGTTTTGTTAAAGATTGTTAAATTAAGGTTTCAAGCAGCAGCTACCAAATCCCCCTACAATTATTGCTTCTGAAAGTGAAAAGAAGATTTTCTGTCTGTTCACACCTGAAAGATGCTGTTCTGGCTAACTCATTTGAAACCCTTTTATGCATTCGCCTTTTATCTTGGAAGTGATGAGTCCAGTACTGCATGTATCATACACTTCACAAACAAAATAAAAGCACATCAAAGAAGATCCAAGCTTGAAGAATCAAAATGTTTGCTGTAACCCTACAGGAACTCAGGGTCCAAAATCTATTAGGAAGACTCCCATTTAATGTTGGTTCCCCCCCCAGTGGATAGTGTAGAAAGGATTCCAGGCACCACACAATTACCTGACAACTTTGTCTGAAGAAGCCAGGTAGAATCAGATTCACAAAAATTCAGGTGGTAGGGCAGTATCTCCACCAGTCCTCCAGAGCTACAGCCTACCACAAAGGGAACTGGACCCAGGTACCGCACCTCTCACGTAGGGTACTATCCTTGCTGTTCAGGCAATCCCTATCACTTAATACTATTTTACTTTTCATTAAAAACAAACAAACAAACACAAAATGCAAGAACCAAACTATGAAAGGAAGTTTGAGGAGCCAACCTGGAAAGCCAGAACGGTAAGTTATGATAACTGGGTTATATTCACTGAATTCCCTGTCATTCACTGCTGCAGATCTGGAGCTACTGGAGAAATTTGCCCCTGTATAAAATCCATTCTGAAAACTACTCATTCCAGACCTCTCTGTATAGCCAACTTGCAGAAAATTTGCCTCTTCGACATAAAAATAATAGATTAGTCTCTGAAACAAAGATCTTTTTTAAAGTCCTAAACTTAACAGGAGTATACTAGGACACAGCAATCTCAATTCCACACAGGAGCTCACACCTCTAAGATTATAAAGTAGGACTAGAGCCAGAGAACAAAGACAATGGAAAATGAGAAGCCATTATTCAAATGACCTGAAATCAGTTCAATGTCATATTACTGCATTTGGCTATAATGCTCTCTTATTACTTTATAAAAATAGTTCTGTCTCCACAACTTTAATTAAGTCCATGTAACTGCATTTTATATGCATACATTATAGATACACATATGAAAAAACATACAAATTTCCTTTTTCTTTCTGAAATTATGTTAAGCAATATAACTAACCATTATATACAACTTCAACAAGCAACCAGAATGAACTTTCATACCAACCTGCTTGTAATCTGCATACATGATCTTTCCTAGTTCAGGCTGTATCGTTGTAACTACAACACAGAACAAAACAAGGAGAGGAAGAAAACAAAACTGTTTTTAATGTTTTAAAATATGTTAATGTTACCAAACATTCAAATGTTGCAGGACTTTTCACTTCATATTTAAATAAAACAAATGTTCAGTAGCAGAAAAAAATAAGGCAAATGCAATGTTAAGAATCACTGGAAAATGAATTAAGAAAAAAACCGAGAGAGAACAAAATCAGAACACTCAAAAACCAATAGTTCACCAAATCTTGGTACTGTGTGCAGTTCTGTTCCCATCATCCCAAAAAGGGAACAGAGGACACCGAGAAGTCTCAGACACAAAAAGGATTATCCAGGCTATGGAAAAAGGCTGTAGAGAATCAAGAACGGTGCAAGGTCAACAGGAATTACCAGTACTTGTACTCTTGCATTTTAATTAAAGCATGATCAGATGGCTAATGCTAATTTACTGAAAGAAAACTAATAAAAATGGCATTTTTCAGTGGACAGGTTCAAAACTATAACCTTACTTTATTGCAAGAACAGGTGGTAGCCATTTCCAAAGCATAATGATACTCATGCAAAGAAACTTGATGGTGCATTTTCAGTAGACTGAGGATATTGCACACATGCAGAGTCTCAGATGGGCTCAAATGGGATGAGACTAAATTAAATGCTAAATAGACCCTGCAAGTTGAAGCACTATGAGGGTGCACACATGAAAAACTGAGGTGGTTAAAGGAATTGGACATTTAAACAGCAAGTTCTCTCTTTGAAGTACTTCTTATAATTAAAATTATGTGCAACGTATTTAGCAGGTAACATGTTTATCTCCTATTCTTTATTATAAACCTGTAAACCAAGTCAAAGAAAAGACTTCTTGCTCTCATGAAATATTCCTGTTCTAAAAATGAGAGTATGAACTTACATGCATAATTTGCAATCTCGGGTTTGGCATGAGAAATCTTGCTTAACAAGGATGATTTTCCTGCATTTGGAAACCTAGAAGGAAAGTTGGATTTTATATGAATAAGCACAGGTGATTCCTGTATATTTTATTACCAAATTGCCCTATATTGTCTTAGTCAAACTCAGTGCTACCATCTAATTTCTGCAGACTCATTTACTCAGACTTTAAAATTAAAAAACAAAACAACAGCAACAAAAAAAAACAACTAACACAAACAAACAAGCAAAAGCAAAACAAACCCTCAAAGTCATTATGATTAATCAAACTGGAATAATTTTCTAAATCAAACAATGCTTCCCAAGGATGCATGGAAGAGAGGTATGTAAATACAATTGTAATAGATTAAAGGGAAATCTTTCAAAGTCACTTGGACAGAAATAGAGTATAAGCATCCAGGTCTACTTGAATTCAGTCTTCACAAGCTACAATTGATTTTGTAAATTACATTTATATTCTAAACACCTGTCATGCAAATACATCTATCAGTGGGATTTACAGTCTTTTGGTATACGAATCATGGTTAATGAAACATTCTATGATCTCAGTACAAATTATATCAATGCTATAGTTTAGTTGATATAGCAAAGCATATGTAAACACTCTATGTACAGATATATATACTTGAGAGGAAGAACGAAAGAGACTTTGTGTATATAGACACACATGCACAGTTTGTGTATGTTTTTAAGGTAATGAAGTTCTATGATGGATCCTGAAATTAGGACTAGTCTGCTTTGTTACCAAGTAAACCAAAAAGAATATCAGTGAAGCCCTAGGAGCTCGTCTGTGCAGACTTGACTGTTGTGAACTTTTCCCTTCCCAGGGGATAGCTATAACTGCACACTGCAACAAAAAGTTCCTTAAGGGATTTGGTAGTTTTTACAAAAACCTTCTTCACAGAGTATATCTACCCATTGAAACGGAAACCTAATTTAAAACTGAAACTATAAAACATGCTTATTTTAAAGATTAATCTGAGCTGTAAAAGACACAATAGCCTTGATCCATGTTGAACTTGAAGCTAATGCTGACATCAGAGGAGAAGCTATAGTCCTTATTTATAGCACCTGCTCCATATGGAAGACCACACAAGTCTAGCGTTCCAGTCAAATTCACAGACAGTTGTTCGGCACAATGTTTCAGTGCAACAATGATCAAAGAAAACCGTGCCTACTGTGATACCAAAAAGTCGTCAAAAAGACTCCTTAACACTGTTTTGAAAATGTTAAAAAACAGGCACTTTCATTGCAGTGCACTGGATCCTCGGAGGGTAGTTCCTCTAATCAACTGTATGCATGACTTGCACTTCTTGGTATTTATTACACATACCAATTGCATATTCATTTGCTTCTACTGCTTAGTTCATGCATTTAACATAAGCTCTTTACATAATCACATCCTTTGCCAGCAGTCCATCTTTGGTATTTGAGGGACTTCACTGGGGGTCTTTAGTGGCCCCCAGTGGTCTTTGCAGCCTGGTGTCCCCCAAGTGTTGGCTTCTTGATCTAATTTCTTGAGCATGCATGTTGTCATTTTGTGGTATTACACAGCAGAAGTCACACTGCTCTTTCTTCATTTAGTGGAACATTCCGCTTTCCCAGCTTGCAAACCAAGGACATCCTGCTTTGCCTCATGTCCAGTCTCTATAGAGCTATTGTTTCTCTATTAGGTTTCTGTTACATTAGGCCTAGTCTTGTCACATTAGGCCTAGGGGATTCTGAAAGACTTTCATTCCTCTTAGCACTATGGGCAACTGAACACTGGTTCCAAGATACAAAGGCAGGTGCTACACAGAAAACCATATACTCCTATACATGCAGAATCACAACCTGCTGGCAGGGACAACTAGTAAGAACATGAGCTAATGAAAAACAAGACTAGTATTACATTGATGGGCTTTATAAAGGGATTGTATACAGGGCTTGCTTGAAAAATAAAGAGACATAATGAGTCTTGTTAAAAACAGGAAAACCATTGAAGGGAGTTTTAATGCACTCTGATGTTGAAAGGTGACTTAAAGACATTCTGGAAGGTTACTCTGGTCAGCTACTCACATGAATATTTTGTTTCCACTGAGGTACAATACATGCTTTGAAGTTTAAATTGCAACCTACACTACACATTACAACCTGTACCCAAACCTGATGTGCCTTTCTCAAGTCTGTATGTTTTTTACCTGATCTAATAGCCAAACACTTGCAAACCTACTGAAGTAAAAATAACAAACACAAAGAGATCAAAGTACAACCACAAACTATCAGAGGCTGATTCATACTCTGATAGTAACAAGAAAATAATACACTCCTCTAATTAATAATGATTTTTTAAAAAATCATTTTAAAGGGAAAGCCTCAGCCGAAATGCAGGATTAAAGCAACAACGGTGTTACAAAACTCCTATATTTTCACACAGTCTAAAACAAGAAAAATATTCTCTCTATCGTGTAGTTAATGAAGACTACTTGAAAATTACATAACTTTACATAAATCTGATACTAACAGAACTATTTTTAATGAGCAAAACAGAAAACAATGCTATCTTCAAGTTTCCATTCTTTATGATATATAACAACCATACTGCTTCCACCTCAAACGCCTTGTCATTTTACGTTTCCTATGCTTTTTATTTATAAGGACCACAGGGCAGAAGGAGAGAGGTAGTAGATGCTGAGCAGACCAAGACTTTTACAACCATAGTTTGTTGAAAGCTTTCTCCAAATAAAGATATATTTACCTGCATTGTCTTAAAGCAGTAACATTGAAAAGCACCACAGCAAAAGAAATGCAAGTCCTACTGTTCCAGTTTGTAATTTATTACTTCCTTCCAACATTCCAAGCTGTTTATTTGGAAGAGTGGGCTAAGTAGCCTTTGAAACTCTCTTTACGACTATTACTGAAAGGGTCTACTTGTGCCAGCACCATAAAGCCAAAGATGAAATATGGATAGTGTCCTTGGCTCTGTTATGCACCTTCTGCTTACTTCATAAATATTAGCTAATAGTATTTTGATAATCACTACAATTGCTAAAATCAATTATATGAATAATTATATACTACCCTGATTAATGAAACCCTTCACCCACAAAAGCATAAGCAATACTTTCAAAACTTTAAAATAATTTTAATAGGTTTAAACTCTACCTGATCTGCAAACTGCAAGTAATATAAGTGGAAATGGAAATGTACAGTAATGCTCATCATCCAAACTCCCAAATTTCTTTGAAATCTCATTTGAAAATTACTACTTTGTTTCCTAATGTCAGTTCTCAAATTACAGTACTTACCCAACTAAGCCAACATCTGCTATAAGTTTCAAATCGAGACGAACAATTCGGCTCTGACCTTTGCAAGGCAAGAAGTTTGTGGCCAAAGAGCCTCCAAGACCTCCACGAGCTGCTAAGAATCTCTCTCCTGCTGCATTAAGCTCTCCTGAAAATAAATTCACTAGTAAAAAAAAAAAGCACAATCCCCTGCAGTAGTTCAGTTGTGAGTTTCCACTTAAAGCCATCTTCCATTAAAAGATAATTTTCCGTATGCTTTCTTGGAAGACCTGTGCACTCAGGGTCATGTTTTTTTTATTTCTTTGGAAACAAATGAGAGAAAACACACCCCAGTATTCCCCTGTCATATAGTCACTTCAAGAAAAGTGCTAAGTACAGGCAGGCAAAGTATGGCCAAGATCACAGTATCACACAATATCACAGTATGTTTGGGATTGGAAGGGACCTCAAGAGATCATCTAGTCCAATCCCCCTGCTGGAGCAGGAACGCCTAGGTGACGTCGCACAGGAATGTGTCCAGGCGGGCTTTGAATGTCTCCAGAGTAGGAGACTCCACAACCTCCCTGGGTAGCCTGTTCCAGTGCTCTGTCACCCTCACCGAGAAGAAGTTTTTTCTCAAATTTAAGTGGAACCTCTAGTGTTCCAGCTTGATCCCATTACTCCTTGTCCTATCATTGTTTGCCACTGAGAAGAGCCTGACTCCATCCTCATGGCACTCACCCTTTATATATTTATAAACATTAATAAGGTCACCCCTCAGTTTCCTCTTCTCCAAACTAAAGAGACCCAGCTCCCTCAGCCTTTCTTCATAAGGGAGGTGCTCCACTCCCTTAATCATCTTTGTTGCCCTACGCTGGACCCTCTCCAGCAGTTCCCTGTCCTTCTTGAACTGATAGTAGATCTGAAGCCTCCAATACTTCAAAGAATGCAGGGAAAAATCTGCATTGATAGAGATACGGCTATAGCAAACTCTTCAGATGTTACATTTTTTTTTTTTCATGAAGATACAGGTTGTAGTAGTTTATAGGGTTAGAATGTCAGAATAATTTAAAAAAAATAAAAATGCAACATTTGGGTACATAGTTTAAGGACACCTTTAGACACTGACATGCCTACATCATAAAAAGTTCTTACCATACATCCATTTTTGTTAAACATTCAAATTGGAATAATTTGTGAATTTAGTGTGAACTCTGAACAGTATAAAAAGAAAAAACTGAGAAACTGCAAAGGAACCATTGAGAGCTATTCCAAGGGCACTGTATTGAAGATCTTACTGGTTACTACCAAGTACCACTCTTTAAAATAAGAGTGAAAAATGGATAAGTATTTTAGATAACCTGAAATGCTGACACTCAACAAGGACCTTTGCCTTTTAGGCAATGTCATAATTCAGTGGAGTTACAGGGACACTTACCTGAATTTATGGACACATAATTATGTACAGTCACTAACGATTCCGTAGAGGATCAGTATGGCTTCCAGCCTTCAACAGTAGTTTCTGCTGCATATAGTGATACAAACTACTACTAACTTCTGGAAGGGGTCCTTGCTTTTCCAAAAATGTCTACAGTGTATTTTTTGTCAACTCTTCATCCAAACAAAGGAAAACACACATATTTTGCAACACATGTAACCTTCAAATGTCCCAGTGTTAGAAGTGTGCTAGATGGTATCAATATATATGACAGTATCTACTAGATACATCAAAAAAAAATGGAAGCTCTTACCGATTTGCTTGCCATCATCACCAAGAACTGAAATTCCCCAAGGCACATGAACTTCGCAATCCTTTCCTTTTTCACCTTTTAGTGCTCTAACACTGGGAGAAATTAAGCGAGGCTTAGTCATTTAAGCTTATGTTTTGCTTCTGCAAGAGGTATGTAAGAACTTTCAGCAAACAGACCCTTACCTGCTGTTGGCTCCTGTTCCAGCGATGAATCGCTTCCGGGGATACCTGTTCCTTATGCTCTTCAAGGTAGCTCTTTCTTCGGCAACGAACCACACATCACCACCTCTGCCTCCTTCCCCGCCTAGCCGAGGATAACCCATTCCACCAGTTCCTCCTCTCACATAGAGCCGTAAATTGTCTATAAAGTTGCCATACTAACAAAACAAGTAGTTTCATATCAGTATTACATTCTGTTTATATTTCTTTTTGTTCGTTGTTACAAACAACGCGGCTAAAACTGCTCAGATAGAGCTTTTCTCTGATGGCAACAATGAACGTTCAGAAAAGTCGTGTAACCCTCTGAGACGTTATTTTTAACAAATATTCGACGTTTCCTCCCCGGCAGTGACACCTCAGGCCCGCCCGGCCCGCAGAGCCCCAGGCAGCGGGACGGGCCGCGGCTCTGCCCCTGCGCCGGGCCCCGGCGCCCACGGACACGCGTGCGGTGCCTCACAGCGCCCTGCTCGGCACCGGCGGGCTCCTGCCTCCGAATGCAGGCGGAGAAACGTGCGGGGCTCGGCGGGCCGCGGGGCAGCCCGGAGGAAGAGAGACCCGCCAGTCCGCCCCAGAGAGGCCGCGGGAGCGGGACGCCAACTCCGCCAGCCCTTCTCCCCGCCGCAGCCCCACCACTCCTCGGGCTCGGGAGCACCGACCTTCCGCAGGGCCGCTCCGCCGCACCGCACCATGCTGGGAGCCGCGGCCCACGCCCGACCTGTGGCGGCTTGACAGCAGGGGCGGGAGCAGCGGCCTGCAGGCGCGAGGGGGCGGGCCCGGGCCCCAGGGGCTGTGTGAGGAGGACAGGGCAAGAGGGCAGGCGGCTTCAGCGCCCAGGCCCCAGAGATCTGGCTGCCGGCCGAGGGAGCGCGGAAGCGAAGCGAAAAACCACCCCGGCTCCCGTCCTGCCGGCAGCCGCCATGTCAGCCGCGCCGTGCCAGGTGGGACCGTGTTCCACGCAACTGCGCATGTGCGGCCCTTCCCGCCCGCGCCGGGCTGAGGTGGCCGCTGCCCGGCTTCCGCTGCAGCCTGGTGGGGCTGGTGGTCCCGGACTGCTGGCCCGGCAAGGGACGGGCCTGACCAGCTGCTTGTCGCTGCAGCCTCTCCCGTCCCTAAGTGTCCCAAGCCGAGAGGCGCTGGGACAGGGCAGGGACGCCTGAGGGGAGAGCAGGGACACGGCTGCCGGAGGGTTCGGGCTAGATCTGCGGTGTCCGGCAGCCTGTGCTCCCTGAAGCTGCGTGCCGGTCGGACACGGCTGCTATTGCCCTGCACATGAGTTGGACCCTTCAGAGCCTGTTGATCACGTTGCTGATGTGCTGTCCCTCGAGAAATCGGGACCTGACTTGTCAGCGAGGCGAATTTTCAGGATAAGGATGAGCATGTTGAAAGTACACGGCTCTAATAAGGCTTACAGGGCTTTGCTTTTCTTAAATGGTTACAGATGAGAAATTAGTTTGTAAATCATGACATCAGCAAGGTCAGAGGGGTAAAATTGGTGAAAAAATGCCCCCAAGTAAGTTCTTCCGCAAGTCTTTATTTAGTAGGTATTTTCAGACAGTGGTGTGGGATTTGTGGGTTTTTGTCTGTGTGGTTTTTGTCTGTTTAAAGCACAAATTCTCATGAAAAAGTAAATATTATTGTATTCCTTCTTACATCCTTTACACAAGGTCATGTATTCTCAGTTGCAGTTCTTAGCTACCTGAGGAGAATCATTCACATTTCCAGTAATTTAACACTAAAAATAGGTTCAGCAATGGAAATTTTTATTTGTTACATAATAATCTAGAAAACAGTGTTGTGCCATATATGTGCTAAATGGCCCAACAGAACATTCAAGCAGTATCCAGGATGTACCACAACATGTGAGTGTTGTCCAGTGCCATTTTAATAATGTAAATTTGGTTTTGTTAGTTATTTCGTTTCTCAATTGCGTAATGGCCTAGGACACCATATTTGGAAACTGGATTTACAAAACAGGTGCAAGATAGTAGTTACATAGTTAGATTCTTCTGCATATTATTTTTTTGGTCTTTATGTTTGCTCTAATTTTGCTTTATTTTGTAGACTATAAAAGTTAGGCTGAAACCTACATTTAAAAAAACTACTTATATGTAGTTCTACATAATCATTGGTTAATTAGAGTAGAAGACCTTCAATTGCTAAAATTTTAGACATAAAATAGGGGGAAAATATTTTTAAAATTAATCAGGGAAGAATGAAAAATCCAAATTCCTAATCCTATGCTTTTCAGCTGACCCACACTTCTCTCTTCAAGTTATAAAAGCAAACTGTTTATAATGTAACTGGGTTGCTCAGAAGAAGGTACAGAAGAAGCATGACTGTTATTCAGAATGATTATTCCTGATGGCTTTTGATGGTCTTGATGAATGAATAAAATAATAACATACTTCAATTGAATACAGTTTTACAAGATACTACAGTACAAAATGTTTGGGTTTTTTTTTAATCTGGAAGAATCATATTCCATGGGAGTTTTTAGTAGTATTTTTAGAAGGCTTGAGTCCAGTTAAGAACGTTTTCTTTCCACCTACATGTACAGAAAAAACAAATTCAAAAGCTTTTCACTCTGTTTAGAAGTACTGACCTGCTTTTTTTCTGCTGTTGTATGTTATTTTTACCAATCAACTACGTATTCTGTTCCAGCTAAAAATACTTTTCATTCCTACCAACTGGTCATGCTTATATTGTACTGTTACGGAATTTTTAGAGCAGACTTTTCAGTGATATAAATGGGAGAACAGGAGAAGATGTGACTGTCATCTAGTGAGCCCAAGTTCAAAGTATGCCTTTCCTCAGTGCCAAAGGAGTTTTACAACGTGGAGAAAGGCAAGATGCATCATGTGAATGGCAGAACAGGAATTATTACAAGAGTGACAAATGCAAAATTCCATGTCATGCTTTTACATCATGAGGACTACATCTGCAGTTCTGAAACAGGTGATATGTGAAATCTACCAGCAAGTGGTTTGAACAGATCTGTTAAGAATGTTATAAGATGACTGGAAAACAGCAGATGTGAGTCTGGCCTTGTACTTGAGGTGTTTAACTGAGGGGGTCAAGCCCCATCATGAATGGCTCCCTGTAGATCCCCATCTCTCTCTGTTAAGTCTTTGAAGGTGGGTGGGTTGAACCTGGACTGCGATTCCTTATCTTTGAAAAGAAGAAAAATGGCCTGGCCAACCACAGACCTCAAAGCCTGGTCTCAGTTGCATTCAAAGCTTTGGAAAAACTCAAATTTGCCATACTAATAGCCTATCAATAAGACATTTGATATGGTATCACCTTGAAAGTAATGAGAACATGGGGAGTTAGAAGAGAAATTGTGAAGTGAGGTAACCACAAGTAAGGTTGAAAAGGAAGATGTCAGGCTTAAGGAGTTGGTTTTAGGATGGTCATATTTGATGTTTTTTGTAGTAGCCATGATAAAATCAGAGCATACTGATGAAATCTGGTAATATATACTTAGGAACCATCATAAGTACAGAGAATATATCAGGAAATGTACTTTCATTTACAGTAAGGAGGTATTAGTGGCATTATTTGAGGCCCTAGTGAAATCTCGTTTGTGATACTGCGAAATCTCCTAATTAATTGTGCTATAGCTGAGCTAAGGTTGAACAGAAAGAGGGATAGAGGGAGGTTAGGCACATCAGCAGAGAGCCCGAGGGCCTTTTGTACAAACAGATTTTAGGATGGCTCAGCTTGTTTACTTCAATAAAACAAAACCAGAAAGGAGATACAAGTACCGTCTATAAATATATCAGGGAAGCAAGCATAAAGGATGAAAACTATTTAATTTGCAGGGAAGTGTTGACACAAGAACAAACAGATATGTACTATTCATTAATAAATATATCAGAAAATTAGAAGAATGTTTCTAGTTATTACAGCAATCAAATTCTGAAACAGCTTTTCCGTGGAATTAGTGGGAACAAAAATATACCTGTTTCTAATAAGGCACTTGATAAATGTATGAGGTGATTGTACAACAGAGCTTTCTGTAGCAACAGGGAACTAGGCCCTGTCATTCAGGAGGACCTTTGTGTTCAGCATTACCATGCCAATTCATGTTACACACAGCAGAACATTTTGTCCAGAATAGAAAGACTAGAAGGAGTAGAAAGAAGGAGATAAGCAAAAGAACCTTTAACTGAGATGAAGAAAGCATGGGGAAGTTGCAAGTGGCAAGAACGTTATCAGCAAAGTTCTTCAAGGCTCAAGTCATAGGCCCTGAGCTCTGCTTGGATACAAACACATGTGTATCCAGCTACCCTATGGCTTTGTGCTTTGTTTTGTGATGCATATGGTTTGAATTTCATGCTGTTGGATCGTTACGGCTGCTGAGAGCAGCGAGGTCTGTAGCTGGTCAGCTCAGCAGAGCCTTAAGTTCAATGTGCTCAACTTCCACAACACACAGCAGCAGGTCACATCCAACAACAGGTTAATGCACACACTGGTCCAGAGGTGCCAGCAGAGCTACTAATTAATTCAACTCATGTAATCAATCTGCGGCTCAGCCTCAAAAAAGAGAAATAAGAAAAACTGGTCCTCTGTGTATGTTGTAAGTTGACTTATCACTAGATTTATTTCAGCACTGAGCAAGCTCATACCAACAAGCTCATACCAGCAGGGAATTAAGTAACATTTCGTTTGAAATGTGCCATTGTGCATTTTCTGGAACCTTTTATACCAGTAAGTACATGATCGCATATACATGGTGCTAAAAATTACTGAAAATGAATAATTTAAAACTCTGAAGTTTGAGGCTATTTAGATGGTTTCTTTTCTAAATACTTTGCTTCAAAAATGTATCTGGTCACCTGAAGAGCTGTGCTGTTTTGCCAGGGCAGTACTGATTCTATCGTCTTTTGATTTGCGTTGGCTGTTTAATCACTAGCTAGTCTGCTGTACGCAAATTTAAGTAACAAGGCTATGAGCACTTCCCTGTCAAACCTGATCATAGAACATCGCTCTGTTATTTCTTTACTTCAGACGCTGCTAATTAGTGATGCAGAGGGTGACTCAATTCTTTATCTTCAGTGAATCCTCTTTACGTAAGAGCGTGCAGATGTGTGGTCACAGAAATATCTGTAATTCAGTCATACAAAAGGCTGACAGCATTTTAAAATGCTCCAAACTGATTTATATTAGTCAATGCATGTTCTGAGTTTCATGCTAAATGATGCTCCAGTTCCTGCTCTTTCTGTTGTTATTGTGTACTTCAAATACTTGTATATGATGGCTTGAAAATCACAAGGGTACTGCTACATCAAATCATGGTTTTACCACTCTGTTTCTGTTCTTTCATGTTATAAATCACTAGGTATTGTGCTGTCATCAGCTCTAACAAGAAGAAGCTGTAAAGTCTCTTTCCACAACAATTTTAAAGCTTTCAGCAGCAGTTTTTTTGAAATTGGTACTTTATGTGCTGTTTTTCTCAGTCTAGAGAAGAACTAACTTTGGTGGAAATATTTAAAAATTAAACTGAAATATTTTAGGAACATAACTTTATTTTAAAGTAGAGTTGAAATAATTAGAAAATGCAAGTCAATTTTCTTGCTTTGCCTTTTGGAACATGCACCCAGCGGTTCATTGCAATGGTGGGAAGCTGGCACAAAGGTAGTTGAAAGAAATAACTACACCAACATATCCAAGGTCCAAATTTTCTAAAAAAATTGATGTATTACCTTTACAGTTTAACTATAACAACAACAAAAAAACCCACCACCACCACCAACAACAACAAAAAAGGAGATTTAACCAATGCCAAGGATATCCTCTTCAGTACAATAATGAGCCACTAGATGGAGGTACCTCAACTGCAATGATAGAAAGAATAAGCTAATAAACTCAAGTGCAACAGTTCAAAACTCATGCTATAAAAAAACTAACAATGTTGGAAAAATTTTGAGGGAGACATATTATTTTTCCCAAGTTTAGTTATCGATGAAAAACCTCCAAATCACAGAAATTGCCACTTTTGTCTTTGATCCCATCTCATAAAACTTATTATGTGGAATGGCTGTGCTGGAGTCTGTGGGTTTACATGTGGTGTATGCTACATCTTTGGAATTCTTCCTGAACCTCTGCAGAATGGAGAACACCACCCAATTTTTTCTCCAAATCCCATTTATATTTAGTCACCAGCTGAAAACAAATCCGCTTTCCCAAGTACATGGAGAGGTTCTCTGATTTTAACGGTTTTCACCTACAACCCAAGCTCTTGTGTAGCTTTTAGGTACATTAACATTTTGTGAAGATGTCACAGATTGACTTTCCTTGACCTTACCTGTTCTGAAATAGAAATTGCAATAACAATACTTACCTCATAAACATGATCAGTGTCTTTCTTCATGGCGCTTCCATCCCAGAAACTTCATGTAACATCCTGCAGGATTGTTAGCTGCCAATAATTTTGATCTCTGTCAGTTTAAATTTGTGGGTTAATCCTTATTCCAGGTCTTATTCTCCCACGGGTGATGATCCCTCAGTGCCTGACAGACAAAGATGCATAATACAATATAGGAAAATGAAACACGAAAGTCAGCATTCAGAACCATTTTCACTTGAGGAGGTGAATTTTTAGATAATATCAAAGAATTTTCACAGAAATAGATTAAGAAAACACTGTTGATGAGGTGGCACTTTAAAAGGAGAAATTTTTATATGAAAGGATTTTCCTTAGAAAAATCTGTTGCTTAGCATTGTGATTTCTATAGCTGTGTTCTGGGAATACCTCATTTTAAGATTAAAAATGGTGACCTTATTAACTAGATTAGGAAAAGCAAGAGGAGCATGACAAAAATAAATCTGCATGAAGAATAAAGGGGATTCAGGGCTGCTTTTAGTGGCTGCTGGAACAGAAGGAAATCACCATGTTTGCACCAGTGTCTGGTGCCACCACATCTTGGTGTTTGAAGCAGGAATCAGATGACAAGAAGGAATTGATGTGGGGTCCAAACAGCTGTGCAGCTGCCCAATTCTCTACCTACCTTAAAATGCCTTTGAAATTTTAGCTCTTGCATTGTGAGATTGATTACACTGATAAATTTAATAGTGTATAAAGCAAACAAAAAGAGGAAGAGCTTTTCTTAACTTGAAAACTTTCTGAAAGCTATTTTGATTAATGATGTGAAGGAGCTTTCTTGAAGGTAGGTTCCCTGTACAGCCTTCCTAACGCTTTCATATCCTGGGTTATGAATGCTGCTTTAGAATTTCAGGCAGTAATTACATGTAATACAGCTTTAGCTTCTTTCAATGATACAAAGAGTTCAGAGATAGCTAACTGTATTCCAGTCTTGCAGATGTTTTCTTCTATATAGCTGTGTAGGTTCAAACATGGCTTTTTTTTGTTTCTTTCTGTTTTTTTTTTTTTTTAAAACAGTGTTTACATTGCTGAGCTGGAAAGGCTTCCAGAATATAGCTGGTTACTCTGAATACTGTCATTTCAGAGCAGGTTTTTATTTGCCTTTCAGTAATGTGTCTATTGTTTTAATGACAGGAATTATTACATTTCCACTTGAAAGGACAGGCTGTTCCTGTCATGTTGTGTTCCACCAAAGCATGTTGTGAAACCCAGATAGACCCAGTTTTAATACATATTTGTCCTATGTATGTTCTTATCAGCCATGCCTTCCTTTAGAGAGAGGAGATTCCCTGGAACTGGAACCCTTAACAGTTTTTTACATACTTAAGTGCTTCAGACGTCATGATTCTGGGCACAGTATTTTCCACATGTGATAATGTACTGCACCAAAAATAAAGTTTAAATTACAGTCCTGAGCTGCTGGGTGACACTTGAATTCAAAAAAGCTGCAGCCGCACTTCAGTTACCTCCACCCTCTCCTGTGTAGCACAGACCAGGTTCCTTCAGGCAACATCTCATGCGGGAGAGTCACTGACGTCAAACTACACATGCAGCCTTGAGGAGAGCTGTTGAGTTTGTGTGTAGGTTCAGAGGGATTTGATTTCTACAAGGACCCCATGTTGCAGAATTGAAGTGATTTTCTGCTATGTGCCTGATGCAGCTTTTTCACTGTAGTTTGAACAGCAGCCCTCTGAAATTCATGTGTTTAAAGAGTGAAGCTGTGACGGAGCCCAAGTCCTGCCAGTGTCTCAGACACCTGACATTTGCTGTGACCCTTCGAACAGGCTGTACAAAGAGGTAATTTCTGTGAGGCAGCCACCAGACCAATGACATTCAGAGCACTTGTTTTTAAGCTGCCTGAATGCTACTTGCAGATGAAGTATTTGCCCCCACTTTGGGCTAGAATGACTGTGTATGGAAAAGAAACTTGTCTTCTACTGGAGCTGTCCATGCAAGTGTTTTCCTCTGTCTTTCAAATTTGGTTCTGTAGAGTAGCCCCATTTAACACTCCTTATGCCATAGGTCTTCAAAACACTTTACATTCATAGATCCTCACACCATGCAGGACAGACTTTGTTCTTGGAATAGACGAGGCAGTCACACTGGTAAAAGTCCCAGGTCTGCAAGTTATTCTTTGTAAGTGGGTGTCTAGACAGATGAAGTGTAGTAGCTGAAGAAACCCACTCCAGAGTATGTAGCATTGGGTCACAAGAACTCCCAGCCGCCTTCTCTTGGCAAGAGCCATTTCCAGCCCTCAGTAGCTGAGGAGGGAGTAAAATGATTTTCTTCCATCATATGCAATAGGAAAAGGGCTGAAACGTCCCTTATGCAGTAGTTCTCAGGTGATGAACTCTTCCTCTGCACAGTGATGAGCTGCACTGAGACACCAGTGAAGTGGGGGACTTTAGTGTTTCAAGATCCAGTCCTTTAGTGCAGAAGTGGGCACAGGAATCCTGGAACATTTCTGAGGCGTGATGGAGAGCACTGCCATTTTTCATAACCAATTTTATTGCATATCCCCAGCTGTAGGAATTTGTGACATAAAGAGGGACAGCTACATTCAGAGTTATAATCTGACACTGAACCACAACAGGGTAGAAAGAAACACAGAATATTAGTGTATTTGCAAAAATGCTTTGAGTTTAATGATGTTGGCTGCCGATGGGTTTAGTTTGACAAACTTTGAATAAACTCCAGTGCCTTTGAAAGTGAAAAACTGATGGTCTTCCTTGAAAGCAGCCATCTCCTTGGAGAGTTTAAAAAGCATGTATGCTTGAAGGGTTCTCTAAAAAACCATTTGCATTTCAGAATATGATCCAATCCATTTTCCTTGATGATCTAAGAGGTGCTTTAGTATACACGTTGAGAAATTTGTAAGAGAAGTCTGTGTAAAGAAATCTAAGCTTTAATTATGCAAGACAAAATAGCTGTGATAATCCTCATCCTTGTGGAATTCAGTTTTGGGCAACCTGTCCTGAATTAGGCACAATAAGTACATAGAACAGGCTCCAGAAATCCAGTGTGCTGCATATAGAGTTGTCCAAGCCATCCAGGAAGGGGTGCTAGGACTCAGGGAGAAACAGAATTTCAAATTTATGGACAGGAATCTGCCCTTAGAAACACTGTGGACTAACAGAGGATCTTCCATTATGGGAAGTCAAGGCCTTTTACAGATTTTAATGCTCTGGGCTCCCTGACACCCCTTAATTCAAGCGGTATTTTCAACCTTATTTTACTAGCAGGATATAGAAGCCTGGCTAGGCTAATCTGCAACATAAAGACCCATGGAAAATGAACAGCAGCTGGAAAAAATATCTATTTTTGGTCTTACACTTCGGAATCTGATGAGACATCGTAACTGGTGTAAGATAAGAATATGTATTGAAGAAATACTTAGAAAACTAAGAAAGCTTCTTCTTTCATAAGCTTCCTTCCCTCAAAGGAAATAGAGCTCTTCTAAACATGTGCATGAGCCTAGTTCCTTATCACAGAAAATATTAATAACTGGCCACAAGCAAAACAACAGAAGAGTCTGTAGGCGCTGGCACAGCTGTGCTGCTGCTGGCTGGGAGATGTGGGACGAGAACACCAGGGCGCAGCGGCTGGCACCAGTGCCAGCTTCTGGAGGGGATGTGGTCGAGGACAAATGAAATGGCATCAAAATCCTCTTTGGCAACTAAGTTGTGGGACATTTAGAAAAATAGTGTAAAATCAATCTCAAGTCAGGGAGTTTCAACCAAAAGGGAACTGGAATAGTGGATGCACATTGTGCCTATAAATTCTGGGCTGTGCATCCACTTTCCCTTATTTTGAAATGTTGTCTTTGATGAGTGTGTGTTTTCGTGGGCAGACAATATTGCAGATGGAAACCTGGGTTTATAAAATGGGGAGGGCATTCATGTTGCTGATTTGGAGAAAGATTTGCTATCCATTGTATTTTCCTCCCTCTGCCAGCCCTCTGCCTCTCCCCACCCCAAACACCCCACCCCTATACAAAGACAGCCCCTGTAGGTGAGACCCCAGCCCAGGCTGGGCTGGCACTCGGCACCAGCAGGTGGTTGGGCTGCCAGCGCACCTCCCGCTGTCCCCACTGACCCGATTTCATGCTGCTGCTGCTGCCGCTGCCGCTTTGCCGGTGGCAGAGCCGTCCCTGTGCGGTGTAATCCCAGCATCCTCGGAGCATCCAGCAGCTGCCGGGCACTTGCAGCCCTCTCAGGGATTTCTTTTTCTTCAAGTGGCTGACTACTGTTGTTTGTTTCAAGGCTACTGTTTTTCATCTCATCACAGAAACACTGTAAGTATAACTTCTGCTCTGGCTCTTCAGTTATCGTCTTTGTGAAACTCATCTGTCATGTACTGAATAGTCAGAGTTATTAGTTTCAAGTCTCTGTGAGGCTACTTGTGGTCTCTGCTCCTGTTTGCAGTGTTCAAATGGACCCTTAGCATTTCAGTTTTTAGCTGGATTAAAACATGAAATCAAAACAACTCAAAATTTTGGTGTCTTCCTGGCTGCCGATTTTCTAATTTGTAGCTGAATTGCTCATGTGTCCTTCCTCTGAATGCTGGTGCCTAATGAAGTGGAAGTGAGAGGTGAAGCATTTCGGTCCCTGCTTGTTTGCTGGAGCCTATTTTCTAACAAACCAAGGAAGAGGAACTTCAGTGCATATTCATAAGCTCTTGGGATGCTGAGGCAGGGAATCCTGCCTGCTGAAATGTAGCAAGTGAAGTTTTAGAAAGGAGTTAGGCTGGAGTATCTGCCTGGCTCATTCCTTTGAGACCTGAAGGTGAGGTAAAGGAATACATGAGTTTAGGGATCTCAGATGGCTGCAGCAGTCTGATGGCACATTCAAACTAAAAATCATCCCAGAACCCTGAGGCTACAGCGAAAGTCACACCAGCTTGGTGTGATCGTGAACTCCATGGTGTCGTCTCAGCTCTGCCTTCTTATGGGCAGTTCACATATATTTTGTATTATCTGTGGATTGTCCTTTCTTTAATTGCATCTCTAGGAGCTACAGAGAGAATGTCAGAGTGTTAACACTTTGATGACATCAGAGACTAACTTTTTGTATTGCCAGTGCTCAAAGATATTCTGAGTGAGAGAGCACACTTGCATTTCTGGCCAAGTTATCAGTAAAATTTGCATAGTTGCCCAAAACATTGCCTTGAATTTGCCCAGAGCCTCACATCACTTTGTAATTGTATTTTACATTCTGAGTTGGCATGGGGATCGGAAACTGACGGAATGAGCATGGCACCAACTTTTGACACAGAATTGATTTAAGACACCAAAATAAGGGGCACTATCTGAGAGACTTGACTTGTCTTTCTTATTTAGTGATGTTTTGTCTAAACCTGCTTCGAGCATATGGAATATGCATCACAGGAGAACTGCAGCTTTCCAAGAGGGAATCCAACTATAATACTGATTACATATTCTGTAGCATTTGAAGTTCTGATTATGCCTCCTGTGTTATTCCCCTTTCCATCTCTAATTCTCCAAATAGTTTCTGTGTTTTGCATATAGGCTAGAAATACTTGTGCCAAAAGTTTGCTTGATTTTCTAACACAAGCCAGAAATGAATACACCTTCTTCTGGTCTTGCAACAGCTACTGAGTAAGTTCATAGCCCTACCTAAGCTCACCCAATACAGTGTAATGGTCTGGTTTACTGTTCCTTCATTACCGCCTTTCTGAGTTAGACCATTCCATAAAAGGCTGGCTGTTTATAACTCTATTACTTGTTTGCAATAATTTAAAATAGAATACCACTAGGATGCTTTCATCATCTGCTATTAATCTGATTTTACTCATGATCTAAGCACAGGAGTTTAAGGGAAGAAGTCTTGAGCTCAAGGATCAGTTCTGACATTGGCTACAGTCACTTCAAACTTTCTACATCAGGTTTTCATATTCTAAACAGCATTAACAATTGCTAGGTGCAAACCTAGCTCCAGTGTGAGGGTTTATTGACTGGTATTTATTCCATGGTTTGATAAGAATTATTGTTCTGTAATAATTAAGTATTATGCAGAATCACAAAGCATAAATAATCTCTTGAGGTATCCTTGAAAGTTATGTGAGAATGAACTACATAATGGCATAGTCACTGTGATTTTTATATGCTTTCTTTCAGGTATCTTCTTGGGAGTATGGAATTTGTATGGAAAAGAAGGTGGTATCTACAGCTGAGCTGTATATTGATACTGAATTTGGTTTATGCCAATCTAGACTATCAAAAAGAAACTCCTCCAAGCCTGGGTCAGATTGACCATCATTGCTGGGAGGTGTCATCCCATGGGCTGGTGGAAATGAAGAAACTCAAGGTAGCAGATACAGTCATTGCTCTCTGGGACTTCATGATGTTTCTAAAGGAATCCCCTAAGCCCAAGCACAACGAACTCTTCAATGATTTAGCCCAGAACTTCTGGGATATGTATGTGGACTGTGTGCTCTCAAGATCCCATGGGATGGGCAGAAGACAATTAATGTCTCCCAAATATTCTTCCACATACTCACATAGAACTTTAGAAGGTAACTACAGCATATGGTGTTAGCCTGTTATGTACCAACATCAAACTGAACCACTGTTTCATCCTTGTCCTTGATTGTATAGACAACTCAATATAGTCATTTCCAGTTTTCTGTCTCTACTTGTCAAAAGTATTTGCATCTTTCAATGGCAGCTACTTTCACAATACATGAGTCAAAAGTAGCTAGGGTACGACACTTCCATATTTAACGAAGTGTAAAAAGTGTTGGGTATGCATGTGGGAGTGTGTGGAAATGGATGCTGCTTTTTCTGTTTATCACTGTGTGCATGTAAGTGACATTATAACACTAAAAGTTTTCTGGCATTTGAAATTCAGTCTCAATCAACCCTCTGTGAGAGGGGAAGGTCAAATCCCTGACTGCTTGAACCCTGTTCTTCCCATTAAAACCATTGACACCTAATGGGATCTCATGGTCGATGTGAATCACCAAATGGTGACAAATTCTGGTCATCATGGTCTGGCATGAGTCTGAACTGAGATCATACAGGTGATTTGCTTTACGTTTTATTCACCTGTCCTAGATCCATGAGCTTCCTTCCTCCTTGGCAATAGTCCTTTTCCTGATCTATGCAATCAGATGTTTTAAATTTCCAGGCTGAACATGGAGATGATTTAATCCTAGCATACCTGACCATATTGCTTGGAAAATAACTACCTTTCTTTCCTAATCTTGCAGGGTCTGCTTTCACCAACCCATTTTAGGCCAAAAGGGGAGAAAATGAAGATACCTCAGCAAGACAACATCAAAGTGAAGTGGCACAAAAAAGTACAGCATGTACTGTAGATGCTTAGACAAATCCATTGGCATGGTTCAACCTTTTTTTTTCCTCTATATAAAGTACTTAATCACTGCTAACCTGATAAGTGTGTGAGCTCCCACATTGTCACTTTTGCTTTCCTGCCTTGCAATCTACCGAGGTTGCATTTTTCCCCACTGCATGTGTGAATGCTTTTATGTTTTGAGTCAACACCTTTGTTCTCTCAGGTAAGCTTGTAAGTCTGAACCAGTGTCTATTTTTGTAGAGGCTCATCTTTTCCAATGATTCTCTTTTTAAAAAGTTAATTTTGATGGAAACCCAATATATTTTTATACATTAAGCAATGGAGAAAATGTCAACAAACATATTTTATACACTGTCTTGCACATACAATCAACTTTACTTTTAAGAATTGCAAAAAAGTGTGACATCAAGCTAAAGGAAAGTATTACGCTCATTGTAATGTCCTGTGCAGTCTAAACTTTGTATTTTATCACTGTGTAGTCTAGGCTATGGATTAATTAAAGTATTTTTCTATGCAGCAAGGTCTGAATAGTAGTAATTTTCTCTTCTATTAGCATGTTATTTGCAAAACCATCATTACATTGCATTAAGAACAGTACTTTACACAAGACTGCTCTTTATTTACACATTCATACAGGTAAATAAGATGATACAATCCATCCCTGTCCTAGCAGGCAACTTCACAGTTGAGAAGAGACCTTGCATCAAGTGGGTTAAAAGAGTGAGAGACTGGCTTGACCAGTGCTCCCACATAAGAAACCATCGAGCATGGGTGAGCTGGTTCAGGGAGATGAACCATCTAGTTAACCCATTTCTCCTGAGCACAGAAAGCCTGAGAACAAATAGGAACAATCAGGGATGCTGATTGTTCTCTGCTTTACTTCTTGGGCAAGGCAGCTTGTTCAGTCCCTGCTGTGTTCCAGCCTGTGATGAGATCCCAACTGGATTTAATTATTGTAGGAAACAGCATTCTACAGCAACAGCATATAAACCTTCATAAGTAACAAGAAATCCATCCCACATAATGCCTAGCTCATACATAGCTCATAAAATATCCAACAGTTCTCATAGATGTGTAAACGTTCATTTAGGTAAACACAATATTGAACCGCATCTTGTAAAACATGTCTCCTACAGTGTTCTGGAGCAGGTACAAAAGTAGTGAGAAATTTCTCTTAGCCATGAATATCCCTGTAAGTTCATGATACAATAAATATTTTAAATACACCTTTTCTTTTGAGCAAATAGAGGGAGTCATGACTGACCCAAACCCAGAGGTTTCAGGAATTGATACATCATGATGAGCAGCTATTTGAGAGTTATTGTCTAATCTGTTCCCGCAATATCCAGTTTATATAGGTGTGTACTGTATTGCATTTGCAACAAAGTGCTTTAACTGTCATAAACCAGATAAATAAATTATGATAAATAAAATCCTGTAAATAAATTCACACCTACAAATAATTTTAATCACCTACAGAAATGTAAAACTATAATAACATTTCAAAGGTAATGTTTCTATATAAGTGGTCTTTTCATGGAGTGTCAGAGCAAGGTATCCTATGCGGTTTTAAAAGCTCCGTCCTTCCTCAGACTGTAAGTCTTCGTTTTCATTAGTTTTCTATAGGAGACAAAGGTGCTTAGCATCTCCCATAACTGGCTCTGGAATGCTTGAACAATCTATTTGTATGGTCACCCTGCAGTATCTGTCAAAGTGTGGGGTGATTGTGAACAAGAGGAACACAGCACCATAAGCAGTAGCAGCAAAACAAATTCCAGGTGGACGTACCTGTTTTGTCTAAGACAGAGCCATGGAAGGGCAGCTGGCTACTCCTGGGGTCTCTGCTAGAGGGATTAACAGCGAATGGGATGATCTTTCCCCCCGTAGTTCTCAGCACTCTCTCCATCCCTGGGTTACAGCACAAACAGCAAGCCCGGTTTTCTTGGGTCCTCCCCTGCCCTGGCAGCCAGACCATCGTCCCTGGCTGGCTGGCAAAATCAAATGCTGTCTATGCTGCTCTGATGCCTTGTGTTAGTATTCACTCATGAAGTGCAAGTGTAAGCATTTCAGGAAATTCTATCCCCTTCTTTCTCCAGTCTTTATTACCATTGATAAGAGTATTTGCAGCTACTTGCCTGCAATGGCTGTGTGTCTGCAGCAGAAGCACAATGCAGTTGAGGGAGGAATTCTGTGGCGCTCATTTGTGTCTGATTTAAAGTTTTTACATAAACATAAATATAAACTGATTGTCAGTTAAGAGATCTTTTATATCCTTACCTTGGCTACACTACACTGCTATAGCTTTTGTTCAGAAATTTGAAGGATTTATGCATGCGTTTGTTTTTTTTTTTTAAATGGACCTTTGCCTTGCTGCCAGTAGTAACGAGTCACCCACACGTTCACATATGTAAAAAACCTCTAAATGTCATAGTCTTTGTTCTCCTGGTCACATATTTATTGTTTGGTTTTAACTGTGAAAAGACAATGGAGCATACTTTTTGTGGCGTCAGTGTGTGGATATATTTTGACATTATCTAAAACAGTAATAAAGCAGCATGGCTGCTGAAGAGTTGTCAGAGAAATATAAACAGCTAAGCAAGACTTTACTTGACATAGAGGACTTTAGTTAGATCATCTCTCTATACCTTCGCTGAACTTGCTTGCTGGCAGGCAAGAAATACGCATACAGGCTTGCTTAAGAAAACATGCTTCAACTTTGTGCAGATAATTTTTGGAAAAAAAAAGTCATAATTAAATGAGATTATACCTAAAAATTACCAGTGAGCAAGCACCCAGCATAAAAATTCAATTAAATTAGCATAGCTCAATTTAATTTCTCTAGCTTTAAGCACTAGATGACTATCTTACTCTACAATATAATGCTTAACAGAACTGCCCATAAGAAAATGCTTCTGATCTTTGGAAACTAAACATGCGGAAATTTCTCTAAAATTTAAATACAATTTCATATTTTATAATTTCCTTCAGATTCTCCTTTTTATGGAATTTAAGTAGACAATTTTTAAACAAAAATATCTGCTTTAATTTTTAATGCCAGCACTGTGATGTCTTGTTACAGGGACAAGCATATTTTTAAGATGCTTATACATGCCCCTTACCCCAGCACGTCCCCCTTTCTGGAAGTAGAAAACAGTGCTGGAAACTAAATTCTACCTGTTTAGTTCAAATTTATTTCTATTTTTCAAGTTGGAGTTTAAGAAAGTGAAAGCTTGTGCTTTTCTCGAAACATTTCTTACAGGCAAAAATGACAGACAACGTGCTTGTATGTCACAGAACCCCTTGCAATGTCACAGCAATTTATGCTATAGCACTGGACTGCAACTGGTTTTAAATTGAAGAAACGGCCTCAGGGAGAATCTTGCTCTATTGTAATATAGCAAACTCTGGCTTTCCCAAGTTTGGAAAGGAGACAATAGCTTAGAAACTGAGTCACCTACAAAAAGATCTGCTGCTCACAAGTTTATCTTGGTATTCTAGAGGTGCTAAGGTGAATGAGGATGAATTCTTGTTGGAGACAATATGAGCAATAACCCAAGAAATAATTAGAATAGTATGATCTGGTAAGAACTGTGAGAAACCGACAAGGAGCCAGACATTTCAGCATGTCTCTCCAACAGGCTCAGGGAAACTGTTGGCACAGAGAAGCTTCTTAGTGAGTCTTTAGATGAAAAGTGAGAGAACAGAAGTCCTGATGCTAAAGGCAGCAATTCAAGGGAAAAAAAATGGACTTGGACAAAGCACATGGGTATGATATCCAGGAAAATGAAGAACTGGATGTGTTTATGTGAAGGTTCATCATGCTGCTCAAAGACACTTAAACTGTGAAGTGTGGAATGTGTCAACAAGAGCTGGAAATCTAAATAGTGGACTTAGTGATAGTGGATCAGGGTAGCCTGACACTAGCATACAAAATTATTAGACTCAACATACCTTTGTACCACACTGTACAGGGTATTTCATTAATAAATCATTCCCATGTTTCTATTAGTTAAGACAAAATATAATTGTATTCTCCAGATGTTCTATGCAATTCATCAAAGCAGATTTTATCTTTTATCTAAAATACACATACAGTTAACTAAAATATTAAAAGCACTGCTCAGAACACTATTCTACCTGTACCGAACCTTTCTTGACTGAGTTCAACGTTTTAAGTCTTTTGATGTTTTTTGATGCTTTTTAAGGCTCTTTCACAAACAGCGGGCTTTTTAAGAGAAAGGTCTCTAACAGCCAGTGGCCCTCCGATTAATTGAGGAGGTGTACTTTCAACAGTTACTAAGCGACCAGATCCAACCTGAAAAACAAAATAAATGCATTGGGATTCATGTTAGCATTTAAAATAAAATGAGAGTTAAATCATGAACTGTCTTTCAAAAATATTATTCAGCTGGTGGAGGTGCATGTTGAGGTTTCCAAGATCCACTCAAACTATCCTTTATACTAAATTCACAAATTGTTCCCATCAATACAAAGGAAAAAACAGAGTGTTCAGCAGGTACCTTTATGTATTCTGCTTTTCTGCCTGCATGTCTGATCTTATGAATAGAGGAAAAGAAAATAAAACCTTTATTACAATGGAAGTTTGTTGTGCAATGTTATTTGAATCTGTATATATCAGCCACAGTTTTTGTCCTTAGCATTTCACTATACATTAATACTTCAAAGAAAAAAAAGATAACAGACCCCATTTCTCTCAGAATGCACTTGTCTATAACTACTGCTCCAGGAAAACTCCAAGTCTGAGAGAGACCTACACTTCCCCATTTCATTAATACTATTTATACTGAATAGATTCAGGTCTTTGAATAAAAGTCCCTGAGTGACACCTCTGTCTTCTAACCATGACCTGCTAAAACAAACAATGCAACTATTTGGGTGCACGTGGCTCGCATGTTTGTTTACTTGACCTTAACTGGTTTGCAACAACCATTTTAGCTTAATTTTCATCTATCCCTACCAAGGGTGTTTGGCAGAAAGGAGGAAAGAAGATTGTTCCGTGAAAAAACTGCCAGCCATATTTATAATTTGTAATTCTTCTAAGCGATGTACCCAAGGAATTTTATCTAATGTTGCTGATGTGTTCGTTTTCTTAATACACTTATTCTGCAAATTGGAATAACCTTTTCATCATTTTTGTCTACAGTTGTTTAAATATGGATTATAGAACCACGAAGATATTTTCTTGTTAAATCCTCCCCCTCCAGAGAACTGAATAATCTTGGCTTGAGGTCCAAGTCTTTAAAATAAAATCTAATAATGCATCTCTCTATTAACAATTTCCAGAATACTCATGTTTATATCTAAATTTTTCAGATACTTTCTGCAAAATATTGCTGATTAACAGTCTCACTGATTTATGACTGCATGTAACTGAATCATATTTTCAGCCCACTTCATCTTGCATTCAGAGATATATATTCTACATATATTCTCCATATATTTCAGAAGTTTAGGTCAAAGATGATATGATAAAAAACCTAGTCTAGCACCCTGGAACCATCCCCTTGCTTTCTGTTAAGCTCCTCCTTTCTTCATCACACCAAACATGAACTGCCTCTTTTCTTTTTCAGGATGCAGCCACCTTAGTTGTCAGTACTCATTCATGCCAGAGAGCCCATGATAATAGAATCTCTCATCTTTGTACAAGTTTGAAAATAGCACCTCAAGTTTTTTTCTTCCTTGTTTCTCCTTACACATATGTACCCAACGTAAATGAAGAAGCTCTTGACCTCAGCAAGGTTTTCATGAAAGGCTGTCCCACAAGAGGTACAAGTCAAATAGCACAGGGACCATCTTGCTCACAATTCTTATGAGTAATTTGCAGACCTGAATCTCATTCTGACCAGCTACGTGTTGTCTGAGGATATGTCAGAAAGGGAAGTGGTGCTTTGCAGGAGATACAGATTCTTTCTTATATAGTTGGAGCTTGTTAATGTAATCAAAGGAAGAGTAAGCAGCAGCACACGTACAGCCAGAATAAACCCCAAACCACTTACACATTAATGAAAATAAAACCGTGTCTTTTGGGATTACTTACTGTTGTAGTAAGGCCTTTGATATCAGTAGAATGGACTGTTCCATTTTCAATCTTCAGTTTAGATCTGGAAGTCTCTATTGATTTTTCCTGAAGCTTTTTTGCTTTCTAAAGATAGTTAGAAAAAATGCAAAATTGTTCTCATCAGAATGAATTGTATCATTTGCACTTCTTAGAAAACACACAAATGAAATGGCACAATAAATGAGGTGATAATTCTATTGGCCTTTAATTGTAAGTACCCTTCCTCTGGTTGTGACTGTCTCTTGTACTGGGGACCTGAAAACAGAATAAATGGACCAGGCTTCACAAGGACAAAAAGGGAATGAGCATTTACTATGACCTGTGGGCTATATGCTTTCTAATGTAGCTATATATGCTGTTATCTTTCATCACCACAAGAGCACACTATTGCCTCATGTTCAGCTTGTCACCTCATCCACAGCACACACCTACTTAGCCAGTGAATCAGACCCCAGGTATGACAACTTCGATCCAGCCCTGATGCATGACTGCACGTTTTCTTTTCCTGAACTGCACGAGGTTTTGGTCAGCCCATTGCTCCAGTTTGTCAAGGACCTTCTGAATAGCGACTCTACCTTCCAACACATGGATTGCTTCCTCCAGCTCAGTGTCATGCATGAATATGATGAGGTTGCATACTGATCCAATACCCAAGTAATTAATGAAAATGTTAAACAGTATCAACCCTATAATTAACTCTGAGAAATAGAATTCAAAACTGACTGCTAGTTAAACTTTAATCACTGACTGCTGTCCTTTGAGCCCGTCAGTTCAGCCAGTTTTTCATCCAACTTGTAGTCCAGCTGTAGTGAACAACACCTCCATGTAGTCCAGACCATGTCTCTCCAATTTTGCTACAAGAATGCTACACAAGACTGTACTGAAAACCTTGCTAAAGACAAGGAAACGACATCCATCTTCCTCCTTCTCCAGAGCTAATAACTTTAATCACAAAAGGCAGCCATGTTGGCAATGCATGATCTGTCTGTGGTAAATCCATGGCAGCCATTTCCAATCACCTTCTTGTCCCTCACGTGCCTAAAACAGCTTTCCAGGGTCTCAATTAAAACAAACCAGCTTGTAGTTCTCCAGATCTTTTTCCTGTCCCTTTTTAATTTCTAATTCTAGCATAGATCTTTACCATAGGCCAGTGAGGTGCTTGCACATGAAGAAAATGGTTCTCTTTTGAATGTCCTTTGAGAAATGAAGAAAAATTCAGCTGCCAAAGCATTTGTTTTCATTCATTCTCCAACTTCATCTGATCATTTAAACTAGGAATCTAGTATTTCTTATGATATTTTGGGAAAGCACAAATATTGCTAAAAGAAATTCCTTCTATCATAAAATATGTCCCATCTTGAAAAATGTTTGCCTTATTAAAAATAGAGAATGAAGTATTACAAGTAATAAAGAATAATCAGACTTTTAGTTTCAGCAATTTCAGGACAAATATATACATATACACACACACGCCCAATTGCAATCACAGAAAAATCAAAAATTGTGTAGCTTTGCCAATACGTCTTACGGTTCATTATTCTGTGTCTGTGTGAATATAAGATTTACTATAAATTCTACTCGAATATCCTCATAATTCATGAAGAAATCTGTTTGGAACTTCCAAATTATTATAACTACACTGTGAAGGTACATTTTGCTCCATCACTCAGATTTCTTACCTTCAATGCCTCATAGTCTGATGTCCGAGTCAAGAAATTTTCCCAAGATTTAGCTACCATTTCTCTCTGCTTATGGATAGCTTGGATCTGTAATATAAATGAGAGTTACGTGATGCAACACAATCCTGTTCTCATGAGCTTCCCTGAACTTTTGGCTTGTGCTGTTTGGATAGTAAGTTCACCTGTGCCCCTTTGGCTACCTTAGCTCATCCCTCTCATTTGAGATTGGATGATAATGTTGTAGTAATGTCCTTGTCCTTTAAAGACTTCACTCATATACTGCCTTAAAAAAATGCTTACCTTCTCTGTTGCAAACAAATTTTCCCCTCTTCCAACATAGATGTTGGAACAGCCCCAACTCTTTCAGGAATACTTTCTGTATATTCCAACTCTCAAATGCTGAATAACAGAGATGGAATCAGTTCTGGTGGCAAAAGTGCAGGCGTCATAATGCATGACAACCCCTCAGAAACACTAGTGTGAGATTTTATACAACTGGATCAACTGATCTTACTTCCCAGAAAGGAGGAGAGGATGAGACAGTAGATGAGCAAAAATGCCAAATGCTTGTTTTATAACCAAAGCTGGAAAATGTCTGTACCTGCTCACTCTCAGCATGCTGAGAGGCACAAAACACTACACTTTGAAGTACTGAAGCTTCGTGAATAATCAGCGAAGGGAGCTTATAACAGAGCCTTATGTTTCATTTTAAGAAGCAGATTCAGCTGTAATAAGAACTTTAAATTATCTGCTACAAATGAACACAGGTACAACTTTTATAGTATCATAATGATTGTTTCTTGTTACACCATTTCTGATACATCACTGATGATACTGCTTCATTCTTTCATGTTGCTCTCTAAATATTGGCAAAATTATGTAAGTTGGGAGAACTGAAGTTAACCTAATTTAATTTAAAGTTAAAATTTTTCTGATGAGACATTAAAATACCTTCAAGCACTGTAAACATACAGAATTCTCAACATTATAGATTAAGAAAATCTTCATGGAAGTTGACAAAAAAAATCTTTACACATGCTTTATAATACTTGTTTAAATACTCCTTGTTTTACCTTTTTATACGTTTTTTCCTCCTCTTGGATTTCTTGGTGATGTTGACTTTCAAGCACTTCAGTCTGCAAAGCAGCAACTATTCTTCCAGTGTCTTCTGGCACTTCTGAAATAATTTTCAAGGCTTCCTCATCTGATGAAACAGGCTTGAATTCTTCTTTTATTTCTGCATACATTTCACTCCAAACTTCTCCAACCTGTGTGTGAAACATAAAACACACTATTTGATATTTATCTCTTTTTCAGTTCCAGTTATTCAAAATATAATAGAACAACTATCTCTCTCCTTACTGTTGTTTCATTTCTCAGAATTGTTATGCAAGGTTAGACTTCAGTAATGTTATTCCAAGTTCATTCATGATAATCCTCCTTAAGCCTTCCCAAGCCCAAGCTTGACTCCACAGAGCAGTAACAGGAACACTGATAACTACAGAAACTCAGAAGAAATACAGATCACTACTAGATGCCAAATTTCAAGAGTAAAGTGTTGCATCCTACTGTCGCTTTCTGTAAAATCTCAAATTGTGCACATTACAAGGGCAAACTGCAGCATGAGACATAAACGGAAGCTGAAATTATCAACTAAAGATCCAGTCTTGCTAATTCCTGAACACTTCAAGTTCTTGCAGAATTTGTTCCTAAGCAGAAAATTGGCAGAAACTGAAGCATCTTTTGAGCAGAGTGGCTCCCACAAAGCTCGTTATCCTGTTCTTGTTTCCTGTGGGTGCAATACTTTTTAACTTTTGACAGTATGGATAGATACTGCATGTGGGGACAAAGATGGGAAAAGACAGAAAAAGTTTTATCAGAATATGTGTTTAATGTCATTTTTAATAGCAAACTACCCCACTTCCCCCTCTCACACAACTTGACTTAACTGCACAAAGAGGCAGTCCTACCCTCCAGCCCTTCCCCAGTTTCTTACTCCTATCCTGGCACATCCCGGTCTCTTGAGCTGACAGTTAAAACTGGGGGTTTTTTTTGGTGTGTGTTTTTTTTTTTTTTTTTCCTGATATACTTTTAACTAGTATTGATTTCTAGTCTTTATTTTCTATGTAGTCACAAACATTTGTAGCAGTACAAAGGAAGAGTCTGGGGAGTTCTGGAATCATGGAAGTGAGACTGTGTATTTGAATGGAAAATACCAACTTATACTCCATGAAACAATAGGTGACTTGTGACATAGGTGGCAGCTTTTTTATTTTTTTGTTGCATCCTGAGATATAGTTGTGCAAATACAGCAGTAATATTTTCTTCCACAATACTCACTTTAAAGTCAATATAATGCCGTATGATGGGAAGTGTGACAAAATCCTTAGCAGATAAGCCAGGTAAATTTTCAAAACCTAAAGGAATATTAATAATGTCAGCATTAGCAGCATGATGAATTTATCTTAGAATACAACATTCTAAATAAGACAACATCTTATTTATCACATAATCACATGCAAAATCTTCATCACACACGCACCAGTCAGTCACTGTTTTAATGCTCAGCAAGCTTTTGGTGATGAAAAACCTATTTTTCAAGTAATAAATTCACTCTATACTATTTACTTATATCTCCAGCAAATTCCCAATCACTTGGAAAGACAGGATAGTACTATATTTGCTATGCTTTTGTGCTAAGAGCTTGATCTTCCCTTAAAGCAGACAAAGAGTTGAGTCCACAGCTTACAGTTTCTAAAGAAGCAATTCAGCACAAATAGAGTTTGCTTTAGCTGTGAAGTAGCCAACAGGAGGATCCTTTACAGGGTCTCCTGTATTTTGTTTCAAAGACGTGTAATAAGGGTCTCTGCCATCTTAGAGATCTGAGCCTTGAGCATAATGATTCTGTCTTTTAAAAAATATGTTTACAATATGTGTAAAACAATAAGGTAGAGAAATATGTTTGCTGATTCTATGCCTTTTTTTTCCCCCCACTAAATGTTATTTATACTTGATTTAAAACCAAACAAAACAACACAACAACTATACAGTCTATCAAATCTCATTCTAGACTTCATCATGCCATCTGTGTGATAACTGGGAATGTAGCATTTATCTATTAGAGTATAATCGTATCATGTTTTGAAGTTAAGACATACCATAAATAAAGACCAATTAACACCAGTTTTCTACATCACTGTGTTACAGGCTGTCATGGAGCATGACTACAGTAAGAGGAAAATGCTGAAAAAAGACTATAAAAATATTTCACATTTTTTACTATCCACTTTCATGTACTTTCAGTACCTAACAGGAGATGCTACGTTGTATATAACTAACATTAGGTATGTGAATACAGGAGAAAGCTGTAACAAAGTCCCATGCCTTTTTGCTTTAATAAATTAAAACTAATAAAAATTAGTAAGAACCTTTGTTACAATAGAGGTGGAACTGGCTACAGTTTATTAGAGAAACTAAGGATGTTTTCAAACCAGTTGGGTCTCTAGGTTACCCAGGGAACTGGTTGAAGCAGTCTCAGAACAATTACTGACCATCTCTGAACCTGTGGAGGATGGTCTTGGAAAAACAAACGTAATGCCTATTTTTAAAAGGGGAACAGGACAAGCCAGAAAATATTGGTTCAGCTCAGTTCCCGAGAAAAAGACTGAAACAAATAATTAAACAAATAATGTTTATGCAGCTAAATGTTAACAGTGAAAACATTAATATGCAACATGAATTAGAAAAACAAACCATGTCATTTGACCTAGATTTTGCTTACAACTAGGTAAGAAATCTTACAGATGTGGAAGAGTTTATCATGTATCTTGACTTCAGTTTAGGTTTTTAGACAAGGGTATAACAAATATTGACTTCAGTGTGCAAACAACATAGAATTAGGAGGGACTGTAGCATTTTGAAGGAAAATATTAGAATGCAAAATAATCTTGCTGATCTGAAAAAATATCTAAGCCCACAGAAATTAATTCAGGAAGGACAAATAAAAAATTCTAAATGTAGGACTAGTCATCTGTACAAATCCAGGATGGTAGATAATTGTACAGGATCCTAAGTCAAAAGAGTAAACAATATCATGCCACTGTGAACATAACGATTGTTATATTAATGTCAGAATGGTTATTTCCAAGATGAGTAGAGGAATGTCTATTTGGCAGTGGGGCTTCTGCTAGAGTATTGTGTTTTGTTTTGGGACACCACAGATGGAGAATAACATGAACCAATTAGAAAGAATCAAGAAAAAAACAATGAGAATAGTTAGAGGTTATGATACAAAATGAGATCTGTAACATCTGCAGAAAGTAGTATTTCTTATTCCAGGGAAATACAGTTAAATATAAAAGTGTTAAAATATGTGGAAGAGATACTCCATGTGGGAAAACTAATTACAGAAAATTTCCACCGAACTTTGGTTAAATTCTAGAAAAACTCTTCCTCATCGTAGGGGCAGTAAAGTACTGAGGATGTTTCCTTTGATTTTTTTTTTTTTATAGTGACTTTATTAATTACCAGTGAACAACTTCAGTTTAACAGCAAATATGACACTGACAAGGCAATTAACTCGTCTTACCTAGTTTGCACAATAATGAATAAAGTTTTGCCCGTATGTTTTCTGAAATTTCCACAATGGCAAAGCTGGGACAGTTGGCATGCAAGGGGATAACCTCTTGCTGTTTCTGGAAGCTGCTAGCAATAGGTCGCTTCATGTCTAATAATTTCAAAATACAAAACAAGAGTGAAGAATGAAGGGGTAGTATGTTCCCAAAGCCATTAAACTTAGAGGAAATGCTATCTATATAATGAAGTATGAGGATCTTTGGCATGAAACGAAGCTTCAGACATATTATTTTCTGTGATGACTCCTCCAAAAGGAGGCAGTTCCATCTTTGTGGATACTATGTAAACCATTTTGATAGTTAGGCCAAACATTTGAACATAATTTGGACTAGGAAATACTAATTAGCATGACTAAAGATTTACAAGACCATAGCACTCTCCTTACTTTTTTTTACAACATATAAGAAAACACAGTACCGTTTGCGGAAGAAACTAAATGGTTTAACTGTTCAGCATTAGAAAAGCTGTTCAGGACGCTCGTTATGGCTCTGTTTGTTACAGAACAGCTGGTTCACTCCCAGCTGATGTAGAAAATGACATCTAGTGGCCACACTCTAACGAAATAGTTGTAAGGTATTTGGGGTTTGGCAAGAACTACAGCATAAAGCTATAAATATTGTAATTTACTTTCATCAGGATTCAGACTGCAAAAGCAAATACTGTATTTGTTTTACTTTATTCAATGGAACTGTTCACAATTCTATATGCATCACAAAACTTACCAACAATCCTTCCAAATCGATCCCGTTTGACTCCTAGCTCCAACTCCTCCTGCCTCCATAACTCTATTAGAAGGTGAGCTGCAGTTTGATCTTTCTCCCCTCGCCAGGTACTGATGTGTGAAGTGGTTTTAGGGTTGTCACAAAATTCAACCAAGATTCCAAGAATTATATTGTGCAGGTTCTTTTGCTTTAACTTGGTGAAAGGAAAAAAAAAATGTTTTAAACTGTTGAAAACACAGAGATGTCTACCTTGAAAAAAAAAAAAAGACTAATTATCTAATATGTAATCAAGTAAGTGCAAGATTTTCATCATAACTATTTGCACAACACTGGTGTATAAACGTGCAGATCTTTCAAGTTTCTGCAAAGTTCTATAAATCAAGGAGTATGAATGGAACAGAGGGTAGGATCATGTAAGTTGCACATACCTGTGTGTAGATTTACATAACAGGTTTTGTATACATGCATCCAGGCATATATGCTGGTAAATGTACTACTACCAAGATTCACTTCTGTAAAAAACAGACTCCGAAGGCAGTGGCTGAGCAATACCACACTGCACCTCTTCCGTTTTGCAGCCAGATCTTTTAGCAGCAGCTGAGGGTAGGGACGGGTCTGCAGCCTCGCACTGCAAGCGCATCGGAGTCTGGCGGTATGACCGGTGAGAATGAGGAGGGAATGCAACAAGGGAGGTGCATGCTTATGTTGAGAGTGGTGAAATTTCTGTGCCAGCTCTATGTCCAAGACCCATAGAAGCAGTTATACATGCAAAATATGTGTACAAAGTAGCATTAAACATCAAAACTCTTAAAGCCTTGAAGTATCTACTAACTCTGCTCTCTCAAGACGAAGAACTGAGGTGCTTCTCTAGTTTGAGTTTTCTTTTAAAAAAAGTGTTTATTTTTGGTAAATTTAAAACCCCCTGTAAAATACTTATTAAAAAAAAAAAACCAAAAAAAACAAAAAAAAAACACACCACCAAAAAAACCCAAAAAAACCCATGGAAGAACTGTCCAATCATTTCTGAGCAGGTAACCTGGTATCGCCGCATCTGATTACCTTCCTCTTGCAGTGAGTTACATATACTGCTCTTTTTGTAAGTATTATTATAGTCTTAGGAGACACTATTAGAGAAAATATGCACTTTTCCATGTTGTTTTACTACTCTTTCATTCTATAACAACAATAATAAGAATACCTACTGCCAACAAATCCAGAAGGAGGAAAATGCCTTGTTTTTCAAGAAAATAATCCTCTGCAATGTAACATCCAATGACACAGGACCTTAAACAAAAATAATTTCACTGTGTAGAAACATTTTTATGCTTTAGAACATTGTACAAAGATCTCATTTATTTTATGGAATTGCATCAATATATTTGGTATGCAGTATGCTTCATACCTTCAAGGATTAGAAGAATCATGTTTCACATCCCTTTTTATTTACACTGTATAACTGAATATACCCTACTTGACTGCTCTTTCTTCTCTTGCAGGTGGCACACCTTCCTTGTAGCAGCTCAAGAACTTTGTCAGGTCCACAGTGAATTGGATTAGAACTAAAACTAACTCGGTAAAAGAGGCTAAAATTTAGAAAGACTATGTACCTGATCTAGCTTATTGCAAGGCTGCATGAATATTTCTGCAAGCAGAATCAAGGGGGTGAGACACGCAAGACTGTTTCTTCTGGCAAAGTGTTTGCTGCTTCCAACTTAAAATGATCAAAACCAGCATTCATAGTGCTATTGCTTCCTTCTCCTATTTCCTCACTTATGGCCTTTAGCACAGAAACTGAAGGGATATCCTGCATCAGAGTCTTTTCTCCCACACAAACTTATCATTTGGCTTTCAATGCATTTATCAACCTCTACCTTAAAACAAATTACCTTTTGGTTATCCTCCTATGCATTGGCATTTGCTGATAGCAATCTTTTAAAAATTTCTAGCCCAATATAGCCAGTTTACATATGCCCTTTCTTATGTTTACATGGTTTTTAGCTAATATTGGTCTATCCTTGCCTTCTGTTTAGTTCTCTGAAGTTATTTACAGACTCTAACCATATGCTTCTCTTAGAAAGTCTTAGGTAACTCTGCATGTCAGGAGATCACTCTGTGTGGGGAGTTAGACTGTTGTGTAGGGAGTTAGGTTGTCATACTGAACCCCTATTTAGAAGAGAATACATGCAGAATATTCAGTTTATTTTGTGTCTTTCTTAATTAGTCAAATTGTACGAAGGATTTTTACGCATTTTAAATAGAAGAAACACTTATATGTGCAGAGAAAGGCCATGGTATTGTAGACCCAAAATACAAGACCTGCCATTTTTAAAGGGTTACTGTCACTAAAATATTTCTTTACTAACCACAAGCAGTCAAGTGCACTGAAGAGAAGATGATTGTGGCCTAATCCACTATATAACTTCTTTGGATCCATTTGAAGGAATGGGATAAGTATATCAACTCCTTCATAGCTGAACAGTTCCTGTGGAAACATTAATTAAAGCAATATGTTTCTTAAACAATGTCTACTGAATAGCTACACACAAGAAAATTTTAAAAATTGAAAAAACATAAATATTTATATTGTAATAAATTGGACCCATTTGTTAGAACAGGATATATTCCTTACAACATACATACAAAAAGAGATTTTTTGCATTTTTCAGTATGCTAATCCCATTCATTAATATTTTATATATATATATAAATTTTAAATTATGTAAATTAGCATGTAAATAGATGAGACACTTGCTAGTGGATTTCTGAGTGATTTTGTATTTTAACTGTCACAGAAACCAGCTATCAGCCCTGATTTGTTAGTAATGAACTACAGTTGACATCTACTTTTGAATTAAAACAAACCTGTGGTATCATTAAAATGAAAATATACCATGTTTTGACATTTTCTGCACAGTATGAGCTAGAAAGATACACACCTTTCTGTGGAGATCATTTTCACAGAGACCAGACAAGAGAAACAATATATCAGCTTGGATTTCCAGTAGAATGGCATCTTCTTTCTCTTTGGATTTGTTTGCTGCATACTTTAGAATGTCTATAAATAAATATATTTTACACACGTGAATGTTCCATACACAATTCAGAATTTTATTACAGCTGCTGATTTTTTAAAAAATCAAATTTACACCAATGGATTTTAAAAAATAATCTACTTATGCTGTTCAATTTTATCTCCTGTGTTTCATAATAGCTTGCAGAAGTGCAGCACTCTGATGCTGTAGTTTCATGGACTTTACTCTTGCTGACAGAGTTAAAGACAGCAGCTGGCACTGACTTCTTCCTTTCTCAGTCTCTGTATTGTGCCAGTGCAATGAATTCAGGAAACTGATCTGAATTAAGGAACTCTTAGAAAAAGGCAAAGCACTCACTGATTCGTTCTACTATACGGCCTCACAAACATTTGTACTGACAGTGGAAATGTGGCAGAGACATAAAATTCCACCACTGCTGAGAAAATCAGCCTTGGAACCACTGTGTGAAAGACGACATTGAGACACAGAACTCCGCCAAAGTAAGAAAGGTTTCCTGAATCTGATCTGTAAGGTATAGTGCTAATTTTGCTTTCCCTAAAACCTGTAAGCTTCCACAGAGTTTTCACTGGAGTTCAACTTTCAACAGAGGATTTTTTTTTTTATTATTATTTACACTTTATATTAGAACACACTCTTTGAATTCCATTTTTTTTCTTTTTCCATATGCCTCTTTCAGAGTACTTGAAACTTTTTATAATTGTAAGAAAAGAACTTAGAACAGTGTTATTGAAGCTTAAAACCAAATGTGACAGTAGGTATGTGTTACTGAACAATAAAATTGTATAAAGTGCAGAACCAGTGGTTAAACAGTTTTACTCTGCTTTTATTCTTCATAATGTTATTCATATAAAAGTACAATGTTATTTTCTCCTACTCTAAAGAGGAGTTGTGGAAAGCAACACCATAATAGACGTTGGTAGAACATCACTCATGGCTGGAGCTCCTAGTTGCTACCACAATGAAAATAAGATGTAACAAATGCAGTATAATAAAGGGAGAAAAGGCAGCTTTCACTCTGAAATTTAACACCTAAGCTTTTACAGCTGTCTGTTTTGCATAATTCCTTCATTTCTGTCTGTTAAACTGTGACAGAATTAAAAATCAAATCAATTACATCTTGGATTAATTTTTTTAGTTTTTCAGCAGTCAAAGGAGTAACACACAACAACCACAGCATGCAAAAAAGCATGAGCATTCTTAGCGTCAACAAAAATGTACCAATTTCAGTGCAGCAATATAGATTGTGCTTTACCCAATAGCTGGCTAATGGCTCCCTGGTCACACAAATTAAGGTTCACAGCATCATCATAAAGAGACACAACAGATCTCAGCACTCTCAGGCTGTAGCGCATTTGTGCAAGTTTGTTGCCACGACCACCTGTTCCATGGAAACTGTTACCTTGACCAAAGAAAGGATCTGTAGAGCAATCACAGAGAATATTTTTACTGGCAGACTGCTCAGAAAAATAACATGTTCAGAAAAAAAAAGAAGGCTTATCAGTCTAAGTAAGCTGAAAACAAACAAATCCCTTAAGGTTAGAAAGGCTCCTTGTTTAAAACCAGCTAGTAATAAGCCTTTCTGTGTGGGGCTATTACTACAACTGTGGTTTTAACCTTAATACATTAATAAGCAGTCTTCAAAACTCAAAATGTCAACCTTTTGATCTCCATTAGACTCAAATGAAAAATTCTTCCTAGGAAATCTTATCAGTTTTATGATAAAAACTATCCATCCCCAGAAAACCAGACCATGAATCTGGGTGCAGCTAGTTAACTTTTTGCTTGCCCCATACTCTTAGCTGGTGGCCACAAGCCAGCTGTAGTCTGGAAGGTACTGTGTACCACTTTAAATTTGCGGGTACTCGTTCTGCCCTGTGGCAGGAATAACTGGTCAGACCTGTTGCCACAGTCAGTGTATCTGAGTGGCTTCAAACACAGGCAGCAGAGACATGCAGCTGCCACACAACTGAGGAAGTGTCAGTGTAGTGGGACACAGGGAATGGGGAACCAGCTTATCCTTCAGGAGAAAAAGAAAAAAAAAAAAAAGTTTTTTTTTAGGAAAACTGCTGGAGAGTGTCCAGCGCAGAGCCACAAAGATGACTAATGATTAAGCGAGTGGAGCATCTCCCTTACGAGCAAAGGCTGAGGGAGCTGGGGCTCTTTAGCTGGGAGAATAGAAGACTGAGGGGTGACCTCATTAATATTCATAAATATGTAATGGGTGAGTGTCACAAGGATGGAGCCAGGCTCTTCTCGGTGACAACCAATGATAGGACAAGGGGCAGTGGATACAAACCAGAACACAGGAGGTTCCACTTAAATATGAGAAGAAACTTCTTCACAGAGCACTGGAACAGGCTGCCCAGAGGGGCTGTGGAGTCTCCTTCTCTGGAGACATTCAAGACCCACCTGGACACATTTCTGTGTAACCTCATCTAGGTGTTCCTGCTCTGGCAGGGGGGTTGGACTAGATTATCTTTTGAGGTCCCTTCCAATCCCTAACACTCTGTCATTCTGTGAAAAATAGCTTCCTAAGTGACCTATTGAAAAATAATAATTCTGACTTCAGGGGTTTTTTACATATTTCCTTTCTGTCAAAGAAAGTCCAGTTGAGTTGTGTTTTGAGATTACTATGTATGAACGCCATGAGCATCTACTGACCTTGGCCTACACACCATTCTAGAAACACAAGGAGAAGAGTATTCGCTTGACAGGACAAATATTTATCTATTAACACAGGAGCCACTGAAGCTAAAACAGCAATTGCATGAAGCTGTAATTCTTCATATTGGGCAGCAGACCAGTCATTAAATCCAGGCTTTTGATTTGGTTTTACATAATAAAGTAAAGCTGGCATGACGTCACTTTCACTGAGAAGCTGCAGAGTCAAAGCAAAGAGAGAGACATCTTACAGGTTTCATATGGAAATTAAAAAAAATTAAATCAATGACTCAACTTTATCTGTCCTACACTAAGAAAATACTTTTTTTATTGAGACAGTATGTCATGAATGCTACAAGTACAGACAAACTGTTTATATTCTGTAGCATTCCCACAGACTGTGGTTTGTTAAAATTTAATATGTTCTTCACATGTATTTCAATAATGCTTTACAGTTACTTGTGAGCTCATTTTCCTAGCATGGTGTAGGTTAGTAAATTTTCTAAAATAGAAGCTGTATGCTATTTTCAAACAGTAGGGCTTGGCCTGAAGCCGTGTATGAACTCTTGATCTGGAGAAGAGCTGGTTTCAGTCTACTGGTCTATGCCACCTGGACAGTTAAATAATATTCCTGTGACTCTTTCGAGCTTTTTTTTTTTCCTTACTGTATCTTCTGTTCTGTTACAACTTACCTGTACAGCACATGGGTCTTTAGATAAGATTCTTATTACATTAAATAGTAACTTCTTCAGCTCGAAGTCCTCATAACCATAGGTAAGTTTAAGACCTTTCACCAAGGGGTTGGGAATTTTAACTATGAAGGAAATTGTAGATAAGTTACAAAAAAATCATCATTAAAAGTAAAAAGAGTGTAATTATGCAGTATGGAATCTCTTACCTTCAGTAAATGTTGCAAGTACTATTAACAGCTTTGTAAATCCACTTTCCTAATAGGCATTCAAAAAAAAATACATAAATTAAACTGCAGTGAAATTAATACCTATGGTTTAATTTTAGCTTTGCTTTTTTCTTCAAAACACAGATCCTATAGCAGAATAGAATTTTATCAAAGAAGAGATCAACCACTTGGACACTGTACAATACTAACTAACTACAGTCCTAAGGGAGCAAGTAGTTAACTCCATGTGTCATTCAGTACAAGCTGGAACTTGTATGGGGAAGTCCCAAGCACATGTATTCACTACTATAATCTACCACATATGAAAACCATATTTTCAGTTCTGTTAGAATTGTGGGTTCTAACATGCATTTGTGGATGTGTAAATTTATACTCAGGGTCATCAGTACATACAATTTTGTGCCTTCAGTTGCGTGTACTAACACACTTATATCCAACTTCAGTGCTTTTATAAGTAAGCACACTGCATGTGTGAGCAATATGCATTTAAAAATAATGCATATTAAAAATTCTGAAAATAAAATCGTGTCATTCACAGCTCCTAGAGAGCTAACAGAAGGATAATTATGTCTAATATAACTACAGATAAAACCAAGGTCAGGGTGTATCTACAAAGCACACTAAAGGCAAAAGAGCTTTGTTTTTGAGATGATTAGAAGCTTTGGTTACCAGACACTGCTCTTCTTGAGCAACAAGATACATAAGGCTGGCCTCAGTACTCAAGCAAAGCCACCACTGAGCCTCTCACCAGCTCCCAACAGGAGCAGAACTCACAGAACACTACGCAGCTATCCCCATAGAATCAAGCAGTTCTTCGGTTTTGAAGAAGCTTTTTAGATGCATCCCCGAAAAGCTGGGCTCAGATTCAGTTGGCCTAGCTCTGCAAGTTAGCATACATGCAAATGATTTTAAAAATCAGAAAAATATTGCAAAAATAATTTTGAAGAAAATATTGAAGGAGACAACTATATTGCCTATTAGCCTTTGTCTCTATGATATCTATATTCTCTGTAAAAAGCCATTGCAAAGTAGTTAAATAAACAACAACATTAAAACTCATTAATATTTTCTCCTTGCTGATTAAAGCAGTACTAAGTTCAGATGGAAACTAGTAAGCAATTACCAAATAGTTTCGTTCTTAACACAGATATAATAATAATACCATTTTATGCTATATTTTATATGTATTTCCCAGTTTACTTGTGGTGAGAAAATTATTTTCATTTTCAAAGGCTCAGATTTCTGTGCTGATTTCTGAATTATGTTAAAAACAAGACTGAGTTTTCTGAAGTTGCTTGCACAGTATATTAAGAAAAAAAGAGAGAACATTCCGATGAAAATTACACTGGTATTATCTACAAGGCAGGATCCAATGGTAATGTTAATGTTTTGTCTACCTGATATTTATCCCTGGTAGCTTATCTCCGCAAGGGAAATAAAATCTCTAGGTAGGCTGAGAATACAGAATATAAATGAAATTTATTAATTTTTTTCCTTGCATTGAAACAATTTTTCTTCTGTGTAGCATAAGGAATTAAAATACTGTGTCCTGGTTATTTATCTTGCAGGAAAAAAACAGCCCTGTTTCTACAGCCAGATAAACAATTTTAATGTTTTAAACATCAAATGTGTTGCTGCATTAGTAAAACAGATATTTCTTAATGGTCAATGATAAAACGAAAAGCTTGAATAAAAAATCTGTAATCTTCATTACAGACTACAAAATCTATTTAGTAATACAGCCAATTAGGAAACTTTTACTCAAGTTGAGAAATGAATTCCCTGGAAATAATGCATTCCTGGACAGCCAACAGATCTGCATAAGCAGGAATCTGATTGCTCAATTATTCAGTATGTGTCACGACTTCATTTAAAGTTATAAATCTCAACCATAAAACAAGAGAGTAAAAGAATGTTAACATCTACAAAAAGTTAATTTCTATGCAATTTCCTCATTAAAATTCCCAAGTATTACAGCAGAATGAGTCATCTACTTTTTAGGCAAGTCATGATAGTGCATTCTGGACTACATTTAACTGATTTAGTCTTAGAAAGAATTTATGTGCCTCATTAATTGGACCTAAGTAAATTTTTTTCAGCATGTTATTTAGAGCTTCTGAGCTGATTTTGGAGGACCCTGCTTGTTCCTGGTTATGAGGCACAAACACTTCGCTTGAATTTGGCCCATCTGAATACAGGCTACACTCCTACATCTTCAAACAACAAATGAGATTTAGTGCAAAACTCGCTGTAACAGAATGGTACGTCTGAGAATCTGCACAAGAATACTGGAATTAACTTTAAATTTTGCACAAGTATAGTGTGAGTGTAATTTTCTAAGTATCAAGTAAGGTTGATGCTAGTACTCCAAGCTGATGACCTTTAGATTTCAAGTCTCTTTGACATAAAGGGAAATGCAGAAGGAAAAGCAGTTTCTTGCTTAGCAAATCTAAGAAAAAAAGAAAGCACTAGAGGCAGAGTACAACAAATATTAGAACCCTAATGTGAAAAAATACTGAGTAAATAACAGCAAAGGAGAAGTTATTAGTCTTTGGAATATAACTATGAATACTTACAATCATAGGTGCTGCAGGGTTTTCAGCTAGTAATGTGGCGATCACCAAGAGGTCATTCCGTAGCTGACGATCACAATGCCGGAAACCATGCAGGAGAAGGTCTACAAATGTTTCTTTCAAAGCACTTAAAAGAAAGGAAATGCATTTTATCTTTTCTTTTCATATACTAATTTTATACAGCTCTAGGTATATGAATCTCCATTCAGTATCATACTTTTCGAAGCCTTAGGGTATAGCTGCAAGAGAAATAGTGAACCACTAGACATTCAATTTAAGCATCCATGCAAGGTGCATGTATTACAAATTGCACCTTCCACTGTATGTGTTATAATTAATTAATAGGAAAACGTAATATTTACTCAAGGATGGAACTGAATGTTGTTGAATGGTTACTGAGAAGAAATGGTCTAATTCTCAACAGTTAAAACAGTGTAACTCCCTAAGAGAGCCTGTTATTTACTCCAGCAGAGGATCTAGAACTAAGCCTTTCAACAGAACAGAAGCATTTCAACAGTGCAGTAATACTGGCCTACTGAGCCTAACATGTCAGCTCAAAAATGGTGCAATTCACTTTTTCATCATACAAATAAATAGATAGGGCTATACCTCCTGCACTGTGCAGCAGAGCACCTTAATTTCCCACTTGCTCTGTAACAGAAACAACTGGTGGTGGATCTCTGTGCTAATGAAATACAGAGAAGATAGACATGAAATGGGTTTGGAGTTGACTGGATGTGCTTTTAGCTGGACGCTGGCCACCAAGTTTATAAGCTACCTGGCAGGCACCTCTCACATCCTATATAATTTCCTGGCATCTCACAGGCCACAGTGCTATCTAACTTGCTGAAACAGAAACAGCTGCCTGAGGGGTCTAAATCATGGGTTGCCTGGCTATGAGCTCTGACAAGGCAGTGCTTCTATTCTGGAGAATCAGATGTGTAAATACTGAAAACTTAATGAGGACTTAATGACAGACCTCAATTCCCCTTTTGTGTTTTTTCTCAGTTCATTTCAAACCAAATGCAACACAATAGCAGTGCTTCAGATGTCTCCAAAATTACAGTATTAATTCATAAAATGCTCCCCTGTACTTACTGTACACATTCCAAGCTACTGAGCTGATTAATAACAACTTCTTTTGAGGTGTTTTCTAACAGGTTCCATAGGATTTCTGAGGAGCGGAACACCAGCTGTCCTGAGGGATCAACACCATTTAGATATAAACAGAGCCTGCTGGCTGCTTGGGCCTTCATCATAAGTCCGCAATTTACTCCTGAAATTATGAAAATCTTAATTGATTCCCTGTAGGCCAGTTATTGTTTTAGGCATGTTCAGAGGATAAATGATCTAAGATCAGAGGTAATGAGACTGTTGAAATAACAGTTTGTACTAACCAGAGCTGGAGAGATGCTGGAGAGCTTTAAGTACCCACAATTTCTCAGTAAGATGATTTTCAACTAATGCTAGTGACAAAACAAGAGTTTCTGCTAATCCTCCCAATTCAGCCATCTGAATTTTATAGTTTGCATTTGTTGGCTGGTAACCTGCACATAAAATAGCTTCAGTTATAATGCAGTAAATATTCAGAATTTTGGTTACTTCATAAAATATTAATCCCTTCTCAAGAAAGGATTTAGAACTGAATATTATATTTCCTTAGTCCAAAAAACAATTGAAAAAGAAATTGAATAAACAACTAGAGTTGCTGTTCTTATACCTGAGTATTAGTAATGCCTAAAGCATATCCAACAGACTTACCCTCAAGAAGACTAAAATGTTATATAAACAAATTAATTGTTTCCTAGAATTTACAGAATGAAAGAGTAAGTAGGGTTATAGTGAGGTGAAAAACCTTTTTCAGATCATGCAATAAGTTGTTGGTTCAGGATATAGTTCTCTTCTGTAGCCTATTCACTAGAGAATTAATGCTTTCTATTATCGTGTTGCTTAAAATATGTGAATCCAACCTTTGATTTATAAGCTTGACTTTATAGCGTGTCCCTGTGTTTACTTTGCCCACGCATATGCAAATCCATATTTCATTACCGAACTACAGGGGAAGGGAGAGCATTGAGAAAAGAAATATATATTTATATATGCTAACTCATAAAAGTAAGATTTATCTTAAAAAGCTTTAAATATATATATATCAAATGACATGAAGTGCAGGATTAAACTTTGGCAAGATTTACATAAATGGTTAGAGATGAAGAGTTTGACTTTAAAAATCAGACTGAAAAACATTCTTCATTTTTGAGATAACATATCTTATTTTCTAAATCCGGAGGAAAATAGTAAAATCTCTCAATATCTAACATTCACTTATTTTGACGGAACAATTTACAGATATACAACTAAAGGCACAAATAGCTGCTTGTTTGTAAGGTAAAAACAGATCTACATGCTTCTATATTTCTAGAATCCTGTGATGGCTGTTGCAGCTGCAACTTCTTTAGGCCTCCTCAAATAAAGTAAAACTAGCAAGAGTGCAGAGGAATGAGTGCCAGGCTACAGGAAGACAGCAAGGGAGCACACTGTCATCCAGCACGTTCCCTCGCCTCTGCTCTGGATCCGTGCTGCGACAATGTCCATCTGTAACTCATCTGCCAGTGGACCTGGTGGTGTCTCCCAGCAGGTGGTCCTGCCTGTGCCCCTCTAGGAAGGGACCCATGACTGACTGTGCCTGAGAACAGCCTCTGGCACCGTCATAACGGACAAAGGAATAAATAGGAGTGGATTCTGATGACAGTTTCATGCCGGTCCATAATACCAGGGGATCATGCTTGAGCTCACACACAGGCATCATGAGCCTCTTTCTGCAGTGACAAGTCACACAATTTATTAAAAGCCTATGCTCAAATGTGTCCATATAATATGAACTCGATCAAATTTAGATGGACTCAGATCTATTCCTCACTGCTTGTGAAGTTTCACACAAGTGAAACCAGAGCTGCTTCTCTCCAGGCTATATACACGAAGTTGAAAATTACATTTTCCTTCTTATAATTCTGATCCTAACTAGTCTTTCTTCCTCCATTATCCACATTTCAGAAAACTTGTGGCCACTTCACATTTTCTGGGTGCTTTTAATCCTAATCCCATAAGTGTAATAATTAATTCCTTGTACACTGATGAACTAATTTCAGATTTTGAGTAGGCATTTCTATAAAACATGTGAACTGCACATTTGCCAATGTTATATATTTAACATATGAGATACAGTAACTATAGTTATAATGAAAAATTAATCCATAGCTAATTGAAAGAGCCATTTTAAAGTAGCTGGGATCATAAACACTTGGTTTCTTGTGACACTTGAAAATACTGTGTTTTACCTGGAAGTAGTTTGCTTGGTAGCTCCATATTATAAAAGCTAACAACACACTTACAGATTTGTATTCTAACTTGAGAGCTTGGTACCCTCATCAGATAACCTGCCAGAAACAAACAAACAAAAATGTTATTTACAAAGTTTATAATCTATTTACAGTACTTAGTGTTTCCTTTAGTCACATTCACCAAAAATCTGTCACAGTATCACAGAATGTAAGGGATTGGAAGGGACCTCAAAAGATCATCTAGTCCAAGCCCCGCACTGGAGCAGGAACACCTAGATGAGGTTACACAGGAATGTGTCCAGGTGGGTTTTGAATGTCTCCAGAGTAGGAGACTCCACAATCTCCCTGGGCAGCCTGTTCCAATGCTCTGATAGCCTCACTGAGAAGAAGTTTCTTCTCAAATTTAAATGGAACCTCTTGTGTTCCAGTTTGAACCCATTGCCCCTTGTCTTACCATTGGTTGTCACCGAGAAGAGCCTGGCTCCATCCTCATGACACTCATCCTTTATATATTTGTAAACATTAATAAGGTCAACCCTCAGTCTCCTCTTCTCCAAACTTAAGAGACCCAGCTCCCTCAGTCTTTCCTCATAAGGGAGATGTTCCACTCCCTCAATCATCTTTGTTGCCCTGTGCTGGACTCTCTCCAGCAGTTCCCTATCCTTCTTGAACTGAGGGGCCCAGAACTGGACACAATATTCCAGGTGTGGTCTTACCAGGGCAGAGTAGAGGGGAAGGAGAACCCCTCTCGACCTAATAACCACCCCACTTCTAATACACCCCAGGATGCCCTTGGCCTTCTTGGCCACAAGGGCATAGTGCTGGCTCATGGTCATCCTGCTGTCCACCAGGACCCCCAGGTCCCTTTCCCCTATGCTGCTCTATAACAGCTTGTTCCCCAACCTATACTGGAACCTGGGGTTGTTCCTACCCAGATGCAATACTCTACACTTGCTCTTGTTATATTTAATTAAATTTTTCCCGGCACAACTCTCCAGCCTGTCCAGGTCCCGCTGGATGGCAGCACAGCCTTCTGGCGTGTCAGCCACTCCTCCCAGCTTGGTGTCATCAGCAAACTTGCTGACAGTACACTCTATTCCCTCATCCAAGTCACTGATGAATATATTAAATATATTAAATAATACTGCCCCCAGTACTGACCCTTGAGGCATTCCACTAGACACTGGCTTCCAACTAGACTCTGCCCCATTGACTATTTGCATTTCATGCAAAGTTTGATTATAAAATACTCATGGGTCAGGGACTCCTACACTGAAGAGCACAAGGGGGTCTTGTAGGAATAACAAAAGGTTAATGAAAAAGTGACCTCCTCTGCTTTATGGCTACAGATCCATATAAGACAGTGGATGTTATTCCGAAGTCTGTTAGTCTGTTGTCATCATTACCATGACAGAAATTCTTCTTCTAGCAGACGTGATATGACATAAATGGAACACAGAGAGAGACCTTTTCCCACAAGAAAAAGTGAATTGCACTGAGAGCTACCAGTGCGTAGTGTGGAATCTTTAAGATTTTAGTGTCTTTTTGGATGTGTTACTCTAAAGAGAATCTAGAACTATCTGAAACCAGGAGGCTATTCTGCTGTCTATTTGGACCTCTGAAAATAAAGACTGTAAAAATATTTTTTACTCAACCATTTCAAGGATTTTTTTTTTTCCAGGTGTGACAAGCTGACTGTGCTACCTCTTCAACATTTAAATTCTACTCCTGCTTTATTCTGAATCCTTTTTGATCTACCACGCTCACAGTATTTTCTTTGAAAATTACAAATGTGACATGCAAAATCATAAAAACACATTTTGGTACTAAGAGGTCCGGTGACATTAAGATATGACTGACAGTTTTTCCTCAAGAGCTCTCTTAAAACAGATTTCTGAAAGACAAAAGCTCACGGCTCAGATGCAGCAGGAGGCTGAATTCAGAAGCTGCTACTCCTAGTCAGGTATGGCACTAAACTGACTTGTATTTTTCCTTTGTGACAGGTATCAGGCTTTTAGGTTTTGAAAGTTTGAGCCAGGAGTTACTGTTTCTCACTTGTTTCTTCCAGTTGGTTCCAAAGAAGTAGGAAGGATACATTTTCCCTTTAACCCAGTCTTCAGTATTTATAGTAATAACCTAATTTCTCAGAGCAAAATGAAGTGAAACAGGCTATAGACAGGTTTAGTTCTTCAGCTGTAATGATAAAGTTATCTATCTCATGTAGCTTCTGACATTGGCACATAGGTAATTCTGCTGGCTAACCTGCAGGTTAGCTGCACAGCAAAATAAGAATGGTTTCTAATGCTAAAAAGCACAGAGGACTGAATGAACAATTGAAAGAAATTACTTACATTTACTAAGGAGGTAACGAGCAATTACAATAATGCTAATAATACAGTCAATTTTATTATGGCAAAATAAAAATTTTATTGTGGTATATTATTTTACACTCACCCAGTTGGGCAATGGATTTTGAAGCTGCCACAGAATAGCTTACTTCATCAGATGATTTCTTTTTCTGAAATGGTAACCTGAACAATTAAATTAAAAGATACTACAATTAGGCTTCAAACACTGCAGAAGAACACTTTAATCAAGTCACTAGAAAAGCTCAATAGCTTTTCATTTCTTCCTTGACTCTTTTTGCAAATAAGGACACTTTTCCCAGGACAAATACATTCTTTGCAATGCTAATTCTACACTGAAAGTTCCAGTTCCATAATCTGGCAATTGCATTTTGGCCATTAGTGGTACACCTTCATAGATAACATTTGTATAATTCATATTTGGTGCAAGAAGAAATATTGAATAAACAAATGTAATTTAAATGTGGAAGATTAAATCCTGGAACTTAGGCACTATTACGCTATCACAGAGCTGGATAGACATGTGCGGAGGTGGAAAAAATGGATCATGTCCCCAGGCAAGACCTCTTGAAATGGATAAAAATAAAACGAATAAACTGACTCCAAATAGCCCAACCACTAATTTGTTTTTAAAAACAGGATATTAAGAAACATTCAATAACATTTGCAAAATACTCAGATATGACATAAACATGTAAGTGCTAAAAATTTGCCAATAGTAAACATTACAATATTATGCTAAGGTCTCTGCAGCTCATAGTGTAGAAGCAGCTTTCTGGTAGGTTTACCTCTGTAAACATAGACAGAGAGGAAAAAAAAAAAAAGAAGAGCAAATAATGGAATGAATGGGAAAAAAACAAAACAAAACAAAACGGACGTTGGAAAAGAGTGAGAAGACAGGTAATCAGATGCAGTTATGAAAGAGTGGAAAATTTTACTACAGAAGTTATAGTATCTAAAAGGAAATTTTAAATAACAGCCCCTCACTCTACTTGTAGGCTTTTCTGTCATCTGAAATAGTAGTGAATTGTGGGGAAATTTCCATAGTACAGAAATTAAAGCAAAACCCAAGGGTGCAATCTCCCAAAATATATTCATTGCAGAAACTACAATTATTGCTGAACTGCAGTAAGAGACTAAAAGCCTTACTCACAACTACATTTTATTGACTTCATAGGTTCATTCTCAGTTTTGTCACGCTTCTGCCAAACACTGAAGAAAAAGGAACTTTGTGATGTACTTTCTCATTCTCCACTGTGTGGCAGCAAAGGAAAGCAGCACAACTGATGATGGTCAGAGAACTAAAAGATTCAGCTGGGAAGTTCTATTTTTATTAAACCTAACAGATGAGAGGAAGGTAAGAAAGAACCTATTTGAATATGTGGCTTACTATGTGACTAGTTTTCTGTCTGGCATGATTCTTCTCTTCCTTATTCTCACCAATTATAATTAAAACCAGGAGTAACTGTAGTTAAAAGGACTCCATAAGTAACTTAATTAAATTATTGAGAAGGAGAAAACTACTGACAAGTGTGGATAACACCTAAATTCTATTCTACAAATAATTTAAAGTACAGTATGACAATGAAAATGCTTAAAAGTTCATGCCGTATGATTTTAAATTAATTAGGAATCCCAAATCTTCCAGTTGTTGTGGCTCATTCTTCTCTGCCATATGGCTTGTCCTTTTGTACAGCTTACTTTCAGGTAGTAAAGTGTCTTTGTGTCACTTCAGGTTTTTAAACTCAGAGAGCTTGTTTGAAACAGCAGAACATACCTCACAGCAGGACTTAGCTGCTGAATCTTTTGAGGCCAGCAGTCCCAGAACAATTTACTTGGGCAATAAGATACCTTGGGGAAATTTGTTTCCAAGCAAGCTTGGAACAATTACCATACAGTTTCCAATGATGTAATATGTAGCTCCACAGATACTGAACTGCTAAAATGGGTCCCTCCTTCACGCCAATAGGAATTGGACTCAAGGAAAACACATTTCATGAAAAGGAAGGGTGATATAATAGATGCCTTGCAGATAGAGATGCCTTGAAGATAGATGCTATACAGATATGTCAATTGCGTTTGAAAATGTACAAACATATTAATAAGCAGCATATAAATCTCTAAAAGAAGGGCTGAAGGGCTTACCCGCATAATTTAATAAGTTCGCATAAAGGCTCAGTGAAAGCTTCTTGTTCATACACTTTTTCTGCACATAGGTTAAGAATTTCGACTACTTGTGCTAAATCCTTAAGGGGCTTTTAATTTAAAGTTAAGGAAATCAGATTGTACTGGTATGAGTCAGAAGAAAAAGATGAAAACCATATTCATCACACGTATAAGACACAACCAAGAAAAAACAAGGTCAATGTTTTCAAAGTTAGGTACCTAATATGAAGCACATAAGTCAATACTTAGGCCTTTTGAAGCAGCCCTACTTTTACAGAAGTACAACTCTTGCGAATCCAATTTAGCTTTCTTATCAGATGAACACACTGTCAGTTCAGCATTGAATATCTAAAAATACAAGATGAAAAGTTTTTACATCCCAGTGTCAGATTTACCTATCTAAATTCTGAGACAGCCTTGAGGTGTTTAAATTCTTTCCTACTCTAGACCCAAGTGACTACGTAAAGTTTGAAAATTTGGACTCAACCACATACTGAGATTATCTAATTTAGGGTAGAGGCCCAAGACCAAAATCAAACAGATCATTGAGACTGAGAAGTTACTACCATCCACTGACTCATGGAAACTGCCTGTGAGTACTTAGCCAAAAGTCAATTGTGTAAATCACTGTGGCAATTGGCAGAACTGTATGAAATTAATCACATTCTTCCATATGCCCACAACCTCCCTAGTACTTTTGATTATTGGAGGCCTTTCAATTTGTATTGTAAATATGAAAAAATATGAAAAACAAATCCAGATAAATTAGTCTAATTTTCTTTAAAATGTTTCCTTACTGGAAGTCATTGTTATTTTATCTGCAGATTCTTAAGTAGTGACAATTATTATGCTAGGTCTATTTTGAGTAATTAGTACACTAATTACATTTTCAACACTTTCAACTACTGTACAGGTGAGATCCCTCTATTGAATTCTGTGACAAATGAATCTAGCATACAAGAATCTTGCTAACCTAAACCTACCGACCTGGCTATGTGTGCACAAGAAGGCCAATGATGAGGATGCACGTGGACCATCCCTTCTTCTCTCCATGTGGAAGCACAGAACATCACAAAATGCTTTGCTAAATAATCAGAGCATTATCATATATCAAACACCACGACTTCAGAATTCTACAGTGGCAAAAAAGGATACAAGCCCATTTTCAAAACGCTTGACTACCTTCTTGAGAGCTTTCAGCTGTTCTTTTTCCAAATCTTTCTTAAGTAGAGGAATGAAAAGCAGGTTTTAATTGCAGTTTGCCTTAGAACATTAAATTATTGTGTTTATCCCCTTTTAAGTTTAAATGGAAGTGGAAAACAGATTAAAAAATCACAAGGCACAATGAAATTCTGAAAGTGCTTTGCAACAGGATTAGCTCCTCGATCAAGCCCCATTTCTAAGTATAGACTCTGCGCTATTGTAACTGAAGAGGCTTTTTAAAACAACCTTTTGTTCAAATGTGTGGGCTCTTTCTCTTGCAATTCTTTGAGATTCTATGAAAGATGACTAAGAAAACCAAACCTATGTCACACGTGATGTAAATATGTAAAAATGTAGATCTAAGTGGCTTAAAGTGGAGCTCTGCCACCACTAGGAAACAGTCTGCAAGTTCAAAGTTGAAAACAACTGAAGTGAGGGTATGTCAGGGTGTGTCAGTGACACCCAGCATTCATTCCAGCTCTTCTAAGTACTCCCATGCTTGGCAAGAGCTCAGCAACTTCAGGCAGCCAGAAAGTTGTTTCAAGAATCTACAAGCCCTGAATCCTAAGGGCATTTTATCATAGATCTTACACTGTCTAGAGAAGCAGTAAACAATACCATTCAGCATATTTTTCTTCAGTCAGTAAGTTTGATCCATCAGCTCTATATCAAAAGGGGGCAGAGGGAGACACACGCTGCTTCTTTGTGGGACATTAATGTAAAATGTAGCACGTTTAATCAAGTTCTTGTTTTGAGAATATAGATTATTAGTTTTTTACATCAAAAGTAACTGACAGCTTAGTGAATTTCATCTGCCAAATCTTCTTGTGGAGACCAAAAATAGTCTGTGGAAGTCCATGAGATGCTGCTCTCCTGTGTAACTAGGTGGTCATATTCTTCAGCACTGAACTTCATATGTTTCTACTTCCTTTAAAATCACCTCCCTGGAGAAATGTTAGCAGTTAACTTGGGCAATAAATTCCTGACATACCTTTCAGTAATTCTGTATGTATTTCTGTTTCTCAAACTCCCAGATAAGCCAGAAATTTTCTACATCTACTTTTCAAATGCACACACTTTGGTCTTTTTTATTTTTTTTTAAGCGCTTGTGTGAGGAAGTATTTGGTTATACATATGTATTTTTTTTAATATAAAAGCATAACTGATACTATTGTCTATTACAATGACCATATATAGAAGTGGTGTTCAAATATCAGAACAAAAACTTCAGCTTTGTGCTCTGTAGCCACAGTCACCAGTGCCACCTGGTTTACTCAGGGCGGGTACTAAAGCAATTCTGTAAAACATTTCTCTAAGCCCCGTGACTACCTGTGCAACTGAAATAACGAGGTATTGTGCTTACTTACTGGGTCTGAATCTTCCAGCAGTTCGATGACGTGATTCAGATCCACTGATCTTAACTGTGCATCCTGGAAAAGTCATACTTTTAACTTCTTTTTTTTTTTTGACTGTGCTTTAAAAGTGCTTAAACCTTAAAAATGTAAAAGTGCCGCGCTGAACCAACATGAATCTACCCACGGACGGGTAAATCCAGCCTGTGTGTGGGGCACAAACCGGAGCTTGTTCTCAGCCCGACGTAGCGGCCAAGCCAGAGCAGGGCAGGGCAGGGCACAGGGCACGGCACCGGGCACGGCACCGGGCACGGCACAGGGCAGGGCCTCCCGGCCGGCAGGGCTGCAGACGGCGGGGCTGGGGGTGACTGCCGGCCGAGGGGGAGCTCACCTGAACGGCGCCGAGGTCCGGGCCGGCGCCCGATCGGCTCCTGTGCCGCTCTCCGCCGCAGCGAGAGGGGCCGGGGGCAGGCGACAGCGCCGTGGAGCGGGCTGGGGAGCGGGCCGGGGACCGAGAGGACGCCCGTGAGGCGGGGGGCTCGGCCACGGTCAGGGAGGCCATGGTCCCGCTCCGCAGCGCGGCCCGCGCCGTTGCCATGGGAGCGGGGCGGTGCCGCCTCCCGCCGCAGAGGCTCAGGCCGAACGGCCGCGCCGGGCCGGCTCCGCCCGCCGGCACCCCCAGCCTGAGGGCAGCGCCGAGGTGTCGAGTGCTGGGCCCGCCGTACGCTCCCCGGCGTGCAGGCCCCAGCCCTGCCCCTCCTGCCCCATTCTGGTGCTACATCTCCACACCTCTGCCGCGACACCCGTGTTTTACGCCCTTCTCACCCCCACCAGTGATAGCATTTCGTGCCCCGTTATCAAACACTTCTTCGGCGAGAAAATAATTTCCACACCCCTGTGCAGTACAAAGCCCGGGCTTAAGCATTTGAGGTTAATTGTAACAACAATGCTTAGAAGTCTGCAAGGAGTTAGTGCTGAACAAACTGGATTATTATATTTTTTTGCTTGGTGCCCAGATACTTAATGAAGGTGTATGTAATCAAAGTTTTTAAGCTTATGAAAAAAAAAAAAGCACTGAAACTTTCTTTCATTGTGGCTTAAGTGGTTTTAAGTTCTGTTGCTTGTATTTTGAATGAGAAATATATAGAGAACATACCTAAACTGGGCAACTTAGTCTGTAAATTATAAGCTTAGGTCACATGCCATTTGTTGGCTGACTGTTCCAAAGATCATATTGCAAAGCTCCATTTGCTCACTGTGTGCCTTCTTCATCACTGAAGCTTTTAAAAATCGGGATGAAAGCTACACTGTGCAGGTTTGACTACAGGGGTTCTGCTGTCCTTGGCAAATGGCAAACGTCCATCCTCAAAAACCTGCAATCAACTGTGACAATATTTACTTAACAGTTTTCTACCCTAAACAGGCTTATATTATATTTTTACCACATACACCTCTTCAGTTAGTAACAAATAATATTCAAGACATGGAGGCTACAGTACCTTACTTCTGAGAGTACTATTTCACATGTATCAAATATTACTCTTACAAACACTAAAAAATATGTTTAAAAAGCAGACTTGATCTAGAGAGGATTTCTGTTTTGAGTGAGGACACACTCTCTTGGTGTTTCAGCAAACTCTATTCTTTAGGTAAAGTTAAAATTCATAAAACGACAGGACTGTGTAATCAAATGTGTAGTACACAGCTGCGCATTAGAAGATCAAGGTAGCATATCTAGGTCTGCCATTATCTCCTGTTGACTTTGCTGAGTGAATGATTTCCTCTACCACTCTGTATTTGCTCTTTTACAAATTAGGTTGCAAGGTTTTGAAGGACTATTATTCAGTACAAGATACACCTTACAAGTGTTGCAATGGCCGTCTCCAGCCCTACTCAAGTGATGTCCTGTCCTTGGCTGTACTGAACCTGTGGACTTTTTCCAAAAATCTGTAGACGTTTTCCAAAGCCACCTGCACTGTTTATCAAATACAACACTGAGCTCCTCATAGTACAGAAATCAGTGTCTTTCTAAGAATCAGTCTGTTGACTCCTTGTCTTCCTTTTCATTCTCGTTTTTCTTTTTTTTTTTTTTTTTTTGGTCAGCAGGAAGGGAAAAAGAAGAGGGGGTATAGGAACGGGATAGTGCAGAACTGTCCTGCCAGACCTCCAGTGTCTGATATCCCCAGAAGAAAGAAAAGACCCATGAAGTGGCTGGCAGTCAACTCAACCTTAAAAACCTGTGAAGTCAACAGAGCTTCCATTATCTGGATATATCTGCCTATACTATTAAAACACAGTGTTCAGGTCATTGGGTGATATAGATTTAAGGGGTACTTTCAAGCTGATCTTCATTATTCTAAGGAAGTGCAATAAGTCAGAGTAGACAAAACTTACACTTTTGTACAGTACAAAGTACAGCTGGACAAAGGTGTAAGTCCAGGGCCCCAGCTGCTAGCATTGTATCAGCACTCAGTGAAACAAGCACTGCAATACAGAGAAACAAGGTGGGATTTAAAATAAAAAACCCTAAGGAAAGACAGATCTCAAGGACCAAAATGTTACTCTTACATCAGACATGGCACAAATAGGTATTAAATATTTTGAACTCTAAAAATACCTAAATTCCGTTTGGGAATATAGAAAGGCTATGTAACAATGTGAAAGCAACACAAATCCTGCCAGCTTCACTCACTCATGCATCTTGACATCTGAACTGAGAACAGTTTATGCTGCTGACCTCTAGTTAGGCAGGATTTCACCTCTCATGTATTCTTTGCCTCCTTCCTCTTATGTTGGCATAAGCCTCTCTGAAAAAAGTTATATATTTCCAAATGAAGGACTGCAAAGTGACTCACCTGTTTTTCTCATTTGAACAGTAATGCTTTCTCTCTCACACACAGGAAGAGTGTCTCCACCTGGCAAACTTACTTGTGCCTAGCAGTCTCACTTCTGCCAAATTTTGTTGAATTAGAAGTGGACTAAATATATGCTGGCAGTACTGTAGTGTTCACTCTGTGTTCTGAAAACATGGAGAATATCTTAGAGCAGAAGATGGGATATTGCTTTCCAGCATGTCTGTGTGAAATATGTGTTACCCAGCCATTGCAAAAGAAACAAACTGCCCTTCAGAATTTTTTTAGGAACACACACTCAAGTTCTACCTCTGAAAAAATGTTCATTGGAGCACACATGTATTATAAAGAGAAGCAAGCTAAAATTTATTACACACAAACACAGAAGAAAAGGCCAAATACCCGACATTGACTTTTTATTGATTTTTTGTGTAAAACACAATCTATGGAAAAATAGATAAAAGCATTGCTAATAATTTATAATAGCCCTGTTCAGAGAGACTGCACAAACAAATTGACAAACACAACTACAAAGAGAATATTGCACATGGGAGACATAATATGCTCACTGCAAGACACAGCCAGCAAGGCATGAGGAACAATACATAATGATAGAGATCATTGTTCAAGTCAGTTCAATGTGTCATTAATTTTAAAGGCTGTAATCTAATTAATTCAAGCAGTATCATATCATGATACAATATCAGGACTGCAACATTACTCATTACATTGATGGAAAATACTACAGGGTGAATAGGCAAGAAATAAAAAAATTGTGTATTAGGAGATGCACTGTCTGAAAAGAACTATGCATATGCATCCATTACCACTGCATATATGAAAATATTATACTGAAAAACTCTATCTAATTTTTATGCACCTAATATAGATAACTTTCAAAGGAAATCTTCACATTCAGAGGAAAGATGGTTCCTAACTATATTCATATCTGTGAAATTTATAGCCACTTGGAAACTCATTGCTTTACATTAATAATTCCCCTTAGTGCTAGGCTGGGCAGCATGTATAGCTAATCACATATAGACACACACACACAATTTTATAGGCAATTAATGCCAAATAAAAATACAAGTGTGTTTTCTCACGTTGGCACTTCATATAAAGCACAATGTTGGAACAAAAAGTTAAACGAGGCACCAATTCACAGTAACCATTACCACAAGCTAGATATGCAAAGAACTTTCAAAACAATTACAAAGTAATTAATCTCTAAATAATTCAAGAACATGAGTACTTAATTAACTTGTACATAGTTGCCAGTTAATAGAATTGTAAGATAAAATTAATAACACATACGGAATCTGAAACAGAACTGTATTTTAGACAATGTTAAGAAAGAATACCTTAATATCTGTAGAAACAATCTGTTGCTAAATACATAGAGGTCTCAATTTTCGAACATGATGTATACTGTTCTGTATTATATATTTAGCACTGTATTTTTTTACTGAACAGTAACAAAGATATATTATGTTTATTTCATCATTCATTTTTCATTAGGCAGTAATTTATATAAAGCCACACAAAAAATATTTTTATAGCAGGCTATTCCTCAAAATATATATTTATTCTCCTAAGTAACTAAAACATTTAAATGAATTTAATTGTTCTATTTAGGCAATTGAAATTGAACTTTTAGCCTCAGGTCTTTTTCCAGTGAGAAGTCCTCATGTGAGTTCTTCTACAGAAATCAATACTTTTGATCACATGAATAGATTCCTTACGTGACTAAACATGTGCATGATACGATACATAAGGTGTAGTAAATGCATGCGTGTCATTTTACTTTCAGACTTAACAGTGTTTCATTAGAGTAAATGGCCCTTGAAGAACACTACAAAGTATTAAATCACAAGTCAACTTATTATTCCATTTAGAAGCTACAGGGCCTAATGGGAAACCATATGTAATTTTGTAGCACAAACATTTAACAAAATGTTTTCATATATTTGATCTAAAAATATAATATATTTATTAATACTTCAATATTTCAGTCTTTCAAGTAACTTATAAAATCAAACCACATTTTTAACTTTCTGCACACACAGTTTGAAAAAAGGAACACAACATTATTCTCTCCAGACACCTTTGGCAGTTCAAAATTCAACAGTTTAAACATTCTTGAGTGAATTTAATTATGAAATAACTTTTTGCATAGGAAAGAGGGCCAATACATTTCTGTATATACTGTCAGTGGTTGCATTACAGTACATATATGGACTTTGATAGTAATTTTCAATTAGTACAGTATCCTAGGTCTGCAATATTATCGCTATTGCATCAAATTATATAATGTTAATTACCTATTCTATAGAAGTGTAGAACTACTATAAAATAATAGCAGCATATTTAATTTTGGAATGTAATCAGATTGTCAACAGTAATGGTTTCTAAATTTCTTCAGAGGTACGCAATTCTGATCTGAGTTATACCATCTCATTCTAGTGAGCTTAATCAGGTTTCTTGCACAGGACTGGGGCAGAATGTAGCATAGCATTTATCCCATTAAAATCCTCTTAATGTAATTAAGAACAACTAACATTAACTCTTTAGATTTAGGCTAGTGTAACTGGAGGCAGAGTTTGAGTCTAGATTCTCTAGTTCTGTTGAACTGTTGGTTTCATTACAGAGATAATGAGATTTACAGGACTAGTGATGTTTAAGGATAAATTCAAGCGTAAGTCCTGTATATTTCTGATGTATGACATCGATGACAAACTCTTGCAAAGTAATAAATAAGTAGTGCAGGTTCAGTTATAAAAGTCAAAAGATCCTAAACAGTGCAAATACAGATAAGAAAAATACAATTTCATACAAGAAAATTAGGACAAATTACACATTCTGATTCACTGAAATGAAGGTTTTGCTAATTAAGCAAGAGTAGCTGGAAGGTATGAGTTGAGTTTGGCTATTTTGTTAGAGAAGATTAGAACCTGACAAAGCAGTAGTAATAAATAATTGCAAATGTTCTTTTGAATCTCACAGGAAATGCAAATGTCAAGTTTTAGAGATAATTCATTTTTAAGTATAAGAATAATCATTTTGTTTCTCAAAAATTCAGGCATATCCCAGTAACACTTGTAAAAGTAAGACTTTTATATAAAAATAGAAGATTGGATTTACACAAAAAGATAATACGAATTTAAGACAGACTCTGGGAAATTCATATATAATAACAGAAACTCCAGTGTAGAAACATATAGAACATGAGTGTTGTGATGCTTCCCTGTTGTACCAACAGACTGGAAGTTTCACAGTGAAAATGGATTTTTTGTTGTTGAAGATTTCTCAGTTTGTTTTGGTTTGCTTTAAAACAATTCCTGATATTCCAAAATCATTCCAAAATCAATAACTACTTGCTTGCACACATATCTGCAAGTGTTTGTATGCATGAAAATTCAAAATGGTGTTTTACATTGTATGATGTATAGAAATAAAGAGATGCTGAAGATCTAAAATCCTATGTGATACTTTGAAAACACTGACCCTGTTAGTACAATATCGTTTGCTTACAAGATGTACAATGATAACATCATTGAAACTGGTTTTGCATATTCAAATGAAGGAATGGTGTAAAACCACACCCAAATAAATATACTGTACATGTGCAATACATCATTACAAATTAAGATAAGTTGTTTCAATACCTGATTATTTCCTAAATTATTCACTCTATTAGTCTATATCCTGAATTCACTATCCCAGAAGTGTGGTTTTAATAAAAGAAATACTGTTCAGAAAATGTGGTATTAATAAGTAGCACTCTGACAAATACGCTCTAAGTCAAAGAAATATCTGGAATGCATGGTTATAATAAAATACTCTTGTGATATAACTGTGCAAAGAAGCATTTAAAATTTCTGATTTCATAATCATCTGCCCTCTGTAATTCAAACCAAAAATATTTTGCAGTTATCTAAAGGAGTAGTCTTCTAATTATAAATTTCTCATAGGTTGGTTAAGAGCTTGTACTACATGCCAAGCAAGTCCACAGTGACTTTACTCATTCGTTAACTAATCTCCTGAAAATAGAAGTTTAGGACAAAAAAACCCCAACCAACCAACCAAACAAAAAAAACCCCCAACAACTCAAACATTTAGAACAGTGCTAACAAAGATTAGTCTATCATCACATCACAGTTATCCTTTCTGGAGAGAGATGTGGAAGAGATCCACTTGCTTCTTCTATAACATGGCTTTTCTCCCATCCTCTTCGAATTCTCCTCAGCTTCCTACTTACACATGGCAAGAGTAAAATGATCTTACCTAGAATTACAACGGAAGGCAGAACAAGGGCAAGAACAAAATTTGGTGGTGTATAAAATCTGTAGTACTCTTCTTCAAAAGCTCTTTTCCATCCATAAATCAGTACATGGAAAGTACTTATGAGTAGAGCAACATATCCAAGTGTAGACTTTGAAAAAAGAGAAAAGAGGGAAAAAAATAAGAGATAATAGTACTTGGTCCTTCATTCAACAGCTCTAACCCATTACTCTAACAATTCTACTAGGCACCATGTTAAAAATCTCTTACTTATACACTATTTTGAATCATCAATATGTGGCTTTAAGTTCTCATGTGCTGAAAACTACGGATTGAACACTGATTTACAACATATTTCTGCTAGCATCTACAGCCTTTAGTCAAAGCTGAAATGCAGATGTTTGCCCAAATTCTACGTAATGGAAGTCAACTTCAGGATATGTATGTGAATAAGGAACAATCCCAGTGAAGTTGCTGAACAACATCAGTTGTGATTGGAAGTTAAGTCCCCTGTTTCTAAACTAGGAGGGTAGGTCACTTCCAATATTTACGATTATGGAATGGTGCAATTCTGCTGGAAGCGATCTGGGCCCATCACTCCAGATTTTTATCAGTCTGAGAGGTGCAGTTTGCTTCTTCCTCACAATGGCCTGCATCCTCTTGTCTAGTTAGCACAAATCATCCCTCGCCTTTCTCCAGCAGCTGTTGCCTCCTGATTAATGGACTGCAGGACTTGGGCACAAGGCAATGATGCAGATTATCCTGAACAGGTAGTGCTGGATGAAACATGAAGGAGAAGGCTCCCACCTCTTCTCATGCAATCTAGAGCATGCCACGGAAGGTGGTGCCAATAGGGGTCATCCACCATTTCTGTGAATCTGCCTTTTAAGAAGCCTGTAGTTGTATTGCTGTGCAGACTTGAGTTAAACGTATTAACTTTGACTTTCCCAAACCATGGTAAAAAAGACCACTATGCTTTGAATTCTAATGGTGATCAAATGAAGAAAAACACTTTTGAGCCAAAACGGATGTAATGACTAAGTTGGCTGGGAAACATTTGCAGAAAATCACTGAAACAGAAAATTAATATTAAGAATGGTAACTGACTACCAAGTTATGTTTTAATTCCAGTAAACAGAGAGGCACAGAAAAATGCAGCCTAATGGTCTTTAATAATAAGTGAAAGAATTAGTTCTTTCTGCTTCAAGATTAACCATTTACTAGGGAAAGGAAAATGTCTGAGCTAATACTGTTTGCAAGGACTCATGATTATAACAGTATAAAAAGGAAAATACTTTTGTTAATTTCTACCGATCAGTACCATGTTTTTTAACTTGCCAGTATTTAGGCATTTTTGCCAGTGATTTCAGAGCCATGTTGGCACATTTTAGATATGCCACACTCTTTTTTTAAAAAAGAACAATTTTCTGCCAACATATTCCATAAGAGACAGAACAATTAGACAGTCACTTGTGGATATGAAAATGGCATATGCAGTATCTGAACGGAAGTTCTGGTAGGAAATTTGGACAGCAAACAATACTATCAAACCTGATGTTTCAGTATGTTATTGCGGATTTTTGCTGGTGTGATTGTCCTGAATTCAGTGCTGTTACATCACTGCCAGCAGAGAAAAGGGCACAAGTGAATCATATCCCTCATTTCTTCATCAGGCTTACTGATGAGAACTATAACAATTATTGAAAAAGAAACAGGAAGGAAATGTTATACAGATTCTTCCCAAGTTAAAAAAAAAAAATAAAAAAATGCTTATTTAAATTCCATCTACAAACTACAGTTTTGAGACATGTATGTATATCTTTCTATCTAATGGTCAAAATGGAAGCTAAGAAGTCCATCAGGACATCTATCAGTACATTTTGAACTGGACACAAGGACAAGAAAAACATATGATCCATCTATATTCAGTTGTTTTTTTTTCCCTGTGGAAAGTTGCCATATGTTTCTTTGATGGGTTGGTAGGGCATGTGCTAGTATGTACTGGACCATTTCAACCACTCACATAAAAAAACCTGACAATAAAAACACTCCTATAGGAGCTTCTGTCAGCTGCTGATGGTATTTTCTTCTACCAGGCCCTTAATTGACCTATTTTTGTGCTATACTTTCGACAGTAATAACACCACATAGCTAGAAAGAGGATGTTCTCCACACAACTTAGCATTCTGCAGTCTCTGGTTTGTTCAGTCAGGGCAGATCTGCACTAGAAAGTTCCATTAAGAGCCTTTATCCCAGCTTGCAGCTACTGACAAAGGCTTTTCCAGAAGTAGGCGCAAGACTGGCTGCCTTTGCTGCCTACATAAAACCCACTGCAGGAGGCTGTGTCAGTACAAAATTTCTATGGTTTTATTATAAAGACTTGATTTTTCTGTATCTGCAAATATTCAAAGGCTACAGCAATGGCTATACAGTAGCAACACGAGGAAACTCAGAACCGACTGAAGCAGTCTTGGACAAAAAGACATCAATTAGTGCAGGAAAACGCACTGCTGGGCAGCTGAATGGTAAAAATAACATCAGCTGGTGGCACTGGATCATACTACAAATCTTGGCCAGCGGTAGCAGCAGAAAGCCATACTCCAAAGTTGACCACCCCTAAGGATGCTAACATAAGAGGTGTTTCAATCATTGAGAAATAAATTATAATTGTGCTGTGGAAGTTATTAATTGCTAGAAAGCAATCTGTTTAATACTGGAAAGGTGAGAGAGCTGCTGTCATTCAGGTATGCAAGGTTATTTTCTTCTGCACAGGTTTATGACTTGACAATGTGTAGGAGGGAATACGGGGATTAAAGACAATGGATTTCCTGAAATGCAGTTGTGCTTCAGATGGAATACAAGTACTGTATTTCTGTCATCCTTTCCTGGCTTCATAAGACAGAAAAAGAAAGGGATGAATATGTCTACGAGAGCTGGAAGATCAATTACACAAATGTTATCACAGGGAGGCCAGGACAGGCATGGGATGCTAACTTCTTTAAGAGCAGAGGACATTTGAAAGCAGCAAGAAGGGATATTTGTCCTTCACTGGTAAATTCACATTGGTGACTGAGTAGCAATTTCAGTTGTAAGTCTTGGGAGCCCCCTGCCTAGGCTCTAGGATGGCTGCTGGGAAAAGGGAAAGAACATCTTTGGTTACTTTGCTTCCTTATTTTCCATAATACTGTGTTTCCTGGAAGCTGAGTAATGGATTAGTACATTTCCTATGAACTCCCCAATCTCTTAGTTTTTCTCTAAGTTTTGCCTGTTTTGTTTCTCTTCCTTCCGGATCAAAGTCAGTTTTTGTAGCTAATGTGAGAGATTGCCAGCCAAGGCCACTGGTAAACTGGACAAACTGGCATTGTTTGGGGGGAAAAAAAATAAAAGTGTTAGAGGAGTGTGAAAGATGCAGGAGAAAAATCCCTAAAATGCTACCAGGAAGATGTACATCTAAAAAGACACAAATCTGCTGTGAGACAAAAATGCTTCAGGAATTTTTACCTTCAAAATGGTCAAGTAGTTCCAAGTGATTTATATATACAAAAGGTATTTTCCAAAGCCTTTGTTTATGCAAGGTATACTTCAGATTCCCCAGTAACAGGGTATTGCTAAACTCACAAACATGCTGTAGCAATTCTGACTGGAATCTTACTCATAAACTTGCTAAATTCTCAGGCCTCATTCTTCTTTACTCTGGGGGAAAAGTACCCTACTCTTGTGGGAAAACCAAGGCAAGGCAGCCCTCCTTACAGTGTGTGCACAAAACCAAACCAAAACAAAGTAATACTGTCTCCAGAAAACTTTAGGATTGTGCTAGCAGACAAAAAGAATGTTCACAAAAAGGTCAGCTTCATACTGTGTAAATGCCCGATTTGCACTGATTTAAAGGGAGATATCAAAGACAGCAATGATTTCTGGGCAAAAACATTCACACTTGACATTCTTTACAGTATTACAAAGACTGTGGTAGAGGTCTGTTTGAATCACTGTAGCTATGGGAGATGCTGCCTGGGGCTTGTTCTACTGGTAGAAGAATAGAAAATAGTCTATACTGTGTATGTTAATAATTTCTTTAGCCTAAACTCAGATTTTCCTAGTAGGACTCAAGACTGAGTATATTTTAGTGGTGAAACTCTTTAGGGGAGGCCAGACCCTTATTTTGATGAAACTATATTTACTAAGATGAGCAAGCAATAGTATGTTGTTCTCAGTGGGAAGTTCTGAGTTGAAAAACTGGCCAAGTGTGCCAGTGATGACTGCGACTGATTCTTCATCTGTCAGATGCAAAACAAGTTCAGCAATTATTGTGGCAAATCATCTGAGATTCAAGACTAAAGCTGGAGACATGTTGCTTTTCCCAGTTAAAAAAAGCAGCACTGAGATGATGGGCTAATAGTTCCACTGTGACTTGGAGAGGATTGAGAAAATTAAGTTCAAATTCACTTCATCACATTGCACTTCAGTAGAAGAAAAATAAACAGCAAGTATTATGATGTTTTATCTGTTCTACTTGCACACTGAGTATGATGAAGCTTGTGCAGAAATGCAGACCCCCTTAAATCTAGTGAGGAATCACTGAAAGTCCGTTTTCTGATTGAATAAAGCAAGAGGATTTTTGGAGGAAAAAAAACTAAATGAAGAACAACTTACATACTGAGAAACAATTAATGACAAAGCAAAGTACCTTTAATGATCATTAACTTTAAGTAAATTTTTAGTAGTTCAATATTTTTTGTGATGAAAAAATTGCAAACAGGCATAATTAATTACCAATATAAGTTCTCTTGAGCATGTAATGCAGAATCAACTGTAACATAACTTCAGAACAGACAACTGTTCCAAATAAAATTCCTCAAAATACTGACAGATGATTCATGAAAGTTCATAATTATTTAAATTTGGAACTATTTTGACTTTATTTATAGTGGAAATAACCGCAGTAAACATGACACAATAAAAATGTCCTTGTAGACACATCATTATATGATCATTGTGTGATTTGACTCAGTCACACAAGCCTGAACTTTGGAAATTTTAGTAAGGAAAAATAAGATACAAATGCTGGATTTGTGGATAGAAGTCATTCTTGGATAAAGGTATCACCTCACTCATGAGTAAATATGTATTTTGCCCTTTTGCATTAATGTTTTACATCACCCAAGAGCAGTTCCCGCACAGAGAACTCTGGATGGCAGGGTTGGTGTAACAATACAAAATGGGTATTTACACCCTCTGAAGGCTCTAAACCATGAGCAAGAATAAACAGTTCTGTCAGGGGAACTCTAATTTGAATCATTTTTCAGCAAACTTTTTGGAGGCCTACCTGGAGTGTTCCATCGATAGAAACCTTACGGGAACGGAAGACATTACTTACAGACAGAAGACCTCTGGCAACTACAGCCAAAGTGTTCCCCAACCACCCCCTTTAAAATGTCTGTAAATTATGAAGTGCAACTCAAGTCCTGAACAGTAAAGTCTGTGCCTGTGTTCTGAAGGTAGGAATTTGTAACCAGACTAAGAATTAGGCAACATTATTACAGTGGATATGTTGAAAAACCATTAATCAGAAAAGACCAAGTTAGGACTAGAGTACTGAATCCAAAGTCAGAGAACAAAACAAAACCCAGAACTGCATGTGCACACTTAGGAAATTTATCACAAGACTGAATTCTAATAAAATTTCTTATTGCTGACTGCTACCTAGAACTAATGGCAATTTTGTTTGGAAGCAAACATTAAGCTGTTTATTAAAGCCTATAATTCTCAGTATTTTATGCTGGTTAGGTCTGCCTGTAGTAGATGTTTATCTGAGGAAGGAGGGAAATGGAAGGGATGCCAGGACCTGGAAAAGCTTTTGCATTTAATAAACAAAGCTTTATATTTTACTAATAGGTGTTTTCAGCAAAAGGAATACACAGTTGAGAACTGTTTTAATTCCCACACAGTAGAGTGAAGCAAAACTAAGTCAATGATACCGTGGTTGTCAGAGGGCTGTGCAATAAAAATCCTGCAGGACAAATTAAGCCTTCAATTTTAACAGTTGTGTGCATCTACATCTAGTAATATCCCAGCAGTATCATTGCCTTTAGCGAGCGTGCCCAAATTTATCTAATTGGAATTTAGTAAGAAATTCTAACAATGGAAAAAGAATAGATTAGTGCTCATTTGCTCTTAGCTGTGTTGGTTATTTAAGACCAAGAAGTGTAAAATGGAAATTCCTATTCTAACACTCATGAAGTGCTTAATGTGCCTTCATGTTAACTTATCTGCCAAGTAAAGATACATTGTTTTTATTAACTTTCAGGGGCGGGGGGGGGGGGGGGGGGGGGGGGGGCTCTCTTATCTTGTGAAGTGTTGTTCTTCATCATCATCACAATCAAGGAATTCTTATTAACAACAAAACCCCCTTATTTAAAAAGTAACTCACCTGAATAAAACTGAACTCCCTCCAGTTCAAGGAACTGTTTACTGAAGGGATGGAAGTTACTGCCAGCAAAGAAAGCAATCCAAGACTCATTATTCCAAAGGAGATATACATTTCAATCCGCCACACCTCTTCTTCATTCCAAGAATTTTCAACATTTGCATGAACCTGATGAAAGAGCACAAAGGAAGCACTTTATTCTACAGGATACTAAAAATATCAACAGATGTTATTTAGCTGAGTAAAAATCTACAGTCACAGGACAACTATAAAAAAGAGTCAAATACTTCAGAGCTTTCCTCATGTCTTGCAGAAAAACAACTATTTCCTTACTGTTGGCATTGGCTCTTGTTAGATTAAAAATACATTAAACATTGAAACTTAGATGACTTGTTAAAAGAAAATGTAACATTATATACTATTTAGAACAATCATGCTATAAAACCACATAAATCTGCACATTCCTATATGCTGCAGAAAAACAGCTCTGGTTTTCAGAGCCTGGAAACTTAAATTCTACAATATAAATTGGGTAAAAGCTGTAACTTTTTTTAGTTTGTTACATTTAGAAATAGTTCAGCATCATTTCCTGTTTTGCTTCAGCTCCCTATGCTGAGTACAAGTTATTTTGCCTCTTTCACTGTTGACATCCAATACATCCAAGACTGTTCTCACTGGAGAGCTTTATCAGAAAAAAAAAGAAACTACTCATGTCCTTAATAATTAAGAGACTTGGACATTCAATTATTTTTCCACTTTCAGGTGAACTATTGTGATATGGCATGTCTTGAAATAGAAATATTAGCAAGTGAGAGTTTTAAAATGTTATTAAAACCAAGATAATTTCTCAGTAAAAGTATCAATGGATCCTTTACTAATACAGAGTGTGAGCAATTACTGTTTCTTGTTACCTTTTATAGTTTTGCTCTTCCTGCCTTTCTCTTAAGTTAAATCTTTCATGCTAGCTCTTTCAGAATTTGTGGACCCAATCCTTGTTAATTTGTTCCATTTGACTTCTGAGCTTGCTTTTCTTTCTGTTTGATCACGTCTCTCTTTCCTGCAGATTTTAGGTGCTGAATGGCAATGCTGCTTTCCTGGCAGTTCTATTTTTCTACCACTTTAAAGGTGACAATAAACTACCCCACTGACAGACAGGAGCATCAGACCTTCTTTTGAAGAATGACAGATTTGACAAAGATTGTTTTAGGTTTATGCAAGACCAATTGCTCCTGGGAACTGAGAGTCAATTTCTATTGCCTGCAATATATTATGTACACAGAAGTTTTAATGAATAAACTATTTCTACCACTGGTCCAAAATAATACAAAGTAACACAATTTTCATTTTGTAAACATAGATGTATCTGTAAGCACTATTACAGTATCTACCCTTATACCTTTTTCACACTTGCAAATTCACTTATAATATACATACTTCCCCATACGTTAAGTACACAAAGAGAGGAACATACCTCAGAAACTCAAAGGTTTCCTGCTGTTGCTCTTATCCTGTCTATCCTACATTCTCCTTGTGCATATTACTATCAGGGATTTAAGGAAGACACCTCCTTGATTCTCCATACCACAGAAACTTGACTACAGCTTGACTGAGAAGGTGAGCACAACACACAAGTGTTTATTTTAGTCCCCCTTCTGACTTGGTACTAGCTATACATAAGACAACCCACAACATTCTCCACTGAAAACAGTGGAACACATTAAGAAAACATATATATCGTATTCACGAGCCACATGCATACAGTCAAGGCATTTTTGGCTTACTGAACTAAAGACTGGCTTACCTGTTGATATGCCATATTGAGGAATAAGTATCGCTCCGACCTCCTCATAGGTAAGCAGAGGCTGTACACCACATGCACTGTTGCGAAGAAAAAACTGAGCAGACCAAGCTGCTTTCGACACTGGAGCCAGTTGTCCAGCCAAGGTGGAAATCGCCTGTACTTAGTGCCAGAGTGAAGCTGATAAGCGGCTGCAATAAGTCCTGATAAATACACTAGAGAAAGTAAAGTGATTGCAACAATTGGTAGAGTCTTGTTCACAATCTCAATGGGGATCTTGTAAAAGTCACTCTGCTGATTTCTCACATATGGATGGATTACATCTCTAATGAAGGAATAGACAAAGAAAAATGTTGCCAGGCTAATTGCAATCACTACAGGCCCTTTCCACAGAGTGAACAGCCGCAGAGGTAAGTTTTCAATCTCCCTTGAAGATGACAGTGCTCCCAAATCAACAGGAATAAAACTGAGCTGACGGGCAAGCTCAATAACTTGATGGCGAGCCTGAACATTGTTACTGCATATATAGACCTGTTGGGAAAGTCATGTGAATTGTCAGTAGTCAGAGAAAGAGACTCGAAGGTTAAAAACCCAACCAACCAGCCAAACAAAACAACCACCCAAAAAACATAAAAAAAATCTTGAGGGCCTCCAGGACAAAACCACAGCACTACTGCTAAAAGGGTAAATTGTTATCCCAACTTATATCACCAAGATGAGAATGAAACAACATACAAATCCAGTCAAAGTGAAAATATGCACACTGACTTAGCAACAAAGTGACCAAAATAAAATTGGCTTTTTCTTGGAGTTAATAACAAGCTAATGAGGGATGCCCTGGTAATCTGCCCCTCAAATGATATGTCTACAGGACCAGATTAAACCTGAAACAATGGCTAAAAGCGTTTCAGAAAATCGTGAGTCTTTAAAAAACACTGGAATCTTGAATGATGACTATAAACCAACTGTAGCCTAAACAGAATGCAAAGCAGAGAACTGTATCACCTCTCTAACAAGTTTAGCTTAATTTCACAATCCAAATTTCCACAAAAATTGAATGTTTAACAGAAAAGACAAAAACTAGCCGCCAAACACGAACTCCTTCTAAAGACCAGTTATTACATAGTGAAAGAAATGCACTACTACAAAGTACTTTGAAGTTCCTTTAAAAGTTACAGTGGACTATACTTTGCTCAACACTGTTTGCTGACCATGTGCGTTAGAGCACACATGATCAGTTTTGACAGAAGTTAATTACTTATAGCACAGTGCTATTCTGAAAGGGGATAAAAATAGTACAGTGAGGTTATTTTTAAAATTATGCTAATTCTATATCAGTTTCATTCCATTAAAAAAATCTACCTGAAGTATCAGAAATCTCAGTTTAGTCTCCAGTAGTCACATTACACCAGTCATTTTGCATGCATTTCTCAGAGACCATAAAGCCATGAAGGACTGGGTTCTTGCATAGGCTTAAATTCTTTGCATCATTTCAGCAAAGCATGAAAATGATAAAGCTGCCTTTTCTATATGCAGGATGGATTTAGGGACCACACTAGGAAGGAATTTGAACATGATGTTCCCAAGCAGTTCTGATTCAAATGAATGATCACTTAGAAACATATGTGCTTCCTTCTGCCTCCTCATATTTATGATCTTGGGGCATTCTAAAACCTAGATAATTTCTTTCACTTCTTTGTTACATTGAATCCAAGTATTTTTAGAACAGCTGACTCCTGAGCCCTGGGATCAGGATCTGAGATTTCTGTGCATCTCTTCCAGTGGTTCACTCTGTGTAAACCAATTGTGAAACTGAAATACACTGGGAAAGACTGCTTCTATCCTTGCAAGAGCATAAAGATAAAAATTAACATGTTTCCTACAGAAGATTTTAAAACCCAAGTCCTCTATCTGTAGTCATCTAAAGGTCAGTTGTCTAGTCAAGGCTAGTATCCGCATTTCCTTTGCAATCTTTAAAGATAAACAGGTAGCCCAGAGGACAATTTGGACCACTTCATATGTCTTACAGTGGATGAACTAGACTCTGAAAGTTTAATTGGCTACTAAAACTTAAACTAAAGGCCCAACTTTTTAGGCACGCTAATTCAGGCAGGATGAATCCAATGAGATCTGGCTGCTTACATTCAGTTTCTGTCATCTTCATCTCACACACAAGTGAAATTAATACAAATATAAGATTTACCTGTCTGCTAGCATCCTTTGGTCCTAACTGCAGTGACCAAGCTGAAACAACATTGAATCCTTTGACAACCAGGGAATCTGGGAAAAGTGATGCCAAATACTCTGCATTGGAGTCAGGATATTGGTCTACTCTTGTATTATTGCTGACATCAATCAGAATTTTACCAGCGAGTAAATGCTTGAGGTCCCACAAAGAGGCATAATGTTCTCTGTGTATAGCTACAAAAATGATGTTTGTTTTCGCTACTGCATCTTCGTGGTGAGTAACATCAACCACATGGGGAAAAAACTCGGCAGCAAGTTTAGGATTTCTGCTTCCTACGACGACGTGGTACCCACATCTGATTAGCCTAATTGTCAATGACTTAGCAAAGTCTCCACTTCCAATTATGCCTATTGTGATCTTACTGGCATCCTTAATGCCATTGGCAACATTTGGCAGAAAAGTTTCATTGAGGTTCTTCGGGCTTCCCATCATAGAGATTGATTCCATACTTTTAAGGCACCAAACCTACAAGGACTTCTTCTGGAAAAAAAAAAAAAAAGCAGAAAGCAAAAGAAAGAAAAATGTAGCATCACACAATGTTACAAGGCATCAGAATCCATAAACACCTCTGGGAACAAAATACGTGGTTCCAAGATTCATGTTATATTTTTTCCTTAATGAAGTACCCACTAATCAATTTTGTCTTGCAATGTGTCACTAATACAAGGAGAAACATAAAATACTTCAAGCACTTCAATAATACAGTCACAGAAGTAAATGATACTTTTCCCATCTTCTCCTATTCCCTGTCTTCTACTGCCCCAGACTACTGGACCACAACATAACCTTGTGCTCCTAAAACTAATGGTCAATGGAATGATGAGGAGAAACATGAAAAGAAAAACGGGTAATTATGGAAAATATTAGAAGGTAGAGATAGTTGGTCAGGAAAATATTAGAAGGTAGAGATAGTTGGTCAGGAAAATATTAGAAGGTAGAGATAGTTGGCCAGGAAGGAATGTATGCCAAAGTCTCAAAGCTGCAAATGTCATGGCTGTCACCATGACAGACATCCATCTGACATACTCAACTATCAGCCAGGGAATTGGGCAGTACATATAGATCCAATGGCAAAGACAATAAGGGAAATTTGTCCAGGCCTATTCATGAGATCACTAAGGACACTGGTAGGTCAGACTGCTAGGTCTGGCCATGGATGTATAAGGATTAACTGTGGGTGCAAAGGTAAAGGCTTCAAGGCCACGGGTCGCAAATAAGCCTAACAGAATTTTTCTGATGAGGCAGAGAAGATAAATCCTGGAGATAAACACATGGGACAGCATTCCACAAAAAATCTAATGGCAGGAAGAGATAGACTTCACGCAGTAATAAAAGGGAAGAGAATCATAGGACTCAAATTCAGTGCAGCAAGAAAGGCTTTGAAGAAGAGCAGAGGCTAAGGTTCACAGAAAATTTAAAGAAATACTGCTAGAGTTTTGGAGAGGTCACATAACCGCAAGCAAAGCTGTAACAAAGACATAAAAACCCACAAAACAACTCCTGGGAAAGAAGACTTCATATGAAACCACAATTATGACATAAGAGGTTCTGCACTGTAGAACAGGAATGAGTTCTGAAAATGAAGGAAGCAATGAGGAAAAGCAACCGTGAGGTTGCTCTCTTGGGAGCAATCAAGAGCAGACTACATAGAAAGAAGGAGCTGAAAAAAACATCTTCCTGAGCCACCATCCAATAGCTTATATGATGGTGATTAATCACCAGTGGGGCACTTCACCCAGCCATCAGCTAGGAATACATTATGGGTGGTGAATAACCTCCCACAATTAAAACAAGCTTTGTGTTTCAGAAGCTGGAGGAAGCTACCAGAAAAATGGGTACCTTTCATTTCATCATTGACTAGAAGGGAAAATCTCACTGAAACTGGACTGAGACTCTAAGGACAAAAACCAGTATGTGAAAGTGACCACAAAACCAGTGGATTCTAAGAGTGAATCTTTCTGGCAGAGGCAGACCATGTAGATTTTTATGTATGCACTGAAAAACGTCTCTCTTATCACATGACCTGAAATGTATCTAACACATGACCAAAGTACCAGTATTTCCTGTACTATGATAGTTCTCACCCAGGAACATAATGAGAATAGCAGTATTCTGATCAGTTAAGAAATATACATCAACTGGATATGATAGAACACATATACATTCACCACGTGATTACAGAGGCCCATTTCAGTTCATGTCACATGACGTGAAGGTGCTACAAAACTTTGGGACAGAACTGGGACCACCATGAGGAAATGGGATACCAGCATCATTTAACCACACTGCAGCCTCCTTTCAGTTCTTGTCCAAACAATCCTTAGGAGAATGGGCATCGACAATCTGGACGTGATGAATTGCTCTGGTGATCTCAATGCCAGTAGTGTGTGAAGAACAGAATTAAACTAACAGACTTCATAAAAACCCCCCAGGGAGTAGGCAGACATGACTCTTGGGCAAATAATCTAAGATTCGGAAGAGGTCAGAGAGCTGGCAGCTACTGTAAAGGACTACATTAAATGGAAAACAGCAATTCAGAGGAAAAAGAGTATATAAGACTGTTCTAACTGCATCAGGAGAACTTTAATGAACTGAAAAATCACACAAAAAGTAAAAAGAAAAAAAAAGGGGAGGGTGTGTATGCATGCCTAATGACCAGCATAAAGAGACACTGCTATCATGTAGGGATGAAATCAGAACAGCAACGGTGCAGAAATGAGTTGCAACTAGTGAAGGACATAAAGGGTAACAAGAAAAGGTCCCATAAATACAACAAAAGACAAAAGACAAGGTTTATAACTTTAGAGGAAAAGGAACAAATTATAGGTGAAACAAAATAGCACACAATGTTAAATATTTTATTTATTTCAATCCTTCAGAAGAAAGACTAATTGTGAATAGATATTTAATGAAATTCCTTTTATAGGGGGACAGAAGGTGAGGTCAAAGTGGAAAAAGGTAAGTTAAGAGCAAAGGATAAAGTTAAATATAAGATAAAGATTTTCAAGTCAGTAGACACTTATGAAATCCACCCTTGATACTTAAAATGCTGATTGAAATGATATCTTGAGAACTCTTGAGAGGACAAGAGAGGCAGAATAATACATACCTCTAAAAGAGGGTAGGAGGAGGACTGAGGAAAGCAAACAGCCTAACTTCATCCTCTGGACAGATTTTACATCAAGTTATTGAACAATCAATTTGTAAACAGTTAGATGGGAAGCAGATGATAAGAAGTAGCAAAGGTGGGTTGTTCAGGAACAGACTGCAACAAAATCAACTTTCATTTACAAAATATCTGGCCTCACAGATATAAAAAATAGTAGAAGCGATATAAACTTGACATTTGCCCTTAGATAAGCTAAGAAAACACCACAGAGCTATGTCAGTCAGGTGACACAGACGTGACAACCTGCTCTTGGATAACGACTGTTGGAGGAGAAAAATGAATCACCGAATCTGTGACCACCCGCTCGGGCGGGAACTCACCGGGCGCGGGCTGAAGCCGATGCACGGGGCCGACCGGACGCCGAGTGCAGGCCGGTACCCCCAGGGCAGGGCAGTGGACGGCCGGGCGATGCCGGTATCTACCCCAGAGGAGTTCGGCGGGGCCCAGGTCCTGGCCGGCATCTCCAGCTGCAACGACAACATCGTCCGTGACAAGACCGGCGACCCCACCGCCCGGCCGCCTCCGTGACCCTGGCAGAGCTGGGGCAGCGCTGCGAGGCCCGGCCGCCGCGGGCCGGAGGATGCTCGGCCCCGCGCCACCGCCAGGCAGCGGCCGCCTGTCCTGGCTGCCGGGCCGCACCCAGCCCCACTACCTGACCCGCTCTGGGGGTCCTCGCCACCGACAGGCCCGCCAGAGCCTGCCGGGAGATGGGGCAGCAGCGGCGGGAGCCAGGGCACGGGGCAGCGGGGAAATCCCCACGGGGCGGCGGCGAGCACGCTAGGCCTGAAGAGGCGCCCAGCAGGGACGCGGTCCCCCCCTGTCCCGGCCTCGGCGCCGCTCACCTCGTACCGCCCGGCAGCAGGTCCAGCACCGCCGCGACTCCTCCTGAATCTCCGGCCCCGCAGTGGCGGGCGGGAAGGCGGCGCCTCTCCTGCCGCTGCGACCCGCCCCCTGCGGCCCCTCCGACACCGCGCCCGGGAGGGCACCGGCGCGCGCCCGCCGGGGCTTGGCCTCGTGTGGGGAGCGAGGGGCGCGCGGCCGGCCCCGCCCTGCCCTCGGCCCCGCCCGCTGCGCTCCGGACACAAGCCCCTCAGACACCGCTCCGGCCCCGGGGCTCCGCCGGCACAGCGAGGGGTCCCTGCCGGTGCCCAGGCGAGCTCACGGTCCTGAGCGCACAACACACCCCTCTGCTGCCCGGGCCCTGCTGGGCCTCTGCTGCTCTGGCCCAGGTTTGCTCTTCAGCACGAACCCTCCTCCGGCCACTCTTCCTTATTCTCCCCTGGCAGAACGGTGCTGCCGGCCCTCAACTGGTGCCGGCTGCAGGGCCGCCGTTGAGGATCAGACTCACAGAATCACAGAATAGTTTGGATTCAAAGGGATCTTCGAAGCTCATCCAGTCCAACCCCCCTGCCACGAGCAGGGACATCTTCAACCAGATCAAGTTGCTCAGAGCCCTGTCCAGCCTGGCCTTTAATGTCTCCAGGGACGGGGCATCTACCACCTCTCTGGGCAACCTGGGCCAGTGTTATAACACATTGTAAAATGGGTGTTGGGTGTCCCTGTTGGCTTCCCTGGGTACAGGTAGTGGAGAGGTCACTCCCCATGTTTGCTGTGTACCTGGTGTACTCTGTGTAATTGGGAGTTGTGCTCTGATTTCAGTGTTACACAGAATGAGAGGACATAGAGGATTCACCCACATAAAAGTGAAGCTAAACTGACTTACATGTTGCTTGGCCAAGGACATTTCCAGTTGAAGACAAATTGAGCTTTTTCCTGAAGAAGTATAGCTTCTGATTTTAAAATTTTCTGATTTACCAAACAAATTCCATCTTTCATTAAGCTATATTGTATATGTAACAATATGTAACCCTCAATCATTTGTTTAACACATTTAAAACTGATCAACACATATAAAGTATGGCGTTCATGCTGCAGCAAAAGACTAACACATGCACAAATGATTGAAAAGGAGTCATATGATCTCAGAAACACTGAATATACCTGTTTTCATCCTTTGTAGGTGCATGCTGACTTGTTTCTGTAGTGCATGAACTGAGGACTTATGCAGAATGAGCCATATAAACAATTCAAACATTCATTTCAGTGTACCACAAACAACCATGCTGTAGAATTTGAAAAGAGGGCTTCTGTTGTAGTTCAGAAGCCATTTCCCCCCAATTATTAAAAAAGTCATTTTCCTGATATTGAAAACTTATATTTTTAAAGTATTTATTGATTTGGTAAACAGGTGCACAGAAAACCTAGTGCCTGGTTTTCCAGAATGCATTTTCTACTTTCAGATAGTGAGGGCTGGGTTGATACTCCACAGAAGTCAATGGAAAGGTGAGACCATTGACAGACTACTGAGAAACACCCTTTCCATTGTGAGAACTAGCATTTCAGCCCTTCAGTTTCTTATTGTAATATTCTTCTTTTCTTTGCTATTGATCCAAAAGTTGTCATCCTAGGCTTGTTTTTATTGTAGCCAGTACAACTACAGTAGTACAAGTTCAAATCTTTTAGCACAACCAACAAATGTATCAAAAGAAAAAAGCAGAAAATTCTTTTCTGCATTTTGTGGCTGATTTTCCTTATATGCTACTTTGTGTGACTCTTGTAGCCAGAAGAGCATTTACATTAAAATTGACCTATTTAGTCACGAGACTAACTCATGCACGTCAAATTGATAGTGTATCATACATAATGTGAGTAGTGACGATCCTGTAAGTCTTGATTTATTTGAACTATAGCCTTAATAAGAAGGCTGTAAATCTGCATGTTTGTGGTTGTTTTCCTGTGGGATTTTTTAAAATATTATTACTGCAGCATAAAGTCTTGAACAGAAGACTCAGACCTGTAGGAGATGATGCATTAGAGGAGAGGGCTTTTTGCTTATGCAGGCAGTATGGTTAATGATCCTTGAATTCTGATACCCATTTCTTGTTCAGCTGTTTGGCCTGCAATTGCTCACTAGCTACATCTTGCATGTGAAAGCGACACAGCCTGTGCTATGTACAGTGTGCCAGGTCTGACCCTTGTTCTTCCTGCCTAACCCACCTGGGTCCCACAGATGTCAATCAGTTTCCCATGTCTCCTATATTTTTCATTTCTTATCCAGTAGTTTCTCCTTTTGCTATGTGCATACCTCCCCAGCTTTAGCCTTTGTGTGCAGGGGCAGATGAAGAAATTTTTGAGTCATGGTAATTTACCAGAATGTTGAACAGACACAACTAACATGATATCTGGTACATTTAAAGATCAAATCAAGGCAGTTTGGAGGATTTCACTTGATCCTATATTTTCCTTGCGTATTTTTGAGGTTTTGCAGTTTGAATATTCTCATTTGGAATAGAGACTAAAGAGACTACAGCCTCCCTTCCATTGCTGTATAACTGATCCATTCAAGCAGGAGATGCATAAGGAGGCCCCTGTTTTGCATGGATTTTACCATGAGAGCAAGGATATATACACGCCTTTTATACATTTAAACTCTCCAAAAAATTGCACCATGTCTCTTTAGTGAGATGATGCAATTGGATAGTTACATTTTCTCAAATTATATACAAAAATCTGTGGGTGACATAATTCTCAGATATTCTGTTGAAGGGTTATCTTAAACGATCTATTAAAAAAGGAGATTATTTTCTCTTAGCAGGTGTTTTTCTTTCTTTAGCAAAGTCCAGGGCAGCATTATTTTTTCTTCCTTTAAGGGATGGAGCATAACAAAGGAGTTTCCAATTGGCAAATGGAAACAGATATTCTGCTTCTTCCTCTTGGCAAGAGGAAAACAAAGCCCCAGGGATTTCCCCATGGAAAAAGAGTGAAAACAAACACATAAAATTTGCTTCCTATCAGGGCAACAAACCCAAATACAATTATTTCTGGCATACTACCCTCAACACAGTTAATTTCGTAACTTAGCAGAAAAATACAGCATTTCCCAGCCAGGAACATTCAAGCCAACCATTTTTTTTTTTTCTTATGGCAGCCTGCAATTACTCTAAAAATAAAACTTAGACCTCTTACCCATTTTTTATAAGGACAAATGGATCTGAGAGATTTGGAAAATTGAAACCTATTTTTACCTTCTTTTTTGGTAGAAACAAATTGTACTTTTGTTCCTTGTGTCTTTCTGATTTCTTAATTAATCTGATATCATTGTTTACTTGAAAAGATGTTGTTTTTTAATAAAGATAGTATTTAAAAAAATGCAATCTAACCACTAACTAAACAAAGAACAAAAATGAATGGTAAATACTTCAACTAAAATATCTTCCCTTCCTTCATTCTTTGGATTTTGTCAATTTGTCGTGTTTCCTTTTCATTGTCCAGGTATCACTATTTCACAGTATCACAGTATCACAGTATGTTTGGGATTGGAAGGGACCTCAAAAGATCATCTAGTCCAATCCCCCTGCTGGAGCAGGAACGCCTAGGTGAGGTCACACAGGAATGTGTCCAGGCGGGCTTTGAATGTCTCCAGGGAAGGAGACTCCACAACCTCCCTGGGTAGCCTGTTCCAGTGCTCTGTTACCCTCACCCTTTAGAGCTTCTAGGTTCTGAATTTCAGTACTTAAAAGCAAGGAAAGAAGGACAAACTGAAATGGATAAATAAAAACACTCATATTCTTTTGAGGAGGAAAACGGAAGAGGGGAGGGGACAGGAGAGGAGAGGAGAGGAGAGGAGAGGAGAGGAGAGGAGAGGAGAGGAGAGGAGAGGAGAGGAGAGGAGAGGAGAGGAGAGGAGAGGAGAGGAGAGGAGAGGAGAGGAGAGGAGAGGAGAGGAGAGGAGACAGAATGAAGGGAAGACAAGGAAACCCTTTACAGAGCACAATGAATACATCGTAGTTGAGAAATCCTAGAAAATAATGTGAAAAAAGACATGGTATCTACTTCCCAAGAAGAATTACAAATTGAGGGTGATTTGACCAAAACAGAGGACCTCCACAAAACAAACAAACAAATAAACAAACAAACAAACCCAAAACACCTAAAAGTACAGGACATCCAGGCTTACCATTCTGTTTCTAAGGCAATCCAAGTAGAAAAACAGTGAGGACTTTTTCTAGTAAATTAATTTTAGTCACCAGAAAGAAGCTGAAGGAAGGAAACCTCTCCTAGCTTTCCCTGACTGTGGTTTTCCATAGCTATTGTTGAAGCCCAGTTAAGGGGTTTCAGGACCTTTGTCCTTGGCTTTGTGTAGAGCACAAGGTCATGTATGACCTTCCTATTTCTCCCTGTAACTCCGAAACAACATTTGCTTTGTGGTGTAAGTTACAGAAGATCAGAATATTTCTTCTTGGTTTGTGCCTGCACATCTTAGAAGGCATCTACAAAGTGAGACAGTAGGTTCTAAAGGTGTGATCTTGTGCCTGTAATAACTGTTGGACCCAAAGCCAGTGGAAAAATAGATTATTTTTATAATACAAGCAATTGAATCCAGAGCAAAACTTTCAGTCAGTTGACTTGTTAACCAAGAACAGACATACATCCTTCCTAGGGAAGCATGGATATTGCAAAACTGAAAAACTCATTTAAAAGACAGTAATACAAGGTGTTTCAAAAAGATGGACCCAGCTTGAAATCACACTGCTTTGAAATTGGGTCCATCTTTTTGAAACTCCCTGTACTTCCCGGAATAGTAGAGTAGCTGAGGAATGCACAGGCTAGATTGCGGCCTGACCACCATTTGACAGCCCAAGACTTACTGTGTTTGTTTTACTAACAGAATTTTAGCTCTCTGAGTTCAAATTTCCGTCACAAAGCTGCAGACCACAGCTTTTTCTTAAGAGCAGAAGCAAAATGAAAAGTCATGAAGATCACACTGTGTAGTAGGTAGCGTCATGGTGGTGAAAATGTACTGTTTAACACGTAAAATATTTGCAACCTTCTTATTACATGTACCTTGTTATAGGTTAGGTCTTCAGTTAGTTTACCCTGAACATTCGAATTCACTGAATGGGACCATGCCAGCTATTTAAAATGTTCCCTGACAAATAAAAATGAAACCGTGATAATTCAACAACAACTTAGCGCTGGGAGAGGAAAACCTGTATCTTTATGGATCAATGAAATACTAATTCTATTCCCAGTTCTGTGAAGATTTATGTAGTTAGTTCCACAGAAATGAGCTGAGGCCAGTGAGTTGCTACAGAGCCCAAGAGATAAGCAGTTATTTTCAGGATCACGGCAATAGCTTTTTCTTCAGGATTTAAGTTTTCATTCCCAACACATTTGTTTTCCAGCTGTAAAACTTAGAGGAGTGTATCAGTCTGAGATTTCCTCTCTACCTATAGGAAGGTAACAATCACCCTACTTGATTAGCCTGTCTAACCCATTAATACCTGTTCAAGAGTAGCAAAAGAAAATGCTATTTAAGGAGAGCATGCAAGCCTGGCTGCTGTATTTTGTACTCTCCTCCCAAATATCTATTTGTCTTAGTGATGTCATAGGGTACATGCCTGCAAAGTCCTTTGTAGTTTCTGAATTTTTCTGACCCTCTTTTGAACCTCCTGATGCCTTTTGCGCCCACAGCTCTCCATGGCAGCAAGCTCTGCCCTCTGCATAAAGACGCACTTCCTTAATCAGTTGTAAACTGATCTTCTACTCGTTTCATTGAATCCTCTCTAGTCCTGGTGATGTGGATTTGGTGAAAAACAGTTCTGTGTTTATCTCACCCACTGTCTTCAATATTTTATAAACCTTGATTTTATCCACTTTCACCTTTGTCTCTCATCTGAAGAACTTCCACCTTGTTAGTCTCTCCCTGTAAAGCAGCTGCTCCATACCTTGGTCATCTGAGACACTCTTCTCTGTATTGTCAGGTTAAATGATCAAAGGCTAATCATGGTGAACACAAAGACCCAATGAGGGTCAGAGGAGTAGTTACAGGCAAAGGAACCCGGCAAGGTAATCAGTGAAACTGGAGCCAAACTGCCTACTGCCAAGACAAACCAGGGAGAATGACCAGATCATTGTCCCTGGGGTGAAACTCATCAAGGTGATCAACAGAAGAAACTCTTTCCCCTGAAGTGTAATGCAAGATAAAGAGGTGCTTTCCTAAAAGGATGTGGGCCTTGTTATGGTATGCAAGGGCAAGAGAATTGTATGAAAATTTTTATGGGCAATTCTAAAGGGATTGTGAGAATGTACAAGACTTACCGTAAGATGTTCAGGGAAAGGACCAAAGCTGGAGAAAGGGAAGGATCAAGGTGGATCAGGGATGACTAAAAATGAGAACTCAAAGGGAAAATGGCATCAAAAGGGCCACTCAGTACATGATACACCCGCCGCCTCTTCCATCTTCCAAACTTCTTGTAGACTCTCAGTTTCCCCCTGATTTAATCACTCACCCTCACATCATTCTAGTATTGATAATTAAGTATATCCCATTCCCACTTATCCTACCTACTTCATTTTCCTCTTCCTCACCACTGGCATGCCTCACCACCAATTTTCCCTTATTCTTTTACACCTCAGTGTCAGAAACATGAAAGGACCCAATTATATGGAAGAGTTTTCAGGTGGGAACTTAGAAATAACTAAGCAATCATAGGATGTTAAAACAGGGCTGAATGCAACTTGGCAGTTGATAAGGAGGAGATTTCATGGCTCAGCTGCTGTGTTGTGATATGGAGTGCTCCAGGCCAGTCTCTGGTAATGGAGAAATGGTAATAAATTTTAGTGCTGTTCCCTTGATAAGGCTGGCTTGATGAAGGGTACATGGCAGAATAGAGTCCATGCCAAACAGTGAAGAAGGTGAACAATTTATTGGTAATTGTGTCAAGGAAAAGGCAGACCTGAAATATTTATGTGACTGCAGGGGACAAATGTGACTTTGAATAGCTCTGTAAAAGTCCCATTGATTTCACTGGGAATTTTGCCTCTGCAAGAACTAAATGGTGAGGATTAAATATTTGCAAGAGAATAGTGATATAAGAACAAGGATAAAACTGAAGTTGTTAGGAATTACTTTTCTGAATATAGTCTAATGCACCATCTAATTCTCTGGTTTCAGTTGGTTTCTTATTTTGCCTAACTAATGTTTAAGAGTGGCTTAGCTTCATGGGGTCTTACATAAATGTTTTCCTTCATTTAGCACAACGTGCTATACACTTTACCAGGAAGTAGAGCAGCCATGTCTGCTTCACTATAAGTACAATTTATTTGAAGATAACTCAGTTTGTGTTTAGATTGTTATGAAAAGTGCAGCAATATCTTTAACTCATGTATCCGCAGCTTCAGAAACAGTATGTTCATCATCCATAATAAAATTGTAGGGCTACATCTCAGAGAATAATTCCTCCACATCACAGAACCACTTCTAACCTAGCTGGTGTTCATACATATCAGTGGAATCTGAACAGATTTCCCCAGAATTGCCTCAAATGGTATTTTAGGGATGGAGAAGTGGTTGCAACTTCATAGGTTCTGCAGGCCAAACTCTGCACACGTCTGGGCTCTTTGTGTTAGTTCATTTCATTACCCAGCTCCATATGGATAACCAGCCCTCCCTCCCACCCCCTGTTTCAAAGATTCATTGCAGTTTTTTCAGACTCCTTGCCTTCTGTCATTCACTCACCCTCCATTTTACCCATCTCCCTGACTAAAGATTTCTGTTCCTTACTACCATGATGATGTTGCATTAATCTCTTTCAGTATTCTCCACCTACTTATTTTTCCCTGTTAACATCCATTTGGGTCCTTTACTTCTAAGAAAATCTGAGTGCTTGCAGTGTCTCCTTTCCTCTTTGTCCCAGATCTCCCATTGTCCTGTTCCTTCCCATTCCATGTTAATGCCTCTTTGCATAGCTTCATAGTTGCAGCCTTCCGCTGCCGCAGAAGATCCTTTTGTCTGTCATTAATTATCTCGGAACAAATAATTTAGGATGTTCATATCCTTGTGAGAGTACTAAGTCTATTGCAAATTAGAAGGCACAAGAGAAAGCCATCATTATTTTAGTTATGGGTGCCATCAAACAATTGTTAGGCTGCTAAATTGTTGCAGAGATGCCTGAGCTACCCTGCAAGCAGCAAATATTTTTCCCCATTCTGGCTTTTTTTTTTTTTTTTTTTTTTTAAGTGAATGAATGAGATGCGTTGTTCAAAAGGGCCTGGTATATGCACAGGTACAGGTGGAGAGGCAAGAGAGAAATGCCATTCAGTTGTACATGTGAGTCACAGGACTGGAGAAAAAGGCAGATAAAAAATTAGACATGGGTTATGTGGCCATTCCTCAAGTCCAGCAATAAAGTACTTCTCAGTATTTCAAGTAATGGAGACATTAACGTGGAAAACTTTTTTTTTTTTCAGTAGAGTATCTCCCAACAAAACAGTGTAAGCATGTATACAGACTGCACATGAGTGCAAACTACAAGATTGACTTGATCAGTTCAAAAACCCCACAGTTGCCTCACTTCTTTTTTTAATAGTGAGCCCAGAGGATGGAATTTAAGGACCAAATACTCCCATCAATAGCACTGTTAGTATTCTAGCAGTCCCACAAGAACTATACGTCTTTAAGCAAGTCAAGGATATGGAGTATTTATCTCAGCAATACACTTTTATGCTACAAAGATTATACATAAAAAGAAACAAACAAAAAAAGACAAAACAACTGTATCTTCTGTTGCATCATCTTTATTGGAAGTAGCTGTGGTCTTCTTTTTTATAAGTTTATAGAGTTTGGTTCCCTGATTTGTTTTATTTATTTTCATTTGAAAATCTCAAAGAACTTATAATAGATAATGAATTAGCCTCACTATACCCATTCAAATGTTACATTCAATCTATGAAAAAGTTCAAGCAATGATGCAAAAGTTGAACCCTGCTGTAACTGAGTTCAATGAGATTTTTTTAAGAGTCCAAGGTCTCACTGAAAGAAATTATTTTGCCATCAGCAACAGAGCATGCTGATGGTATCAAGAAAACAGGGTTTTACTGAAGAAAAATCAGTGGCAATGATCAGCCATTGCCAGACACAGTGACTACAGGAGACTACATTCTCCAGGGGTGGATCCAGTATGTTTTCAGAAATCTTTCTGTTTTGTTTTGTTCTTGTAAATGATTCTTTTAATGCCATTTAAGGAAAATCGGATTAAAATAAATGAGTCTGGATTTCAAAAAAGGTTAACATAACATTTCACCTTATCAAGGGACACTACTAGAAACTATGGATGTGGCAGAAAAGAAGACGTGAGCTCATCATCTCTGCAAATGAAGCCGCATATTCCATAGTCACGTAGAGGTCAGTCAGCTTTGTATGTTTTTCAGTCGCAGTCTCTAGGACACATTTTTGCCTACTGATTCATGGAAAACTAAGAACATGACAAATAAGTGAAGCAATGAAACATTCCTGCTACTGAAATAGGATGAAATAACTGGCGTTTTGAATTTTAGGAGTACTTTGAACCATGCAGTTTAAGCTGGTTTTAGTTAAGCTGCCACTTTAAGCCATTCCTCTTCCTGTCCTTCCTGCTGGCATATGTGCATGGCTGTGAGGTGAATCAGTGCTGTGTATGGATCTGGCTGAATCATTCTTTTCCCTGCATTACTTTTCATCTGGATCCAGCTCCTTGGGCTGATTAACTTCACAGCTTTGAACACTTGCAGAACTGTGAGAACAGAGAAGAGTGGCCAAAGGGAGGGACTGCTTACAGTAAATGCTGCTGTCAATGGGAATTTACACTAAACCACAGCCAGCACAGCCCTAGCTCTGGCTTCCTAAGCACTGACTGTTGGTACCACTTCTTGGGAATAGTATTCTGGGATCTAGGAACCCTAGGTAAACTTGGCATAAAATCACTCAAGTCCATTCAAAAATTTATTAGTATCTCTCCAGAGTTTCAATTCTATGTCTTTGACTTGAATACACCAAAGACACGTAACAACTGAAGTACTTTGCAGCCTTTGTAGAGGCATTGCAAAACCACTCACACTAGAGTGATGGATTATTACCCCAAAATATGCCTTTATTCCTTTCCTCAATGCCCTCACCATTCTTGAGCTTTTCCTGGTCTTTAATCAGTGATTTCAGGGATCATAGGGATTTCAAAGCACTCTACAATTAGATCAGCTTTCCCTTCCTTCTCACAAAATCTCTGAATGCTAGAATATGCAGCCTGTCAGTTAAAAGATCTGTCAGCAAAAATCTGCTTTCATTACATCCCTCTATGAAAGTGTCCATTTTGCTTTTCATACCTTTGTCTTCTCTCCTTTGGATGCTCCAGCCTCTGCACCAGCATGGGGAAAACGGTTCCCCTTGACTGAAGCCATTTTTATTGTTCGTGGCAGCAGCTCTTCTAGAGTCTACTGTACCTTTTTACCCTTATACTCTGGATATATATGACACAATGGCAGATACAGCATACATTGAAGTATTTAATGATGCATAGTTTTACAAAAGTAATCAATGTTATACAAAGAAGTGCCTAAAATTTGCACAGTATATAGGCATATTAAGACACTGAATTTTGAAATAGGTATGTAAACATAAAAGGTACATATGCAATTATTTTAATTAAGTTTTGAACTAAAGCATATCTATGACAAAAGGAGAAATAAAATAGTCAATAGCATTTTCTTCTGTAGCCCTTTATAGCCCTTGCATGACCCTCCCGCCCCACTGAATGCCTTAAAAGCTTCAACATACTGTTGCAATGTCCTGTAAAGTGTTACTGCTCCAGTTCTGCAGATTGGGAGGTGAAGTACTTTGTTCAACAACAGGGAAGAGTCTTGACACAAGGTCTCAAATTCTGGCTCAAAGCACTCAACAGTGTTTTCTAGAAAAACGGCTGGTTGTGATGCAGAAAACCTAGCTCCTACTTGAGAGAACTGGTAGAAAATAAGCTGTTTGGATGTTTGGGTGTCATGTGTGATCTTAGGAGTAGCTTTCCTAGTATGCAAATTCCAGCTGATAGAAGACGCTTCTGGTTTTGCCCCTAAGCAATGCTAGAGAGAAAAATCTGAAGTGTGCTTAATGTCCCCAGCTGAACAATGGGCGTAAAGGTCAGTTTGGATAGTATGTGATAATTTTGAAATTGGTTTTCTTTTGTAATTTATGTTAGTATTTCAACCCATATTAAAAGATTTAAATCAATTAAGTTATGCTAGTTTGCACCACCTTGTGTAAGAAGTGCACAGAGTAGGGCATTACGGTAGCGTGCTTCCTTAGGACACAATTTTTAAACCACTTGAAGAGGGATGAATCTAAATTTATCACTGTTGCACTCAAATAGAAGATAAAGATGTACATGTTCTTTAGTACTTTCTGAAAGGAGTTCTGTGCTTGTGATGTGCCTTGTTCTGATTTTACACACTAAATACAAAGCTGCAGACACCAGTTCCTTTCTGTTGCCTGGATAAAGATGTGTTAGAACAGATGGCTCAAACAGTTTTTACGAAGTGTTGAATACAGGTAATCTGTTTATATGTGCGCGGAGTTCTTGGTCTCTTTTTTCTAGCAGTGGTACCTATAGTGATTTCTGCAATAAGGATCTGTCTGTTGGTCTCCAAATTGAACAATATCTGACACATTCAGAGAGAGAAGGTTTTAAGAACTTGGACAAAAATTTCAGAAGAGCTAAACCAACTTTGGAATTAAAGCCCCATTTTCAAAAGTGACTTAGTGGCCTAAATCCTACTGCTGTGCAGTACGATGCAGACTCCAAAGGCACAGAACCTTAACTTCCAGCTTCTATTAGTTTCAGAAACATATTGACCATACTCCTCTACTCAGTGCTCTCTGATCGAGGTGATCTGTAATGGAGTCCACGTGCAAAAGATTACAGAGATTACAGTTGGTAATGGTGATAATAAGGTGAAAAGCCTTGAAGCCCATTGTCATTCCTTTGAACTATTTTGCTCTCCAAATGCAATGGGACATTTGCCTTGATTTTGTTTTATACATGCCATACGAATAGCTTGGAATGGCTTCTTCCAAGAAGTGTCTTCATTCACCGTTTTTCAGTTATCAAGGGTCAGGTTCTGCTTTATTGTACTGCATGTTTTGTTACCCCTGAAGCTGTTCATACTCCTCCGTGTCAAAGGGCTAGCTTCCATGACCAGCTGTAAACAATTAGTCAAGCTATTTGACTAGAATTTAATGATGTTGGAGATGGAATTCAGTTCTCCAGACTTTTTAAGTAAGGGAGCAGCAGGGCCAATTTTGGAGAGCACAATTTAACATAATTTAGCATATACTTTGATAAAACCAAATGTTATTCTTTTCAATAGATGCATACAGGTGTTGCTTGGAATACTTACAGTCTCAGCTTTGCTCTAAGTAGCAAGTTTGAGCACACTTTTTGGGTAGCTAGTGGACAAAACAGAAGACAAAAGGATTTCTTCATCATTGCGCTTGCCTCAACCTGTTCCATTAGAAAAATAATTGTATCATTTTTTTTATGACTCCGGGCAACAAACTGCAGGTAATATTCTGAATAAGCCTTTGGCAAATATTATTCTTTATCCCTAATAAAACTTCTAAAAGATTTATTTCATTTATAAAAATGTGAATACGAATGCATTGACAACCACACTTTTCCTGTTCTGTTAGAAATTTCTTAGGTTAACATTGCAGACCAGCTTCCTGTGTTTTAGAGTGTTTGCCTCTGTCATGCATTACTGATTTAATACACAATGCCACTCATTTCTCTTCAGTCTATATTATACAGCCCACCATGTCCCCAGTTATTTTCACAGTACTACGTTAAGTGCAAATATTAAGAAGGCCAACTTTTAAGTTGCAATAATTGAATGGAGTTATAACCAGGAAAATACAAAATGTACTATCCCTGTAGCTATTTAATCTGTTTGTTATTTATGCTCAGTGTACCAAGTCCACAAATGCACAACAGAACTATTAGCTACAGAATCATTAGCACCATGGATTACATGTTTTTTTATGCATACATTGTTTTCCTGTTTGTTTTAATACCAGAGCCACTATCAATTACAATTTTCATTCAGATGATCCCAGCAATAGGTGGCATCATCAGTCCATGTCATAGTCAACTCATGCAGAGAGACTGGCAGAAATATTCCTGATACTGAGTTGAAATACTAACTACTGCACAGCATATTTAAAAATAGATACTAACAAATGAATCATTCATTTAAGACATTCAACCAAACCTATGCAACATAAGGAGAGTGAGGTTTAATTAGCTTATATGAAATTTTTTGTAAAAGCAATTTCATTCAGAAGCTGTTTTACATGAAAACTTCACCAAATCACTGTCAAGATTCAAATGTCTGCTTTTAATGTTTTTCTTCCAGTCACACAATTGTGCTGGCCCTAGAGTAAACAGAAAAACACATTTACCTTAGGTGAGTTATCCCACTGGAATAATTTGTGCAAATAAAGTATAGCACGTCAAGGGCTGCAGGCTTAGGTCAAAAGCATGGAAAATTTCCAGCATCAGAAACAAAAGAACATGCTCGTGGCATAAAAAATGGGAAATGTTTTATCGTTTTCAGTAAACAGAGACACACCTAGTCCTGTATAAGATGGAGATCGGAGTCTAAAATCTCTTTTTTTAGACTGTGCCCCAGCCTCAGGGGATTTACCTTGTAAAGTTCCCTGCGGTTCTGCTTGCCCAATTGTCTAAGTTCAAGACCTGGTGGGAACACACAGCTTCTGTCTGGCTCATGTGTCAAGGTCCCTGTTCCGGAGAATGAAACGTAGGATGCAGGTGATAAGGGAGAATTGGATGATAAATACTCTAGTTGTATTGTCCCATTATAATACTGAGATTTAATGAAGGTACAAACATGGCTGTGGGAAGCAGAAAGCATTCCTGGGTTCTGTGGTGTAATAATTTATTTACTTTCTGTGGTCATCTGAAGCACTGATTTATGATTGCTTTTGCCTACAAAAGAATTATGATGGAGGCAATGACGCCCTTGGATTTTAAAAGCAGTGAGTCAGAGGAAAGAAATGATCAAATACCAGAACACTGAACAGATTAAAGCATGAAATGAATGTTTCCACCTTCTGTCTTAGCAAAGGTGCAGAATCCCATACTCCTGAAGTCGAAATGAAAAGTGAAAAAGAAACATCCATGGAAACTATGAAAACAGAGCTCGCGAGTGAACATTTCGTGGCCTTGAGCATATTTACATACACAGACAGGAAAAGACAGTATTTGATCTACAGTCTAGAAGTCATGCTGGTTTGATTGGTTTGTGTGTTAGCTTCCCAGCCACATCTGATCTTTTTTATCCTCTTCCTAAAACATGGGAGGAGCAGTATGCATTTACAAAGCAGAACCACAATAGGAAGAAAAACTGCTACCATAAATGAAGGTGGTGTGTACCAGATGAATTGGTTAACATCAACCCACTTATTCCAAGCAAACACCAGTGCATGAACAGTGCATAGCAGGAGAGCTAAATATCCCATCTTGCTCTGAAAAGAGAAAGAAAATAGTAAGCTATTTATTTTTTACAACTTGACAAAAAGAGTATGCTGTTATGCAAATATGGAAATCAGGAAGGGCCTCAACCAACACACTTAAATTAAAGAAAATAAGACTATTTGCTTTGAACTAAAATTTAAGAACTATAATTCCAGGACCCAACTGTAGCCCTCTGTGCCACCATAACAGGAAGCAGATGAGGCACATTTTTCAGCTATTGCTACGATACTTAGCTAATGTACAGAACAGATCATGGATCACAGACTGTTCTTGAAAAAGGGTCCATTTTCAGTATCTCAGTTTATAGATGCCATCTGTATCCTTTATTTCTGTGATAAATTATTATGAGTTCAAAGGCATATTTATAAATGGCTTAATTGTTTGCAAAGAAAAAAAATAAAGTCAATTAAAATCAGAAACTCTAGTAAGTTTACGACAAAAGTGGGAAAGTAGGAAACTGAAGTCTTTCAGTCCATTTACAGTCCACTCAAAGTGATAATTTTGGCTTAGGATGTCTATGAAATTCAGGAGTAAAATAAATTTTATGCTAGAGTTACTAGTAATTTTGAGTTTCCTGTTGCATAGCAATCTTGATATTGTTAGAAAAATGGAATTAGTCATCAGTGAAGCCAAACACTGCCTTTCCAAGTGCTGTATCTACAGAATCTGATTATCAAGTACAAAGGTTATTTGTTTACAAAACTAATCCAATAGATTAGTATTACCCTTCTGGGTTTATTCACCATGCTAACTGAATACTGAAAGCAATCATGCGCTAGAACTGTCCGTACAGATTCTCTTCTGTAGAGTTGAAAACTTTTCTTGCAAATGATTCACTTTATAGAGTGGGCAGATTTTCAAATCACTAATTGCAGGAAGAGATACATTTCAGAGCTACTTTTCAAATTCAGGTAAAATTTTCAAACACTAAATATTTAGTAGGTCACTGAATTTTCAGATTTTGATGTTTGGAGTCCTAATTCAGCATTTGCTTAACTCTAGTGTGTTGATGTCAGTAGAACCACCCCTGATTATTACTGCATATAATACAGGAGAACTAAGAGCACACCAGATACTCGGGTGAATGAAACAAGCACATCCGCAACAAATTCAGGACTGGCTGGATTTGATTATACATCTGTTCTAAGATGTCTCCATTTCAGAATACACCTTTTCGGATGTGGTTATGAAGCTAATAATGCTGCAGATGGAAGACCTTTGCACGTATTATTGCACAGAAGCCTTCTGGACTTCCCAGCCACCTGGTACGACTGCTCAGGCAGTAAAGAATTGCCAGAACAGTTCCAAGGGAGCAATAACCAACAGCATTGGGTAGTTCAATACCACCTACTCCCAGTTCAGCAGAACACAGGGCATTCCTGGAACATAAGGTGCCCAGAAAACAACTGAAATTCCTTCAGCACCAGAGGTCTTTAATTCAAGAACTGGTCCTGAAGGGACAACTGCTGCTGGTCATGGAGTCAGAGGAACAAAAAAGCAGTTGTCTTTCTTCCCACTTCATACCCTGAACATGACAGCCTTTTCTCCTGATGGACCATCAAATGAAATGAACATTTCTTGCAAAGCAATTAACAAAGAGTACAGAACAAACTCTGAGACTGGTTTCACCAACTCCTCTGTGTTTGATATTTCTAACTCCTAATGGTCTTAACTGATAACATGCAGTCCTACAAATGAGGACTGATGACACACAATAATGACGCTTATGTGTACCTGAATGTAGTGGAACTCTCTCCAGGTCAAAGAGAGACTGACAGATGGGATTGATGTTATTGCCAACAAGGCCAGCAAAGCAAGTCCCAGGATTCCTAGAGACACGTAGATCTCCATTCTCCAAACATCATGTTCAATCCAGGCATTTTCTTTTTTTTGTTTGACCTGACAAAAGAACACAACCATCTGTGTGAAATACAGCTATTTTCACCATGATATTCAGGAAACAAGCCAAGAAAAACAGTATCTTTCTTTGTTTGAATTTCTCTGACTGTAACTGCTATTTACTTCCAAGGACAAAGTCTCCACTAGTATCTGCAGAGCAAAGCTGGGCTTTAAGTGAGAAGAATTTACCCTTCATCAGAGTCTTGGTCCAGGAGGGACAAGTTCTGAGGCTGGTTAGCCTCACCTCACAGCAGGAGAAATCTTGTTCTTTGACAAAAAAATTCCATCTATGGCTAAATACCATATCTGGGAGATTATAACAACAGGAAATTTATTAACAGCACTATTTTAGGGACCTAATTCAGCAGGCATTCTTAATGATGGTATCTTGCCAGGACAGTTGTTTAGTTCTGTTTTTTTAAAAGCAACAACTTGGTACATTCAACTGCTCTGAATACAATGGTTGGCATGGATGAAAAGGTCATGATTTTAATAAACTGATGTCAACAGCCCTTTGATGCTGCTAGTGATCACTATGGCACAATATGCCCCACATACGATAGCTTCTTCATCTTGAGGACTGGAATCTCAAGAAAATTTATGGTAATCCGTTCAAGTCAGATTACTTGTAAGGCTTATTTCAGAGTTTTCAACAGGTAGTTTGACTGTTTACAGAATTCTTAAGAAGCTGCTAACATCATACTGTGTTTATAATAAAACCCCAGATTAGACTTTGAGGGATATAAAAATGTACATTTGCAATCTATACCTTATATTGGAATATTCCTTATACTGCAGTACTCATGGCACTCAAGGCTATATGCAAGTATTAGGAACTCTCTAGTCCAGAGGTGTCAAACTCATTTTCACCGGGGGCCACATCAGTCTCGCAGTTTTAGGAGTGTCCTAAAATGACATTCAGCCCTTTGAAGGCAACCGCGAGGCTGATGTGGCTCCCGGTGAAAATGAGTTTGACTGCCCTGCTCTGGTCGCAGAGGATCTTGAGGGCTTTGCAGCCAATTGTTGCCCATGACTCAAAAGCACAATTGAAATTCTTTTAACAAGTTAGTGTGCATCAGCCCAATTGTGGAGCCACCAGAAGTCATGAATTTAGTTCGTGGCAAATACAGATCATTGTGATTTAGCTCAGCCCTCATTCATTGCTGGCTAATTCACTTTACAAAGATGTCTAAAAACGGTGTGTGAGCTCTGTTTCTCTAGATAGATTCCACTGGTGCAGAGAAGACTAATCCATGTTAAATTAATAGTGTCCCAAAGACTTAAATGTTCCTGTGAGGCAGGTATAATTACGTACATTTTACAGAGAGATAAAAAATCTCACATGACAAAAATGAGTTATTTAATTCACACTGGCACAGCTGTGATGACTCTTGACTCTCCATCACATGCTTTAACAACTAGGTCCTGCTCCAGCTCTTAAGAGTGCTCTGTAGGGATCTATTTCAGAATCAAACTAAGGCAAAGAAAATGGCTTTCCCCCCATCCAGAGTTACTTGAATGACCAAAACAAGGATTTCCTGGATACAGAAAGGCTGGCATTTGCATGCCCATCATACCTGCTGGAATGCCCAGTTCAGCAGCTTGTATCTGTATGATCTTCTCATTGGATAGCACAGGCTATAGCAGGCATGCATTGCAGCGAAGAAGAAACTGAGAAGTCCAAATTGCTTTCTTGATAACATCCATCTATCCAGCCACTGGGGAAACCTTTTATACTTGGTGCCAAAGTACAGCTGGAAACCAGCAGCTAATATTCCTGGTAAATATACTAGTGCTAAAAGGGTAATTGAAACCACTGGTAAAACTTTGTTTATGACGAGGATTGGAATTTTATAGAAAACATTTTCCTTTCTGTATATAAAAGGATATATGACATCTCTCATAGAAGTGTAAATAAATGTTAATAATGAGATCACAGATGCTATCTTCATTGGCAAGTGCCACTTGGGGAACAGATCCTCCTTGCAGTGTTGTTCTGAAGAGTGTTCAAACTCACCAAAATGGTGTGCTTGATGTAAAGTAAAAAGTGCAGCTGCTTCAGATGGATTGGTGACTTGCATATCCACATTCTGGAAAGGACAGAGAAGAGAAGAGAAGAGGAGAGGAGAGGAGAGGAGAGGAGAGGAGAGGAGAGGAGAGGAGAGGAGAGGAGAGGAGAGGAGAGGAGAGGAGAGGAGAGGAGAGGAGAGGAGAGGAGAAGAGAAGAGAAGAGAAGAGAAGAGAAGAGAAGAGAAGAGAAGAGAAGAGAAGAGAAGAGAAGAGAAGAGAAGAGAAGAGAAGAGAAGAGAAGAGAAGAGAAGAGAAGAGAAGAGAAGAGAAGAGAAGAGAAGAGAAGAGAAGAGAAGAGAAGAGAAGAGAAGAGAAGAGAGAAGAGAAGTGAGAAGAGAAGAGAGAAGATAAGATTAAAAACTTCAGTAATAACAGTATTTGCTGTCATGGCTATCCCACCATACTGCACTGAAACCATATACAAAACGTACACACTATTAAAGACACGGTAGCTTGAAAACATAACACTTCAAACAGCATAGTCAATAGTTGAGTGAGGCACTTTTAGCATAGAATTTGCATTCTTCACTCATTACCTGTGGTGATTTCAAAATAGATTTTAATTCCAAGAAGTTAACTACACGGTAAAAGAAGATGGATTACATTATGTGAAGCATTGTTACAGCTTCTTATGATACGAGCAACAGATTTCAAATGTCAAATTTCAGCGACAGACTTATTGATGTAGCCCAAATAATATGCACAACAACAGGAACCAGAGTCAAGACAATAAAATATTTCATTCAGTCACTGCTGTTTTAATGACATTTAATTGGGGGAATAAGGATGTAATTAGAAATGTTTGGGATCCAGCATATTAGATCAGCTGCACATCCGTCAACTCCAGCATCAAGTCCAATGGTCTTCTTCCTGTCCTTCACAAATGTAATAGTGTCCTCTTAACTTTTATGAAACCTTGTGAAACCGAGTCACTTCAGCTTAAAAAGCTGAATTTTCTGCTGCCAAGCAGGTACGGCTTCATTGTAGTCTTACAGAAGAACTTGTCACAGACTTTAGAAGGAGCTAAGCTAGTAAAAAATTTTAGTGTAATATTATAAACTGTTTTACACTGAGATAATATATTTAAAGATTGTCCCATGTTTATAGTTCATGGAGGAGGTACATGATCAGTAGATACACAAAATGAAAACATGTGTACCAACGGAAGGACATCGCACTTGATGCAGCAGACAGTTGTTCAGGGGTGGAAAACTGAGAACTGATAACATTCGGTAATAAACACCTAATTCCTTTAATATTTCAATGAAATATAAAGTGAAACTGATGTTGCAAAGACTCAGCTTTAGAGTGGCTAATGTGACAGATGTCCAGATCGCCAGAAAATGAAATGGCACTGTTTGTTTTGCAGAAGACAAATATTAGTAGTTTGAAAGTTGTAAGTTAGTATTCTGCTAGAATACAGGAGATGTTCCTATCTCAGCAACATTTTCTGGCTTATTCTTAAGAATCAAATTTTACATTGAAGCTCATTAAGACACCAGTTCAAGCAAGGTACTACACGTCAATCATGCAAGGGTAAGTGGGTGCAAGTCTTGCGTTTGTCTTCAATTATATGTAGGTGTTGTGTTTTAACACAGATAAAAAGTGTACACTGCTATCTTGCTGTAAAATCCTAAATAGAAACAAGGTAGCCTGTTTGTTTCCCACCAGTACCTCACAGTAATATTAGAGGGCATGGTCTTCTTTAGGATTTTTTAGCTGAATGGCTAATACATGTTTATCTGATGATAAAAACATTTCTTTGCCATAGCAAAGGTGTAGCCTAAGTAACTTATTCCCTAATCTGTAAAGTAGAGTGTAGTCCATGCATTGCAGAATCAGAAGTTGGTATGAATTATACAAACTGAGATTTGCATTTGTACGAAGTTTCACCTAGAGATACCCGTTTCTTGAAGAGAGTCTGTAAAGCCTAATTCCATATTTCACAGCCTGTGAGACAGTTTACATTAGAATAGAGAGTTGTAGCTTGAACACTTCTGTGCATCAGGAGTCACAGAAGCAAATGCTGTTGGAATGGACTTTTTTTCTGGACCTTTTTATGTGATGTGGAAAACTTATCAAACGCAATGTGGCAGTTATGAAGACTTCTCAGAATACAAATTTTATATACCTGTATAAAAATCCCAAATTATTTCTACAGTGATTTGCTAATATGGTAAAATGCAACTAACAACTAACCTCAAATAGTTTTTTGCTGGCCAACACTTTCGTGTATTTTTTAGCATGGACTGTGATTAAATTGAATGAGATGATCTTTATCCTTTTATGTCATTATTGTGACAAGACTTTATAAGTATGATGATATGTCAGTGTATTTGGAACATGGCATTTCTGGACAAAATCAAATAAAGACTGAAATATTCTGTGTGACATATGAGCTACATTTTTACAAAGACATTACCGAATTGCTAAGGTTTCCTGTAGTTCTTCTCGGCACGATGCTCTGACCTGCACTCTGATCAATGGCATGATTATCACCTTCCCTCTTCTCCATTGCGGAAACTCCCTGCAAAACAAACACAGGATGTAAAACAGGTTTTGAAATGCCCTACTGGAACTTTGAGGTCTGTTTTCGCTCAAAATGTTTTCTTCCCTCTCCTTCACCCATTTGCCAGAGAAGGTACAACAAGCTAGGGAAAGTCTGTCCTCTGAGAAGAGAACAGAAAAAATCAGCTTGATTTTAAGTAAAGCAGATACTAAGAAAGGTTATGAATCAACAGAACAAAATCACTGATGAAAAATAGTATTTAAGCTAAACGCCCATGTCGCCAAGTGGGATGAATGCATTAATTCAGGTGGAAAATTCTTAAATAACAACAAAGAAGTTTGAAGCAACTTACAGAAATAACCTGTAAAATGATCCAAAGATGGATTTTGGTAAGTTCATGAGACTTGCTGATGCAAGAAGCCCATGGAAATGTGTTGTTCCTAATACTTTTTAGGCTTAGGATTTAGGTTTCAGCATTCGTCTATCTGACAGTCACTCCCTGGCTTCAGAGGAGTATTCTCCCTTCGAGACTGTCAGGAAACTACAGCTGGAGCTTCACTCATGCTGTTCCAAGGTACACTGGCAATACTGATCACTCACAAGTATTAATACTAGCAGAAATGGTTTGAAGGTATTAAGGACCACAAGAAATCAGAATCCAGAAAAAAAAAAGGAAGAGAATGGATAAACAGATGTTTCTAAAAATCCTAGGATAGCAGGAAAGACAGTATCTTGAAGGCTATAAAATAACTACAAGGACTGCAAGGACCCTGCAACAAGGACTTCCCATGCATGCATCAGTCACACACTGCAGGAGAGGAGGCACCAGCACCACACCACTGGGAGCTCAACGTGCCAAAGCACGGTGTGACTTTCTGTGGTACCTTTAAGCCAGTGATGACCAGGAAGCTCCTTCATGTACCTTCCTACTGAACAGCTGAATTACTAGATACGAAACTGTTTTGCTAACTAATGATTCTTTTATATTCATACACCTTTTGGGATATTGTATGGACAAGTCAGACTTTGACAATTGTCCTTTTATTAATGTGTCTGATTCCCTCAGTGGATGAGTCCTACAGTCTTGTACCGCCTGCTGTGGGGCTTTGCTTTATGCCAGGCCACCAGACTCCTAAAACAGAAGTATTCTTTTGCTAGGTATTTCTCTGCGGATTTTCCCCTCATGCTAGCAAGCTCTCCCTTTGGGCATAACCTTTCAGCCAAGTGTTGCAGAGTAGGGTCAACAAGAGCTTCTGTCTGAAGGTCAGACTGTTAACCCTTTCCCACACCAGCCAATGGATGGTTTGTATATCCTGCACACAAGAAAGCACAGGCTGCTGAAAGCACATTTCTATTTTTCCCCCTATTCCTAGGGCTAGTCGCAGTGTTTTTATCACAAGTTTTGGGGTATCAGATATCTTCATAAAACCTCAGCTCCTGCAGTCCCAAGACTAGTTTCTGCTTCTGTATGTTTTAATGCACTGTATTTCTAGCTGTTACAATGGCAGAGAATAGTTTACAAACAGAACTCACCACAGGGTACTTACCTGGAAAAAATTGATAACAACTGCAGCGAGCCTCAGATTTATTTTTAAAAGAACCCAGAGGAGCAGTCACACTGTTTTTGAGGCCTACCCCCTAATTTTTAAAGTTTGGTGTGGAAAAAAAAAAATAAAGTAAACTGATAGGCTGACTTTTTTCTCTTTTAGGTAACCCCTTTCTTAAAATTGTTAAAACAGTTTGTGGCTCAGATCTTTGCTGCTTTTTAGTTTTGTTGTTTGCTTGTTTTGTTCTTCTGTATTGATCTTCATTGAGCTTTCAACTGTTAACACCACCAATCTACATGAGCTTACACAATGATCCTGACAACTTTGTAACTCTCCTTTTCTGGCCACCACGCTATCTTGGGGATCCAGAAGTCTGTTTTAGATTGGGAAGCTCTGTGTGGAAGAACTTGACTCACTTGATTCTCATGCTAAATTTAGAAAATTTAGAAATGAACAGTGCAGTAATAGTTTCTAGCTAAAGGTTTGTATTGATGAGGATGTAGTAAATTATACCATGATGTGAAAAAAAATAATTCATGAGCTAAAATGCCAGCGGCTGATCCTAAAAGCTGATTCATTGGTTCTTTCAGGAAATAATGTTTAATAAAATGTTAAATACAGCATTCATGGTTTATTCAGCAGAAAAAAAAACACAAATAAAAAAGAAAGTGTGTGTGAATGAATGCATGCGCTCCTCTGTGTAAATACGGGTTATAGCCATGCAACTGCATGCAAGGAAACATAAGTGCTGAACTATAATAGTCCACTTGGCTTCTGATACCAGAGTTAACATAAAATTATTTCTTGGGTATACCCAATAACAAAGCACAGTAATACTCTGGGAAAACCCCAAATACAAGAAATTTATAATTCTACTACTCAGTGCCTTGTGAATTTTCAGACAGGAGTAATCTATGGCATGTGTCTTTTTGGAATACATCTGAAGAAAAAAAAAAAATTAGGAGTCCTGTGAGAGACAGAAACTAATCGGTCGTAGCCCTATCTAAGTCACAACTGTTATGAAAGAAAACAGTTGCAGCAATGTCCATCCTCAGTGCACACCCCTGCTGCTCTGGGAGGCAGCTGTGAATGAGAGCAGAGGATGTCCAGCTGCACAACGCCAAGTTTCCAATGCTGTGAGTGCACTATCGCATTTTGTACTGAGAAAACAGGCTCATTCTACCACTGAGCCAACGGGGATCCGCACTGTGCAGGCATTACCCCGAAAAAACGTCACCCAAAGTCAGTAAGAGGTTTTCCTGAGTAAGTGGTTTCAGGGCTGGCTCCACGGAAAAAGAAAACTGGGTAAAATAAACAGGCGATGATGATAACGATGAGGTGATGGGAGTGGCACGGGACAGTGACCACATCTCGCTCCCTTGGCGCCACCGGAAAATGACAGCGTGAAAGGGCCAGGGATAACTGTCCCGCTGCTCAGTGCCTGCTGCAGCGGGCACGGCGGTGTGAGCACCCGGGACACGAGTAAATCAACTCAGCGCTCTTCAAACATTCTGCTGAGCGCTGCAGAAAACTTAGTGAAACGCGGGGGGTTGGAGCAGGACAGCGCCCCTCGGCGTTTCTCCTCGCTCAGAGCGCGCCCGGGGCACGGCCGGGTGTGCTGCCAGCAGGATGCCCGGCCGCTTCGCGCCGCTGCCCGGGGGAGGCTGGGCCCTCCGGGGTCACCTGGCCCGGCCCGGCCCGGCCCGGCGGCCGCGGGGCGGGCGGGGCCCCGCGCCGGAACCCGGCCGCAGCCCGGCCACGCGGGCGCACGCGAACGCGTTCCCGGCGGCTCCGCCAACGGCCGCCCCGGGCTCACCCACCTCGGCCGCCGGCAGCGCTGCTTCTGCTTCCCGCCCAGGGCCGGCGCCCCGGCTCGGCTCCGTCCGTAGGGTTCAGACCCCGGCGGTGGGGCCGTGCGGGCGCCGCTGCCCGGCCGCGTCGCGGCTCCGTCGGCGAAAGCGCACTCGGGTCAGCCGCGGAGCGTCTGTCGGACTCTGAGGAGGGGAGCGGCCAAGGGGGCCCGGCCGCTGCCTCCACCTCCCCTCCCAGCCCCGCCTTCCGCACCCATTCCGCTCCCCTCCGCGCCGCTGCGAGCCGGGGTCCCGTCCCCAGTCCCGAGCCGCGGCGGAGAGCGGCGGAGCGGAGCGGCCTCGGGGTCTTCCCTCCAGCACTGCCCGTGGCCGCGGTGCCCGAGCCTGCCGCCCCAAGAAGCGTCCGGCCGCGGGTCTGTTGAGGGCTCGGCGGGACAAAGAGCGCATTCACCTGCGGCCTCCCCGCCCCGCAGGGGGAGGAAGAGGCGCCGGGGTGCGCTGTCCTCCCTGGCGCCCCTCGCCTCCGCGAACCGGGCTCCGGCCAACAACTCCGCTCCCCCTGCCGGCGCGCACGCGTGGGTTTGCCGAAGGGCGCTGCGGCGCTCCAGGGACCCAGGGGCTGTCCCGCCCCGCCAGCAGCCAGCTAAATGCACCGTTCAAGTCCCTACCCGGGACACTTTGTCCTCGCCTTTCGGTTCGTTCTCCTTTCCCTACCACTTCTTCCAAACCTGTCACTCTCCCAGCCTGTCAAAATGTTTTAGTAAATTCTGCTTCTCATACGTGCACTCATCGCTTTAAAAATTACCGTTTTTCCCCCAAATACCATGACCTCGTACCTTTTTTTTTTTCTGTGCTGGTGAATTTGAAAAGTTCGTTGTCTCCTGGAAGTTTAGTCACACGGTAGTGTGAACTATCATTATCTTATGAAAGCTCTGTTTTAGTGGATATTTCGGCATTTAGTGGCTTACCATCATTGCAGAAAACAAGGCTAGTCTGTCTCAGAAATGGTTTTGTTTCTTTACAGAGTGTTCATTGCATCTTCCTCAGGATTTCTCGACGTAAATGATGCCAAGTTCAGTCTCTTTTGTTATATATCTTGGGAATACATTTTTTTTTCTTTTTCAGTATATGTTAAGTCAACATAGACTCCAGCTGAATGCTACATCTGTCAGGAAAGAGGAGATTGTCTTAAAGGGGGTAAAAGATAGAGTAATTGCTTCTCCTGTGTTAAAACAAAACCTTAGCTTCTATTTTTATTTAATAGTTACCTTCATTAGAGTATTTGTGCTTTGCATGAAAGCTATTTTCCATGTGCTTTCCATTAGTTACTTATTTTGCAAGGGATGCTGACTTTTTTTATGCTCTTATTTTGTGAAAGTGCTGTTTGATTTTCTTTTCTCCTCTTTTTTTTACACTGTCTGTTTGGGCTTTATTTTCCATTCCCAGGACAGAGCATCCACAGACTGACGCCTGGCGGTGGGCGTGCAGGGGAGGAGGCTGCAAACAAGGTGTGCCGGGCTGCTCTCACATACTGACTACATGAGAATTTGTAGTCCAAAGGACTAAAAGCATCCCCTTCTTCCAAGTGAACTCCATGGGAAAGCTCTCCTCAGAAGCCCTGATGTAAGCTGGTGTTATGAGGACTCCATTTGTAGAGCAAAAGGTAGCCCAAGATGCTGAGATATTTCAGCATCTGAATATCCCATCTTGGGGATATCCTTAAGATATCCCCAGCCTTCTTATAAGACACTCAAGAGCTAAGTTTCTGCATAAACATTCTTAGAAGATGAGTTGAAAAGTCAGCCAAAGTGACTCTGACTGTTAAGTAAGAGTAAGCTGCTCAGCACAGATGCTCCAGTTATCTCTGGCCAGGCAATCCCTTCTTGAGTCTGCATCCTGAGTACTATTAGTTGACTGTCTGTGAACAAAAATGAAAAGCTCATGTTATGTGGGTGTTGACAAAGTGGAAGTAGATTCAGATGCTAGGAAAAATTTTGCATTCATGACTATCCTAAGGTGTGACTTCCACATCATCCAAAGTACTACTTGTATTAGAGTGCTTACTAGAAAGCAAACTGAATGGCAGTCCTCTCACAGACTGTCACATGTAGATGATTCCACTGCATGCTGATAGCTTTGAACTGTTATTTATGCAAAGTGCTACGCAGGAGGTGTGAGACTGAAGATAGGAAACACCACAGGAATGAGGAATTTATTCAAAATGACATAATTTCTTTTGGCACATGCCAAATGGGAATGATCTCACTGATAAAAATTTAAAGCTGTGCAGATTTGGTTAGCTCCAAACATTTAGAAGAGTGTCAGTATTCTTCAACTATTGCATGAGTTGGGTGAGAAAGAGTAATGTTTCTGTGGTTGCTGAAGTGTTACAGGCCATTTTCCAGAGTTGAAAAACACTCTAGTGACTCTGTCTTAACCTGTCTGTGTTTTAGTCCTTCATTCTGGACAGAGTCTGTCTAGTGATATTGACAAAGGATGTGAGGGAATGGTAGATTGCATTTTCTGGAGGAAAAAAAGAAATACTATTGCATCATTGAGAAGATTGCCTGACAGTGCTTTAATTGTGAGAACATTTTCACCACAGTTTATACAGGGAGAAGTTTGTGGTCAGGACAATTCATGTGCTTCTGCAGCTGTTCTTTAGATGAGGAGTTATTGCTAAACGATTGGAAAAGTGGTGCAGTCTTCCAGTAACACATAGGCCTACATATAATCATACTAACACTTAGTCTTGCTCTGAACTTGTTGAGTAAGCTAAGTGTAACTGTTACTGTCAGCAAGATGACTCTAGCATGCCCTTGGGTGACTCAGAAATGATGCTGCATGGGGGGAGGTGGTGTGGAAGGGTGGAAACCATTCCCTGTAATTTAAATAAATGGGCTTGGTTCAGCTATTGAAACAATGGCTGGGTTTCCAGGATGGCATTGGAGGGGGTTCAGCAGAGGGTTACCAAGGTGGTGAAGGGCTTAACAGCACGTGCTTCCTGAGGAGAGATGTGGAGGAGCTGGGCTTGGTTAGTCTAGTGAAAAGCAGACTAGGGACTGATATAGTAGGAACCCTCAAATACTTGAAGGGAAGGTAAAAAGGTAATGAAGCCCAGCTCTTGTTGGTGGTGCCAGTCAGGGATCGCAAATTGCAGCTTAAAGGTTTATATTGGATATAAAGAAAAAATTCTTCAGCATGGGCATAGCGAAAATCCAGATGGATTGTGGAATCATGGAAATTTTCAAAATTGTGCTATACAGGGTGATGGCTGACTTCACACAATCACTGAATTGTTGAAGTTGTAGGGGTACTCTGGAGATCATCTAGTCCACCCCCTCCACTCCCCTACCCCAAAGCAATGTTAGCAGAACAGGTTGCTCAGAGCATTATCCTGTTGTTTTTTTTTTTAGTATCTCTGAGGACTGAGACTCCACAACCTCTCTGGGCAACTTATTCCGTTATTTGATCACTACCACAGTAAATATATATTATTTTTTTCTTATGATCAGACAAAATTCCTTATGTTTAAATGGAATTTCCTGTATTTCAGTTTGTGCCCATTTTTTCTTGTCCTTTCTTTAGACTCCAATGAGAAGAATCTGTCTCTGTCTTCTTTACTTCCCTCCTCCCTCAGGTATTTTTATGTAATGTTAAGAGCCTCCCTGAGCCTTCCCATCTCCAGGCTGAATAGTCCCAGCTCTCTCAGCCTCTCCTTGTAGGAGAGATGCTCCGATCCCTCAATCATCTTTGTGGTGACATGCATTGAAGTAACATCAGTATGTCTATGTCTTCCTTGTATTGGGGAGTCCAGAACTGAACACAGCACTGCAGGTGGGTCTCAAAGACTCTGGAAAAAGGGGAAGGATCACCTGCCTCAACCAGCTGGCAGTGTTCTTCCTAATGCAGCCTAGGACTTGATCTGATATTGGCACGGGTCTTGCTTTGGGTGGGACAGTGGACACAAAATTTAACTGCATTAACATTTTTGGCCATGAAGATATGTGGATGTCAACAAGGAGATTCTTACCCAAAATTCCAAACCCCAGAAATCTCTGAAAAGGAATATTGAAAAATACATGCTACAAAGAATCATGTATGAACTTGGAAAATTATGAAATAATTTGAAAATTAATTTTGAAATGCAGTCACACCTAACCTGATTTTGAAAACTGCAGCATAAGAAACTGCAGTGTTGGCTTCTAAATACGGCAGAGCTGAGCTGGGAATGGAAGTGATAAGAGTCCTCTGTTCATATTGTGAGTGGGAGTTGCAGATGCACCTGGTGGGGAATTCTTGTTCCTTGTAGGATAAGGCCATCTGAGAACAGGGACACCAGACAACATATTTGATTTGCTGTCATTCAATAAGCTCCTTTATCCAAGGGAATACGATAGAAAGAGATCAGATATAAACAGACCACTGCTGTATTCCCTGCTGCATGACTGTGAAATGAAGGACCAACTGTTCTAAGTGAGTAACATTGTTAAAGTCAAACAAATGTCTAACGTCCAGGATTTATCACATAAATTCTGATTCAAAGAAGTGGCTCTCAAACTACTTGAAGTACTAGAATTCCTCTGAAGGATTTAAGTCATCAGTGCCAAGTTACAGGAAGCTGGGGAAAGGAAATACAGTGAAAAAACCCAGAGGCTCAAGATTGTTTGAGAGAGCTGTTCAATCTGTTCCAATGCATATAAGAAAAAAAATTATGCACTACTTACTATTCTTGAATTGTGAGAAATCAATAGGAGCCATGACACCCAAATAATTTTTTTAACAGTGATACTTTTAGATACTGTCGAAAATACGAGTAAAGACCACATGACTGCTCCAGTTAAAGTTCAATTAAATGAGCTGAAAACAACTCAAACTAGAGGAGAATAGCAGTATTTCATTTTCTTATTCATTGTAAAAGAAATTACATTCTGGATTTCAAGCATATAATTTATAGACAAGTACAGAAAGCACTTCTAGTTTCCCAAGTTAACACCTTTCACAGAATTCCTTTTGGATAATGCATGCTGTTTCTTGGAAGCAACACAGAAGAATTTGATTGATATTTAAGGAAAAAGAAAAAATGATTGAATCATACATAGTGATATTCTTTGTGTATAATGGCAATCTTAAAGTAATGCTTTCCTTTTTCATTGTGTTTGTTACTTTTACTTATATAATGCCTAAAATTGTACTGTTATCCCTTGAAGCAGTTACGATACTTCTCTGCTTGTGGTGGTTTGATGATTTCACAATTTCCCTGCATGCATGACACTGGAGTATAGAGCTGATTGCTCTAAAATATGTACAATAAAAGTGATAGTAATTTATATATAGATTAACAAAAAAAGCTACAGTACTTCAAGGCTGTAAACTGTAAAGGATAGGGGGGGAGGAACAGAGCCATGGGGGAAGGGTTACCGAGTAAAAGATTACTGGGCGTGTGGGTAGGCATTCGACCCACTCCAGTTCAGGTGTTCTTTTACATTTCTGCCTCTGCTTTTTTCCTACAGGAAACCACTGTATGTAAGTCTGATTATGTAATGGTTGTGGTATATTTTCTGCTGTGTTTTGTATAGATATTCATTACCTCTAATAGTTAAAAAAGATAAATTTTTAGAATATTTGTACAACTGTCATTTGAAATGAAGGCACTTTGGAACATACCTTGTAAGAAAACGTTTAGTGTGGTTTGTTGCTTATAGCTGTGGCTCCTTGATAGATTTGCCTTCTACCTCAGGATTTTTTCAGAAAACCTTACTGCTTGCAATATCATATTTTTAAATCGTTAACATTTGTAATTTTTTTTTTTTTTTTTTTTTTTTTGACAGTATACCTTGCATTTATGTCATCAGGTTTTTGTCTGTTACCATAGTGCCTACAAACCACATCATAGTCCACAGTGTTAGATGTCAGGCAAACAGAAGCCACAAATTACCAGCACTTTCTCTGCAGGCTACAGTGTAGGTTTCAGGTTTGAAACATAGGAGAGGGTGTTACAAGCACATAGGGAATGAGCAGGGCTGAACACTGTTTTAGGAACCTGATGACATGATGATGGCTAGGGTGGCAGGCTGTGGTGGTCTCTCTCCAGTGTGATGGTAGCACTTCCAACTGCTGGATGTCATTGTAATAACAACAACTTCCTACTTTTAAAAAGGATTTTGAAGGAAGACAAGGAATAAGTTTTGTCAGTACTTAAAAGACATTTCTTAGTTATCAGGTTGTCTTTGAGAAGTGAGCAGATGTAAGAAATACTTAAAAGAGTACGTTAAGGGTATTGAGGTACTTAAAACCCCCCCTAAGTGATCAGACAGTTGTTATAAATTTGATACAATCTAAATAAATGTGTAACAGAACCTACCAATACATTTGAAATTACTTAAATAATTTAGTCATTATTAATGATTTAAATAATACTATCATTAATTTAAATAAAGCAATAAATGCTTCAAAGTTGTCTGCCATGAGATTTTGGGCAATGATTTTTTATGTGTTCCACTACAGCATTAATACATGTATTATGGTTGACTGGCAAGGGAATTATTGCTCGCATACAAAGACTGACAACACAATTACACATTTATCTTCAACATGGAAGTAATTGTGCGAATTAGAGCTTGTTAAGGTGGACATTTTGCCAGATTTGGAATTATTTTCAATGATTTAAGTGCTAATATTGATATTTTATATCAATTTTAAGTTCTTAGAGAGAGAGTATTTTAAAATGTGGACAGTTTTATTACTTAAAAAGAAAAAGATCTTTTGTCCAAAACTACCTAGCTTAAGATTCTGACTGTTTGAAAGTACTATCCGTGGTCAGAATTAAAATGTTCCTGTCATCCAGAAGTGCTAGTTATACTGCATGAATAACTACATGCTACAAACAGCAGCAGATAGCCAAAGTTAATTGTCAGAAATAATCCAAGAGCTGAGATCCTTGTTTAGGCTTTTTGCTGCTGCCTGGGACACTGATCTGCTCCAGAAGCAGTGCAGGGACTTGAGGAAGAACTTGAGCAGGAAATGAGGCAGGACTGGAGCAGAGACTGGGAGCTCAGGCTGGACAAGAACAGCAGGCTCTGGCATGCTGCAGGCTCCAGCGAAAAATAAGCTTCCATCCAACAGCCATTCAGTCAGAAACGAGCTTTGCAGGTGACAAAAACTAGAGTGAGTGGTTGTTACAACAGATGGTTGTGCTACTATTCAGAGTCGCTTCAGCAGGCTTGAGAAACAGCCTAACAGGAATCTCATGAAGTTCAACAAAATTTTGCACCTGTGAAGAAATAAACCCGTACACCAGTACAGGCTGGTGGCCAAACAGCCATAAAGAAGCTTGGCAGAAAAGGCCTTGGAGGTCCTGGTGGACACCAAATGAGCATGAGCACCGTTGCAACAAAGGAGGCCAAGAGTCTTCTGGACTGCAGTAAGCGGAGCGTTGCCAGCAGGTCAAGGGAGGTTACCCTTCTCCTCTGCTCAGCACTCCACATCTAGAGTGCTGTGTACAATTCAGGGCTCCCTGGTATAAGCAAGACATGGACATACCTAAATGAGTCCAGTGAAGGGTGACAAAGATGATTAAAGGATTGGAGCATCTGACATACAAGAAGATGGGCTGCTTAGCTTGGAGAAGTGAAGGCATGGGGACCTCTTATCTATGTGTATAAGTACCTGACAGGAGGGAGTAAAGAACAGCCCAGCTTTTCTCAGTGACAGGGCAAGAGGCAATGGGCACAAGTTGAAATTCAGGAAATTCCATTTAAACATAAGAAAAATAATCCTCATTGGCTGTGACTGAGAAGGTGCATTAATTGTGAAAAGACTGATATCAAACTCCGCAGCAATATGTGACCCTAATGACTATGGATGGTTTCAGGAATGGGACTTGACAGTGCACTAGCTTGAATATGGATGTTGAGTGACGGGCAGAAGAGTTTGATGAGAACTCTAAATCCATAAAATAGGAAGTGTACTTAGAAATCTCCTTTCAGGTAATTTTTGTTTGATTATTGCCCTTACTTGAAGTCTGGAGTAGAAGTCTGGTTTTCTGCTATTTTGCTACTCTCTTTGACACATTTGTTTTACTGGAGCTGTTCACTTAAGGTGACTTACCATTAATGGCCCTCTGAGAACTCTGCCTCTGCCAATTCTACTTGAGATTTCAGGGAAAATGGAGGCAGGGAGAGTGCAGTGAAACACAGACAGACACTGACATGGATTTAATCATTGCAGGCTACCAAATGAAAGCTTGGCAATAGCTTCACAAAGAGATGATAGCCAAGCCAGAAAATCTTTAAACTACTTAGACAGCAGAAAAATTGCATATGTCATGTCTCCTATCTATTTTCACAAACAATATCAGAAGCTGAAGTGGTTTAAAGAAACTCATTCTGAGCATCCATGAAGAGCAACAAAGTTAAGGAAACAAGTTTTTCTTGAAATAATTTGTTATTATATTTTCCTGATTGTCAATATGGATCTGTAACAATCCTGGCTTTGGCATAAATTACAATTTTTTTTCCTTCCTAATCTGTATCGGCTACCAACATTGCCCTGACTTCCTTAGTCAACAGTTCATGAAAAAAATAGAGACTTCAAAGATCTATGCTCCTGAATGTTATTAAGTGATCTACAAAGGGCTGAGTGTTGTTACTCATCCTTTACTATCACTTAAGAGATCTCTTATGTTTACATGCACTTTTTTCTCATTGCCTACAACTGCCTAGAGCTTTGTGAATTCCATTCAGCAGGGCATCTGTCTAATTTTCAGATGTCTTAGTGCTTCACATACCTAAGAAACAAGTATGCTGAGACGCTTAAGGATGCCTTAGCATCCTTGAGGAACTTCACTAAATGGCTGCTATAGAACTATTTAATAAATATTGTTTAATAAACTGGCTTAGTAAACCATTAATCTCTTATCTTTGTCCATAAGAAGACAGTCCTGTTGGGTGACTCATGACTAAATTGTTCCCAGTTCTACTGACTGTCACCTGTTGTAAATTTAGAGCTTTCAGCAAAACAGAAAACCTGAGAACTCGTCCTAATACACACTCCCAGAACGAAACTTAGAAGGGAAAGTTAGAACAATGTACTTTCAAAAGCTGCAATTTAGTATTCTTTGTGGTTTGTAGTCTATAATATTACCTTTTGGGACGCACAAGGGCTATTTTATGTTGACAGAAATTGGAAATCTTGATTTTCTTCACTCTTCCTGACTATCTTGTTTAAAAATAATTCAAAATACATTTTTCTATGTTATCTAAAAGTTGCTGGTATAAAAATAGTTGAAGGGATTGATTATAGTTCAATAAAGGTGCTTGCAAAGTCATAGAAAAAATTTACAAAACTTTGTCCAGTTGTGGTTTTATTGATGCTGAACTCTGTCCCACTATTACTGCTTTGGTCCTGAAGAAAAAAAACCAAATGCTTCCTTTGTATGTTTTTGCACAGTTAATTTGTAGAAAACATGCATAGCTATCCATAATTCTAGAAAAAATGACAGGTCAGTCTTTTTGTAATGCCTTTGAAAGGAAGAGAGTTGCAAATCATTTCGCAGATCAGCAGAGCAAAGTAAAATGGTGATGAAATAAATTTTCTTGCTAATACATTAATTTCAAATACAAGTTTACACAGAACATTCAGGTGTTGCAGGGATTTTCATAAATCAGTCAAATCCTGTAGCAGTACTAAGTATATATATACATACAATTATAATGAAGAAAAAGGATATAAATTGTGGAAGAGGAAAAGAAATACTGTTTCCTCATACAAGTCTTTCTTCCTGCTCTAGAAGGTAGTTATATTGCAGGGTCAGAAATATTAAATAAAACTCTGAAGCTGTTTGGTATAGAGTAGTGCATGTGATTTAGAATGAATGGGACTACCTTGGAGCAGAGGAAGAAGTTGGCTTGTATTTGAAATTGAATTAGTAATCTGAAAATGATTTGTAGGGATGCCTGATTCAACCATTGTGTACTTGATTCAGCATCAAATCTGCTTGACACTAGTGTTGTCTTATGTTACTTTTGCTGGAATTGTTCCATACTTTGCCTCACAAGAGAACATGACTTACCCCTATAGACTATCCTCTGTGGAAATTCCTCAGTAAATTAAGGGACAATTTCATTCATGTGTAAACCACTAGATTATTCCATATTGAGAAAGCTTGCAGCTGCTTTAAATTTTATATTAAAATGATCTTAGTTTTACTTTTACTATGGAATAGTAGCACTTTATAGTGTAATCCACAGGAGGAATGTTAATCCTTGTGCTACCAAGCCCTCTTTTCTACTAAAAAGCTTTTAAGATGTGGTGACATGGACAAGTGGCAAAACTGCCCCAAGAAATAGCATGTCCTGTTAATGTCATGTTGGCCAACTCTATTTTCATTCGCAAATCCTGAACATTTTGGTGACCTTACTGCTCTTGCTTAATTGGAACAGCGTACTTGTGCTTGTGTGTGTGTTTACACATGCAGTCCTCCTCCTCCTCCCAGTCTATCAAGCAATCTATCTGAATCACACAAAGTTATATTTTGACTCAGTGGAAAAAAAAGCCAACTGCTTCCTGTATATTTTCACTCTTTATCCCATCTGTTGCCTTTTCCACACGTGGCCATAGCCAGATGTTCCCCTGTGAAAACCTTTCTTCTCCAGAAGAAGATACTTTGGAAATGGTGAATTATTCTGTTTCTGGAAAACAGTTTCTACTTTCTTCTTTTTCTTCCACCCCCCACCCTACCTTCTTGGCCACCTTCTATGGCCTGAAGAGTAAAACTTCAGCAGAAGATTTTTGCTGTTGTTGTTGTTAGGACTAAAAACAAACTGAAGAAGCTGTTCCCATTGTCCTGATGTATCTGTTTTGTTTTATTTGTGTGAAATTGAAACTTGGACATGACTTCATTTTGAAAAAAACCTGCGCAAAGTCCATGTCTAATAAGATAAAGAAAAGCTCTGGGTGAGAAAAAAAAAAAAGCAACAAACAAATACACAGTGTTCTACCTATCTAGTCTAGGTTCTCTGGCAAGTTGTTTTTCTCCACCCCCAGTACTATTACTAAATTAGCTACAGTGCCAGAACATGCCCACAGACTGATACAGCCCTAAGACCCTTCAGCTTGCATCAGTTAAGCTTTCAGTTGAAGTGACTTAACAAGTCAGTGGTCCTCACTTCCCGGAGGTTGCCTGTGATCAAGCATGCTGCTTTCCTTGAGAGGACCTTCTTTCTTCTGATGGAATGTCAATATTTCACCAATCCATTTCACACTGAAATAGCATGTAGTTTTTGTAGGGGTGAAAGCCCAATCAAAAGATCATTGAGGTTGAGGGAAGATATTTTTCCACTCACTTCAACAGACTTTGTATTTGGTCCTTCGTAAGAAGCTCTTACATCAGAAGCTCCTCAGTGAATGTCGATGTCACACTTGATGTTTGCTTTCCTCCAAAGCTGAACACTACAGAAGAATCACACAGTAGCTGTGATTTCCATGATGAGCACACAGAGTGCTGAGCTGACACTCCACAGAGGCACCTGAGGTATAAGGCCGGGGTTTTTTGGTTCTCTGTGTAGTTTGTGGTTTATATTAAGCTGGAATATCTCACATCTGCTGTGCACTAAGAACAGGCACATGTAAAGTTACCATAACTCTGTTGATGTTTGGTAACTTTTTTTTTCTTTATTTCTTTTTCTTTATTTCTTATTTTAGGTTTTGAAAATGTTGATACCAAAAAGTTGTATGTGTGTCATCTTGGACATTCCCTTGCTCTGGATATGCTTTTGAGCTTTTTTTTTTTCTTTTGTTTGTTTAGTTATGTTGCTCTTTCTGTAGTTATTTAAAAATAAATAAAATTAAAAATAAATTTTGAAAGAGAAAAACAGAAAAAAAACATGACCAAAAGGTGGCAGTGAAGACACATAAAATATACCATTCTGCATCTGAATAATAAACTGTTTAGGAGAAAAACCTAATTCACTTAAGTTTCAAGAGCATTATTGCTAAAAAAGTTACTAGTTAGGCTGCATGTTAATATAAAAACTCCGAAAGGAGTTTGATTTACTGAAGTAACTTCTTGCTGGATAAAAGCTTGCTATTGACTCGTACGTGAGCTGTGTCTGAGACAGGAAAAGAATGGCTTTGCCTTGATCTGGTCTCCTGCTGCTTGGAGAACAGATCAGAGAGGGTTCAGATGGCTCTTCCTATCGAGGTGGGAACACCCAAGGCACCGCTCATCCATACTCCTCACACACACTCTCTGCGTCTGAACAGCCTTTCTCTTGCTCTTCCTTTTCTAGCTCTGTTTGAGAGCCACTGGTGAAGCAGAGGGCTAAGCGAGCATTTGGGCTCTCTGGACCCTGCTGAAATCTGTGTCTGCTGTGCTCTCGGCTGTAGTCTGTAAGGATGTTTGGTTCAATATTCTGGGTGTGGGTACACGATCTGTGGCCTTTCCTCAGCTGTGTCTGCCAAACGTTTATCCAGTTCACTAACACATACCACATCATACTCTTCTACCCCAGCAACTGATTTTATCTTAAAAAATGTGCTTTCCTTCATTGTCTATTAGTTATGACTGCAGCTAAATACTCTAGCTATGGTCTATAGAAAATACTAATTAAAAAGTTAGCTTCTCCCTCAAGTAGTTATACCCTAAGGCTTAGTTTCCTTTTCCATTCTTAAATTGTTCCTCATTTGAACAGAAGCATAAAATGTGATGTACACACACACATATATCTTTAAATGTCATTGCTGAAGCACTCAGATTTTGTTTCTGGGTCTAGCTCATTGATAAGGTCAAATTCCTGTAAATGTCTTTTGTGGCTCTGTCTATTTTTCAATGCATTTCCTCCTGAATGTTAGTAAAATATATTATAGAAACTAGGGGCAATATATATCATGAAAGTTAGCTCCATTTATCTGTGTGGCTGCTTTTCACAGCTTGTAATCCATGGATGACTGTCGATCTATAAGACATTAAAAACTTGTCTTGGAAAAAAATAGTAAAAAACCAGCTACAATGTCATTGGAATATAAACAAGGAAGTAAAGAAATAAAATAGTGGGCAATTAACGTTAAAAAATAAAAGGGAATATTCAAGATTTGGCCTGATTTTTGTTTGGCTGGAAATGACAAGGTATTGTGATAACTCTGTAGAAGCCAGTCTTCGTTTATTTATTTATTTATGTATTTACGATTTATTTATTTATTTATTTGAAATCTCTGAATGGTCCTCCGTGTGAAAATAGGATAAATAACACTGTTCACCAGCATCCTACTGCCTGTTTGATCCAGCCAGTTTAAAAAACTGACAGACTGTCCTCTGGGAATTTGCTCCACTGTGTGATAGATTTCTTTGCAAGGAAGCTTTCATGCCATGCAGCCCAGATTTCCTTGGCATCACATGACATTCAACAGGCCCCAATTAAAAAAAACCCCAAAACTGCAAAATCCTAAAAGATACTGTGTATAGTTTATACTAACCACTGTTTTGTAAGCCTGTAAAAACTGGAAGTTAAACGTTCAAATGCTGCAGTGTTATAAGATGCTATATTCTCAGAAGCCTTTACTGGCCAAAGGATAATTTGTATAGGTTAATCTCATTAAAATTAGAAACAAATTAGCTTGACATTGAAGCTGGGAAAATCAATCCTTACTCTACTAAGAGCAATCCTTTAATTTCACACTGGGAATTGGAGAATGCTTTTCCTGTTTCTCAGTTTTCGGTACATTTATTTAAGAATTTTTTTTCTTACTATGATTCAAGACAACCGGGGAAGCCACTGACAGGAGATGCACTAAATGTGTTTACTTGAACAACATCTCTTTCTGAATGTATAAAAAGAAATTCTATTAAATGAAGATGCTGTAGAGCTTCTGCGGTTTGGGTTTCTTATTCTTCTAAGGACGCAAAGCTATAGATTTCTTAAAGTAGCTCAGTTTGGAATGTATTTTATAGCAATTGTGAATACTTAGCTAACTTGTCCTAATTAAATTATTTGTGAACTATTGATGAACGCTGAGCAGATGAAATGAAGTCAATGAGATGAAGAAATCAGAAACATATAGTTAAATACCTGTGGAGACCAACACATTGAAATTAATATCATTAAGTTCATGTCGAGTGAGGCACCTTCAACTTAAAAAAATGAAGAAGCATTTAGTTGCATTGCTATTATTACACATGAACTTGAAGTAATTCCTTAATCTAAAGCTTTTGGATGAGGTCACTGGTGATGTGAAATTCTTATCTTGATATATGTATAGGGAGTAAAGAAGCCCAGCCAATTGGAAAGAAATTTATGTGGATGAAAACAGAGAGATTTTCACATTTGAGTGGAGAAGGATGGAGTTTCTTATAGTGAAAAAAGAAATTAAACCAGGAGAAGTCATACAGACTGTTTTGGGGAAAGGAAAGCAATCTGTGGTATTTTTAGAGCAGCTTCAAAGACAATTTGTAAGTTGAAATGTCAAGAAGACACTTGTGCCCAAATTGCAGTGAATTTCTTTGGGAACTGAGTATCCGGCTACATATTGCCCTTAATCTTACTCATGAGGCACACCCCTTTTCGTTTCACTTATCAGTACAAACATTTCAAGGTTTTTAATCTAAAGCATAGTTCTTGAAATCCTATGTGGGTGTCCTGATTTTGAAAATGCTATCGAATATCGAAGGTCCCATTAATGTTACAGTAATATTGCCCTTTTATCCTGTGAGTTGGTTATCATTTCAAACACAGCTTTCCTTAAAACACTTCAAAATTTATGCTAAGGACAGAAATCTCCCAAACATTCCAGTATCAGTCAAGATTCAACACTGACTGCCTTTATCCATAGCTGATAGTTGGCCAGCATGCCTGGATTTCCCCCCTGTGAAAACTGCAGTGCTGAGGGTTGACGAGATGTATGTCTGGATCTGGCCACGATAAAGAGTTTGACTCTGCTGTAAATGGTGCCTAGGACTGGGCACCTGAAAGCACAGAGAATCTGCAAAATAAATGTAACTTTTACCAAATAACTGGAGCCGAGTCAGGAGGTGGTAATGCTGTTGGTGTCTGTTAAAGCTTCAAACTGGGATGTACATCTCTGGGTAATGGTTGATTTGAATAAATCTTTGGATAATAAATTTAGTCTCTGTCTATAACTCCTGTTATGCGAAGGACTGATGACTGAGCTTGTCCTGTTGTGTACAAAGCACATCTCTCTTCAGGTCGTCCTCCTTAGTTCACGCTGTTTATTTCCCTCTCAAGGTATATAGCGAATGTTTTCTACTTTCCCCTGCAGACAGAAAAATATCTTCAATTAGATAGTTATCTAAAGCTGTTACCAGCTTTAGCTGTCCTTGTTACATAATAAAACATGCCCATGCAGCAAACCCAAGCAGGCCTGCCCTGCAGCCCTCTCCGATAACAGCAAGAGATGCACATTAAACTCACGGTGTGTTCACATTAGTTTCACAGTAACTCTCTTACATTATCACAGGACAAAAATAAAATTAGCAGCCAATAATATTGTAACCAAGAAAGCAGCATATAGGGGGATAAGGAAACAACAATTTAGAGCTGTCAATTACAAATGTTTAATGATAAGAAGGTACTTTTATGCAGAGCTTATCTTAGCTGGATCCCTTCTTGCCAACAGGAGCATTTATATTTTTTTCAAAGTGTTCCAATTTTATTAACATTTAATGCTGCTTTAAACAATCACAAACACTTTTGTCCAATTTCTTACATCCCTTCTTATACCCTTGGTATAAGACTTCATGTTGGGAGCCTAAAGCAGGCTTTACCTTTCTTCCTATTGCAAACTTTACTTCTTACACCATGGGAAGTGGTGGTAAAGAACGAAATAAAAAGAACATTCAATTTCTAAGTGAGAAGTGATCTGTTGTTTTCAAATGCATATTGCTCAAAATATAAACCAAGCTCTTGTTAGCTGTTAGACTAATATAAACCAGGCTCTTTTTGGTATTCAGATGGTGTCATTCATTTGTATATCTTTGAAATCTGCAAGGCTGTTGATATGTGCTGTTTTGAGACTGAAAAGCTTATGCTGAATACCACTACTTGTTCTTTGCACTAAGGAGACTTTTATACAATTAGACCACGTTTTTTTATGGGGAAATCAATTTTAAATTAAAGGACTGCACTAGAGAAAGGTGTAGTTAAAAGGTTCTGCCTAAAAGGAAATTGGAAATTGTATGAATATTGTAGTGCTTTATCATGCAGTGGTTCTGAAGAGCTGCTGTTTCTGCAATGAACTTCAGTACCTGAATAAGTGCTTTTTGCAGAACTTGGTAATTCACTTTCAGTTTAGTTACATTATTTTCGAATTAGCAAGACGATTGATGTGCTGGTGATAAAACAGCATTTCGAGACTATACAGTATGCATGAATGACAGCAAGAAGTAGACACAGGACACCTGAACTGTGATACCTGAGGAATCTTATTTGACACACATGTTATTTAATTGCAGAAATATTTCTTTTTCTAGGAAAGAACAAGTGTATTTTTTTTGCCAGGAGACTACATGGAATTGCTACAAAGAGCACCCTTTATGGCATCCTGAGGCCACAGTGACTCTTTGCCTCTTTTATTTCCCTCTTTCTTCTTATGCTGCCCAGGCAGGCAAACCAATTGAGCCATCATTGGGCTCTCCACTTTGTACAAACTAGAACAACCAGAACTTACATACTTTTACACCTCTTCTACACAATGCCAAGTCTCTTTTTGCACCCAGATTCAGAGTTACTCTGCTTCTAGGTGGAACATGGGATACCTCTGCTTCTGTGTCAGATGGAGGTATGAAACTGGGCTAATTTTTTAGTTTGTAAACTCACTAGTCAATCCTCCATAGCTACCTCCTGTCTGAAGATCTTCAATTATCTTATTTTCCATTACTATCATGACTTAATCCAGCTTTATTTGACTACGTTAACTGATGAGTTCACACTGATACAATAAGACTCTCATATTTAGGTGGAAGTGCTTGAATCCTCCCCTGTAGTCATGGACAGATGGACTGGTGATGCACAGACATATCAGTGTCCCATACTCATAAGATGATCCCCTTACAAGATTAGAGATACTGACCTTTCCAGGAATAGAAAATGTCTCACTTGCAGGTAATCTACTTGATCTTCTTCTGAGTAAACAAAGCATACTGAAGATGTGAAAAGGTTGGAACATGTTATTTCAGGTCATGTTTTTCAAAGCGTTGGTGGGTTTGGGTCAGAAATAGTTATGCATGTATCAGAAACTTGGGTACTACATAAATGCAGGATCTGTGCACATGCAAGCATGAGCCGTTTAAGTTTCACATGTCCTTTAAATTTCCCAACTGGTAAGTATTAAGGGAACATTTTTGCTCCACCTAAGCTAAATAAACACTTATCTCCTAGGCAAAGAAGCAGCAATATTTTAATTTGTCTCATTGATGGTGTTTTCAATTAATTATGCAAATTTCCTGAGACAAAATGAAAATAAAGACACTGTAAAGACATTTCAGTGTCTCAATTCAATATCTTCTTCTTTAACTGGTCTACCAAGGACTGTTTATTAGAGATTATTATAGTGAAGAATTCATATGGTATTATCTTCATATTTAACACCCCTTTTGTATCAAAGCCTGTTTTAAATGTAATTTCATACACTATGTCTCATAAGAACAGTTATAAAGGGATGCTAAAGGTATTATTGTGTGAACTTGGTATGCCCTTTTCAGTCTGGTAGATGCTTTTCTTGCAGACAGGTCATTTCTTCACAATTTTGCTTGGGGAACCATGCAGAATTTTGAGTCTTATAGTAAGAATAGCACAAGTTGATGATATGTGCCTGAAATGTAACAGACTGTTAAAGAGACGAAATACCACTACTGAATAGGTGCTATCCTTATTAGAGTGTAGGAAGCAATGTACCAAATTCCTATATAAATGCCACCATTGCATCTGCCCTGTGTCTTTTCTGTCTTAATTTCCCCACATTACTTTTCCCACAATAAGTTTATTCTATCCTTTCTTCGGTGCATGGAAATGTAAGGATGTCTTTACCTGAACAAGGGTGATCTCTTGCCCTTTGGTCCTGTCAGGAACTTTTATCTGCTTGAGTCCTTGAACTCTGCTAAGTCAAGCTTGTGCTAAAAGACATAAATTACATTTTGTTGTGCTGCTCTAGCTGTGTGCTAAGGGGATTCATTTCAAGGCAATATATATGATTCTGTCTTACTCTTCTCTGTGGCTTGCAAAATGGGAAGGCAGTTTTAATTTGCTCTGGGTGGGTTGGCAGGGAGGGATATTGATTCAGTTTCTTATCTGTGCTCTGCATTTTTTTCCTCCCTGAAGTAATGTGATCCACAGCTTGGGTTGCACAGGTTTCTTTGTAGAGAAGCATTGACTGAGATCTTCCATATGTTAGTGTTGCCCTCAACCTCGTAATGCCATAAACTAATAAAAATATTTGTGAATTTCAGGCTTAGGCTTTATCTGTGTGCCAGATCACTTGTCTCTGAAGTGTTTTGAACCAGGTCCCTCTGATGAAACCTGCGAAAAGATATGGTGACTCTTATCTAGGGCCATCTTGCTTCAGCCATAACAAGCATGACCTGAAATGGGAGCCTTTTCAAAACTTGTGTGCAAAAGCAACACAAAAAGATCACGAGATGCCTGATACCTTGCTTAGTTGAACTGACACCAAGCATGATATGATGCCTTAGATCACTATTGCTGGCTGGTAAGTCTGGCAGGAGTTAGTAGTGAACACTAAAATAGTTTGTGTAATCCATTTAGTGTCAAAGTAACCTAGACATTCACTAAGACAGTTTCAAGCCCAAGTGCATTTAATTTAGTGGTCTGTTATTTTATTAGTGAAGAATATGACTTTTTGCAGCTTGCTTATGGTACAATTAGCAATTGTTGTCTTTCTTGATCAATTAGGACTTCTGGGATGGAAATTCTGGTTTTTAGCTTGCCTAATCCTGATTGAAGATGCAAATATTTTTGCTCATTGTGTTTTACTTCTTCAATAGAATATGCACTTACCTGCAAAGATTGAAATTCCAGAGAAACATATTGGAGACCACAAAGGCTTTGATCTTACAGCTACATCCCCTCAAAGCCTTCATGTAAAATAGGACATATGTAGATTGTGATTATTTAATATAGGAAATTGTACTTTCCGGGTTTCACAATTGATTCTTTAGAGGTATATTTTTATTTATTCGTGTACTAGCTCAACATAATGAACAAAATAGAAGCAGAATCAGGTTAAATACAGATGTATCGATGTGCTGTAATAGATGGTCTCAATGCAAAAAGCTTCACAATGTGTTTGCTGAGTCTGTGCTGAAGAGTAACTTCTGTTAAACAAGGTAACTATGTCTCCAAACACATGTTTATTAGTAGACCAGTGTTCACATTTCTGGCAGTCTACTTTTGGTTTGTTGTGCACAGAAACCAGAAAAGAGAGCAGAAAAAAGACCAAGAGCTTGCTCACCTGGAATGTACTTGGAATGCAAGCAGTGTAAGTTTTATTCCTAGGAAGAGAGCAAATCTGTGTCTACATGACTGGTTTGATGTCTGTGTTTTGGGGCCGTGTGTCATGACTGAGAAAGTGGTTTGGTAGGTGAGGATGTGATGCGGGCTTCCTACTTTCAGTTTCTGCTGGTACATGGATGATTATGAAAGATAAAGGGGGATCAGAATTAGCCTATGCAAAAGGCTTAATAGACAAACTCCCACCAATAAACCCAAAAACCATGACCCAGCTGGAGGGGACTTTGGAGGAAGGATTGTTCCCTTCTTTGAAGACATGGGCTAAAAAGAATAATGACGATGCTTCAGAGGCAAGAATTGAAGGCAACTTGCTGAAGGGAAGAGACATTGAAGATAAGGGGATGCAGATTCTACAGGATGAAAATGATCCCTAAATGGGAGCCTTGAAGGAGACATTTGGATATGAAGTGTCACCTCTGAGAGTTATCATCAAAACCTGAGGAACAGGGATGCAGATGGGCAGCAGTGCTGATATTCAGCAAAGGATGTGAAAAGCATGATGGAGAGAAGGCTGTACAGAATAAATCTGTACCTGCAGACAGATCCTGAAAAGGGTGTGTTGGGGCAGTGCTAAATGAATGCTGAATGAACATGACTGAATATAAGATGCAGGAAGACACTGACTTATGAAAAAGTAGAATTGCTGCAGCATCTTATTTAGAACAGATGAGTTCAGAGTCCAGGGAAGACTATTCAGTAGGAGGGTTAGGATGTGTGAAGAGTGGGAGGGAGCCACAAGGTCTGAGTACTCTCTTACAGAGTAGGACATGTATATTTCTAATGTGTCATGAATGGTCCCCATAGAACAACAGCAACAACCCAGAAATCAAAAGCTTAGCCAAATTGTTGTATAAGTTATACTTTTTATGAGATGCAACATAGGAAGGCTAGTAAAGTCAAGAAAGCGTTAAAACATTTGTCTTGTGCCTTCCGTGGAAGAAAGAATATGTTAAAATTGCAATATAAAGGTCTTCTTAAACTGGAAATGGAGAGAGAAAAGAGGGAGTCATAATTCCAGGAAGTGCTTTGAATATCAAAGCCAATCCCTGAATATTTCACTTGCTTTGAAAGGAGAGTGATCAAGCTTTGAATGTTCCATTTGCATTAAAAAGGGACAGGAATACACAGTCTAAGAGAAATCATCCAGGATTGGAGGGAGTCACCCAGCAGATGGAGTCATTTGATGAATTTGGCACCCTTAGCTTTTGCAACAAGAATTTTTTGGTGATTTTTGTTTCTTGAGCACCTAAGGAGAAAAGATTTTGCTGTTAACCTTTAGGTATGTAATTTTAAATGTATTTACTATTTACAATCCAGTTTACAAATTTGTAATTAATTGTGTGAACTTTATCTTCATAAATCAGCTTTTATTGTGCTTTAACCTTTAATACATATCATTATAGGGGGAGTCTGGGTGAAGATGAGAATTTGAGTATTTATAATCTCTTCAAAAATGAAAAGAATCTCTGTGAAGAAGCTTCCTTGAGACCATCTGCACGTGAAGTCATGTTTTTAAGAAAGCTACAAGAGCTAGTATGCAGGTTGTTAAATACAGAAGTTGGTCCAGTGAACAACTGTCCTGAAGGCAGGAGGCCATGGAGAGAACTCACCACTAAATGTGTGGAATGGAGCAAGTTCCTTCAAGATTGTGTCATCCGGTCTGCTTAACCTTATGGTCAATTGGACTGAAGTAGAGTCAAGCTACAATAACTAACTCGTATCTTATCCTCAAAAAAGACTGGGGATTTGGCCTGTCACCATGCCTAAGTCAGAGAGTTCCATTTGACAGTAGCTTTCAACTTCTGTTTTGTAACTTCCACCTCCAAAACCAAAAGCCTTTAATTCCGTCTCTTTGCAACGATAGAACACAAACTTTGTGCAGTCTTTGATTTATTTTTAGAGGTCCCCATGGATTCAAAGCACATAGCATTACTTTGTAGATAGGTGCAGATATTGTGAATCTTCTCTTGTGAACCTGGCTTTTTTAAAAAAGAAAAATGTTAAAATTAAATTAAGGAAAAATTGTATTGGTGAACACACCAATGTTAAGTGAGTGCTAATACAATCAACCCATTGTCTAGAATTAGCCATTGCACATGTGAGTCCTCCACAGAAAAAGACATGATGGTAAGTAAAACCAGGATTTACTACAGAGTTGGAACAATTTAGAAAGTTGAAGGACCTTCATTACAGAAGTTTGGAAACTACCTGTAAATGGCACAAATTACTGCTCAATTTACTTGATCTATTGTGGCACAAAGCTTCTTGCCAGACCCCTTGGCTTGTAAACTGAAAAAAATCTCTTATTACTCTAATTAGACACGTAATTCAGGTCAGATTTATTCGCTCTTGGCAAGAAGCAAACAACTCATAAATATAATTGTAATTGTGCTTGAAGGAATGTTCGGTAGCGGTGCTGCTGGACACTGAAAAAAGACGGTTGCTTGGGATTTTTTTCCTAACCCTTGAAGGAAAAGGATTCAATGCTCCCCTTAGGAATCAGAATAAATTATTATGTACTAACCCTTCATTAGGGTAAATAATAGATAATTAGATTTCAGAATCTTTCTCATTAAAGGGGGACAATCCTTGCTACTCTTCCAGATCCTGCTGGCAATACTAGTGAGGACAACCCAGAGAGCAATACAGCTGTTGTGTTATATAAATTACGCATGCAACAAATGAACAAAAAGTTTTATGCAGAGAATGTGCTGGTTCTAAAACCCATGAAGACCTGTTTCCAAACGAAGAGAATGCAGTGAGAACCGTGTACTTAATATTTCTGCAAATGTTACAGAAAATTCTTTGTTAAGGAATAGATTAAATACAAATTTGAGGTTTAGCAATCGACATTGAAATATCTAGGATATTAATGCTAAGAAATATAAATAGCTAAATCAATGTCATTATTACTCGAAGTACTATCTGAGAATTGGTTAAATAAAAGTTTTTCCTCTCAGACTCAGGGAGAAAGGAAGGATGGAAATTATTATTTCTACAGAGATTAAGTAAGGCCTCAGGGATATTCCTACTTCAACACGAATTTCAGAAAATCAGAGATACCCCTAAAAATAGCAACTGCCTTCTTACCCTTATCTGCTTGTCTGTCAGCATTTGACTTCTAAAGCTGAAGTAGTATCATATTTATAATAAACCAGGCCATACAGTGTCTACTTTCTATCACAAATGCGATGCCTATATGCTTAAGTTCCATTATCTATACTGTGAATCTGGACTTCGAATATTAGTTGATCTTCAGTATTCATTGAACCTGTCAGATAAAGGCCAGATTAGTGTATCAACATCAGTTTAGGCTTCATCCCATGTGGAGGAAGTTTCAAGTTATAAATTGAAGGGAAAGGTTGAGAAAAGACTGGCTGCCACACAGATATGTGTACACCTCCAGAAATATATCTTGGTTAGTAACCGAGGCCTGGATTCCACCTATGTTGAGCTGCCAAGAAGTCTACCATGTACTGAAATAAGGTGATATATTTAGATATAGCACTTCCATCAGAATAAAGCCCCAAAATATTTGTGACATTGAACTACCCAAATCATCTCCTTACTGAATGTGATACTATATATACAGACTACCAGCTATAGAGTGTTAGTTTCCACTCACGTGCCAAAGTTCACACAGAACTATATTTAGAAATATAGAAATATATTTATATTTAAATAATTTTATGAATTATAAGACTATAAACACACAGAGATTATTTATAAACACCCATGTACACATGCATGTGTATACACAGACACACATAAAGTTAAAAAATGTAAAGACAATTCGGAAGAAACATCTTGCTCACTTGGAATGAAATAGAGCAACCAAAGAGATTAAAGGAGCAGTCTTTGACCATCATCTGTATCTCATTCCGTTTTAATAGAAATACTGTTTTAATGCTTTGGCCACTTCAGGGGCCTTATGAAATAAAAGCGGAACCAGCTGACTGCTGTTGAAGGTGTAGGGGAGGAAATATCATGTAGGTTTTTTGTTCATGCTCGGTCTTCCAAAGTTCTGGTGGGATACTGGTGTAATTGTAATATACCTTGTTGACCTTCATGAACGGTGTCTCTAAATATTGTAGACCAGACAATTACTAAGTTTTTGGTGGTTGTGTGATGTGACAAGGAAGAGTGCTGAATGAACAGAAGTTGTTAAGGAGTCTTAGTCCCTTTCAATCTGTCAAAAGGGTTTAATGGTTAGAGACTTAGACAAACAGCTGGAGTTAAATCCATGTGTCTCCTTCCCTTTTCTCTGTTTTCTTTTGCTCTTCTTCACTTTGTGTATTTTTCTGTCTGACTTGAATTGCCGTATGTGTCTGTTTGTTTTAGTGTATGCTGTATTAATCAGTGCAGAGGGACTACTGTGTTTAATACATGGGCATCCAATCACTGAGATACTATTTTCGTCTGTTCTCATTTTTAATACTTTTTTCTTGTGTTGACATGATTCATTTCGTTGGATTAAAAAATAAAGATAAAAACAGAGGAGGGCTGGAATTGTTTAATAAATAATAAATCGGTATGTTGACAACCCTTTGACACTGAGAGAAAGAAATACATAAAGAATTTTTAATGAAAATACAACCCCAGCAGGACATGAACACAATATCTTTAAAATATATGACAGACACTTTATCCATCAGGTTAAATGATTTGCTTTGGTTAACACTCAAGGGTTGCTAAAGGTATTTTTGGTGAGCAGGTCCACAAGGTGTTCTGTAGATAAAAGAGAAATTGAATCACAGTCCCACAAAGTTTTCAAGCAATTTTCCTGGCACAGCACAGTAGTAGCTTTTAGATGGAAATACTAAGAAAGCATAGGACTTGCTGGTGAGTTCTAATTGGGTCTAAGAATTAGAGGAGCCTCAAGTAAGTGTCAGAATTTTTAAAACATGAGTTTCTTGAAACCCCCTGTGTCTAAGTCTTACTCTGTTCCAAATTTATCCTTTCTGTATCTAAAGGGTTTAACTTGTTGTCCTTATGGAGACAAAATTCCTACTTGTGGATGTAGTCACCATTAGATAACATGGGTGCAATACGTTCCCCAAGATTACACGAAGTAGGCAGCAGCAGACCAAAGATAAGTGATTGTATTCTCATATCTTTGACCAGAAATTGATTTAAATGATATGCTTTGAATTCTGAATTTAATCATCGCTATTACGTAGGCAAGAACCTGCCCTAATTTCCTAACTAAATTTATTTATAACCACTTTGTATCCATTTTACCAGTGCATTTGGTGCCTTTTGTCCACATCAATTATTTTTTCCTCTGTTTTTTATCCTTCTGATGAGGAGACTAATACTCACTCTTAACTTTCATTTTGCTAAGCTAAACAGGCCAAATCCTTATAGTGTTCTCTAGCAGTACTGGTTTCTCCAGCTTCCTAATCATCTTGGCATCATTCCAGTTCACATTCATATTTTTTGAAAAGAAAGATGTCCACTTAGATGAGGTCTCAGTGACACCTTGTAAAAATAGCAGTAGTTTTCCATACTCCCACAGGGATGCTGGCTCTATCTGATATAACCTAGGATCATAGCTGTGCTTTCCATGGAGGTATTGCACCAGGAGGCAAATTCTCAGCCTAAACCTGACCATTAGTTTAAGACACCCTTGTTCTTTTCTTTCCTTGTTCATACCTCCCCACAAATGAGCTCCCAGTTTATAGCAGAACTACTTGTTATGTCCTCTGTGTGTGTCCTTATACCTTGTTCTATACGCATTCTATTTGTTTCCTAGTACATATTTTCTTCTTCTGTAAGTTTCCAGTCATCCCATATCATGTTTTCAATCATTATATCAGCAGAAAATGTCACCATATTGTGGTCATTAATGGTGACTCTTTATCAAAGAATTCCACTATCCTGACAAGTATACTTTTCAGAACAATTCATTAATTTTCAACCAGTTTTTTACTTACTTGCAATTCTTGTAGTTAAATCTCTGTCTTCAATTTAACTGGTGAGTCTTCTTAGAGTGAACATAAGAAAATTTGTTGGAGTGAACTTTGGTCATATGTTCTTAGTCTTAATCAGTTATCAAAGAAAGGATCTGGTATGATTTATCTTTAGTAAATTCATGTGGGATTTTTGTATCACCTCATTTATTTGAAGTCTTAATTTTTCAAGGTTACCAGGCCATTAATATTATTGAATTGTGGCACAATAATTTTTCTTGTCTGTAGCTAGAATTTTATATTTACTATGTTGCAGCTCTATGAAACAGCTCCATTTCAATTTATTGAAACCTCTTCAATATTTGCCTTGGATTTCACAATATCCTTTTAAATATACACATTGTGCAATTGTCATTGTCACACCCTACTGGGAATCCAGGAATGCCTTTTTTTTTTTTTTTTTCCCCTGTAGTTTAAGTCAAATGGAATGTCAGATTCCTCCTTTCATATCTTATCCACTGGCTACAGATTGTTCTGTCTGGAGCATTCCTATCTTGTTACTCCTTTTTCTTCTGTGAGTCCATCCACTGGTTATCTCCACCATAGCTCCACCATTTCAATGGAGAGGTTTTTGTGTGTTCTTCCTATTCTGTTTTTTATTTTGGAGAAGGAATATAGTAAACATGACGATATCTCTCTGATTTGGACCCATAGAACACCTTCACTCCTGTATGGTTGACATTACTATGCATCTAGAGAGTTATCTGATCTTCATCTAAGTGTGGTCCATGGAGATCATACAGCTCAGATCCTGTGCTGGTGCAACTTACTCTCAGGATTTCATTCAAAATCAAGGTCATGCTAGCCTGGCTAGTACTGCACTACAAAATTCATTCCTTTTTCACATTGAATTTGTGACTGATGTTTTATTGTTATAGGTGTTAAGAGTTCTTTTCTCCCAAGGATTTAAATGGGAACAGACAAGAAAGGATTCTGAGGCCCTCTTTACTAGGTAACTGCTAGTTTTTTGAGTGCTACTGCCCAGACATCGAGGTGTTCAGATTTACTTAATGAGTGAAGAAATGCTAAAAAAACCATGATAGTGACCCTGAAAGCTTTCCACATTCTACTTGAACAGACTTTCAATTAAATATTGTTGTATAAACATTATAAACATTTCCTCCTCATTTGTCAGTTAGTAACTTTCAGTCTCTCTCATGCCATCTACTGTCTTCTGAGCCCTTTAGTTGCCAGACAATTTCAGGTTGTGTTTCTCTGCACATTGTCTTTTCAGCTTCCTTCCCCACTTCAAGACCAAGTGTTGCCCCAGCAGCCCTAATTCACTGTGTTAAAGTAACTACCATTGTACATGCACTTTCACATGTTCTTCTAATGAGAGTAAGTGGTCATACAGATATCGACAAATGCTAAACAGGCAGAACGGATTGGGGAAGTTCTAATTAAAGGGAGCTAGAAAAGAATAAAACTCATGAAGGTAGCTAATTATAAGTAGATTGTGAAAGGACATCTGAAAAGAGGATGAGAGTTTAAACATGGTTGCATATGTATATTTGAATCTAGTTGATCACAGAAGAGAGTAAAATGGTTTCTTTACATCAGGAAAATTTGGCATTATCCAGGAAAAATTTCCATTATCTTGCACTAAGCAGTCTGCAGGAAATATGACTGTGAGGAATAAGAAAGAAAGGTGCTGTAGGCCCAATGGAATAATAGCAAATAATAACATAACATTTTTACAGCATTTTATATCCTTCAATTGCCATTCATGAAGTTTATGCTAGAAAACAACTAACAGGGTTTTTAAATGAGAAAGGATGATAATACTGGAATTGGATGACAAAATTTCAATTGAAATGAAAAATAATATTCACAAATACAATCAGTTATGGCAGAAACAGAAGAAGTTATGAAACCTGAAGAGTGATAATTTACAGTACACTGTGATCGTATCACGGGTATGTCATAACAGCACTATTTTCATTGAAAATCAACCTTTTTCAAAGTCAATGAGACTTTTAGAAATGGACACTGCTGAGCACCCTTAGAATACAGAGCAAGATGATACCTTTCTAAGGTTATGAATAACACACACACACACAGAGTCTTAACACTTTTTTCATATTCTGCCTTATTTCAAAAAATCATTTTTGGTCTGTATGACGAAGACCTTGGTTCCTGTACAGGGATACTGTTATGTTATGCTGTTTTGGGTGTGTTGCATGGTGGCACTCATACTTGTGAAGAGCGAACACATTAATTTAGTGCTAGGTTCAGAAAATCACCAGGTTCTGTTTACTCATTAAATAGTTTAAAAGAAATGGCGTTGGATTGAAGTATTCTCTTGCAAGATCAAAACTAGTGTTGTTTGTTATCTTGTCTTTTAAAAGCAAATCCTCTTATAATTCAAGTGGATTGAGATAGATATGTCTTGCACTAATCTGTTGCTAAAAACATATAGATAAGTGGAGATAATTCTAATGCCAGTTCTACAGGATACCATCCTCTCTTCAGTTCAGTTTCAAGCCTGCTCCCATTATTATAGGATAAGCAAATCCACAGGAGGGGACACGTGGATTGTGACATCCAGTGCTCCCAAGCTGCAAAGTCAGATGCTGGAATGGAATTCAAGAGCCTCTCAGGTCCTTAAGTTGCTTCCATAGAAAATGAGAGCTGTCATGTCCCTTGGGTTTATGATAGAGCACATGTGGGAGTCGTTGAAGACAGCTGGTAGAAAACACCAGAAAGAGCTACATCTGAGGTTTTCTCTGCTGCTAGGTCTCTCTGTGAAACTGTTGTTCAGAAACAGAAATTGTTTCCAGTGCTCACACACCTGTGCTATGCAGGTGGATAGACAAAACTGGATCACTCTTACTTAAACAAATGCTGGATGTTCTTCCATATTGATCTCTTCCATTAAATGCTCTGGATTTGTTCAAAACATTTCAAAGTATCTCTAGAAGACATAGCCATATTTATATGGTATCCCAGTTTCCTGCTATTGGGATAACTTTTATTTTATATGAGAAGGGCAAAGCCAATAAATCTTCAGATATTTCAGATATGCCATGTACAAGCATTTCCAGCTGTTCACATTGTAACTGAAAAAAGTATAATGGTAGCCACCAAAAGATCTAGAATCAAGTAATAATTGCACATCTAACAGGTGTAAATTAAATAAGTAGATAAATTGAATCTGAAATAAACAACACTTCAGGCAAAGGTAGGGAGCACAACTAATAAAACAGATGATAGACATAGAGAAGAGTTGTTCACAGCACAAGCAAAGAAGGAAGCCTTCTGCAGTGAAATTGTGTTTTATAGCTCTCTCCTAAGGTATGCAAAAAGGCTCGGGTGTAGCCACCTCTCCAGGTTCAAAGGAAGGCTTTGAAGTGCTGCTTGTTAAATTGGAAGGAAATTGAAAAGCTATCTATCAAGTAAGGCTGAACTTCATTAAATATTATATTGGACAAAAAAATGAAAGAAGGAATCAGCACATTAACAGTTGGTTAAATGAGCTGGTTGTCTGCACTAGCAAATGGAGTCTGGTCATTTAAAATGATTAATCAAAACATAAGAAAGCAATCAGAAATTAAAGAGAGGTTATAAGAAGAAAGGCAGGCTTTTCAGTGGTACAGTCTTATAAAGGACATTGGGGTGAAGGACCCTACATGATCTAGGACCCAATGGCAAAGTAGGCAGAAGTGGGTGCACATTGAACTCCAAAGGTTGTATTCAGTAGAGATTTGTTTTTCGTATGGGCCCAGTTGAGAAGAATGATTGGGAGGTAAATACCTTTCACAGAAAGGGCTATTTTCATAACTCTGCTCCCTTACAGAGTGCAATAGCTAGAGCTTTTGTGACCTCTTTTAATTTGTTTCTGTATTATTTCCATTTCTGTTTCTTTGGTGGCTCCATTTCTTCTTGTTCATGTATGTACAGTTCTTTCCTTCCATTTTCCTATCACAATGCAAATATTTCTCATAAAACAGAGTTGTTGAAGTATAAAAGCTGTATGTCATACATGTCCCAGGGAACTCTATGTCCCAGCTAGATTTAACATGACTAGCGACTATTTTTTGCAGCATATGTTATCATCCCACTTCCCTTTTATCCAGTTTAAAGCCATTTTGCTTCCACTAAAAAGGGCCAAAATTTGAGAAGTTGTGCAGTGTAAAATTTCTATCGAGTACTGCCATTTTAGCATTTGTTTCTGCATGGCTAAATTGCATTAAGGATTGAAACTGCAGCTTCCCTGGACTTGGCATGTTTAGAAGCAAGGTAATACTATCTGAATTCAGACTTCTTTCTTGTGTATTGAAAGCAGAAACTCATTTAGAGGCACACACCGATAATCTTGACAAATCCTGTACACTTAGAGAATCCTGCCAGTAGTGTTAGAAGGTAACTGTGGGTAGATCTCCATTTTACAGACATGGATTTGCCTGAACAGGTTCTCCGTCAATGTTTCATTCAAAACTATAAAATAAGGGAGATCAAGAAAGGTATTTCACAACTTGAAAATAATTTTGCCCCATTCCTGAACAAATCCTGTGCTTTGCTTAAACTTCCACAGGGTGAAGAGGGACACAATCCATATGACTAGTACAGGCCTTTAAATGTTACTATTAGAATAGCTGCTTCAAATAAATTGTTACATCTTCAAATATATTTCTTCTAAAGAGTGTTATTAACAATGTACATTAATTCAGGGAAATGCTCATTCTACCATGAAAAGCTAAGACATAGGATTGGAAATATCTGTGTTAATATAATATATTGCTTAATTAATTCATGCTTTTCACATTTGGGACTAAATTAAATTCAGTGTTCTGTAGAACAGCTAAGGATATATGCAAAATCAAAATCATGTATTGTCTTAATAGGGCTTCCACACAGGGCACTTATCTGTACTTCGACATTGCATTCCATGAGAAGGCAAAATCTTTTTCAAAACCTTTTAAGGCTGCATTTTTATTCATGTGATTATGCCTATAAGCTAAATTATAGAGTGAACGATCTACCATGAAAGGACAACTGATTCCCTTAGACAGCAACAGAGAAAAGATTAGATTTTTTCTATCAGTAAGGAACTCTCTGAGATAAGGGCAGGTAGACACTGCTCTGACTCACTGTGTAGTTCATATATGACACATAGGCTGTGTTATCTTACCTTATAAGTATAAGAATATTGTCTCTAAACCTTTGGAAACAACTAAATAGTGTCAAAGTGGTACAGCTTGTTATAACAACTTGAAAAAAGTACCTTGCAAGTGTTTGTCTGTTTTCAGTAGGTTTAGTTGTATAACTGGAGATCAACAAATTATTTGTTGTGCTCTGGTCTCCCTGGTGCATTTCAAGCAGAGCTTTTCTTGTTATTTATTTTCACATGTGAGCTTACCTCTGCTTTTTCAAAGTTCTTTCTTTCTTCTTGTTAGCAAATTTTGTTACATGGTATTCAAGAAGGTAAGACTTATGAAAACATGAAGCCATGAAGACAGCGAGAGGGCACACAACAGCATTCCAAAGACTCAAACTACTGGCCACATGGAAAACTCCTTTAAGTTCCTACCTATGGAGCAAGATGCTACATAGATCACCTTTTCCTGCCTTTTATGTTGAACTTTAGGATAACTCCACCCCCACAAACAGAGTTAAGAGTCCAGGAGAAAAGTTAGGGAAAGTCTATAGAAAATGTATTCCTTGGCTTGTCCCTGTTTATGCTGAGACGAATTAAACTGTCAGGAGGATGTGCTCCAGGGTCCCCTCCTAGGGCTAACCCTTTCTCAAAATCTGTATCCACCACGTCACATATATAAAAATAATTATTTTAATGTGTTTAAGCAGATTCTTACATAGAATATGTATAACCTTCAGAAAGATAACTGAAAATTCATCTTGAATCCCTTCTTCCACTTTGTCTGAAATCTAGGATATCATCTCTATATCTCTCTGCACTGTATGATATCCTGGCAAATGTTTCAGTGCTCTACAAAAGATAAAGATAATCTGTCTGGATTTCTCCCTGTCTAAGGCCCCCAGTCTAAGGATATTTCTCTTGTTCTGTTTTTGGAAGTTGAAGCAGAATAGTAACCTCTCATCAACCTTATCTCCTTCAAAGAAGGGGAAGAGGTAGTCAAATGATTTTTATACTATAGTTTTTCTGGATTTTGCAGAAAGAAATATAACCAGTTCCATAGATTTTCCTTTTCACTCAGCTGTAAAGTAGTATATACAAAAATCAGTATACCATTATCTCTCCAGAAAACAAATAGGAAAGGCTGAGATCTGATGGATTCAGAGTATCCCTGAAGGCATTCTTTCCAAGAGGTGAAGCAAGTAAGACTTTGCACAGCCACTGTTTAGATTGTACATGTTTTCTAAGGGATATGATTTTCAAAACCACTAAGGTGATGTTTGTCCATTGAGCTTTCAATCCCCATGGACTGTGTTAGCCTTTTGCCATACTGTGTGCCGTTAGATGCAGAGGTGACCCAGTGCTCAAATTTATTTTCATGAGCAAAACCTTAGAACTCTTCAACAAAACATACTGGGAGAAAATACATAAAGGTTCAGAACTCTGTAAAAGAACAGTAACCAACAAAATAAGATGAAGAGATTCTTTTATTTGCTGTGATCTACATTATCGAATCTCAGTATTTTTAAAAAGCCCCAATTTATTGATATTCAGATGATTTCTTTTAAAAAGATATATTGAAGGATGAAATGTATTATTTTAAAAGCAAAATAATTAGCAGGTTTTTATTTCTCAACCAACATTTGGAACCTTGCAAAAACTTGTTCTAGGATTAAAATATCAGCATCATTAAAAAAAGAACCATGTGGCATTTCTGCTAAATCCACTACATCCCCCTTTCTTCCTTTGTAACTTTTCAGTTTTTCACAGCTCAACAGATATGAATAATTTATCTTGAAAATAGTTTTAAAAGTTAGCATTATTTTTGCGATATTTTACTTCAGGAACAAAATGTAGCTTTGGACTTTTGTGAAATGGAGCCATTGAACTGAACTTTCTAAAATATTTTATTATGACAAAGGTAAGAGGACTTCATCAGATCTGAAAAAATGGTAATTGCAGGACAAAACATTTATAAACTCTGCAAAATTTGAGTCTTGATGTTCTGTTCTAACTCTGAGTGATTACGTAATTATCCTACACACCATATTTTAAGACTTTCTAAGTTGAAACCATGGAAAATTTGAAGTATCTGTTTTTACCTGAAAGGTTTTATAAGCAAATAGAGTGAAGTACAACACTGAATTAAAAAATGTTTATGTAGACACAGAACTGGAAATGTCTAGTGGGGTGCTGCCTACCCTGACAGATACTGGTTTTGCAATGCCATGCATCTTAAACTTTTCATACTGATAGCTGATGCTCTTGAATACAAGTTTGCAGTTGCCTTTGCATTTTGTAATAGAAAGGCCTGACTCAATTATCATTGTTAGCAGAAAGCTGTGAACAGCATGGGGTATCAAATCACCAGGAATTTCTAGCAAGCAGTGGGTTTGCTTGTAAAGCATTTTTCCTTGCATGCATTTTTCTTTTACAGCAAAAATGATAATAAAAGACATTTTAGTGAACAGACCACATGATAAACTTAAGATTTTCCCCACAGGACTTAGATGCCCAGTTTCCAATGAAATCGGTTACGTTTTTGTTGTTTCATTTATTTAGAAAATCACAATTTTCTGACACCATGTTTACACTGGAGAAATTACTATGGTAGATAAAGTACATCCATCCTATTGAGTCAAATGCTTTTTGCGCAAAAAAGCCATTGCAAGTTAATTCCAGAATTTGTGAAGGAAGCCATTGATTACTGTCGAAGTCCATCCCAGACAGACCAAAACAGTCTGGCTGTATTTCTGTTTGCAATTTTTCTGACACAGCAGGAGTGGATCTGCAAGGCAGGACAGTCGGTGCTGAGGACCTGACATCTGCACAGCAGAGAGCTTCAGGTTTTTGCTGCCTCTGTGCTTGGTCCTCTGCCCTGGACCTCATTAGCAGCCCAAGTGCCCTAGTTGATCTGGTCCCAGACCATTCTCAGAGATTACAGAGGGAACAGTATTTGGAGATTCTCTTCAAAAGTACTTTCCCAATGTGAAATGAAACAGCAGTGAGGAAGTACCCTACAAATCATTTGTGCAGTATCCACTCTGACAGATGGCATCTTTGAAATGCTTTCTGCCTCTGAGATGGTCCTCTTCATGCATCACCAGCAGTGGATCTGCTTCAGGTTCTTTGTGGAATACAGCATGAAAAAATGTAAGCAAACAATGTGTAATCAGTGCAATACCCCAGAAACAAACCTGTTCTTTGTGAAATGTTGCAATTCCCCCTGCTTGTCTCAGCAGCACTTGGTAAAGTCACATCACATGATGGCAACATGCTAAGTGTGGTTCCCACAAGTGAATTGATTAAAGAAGTGGAGGTCCTGTTTGCAGGAGTTAATAGTACCTTGAAATTTGGCTCCGTATCCTTGGCTATATCAGTAGTATTTCATTTAGGCTGTGTGCTCACTGAATACTGCCAAAAGGTTGAGCAGAAATCTTGTTTCTGTGGTGAAACAGCAAGATGCTTGCAGTACTTTAAATTGTTTCAGATGAAAGAGCATCATCACCTTGAGCATCATCAAAGGTGATTTCAGCGTGTTTTATTTTTGCTCACTAGCGCCATACCTATTTCTGTTATTCAAAAGAAAATATGCACTAAATTAAGGAAGTGCTGGGATTTTTAACCTCAAAATTGACTTTGCCTAGCTTCCTTTTAAGCAACCAAAGAAGCGTGAGGTCAGATCAACAGAATCCATTGAAAATTTAAAAGTTTTCTTAAGCTACCAATATAAATTTATAATGTTTAATACAAAACTCTTATTTATTTTACCAGTCTCACATTCATTTTAACTGAGGTGAAAAACCTGCATATTTTAGTTTGTGGCTGGCTGTCTCCTTCATTCAGAAAAAGTTGTTTGGTTGGCATTTTTTTTTTTAAGATAAGTAGCAATCTGCTGATTTCACATTAGAACAGAAAAGTGTTTCTGTTTTTAACATCAAAAAATATTATCTTCCCTAAAAATAGAAGATTAAGATTTTGATCAAAGGTTTTCTGGAAATTTTGATGTAATTAATATTATGCAAATTTTGAAATGTCATTTCGTGGAGAAATGGAGAAATTACAAACTCTGATGTATCAATATATAAGCTTGGATTTCTGAACTACCAAGTTTTCCAGTATAAAGAGAATACTGTCTCAAAAAAACCTTTTCACATACAGATTTTTTTCTCTTTATATTTGCAGAAGTCTGAACTTTAAATACAGTGAATATGAGGTCTCTGCAGATTGACGTAACTTTACTGGCTACAGGATCATTGGAGTGATTTGACCAGACGATTTATTTTAATTTAGAATATAACTATCCTTTTTATGAATTTCCTTTGTAAACCACAAGGATTTAGTTGGATTTCAGTGGAAGGCAGGAACTATTTTACCACATCAGTTTACCTGAATTTCTGCTTATTAAGGTCAGAATTTATCCTCTTACGAGTATATAATAAGTATATGGGGAAAACCCCAAATTAATTAGATGTAGGTAGAAACAGAAAGACTGACTTAGAGAAGAGCTTTGTGATAGAAATAGCTTCATCTCTGAAATAAAATGCTGATAGCTTTGTTGCAAATACAGCATTGTGAAAATGAAAAAATAATCTAAAGCCCCAATAAAATACTAGCGTATACTGTGCTGAAGAGCTTCAGATCTCAGTATCTCATCTTTGGCAATACTTGCAAAATACAGGAAAATGTATTTGAAAGCTTTTGCTTTTTTTCTTTCTGTGAAATGGAAAGAGCTGAAAGAGTAAATGAATCTCTTTTCATTAGAGCAATAGCAATATTACTTCACAATGCAGGTTTTAAAGAAAGAATTACAATACAGGAGAAGGAAGTGCAATAGTTAAGAGAAGTTTAATATCGTCATAAATGTGCTAAACTATTGACCGTTTGCTCTTATATGTGATGTTTTTGTTTTCCAGAGACAGTTGTTTTAAATCATTTATTACCTGTTTGAAGAAGTTAATGAACAGAGTGAAAAGGGGACACTTTTGTTTTTTCTTTTTTCCTTCCATAATGATGTTTACTGTCTGGCACAATGATTATTCAATTTTCATAGATGTTCACCACCTTCTGTTGCTGATTAAATTCCTGTTTGGTTTCCTTGCCAAATCTGCTGGATTAAATTAACAAACTCTGTTTGCTTTAGTGTGAATGACCTGCACTGACCTTCAGCTTGTACTAAATAATAATCTTTTCAGTGATTTATTGATTCAGTGCTCTTGATCTTCTCTTAAAGAAATGTGCAATAGAAATGTTTGCCTTTACCTTGCCTGAATTTGCAGACATGCTCTGCTTATTTCATTGCGCTGGAGACTTTGGCCCTTGATATATAATAGCTTTGCACTCTCTGCTGTTATTAACACTTCATTTTCTTCAGAACATTCACTGGAGCTTGATTATTCTAAGGACAAAGCTTTGTATGGTCCTTCAATCTATAATAGGTCTCAGTCTTTAAAATTATCCATATCGAAATACCAATTTGAGAAAATGAAAACCTTTATCTTTTTGTCTAAAGTAGATTCAGTTTTTATTGAATTACTTCTTTAATTAATTTGTTTTGTTGTTGTAAACCAGGTAGTGAGGAACCTGTAGAAAAATGATGTTAGAAGCAAATATGAAAATGATATAAACTATAGTGAGTGTAAAAATCTTGAGTATTTAATTCTATTTCCGCTGCTGTTCAGGTTGATTTAATAACCACTGAGTGAAGGAACTACTTATGAAGTTCAGATAAATGCAAGTACAAACTCTTCTTTCCTATTTGCAGGATAGGTTTAGGCTGGGTTGTTTTACAGTCCTTGCATTGCATGGGTGGGCTCTGAGTGGTACCTCAACCAACCAAGTTTGATGGCCATTGCTAAGGCTTAAAACTTGTGATCTGCCGTGGAAAATGTTGCTCTTAGAGCACAGATAGGTTCAGCTAACATCTCTGGAATAAAGAAAAAGAAAAGCTGTGAAACAAAGAATCTGTCCAAGTTGAAATAGAGTCAGTGCTAGAGCTTTAGCTACAGTTTGGGCAGCTTTCCCTGTAAAGATCATTGCTTAATACTCACTGCCTATTGTAGTATTATAGATGGCAATGCATTTCTAGAAATAAGTGGTTGATATGGGCAGGTGTGAAAGACTGCCCATCAGCCAAGGAATCTACTTTCCTCTCCTGAGATGTTAAAGATATTTTTTCAGCTGCTACCATACCAGTTTAATAGTTTATATTGAACCCAATGGAACTTATAATGCACACCTTCTCAGCTGCCTCAATACAGATAATTTTGTCATTCATGAAAACAGAATCCTTGTCTTTTGCTGAAATACTTTATGGTCTTTGCAGACAGTGTGGTTACAGATGGTTTGACAGTCAAAGATATGGAATCCTAGTAAGAGCTGTTCTGTGTCAGTCCAGGCAGCTGGTGAGGTCTTGAGATCAGGACTGAAGAACTAGGTATAGACATACTAATGGGATAGACAGATCCCCAGACCTGGGTTCACATGTTCCATGATGCTGAAGACATCTGTGAAAAATGATAAAAATGAATGGATTATCATTACTATGATCATATTATATTGCAGAGCTAAATATTGTCCGGGATCTCTTACATTATGTGCATGTAGGAAATCTTATTTAGTGATGATACCTTTAAAATAGCACGTTTCCCTTATATAAAAGGCTAAATAACTGGTGACTCCCGTAAACTTCTTTGCAAGCCATTATTTTTATGGATTTTATGTAATAGTTCATCCTTTTGACTATGCTTGAGTTTAATATGTTCACTCCCATTGTGCTTTTGCAAGATGTGACAATTTATCCTGTGACAACACCTGGTTTTGTTGTCTTCAGGAAGACCTACTGTGTTGTGACTTGTGCTTCACGGTCTCCAGTACTGAACCAAAACTGTTATTCAGTGGTGGTAAGGCTTCTGTGGTCAATCCTGCATAGATATATGACAATTAGGTGTTTTACTATTTGACTATGATTCTTTTAGTAACATGTTTCCAAACTTATTTTCTAATATTTGTACTCAACAACACTTACAGTTGTGATACAATCTCAAGCTTCCACTTACAGCAAGTAAAATAGTACAGAGGGGTCTTTAAAGTGCCTTTGTCAAACAATGTGTGAGAAGACAATCTGCTACAAAATTATCTATATATTAACTACAGAAAGGGAACTGTGCACCTGGCATATGGGGCAGCCTTGTGCATATGGAAGGCAGAAGGTGTTAGCTTACATCTTCAAGCCCACAAACTAGTGCTGGGAAGTATAAGAAAGACATGATGTTGGAGTCTCGCTGTCCAGGTGAGTTGGAAGCCATCAGTTGAATAGTGGTGTGGATAGCCTGACACTACAACTGGATGCTTCCGTGGTCCCTGCTGAGGACTTTCAGACTTTGTGATCTGTTGCTCTAGTCCTTTGAGGTATAGATGGTAGATATTCGGAAAGCCACTCTCATGAATATTGGTTCTCCATTGCCTACGCAGTGAGAAAACACACTAGAATTACAGTTTTGAAGCCAATAATTCAGACCTTTCAGATACCTTTAGTGGGTCATAAATTGGCAATGGTAGGAATGGAGATTTTGCTGAAGGAGTCAAAATGACTATGTATCTACAAAAGCTGAGACTCTGTGGAAGCACTAAGCATTGCTTCATTATTTTTCTATTTATTTTCATATTTTTCTTCCAACAGGTTTGCTAAGGTGAAGATATTTTTATTTTATGATATTGGTTGTCACTTCACTTTTAAAAATACAGTTAATGGTGCCACATTAATTTGTAGATCTCAAAGCCCTTCAGGTGAATGTTGTTTTCACCTTTAGACAGGTGGAAAACTTTAAAAAAAGGATTCACTTTATGTGTGACTTTGGAGTAGATATTTTTCCTTTGCTGTCAGGAGGAAATTTTTTAAAATCTGCTTTGTTGACACCACTGCAATATTAAACCTTTTTTAAGCTATTTTAGTAAATCTGTTCTTTGGTTTATCCCAGTTGCACAGCTTCAGCAAATCCTTTTTATGTGAAACTAAACGGAAAAATGGTTGCAATACATTTCAAGCAAGAGACAAGATGAGCACTTACAGACATCTTCTTAAATGACCAATTGATTTGTTGGTGACTCTGATGAAGGGCAGTGTCCCCTAGTAAGGAGCGATGAGGTAGCCACATAATACTCTGGTATCAGTGTTTTTGTGTTATCATTGTCTGTGCACACCGATAAGAACTGGAATGTTTGTCTAAACCATACTTTAGTGTCTGATTGTTGCTTCTCAAACCAACCCTGTTATGAATTGGCCATTTATCACTTCAGAGGGAATGAAGATCCCCGGACTCAGCGTTTACTGGTCTGTAATGAGAGTCTTTTCAGATAAAAAAACAACGTGTAAGATGACAACAAAAATAAGAGCTATATTTTTCTAGCCTTATGTATGTGGGAGAATCAGGACAGTACATACAGGTCATGGTGTTTACTGCATACACGTTGTCTGTTGTGACACACTGGCTGCACTCAAGCAAGTTCCCTTGCAAAGCCATTTGGTTGTCTTACTCTGATATACCCAGGAGGAAAATAGCTGTCAGTGCCTTCTCTAGGACACAGTCCTGTGAATTAGAGAAGTAGTAAAAGCCACCACTGTGCTCAAACAAAAATTCAGTGAGGCCCAAAGCCTCACTGGATCTGAGCTTCAAGTCTCATTTACAAATTGTTGTATTTACCTGTGTTCTGTAGCATTCCACACCACACTTTGTTTGTTTTCTCTACGTTTTATATAAAATGATTAGGTTTGTTTTGGGAGGACACAAAATATATGACCATATTTTACTGATGATAACTTTTAGTTTCAAGAGAGTCTCACTTTCCCCCAGCACATTTGGCAGCCAAACCAGTTTGGTTTTATTTGCTTTATAGAAGAAAATAAATGGACAAAGGTTTTCTAAATTGCTAAGAAACGGCTGAGACTTGGTGCCTTAAATACATATTGAGTTTTCCAGTTAAATGCCCTGTTTTCAACAGCTGTACTCTAGCAGTTTCTTTGGAGTTTGGAGAGAAAGCCTGAACAAGTGGTGCTTTTGAAAACCAGTCCTGTTTGTCTTCTAAATTAATTCTTGACACCTTACTAAATGGTCTGGTTTTTGGGTGCCTTACTCTTGTAAATATTTCTGCTAACTTTAGCGGGAGCATCTAGCTGCTTGGTGCTATCACTTTAAACTCCACTCTTAACATAATTTGGCATTTCCCCTTATGACTTTCTCATAAGTATTTCTGTATTTTGATCTCAATTATCCAGTTGCTGATCTATTATCCTTTTGCAGTCTCTACAGTACAAGAGATTTCATGTGATTATTTGGGATTACGTGTTGTGTCAGTGTATGTAATGGCAAAGCGAAGATGTTATTCTATACGAAAGCTACTGAAATCACTGTGGAACCTTTCAAATTGTAAAATAGGTCTAGGTCTGTAAAAGTACCTGGTCCTTGTGCAATTAACCGATCAAAAAAGTAACTTAATGTATTTACTAAAATTATGTCATATCTCATTGTTCTCCTATGTAGTCTATGGGGAAAACCAGTTTCCTCCACGGAGAGTATCAGATCTTGGATGAAGTGTTCTGAGGTGTCTTAGTGAGGTGGGAGGGTTTGGGGCAATGTATCGGTACGCAGACTCTCTGACTCTTGCAGCCTTCGTCTGGAAGGAATTCTGATGTATTATATGTAAAGAAATAAGTAACAGAAGAAACTTGGTACAAATTGTTATTATCTTGAGTGTGTTTTTCCTTATCAGTTTTTATTAGAGGCATACATCCATTATTTCCTATTTTTAAAATATCATTGCTGTCTCTAAAAGTGTAAATATCATGACACAATGATGAAATAGGCATCCTTTCACCTGCGAGAAAATCACACTTGCAGTGGGTAGAGGCTGTTCCACATTATGTTAGTGAGTGATGAATTACAGTTTCCTGTATGAAAGATTCATTGACTTCAATGCTGTGTCTCCCTATCAGTAGGCAGAAGATAGGCTATCTTTGTCAGAAGTGTGTGATGTAAGTGACAGGATGCCAAATCCAATGTCTTGGGAAGAATTTTGCTTGTCCTGATGTGGATCAGGGAGGCCTAAACAAGACTTTTTCCTACAAACTGTAAGTAACTGTAAGGGTATTCAAACTGCTAGGATGCAGGCATACAAAACAGGTACCTAAACATGAATTTCTCAGTATGCCTGTGCAGTCTGTGGAAAGATAATTGCAGCCGAGGGGTCATTAGGTGGTTTGAGGAATATTTGGCAAGAACCTGCCTTTCTCTAATGATTGCCAAGGGGAACCAGCTTCCAAAATGCAGCACTTCAGTTGAGTGCACTTAGGTAAGAGGCGTAAGGCATCTAATGATTAGTAGCAGAAAAGCTTGTCAGAAATCAGATAATATCTCAGTGAGTGACCATGTAGTTCTTGGTTATGCCATTTCTTGTCAGGAGGAAATTAATAACCTTCCTTTAGACCTCTAACAGGGGGCCTTGCCCTCTGCACACTGGCTCCTCTGACTTGGAGAGCCTGCTAAAGCAGGAGCTGAAGCTCTGCTCTGCTTGTTCTGACCTTGGCTGGTGCACCCTCTACCCCATCACGTGAAGGGGTAACTCTTGGAGGAGGAGTAACTCTTGGAGAAGTCACTCCACATGGCTGTGATATCTTGCCTCTCTGTGGTGACACACAGCAGGGGCTGCCACCTGGACAGTACCTTTATTATATTGAATGAATAAAAACAAAAATAAAGGTGTTAGATTTTAAAATTTAAACTTAATAATTAGGTTTGAAGCTGTGCTTGATTTGCCTCCTGGTTTTGAGACTCTGAAGGTCTCAAGTTTTCTTTGACTCTGTGTGAGCTGGATAGGAATGATTTTTAAATTAATCCCAAGATTCTCATATCATTGCATGACTCTTGGACAAGCTGCATCTTGAGACTCTATCTGAGTCAACAGGACTTCAGGATTGCTCTCCCTACCAGAGATTGATGATCAAATCAGAAATCAGACAAAATATGCTTACCTAGTGCACGGAGACAACTCACTAAGGATAAAGTTTTTTTTTTTTTGCAGCTGAAAGCAGGTGGGAAAAGGCTCTTTTCTAATGTGTGTTTCACTGTTAAGGTGCAGAAATGGTTGATGTGAAACTACAATATCTAAAGATGCAACAACATCTTTAAAAGAATTAATGAATCAGATTATTTCGTCCAAAGTACTTGTAGCCTTTAGCATTGGAGACAAACAACACTACTACTTCCACAAGCATACTGTTTCAAACTTAGCTTTCCCTTTTCCTCCCTAGAAACTGCTCACTTGAGACCAGATCATAGATTTGGAAAGCCTGTTGAATCCTGAAATTCAGCCTTGTTTGAAATATAGCTTCATTAACCAAACTGTAAAAAAATGTCTTTTGTTACCATGTGATAAGTAACAACTGGATGATAATCACACAGAGTAAATAAAATGGTTTGTGTTTCATAGATGAAATTTGAATGCAACAGCGTACACTTTTATGATGCCTATTTTTTCTACCAGTGTTATAGCGCCTGGCTTCTTAATATGTTAACTTCACTTTGCACCCGTCTCAGAGCATTAAACAACTATAAAACCCTAATGAACAGGCTAGCTAAGAATACTCATATGTATTTCTCAATGATATGGCAATGTTAATGTCTGATATTAGATCTTTTAGGACAGGAATGTGTAGTTACTGGAAAAGGTGGATGCTCAAAACATTGTGAGTGTCTGTGGGTTATGAATATTGTTTAGAACAGCCCTGAAACTGCTGTAAATGTCTGCAAGGAGCTGACTGAGGAGATGTGGGACAGAGCACATGATTATGGAACTGCAAATGGGTCTAAAATCCCTATTTAGCTTTTCCTAACCCACATCCTGATCTGAAAACAGCTTAACCATTGAGTTGCTAATTGTTTATAACTTTTCCTTTGATTCCTGAAGCAAAGCAAAGGCACATTTCAGTGGTGCAGTGACTGGTGCAGATGGCAAGCTAACTGGCACCTCGGATAAACACAGAGAATGCCAGGTAGCTAAGAGAATGTGAAAAAAAAGCAGCATATAAAGCTAGTATGAAACTAGACACAAATGCTCCAATTAAAATAAACCTTCAGATTGTGACCAGCAGCTACCCAAACAAACGCCTCTGTTAAATCAGACAGAAATAAAGCTGACCTGCATCTCCGAGGAGCTTACAACTTGTTAGCAAAACGGCCTCTTTGTTGAAACTTAACATACATATTTTACCCTGTTAATGCATTTCTTCTTCTAAGCACCTAAACCAAATTTGATCTGCTATACGCTATAATTAATATTTTATCTGGAAGTCAGAGGAAAAATAATCTTTTATATATCTTGACTGATATATGACCTCATTTTGACAATGCAACATCACTAACAAATGCTTTAAAGCAAAGGAAGAAACATTTTCTTGAGTTCACACAGTAGTGATCAGAAATAATTGCATTTTTATAGTTCATCTTTTATGGAGGATGCTTTTGTGAGAAAATTGAAGATAAAATTTATCTTCGGAGGTGAAATGAAGGAGGAAAAAAGAGGATCTCAATTTTTCATTCTTTATTCTTAGTCATCAGGATTAACTGCTGCATGTTTATCACTAGAGCTCCTATTCTTCCTCTGCCTCTGGCACTCTCATGGAGAAGGCAATGTGAGCTATACATGAGGCATGTTGCATGGCCACCAGTTGCTCGATGATCCTTGAGGTGGTGGGAAAACAGACCAGAGCTGTGGTATTTTCCAACCACTTTCTAAAAGTAAGCTGTCGCAGTTGAGACAGACAAACGACATAGACCAAGTTCTTCCAGGATGAAAGTAGTAGATGCCAATTATTGCCACAAGTGCATTTTTATACAGTTTAACCAATTCATGTGTCTTTTCACTATTGGTTACAAATTACAGCAGTAACATCTCATTGGCTAATTTTGCTATCATCAATGTTACTCTTCTACTCCCTTTTCTCTCACGGGTACATCCTTAATATCTCCGGATACTCCTTTACTCCCATCTTTCTCATGGGTAGGCCTTAGTATCTTCAAGGCTAATTTCTGTTCCCATGCCCTCCATCAGAGAATCCACAGACCCACTGTAGTCCCCCACAATGAGCTTTGAACAGGATGGATTTTAGAAATGTGACAAGGTTATGTAGATTAGAACATACAGTTCTGGCTGCTTGCGTGAGAGTGATAGTTTCTCAACTCTAATAGTCAAACTAGACTTGAAGATTATCACAGAATCACAGAATGTTAGGGATTGGAAGGCATCTCAAGAGATCATCTAGTTCAATGCCAGAGCAGGAACACCTAGATGAGGTTACACAGGAAGGTGTCCAGACGGGTTTTGAATGTCTGCTGAGAAGGAGACTCCATAACCCTCCTGAACAGCCTGTTCCAGTGTTCTGATACCCTCACTGAGAAGAAGTTTCTTCTCATATTTAAGTAGAACCTCCTGTGTTCTAGTTTGTACCCATTGCCCCTTGTCCTATCATTGTTTGTCACCGAGAAGAGCCTGGCTCCATCCTCGTGACACTCACCCTTTACATATTTGTAAACATTAATAAGGTCACCCCTCAGTCTCCTCTTCTCCAAACTAAAGAGACCCAGCTCCCTCACCCTTTCTTCCTAAACGAGATGCTCCACTCCTTTAATCATCTTTGTTGCTCTGCACTGGACTCTCTCCAGCAGTTCCCTGTCCTTCTTGAACTGAGGGGCCCAAAACTGGACACAATATTCCAGATGTGATCTCACCAGGGCAGAGTAGAGGGGAAGGAGAACCTCTCTCGACCTACTAACCACCCCCCTTCTAATACACCCCAGGATGCCATTGGCCTTCCTGGCCACAAGGGCCCAGTGTTGGCTCATGGTCATCCTGTTGTCCACCAGGACCCCCAGGTCCCTTTCCCCTATGCTGTACTCTAATAGGTCATTCCCCAATTTATAATGGAAGCTGGGGTTGTACAGCTCCAGCTGCTGTACATCTCATAGTTAAACTCTCACTACCTGTTCATCTTGATTAGACTGGTCTTACTGCTACTTTTCTGTGAGCTTGACACTTTCTGCAATGTCTCGGATTCACTTTGTTTTGATGGTCTTAAGCGTAGCAGTTCTGTCAGCAGCAATCCCTCAGTGCTCTGCTTCAGAATTCTTTTATATCTCTCCTCTCTTTGTCACGGGCTAGCCTAAAAAGTAGTCTACAAGCTAGATTGGACAGAACCTCTACTTTGAGTATCAAATATGCCAATGTGGATGGCCATAAGTAGACTGTGTTGTAGCAGGATGGCTTATGTGGTTTGGAACAGTTGAGAACTTCACTTAAGCTTGACCCTAAATATCAGCATGGGTAGATCTTGTGTCTCCTTTTGAGGTTTTTTTTTAGGTCTTCCAGCACAAACCAAATCCTTGTTCTTTTTTATATGGAAGATGTATCTTCTGTCTGACTTGCATAGTCAGTCTTATTTATGTTGAATGCTGTGAGAAGCACTGAAATCAAAAGACTGGGTCAATGGGAAGGGCAGGGAGTTTATATTAAAAGTTCAATGGAGATGCAAACATATAACTGCTGTTTTACTAGTTTCTGAGCTTTCTCAGCTTCTATTAAAGGAGGAAATCGATCATCTTGGAGAAACGAAACTTGGGTTTTCACCTTTGTGCTGGCTGCATTACAAGTTTTTCATCTAACTTTGGACACGCTTTCATATGACTGCTTGAGCTCTCTGAACAGATAATACTCATTTGTGCTCTTGAACTACGTTGCCTAGAGTAAATTGCTATCACAGTGAAGAATCTTTTCATAAGCAGATACTTACCTAGTATCCACTTGAAACCCCTGGTTTGTAAACATGTGGTGTATTACAAGATGAACCTTTCTCTTAAACATTTCTTAACTTTTGAGAACTTCTTACTTACAGTAAAGTGCTAAGGGGCAAATCCTCAGGTAGGGCAAATCAATGCCTCTCTATTATGTCAGTGGAATCTGTGTAGATTTGCAGCTACTGAGCATCTCACCCTAGATATTGATTGAATTTCTTGTTTTCTAGTGCAAACAGTGCCTGAATAACTTCTGCATTCTATTTACTTCCTCTTTTCCTTCTACACACACACACAATTTTGATTCTTTCAACCATAAATCCTGTAGGAGGTTTTTTCCACTATATAATAAAATCCCTTAAGAGCGTTTGTGGAAGTACGCTCTTTCTTATGCAAAATTGCTGCCTTCTTTGCTTTTGTCTCATTTTTCATGGTGTTCAAATTAAATATTTTATTCACTGATTGCAGTTGTGCCCACTATGCATATCGCTTCATCATGATGGAATGAGATTGATGTGCTGCTTGGCAATCACCTATCTATACATGCCATCTTTGTCAATACTGGTTCATTTTTCTTTTTCTTTGCCAAGAGGCAAGTGTAGAAAATCAAATAAACTCGTATAATACTGTTTCAAAATTAAGTTTATTACGTGAAATTTGAAAAGTGGTAGCAAAATAATGGGAGACAGCCGGACCAAGTCCAGGTCCTTCTTGGAATGTTCCACACTATTACCACTTGTTTTTTTTTTTTTTTTTTTGTCAGTGTTCCCTGTAGTGTTTGCTGAGTAAATATTATCAACATTAAAACATATTCAGCTTGAAGAAGAGTCTACAAGTGTGTTGTTGCACTGGGAAATTAATATTGTAAAACTGCCTTTCTTTCTATTTTAGTGCAGACAGCTTTGTTTTAATGTTTCTTTTTAGCCATTCAAAGACCGTTTCTTAATAGATCTTACCATACATACATACAATATGTTGCTTTTATGATGATATGTATATGATCATACAGTATCTATCTTAGACTCTACTAGAAGTATATTTCTTGATGTTTTTGCTAGCTTTTTGGAGCAATTACTTTTTAAATTTTTTACATTGATTAGGATGGGACCTAGTCCTGGCTCATGAATACAGCCAGAATGAAACTTGCTTCAGTATGGTTTTGTTACAATGCAGTCATGTTGTATTATTTTTAATGTGTTCAATGTATAAAGAAAATGGTAATAATAAAGGCTTTCGCAACAAAGCTGTAGGTCTCCTCCGACCAACAATATCTAAGTGACAGTGTAGACATATAGTATTATTTCTTATTTAAGACCATATATACATAAGTGTATGTGTAGGCTTGAAAGAAATGCTTAAAGTCACAGGCTATGGTGTAGCTTCAGGACTTAAATACAGCATAGCTCCATTATGGCTTTTCTTGGATGTAAAGTTAGCATGTGAGTATTATGAATCAAAATATGGCTATTTTGATGACTATTAATCTTAGCAGAGTCATTTGCAAAATACTCAGTTTGAAAAGTTCTTTTAGCGTGAGTCTGTGTGCTTAGAAGGAACACATGCAAAAAGAACTGGCTTAATCGGGTCTAAATGTAAGCATCAATGTGCCTTGCTCCAACAGCTCCTTAAGAAAAATTTCAAACTAGAATTCAATTATTTCAATGTCTCCTGCCCCAATCCTGCCTAATTTAATAAGGGAAAAGTGTCCTTGGATATTCTCTCACTGTTTACTTCTCAGTCAGCCCATATCAAGAACTGGGGAGGATCAGCAACAACAGGTAAGGATGTTACAAGATAGTCTGGAGGGTAATTCTGCAGTGGGATTATATGTCAGGCCTGGTGACAATTAGTGATGATTTATTTGTGTACATATCTGCCGTTTCCAAAGCTTTGCAATCTACTATAAATAACTAACCATAATGACTTCTCAGATATTGCAAAAACTGACATGACTATGCAGCGAGTTGATTAACAACATTAACAAAAATATTAGATTCTGCAAGACTAGAAAGTGTTGTTTTTCTCTTTTGTGTGTGTTTTTTTTTTTTTTAGATTTAAATGAAGCTAGAATACCTGCAAAAAAGGAAAGATACAAAGATAACAATAAATAATTGAACGTGTAAACTAACTTAGTAGTTGTCACTCTGCTTTGTAACACGGTTATTTAAAAACTGGTCATATCAGCAGAACAAGGACTTTCCATTTCAAAGCATGATGCTACTCAGCAAAGAAGAACCACCTTGGTAAGCTTGAGAAGTGGGCCCATGTGAACCTCATGATGTGTAACAAGGCCATCTGCAAGGTCCCGCACATGGATGAGGGCAATCCTAAGCACTGATAGAGGCTGCATGGAGAATGGATTGAGAGCAGCCCTGAGGAGAAGGGCTTGGGGGTGTTGGTTGACAAGAAGCTCAACATTGACCCAGCAATGTGTGCTTCCAGCCCAGAAAGCCAACTGTATCCTGGCCTGCATCAAAAGAAGCGTGACCAGCAGGTCGAGGGAGGTGATTCTACCCCTCTACTCTGCTCTCGTGAGACCCCACCTGAAGTCCTGCACCCAGCTCTGGGGCCCCCAGCGTAAGAGGGACATGGACCTGTTGCAGTGAGGCCAGAGGAGGCCACAAAGATGATCAGAGGGCTGGAGCACCTCACCTATGAGGAAAGGCTGAGAGAGTTGGGGTTGTTCAGACTGGAGAAGAGAAGGCTCCAGAGAGATGTTATAGCAGCCTTTCAGTACCTAAAGGGCGCCTACAGGAAAGTTGGAGAGGGACTTTTTACGAAGGCATGTAGTGGTAGGACAAGGGGTAATGGCTTTAAACTGAGAGAGGGTAGATTGAGATCAGATATAAGGAAGACATTCTTCATTATGAGGGTGGTGAGGCACTGGAACAGGCTGCCCAAAGAAGCTGTGGATTTCCCAGTCCTGGGAGCGTTCAAAGCCACGTTGGATTTGTTAAATAAGTTATTTCTTTTACTTTCATAGAATCATCTCAATTATCTTTTAAGTAAGTGAAAAAATGTTTTTCATTCTTCCTTATCACGTTTTCACCGATTCACCACAAATACAGAAAAATAGACAAGTATTACTCTGGCATCCAGGCTATGGCATCTGTTATGCCATGTGTTTTATGTAATTGAGAAATGGTAAATATTATTTGTGCTAGTCTGGATAGAAAGACTTCAAAGGCACAACCTGACACAAGCGAGTTAAGTCTGTAGTGTTTGGCAATACTATTTTTATCTAGAGACAATGTGAGATGCATAAAATGGAAATTTCCTGGAGTAGAGAAAATATTAGTGGAACTTTTGCATCTATACGTATAATATGTGCTGCCCTGAAGTGGTAATGAGTGCATAAATTAGTAAATATAACTAGTGGGGACATATTTAAGGATTTAAAGGCTAATCTTTTGCTTTGTGTCTTAAAGGAGGATATAAAAGAAAATTAAGCTAACACTAGGAGAAGAACCATTTAGTTGTATCAGAGGTGCCTTCTGTTTATTTAACCTTTGGAAGATTGATGCACATTGCATCAAAGCTGGAGCACAAGCTCTTGCTGACATAAGCCAGTCTGCACGTGGGCCACCATGGCCAACGCTCTTCCATCTTCCACTGCTGCTGCAGAGAGTGGAGCCCTGTGCCACAGAAAGAGCATGAGGGAAGGAGAATGCAAGTTGAAAAGAGGGAGAAGCAGTGAGAAAAACAAGCAGAGGGAGAATAAGTCTTGGTTCCTTACCAGAAGGTGAGCAGAGGAGTGAAGAAGAACATCACCAAGTCTTTAACACAGCTGTTTGCAAGAATATAATTCCCACTTGTGACAGCTTAAGGCTTTCATGTATTATATATATTTGTCCTTTCACACACACTTTTGGATAATAACATTTTGAAAAGCCACCAAGGCTCTGGTCAAAAAGATGTGTTTTCTATCCTCATTTTAATTCCTTTCGTACAGTCTTCTTTTTCAAATAACTAGACCATGTAGTCAAAAACTCAGATATCTTTTAGAAAATGATGCTGAAATCAGAAACCTCTTGCAAACCTTTCAAGTGAGTGGCAAATACCTGTCATCAGAAAAAAGGTGTTCAGCATGTTGTGATCAGATGTAATTTTTCTATTGTTTATCTGCAATTTTTGTAAGGTTTCTACAAAAATGAAACCTTATATAACAGTCTGGATGATATGCAGGCAAATGGATATGTATTTCATGTCTCCATTTATAGCAGCTCAAATTTTTTTACAGTAACGTCAGGATCCTAGTGCAAAAATACAGTAAAGAGTTTTCTGAAGAAATAATTCAACAAAAAAATTGGAATACAAAAGCATTTGAGGGGAAAAAAAAAAAGAGAAGAAACAGAGATATCAAAATAGTAATTGTAAATGCTGCTTCCCAGCTCTATTTTATGGAAAAAAATAACAAAAAAGCATGCAGAAAACCTCACCTGAAAACCCCCAGACCAGAAAGGTTCAAGTGTCTGTTAGTTGAAAGGAATGAGCAATGGAGATGCTGACTCACATGAATGCAGAGAAAAGGAACAAGGCTGCATGGAATGGTAGGTTATCACTATTATTTTGTGAGTTAGATAATCAATGCATTCAATTTTAGTTTTCTAATAATTGAATTCCTAACACTTAAAAGTAAGTCTCAGAAATATTAAATACCTGAGAATATGTACCTTTGACTATATTGTACACTGAGAACAACTGCTGATGTTGAAATAGGTCATATTTTTAGGTCATGTGCTCTTCTGATTGGCTGATTACTGTCTAGTTTCTTCCTCGTTTGATATTTCTCCCTCTGCAACAGAAAACCAGAGACATTGTGCATGCAGAATAGTGCAGTGAATATGCTAAATTGCTGTATTGACTTGCTGTTAGTTCCACTCACTAGACTTTGCTTTTGGTCATAAAGAATGCCATCAGTTTGAAAAATGCTTGTAAGGTCTAACAAAACTCTTAGGACACTGTACACACAGGGGGCTGTTTGTGCTGTGTGATGGAATACAGGGAAAATTCAGTCTGCTGGGAACTGAGGAGTGGCTTTCCATGGCAACCTTTACTCTTAGTCACCTAAACAATAAGATGACAGTGAAAGATACTATAGCCTTACTGTAAACTTCTGCCTCCTAGGAAAGATAAGGGACAATAGAGACTTCCTACAAAATAAGTCAGGCCTCAGCTTTTTTTTGGAAGTAAAATCTGTAGAGGTGAATGGACATTCACCTTTCATAAGCACCAAACCTGGTTTAAGGTCAGTCTCAAACCTAATGGTTAGAGCAACTTCCAGATGAGAGTAACAGGAGCTCCATCAGGGACATACTTGATAAGTATCAGAACCATTGGGCTATGGTACAAAGCCTAGGATGTCTGGTTGCCTTATTTTTCATAAATTTTTGTTGTTTTACTTTTGGTGTGTGGTGAAGTCTGTACCTTCTGGATATTTTGGCATTGTTCTGTATCCCACAGGGGCTTAAGAAGGACTTGCATGCCTTGTAGCTCTGTCTGGGCTGTTCTGAGCAATCATAAAAGCAGAATTGTCTGTATATATGTAATTTTCAGATGAAACAGGTAGCTCCAAATGAGCTCAAGGGCATGTAGTTGCTGAACAAGGAACTTCTTTCTTGTAAATTTTGGGCTTAAAGATGAATTGTTTCTGTAAGTCCTGTGTTAGTTGCATAATTCTCAGTTTTTGTCAAGCTTTGAGTGGACCCAAGAAGCAAACATTGCTTGAATCTAACAGGACATCTTTGAAATATTGCTGTAAACACTTACTCAAAATATATGAAGGAAACCTTTTTCTCTGAATGGAAGTATTACATGCCCAAAGGAAGCAGGCAGTCCATTATGGTGTTTCAGGTATTCTTAAAATGAAAAACATTGGTTCCAATATCAAACTCTAATATCCTATGTTACAAGTCAAGCTTTTTTTGTCTCACCTTTCATATATATGTCCTCATATGTATTACCCTCATATATATATTCATATATATGCCCATATATATAAAATAACAATTGTTGATGTACTAGAAGTAGTATATTCTCCCAGTTCTTTCTCAGACATAAGTGTTCCTTTCCTTAACCTTCCCTCATAGGTCAAGTTCTCTACAGTTTTTTTTTCAGCCCACCTGAAGGTGGTTTCTTCTGGATGTTAGTTCTCTGGTTTGTATACTAGAACATTAGAATTTATTCTATATATTAGAATGGACTTACAAAAGCCCAAATATATCACAGATGTGACTTTTCCCTTACCTGCTTAGGCCAATAATTAAATAAATAAATCAGATTGATCCTTCCCCTTCTCCCCTCACCCCAGATAGCCATCTTATTCTCTTATGCCTTACAAATGGATTTTTAGTAAATTGTCTCGATTTTTTTGAGCAAGAACATTTGAGGGACTAGTCTGTACCCTCCCAAGCAGAGATATTTTCCCTTTTTGAAGTGTGAAATTGTGATTGCCCTCTTTTAATCTTCAGGGAATTCTACTATTCATCAACTCTCCAAGGTAAGTGCTGTGATTCAGAGATTACTGTGGCTGCTTTGTTAAGTATACTTAATTGAAATTCGTCGGACTAAGCTAAAATCAGTGTTTCTGTCTTTTTTCACTCCTTTCCCATATTCAGGAAGACATGCCTATCTCCTTTAAAAATGTAATTTAATTAAGTATTGGATCATAGGCAAAATATATTTGAAAATTTAAAGAAGGCATAAGATACCTCAGCCTGCTTTCAATCATTCATTATTTCATCTCCTCCTTAATACTTCCTTTTGCTTCTATAATGTGTAGTGTATTTGTAGAATCTTTTCTTGTTGCTCGCCCCTTGTTAATTATAACTCATTTTAACCTTAGCCTTGCTGAGTTTAACCTACATATCTGAGGAATTCTTTTATATTCTTAAGAATGTGCCCTCGTTTTCATTCTGTGTGCAGTTCCCTTTTCCCATATTCGGATCATTAAATTGGTACTAATATAGTAAAAATATCTTCTACTAGACTTCTTCTCTTTGAGATAGTTTCTGTTGTGTAGTTAGCGTAATGTTTCTGGTAATCACCAGATCTCTCACCTTTGTTTATAAATCAAATTATCCGTACAAAAGATCCTGTCAATAAAATATTTCCATTGATGTCTGCTTTCTCAAAGTGCTGTCCTTATTTTGTTACCCTCCTTTTTTCCTTTTTTCCAACAATGTCTTTTTAACACAAATTATTTTCCAGTTTAGTTAGAATCAAATTTTAAAAAGCTATTGTCCTAATAATCCCCATCCCAAAGAAAAGATTTTCTTCAGCACATGCAGCAAACATTCTGTGCCCCAGGGTGTAATTGTTCCAAAATACAGGAAGGAAAGTCATGATGCCAGTGACCAGCAGTCTGCCTCTCTTGGGTTGTCCTTAGATTTGTCTCTAAACAACCATATCCAACAGCCTCTTATTGATTTACCAGTGAAGACATTGCCACAACACTGTCTTTTATTTCTTATTCTCACAACCAGAGCCAGTAAAATTGTCTTTCATTGGATGTGTTTTTTTCTGAAGTTCAGAAAGCGCTCTTGATAAATAATGGCTCTACCACTGCATCTCAGGTACTTCTTACCCTTCCCAAGGTGCTTTCTTGTACACTTACTGTATTCCCCTAGGAGTCTGTGATACCAGTTATACCAATTAGTTAAGCCTTTGAGATATTCCTGTTTATTCCTTGTATTCTGGTCATGTATCTATTAATAGAAAGTATTTCAGATATTCAGTTGGTTGCAAAGTTATTCTTTCACTTGCCTCATAGCTTCTCATTTTTTCATCTCACTTTCCAGATCAAGGCTGGTTTCCTATTGCTCCTTTGAAAGGGAAAAATGGGTAAAGACAGCTCTGCTCTTTCACTCCTAGGATTTTGGAAGCTAAGCATGTGTATTCACTGAAACACTGTCTTATTTGCACTGCAGACTGCATCTGCATTTCCACTCCTGTCCCTAGTGCCACAAACAGACTGACTTTTGCAGATTATCTGTGATTGATAGATCCAGGTGACAGTGACATTGCCCCTGGATTACTAGTAGAAAAGTAGGGACTGCGCCAATGGGTTTAAGTCTATTTGCTAACTTACAGTCTGATGAAATACAAAAGCATCTATCTGTAACATTTGACACTCCTCCTTTGGAGTAAAGTAAGATTTACCAACTATCCCTAGCTCTAGAGTTGGAGTGATCATATCTAAAAGAAAAAATGACAGCCTACTCTAACTCATGCTTTTTTTTTTTTTTTCTTGTGGAAAATCACAGGAGAAAAATCAGATTTTTCCACATGCCTCCTTTGAGAAAGCTTTGGGATGGACCTTTTTCTGATTTGAAGTGTTTGCAAGTGGTCTGGGTGAAGATCCGATTTCTGTCTTTAAAAATAGAGATAGTCTCTGTGGGTAAGCCGGAGTAGTGTCACTTTGTTGTTAAAATGTAATTCATTCAGTGACTGTCTAGAGAAATTGTATCTTTGGGTATTTCAGCAGCCTGAATTACAGCATCTCTTGGGAAGCATTTTACTGAAATACAGTGCCCTTCATCTCAAGGTCACTCACTCAGATCTGCCCTTAGGTGAAAGAGCAAAAAGAATATCCCTACCTGACGGCTTTTCGATGATAAACGTGAAGTGAGCTGATGGACTAAAATCAAACAGAGAAGTGCCCACATTGCAAAACGACCGTCAGAGTCACTGATGTCTCAGCAAAAAGGCCAAGGACAAAATAGGCATGGAGACTCCACTTACTGCAAATTCTTTCTGGCAGCTGCTGAAAGTCAGTGAGGATGGAGATAGATGTGTTCCCTATCACTGTACTGAGGTTTTGCAGGGAGTGGTGATGGGTAGTGAAGGACGTCAACCTGTAACTTCTCTAAGAAAAAAAAACTCCTGTATCAGGAGACCATGTGTGCTCAAGGTCTCACCTGGGATTAATAATTCTTATCATAAGATATGTGAAGCCCACCCACCCATGGTGAAGTGAAAGGTAAAAGCGTTTGACAGGCTAAAAGTGGTTTCTTAATCTGTTTTGGTAGAAACCTAATCCTGATGGGCTGTGCCACAATAACTTGTTTTCTTGTAGTGCCACCTGATATGATAAGAAGAAAAGTGGGATACAGTAAAGTCTGTTATGGCTGAGGACCAGGCTTCAGAAATACTTATAGAGTAGCTCTCCAGGAGGTTCTAGCTTTGAAGGAGGGATCAAGACTTACAGAATAACTATGGAGCATCGACTGAACTCAGTGAACTTCTCAACTGTACTCCTGTACTGTGCTTTGGTTTGCACTGTGGAGCAGTCTCAGAGCACATGAACTGGATTATTTTTGTGTGGAACTTAACAGGAAGATGCACTCCAGGAGTTCACCAGTGGCAAGCTGGCAGTCAGTCTGTGAGAGCAGAACAGAGTGTTTGATGTAGAAAAAACATGCAATCCAAGCAGGGAGGATGTCAGGTCCTCAGCAGCTTTACAGAACCACTGCTGCTGATCTGCACTGCTTGCTAGCATAGATGAAGCTTAACTGGACTAAGGGATTTGGTTACCCTGTAAGCATGGGCTCAAAAAATTGTATGCAGTATATGCCTAAAAATTATGTGGAAAAATAACATTTTTGCTTGCACTTAGTTCAGTGGTTTTGATGCCTCTGTCATCTACATCAAAGGAAAAGAAAAATCCTAGTGGATTGAATACTTTGCACTTGTCAAGAGTATGTCAGGATGAAATGTGTCTTTAAACATAAAGTGTAGCCAGTCTAGTTCTTGAGCTGATATAGGGAGTTCTTGAAATGACCTTGGAGGGTGAGAATGAAGAACAGACATAGTAAAAAATGCTTGTCACCTTCTGAAGTCAGTGGTCTGGATTTGCCCGTCAGTGCATCACAGAACATCACTAACCTTCATACTAAATACAGTCATTTTAGGTGGCTGTGGAAAGATGGAAAGAATTTCTACAAATTAATGAGAATGAAATGTTAGTTTTGTTCTTTTTTTTTTTCCCCTTAACTTGGCAAACATAGCTTTTTACATTTCTGCACCAGAGATACTTGCTAATCTGCTTAATTGTAGCAGATCTATTAATTACAAAAATAATTCAAGGGTAGGATAAAAAACCAAAAGACAAGACATAATGAACTTTAGATTTTTTCCTTTTCTGTCATCATGTGTGTGACAGTCATTTTTTATTCCATGTGAAGAAAATAATGTCAGGAGGATACTAATCATCAATTTGCTACAGCTGAAACTAGCACAGCTGGCAGATGAGTATTTTAATGTATTTCTAGATTAAGCAAGGCAGTTTAAAGAAAACATCATGCAAATATTCAATCTGCTATGGGTTTAAAATAAAGTCCTCATCTGTGCCATGGTAGAGTGAATAGCTACCTTATGTTTTATCATATTGCAGTGGATTATCTTTCTAATGAAGCTTGTATCCCCCTAAAGCATTCTTGAGATATTTTTTGTTCACATTGGTCTATAATAATGCAGTGAGTGAGTGCAGGAGTGGATTTTCCTTTAGTAAAGGTCTATCAGGACTCCTTTCCTAACAAATTAAACTGTAAAAGAAAGCAATTCATACATGTAAGGCAAAACAAAATGCTGTATATTAATTTCAGTGAGCTGTTTTATTCTCATCAAATTGTATTCTTTGCAAAATTAGTAAGGGTTTTGGAAAGGGAAGGAATTAGAGGTTTGTTTCTTGTTTATATTTGTTTTTATACCTCCTTTTCTCTGCCAGTCCTTAAATCCACCATACCACAGAATCACAGAGTGTTAAGGATTGGAAGGGACCTCAAAAGATCATCCAGTCCAATCCCCCTGCAGGATTAGGAACACCTAGATGAGGTTACACAGGAAGGTGTCCAGATGGACTTTGAATGTCTGCTGAGAAGGAGACTCCATAACCCTCCTGAGCAGCCTGTTCCAGTGTTCTGATACCCTCACTGAGAAGAAGTTTCTTCTCATGTTTAAGTGGAACCTCCTGTGTTCCAATTTGTACCCATTGCCCCTTGTCCTACCATTGTTTGTCACCGAGAAGAGCCTGGCTCCATCCTCGTGACACTCACCCTTTACATATTTGTAAACATTAATAAGGTCACCCCTCAGTCTCCTCTTCTCCAAACTAAAGAGACCCAGCTCCCTCACCCTTTCTTCCTAAACGAGATGCTCCACTCCTTTAATCACCTTTGTTGCTCTGCACTGGACTCTCTCCAGCAGTTCCCTGTCCTTCTTGAACTGAGGGGCCCAAAACTGGACACAATATTCCAGATGTGGTCTCACCAGGGCAGAGTAGAGGGAAAGAAGAACCTCTCTTGACCTACTAACCACCCCCCTTCTCAATCCAGGATGCCATTGGCCTTCCTGGCCACAAGGGCCCAGTGTTGGCTCATGGTCATCCTGCTGTCCACCAGGACCTCCAGGTCCCTTTCCCCTACACTGCTCTCTAACAGGTCGTTCCCCAACTTATACTGGAACCTGGGGTTGTTCCTGCCCAGATGCAAGACTCTACCCTTGCCCTTGTTATATCTCATTAAATTTTTCCCCGCCCAACTCTCCAGCCTGTCCAGGTCTCTCTGGATGGCAGCACAGTCTTCTGGTGTGTCAGCCACTCCTCCCAGCTTGGTGTCATCAGCAAACTTGCTGACAGTGCACTCTATTCCCTCATCCAAGTCATCGATGAAAATATTGAATAGTACTGGTCCCATGTAGTACAACTTCAGATGAACTAATACAGTTGGAACCTAAGAGACTACAAATCAATATTCAGCACTTCTTTAATGGATCTAGTTTTCCATCTTGTATTTCTTAACTCATCTATGGTCAAAGATTTCTCTACCTTCAAGAAACCCAGAGTTGAGGGAGAACTAGATCTTAATTACTCCCAAGAATTAGCCAGAATATAGTGGCATTAAACATCTGTAAGAAATGGTTTCTGGACTGTAGAACATGTAAAGAATGTGCAGGAAGCATCTATTTCTAGTAATTTGTGCCTGTTGTCAGAGGTTTGGAATGGACAAGATATTGTGCACACCCTGTTTCACAGAGGAGCACTCGAAGTCTAAGCTAGAGCAGGACGAGCGGTTTCAGACCGCTTCGCCTTCTCCGAGTCAACATGGAGTCAGTATTGACTGACCACATACTCTTCCATAAATCAGACTGGCTATCCATGTAGCTGCAGACAAGTATGATTGCTCTTGAGAGTTTATACCACAGGCTAGTAGATCACAAAAACAGGAAGCTGATATTCTCTCTTCTGTGCTCAGCAAGGGTTTCAGTCTCTTAATTGCAGTCCATCATGACTCATTTTATTGTACTAAATAGTGTCTGTATCTGAGATACTTCAAATAAGCTAAATATAACAGCAGAAGGATGTCACTGCAGTTCTGAATAACCTTTTCACAGGTATTTTTCCTTGTGTGTCTTTCTGGGGGAAAGGACAGGGCAGAGGGCATTCACCTTTCCCTTGGCAGCAATAAACATCTACAGCCTAAACAGCTGGTCATTTTTTTTTTTTTTTGTGCTCTCTCCACCAGCTGATGTATTTAAATAATTTTACCTATTTGCCTGTTTTTTTTTTTTTTTTCTCCTTTTCTGATAAGAAGATGGCATACTCTTTTTCCCTTAGTGATGGCTGCTTTTTTCACTGTTCTTATAGAGCCTTTTCTCGGACTTCTTTTTGTTGTGGCATTGTTAAATCATTTATGTGGAGCTTGCCTCCTGTATCAGTCTCAGTGCCATCTCTTTCTTTGGTAAGGGCAGTCTGGCACTCTCTCTCCTCACCCTGAAAGGAATATTATCATTCTTAGTCAAGGACATGTACAAACCATATACTAAAAATCTGCTTCTGATAACCTTATCTTACATTTGAATATGTGTTTTTTTTAATCAAGATGATCTAGTTGTTAAGACTGTATATGGCTTGTGATATCATGGGTTTGGATGGATGCTTTTTGGGGATAAAATACTAATTAAGGCTGGATATAATTCAGGTCCCATTGAAGACCAGTGGAAAATCCCCAGCTAAATTAGGTAATCCCCATCAATCTATGTCTCTTTTTATCTCATTTCATTGCATTTCCTGTTAAAGATAAACTTTTGAAGGTAAAGAACCTAATAGTTATTGAAGTGTTAGAATAAGAATGACTAAAAGTGTGCATGGTTACATACTTCAGTGATCTGATACTGTTTTTTATCTTAGCCTCTCAGCTTTTGTCCCCTTCTATCATTATACAAGGTTAGCAGCTTGATGCCCCAGAGTTCTCCATTTGTTTGAGTTCTATATGTAAGGAATACACAGAAAGAGGAAGCGGTTTGGTCGTTAGTCAAATCTGCAGATGGCAGGCAGTTATTTAGCATAGTCAAATTCAGAGTTATAAAACATGTTGCGAAGTGAGTGCAAAGTCAACGAATGCTAAAAAATATACACTGAAGGGAAAAAGGACAACAGCATATTGGCTTGCAGTAGGGGGTCAGAGACTGTCCAGATCTGATCAGCTCAGCCACCCTTCTGTTTAGTGGCCGGGTTTGCACTGTCTTTGGCACAGGTGCAGAGGAGAACTTCCAAAATTGTGGTCAGACACCTTGAACTCCCTCTCACTGTACCTGACCACTGGACTTGTGAACTTGGAGAGGTATCTACACAACTTCATGGACAGTCTAATGAGGACCAGTGCTCACAGTGCCTCTGGTGATAAAAGCAAACAGGAGAGTAAGGCAGACAAAGAGGAAAATAGAAATTAATGTATACTATTATTCCCACGTGAGCTACTGCACAGAGGCCTGTTATCCTATCTTAGGAAGGATATTGTTAAATTAAAGGGCAATCAGAAAAAGGTCATAGTGTGATTAGGTGTTTGAAAATCTCTCTAACGACAATGCTGAAAAGATGGGGAGTGTCTATTTTAGGAAGACCTGTGCAAGGGGCAAAGAGAGAAAACTAAAAAAATAACAGTTTAGAGATGACAGATAAAGAAATTCTGATCTCACTAGTTCATAAAAAACAGAAGAAAGAGATATTTTTTCTGAAATATGGCAAATTCAAAACTTGCAATAGAAATACCTTTTCAGACTTGGTGGAACTAAACTATGGGATTTACAAAGGTGTTCCCATAAGTTTTACAAGAATAAGGAGCCTTACTTCTGGCTTTTCCTATGTGTGTGCTGTTTTTCTGTCTTCAAAGTATCCCTTGGGTAGATTTTTGTCATATGGAAGAGCACACACTTCCAAGAAGGGTGAAGGAAGGGAAAGGTCTGGGCCAGGCTGTACATGGTGGTCAATAAGAAGAGTTCTGGGCTTTCAGTAACTGGGAGAAGCCCAGTGAGATTTTGCTCTGAAGCTCCAGTGGCCATCCTGACAGCTGGACAGAGTCCTGGCCATCTCCTGAGCTCCGAAAGGAGAAGCCAAAGCAGCCAGTCCCTTAGGGGATATGAGTGGGTAGGGGGAGATTTGGATTGTGGAGAGGAGGAGATCAAGGCCATTGGGAATACTGAAAGGTCCTTGACTTAGTTGGGAGGGATGTATAGAGGGGAGAGTGGAGCTCAGGCTTCAGGGGCTGGAAGGCCTGAGGAAGGAAGCACTGGGAGCTATTGTGGGTAGCTCCCACCCCGGCATTTCTGTTTTTTACTCCTGTTTGCCAGCAGAGATAGTGCACAGCTTCTTCCCTCCCAGAACTGCTATTATCTCCTCCCTATCACCAGTACTCTGATTTTCTTCTCGGATTTAAAAAAGTAATTTAACAGATATAGATATGACAAATACTCAGAATTATAAGAGTAAATTTTAAGAGGAAGAAAGAACCTCATGACATGGGTTTTCAAATGCCCTTTTAAGAAATTGGGGTGGGAAAACCTCTCCTTTGTTACTGAAGAGCTGGTCACCATCTGCAGGTAAAGCAATGGTCTTTAATGAATCTGAGTCAGTACAAACACTCACATCATCACTCACAGCATCACAGCATTGAATGAAAACTGAAAGGGGATTGAATTCCTCTGAAGGGTTGCTACAAAATATATTATCCAAATTGGGAGTGAGTAAACTCAGTTTAACTATATTTCATTTCAGTGGCAACATCTGTTCGCATCAAGGTGTGACGGAGTTCTCCTTGATCATGTCTCTGAGTAAGAATAACAAAACTTTTCTGAGTGACAGTGCAGAGCTGCAGAGGGGAGGACCTGGTTGCGGGCCTGATTTTTTGAGGTATTGAACAGTTGTATATCACACTGACTTCAGCTGGAGCTCTGGGTACTCAAGGGTTCTGGTAGTAATAGCAAGTCTCTGACTGCAGTGACATTTTCCATGCAAGTGAAGACTCATTCTCCAAAACTATTACTTTCAGGTTGGAGTGTTTCCCAAAATTTTAATCAATCTTTATGGAATTACATTGTTACTAGTCACAAAATGTATTTTTTTTACATTGATTATTTCTCTCCAAAAAGCAATTAAGTGATGCATGAAAGGCAGAGAAGTAACAAAATTAGATTCAAAAGGCTTAAGGAATAATCATTTGAATTATAAAAATCAGTCACATTGTAAATGAAATCCAGCTGACTCAAAATCCCTTACTACAGCTTTTACAAACTTTTATTACTTATTTTCCTATTCCTCATGTAGGAATGGGAGTACTCTGCATCTCAAAGTACTACCTTTATAACGCTTGCTTTATCTTAGAAATAGTCAATTTCTGTTACAGTCTACTGAGAATTCACTGCTTGCTGAAGATACTGCTTAAAGTGAAGAAAAACATAGAATGATAAATACATCAATAATCTGTAAGTGGGATTGCTAGGAAAGATTTGAGATAAATGTTGGAAAAAGAAGACTTCCCATGATGGAAAATAAATGTATCCCCTGACGACTTTTTTTTGGAGGAGGAATTTGAATTCTCTATTGAGAATTTTGATTTTCAGTGAAAAAGTAACCTGTTGATACCATAAAGAAAGCAAAATACAGTAATTTTTTTTTTTTTTTAAGCTAGCTATTTATACCTATGTCTTTTAAAATATATTTTGGTGCTTACAGCAGGCCTGAATTCAAAGTCTACATACGGGCTTTTTCTTTGCTAGCAGTGAATGTAATGATCTGTAGTTTTCAAATTACTGTCTATAGACACTAAAGAATTTGCTAAGTCTGTCCTGACTGTCAGCAGAAAAGAAACGTTAATTAACAAGTTAGCCAGGGATGGGACCAGTGGTGGAGGAAGCAGCTCATGAGAAATGCAATTATGCAAAGTGCACTGTGAGATGAAGTTTCTTGAATCAGCTAAGCCTGTGGGAAATTAAATGGTGATGGAACTTCTTGAAGTGCCCCTGTTTTGGCTGTTCTTCTTATATTTATAGCACCGGGGAGCCCTTCTCCTAGACTCTGGGACCCTGATGTGCCAGGTGCTGTACAAACCCAGAAGAGAGATAGATGTCCTTGCTCCCAGGAAACTTGTTGTATGAGAAAGCCACCTGGTGCCGCAGAGCATATGAGCTCAGGTCCAGCCCCAGGTACAGTTGTGATACAGATTTCTGGCCTAAAACATCAGAGAAGCAGCCTCAGGATTGCCTGAACCTGACATGTCCCCAGTATAAGAAAACAGATGGAAAGAAGACAGCCAAGAGAACACAAGGGAACAGTGGGACAACTCTTGTCACCTTGATAGGCAGTTATCTCAGCACACAGGCAGCCTAAATACTTTCAGATTTTATTATTTGTGCTGTGAGTACAGGTTTTGCATACATCAAACCAAATCACTAAATAGCAATAGAAAAAGATGAAAACACAGGCTTTTTCCTAATGGCCTTCCTGTATAAAGGTTTGGCAATGTTTATTTCTCTCGCACATAATGTGCTTAGCTTTACTGACTAGTGAATGAAGAAGCAGAAGTTCTTATAAAATACAAGAAGTAAATGTATTATTTCTCTGATTCATAGTTTGGTTGCTTTCATTTTTCCTTTAGCAGATTATAAACCAAAAGTAACATGAATGAAGGTAGGTACAAGAATCAACAACAGAAGGCAACTTAGTGGAGGTGGGTCTTACAGCTCATATATCTTTGCTCTCAGTAGCAATTCATGAACAATAGCTAGGAGGCAGTAGGGGTAGAAACATTCTTAGTGTTTCAGTAAACAATTTAAAAAATATCTGTTGGCAGTCTTTTTGCTCAGCTAAAGATTAGTTGCTCATGTATTTAGTTTAACAGCAACGTTCACACTGACAGCATCTTCTCCTGTGCTAACTGCAGTGCTCTGAATGCCATAGATATGCAGTGCAGAATTCTGTGAAAATATATTATAGAACAGACTGATATTTAATACAGCTCTGCATGACATGGTATCTTATTTAAAAGAGAATATTTATTTAACATCCTGCCAAGCAAACTAATACATTTATTCTTTTCTGTACGCACACTGCTTCTTTTGCCATTAGAGTTATGCATGATGATAAAGCTTGAAACTATCATTTCAGTAAATGGAAATTTCTTTATTGACTTGAGAGAGTATGATATGTTCCTTAGCAGTACAGCAGAATAGTCTTGTAATTTTCCCTGGGCTAGTTGCTTGCAGCCAATTTTGCTGTCAGTCCTGCTACATCTGTTTCTGAAAAATCTGAATTCGTATTTATTGTAGTTCTCAGTTCATGAGTTAGAAAAACAGAATTTTTGTTAGCATTTTGAGGCACAGAAAAGGCTGGATTCTTTTCTTTAACTAGGCTTGTTTGTTTTCTCAGACATTTCTGTCTCCTTTTATCTGTTGGCGTACTGACTAAGCTGCTGGCCAGTTATGCCAGTTGAAGTGAATGGCATGTCTCCCTGCAACTTCTGTAATAGAAGAGAAGCATCAACTGGAGAACTGAAGTGGGACAGAATTTTACGCAGTATAATCTTATAGGCTGTAAATTTATGTCTCTGTTATCTAATTCAAGTGCCTGAAACACTTAGCAGAAAAGCTGTCTTTGTGAGAAGCTTGCCTCTGCACTCTTAGCTGATCAGTGCACTGTGAACCGATCTTGCTGCAAAAGGAATACGTTGTTTTTAGTTCTCAAAAAATGTTATTTAGTTGAGACTGAACAAAGCTGATTCCCAGACACAATGCCAGTGAACACTGCTAATTCCCAGACAGATGATATTCTTGTTATTTTTAAGTTAAAAACAGGTTTGTTTGGGCAATTTTTTTTCTTAAAGTAAGTTTCTCAAGCTTATTTGGCAAAACCAGTAAAAAGTAGGGCACAATTCTTCACAAGTCATATTAAATCACAGATTACTCATAATTACAATGTATTTTAAAAATGAAATTAAAAACAACTTCTCAAAAACAAGGGGTGGAACATCTCATAGATGTTTTAATAATAATGATAATAATGATGATGATGATGATGATAATAATAATAATAATGATAATCCTTTCCCCAAAGTGCAAGGACATTTCAGCATGGAGCTGACACACAACAACACTATAAGTCCCCCAGATTAGCATAGAGGTTTAATGTTAGTATATTAACCTACTGTTAATATAAACTAACCAAGAATTCAAAACATGCCAAAAAGCCGTTTCTATTTCCTTATTCTCTGTTGTAAAGTGCTTCAGGGGTGGCCATGCACATTTGGCCATATTACTTTTAATGATCCAAAGCTATCTTGAAAGTAGTTTTTTGTTCTTCTTTCCAATCTAAAAATAGTCACTGAATCGGCAGCAATTAGAGAAAACATGTGAGAACAGAAGGGGGAAAAAGATCAAACCCTTAAAAAATACATCGTTAAGAAAGACTGAGAAGCTTACTAAATGGTATGTGAACTGGATTAATGAAAATATTCAAAATCAGTAAACACGTGGCACTGAGAAGATCTCAGGCTTATTAGTGGCTAAGAAATATACATATAAGAGTCCAATTAATGATTAAATTTGGTTTTACTGGCAGTTCATTAAAGACACCAGATGGCCAGTGAGTTCTGGTGAGACAATTGTAGTCTTCAAACCAGTTTTGAGTTTGTTTGCTTCTTTGCTTGTTTTTAATGAGTATGTGCATGCATGTCATAAATGGTAACCCCTTAATGTAGTTTCCTTCGATTGTTTAGAAACACCTAGCTCAATATGGTGAGCAGACAGGTGTGCTTGTATTTGGGTGTTGGGTATCACACTCACAATACAGGATTTGTGAACTCTTCCCTGAAACTCATCTGTATTTCTATTGCAGAATTGCTCCAAAGTGACTCAAGGTTGTGGCTTGACTAGGCAATATTTCCTATTTTAAATGACCACATACAAATTCTAACCAAGTGATACTCTGATTCTCTAAGTGATACATCACATACTCATACCCTTGGAAAGGGTAACAAGTGGCTCACTTGGTGCATCTGCCTGTTCTGAGCCATTCCTGATACGGGACTGTTTAACTTCCTGTGGGAAACCTTGGCCAGAGGATAAGCCATCACCTTCCCTGCTGATCTGTCTATGGAAAGCATTTTCTTAGTTGTAATCCACATCTTCTCTGTCACACCTTACACTCATTACTACTTCTCCTGTAGCAGTAAGGAATGCTCTGCTCCTAACAGCTGCCTGTTATGTATTAGAAGGTTAATGTCTGCCTTGACCTTCTTTTCCTTAGGCATTGCATCTTTCTTCTTGTTTTTGAGACCTGTGATTGCTCTCAGTGGTCTCTTCTGAACTCCACCATAGTCTACCCTCCTTTTTTTTTTTGAAGAGTGAGGTTGTCAAAACTGGACACAGTATTACGGTTGAGGGCTGCGTAGTGACAAGACTTGTTCCATGTGTCTTTTGCAGCAGCATGACACGGATGATTAATATCTATTTTGCAGTCTGTGATGACTCGAGATCTTCCTCTGCAGAAGTGCTGCTACCCATTTTTTATTAGGTAACTGTATCTGTTGAGGAGCAATATTGAACTCTTGTCTCTATTAAACAACATCTTCTGCATATCATATCTACTATTTGTACAAGACCATTTTTTATTCTAAACCTGTCCTCCAGTGTGTGGGCTGTTCTAAACAGCTTGGAGATATCAGCAAATCTCCATCCTTCTCCTTTTTTTAATTTGCTTTCTCCTGCATTTTCGGTAAGGCACTATGGAAAATTAAGCTTCAAGAGCAATTTTCCCAACCAGTTTTCACAAACTCCATTGTGTTTTAATCTAGACCTTCCTTTTATAATGGTATGTGAAATAATGGCGACATAAGATACTGAATGCGTCTTCTATCCCCCTTGCCTGTGTCTCTAGAATCTGTGCGCTCAGTCCCTGTTACTCTACTGGAGAAGGTTTGATGTGATTTTGTTTTAGAAAAAACAGCCCTGTTTAAAGTCCTTTTAAAAATGAATTAGTTCAAGTAGTTTTCTGAGACCCGAAGCCCCATGGATCTTGTGTTGTTGGGCTCCTCTGCATTTCCTTTGAAAGATAAGCATTATGTTTGTCTTTTCCCTGTCTTTTTCTCTGATCTTACAAGTTCATAGAGATAACTCTCATTACCTGTAAGCTCAAATGGCCAAGCTGCAAGCCTCTGAAGTGAATGATTAAAACATCTGAGTGCCTGAATGCAACCAAAAAGTTAATTAACATTTAGTTTTACTCTTATATCAGAGAAAAAGAGGTCTTAAAAGTAGAACAAAGCATACTAGATGCATATGAAAAACACAGAACTGAAAATTCTGTGCAAATGCTTTACTGAAAATGTTATAAAACTTACAATAAAAACAATTCCTACTGCAAATATTAATTAAAAATCTATATTTCCATGTGAATATTTAGATTCAAACATAGATTTTTATTTTGTATCAGCTTTTAAAATACCTCCCCCTAAAATGATGAGCAAAAGTAACAACTGCATTAAGTAGTATTTTGGATTTCTATTTTGAATTAATTTAAATTTTCCCAAGTTGGGAATTTCAAAATGGTTTAGCCAAAACATTATTGACTATATTGAGAGGTTTTTTTTTTTCTTTCTTTCTTATCCCAAAACACCTTAGCAGTAATTGTTTCACTGTGTAGACCTGGATAATCTAGCTGCAAATGCCTGCTGATTATGACGATGGGTCAGTGTGTTGATTTACAGTTGACATTAATATAAGTACATATTCATGTGGCCTGTAAAAACTAAGTGCCCTGAAATACAAATTAAACACAGTGTAAAAAATGGATAAAATAAGGTTTGCTAATGAAAAGAGAAAACCTGACAGTAAAGAGCTGTAGAGGAGCAACAGTATTGTGAACAACACTGGAGGAGCATGTGATTAAGTGACACTAGAAAGTCAAGGCTGATAGACACAATGTGATGTATATGAGAGACAAACAATCCTGATTTTAGAGGTACAATGATGATCTCTGAACTAGCTGTCACCACGTTGAGATCTTGGAGATGCAATGCATGTGCAAAAACTTCAACTTAATGTTTGGGAGCAAGCAAAGTGTCAGGAATTATTACAAAAGGAACTGAAGGAAAGAAAAAGGATATATTATGACGTTAATGGCAAAATCTGTATTCCAGACTGCAAATCTGGTGTGTAGTTGTAGTTCTTCTGATGCACTAACTGTATAGAAGAACCAGAAAAGGTACTGAGGAGGAAAGAAAGCTGATCAATGGTATGAAATAGCTTTCAACTGAGAAAATTACTGACTAGACCTGCCCCAACTGGGACTGACAGGGACATAACAGGTAGAGCAGGGTAGATAAATAAACTAGGAAGATTCATGGTCCTTTCTTCTTGTAAATGAATTAGAAATTATTGAAGGGAATGATCGAGTCTCAGTTTCAGAGCTGATGGAAGACAGTAACTTACACCACGCATAGGTCAGCCAGGGGTGGTTGGTCACACTAAAAAGTAGATGTTAGCTTTCAGAACTCTAAAAAGCAAATAAACAAACTAATGGAAATCATCTATCCAGGAATTTTATTTCCTACGAAGTATCATTTCTGGCTCAGGAAAATCCTTCATCTATAGGTGATGTGAACTTTCAAGAAGTCCAGAGGAGTTACCATTGTCTGTTTACACCATTTCTATACCCTCTCATCGGTGGTGTTGACTCGTGAAAGGAAATAGGAGATCAGGTTTGGTCACATGGAGTTTTTCTGTGGGTGCTGTTTTTCAGTGTTAAACTATTGTCCTCTGCAAGGCCAAAGTGAAAAAGATTATCAAATTTGAAACATAAACATAAGCTGTGGGCTAAAATCAGCCTTTCTCTGCTGATGTTTTTTTTTTCTTTGACAGTAGACAAGTACTTTGGTTTTAGTAGTGAAAGAATTGTATCTTGTGCTTGATCTGTGCTGAGCTACATCTGTGACTTCTGTGATAATTTTAGATGGGCTGTGCAAAGATGAAATCTGCAAAATAGCAAGTGTTGAACTGAGCTTACCTATTCTGGCGGTAATTCTTAGAGATTTCTTGTAAGACATGCTTTGTAATTCCTAAAGCTGGCTTGGAAACAAAAACCACAGCTACCTTTTCTCTTTTTGTTTGCTAGGAGAGAATGCGGGACTGTCCTTTTATTCTCAGTTCTGTTCAATATATGAGGTAACCAATAGCACAGCCAAAGTAATTTCATAACCATTTCTGCCTGTGTCTGCAATAACGATTTTTTCAGTACTCTTTCATAATTTTGATCTCTGCTTCAACATTTTGAAAATAACACACTATCTGGCTTTACAAATGCTATTTTTAGATCATTGCTATCTTAAGCAATGCCTGTCTCTGAAGAAATGTGGATGCCTCCTAAAGGATGGTACAGTGGTACAGGGATACCACATAGTCCTGTCTCCAATTTTGTACTCAGTCTATAATCAGAAAACATTTTTTTCTAGCAAATTCATGATTGATAAATTTAAGTAAAAATATGGGACCTCTTTCTAGGAAGGGCCTGACAGTGTCCATGACCACTTAATATGTTTCTATCCCCTCCTTTCCTGGCATTGATTAAGATACCTAAGAAGAAATGAAATCTTCTTCAGTTCTGTATTAATTTGGTTTTGGAACAACCCCTGATGGGGAGAAAACCTCTCTTAATATTCATTCTCTGTACAGGATGAACACTATTGAAAATACACAGCCCTAACCATCTTAGCCAGTTTATTGTATACTAAGCGCTCAGTTGAAAATTCAGAATGGATCAGAGAGCTCCTTTCAGTATAGTGTGCTTTTCAATGTTACGGTGATTATTTCTTCATATTGTAAGACAAAGCCAGTGGTAACGTTCATGAAGCTTTCTCCCTAATCCACTCTTTACCTGGTAGCAGCAAATTGGACCAATAAAAACTCAACAGTACAAAATTCAGAGATTAGATATACATGTTTGTAATTCGATGAAGTGGTACTACACAATGTCAGTATTGAATCTAAACTTGTGCACTGAGCTCCTTGTAGTCACCCAGTGCTCTTCAGTTACCAGTTTCTGTAATTTTCTTGTGCTACAGAGTGGAATTTGATTCGAGGGGAATTCATAATTTAATCCTTAGTGTTCTGCAGACTGTTGAAGGCAATTGAATATCTATAATGCTAAATGTAGTTTTTCAAGTAATTTACAGAGAGGGGAGTGAATCACTTCTTGTGTGTGCTTGTTCATAGGAAAACCTGCAGAATCCCCATGCCTTACAATTAATCAATAATGACTTTTACTATAGAAAATGGATTTTAGATATGAGCACTTGCTAAAAAAGTGATAGAGGAACAAAGTGTAACAGGAAGAATCTTTCTCTAGTGGTTATTGTTGAAATAGATTACTGAAAAAAACACATGGAGGGAAATTCATTGTCTTAGACTTTCAAATTAACTGTTTCCGTGGGGCTTGGGATGTAGAAGTTCTCAAAGAGATGAGTTTTCAATTTTGTAAAAACCAGGAAGTTTTGGAGATAGTTTGTGTTTATCAGATACCTAAAAGTTAATATAGTCTGTGTTCAGTTCTTGAAAATGTTGCAAAGTAACAGTGGAGCATCAGCATGGATTTGTACATTCTACCTAAAAAGATGCTTGTCTAAGGAGTTGTTTTATAACCCATTCTGACATTTTTAGAGCTACTAAAGTGATTTAGATACTAGGATGGGAAGGATGGAAATCCTCACTCACATAAAAATTCTAGTTCTTGTATTATTTGTTTGAGCAATAGGAAACTTTTGATGAAACAGCTATTTCTATAGCAAATGTCTATCCTTCCACATAATTTCTAGTTAAAGTCAGGCAGGGTGAAAATGACAAGCTCACACAAGCTTTTTAAAAGAGTGCTGGTCCAGGCGTTCACCAAATTGTACTCTCTGGGTAAGATCAATTTTGGGTAAAAATTCTTGGTATGAATTAGACAGATCCTAAGACAGATCTCCCACTTCCGTAAGCACCTTGAGTGCTTTTCCTTTAAGGGAAATAGTACTGCTTATCTCTCATGAAAAGTCTTGAAGGGTGTTTGGATTTGCCTTTGTGTACAATGATGGAAAACTCTTGAATTTTTAAAAACATTTTCTAGACAGTCTGCCAGTATCTACATATACAACTAGATATGACAAGAACAAAGTCAAAGACCCAGATCACTCTGTAAGTGGAGAAAGTCTGGAGTTGAATCTGGATATGAGTGTTGTAACTTGTGAAAATGATATATAACATTAGGAAGAGGACTATTCATGCAGAATAAAAGACATATGTGGATATCTTTAGGATTCACATTTTGGCACCATTATTTTGTAAAAATCAGAATGCCGAGACTGAGTTAGACTAACAGTAAAAGCTGCAAATCATCAAAATTCAGTAAGCCGCGATGGCTGCAAAAATCCTCATCTTCTTTCAGTCGTATGTGATTAAGGTAAAGAACTGCTATGAACTGAAAATCCACAGCACAGACATTTCTGTAAAGTAGCTCAAAAGTAAAGTGAAGTAAATCCAATAAAAGCACAGTATCTGTTGTCTAGTAAATGGATCAAAATTACATATTTCTAACATATCTAAGTATTTATTTTAGAAATGTTGACTCTTCACTTAAGAAAATAAAATATTTTTGACATCTTGCAGCTGTTATGAGATTTTCCTGTTGTTGAATACTGATTCATGGATTAAGGATTATGTGGGAATTACACAGTTTAAAAGATGCCAGCAGTTTCTATTTTATGTAAATAAAATACATATATATTCAAAGTGTGATCAGTTCCATATCATCTCTTCAGCAAATAACTGTATTGTTTTTAGGGAAATAAAATGGAGCTGGGATAATGATGAATTAACTTCAGTTAACTTCCTGTCATTGTCATGATTTTTCACAGATAATAAAGTCAGTTTGCAGTCACATCATGCATCTATTAACACTCCTGAGTGTGTCTCATATGACGCTCTGGCTTTGAACATATCTAGCTTGTATAAGTGTTCTCTGTCCTGTTGCTGTCCCACTGCTGGCTGTCTGTGTCCCAAAACCATTCTGGCCATGGAGAGCTCTGGGAGCAGGTTTTGGCTGAGACTGAAAAGGCAGTGAGTATTTTGGCCTTTCCCATGTCACCTGTCATCACGTTGGGGTGTAGTCAGAGCAGTGAGTGCAGAAAACCCTCTTGGCTGGAAAATAGATGCACCTGCCCCAGAAATGTTGGAGTTGACAAAACCTAACTGTGGCTGTCCTCTTCATACTGCTGGTCCCAGTCTGAAGACCTTGGCCATGCTCCCTGTCTCCCCTCTATTTCATCTCATTTATCAGAGCCCTGAGTCTCTTCTCCAGGTGATCGCTGCAGGTAGAGCTGGAGTGACAAACTCCATCCTGCTGGGAGTTTGTGTCCTCTTTCCTCCTGCTTTTGGCTGCACCATCCTCCTCTCACTTGCTTTGCCAATGTGTCCATTTTTCAATATAATATTTTAAGATTTTTTCACTTCATGCTCAACATACAGCTTTCTCATATAAGGTCAAAAGGAATAGCAGAAAAGGCCTGACTTAAAATGGATGAAAGGGAGTGGAGGTATGGTATACTCCAGCTATGTCCCTGCACCACACTGCAGTTACAGAAAAGTCCAGTGTCTGGAACTGCTGTATAGCTGGTGACTTTGCAAGACAAAATATACAGGGAAGATAATTTCTAGCCCTGCCATGCAAAGGCCATTTTGTGCCTTCTCTCCTCTGAGTATGAGTACATTCTACTTCAGAAGAACTCAAGTTTCTGACCTGACTAAAACCATGCTGAGAGCTGATCTTCCTGAACCTCAGGCCAGTGCTGGGTTTTGATGTCTTCTCAGAAGGATATCTGAATGTCCTTCTCAGGGAGTATGAAAGAGGACAGATGAGCCAGTTCTGCAGAAAATAGAATAAAGCTTGAAAAGAAGATGACTTTGTTAATATTTAACATGTAAGACTCTGGACATGACTTTTTTTTTCCAAATCAGTGTTTCTGACACAATTCCGATATCATTCTTATAATGATTTTTTTCTATTATTTTTCCACTTTATGCACCTGGACAGTAGCTCAAAGTATTTAAATTAAAAAAAAAAAAATAATCATTATGTGCTCATCACTAACATTTAGTATTTGAACTGTATAAAGCTATGGAGGCATTTTTAGGATGGTTTCAAGTTACTCAGAAAATGTCTCATTGGTTGACATTTTTTCAGGATCTTTAGTATGAAGATCTGTTTTAAATGAAGAGAAAATAGTGAAATATTATTCTATATTTCACATATTCTCTCATTTTCTGAAGGTATGCACTGAGAAATCATTTAACCTCTGGATAAATGCTTTAGCCAGAATATGGTACTACTATATCATTCGTCAAACCCTAAATCCTGTGCAGGCTTAAAGACTGATATAAAAACTATCCCAAATTGTTTTCAGATGAGAATGTTATGTTACATGCTAAGATGCAAGATACGCTTTGCTGTTTGTTTGTCTTTCACAATTGTTGTGGGATAAGTAGAATTTTTTTACTGGTAATCTGAGAATGTTGATATTAACCTTCTGTATTCGTAATGTTTTGTTTTGTTTTGTTTTGTTCTGTTTTGTTTTCCAGACAGGGATAAAAATTGAAGATCCCTTTTCTGGCGTAACTTTTCACATAGTTGTGGGAATATATCCGAGAGAGCTGTACAGCTTCTCATACCGACTCAGTTCAAATTTTCTGATATGCATAATCTTTCTTGTGCTTTCCCATCCAAATGTAACCTCCTTTTTTGGGGGTTGGGGCTGCAAATGCAGCTTCCTCCCTCATGTTGCCCTTCTGCTCTGAAAGGACCTCACATGTGGCCTTCACATTGCAATATTACAAGTTGTTGACTTTGTGCTATAACTGAGTTGCATGACAAACTTAATAAGGAAAAGTTATTCAGTCTTTATGTACAATACATTTGCCAAAGAGGCATCAAATGAAATTAGAAAGTAACTATGGAAAACAAAAGGAAGGATGTTTTCAAATCGCTGTTTCATTAATTCTTTTTTTCCCGTATGTGGATGAGAAAAGCTCAGACAGGTTACAAGTCAAAGAGACCAACCTAAGCAAAACATAATTTATCTGAAGTTATGAAATACAAAGATACCTGTTGTGATTTCCCCAGTCACAGAGCACTGGAAGCTGGAGGGGCACCATGGCAGTGTCACTCTGTGTCTCATATTCTTGGCCTCTGATATTGGACCTTGTGTAGAAAGGACACAGAAACAGGTATTCCTAGGCTTTTATGACATAGACCTGTCTTGCTTTTAATTCTCACAGGAAAGGTCATTGATGCTGTCTCCAGAGAAAAAAGAGAAAACACGTAAGACTTGGATGGGTTGCAGAATTAATGGTGCAAGGTTAAGCATTTCAAGTATTTTGACATTTCAGATTTCTTTTTCTTTGAAATTACAAAACACAGGGCAAAATGAGGCAGTGCTTAGTATTACTTACTTCTTCAGAGACATATAGCCCTGAAAGTGTACCAGAATCAGAGAATTATATTAATAGGAATTATAGTACTTGCTCTTTTCAAGATTGTAGACCTCTGGTATGAGAGGAAAGAAAAAAAAAAAGAAAGAAATACGAAAATACCCGAGAATTAATATTAATATCAATTGGAAAAATATGGAAACTGGAAAAATATGAATAGTGTCATGACCGTTCCTAATGAACACATAATTTCTTCTACATTTACAGATGGAACCTAGCAAGATCTATAGAGTCCAGCTGTTCTGCAGCTGTTAGTCTTCCAGAATTCAGCTTCCATAGTAGAAGCCTGCACCTAGTCACATTTATACATGACTGTTGGCCTGGACACGTGTCTGACCATGTGAAGACTTGGGTCATTTCATTACAACAAAATATATAACTAATATTATAGAAATGGCAACAAAGTTAAAAAAAACCCCAAACCTGAACCACTTGGCAATATTTTTAGGTTTCTGACTTAGTTTTCTGTGTTCAAATGTTTTTGACGTTTTAGCAAGTGAACTGTAAACCATTAAGTAATAGACAGTAGTTTCTACTATACTGTCTTCAGTATAGTCCTGGGGCTTATCATAGTTCTGTGAAAATATGAAGAGAATAATTCAACACGTATATGAACTTGTGATATAGATGGCTTTGATTTGTTATAAACCATTAGGATTTTGTCTGATTTACATTGGTTTGACTCTTTGAGAAACAGTTATATTATGAATTTGTCAGGTAAAAGCAAGGTCTTTACATAAGCATAACCAAAAAACAAAACAGTCTTTCTAGCTAAGAAGTTTGCAGAAGAGAGAAGGGATAAGAAGGTTACTTGGTTGATGTCTTTAGCCCAGGTGATTGTCTCTGTGGAGGAAAGGAACAACCACGGATATATGTGAGATGCTATAATTCCAAATGACAACAGAATGTAGTTTCAAAAGTTTTAAACTTCAAAACATAGTGCTCAGAATCCACTAGGAAAATTATCATGAGACAATCCAAAATGAACCATACTTCATTTAATATAAAGATATAAATATTTCTCTAGGGCAGATAATATCTGTTGATTATTATATTGTGATATTGGCATCACAGTTCTGTATGATTTTCTGTTTTGTGAGAGGCACATTGTGTTTTTATTCCTGATTATGATCTGTATTGCAGCCAATGATTATTTCTTTCCAGATGTGTGATATTCACATATGCTGTTTTTCTTTTTTATCCATGTGTGAAAATACCTGTCTATATCTGTTTTCTTCCAAAACAATTACTGAAAATATTCTTACCTTAATGATTAAATATTGTCCCATTTTTATGTTTTTGCAGCTTCTGATTCATACAAAAACCTAGTTTTGATTTGATGGGATGGAGCTTAATTAAGAACTTCTAGTATTCATTGTGAATATATGAGGCTGAACAGACACTCTTCCACAACTTCTGATTTTTTATGTGTGAAACTCCTATTAGCAATGAAGCATCTGTTCTCTTAAAGGACACCATTTTTCACACACGTTGGCATTGGAAGCTCTTGTGATCAATTTATAGTGCAGGTATAAATGTTCTGTTTGGTTCGTATACCTTGATGACACTTTACCAATCTGCTGTTTTTCTTTATGTAAATTATTTAGTCTACACAAATCTGCTGGTTTAGATGTGGAATAAACAGTGTCTCTAAACCAAAGCAAGCACCTTGGTTTTGGCACAAAATGCTAGTCATATATTCCACTTATTCCCTGCTACAGTTATAAATGGTAAACGGCAGGCCTTTTAAGAAATTCCCCTGTGGTGCAGCTAGCAGGAGATTGCTCGATTGTATAATAATCAGATCTGACCAGATGGTGATGAGGCTGGATACTAAGTGCTTTTTAAGCTCTCCTGCTAGGTTTTCTCATTTAAAAGTGGAGAAATCCCGCTTTAAGGCCTACATGGTTTCAAAGACACCTTGCTATGAGGCATACAGAAGTGCCTATTCTGTCATATGCAACAACATTTTCAGGCAATGTAGAGAAGGATCATGAGTTATTTAGAAAGCCAGTGTGATGCTCATAGAGAGTACGATAGAGCCTGATAGCTCTGGAGAAGAAAAGTTAATTAGTTAGGGAACACATAAAGATTAGATATGGAAAGTAGATGGTAAGTATTTATCAGTGGTTCATGTTTGACCAGCTGCAAAATGTCACAACTTGGGAGTAAAATATCATAGCTGAAGGAAGGACACTTAAAGTGGGGTTCAGCTCACAAATGGAAGGCCTACACTGAACTGTTCCATGAAGGTATCTACAGGTGAGCCAGGTGTCTCTGCTCCTGTTGTAGTCACTGGAGCTGAAATCAGTTCAGTCAATGAAGATGAAGGAGCTCTGAACCTCATGAGCTGCGTGGATGGGGGCCTCCACTGACTCTTCTGAGTACATCTCCCTCAGCAGCGATGGGAGGTTAAATACCCACTACACATTGCAGATAGCTTCTTCTGGACACCTAAATGTGAGTTGTGAATCACCAAACTGCCTCTTACCTCTCATTCTTGCCCAGTTCATGCCCAGACAGTTCTGACATTTTTGGGATCTGTGCAGATCTTGTACTAAAGCTTCTTGCAAACCCGAACTGGCTCTGAACTGAGAGTTAGAAGTTTGTCATCTCAGGTCCTTGAGATGGCTAGTTCTGTCTACTGTTCTCCATAGGTGTTTATTTTTTCATTTTATTTTATTTTATTTTATTTTATTTTATTTTATTTTATTTTATTTTATTTTATTTTATTTTATTTTATTTTATTCTTTTTATTTTATTTTCAGTATTGGAAGTTAATCAGCTGGTTGAAATGCTACTCTTTATAGAAAGCTTCAGTGTATCTCCTTCTACTGAGTATCAGTTACATCCAGTAATAGATCCTCATAAGCCTTTTTCAATCTAACTACAGAATTGAAGGTTTTTAAAATAAATAATAAGTCTACTTGCGTCAAGCACTAATTTATATTTACCTAGGACACAAAGGTTACCTGTGAAGCATTTTTAAATTGTTCAGCTAATTTAGGTATTTTCACTGAAGCAATCCAATCTATACAGAAGAAACAAAGCTAACAGAAAACAAACAAGCAATTATCGTGTGTTGAAATCTCTTATATTTTGGCAGGGATCTGGATAGAACAGGATTACTCATGATGAAATAACTAGCAAATCTGTATGTAGGACATCTATTTTGATCTTGTTTTCAGGTCATTTGGTCACCTGATACTGGGTAGGATGCTATCTTTTAAGCTTGTGTCTTATATAGGAAGCAAGTAATATCCCAAAAGAGGTTTTGTATCTTCATTTAGCAACTCAGTTTTGATATTAGATTTTTAATTGTATTTTTTAAAGGGAAGAAGCTCATATCCTGTTCTTGCAATGAATATTATTCCTTGTGATTGAAATATATTGTGTTTAATGCAAAAGGTTTTTCCCTCTGTCTAGTGATGGAGTCCCATCAACCTACTTTGTGATAGTTCTGTGTCTCCTGATGGTACCGTTACTGTGATGTGCTGTCTCCAGACACCCTGTCTGCTGTCACTGCACCCCTTCCATGGGATGTTCCTTCTTTCGTTTCTTAGATTTTATTCAATACTGTTGGCTTATCTGTACATCACACATTTTGCTGCCTCCATGCATTCCTTCAGCATGTTTGAGCTAAACATTTATCTTAAGCTGAGAATAAATCCCCTCTAATTCTCTGAGCTACTTTAAAAAAAAAATATTATTTTACTGTTCCTCAGACCAAACCAAAGGTTAATGGTTAAATACAGGGTTAACCTAATTTTGAACAGTCTGGTTACTTAAGTTGCTTTCAGTGATAGTTCTAGCACCTGTTGCTCAGGGCCTATTCAGCACAATAGGAGAGGTTGCTAGCAGAGGCTAGCTATTGATCTAGCTTTTTTTAAAGCTGGCTTACTGCAGTAATGAGATCCAAGGAAACCACAAAGAAAGTGTTAAAAAAGAAGTTGAAAATAACTTGAAGATGCAAAGCTTCATCTAAGATTGTGACTCTCCTATAAAATAACTCTGTATTTCCCCTGACCTAACACCCTAATTTTTAAATGGATTACCTGTATTTTAAAGATGGTGGAACACTTTCTTTAGTCATATGAGAAACTTCCCTCACTGTGATGCTACCAAGGCCAGCGGCCCTTGTGTTTTGTGCTTCTCTTGAAAGTATTGGCAAAGGATAGAAGTAGTGGCTGATGGACAGCACAGCTGAGTTATTCACTTTGGCAGGTGAATAATTAATTTCCTAATCAGGACATTTTGTCAGACAGCTGCCACCCTGCCCCAGAGGAAGAGAAGGAGGGCTGGCTGGGTAGCACATACTGCCAAACTCCTGCATCCCTCTGGAGATGGGCATGGAGCTGGGCCTTGCTCTGCACATGGATGTAACCTGCTGCTGCTGGTAGGAAGGTCAGCAAAACATTCTGTCAGCTCCCAGGTGAAGGATGTGACAGCCTGTCAGGCTGTCCCAGGGCAGGCTGCAGCTGCAGCATGCCATGAGCAGGTCAGCCGACCAGGCAGGACTTCAGTGCAGCTTTGCCTCTGCTGCAGAGAGAGGAAGAGCTGTGCTATTTTTCTATTTTTTTCATCTAGAAAGTGACTGATGACTACAAGTGGAAGGGAAGGAAAGCAGTGCCTGTGTCCTCCTTGCAGGGGCATGTGCAGGCAATAGAGATCCCAGACTTTGCAGTCCATGGTGTGCCGACCCCATACAGCCAGAGGTTTAGTGCTTCAGGACCTGTTAAAGACTCACCTCTCATGCTCTTCTCTTCCCCTTGGGGGCTAGATAAAGAACAATAGGATATGCACAACCTCTGTTTTCCTGTCTTCCTGTCTTGTTGTGACTCTGGAAATTGTGATGTAGTTTTTTTTGAGATTAGAGATCTTTTTCTCATGGCATGAATTTAGTTTATTATTTTCTATAGCTGTGGCAGTCAGGCTCTGGCCTTTGTTAAGAGCAGAACCTTCAGTATCCCTACATCTTACACATCGAAGATGTTTCACTTGAAAAGAATTACTTCCCCTTCAGACTTGTCATTACCCAGTATTTACTTACACTCAGAGCTGACCCTACTGCAGGCACAATTCCCTAATGCCCAATCTCTACTCTCTACAGTCTTTTTTTCATCCAATTTTCAGTGCTGAGTACCTGGAAATTAGGCCTATGACCTTTCAGTCATTTATTTTGTTGTAGTGTTTTTTTTTTTTTTTCCTTTTCCTTTTTCTTTCTTTCGGTGTGTGTGGCATGGTATTGCTCCAAAAGCTTAATATCTGCCTTTTTTTTTTTAACATAATCTCATTTATGAGCTTTTATATTTCATGTGTTGTGAAAATTGCACCAGCTGGTGCATCTTCTGAAATGAAATGTGCTGATTAGAGGACTTGCTGACCTACCAGCCACTAAATTATTATATCCTCAGGTGACGAAATTACATCAGCCTAAAATGCTCTTCTGAGTCATATTCAGACAACTTGCTGAGGACTTTTATGCTTGTTTGTATACATATTTGGTATGAGAGGTTGATGACTGAGGCTTTAAGTTAAAGCAAAATCAACTCCTGGGTATTCCAGGGAAGAAAGGAATTACCAAAATGAGAAATGCTTTCTCTGCTGTAGAGAAGTAATGAATAAAATAGAGCTGCGTGCAGTCCTGAAAATGTTCTGGTGGAAAGAAGTGCTTGTCCTAACCTGACAGCATCCAGCTCTGCAATACAAAAAGAGCACTTCGAAAAATGAAAAAACGTTTGGAGGGTTTGCATGAGTACGTTTAATTAAGCTGTTGAAGTAGGAAGAGCCACTTAAGGGCTTTTTGTCAGCTAAGAAACAGATGTGTTAATGGGTTGCAGGTAAGTGAGGATACTGTGGTAGTTTTCAATGTCATGTGCTGTTTTGCTTAAAAACTGAAATGAACAAAGCTGAAGTGGTTAACCAAAGTATTTAGCAGGAAGTAATGCCTTGTGGAAGTTACAAGTTCAGCTGGAAGAAGCATGGTGAAGCTGGCTGGGTAAGACCGCTTAGGTTTGCTACTCAAATGTAGAAACCGTTTTTACAGAAAAAGAAAGCAACCAATTGGCCTTAGCAATTGCCTCCCCAAGACAGGACTGTAAAACTGCTACATTTTTGGTATGAAATAAAGTGGTTTTCTATGTGCAGCTGATATACTGCTTATCTGTGTTGATGTATTTCTTTTCTCTTTTTAATATAAATTCCTGTTAAATTAACTACTTGATAATTAAAAAGTTTAATTGGGTTTTTCCAGGATCATGAATGGGGTTTGAAATCAGTGTCTCATTAGCAACTTTTTCAAATTTGTGCCTTGTTCCTGTCATTTAGTTTGTGGCAGAAATGTTGCAGATATATTAATCCAGTATTATTTCCCTTTACGTTGTGGGTTAAATCCAGCTCTAGGTGCACAAATGTTTATTTTGTTGAAGTCTGTGCCAAAGATGCCTTTGCAGTAGCACAGGAAATGTTACTTCTAACACAAGAGAAATGAAATAAATGAAAGAAAATCCTGTTCCACTGTCCAAACCCTCAGATAACTGTCAGGACTCTATCAAAGTAGTTCCTTATAATGCATCTTAAGGTCATGAGGTGTAGTTCTGTTCCTCAGTGGCACAGATGAAGGGACTGTTTCGCGGGTGGTCGGGTGCTTGGAAAGGCACTGGACTCTATGATCTTAAAGATCTTTTTCAAAGTCAATGATTCTATAATTCTATGTTCCTCGTCCTATGAGTAAATCTCCAGTAATTTGCAAAACCTTTGAATAAGATTAATTCAGCTCAGAGTGAGGAGCTGCGATAAAACTCCACCACAGAACCAACAGGTGCAATATAGGGATGAGGACCATGGTTCCAGGTGAGAAACCATGTTTTGCAGCTGTTAGCTGTTAATTTCATTACTGTGAGTATGAAGAAATGATGTAATTTTGGGGCTATAGAAGAGAATGGGAGGTGGAATGCCAAGTGTCGCCACCAGCTGATGAGCACAGAGTGGAAGGGCGGGGAGAGAAGTATAGCCAAGGTGGGAGAAAACTTGCAGGACTAGTAACTGTTTTATATCTGTTGCCAGAAGTGAGTGGTCAAAGGGCCCTGGCTGAAGGAGCTCTCTGAAAGACAGTCCATGTCAAAGGTGAGGCTGCCATGGGGATTGGATGGAGGCTTTGGGTGTAAACACAAGGTTGGCATCCTGCTTTGGGCACTTGTGTGTCATGAAAAGGGCACTTCATGGAGACTGAGATTTCAAACACCAAAGCTGCTTCAGTTTGAACAGAAAAATGAAAGTGTTAAGAGTACCTGTCTGGAGTGAATGAAGCTGATAATCTTGGCTACCCATAAGCCTTTGCTGACTTTTATCGCCTGATATGATGCTAAGCAATCTGTCAGTAGAAAACCACCCAATTTTCCAGGCATTTGGCAGAATTCTACAAAACTGAATGCAGTACTAGGAAGTATTTGGATGACAGCCAACTTGCAAATTCTGATGAAAGTATGCTTTGACAAAAAAGAGCTCTTGTTGTGGCTTTAGTTTCCTTATGGATTTAAGATGCAGTCTGATAAACAGCTCATGGCAGTAATCTTATATATACTTCTTGGGAAAGTTCCAGAAGACAGCAGTCAAGCAGTTTTGTTTTAGCAAAGTTCAATAAAATAATAACAGATCATTAAACACAGAGCAATTTCAGTTAACTAGTCATTGAGAAAACTTCCTGAGATCAGACTACAGCAGGACTAACTTTACACTTACTGCGCTTCTTCATGCAGGAAACCACATTTAGTGCAGTTTAGACAACAGTCTGATTTTAATCCCTCTTATTTATTTAATGGTATAATTAGGAACTAGCTTGCACTTAGTATATTTTCCTTAAGCAAACTTTCTCTTTCAGAAAAAGTTTATCTTTAATCAGTGAAGGCTCAAAGAGCAGGTAATTATCAGTTAAGTCTGTTTTAATTCATCTTTGAAAGAGGAAAACGCTTTTCTTTGGCATCTATCAGTTGCAGTGCTGCTGAGGGGGCTGGAGAGGGAAAGGAAGATTTTTTTTCTTGATTTCTGAGAGAGAGAAAGCTGAAGAGTTAAGGGATTGTAAGGGATGGCAATGGGGAACTGAAGTGCAAGTTTCAGGAAATGTGTCTGTCATAGCACATGCAGTGACACCTTCCAAAAAAAAAATAAAATAGGCAGAAAGTAATTCTGAAGCAAAGGTTTCATTTTTGGTTTCCAACATCAAGAAAAAAGAGGTAAATATAACTTAAATTGAACAATTTCAATTGTGGGTATCTAAATAAAAAGTATTTGCTGCGGTAGACAGAGGAAGCTCTAATAACTTGTAAATAATTGGTTAACAATGATTGGTTGTAAATGTCCTGGTGCATCTTTTGATGTTGCATATAGATGTTTCAGCCAGAATCGTAATTACTTCTGTGGCATAACAATGATCTGAATACTTCTAGCTTGTAGGAAGTATGCTGAAGGGTCAAAAAGCCACCTACTGAAAGTGAAATCCAGGTGTTGCAGTTTCTCACAAGGAGTCCTGCTGCCCTCACTTGTTTTCGTAGTTCCTTGGGAGATTCATCTCTCTCTGCTTAAATCCAAACTGTGTTAATGTCAGCATTCTCTGGACTTTCACTGCACATGAAAACATAAGTTAATCCCCAGAACTACAAGGCCAATAAACATCCCACTATAATGGGAAATGTGGTACATCTTTGTGACTGCTAGAATCCAGTTTATGTGGCACTAGACTGTATGTTTTCCTAGAGTTCAGGAGTGAAAAAGACAAAACTCTAAGATCAGTGCCTGGAATAACTATTGAGAAGCTCTAAAACTCTGAGTTGGAAATTAGCTTAACAGCACTGTGAACCAGTGGCCTTGCATTTTATGTGGCTTAATATAACTATCCAATGGAAAAAAGATCAGTGTGGATAAAGAAAATAGATTTTCTTTTTTTTTTTTTTTTAAATTAAGGTTATAGATACATATTTGGAAGTTTTAAGGTCTATCCATGTGTCTTTACTTTTGTTAGCAGAGGTAGAACATACGTTGAAGACACTAGGAGCCCATAATATCTCACAATACGGAGAAACATCAGCTGATCCCAGACTGATGTAATGAAATTGTGTATTTCAAAGAACGTCGCTTAACAAAAAATGTTCTGTTCAGGAATTGGGAACATTTGTATGAAGGACTGGGAGAGTGATGTTTCTGAACGACTCCCTGCAGCCACAGGAATACCTTGCCTGATTAGAGACTTTGAATTATCTCTGAAAAAGTATACAGGGATCAAAAGGCAAGATGTGGGAACTGCTAGACTTCAAAGGTTTTGACCTCTGCAGATATGCAGAGACAGTGTAGGACAGCTGACTTGAAAGTGTGTACTAGAAAGGCTTTAATCAGGGTTGCATCTTGGGTATTACATGATTGTGATTGTGGGGAAAGACATGTAATGAGGTTAAAAGGACACTACACAATTGAAGTTTTTACACGAAGGTGCTTATTGTTGTGATGCCCTGATAGTATCTAAAAGCCTCAGATAATGTCTATGGCCTCATCCATCTTTGTGTTGTTTTTTTTTTTGTCTGCAGTCCCCTATAATAAGAACATATTTGATAATATAATTATATATTCTAGGTTAAACAAAAACATAATGGCCAGTAGTTTAAATAACATTTTCTAGGCCTGTGCTTGAAAATATGTGTAAGAAATATAATCATCCACTATATCTTTCAGGAGCATGTAAATAGTGTTCTCTGTTTGTTTAGGTCAACAAACTTTTATGGGTTTAGTGTGGAACCATTCTGAGGGGAAATTTTGACTCTTCCAATGTTGAAGATGTGTTTAAAATTATTTAGTGTACCTTGTGAAACTACACTTCATGCATTTAAACAAACTAATCTTTTTACACGTATAAGAAAAAGCAATATGAATTTGGAGACATATTAATCATTGCGGTTTGTCATGAATAATGCATTTGTTTGTTTCTGCATGTTATCTGATAATATATGGTAAAGTATGTTTACCTCCTTGGCATACATATTGCAGCTTTTATGTAGTGTATTATGTGTGGAACTTAGTTGGAAATTTTGTTTGTATTGGATTTTTTTTTTAAACACACTTTACATGGATGTGGGTGTAGCCAGTACCTTCCCCTTTTCTCCAGCTTTCCCACTGACCAAGAGCTCCCAATTATTTCAGCCAAATTTTGCAGAAAGAAGACTGAAAGATAATTAAGCTTTGAAAGTGTCGAGGGTTAGGATTGCGGGGTGACAATCAAACCCTGGCAGATGTATTGTTAACCTCCTATCCCCCCCCCTTCCCCCTTTTTCCCCTCCCTCTCCCCCCTTCCCACTCAGGACAGGCGATCGGGAGGGAAAGAAGGACAGAGAGAAGAGAGTTGGAAAAATTAAAAATGTTTTACTAATGCTACTGATAAGAATAGAGAAAATAATACAAAATATACAAAACCAATCTTGTAAGTCTCAGCAACTGCAGAGCCAGCACCCGAAGTCCTGGATTAGACTCTGTAGCCAACCGGAGCTGGATTCAGTCTCTCACTAGGCCTCATTTCGCAGGGACGACCAGCAAGGTCCTCTCCTAATGTCAGCCATGAGGAAAAAAGGGAAAGAGACAAAAGGGGCGAGATCCTCGTGATCTCCCACTTTTATATGAAGTATTCACGTGAATGGAATGTTATACACCGTTGGTCAGTCTCTCGGTCACCAGTTTCTCGTTGCCCCTCTCGCGAGATGTCCATCTGTGCTTATCAATAAGTTTGCATTCCATTGCTAGGTTTAACCAAAACATGTGTCGGGTTCTCCAGGAAAATGCAGCTAATATGAAGGCTTTAGCTGACAGGCAAAAATTCACTAAAAGAGAAACTTGTTTTTTAACAAAACCAGGACAGAAAGCTTAGTGAAAATAGGGAACTGGGAGAGGAGGAAGTCTCTAGAAATGGCTCAGCTGAGGGATGGTTTACAGGATGAGCACTCCGTTTAGGCGATCCCAGTAAATCCCAGATGAAAGACCTGTTGGGGGGCACACAGCAGGAATGCACTTTGCCGTAGATACCAAGAGAAGTGAAGCACAACCGTATCTGCAAGCCCTGGTGAATCCAAGTAATGCTATGGTCTGATGTCCCATCCTAACATGAAACTGAGATGTGGACAATGTATGCACTAAGGGACCAAGTTTTCAGTGCAAAACTCGGAGCTCAATTGTCCACCCGCATAGATAGCCTCTGAGCTAAAAAATTATGTGAGATCTAAATCCACAGGAAATGAAACTATTTCAGTGGCAGTGCTTGTAGGAATACATGCTTTTCTCTTATTTTTCATTTATGGCATTTAAAAAAGGGTATATAATACTGGTCTGGCGTAGAAAGCTTTTCTTCTAGGTGGACACAGCCATCTGCAGAGCTCTGCTCTGCCAGTCATTGAAATTAAAGCAAAATTTTCTCACACTACATTTTTAAAATTATTTTTTCACCTATGCTCCTTTAGTGAATCAAAATATTACTGTTAAAGAGTAAAAAGAATCACATTTATGCTGCTAGTTTCCTGCTGTAATAAAAAAGTGTTGCAGAAGAGAGGAGGGGGAAAGAAAGTGTTAGATAAACATGCAGTGACACTCTTTAGTTTTCTTGCTAGATGTGATTGTCAACTCTGAACCATACTGGTTTACAAGAGCTGAGAATTAGGCTTTTCATACTGTGTCAGGTAGGTCTCTGAGTAATTTCTATCAAGGGAGTAATTTATATGATGGACTTGGAAAGTCCAATCTGATGAAGGTGGACTTTTCATAAAATATGAAATTAAAATACCAACAAAACCAGATCGGTCTTGTGCTTGTCAATACTTTATTTCTCATGTATGGTATTTTTTGTGTTGACAGTATGCCTACAGTAGAAAGAAATATTTCCTTTAAGTACAGGAAGAGAAAAATTATAACATGCTATTTGTCACATTAAATGAAAACTAATAAGCTAATTAGGTTTTCTATTAAGTGATACTGTTAATAATTGGTTAAATAAAGTGCCAACAAATAAATATCTGTCTCTCAAGTACAAAACCAAATTATAAAATTCCGATCGACTAAATGATACAACTCCATGACAAATTATTTTTTCTCACAAATAAATACATGTTTTCTCAAAAATACCTGTATTTAAGTATTTGATTACTTACAAAGATTCTGATTTTTTTTCTTTTTCCTCCAATTGCATCAGGGAAACAACTCTGCCAGATCAACACCTGAGGACTTTATTTCTTAGAAAAATGGCTAGTATATTAAAGCAGACAAACAGTACCTCAGTTCAGCTTGACAACAGAAATATTTAGATTTAGGTAAACCTAAGAGAAATATGTCTGTGTTTCTGCCCCCTGACTGAAACAGGGGAGAAAAACAAACAAACAAACAAACAAACAAACCCCAAACTTTCCTGTGAAAAAGAAATTATTTTTTTTTTATTGAAGTTGTATTTTTCATATTTTTGACCATATTTTTTCCGGTGACTATTCCACAGAGGGAGAAAATAACTTATTATTGCTTCAGATAAGTGAGTTCTCTGGAAGCAAAGTAGGAGAGGTCAGCATTTTTGCCACAAAAGCACTGAGCTCCAGCTCCTCATTGAATACCAGGTGGGTGAGATTTTTCTCTGTCCAGTCTGTTTGGTTTCAATAGGCCTCAGATTACTGACTCATATTTTCAGAAAGTCATTCATTTGTTCCCCTAATTTCTACCAGTCCCTACAACAAAAAGTTAAAATGAGACTGATGCCCCTGAATTGATTTTCTGACATTGCAAAGTAAATATTTAAAATAGAATTTTAACATTCTGAACTTCCTTGTAGTCTTCCTGACTTGAATTAATTCTATTGAAATTTCCAAATCCATGATTATGTTTTCTTGTTGTTATTGAAACCATGAAACTAATACTTCATTAATTTCAATTGCAGTAGTGAGCATTCAACACTTCTACAACACAGATCTCAAGTGTGTAAAAAAAAAAAAAATGAGCCTTCAAATCTAAGGAAGACATTGGTCAACCAAGCGTTTTTATGATAAGTAATTACTTGGTATCTGTAGCAGAGATCTGTGTAGAACACGGTTATGTAGGACACCATTTTACTCCCTTAACCTTTTTTTTTTTCTTTTAATTCCATACATCTTCCATCTCCTGTAATACATGACAAGTATCTTAGAAACAAGACTATTGTACCACATGAATTTTTCTTGTTGCCTGGAATCCTTCGGAAAAATAGGAGTATATATTGTTGCTACTGGGGGCAAAAGAGAGCCTTGCCTTGACTCTGGAACTTCTTAATGGACTGTTTCTATTAGATTTCCTTGGCTATACATCTTAGAGTCTTTGTGAAGTAAAACTACTGAATTCTCTGGTGAAATGCACGGAAGAGAAAGCGATGTGCTAATAAGGTGAAACGTGTAGAAAGAGCTGCTGAAGTTTACCTACCTAGTCTTATTAAGACTGGGAAAACTGATTTTTTTTTTTTTTGTGTGTTTTTTTTTTTTTTTTTTTTTTTGTTTTTGTTTTTGAGGGGAGTTGAGGGAGCAGGGATGGAGGCCTAGGTTATGGAAATTTGATTCCACGAGAAGAAAAATGTGTCTTCTTGATGCTAAGGACAGTTTTCCTTTTGATACCTTTCAGGAGCCTTCTCAACAGCGGTAAGGCTTTAATGATTTTCAGTAGAGTGGCTAGAAAATGTTACTAATATGGAGAAGTGTTTTGCTCTGTGAAAAAGTTGAGCTATTTTAAACTGAAATAAAGTAATAGAAGGGCTAGGATACTCTGAAATGAATGGTTAGCGTAAGTGAAATTGTTAAGTAACGAAATCATGGGTCTCATCCACTGCCAATCAACTTTAAACAGAGGCAACATTATCACTGAAATCTATTATATGAATGAGAAGAGCGTTAAAACAGTTGATGTAAATAATTTCCAATTAAGACCACAGACTTATCAGGAATTAACAGATTTATTTATTTATTTTTTTCACAACAGCCATAACAGTCCTAGATGTTTAGAATGAAAGCTCCGCCTAGAGACCTTCTGATATTTGCTCCATCTCTATTAGAGGGGGTAAAATTAAAATCAAACAACAGTGGAAGAAAAGTTTGGAATAGCACTGACAAGGATGAAAGTGAAACTTCAGTCTTGCAAATATGAGGGCACGTTTACCTTTAGACTCCCTTGCAGTTACATTTATTGCTCTGAGCAAAGTTAAATAGCTGTAGTTGTTTGCAGAATCAGGGCCTAAATCTGCAAAATACATTTTGTTTCTCTGCTACCAAGTTTCATATGAACTCACGAGTATTGGCTCTGTTGTGAGAGAGTCAGGAGAGGCCAAAGAGTTTTCTCCTCATGTGAATTCCCATTTTTTTATTAGATCTACTCAGCTTATTAACGTGTCTGGGAATAAGGTACACTGATACATAAATATGGGATCTAAACCCAGAAGAGTTTTCTCATGCCTCTATCATCGCCATTTTTTCCCCAAGTCTAAAATACCTTTTGGTAAGAAGGTGCAATTCTGAGCAGCAAAGATTTTGAAGACATATATATAGTGTCTTTGTGAACAGCGGTAGAGTCAAACCTTTGAATGGTTCATTGTCCTAAGCAAAATGCTTACTGAGACCCCACATATAGCTCCAGACAGCCATTAACATTGCCTTGAAAATGGAGAACTGTATAAGTGCATAGGTATGCATACCTGCACAAATGAGAACATATGTAAAGCTAGGAAGTGGCAGCTGCTTTATTTATTTATTTATTTATTTTTAACATTACAACTATAAGTCAGACTTCTTAGAGGACCAGGAAAAAATAAATTCTACCTCAAACAAAGTCTGCAGTGAGAAGAGAATAATTCTCTTCCTCGTGCATCCTCCTCAGAGGATACAAAGGATTCTTGTTTACCTGTTTGCTTCTAGTCTCACTGTGTGTGGTGCTTTTTTTCATTGGGTTTTTTTTTTTTTTTTTTAATGGAATTTGTCTGCCAGGCTCTACCTGGGGAATTGTGTGTCTGAGTGTTTTCCATCCTGTCACTGAATGCTTGTCTTTCAACAAAGTTTGGCTTTGGATTTTTTTGTCTGTATGGTAGCAGTTAATCTGCTCATTAAGTATTTCAGCTTGAAGGGTGACTTGCTGTCTGTTTCTGTGTAATTTGATTTAAAAAATGGAATTTGAAATGTGTACATGTTTTACGATACCTCTCAAACAACCTGGTCTTTGACACGATAAGTAGTGATCATCTGGGTCTTCTCATAGAAATAAATGAGAAAAAATCAATTACTGGGAATTTTCATAATGCTGATCAGTTAACTCATGATTATAATAGAAGTCTGAATCTTTTAAGCATTTAGGCTGCAGGTTTTACCACTGTAGTTTTCTACTACTGTCCAAATACAGGAACTAAAGAGCCTTTCCTATTCAGCTTGGTGTGGGGAAGGCTTCTGGGATCAAACAACCTGTGACCGTTGTGCAGTATTTCTTGGATATTCTACCTCATGCAGGAATTTTATAGAAGGATCAACCAGATTCCTGGTAGCTGACACTATCAACCACAGAGGGTATGAGGCAGGAAGACTGGTGGAACTGGGAAGCTGCTTTGTAGGCATCTATCTCTGTTTCAGACAGGGTAGTCAATGGTAGAAGTCTGGGTTGATGGTGTAAGATCAATGACTAACCGAATTGTGTCTCAACAATAAAGTCATTCAGAGCTCTTCTTTCCAGTGTAGATGTGAAGATGCTTCTTACAGTTACTAAGACACTTACCAGTTCTCCATTCCTTCCTGTTCTATCAACAGTTAAATATTCCTCAGTTTGATTTTCTATGAATGCAGAGCTTCAATCTACAGTGAAATATTCGTCAGTCTGATTTTCGGTTAAACAGTAAATATATATATATATAGAATAGAAATAAAAGATACTCAAGGCAACTCCTCACGAACTCTGTCCACAACTGAGCAGCCAGTCCCAGCAAGCCCCACCTGGCCCTAAAGCCAATCCCAGAGAGAGAAAAAGAGAGGAAAAAGGCAGAAGAGCCCAGAGGCCTCTGCAAGATAGCAAAAACCTGAGCTAAACGTCCTCAGTGAACTCCCCGGGCCCGACAGCAAGAGCAAGCAAGAGAAAGCAGAAGAGCAAACCAGAAGGCCTCATTCTTAAATCTGGAGCATGATGCTAATGGGATGTTATACTCTTGCTGATCACTTTGGATGTCAGTCAAGCCCTGCCCTGTCTCTGGCCCCACTTTCTCACACCTGTGGGCAGAGTGCTCAGAATGTCCTTGACTCTCAGACCAGAACAAGTAACACCCCAACACAGAGATGATGTTTTTATCTGCTTGTTCTCAAACTAAGTCTGAATAATGAGCATGCTAGCTATGAAAAAGGAAGGTTTCTAACTGCATGAAGAAAATTAACCTATTTTCAGTCAAACCAGCACAACATGCCTCTTACATTAAAGACTGATGGACAGGCAGGTACTAAAAGGACTTTTCTGGTGATCCTGACCACTTTAGCCTTTCTGGGACCTGCAGCTTGTTAATGAGTGTTTACATTCACTCACATAGATGCCTAATATAGCACAACAGGGTCATCTCCATGGGCATTTGGTATCTCTGATACAGGTGTATGGGATTTCCACACCCACCTGGAGCAGCAGCTGGAGAACAGCTGGAATACACCAAGGACTCTCAAATGGCTTCTCAAGTGTGTATGTGTGGGCAACTGAAGCTCTCTAATCCTCATAAACCTGCCAGGACTGGACATACCTTTGGGATCTCTCTCATCTGGAGTTTTCTAGCTGACTGCCTGCATTTCTTAGCAGTTTCTGGGATGTTTCAGTGTTGGCTGTTGCAGTGTGACATGACACCTTTCAGCTATGCAGCTCTGAATATGTGTGACTTGAACACAATGCAGCAGTGCTGTGGTTGTTGTCATTTATTTTACCTTTGAGCTGTATTATATCTTGCTGCCCCTTGAGATGTGCTGAAGGACTTTGGGTTTGGTTTTTTTTTTTTTACTTTTTGCCAAGACTGATTGCAATTTTTTTTTTAATGCAACATGAAGTTAAGTCCATTTTTATTACACACTCTATATACACAAACACATATGTATATATATATACATATATAAAATTAGTAACAGTCCACCTCTAATGCCCGAGATTGGCATGACCACTTGTTACATGGCAACTAGCTGTCTCCTACTATTTGGTCTGACTGTCTGATTTATTGTCAATAAATTTTCCTCCCATTTTTCTTGATCATTTTGTATGATTGTCCATCAGCATCACTTGTCTTCAGGAATCTTTCAAGTACTGCATCCACCTTCTCTCCACCAGTTTTAAGTGATGTACAGTAGGTGTTTTACTGGTCCTCTTACTGAGGTTGCTCTGTCTACTACAATGAAGAACAAACCTGCCTGACAAGGACACATTATAGGAGTTGGTGTTAAGAAAATATTTGTAAGAAAAATGATCAAGGTAAGGATGAATATTCCTTATGCAGATAGTAATCATTTTATCACGGCCTTACAAGTTCTCAAAGTTAAGTCAGTAGTACTTTCTAGAGAAGGAACAACTTAGAGACATTCCCTACCTGAGGAGTCTCTCAGATACGCTCCTGCAAAAGCTTTGCTGTGATTAACTGGTCTTTCCCCAGGAAAATACTCTCAAGAGCATTTTCATGAAGGAATTCTCAGCTGGCCAAGTGTTCAGAGCAATGCAACACTCATGCTTAGATAGAACAGTAATGTAGGGAAGAGAGATGTTCTCATTAGATTCCACTAGCACTGCGTGATATCACCAGATTTCAGTATCTGAGCTGACAGAGATGATTTAGAGTGCAAATAAACTATTAGCATAATTAGATTAGATATACCATGGTGCAATTAGAATTGCCTCTGTCAGATCATTCTTCATTAATAGAACTTGTTCAGAACATATTGTCTGCTTCCTGCAGTTGTGTGTACAGATGCTTGGATTGCTTAATATCATTGTTCACCATTAACATCTTGCTGAATGGGGACATACTGTCACCTAGAAAGAGGCTGTTGAAATTACCTGCGTTCAGGAGAGATGGAGTCCAGACATCCACCAGGCTGAAATGACAGTAAGGGTGGAGAAGAGCTTGGAATAGAGCAAACAGAAATGGCAGGAGTTAATGGATCTACTGTAAGAGGAGGGAGATATCAACCAAACTGCTGCTTGAAGACAGATCTTGCTGCTTACAATCAAAACTGAGAAATGGATGAATGGTTCAGAGGTAAAGGAGAAAAGTTATTGGGGTTGGAGGGAAGGTAAATATGAGGGACAGGACAGGAATCCTTTTGAGATTTTTTTCTTTCTAATAAAAAAAGTCATGCTCTTCTACTAAACTTCTGATGTAATTCAAAGATCTCCACAGGCTTTGGCTCTTTAAGTCTTTAAATTAAAGCTGATCATGTAATAGATTTTTTTGCCTTGGTTGAAAAAAAAAAAGTAAATTTGAAGTCTGTAAAGGAAAAGAACCTCAGGAAAATGCATCTTTGGAGATGTCAGTTGAAATGTTTTATAACCTTCCCTTTAGAAAAAGGCAATTTTGGAATGAAAAATGCCATTTCAAAATAAAAGTTGATATTAAATGAAATGTCAAAAGACAATGAGTCAACATTTCTAAAATATCTCCTTTTCTCAACAGTCTTGAACCAAAGCTATTTTCCAAATGTGAAATGAAGGCCATTTCCAGCTCCCTCCATCCAGACTGATGTCATGCCACGTTTATTTTATGACCTACAATTTGGTGACAATTTTGGCCAGTACTAGTCTTGTTGTTTTGTGAGGGAAGCTTTCAAAATCACTTCTCCCAGTGCCTGGATATAGTTCCACCTGCAGGAGAAACTGCTTGCTGATATTACAGAATCTCAGCACACAGTGAAATGCAGTGGCCTCAGTCGACGATGAGCTGTTTAGTTACGATGAGCACATTGGAAATGGATTTTGTTGCAATATCACCAGAATGTGTTGTATATTATATATACTTTTTCCTGTTTAGCTGTGGTCAAAATGCTAGCATTATCTTTCATCCTAATGGCCAAGTGTTCAGCTATACACTATTATCCCTTCTAATCGCCTCTCTGACCTTTTCAGTAAACAAAACAGCTGGTAGTTTGTTATGGAATTAGAAGGAAAAGAACAGTCTGGCAGTATACTTCTGGTAGCATCTGCATGCTTTTTAGATTAAAAAAAACCAAACCAAACCAAAAAAAAAAAAACAAAATCCCACCAAATCCCAACACTTCCTCTTCCAAAACAAACAAACAAACAAAAAGCTGGTAAGTTACCTTGCAACTTCTAATACATGCCCTTAAAGGGGTAGTTTGTTTAATCATTACTCAGTTTTATCAGACTTTTTCTCATAAACAAAGTTGTATGAACTCTTGATAATCTGGTCTGAAAAAAGTTCTGAACTTCTTAGCAACTACTGGACAAATCATAGGACACACGCAGGTTATTTTGCCAGGCAGAATTTCAGCAGTTCAAGAATCTCTTATTGAACTTAATGTGCCGTTTGGAGAAATTTGGTCCTTTTTGCCTAATTCTGATAGCTGCACTAACATAAAGGCAATAATAATGACTTTCAGTGAATTTAAAAATGGAAGTAATTTTCCTGTAGTAGACTGAGCAAGGGAACAGTCTGTTCTGTTGTATTCTGCATTCAATATAACTCTCAATTCTATGTTACAAATTGATAAAATTTATGTATTTTTGTAATATAAAAGGATGGATTAATACAGTACTTAGAGGTGGCCCAAAGAGGCAGACTTAAAATTTCACCAACCAGTTTTATTCGATATATGGTTATTCAAGGACTTTAGGCATGAATATATTCTCTTAACATACCATCATAATTAGACTTAGTGCTAAATCAGGAATGACAGTTCGAGATATTGTTCATTTTGCTTTTCTGTTCTTCTGTCAATCTGCCAGCTGCAGAAGAAGATGTTCTTGCTTTCTAAACCTGGCATTTCAGCCCTAATTAGGAGAGCTTGTGCTGTTAGTTTGTTCAGAACCCTTCTACAGGCAAGTTGAGTGAAGCTTTTGCAGTTCTCTGCTTTGAATAATTTAATGGCTTGGTGTATTCATTGCAAGATTTTGAGTGCAAACTGGGGAGTTAAAGTGTTAAACTCATTTCCTGTAGTGCTTTCCTCTGTGTTTTTTTCAGAGTTTCTTCATTTTATTGGACTTGAATATTAGATGTACCACACTTGAATAAGTTATTAGAGATACACTATCCAGATGATAAGCAGATATTTTTTGTGCAACTTTCAAAATGAGATCACTAAATCAATTTCAAAGTGAGTTTTACAAAGCTGAGATTTGTTTGCCACAGTCCCTCAAACAATAAAACATCTCTTTTATAATATATATCACATTTAATCCTATATATAATTTATGGGTGTATCAGTTAGATCATTAGAAGTCTGACTAGGAAGCAAAGGAATGAGAAGCTGTACGGAAAGAAATCCACCGTATAAAAATGTTATCTCTCAATATTCATAGTTTAACTATCAGCTGACTAAATGTTGTTGTAGACAACCATGCACAATCTATTTCTCATGGCAATAGTGATAAATAAGTAGAAATTTTGGAGGGTTATAGAACTATTTGTCAGTGATGTGTCCTTAAAAATAAGACTGACCGTAAATAAGGTTTGGGGTAGTTGTCTTAAAATATTACCTTTACAATGTGAAATTGTAGTCTCAGTGAAGACAGTGAGAGGTTTTGAAGTGATCCAGATTCTATCTGAGAAATGTGTTTGTAATGTGCTGCTTTTGCCCTAATCCTGTAGTCAGTCAGAATAATGAAACTATACAGAAGAATTTGTATTCTTTTAGGAACTTAATACTTGGATACCTTTCTGTATTTGTAGTGCAGGTATCTGGACTGTTCCTCATAAATATGTGGTCTACTTCTAACTTTTTTTGATGATTTCTTTCTAGAAGGAAATAATTTTTCTGGACAGTATCTTTCAAGAATCTACATCTTTTTTTCTGACAAATCATTTTAACATTACTCCATCTTCTTTGATTATATTTGTTAAATTCCTCTGTTAACCTCGTAATTACTCAAACAAACCCCACGAATCTTAGGTTGCTTAGTTTAAAATTTTGAAAGGAAACTTTTATAGCACGAAAATAAGTGCTTTGTGTTTGCATTTTTTTCTGTCATTATTAGTCTTGTCCAACTACACTTCTGTCCCGAAAATTAATCACTGCAAATGCTTTTCTGAAATCAAGCTTACAATATTACATTAAACAGGCTTAGGCTTTACAAAGTCAGCTTTAAAAGTTCATGCTTAGTAGCACTACATTCCAAATACTATATTTGATTTTTGGTATTGGAAGTATGAATGCATAAGAATCATATCAGGAAGCCATTCTGGGAAATGCAGGATGCATATACTTCTAGCAACAATTCGCTGATTATTCTTCAGATGGAGACTCAGCTATTTTTCTAGTGAAGTTGTTGTCTCTTGCTGACTTCTAGCAGAGGATCTCTGTACAGAATGCACACACTGTGCAGCGTTCTGCCTTTGGAAGTGGCGGGAAACAGTCCAATAGTTCATTCTTAGTCTGTCTCAGGGCTAAGGATTTATAGTAGAGGCCCTCTAGAATTCATTTTCTCCCCTTTGGAAGTAGCTGACACTTGTTATCTATTCAGTAGCAAATTGGTTTTTGCTGATTTTTATATCTGAGCAAGTTTCACTGAGTATAGGTTTCAAATGGAGGAGGCAGAAAACCTCTTCTTTTGAAATCTAGAGAACAGTGCTGTAACTGTTCAAATCTTCACCTGTTACCGCTTATTCTCCTTCTTACAGAAATAGCCTTCCTCAGCACAAAACTGAAAAGAGTAAGTTAAGTTCAAATGTGGGAAGTGTCTCATACATTCTTTTCATGTTAAAGATCCTGAGGATCACATTTCAGATACTGATGCCTTTAGAGTCATTAACACCCTGGGACTTTTCAATGATAGGGAATTGACTCCAATTTCAGGTAGCAAGGCTAAGGAACTCAAGAGTAAAGCTTCTAACACAAATATACGGTGGTAGAGACATACTAACACTTTCCAATCAATGTGCAACATCCAAATGTTTTGCTGTTAAGGAGGAAAAAGTATCAGAAAAAAAATGTTGAATCAGAACAATCATTCTGAACTTAAAAATCAACGAGCATATATTAATATTGAAGAAGCGATGAAGAATATTGAAGAAATGAAGAATCATTTTGGGTGTGAATGGAATTGTAGAATGGTAAAGCATCAAGTTGGGTGGTGCGGTGGTAGGTGAAGGACAGACTCATGCAGTACAAAAGATCGGTCTCAACTTCAAGTAAAGAATGCTATAGCAGATCTAATGGTGTTGCAAGGAAAGTCTTACCAATAATGTTTCTATATATATCCCCTCAACAAGTCTTCTTGAAAAAACAGTGTTGCTTTTTCAGGCAAATTCTTAAGGCCTTTGAGGAATTTAGGACTGCTTAACTTTGTCAAATCATCTTTTCTGTCAGTAAGCTTGTTCACAATGTGTAAAATTAACTTTCCACTGGGATGAAAGAATTACAGTGAAGCAAGCATACAGATTTTATTTTCAAAAACATTGACAGTGTTATCTCATGTTTTGGTCCTATTTTATTGGCTCTCTAGAGCCTTCTGCAATCTGTCCGGTAGGCACAGTGCATTGATAAGCCATCCAGGTTAAGCAATGGAACTGAAAGCCATGGAAAAATAGGAGGGTTCTTAGTAGTCTCACTGTCCATCCTGGTCACAGTCATTGAGCATTCTCAGACTTGTCAGTGGTCCCTGCTCATGCTAGCTAGACCACTACAGAGCGACAAGATTGTCTCATTTTCTGATCCCTTATCTGAACAGTATGTTGAACCATTAGTGTGTCAGAGTGGATCATGAATAGACCTTATAGTGTTTGGGAACAGAGTCGGTGATGCTCTAGGAGTAATATCAAATAAAGAGTTAAATGCTGAGACTCTGAGACAGCAATTTTCTAATTAGTAGTACTGCTGAAGTTCTGTTTAATCATTTCAGCATTAAAGGGAGAGAAATGTACCTGAACTACCAAGGTATAGTGCAGTGAGCACACTCATTACCATTGTGCTTTGATATACAGATCAAAGACTTCTTGCATCTAGAGATGCAAGCTGCCATTGAAGCCCATACTAAACACCTGCTTGATCATGTGCAACTGATTGTATTACATGTTTCATGTCTTTGAGGAGTGCACTTAAGGACCAGGCTTGCTCAATGTTTATTGGTATGATGATGTGAATAATTGCTATAGTATTGAAGTCAGCAATATTACGACTTCTTAGCATTGTCAACGAAAAAGCTGTATTATAAGAACAAAGAATATGTATGATTTTGCACTTCACGCCTCCACACAGTAAAATCAAGTCTATGTAGTATTATGACACACATTATTCCTTTAACAGAAATTGAATTGGGTAGTTTCTTCTGCGTATTTACCATATATTTCCCAATGTATTTATCCTGTTTGTGCGAAAAGATGCCCTAGGCATCTTCCAAATTAAAGAAAAGTTAATGAGTGTAAAACATGTCAATAGGTTGTACACTAGTGTGTTGCAACTTCAACAGCAGTAATTTGGCTAAGTTCAATTACAGGTCTTTTAGATAATAAAGAAGGTATTTTATTTGAGACTTCAGGTAAGGCCCATGTTTTAGGCAAGAAACAGAGTAAGGTATCCTTATTCCTTAGGAAAGATTGCAAGCAGCTCACTCCCTTTGGAGAGCTGCTGTCTAAATACCACCCCTGGCCTCAGTCTTTCAGCAGCCGTAGGGCTGAACCCCACATCAAGCACTGGACACTCACCCCTCATTCAGCCAGAGGAAGTTTCTTTCCATGTTGTGTTGACCCCTTTTGATAGGTTTTTACCTCTTTCAGCTGCAAACGCAGTTCAGCATTTGCTACCTGGCCAGAAGTGATGTGGCCCAGAGCTGCAGCTCATGTGGTGATGCTCCTGACCAGACACAGCCTGCTGGGGACCACATGTTTTGTTTCCAGCCTAATGTCTTGCTAGCATCCATAAGGACTGTGGGCAGGGGGAGAGCTGGGTGGTTGATAGCCTGGGGTGGCACACAAGTGTCAGTCCCTGAGTGCCCTCTGTAATACTTCCCAGTCACCCCTGGGGCATTTCTGCAACTTGTATAAATGATGCCTTCTGGAGCGAACTACTTTCTTCTTACAGAAGTAACAGAGAGCTCATTTTTCTTTCAACCTTATGGCTCTGGGACCATCATTTGTGAATACTTACATATGGAGGAAAATGTGAATACCCTTTGCCATGGCCCAGGGCAGGACTCTTGGGCAGCAGGCAGCCCTAATAATGTCAAGTTGCAAGCATGTAGTTTGCATCACCAATAGAAACTGTGTCACAGAACAGACTTAAGAAGAGGCTGGTCAATGACTCTAAGGTGCTCAGCGGATCATGACGTATGCTTGCCCAGTGACAGGAGAAGCAGAAAGCTGATGAGCTCTGCTTAGGCTGAGTCTACTGAATTTACACAGTAGCAAAAAAGAAATCTCAGCTCTGTCAGAAAAGGATTCTGTCAAGTAGCTAAGGCTTCTATTCTGAATTTTATTTTTGCATATAATCCTGTGAAAACCTCCTACACTAGCAACAAATACCACTTATTAGAATCAGTTATGGCTGTAAGAAATCTTCAACCACAGTAGTTCTAATTCTCATTAGGCTACCTGGTTTCATTTCTGGAAGAGTGAGAGCATGGCTTATGCTCCAGATAAGGCATGGTGCAGATCTTTGCTGTAGGTCTTGTCAGAGTACGGAGATTATTTCTTCTGCCATATACCATGTACCTGGGTTGTATGGCTTGCACATAGGAGGGCTCTTTGCTGCCGTGCCACAGAAACCTGGTCCCTCTGGTGAGTAAATGCAACCATCTTTGCTCTCACTGTGAGCAGAGGTATTGATGACACTGTAGGGGAAGATACATGTATCTAATAGGGGAGGAGACTGAGTGCAGAATACTTTCTCTGCTTATAGTTTGTTCATAAATCTGGTGCAATATGACCAGCACAGGGTAGCCACATATTCTGTAGTATTTATAATTTGCAGCTAAAGTGTTTTCATAGTGCTTGAAGAAAGAACAGGTAAAATGCCCAGCTGAAAGTGGTGCTACCCAGATAAGTTGTTTTATTTCCTCTTGCCTGATATCGTCCTTTCTGTCTTCACTCAGGATCATCTCTCTCCTACTGCTGTCACAGTTGCTGCATACCATCTGCTTTATCACCCTTCTTTCTGCATGCCACCAGGTGCTCTAAAAGCCTCCTTATCACCTCCCAGCAAAGAGCATATCAATGCCATCTCCTACTGCCATTCTAATGACCTGAAGTTCTGTCCCTCTTCTTTGAAGGCCTCCAATGGCCAGCCAACATAAAATATATCAATACATCTACCATGTCCTACTTTTCTGTCTCCTGATTTGTATTCAATGTGCATCGTTAATATTAATAACACAGTTATTTGAAGTTTAGCAACCAATTATAAACTTTAGTTCTTGCGTAATAAAGTGAGTAGAAGTCTAGAGGATTTCTCTCACCAAGTTTTTCCTTGTACTTAAAACATCCTCCTCAGACTGAAGTGTAAAAACAATGCACTTAAATTCTCCAAACCATTTATCTCCTGAGCATTATTCTGTGGGAGAACAGGCCAGTGACAGATAATTACGCAGTGCTTCTTAAAAACAAAAAGCCTTTCTCTTTCTCTCTAGTAAATATTCAGTGACAAAGCAAAGATTAAGGAAATGGATACACAAAGACGAAGCCAATCTGAAGTGTTGGATAAAAATAATTTTTCTGTTACAAGGGAGAAGTATTGCCTTTACAATTTTCAGCTGTGTCCAGAAGGGATTGCATGGACTCTACAATGCCAGGATTAAGACTTCTGGAGAATAATTGCATTTCACTCACAAACAGTAGCTTTCTGTTTGGCATATTTTGCCCATCCATATTACAGCCACCTTACTGCCAGTAAATACAGCTTCCTGTATTTATACAATAGATTAATATATTAAGAGACATATTCATGTCAATCATGCATTTCTCAAAGCAGTATAAAATGGATTATTTACTAAAAGTACATGCACTTAGGCAAATACTGGTCTGTGAATATTCTCCATAAATAAGTTGTAGAGTGTCTGTGCATCGACCTTTAAAAATCTGACTTTAGTCCAGCTCTAGCATCCCTGAAGACTGAACTAATTGACACAGAACTAAACTGGAATAAACATCATAATAAGCAGATACTGACGTGAGCTACTGTTATGGTCAAAGCTAGACTGGAATTTCAATGTGCGGAAAAGAGGGGTAAGATAAAGCAGTTTGAAGCTGATGCTTGAAATGGAGTAAAGTAAAACAATGATGACTGGTCCTAGGCACCAACTTCAGTTTAGCTAGGGTCAGTTGGGATAGAAAATTATTATTTCAATGAGCAGTCCTTAATGATTTGATAATTTATTTCCATTCCTGGTGGACAGCTGTCTGCTGACTGACACTTTTACTTGTGGTCCTAGATAAAACCAGAGATTAAGTGAACTCTAGAGACTGAACTACATCATTATTAGTGATCCTTTCAGTCTGAATTAAGATAAATTTCAGGGTCAGAAGTAAGATAAATTTCAGTTTTCCATGATCAGAGTAACTGACCTGACACTGGCTATGGCCAGGATGTCTGACAGACCCAACTTTCATCAGAAAACATAGATGTCAGTAGCCTGAAATATTTATCTTGACGCATCACGGATTCAGTGAGCCCTCAGCAAATCCAGGACAGGATCTGGGGACCAGCTTGCTACGACTATCCTGTAAATTAGGCAGACCCAGGACCCTTTTATGACATTAAGGCAAACTACTCAGATTATTTACTACCCCATCCTGAAGGAGGTGCAATTATTCCCTTAACTGCTAGCACTCAGCCTTTCAGGAATGGTCTTTGCCTTGTACTAGCTGTCACATTTTCCTGACAATTGTTTGAGGAAGTGCCAGTTGGACAGTCAAAAACACACCATGAGTGACTTTAACTGTTTATCCATACAATCATTTGTGTTCCTGCAGCACTCGCTGGCACTGCTTCATTTACTGATATGAACACAAACTGTCTGTGCCTACAAGAAGCACCATGTTGCTGCTCCAGCCCACAGGTGTTTTTTTGGGCAAACGAGCTCCAGATTAGTCTCCCCTGATGAGTTCAGGGATGCCAGGGGCTGGAAGTTGGCTGCCATGCAGCCAAAGTCTGGCCAGGTTATGAGCTGACCATGTTTGCAGGGTAGATGTTTACTTCTGAGTCACTTTTCCTGACCTTCCTCTACAGCCAGTGTACGTCTTAGGGCATGAGTCATCCAAACCCAAAATACATGGATTGTGCCTTACATGACCTGTTTCTCACCACTGGATATAAAAAGACAGCAGGTGACATACCAGCACTTGAAGTAGGATGCTATGATTACCACTCCAGGTCCTGTTCTTTCTGAGCATGACTCAGTAGCTGAGATCCAAGGGGGCTTTCAGTTCATGGGAAGCTTGGGAAGGTTTTAGTTTCATGAAGATGTCAGACTTAAACTGGATTTTGAGAAAAATAAAGTTCTATGTGAACTAGTACACTAGCTTTTGGAAAGAACTATATTACATCTTTGTAGAGATAATGACTAATCATAGCATGAGACTCTGAAGGTTAAGTCTTGTTTACTTTTTATCAAACAGTCTCTGAAACAGCCAGTTCTCCAGAAATACAAATGATGCAGTGATTTTAATGAGGCTCTGCTCCTTTGTGTCTCTTGCCCTACTGTTCTAATGTTTACATTTTAATGTAGTTTCATGCCCAATGTTGACCTCCTATAAAAGATTTTGTACTTCATTTTCAAACAGTACAGCATTTAACACATGTATTTAGCAGCCATTTACATTACAAGAAAGCGTAGGTCTGTTGCACATGTTTCTTTAAAGCACCAAACGAGCTGTACAAGACATTCAGAAGCCAGGAATGACACAATATTCACACTTTTGAATCATAACTGCAGAGCTCAAAAGTCAATCTGACCGTCCTATACCAGTAAATTACAGTAATGTATTGACACGGAATCCATTCAAAGTTCATTGCTAGTTCTCAAGATCCTCACTGATGTCTGCTGCTAATACATTTTCTTGAATATTGAAGAAGTCAGGGAAAAGGATTTTGGGCTTTCCTTGGACTCATGAAGCCAGTCCCAGCAAGTACATATTTGAAAAATTCTTTGTTATAAAGTAGGAGGGCAAACGAAACTTGTACATGGTCGAGCAGTCCAACAGGGATCACAAATCAACATTTGAGGTTATCTACCTTTGTTTATTGAAAATTATACCTTGAGTATTTTTAAAGACTTTGATGTTGTCACCAGTTCAGTAACTGAGTTTATATCACAGTGTTTTAGGTTAGGGGTTTCTGCAACATATATTTTAATAGAAGATAGTCTTTAACATATAAAGAGAATCAAAGTACATACTTCTTTTGTGTATTACAGATATTCCAAATGACAATAATGTCAATTACAACACTTGAAAAAAAGTGAAAATATTTCATTCTAACTTAAAAGCTTTCTCGCAAATAGTTATTGATGCCAAAATTGGACTAATTCATAGGAAAGCTCTAATTATAATTTTTTATTTCTTTATTTTGACAGTATTGTATGTATTTTTTATCTGTTACCAGTGAAAAGAATAATCCATTCACATTGAATGCAGTAAGCAATCCTTCAGTGGCAGTGACCTGTAATAGTTAAATTCAGTATTTGGAAATACTTTCTTATCTAACATTAACAAAACCAGCTATGGAATTCATTGGTACAGGACATTCTTATGGTCAAAAATTTAAAAACATTCCCAAGGAGATTAGTTATTTGCTATAGTAAGAGTAGTATTTACAGTTATATAACTAATGCTACAAAAGGAACTGTAAAACTGTTTTTATCTCATTCCTCAGAGCTAAACTTTGTCAGGAATAAAAGGTAACAGGTGAAGGACATTATTTCACATTTTTCTCCTAGGGGATTATTGAATTTTCAGTTCAAACTTCTAGTATGGTTGGAGATAGGAAACCAAAGATGAATTATGCCACTTTACACGTTCATGTTGGCCTTCATATTGAATATTGTGTGCACTTTTGTCCCCTCATTTCAGAAAGGATATGTAAGAATCAGTGCAGGTTCACAGAAGGGCAACAAACACAGTCAGATGTGTAGCCTGTTTGTCATATTTGAGCAGATGAGGGCTCCTCAGTCCGAAAAAGAGATGTCTTAGGGTTGTGAAATAGAAGACTGCAGAATTATGGATGGCATGGAGCGGGCAGAGAAAGATTAACCTTCAATACAAAATATAGGAATAAAAACAAATAGGAGCTGGGTTCAAGCCAAGCAAAAGCAGGTGATTCTCCGGTCAACAGATGGCAGCCTTTTGTGAATACTTGCAAATGACATTGTAAACACAAGAAGCTGGTATGGATTTAAAGAATAACTGGACAAGTATTTAGACAAGAGATCCATTGCAATTTACAAAAACAGACATGCTATGTCAAGCCTAGGAATTACACTGAATTAAAATAGTTTGAGCCTATGAGAATACTAGGAAAGGAATGTTATACGCTTTCTTGTTTTCACTCCTCCCTAGCTATCTCCTTTGGCTAGGTTGATTTTTGCTCTGACTCAGTAGAGGAATTCTTTTTTTCTTATTTTGGGTCGAATCTCAAAGGACAGTTGATTGATACCTTTTTCTATACGAACTCATGAAATCAAACCAACAAATTATATATTAATTGATTTTTTTACTAAAAAATACCATGTTGACATAAGCAGACCAAAATAAACTCCTTAGTGATACTTGTGGTTTCTTGAAGTAGTCCCTATTATTTCCCACCCTGCCACACAGCAAGCGGGAGTTGCAGCCCCTGGGTAGCAGATGACCCTGGTCACATTTACTGAGAATCTTATACAGAAAATATCATATTCTGTTACAGAGAATTAAAGAATTTAAGCCAAGCTTTGCTACTACCTCAAAGTAAGCAGATCCTTTCTGAAAGTCTGTCTACTTTATATAACTCTATAAAATACTGGAGGCAACAGTCTTGGACCCATTGCATGAAATGTGGTAACATTAGCTTCAAAATATAGCAGTGTGTCTGTAGATCTTAAAAGAAGCATAAGCCAAGAAAGACTGAATATTTTGCTTTGGCACAGAAATATCAGGTGTCCCATCTATGGCTGATGAACATTGTTAAATTAAGAAACCTGTAACAGATCATGAAAATAGAGAGAGAAAGGGAAAGGCTATAATTGGTGCAGGCAATTCACTTCCAAATGTCTGTAAATAATAAGCTCATGGAACTCTTAAAATTTTTCCAGTGTATATCTTTGAATACTAAGAAACTGTCTGAACAGACCACTTGTGTCGCTAATACCATTAGGGTTTTAATAGTTATTAATTCGGCCATTTAAACTTCCAAGTAATGAGATGCAATTTTACTTACCAATTTTATTCTTAAAATGTTTCAAGAGGTTGCTAGTGCTAGCATATTTGAGTTTTACATGTGCCTCAGCATTTCTCCAGGTTAATAATGTCCTGAAGGCTACAGGATTTCCTTTTAGTTTCCAAAATTACATATGCATTATTGCAAATGAGTTCTGCCACAAAGGAATTCATAATGAAAACATCAGAGGGAATTAAAGTGCTTCTTATAATACTTGAACTTGCTCCATTAATCTGAGGGCAAAATGAATTGAGTCATTATGTTCCCAGATGGTATTAGGGACCAAATGGGCAGCCCTGTCCCAGCTTGATATTTTTTTTTCACTGTAAGTATTTTTTGCTGGGGGAGTGGGTCAAGTCCAGGGGCAGCAAATCCATAGTGGATAATTGAAGTCCCTGAGTAATGTTTTAATTCAAGTTTTAATCTTTATGCACAGAGACAGCAAGTCATTGTTAACTAGCAAGAGAAGCAGAAAGATTAAGAATGTACACAGTGCATTGCCTTGAGAGGGGAGTGAAGGAGCACAAGTATCTTTTATTATAGAATCATTTGGCTTTAAAGAGCTGTCCTCTCATATTTATATGCACGAGTTCACTGCAAATTCATTGATATCTGTAAAGTGTCTGAAAACAGGCAGCACAATATTTATAAGAACTGTCATGTTAATTGTGATTATGAGGGATATGAACAAAATAGCTGATCCACCTGGAAAAAACAGACAAGGTTTCAAATCTGAAATAGGAGCAACAAACTTCTATTTATTAAAGCAGTTAAAAGGTTCAGTTCTGCCATGGTACTATACATGTTTTTTAGGGAGATTTGAGTGCATTTTTATTGATTTCTGATGAAGAAACATCTAGATGTCCTAGGTGTATCTTTCTGTAAAAAGCAAGCTCTCAATTAGCCTCTTGAAATAGCATATTCAGTTTTAAGAAGAGTACTCTCATACTTAAAAGACCTCTTGCATATTCATGATGACTGGAGTCTATTTACATTGAATATTGTAAGCAGATACAATTCTGCTCTTGCTGTTCTCCAGGTGGATGTGAGTTCACCTTATCCCTGCTAAAAAGTGTAAAATCTGTGTAACAGTGTTAAATGACACTGAATCTGGTTATGTACCACACTGGAAAGCTGGATTTGTTTGTCCATAGCAGGGTCTGCACTAGTGTGAATATACAACATTATCTCAGTCTAGAACTCAGTCTGGAGCTCAGTGAGCTTGTGTGTGACCACAAGAAACCATAAATAGGTCTCCAAATTATTTCCTTGCATGTGAAAATGACAGTTCTGAGAAGTGTTGGAATCAGGATGGTGGAAGTCTACATGTGCAGTGTGGCAAAGCTGAATTCATGCTTGGATTAAACAACAGAGTTCTGTCTGTGCCACAGAGCTGGGAGTTGTGTGGTCTTTCAAAATGGGAACCAGCAGAGGATGTGTGAGGCTGTAGCTTCTTTTCCTGCCCTGAAACTTCTAGTTTATTTCTGTAGAAAACACTTTCCTCAAAAATGACATAGGCAGAGCTACAGTTAAAGCTGTCAGACTCATCTTCCATATAAAAACTTTTTTCTTTTATTTTTTTTTTTTTAAACTGGGAATATTCTCTTTATTAGTCAGCATGTTCCTTGGAAAAGGCTTGTTTTTGAAAGACTTTCCTAGAAGCAAGGAGAGAAGCCTTTCTGATCTGTAATTTCTGAGGCTAGAGCATCCACGCACACAGAGCAATGTGCCAGCCACCTCCTCAGGGATGCCAGGGCTTGCAGGTTCCAAAGCAGGGAGGTCCAGTTCCAGAAGAAATCCACTTTTTAGGAGTTTTGTGTCTCTCCTCATTTCTGTGTGGGCATCCCCAGACCTGAAGAAATAATTCATTTCATTTTGAAATGAAGGCATGGATCTTCTCCATGAAAAGTCTTTTATAAGTTTTCCTTTCTGCGGTATTTTTAAACTAAAATATAATTTAATTGAAGTTAAATTTCATTTTTAATCAGTCATTATGTATCACTTCTCAAAGAGTTACAATTTCCTGAATATTGAAAATTGTGTGAAGCCTACTCCCCTCATCTCAGAAAGGATGCGTTAGATGATCCTCTAGTGTAAAAATGTGAAGCATGTACCCTCTCTCAGTATGCTCTTAAATTTCTTATTAATTGTCTAAGTGGACATGTATCACAGAAATCAAGTGACATTGCTGCTGCAGCATTTTAACAGAAAAATTAATTCCATCTAAAATATTAATATTTTTAAATAAAAATGCAAGAAAGAAGTGAAAAGACAAGCTTTTTTTTTTTTTAATCCAATGAGTTTCAAGAAAGCTTTTTGTGTACAACTTCCTTTTTGTAACAAAACTGTGGTCAGGTTCTTTGCTCTCTAGCAAATGTGCGGGAGGGAGGACAAACTTAGGGAGGAAACAGCTCTTGAAAAGCCTGGCACATACACGCCTTGGGCCCTTCTGCTTTCCTTTTCAGCGGGATAAGATCCTGAGCAGTGAGACAGCCGAAACCCCATGGCTCTGCCTTCCCAGGCTGCAGGGCCCATGGGCTCTGGAACAAATCACGTCCCCAAAGGGTGGGATGCAGCAGGGTGAGAAAGGAATCAAGACTTCTATTCAGATTATCAGAGGAAAAAGAAAAATATTCCAGGTCACACTTAGGGTGGACAGTTACCCCACAAAATAGTCGTTGAGCTGTTGGAAGGCCTAAAAGTGTAGCTGAGGTCTAGAAGTGGAGCTGACAAGATGCAACGACAAGGTAACCAGCTGCAATAAAACAGAAGGAATTGAGGCTTAATCTGACTATAATTCTGTGGTAGTGGAGTGAAAATTCTAGGAGGTTTTCAAAGTATTTTTTTTTTCTCCAAAACTTGTACACAAAGTAATAGTTATCCTAAAACAACCCTGGAAAAATAAAATGAATCTTGGTTATTTTTGCTTTAGGCTAGTACCATTGTTGCTAAGCTGTGTCCGATGGTGCCAGAGTATGTAACATCTCAGTCATCAGCAATCTGGCAGGTATTTTGTCCCTTATATTGATCCAGCAACTATATGCCAGGCTGTTTGCACCATCTGTCACACAGTCAGCTGGGGGGACAAAAGGTGGACAGCTGGTACTATCAGTCTACAATCCCATTTTAAGGGAGAGATACCAGAACCTGTGTCAAAAGGCATGGAAAACAAAGAGCCTCAGTGGTGAAAACCCTTAAACAAAAATGTTTCAGATTCAGCATCTCATCTTTCCTATCACACTCTCTATGATTATTAGAAACACACTTCTAAGAATGAAAAAGGTCACATGGTGCCTAAACTGAACATAATCAGTCTTCATTATGCATAGTTTCAGTCTTCCAAGGAAAGCAAAGTTGCCTAAAATGACTGGTGATAAAAAGCCAATCCGTAATGAATCCCTCAGCTGCAGAGAACTGGAATAAAACTGCAGTAGAGAGAATTTCTGGATTGATTTTTGCCATAGAATCATAGTTACCAGGGAAGTATTCGTCAAATGCTGGCCGGAAGCTGACCTCCATTACTCTGCTCCTCCTTGAAGGTTTGTCTTTGGTAAAAAGCTATTTCACAGTCTCATGAGTATGTTGGCAAGAGAGTAATGCATAACTCAAAGCAGGATGCTCGGAGAGATTTTTCATATGTCCAAAGGCAAGTCAACCAATATTCAACTACATAGTATGTCAGCCAGGCCTTCAGGCAGTGTTTCAACCAGTCAAATCTGCAAATCAACCAAGACAGACATTAGGAAATGCATAGAACAATACATTAAAGGTTTTGGTAAAGAACGTACTGCAGCAAATGTTATTCAGTAGTTGCTACACCATTTTGAAATTTACAGCCAGTCTATACCTTCTGGATTAAAAGTTGTGCCAACATAACATATGCAGCTGAAGATTGTGCTTGTATTCCTGTACTTGTTTTGCAAAGTGTGGCAATTTGGTTTTGACAGACTTGAATGATAACTGCAGCACTGAAAATAGAATCATGGCTCATCAGAAGATAGTCACTTTGCATATTTCACTGAGGCCAGCGTAATGCAGAGTGAAGACCAGAAAGAAAACAACTTGTTAAAAATGAGCTGAAGCAAAACAGTCTGATTCTGGAGTTTAAAGATGAAGGATTTGATATTATACATAGGAATACTGAAAAACAAGGATTTCTTCTCTGTGGAAAATATTGAAATTTCAAGTTTTATTCCATGTTATAAGAAAAGCAAAACTGGCCAAAACATATTTTTAAACAGTCATTTAACTAAAAAACCAACTGTCTATATAATTACACAATCCATCATCATTAGAAGAATGAAATGACCAAAATATGAAATATTTTTAATTAGAATCTGTAAAACTAACATTAAGGTATTTTGTTAAAAACACAACTTTCTTTCCAGAAAAGTCAATGTGTTCTGAAGGAAACTGTGATTTTGATAAAAATATAATTTTCTGAAAAAGGAATAGATACTGAAGTAGTTTCAACCAGCTGTAAGTATAATCTGTAACATTTCCAAAGTCACATATAACATAGGAGACAGGTATTTTATATTATATAATTGACATTCAGAGGGACACAGAGCTGCTTTACAGGTTCTAAAATGTTTGCAAGCTTCTTCTAAAATCTTCACAAAATAACAGTGACAAAGTAAGTGAGGATACCATAATGAAATTTAACCTCAACTGTCCTAACTAGAGTAAGGAAAAAGGCAGTTCAAATTTTTTATTGCTATTGCATCTAGCAATATTGGGGTCATAGAAGCTGAGCAATGATGAATCAGATATATGACCTGTCTGTTACCTCTTTGCAGTAGCCATGGCCACAGCTAGATTCAGCTCAATTGTTCTTTTACCTAAGCCAATGGACAATAGACAACAGTCTTCTGAAAATATTCTCATTATGATCAGCCTACTGTCAAAACTACTTAATGACAACTTCTCTCAAGAAAGGATTTCATGTCATATAGAGAGATTCTCCAAATCGAAATAATTCTTAAAAGTAAGAAGAAAGAGAATGAGATCCTGGGAAGTGGATACTATGATACTGGGAAGTATCCTCAATCTTCACATATCTCTTTATTAAGCAGAACATGCTAAATAGTGCATGGTTGAGCCTGTGTTAATTTTCTTTGTAAAAGAAACAAAAGAAAGAATGAAAAGTACTGCAGTCCTCTTCTGTTGCAAGTTGAACAGTCTTATCATCCCTATTCTAGACATTACTTGTTTTGAGTGTTGTGGACAACAGGGGTCTGTAAGATCAGGTTCTGCTCTGCGATGTTACCAAACATGAAGGTGCAACAGCCTTGGCAGTAGTCGAGCTCCCTACAGTATTCTGTGGGCACAGCATTCCAGAGCTGGGATACCTTACAGAGTATGAGAGCCTATTTCTTCAAATTTGCACAAGCAGCCCTATCTGTGTTCAGCAGGATTAACAGGGTTTTTCTTTGCTTGAGGAAAAGTCCTACTAAAGACAAGGAGGCCTGGAGTTTTGATAGGAGAGAGCAGCTGTCGATTAGAGAAGACCTAGAATATCTTTCAGAAATTGCTTGATGAAAAGCATATGTCAATATTTTGGTTCATGTGTTCATTTGCCATTTTGTAGAACATAGAGATATCATTTATTTTGTCAGAAGAAAGAAAACCTTTGAGCTCTTGGCCTTTAAGCAGGTGAGTTCACCAGTGTATAGAGGTCAGTGAGCTGAACTTTGGCAGAGATATTAATATGTTATAATGCCTTGAATCAACAGAATTTACCTCATCAGTTAGGTCATATCATATTCCCGTGCTTTTTAAGCCCTGAAACATCTACTGGCAGTTATTATACAAGCCCTGCTCTTATTGAAGACAGGAGGGCTCTGAAGATGATTTAAGCTTAAAGCAAGCTTAGATCCCTGGGTGCTTTAAACTGAAAACAAAACTAACTTTAAATAATTTTTGCTAAACAGAGAAGGAATGTAAATAGATAAGTGGGATGTGATATTAATAAAAACAATTTAATTATCTCTCTGAACCAAGGAGGAAAACTGGACAGAGCTATCTTTACATGTTCATGGTATGGAGGCTTTCTGTAGTGGGATCTTGGATTATGACAAGGGTTTCTCAGGCTTTCTGATAATGGGGTATACTACCTGGCAGTCAAGTATTTAGAAGGAGCAAAGGACTCCACAAGGAGTAAGTTACTTTATTTCAGCAAAACTGAAATCCTAATAAAATGATTTGCAACAGCAGAACAACAAGTGCCACTTATCAGTGACTATTATATTTCAAAGAATTTTTAATGCATTTCAAGACTAAGTGAGAGGAAGAACAAGCAGAGCTGTTAAAGACATGCTCACTTAATTTCAGCCTGTGGTATCTGCTCTATTGTCTTGCTCTTCATGGGATTCCTGATTGTGCTATTTCCCAGTCTTATTTTCCACATATCCCTCATTTGAGGTTCCTTGAAGAGTCCCACCAGTAGTTCTGGGCAACCCCCTTTTGAGAGATATGGAGGCAACATACTCATTGCTGGAGTTAGCTTGTATCAACTGTGGTGGGAGGCAGGAGAAGTCAACTTCCTAGCTTCGTGCAGTGTCCTGCAGTAACCCTGGATGGCTCTGGGATGTGTTGCAGGCTGGACTCTTACCTCTGCTTTTTGAAGATAAACTCATATTTCCTTTCTGTCTCCCTAAATTTGGGAACTGCTGATTGATGTACTTGCCCAAAAACCTCAGTAGGAATTATCTTTAGGAGTTCATGTGAACAGTCTTATCTGCCAAGACACCTCAGTTCAGACCTGCTTTAGCCCTGCTGTGTCAGTCTTCCTTCAGCATATCTGTTCAGCAGTGCAAAGCTTAGTGATAATTTGGGCATATAGAGAAGCAGATCAGCTTTCCCCTGTGCCTTATACCATGGTCTAAGCATGTGTTTTCATATTCAGATATGATAGTACCCACTGAGCTACGTTGCCTCATGTGTTATACCAGTCTGTAAATCTCAAAATAAATTTTTTTATCAAGACTTTCTATTTTATAGATATAAATGTGCCTGCATACTGTAGGCACCTGTAGGAATATCATCAATTATGGTAGTAGTAGAAAAACATTGAGGGTGTAAGAAGATGCTGCTTAGATTTTCCAGTACTAAATTCACATGTATTGCATCACTTCTGTTTAGGAATTACAAATTCTGTTGCATGAGAGTTCATATTCATGGGCCATCCCTTTGTTTGCCACTTAGGGTAATTAGTATAGAATCCTAGAATCATTTAGGTTGGAAAAGACCTTTACAATCATCAAGTCCAACTGTAAACCTAACACTCCCTCCATCCTTCAAATGGTTTGGACAAAAAGAATTTTTCTGTTTCTCACTAGTTTGCATTAAAGCACCTTGCAGTGCTCCGTGTTATTTTCTAAAGTAGCAGAATAATTGGAATGTGAATGTAAATACTCAGATTTCATACACACATTGTCAGGTACTTGCTGTCAGAATTCCACAATATACAACCTGTATGTCACCTTCCCCTTAAAAACCTGTGCCACTGTTTCCCCTGATAGTTCAGGTACAACATTTGTCCTGTTCACATCGATATAAGAAATGACATCTCTTAAGTTAGATGTTTGACTGCTAAATTCAACCATTAGGACTAAATTCATAGTAATGTTCCCTTGTTACTCTCCTTTCCGATTGGAAAGGAAAAGCTTGTTTAGATGCTGTTCTGTTTTTTTCTGTGCTCAGAATGTCCCACTATTAAAGTGGGCAAGTCAGCACAGGAGAGTATGTTCTCAACAAAGCAGGAGTTAACATCAAAACCTAAAGTAATGCAGCTTGTTTCAGGTAAACTCAGTAAACATTTATAATGTGCCAGTTCTGAAGTCAGGAATCATTTTAAAAATCTGACGATGGCTAAATTAGACAGTTTTCCATTACTGCCTAGAAAAGTAAAAGCGTAATTGCCACTTGCCTCTGGTAAAATGGATTCTACATTGTGATATTTAACACATACTGAATGAACAAGCTAAAATCAATAAAAAATAGACTGAAACTTTTTGCATTCCCTCCATTTTCTTATTGTTGCCTAGGAGCACTAAGTAATTGATGCAAGTATTTTTTGGAGAGATTTGGATACTGCACTCTTCTTGCTTCTCTTGTTTCTCTATAAAATCTGTAAATTCCAGTCAGAGTTCACAACAAATGTATTGAATGAGGTGCAGCAGGTTTGCTACAGGTCGTAAGTAAGGGGCAGGGGGTGGGGTGTGTTGTAGCTTTTCAGAAGTTGAAGGTGGATGCTGCCTTTAGGACTTCCATAGGCCAATATGAAAATATAATTCTGGAATATCAGGATCAGAGCAGCGTTTTTCCAGGGGAACATGTTATTTTATTGTGGGCTTAGACAACAGAGGTTTTGAATAGCTGTTGCAGAATTTGGCCTGTGCATTGTTCGTAAGGGAGTTACCCCTTACCTGAGGTCCCAAACTTGTGGGTGGTAGAAATAGTGGTAAACAAGAGAGAATTGTCCCATGGGCTAGCTCTGACCTGCAGGCCATCGCTGGACACATCTGTGTAAGCCAGTTGTTGGGCATCACTGTATGAAGATTCAAGATTAATCTTGAAACTTCTCTTACTGTTCTGACAATCTATTAACAAATACACCTGAGCCTGAAAACGATTATGACAGGCATGAGCTCATTCAGATGCTCTTTGAAAATGCATCATCACTAGTTTTGTTTTTAACAATGTTTGAAAAGATGTGGTAAAAGGAAGGCAAAGTAAAATCCCTGGAAATCTTTCCTTCTCAAATTAATATTATGGGCAATTTTCATATGCTGGTGTCATTGATACCACAGGGTTTCTCTTTGCTGAAATGTGGAATAGCTATGGGGATATTCTGTATATATATATTAAAACTGAAAGAATAATCTGAAGAGAAGAATTTACATGACATATCGATCTGCCCTCTCACCTTTTTATCTGCTTTGTCCATTTAGACAGTAAAGTCTTTGGTCACATCCTGACCTCAGTGAAGTCAGTAGTAAAATGCTGATAGACTTCATGGAAGCCTGGATCTTACCCTGGGGGTTTTCACTTAGAAACTCTATATAGTCTTGATATTTGCAAAGCAAAATGGACCAATTATTTAAACAAGGATACAAGGAATGAACAAATAGTTTTGTGAGCACTAATGATGCTTGGTCTGGGGCTTGGGCCAATTTTGCACATCTCAGGCTTTCCCCCAAGCTTCTTTTTGAACGACTGTTTTCATGAGGCTATGGGGAAGATAGTACTTCAGTGGGAATGAAAATTGGTGAATGGAAGAGAAGGAATAGAACACAGACACGGAGAGTAATTGCATAAGCCATGTATTCTAGGAAAACATGTTAAAATTGCTCTTTACAGAAGAATTTTAATTGGTTGCCCTTTATTTCTGTTTTATCTTAGAGTTCTTAAGCAGCATTCTCAAAAATGAATTTTAACTGACCCTTCATTTTCTCTAGCTGCACTTTTCTAACTGAAATTAATGAAATCTAATGAACATAAATGTTCTTTTCACTCTTAGGGTTCCTTTAAATAAATCAGTGTGGAAGTTTGTGAGGAGTAGTGAGTGAGAAAAGTGCATCCCCTCATTCCTGTTGCTTGTCCTCTAGATGCACCAAACCATAGAACAGAGAGATCATAGTTGTGTTTTACATGGATATCCATACAACTAAGCATCCATCAAAGGGTCTTGCTAAGAGTGCAGGAAGATATTACTTTTTTTACTCTTTAGGAGATAATATTTTGGAGAACTACAACTAGAATAAATAAAGGATATATTCAATGCCTTTCCAAAAAATCTTAAAATAAAGCAGGAAAAAGAAAGAACAAATTAAAGGTTCTTCAAAAAAGAACAACCATAACACACATGGATAACGAAGACTCAATGAATTTCTCGAAAATCTTGGGTTTAAAGACCTGTAGAAACAGAGAGAGCAACTAACAGAAGATAACCAACTTCTGTCTGTTGTCCAAATTGCACTCATTTTGTCCAAGAATGGCTAAACTGTTAAGTTTCTCGTAAAGCTGTAATTTGCCTTCAACAAAAACGCAAGTTTGCAAAATTTCAACACTAATTTCTTGAGTAGGCTTTGAGCACCTGGAATTCCTGATAATGCCAGTAAGTGTATTCAGCAGGATAGGGTACTGGAAAATAAGAAAAAGCTGCCATGCATCTAGGAACATCCAGGAAATTTCTGTACTATTAATATTGATAATTTTCTAAATAGTGTTATGCTTCCTGGATATGAGTTTGTATTTTACAACCTGGCAGCAAAAACATGGATGTGATTTCAAACTGTTATACAGTGACATGATATTGAAGAGCTCTGAGATATAGATCAGAACATGCAGAAGAATAAATGACAAACTCAGGAATGGATTTAAGTGATGGAATTCAGCTTTATGGATTTAACAAAGCAGCTGGGTTATAAATGTCTGAATCACAGTTACATAGCTGGCAGTTAGAGGTCAGTGCATGATTACAAGAGTCCAGCCATAAATCAGTGATTTGTGATGGAACTCCCTCCTCAGCCAGTAAAAGGACATAACCTTTCTCCCATGTGAGCTGGCACAGAGGTTATCAAGAGAGGATTCCCCTAAAGTCTCACCTTTCCCTGCTGCTAGATGGCTCTAGATTCAACTAGCCTAACTGTAGATATCTCACTGAGTTGCACAAGTGTGAGGAAAATGTAAGAAATCAAAGATGGAACGGAAATACCCTCAAGAGCTCCTTGTTCTTAACTGACTAGGAGTCTGGAGCAGCTGGTAGCCTGCATGCCTAAAATTAGGCTGGATTAATCTAATTATGGCCCACCAGCTAAGGCTATCTCATTTGCTCCTGAGAAAAGAATGGGAGATTCTAGACAAATTTGTCTTACTATTCTGAATATAGAAATTTCACATCTCCCTGTGCTTATGTTATAGGGAGAGAAAAAATAAATGAAAGTCAGAGGGTGACAGAAATACCTTTTAGGTCCCCAAAGATCCTCAAAGCGCCTTCTATTGCTAAGGATTTGAAGAGCATGAAAGGGTGAAAACTAGAATTTATTTTTATCAGACCTAATCTGCTCTAGCCAATGAATCAACCTGATTTTTGGTGAAGGACTGAAATCAAAGTGTCTAGCCCATGTCACATTCTCTAATACAGTCATTCCCCAACTCCCACTGATGAGGATAAAAGGAAAGTGAATAGAGGTTGCTATATCATAATCGTAAACAAGTGGAAAGGTGTATGAATATTTTTTGATCATTTGTCTCCATATATCATACATTTGTGCTGTATAGCTTCATGAATTCCTTCCACTATGCATCATTGTGCAAGTCTTCCCAAGTTTTTAAATCCAAGAGGCACTTACTCACAGAGGGACATCCCTTAGTGGCTTCAGGATGATTAATCCATGGCATATGCTCTGCTGCGTCAGAGACAGTCTGCCTGGGTCTTCCAGTTCAGTGCAATTCAGCTGGGCCAGCTGCAGACCCAGAGTGCCTGCATATTCAGAAATGAATTTTTCTCTTTGTATTTACAGTAATCCCAAGGGATGTGCTTGTCTTGGACCTTGACCCACTGGTAAGACAAGCTTAGATCCTACTGGAATGTGAGTCCCAGCACCCAAGAATTCAAATTCGAAGCCTTCCAGAAGCCAAATATCTCGACTGCCTCTGAAGTAGTACTACAAGAATCCATAGCAAAATGCAAGTGTGGCAGCTCAGATAGCTAATGTCGTTATGCCCTTGTCAAACTGATTCCAACCTTACATGTGATTAGCAATCCTCTCATCCAGGATCATGCACCTAAAAAGGCCTTGTCAGCTTTCAGAGGACAAATGTGTCCATGGCTGTATTCCTTCACTGTGACCCCAGCCTTCTTTCTCTGCTGGTTCATTTGTGGCCACATTAATTTCAGTGACACCGCTGCTTGCATAAATTGCCCATTCAGTCATTCCAATGCACGTCTGGAGATGCTCCTCTGCTGCCTGAAGGATAAAATGGCTAATCTTGGAAGCTAGCAAAAAGGCTTCAACTACTGCTGCTTTTATTAGGTGACTCCCATTCGTACCAAGGTGATTTCTGAGTAAATATCTGATAAACCTGAGAGCAATATTAGTTTGGAATACACTTGCCTTTCTTGTCTTGACACTAAAAGCAGCTTCAGTAAAAATACCTCCTTTTAGTACATTGCAAGACTGTGTCACATCTCCCTGGTGAAATCACAGTTCAAGGTCATGAATGAAGTGGATTCAGTGTGAACTACTTATTGCTCTTTGTTGTTTCAGACTTATAGATGAAACAAGCATGCTGGAGTAAGACTTGAAGTCTCCTACATTTGACAAAATCAACCAGATTTTTCTTGGAAACCTTAATTATCCAGGGTTTTCTGCAGCCCTAAAGTTTGAGACTGGCCCCACAACCAATAAAGTGACAGGGGTCCCCAAATTTGTCCTTCCTACAAAATATAGATTGTGATTCTGTGGATGTCAAGAGTGAGAGACTGTGGAAAAAACCCCACTTCTTACACAAGCTGTCATTTCTGCAAGTACTCACCTGACAACATCTATCATCATCTGGAGCTGAAAGCTTGACTTCTGACCAGTACTATAGTTAAGGGTTGTCTTTGGACCTTAGCATTTATTGATCACATCAAATCTGAGTTCAGGAGTTTTGAATGTACACTGACTTTCATATTAGAAGACTGTTAGTATTCAAGTAGAGAGTACATAGCTAACATTACTTGAAATCTGCTGAAAAGATCATTCTTTGGTTGCCCTAGAAATATCTCTGAGGCAATAATATTTTTGTATTAACTGTTTTTTCTATGACATTATTGAAAGAAACCAGAACCGAAGTTTCTTTGAAGTTTCAGAAACTTTTCTCCCTGGTAGATGTAGTTTCTTCATTTTCAATTTGTTCTTATTATTTCTGGGCATAAATATGAGGATAGAAGCATATACTCAGGAAAATTATTATGGAACAGCATTATCAGGACCACCTGATACACAAAATAACAAATATTTCAAAATCAATAGTCCTAATGCAGACTAAATTTGGATCTCTTTGGTACGGGTGACTGTGTAGGGTAGTTGTACACAGCAATTCCAGCTCCACTCCTCTTTCATTGCCTGAGTTGCAGGCTAAATTGTTTGGAAAAGTTTAGATATGTTCAGGATAATCATACAGATTTGTAGGGGTTTACTTGGTCTGAAACTTTAAGCTTTTAAATGTTTTTTTCGGTGCTAACTCCGAAGTCTTGTGGTCAATAACCATGTAACATACTGGATGCCAGTAATGTGAAATATTTCACACTAAGTTTGATGGCATTATATACTAGGAGACAGCAGTATCTTTGCAATTTAAGTACAAAATACAGGAAATGTTGATGAAAATAACTGAAATAAAAGTTACTTACATATTTATTTGTCCATTTGAATAACACAAAATGTATCATGCACAGGTAAAGAAAAAATTATAAAACCTCCTAACGCAATTAAAAGTAAAAGAGTATGTGTTTTGTTTTGTTTTGTTTTGAACAGTACGCTACCTTCTTACATAATCAGTGGACTAGTTATGGCAGTTTTTGGTATAACTATTCAAACTACAGGAAATATCAATATGAAGTAGTTGACAAAGTTTGCAAAGTTTCACTTTTCTATTCTTACAGATTTATGAACAGTAAGAAGCAAAACTATTCAAAGTAACTCAGAACTGTTTATGAATTAGGAGTATCTGTTTCATGCTCACAAAGCACTATTTGCGTACATTCAAAGTATATGGTCCTTCATGGTGGTAGGCTATGTGACATATTTCAGTTTCTCATCATGATAGCTGTCATATGTCTAGTGATAGGGTGGATTTGTATATGTAACAAAACATATAGAGAAAAACCTCTCTGAGCCCCATTGTGAACACTTCTGTTAAACAGTTTAGGTGGCTAGAATTCATGGCAAAGTTGCTGAGTGGGAATGGTGTATACCCCTACAGTCTCCTTGCTTTCCAAATCAAAGAGTTGCTGTGTTCTCAAGGCATATAGGAAAGCTACTGGAAGTATAGTTTTGTACTTGTGAGATGAATTGAAATAAAAGTCTCCAAAAAACTCCACAATATTTTAAAAAGCAATTTTAGTCCTAATGGAGCCAATCAATAGATGTGCTAGTCTCAGTAGATTTGCCTCAATTCCCATTGGAGTCAATGGAGAGAATCCCATCAGCTTTAAGTAGGAATTAGATTAGCAGGATTCATGAAGCAATTGCATTCGGTCTGTGTTAGGAATAGGAAATTCTTGAAGTTATCCCCTTTTTGAGGAAATCAAATCACTGTACCTTGGCTTCAGATTGCATTATTGAGAAAGAGTCAGAAAAAGCCCAACTTCCACCTGACTCAGTCTGTGTATATTACAATGTGTGGAGAGACAGAAAACTGCCGTCCACAACAGCAGACTGAAAAAAACAATAGTCCCATCCTTAACTTTAGAAAGTAGTAAGTTGAAATATTTGGGGAACAGGAATCAAACATGCACACGGCTTTTGAGTTATGAGTATCTTAACCTTTTCTTCTTATAGTCTATATTCATGCATGCTTTAGGCCTTGAAGCTGATTCCAGTAGAAAGTAGCTCATTATCCTGAGACAAGTAGTCCTGGTTTGTATTTTTTTTCCTTTTTTTTTTTTTTTCTGTGTGTGTGTGTTTTGTTTTGTTTTTTTTCTTTGTTTGTTTGTTTTTAAGAAAGAAGAAGCAAAAATATGTGTACAAACAGGCTTTGCAAAATGTCATTTTCCATGGTAAAGTCATATAGTCATATACTGTAATAACTGCAGCAAGAATAGCACCTTTCTTCTCACCCCTGTTTCACAAAGCCTGTGTGTGAGCTGCTTTTCTCTCTTGCCTCTAACATAGTCTCCTAATTTAGCCAACCTTTCATTTATGATTGGGTGTGAGAACAAAGCTTAGCTTATTTCCAAACTCCTTGAAGTCTCAGAGGCAATCAAATCCATCTTTAAATGAAAATGATGAATGTAAATCCATTAAGTCCTATATACTTTTTTTTTTCTGATGACATCAGCTTCTGTTTTGCCAGCCTTACCTAGGAACCTGCATACTCCTTCTCTGGGGAAGAGCTTATTCTTCATTCAGCAACCTCTGAGAGCTTGATTTAGGATGTGGATTTTAGTCCTGCCTATTTTTATAGCAGAGGTTTATATATATGTGTGTTAACAGTTCAGTGAGGTTGAAGGTGTGTCACCCTGTAGAAGCAGCAGTATTTTCTATTCTCACTAGTTTCACTAGAAAAGTCTTACTACTTCTGTTGAAATTTTCCCATTATTTAAAGAATGTTTGATGCTTTAATAAATACATCTATATTTCACAAACATTTCAACATCTGACCTACCATTATACAGGTGTAATACAATATGGAGAGAACACAGTATGCTGTAGTTCCCTTTCCTAAATTACCCAGGGAGCTGGGGAGCAGCTGCACAGTATTGTTGCCTATCTTTTACATCTCAGCCAGATCCATCTTTGTTACCAGGTTTTCTGTTGAGAAGTCACAGTGATAAAATAGGAACTGGTTCATTTTACCACTTGACTTTAATAAGTCTTTAGTATTATGCTCAGCCACACACAAATGAGCTCATATGGAGATTACAGTGCTAGCAAGGAGAGAGAATGCAGACAGCATTGTAGGTCATTGTGTGCTTTGAAAATTGTGACTTGACTATAATATTATGCAGTCCTTAAAATGAATTAAAAATGAGTAGTATAAAGGCAGTTAGTTACACAAGCAGAACGATCTGGTGTCTTCAAAATTAGAGTATTAGGCATGTGTTTTGCTTTAATTCTAGCTGGCAACTGGGACCATGCAGCCGCTTGCTTATTCCCCTGTCCTCAAGTGGGAAGGGGGAGAGCATAGAAAAGGAAAAAAAAGCCCCAACAACCTCATGGGTTGAGATAAGAACTGCTTAATAGGACAGCAAAAGGAAAATAATAATACTATTATTAAGAACAATAACAATAAAATATACAAAACAATTAATACACAATGCAATTGCTCAGCACTCTTGACACCAGTACCCTGCCCGTTCCCAAGCAGCAGTATTTGCACCCCAGCCAGCTCCAGTTTATATACTGAGCATGACATCCCATGGCAAGGAACACTCCTTTAGCCAGCTAGCCGCAGGGAAGGGTAGGAAGTGCATTCTGCTGCTGTACTGTTGCAGCACTGTTTCAACAGGAGAGTGTGAACCTTTAGATGAAGGAAGATCAAATCTGTCATATTCCAAAGAAGTCCTATAAACCACTGATCTGCTCAATAAAACTGAACCAGCATCCTTCCCTGCATTTCCTAAGAAGCTCTATGTTGCACACAGTATTGAGTGTCATCAGCAAGCCTTAAGTTTGTTTGAGAAAACCTACTGAATAGTAACTAGAGATCTAGCTTATAGAAGTGATGACCTTGAGGATCCTTCTTGGGCTCTGATATCTCAGAATCACTGTAATGTTGAGGTTGGAAGGGACCTTTTGTCCAACCCTCCTGCTCAAGCAAGGTCACCAAGAGCAGGCTGCTTTGGCACTGTCTGTGACATGAGCAGAGGTTTATTAAAGTGGTAACAGTTCTGTCTTCATGTAGAAACAGGACTTTTTAAACTTCCCTGGAAAAAAATATCAATTATCTGAGAAGCCATGCAGGACTTTTGAGGATTAAATTTTTAACCTTAGATCTGTACTAGGCACTGTCTGGGCATAGCTTTGCTTTTGGTGGATTGCTCTAGTGTATGTAATTTTTCAGATCAGATATAATGGATATTGAGAAGGTTAACATCTATGGTCCCTAAGGGGTATTCTGTGGGCTGAAAACAATCCAACTTAATAGGGAGGGGGCCCTACTGGTATCAGTTCATCAGATGTCACAAGCCTTTGTGGATTTAATCCCTTGAATCATATATAGAGACATTCTGTTATGGAAGACTATGTGGGTAAGGACTGAAACAACTAATGAAGATGCTCTTTTGGAATGTTCCTACATTAAATGTCTGCCAGGGAAAAGGGGAGATGTGACTTGTTGTGGATGTTACCCTGAAGCACAGTGAAGTATTTAATGGATGCTTTTCTTTCACCTTGGGAAAAGTCCAACTCTGCTCATTTATTTTTTCCTACTGTACAGACTCCCATAATCTTAGCTCTTTGGATGCTAGCCCACTCAGCATTTCTTTTGCTTTAAAGATGGCCTACTGGTGTTTATTCTGCCTTTCGACAGCACAAGTTTGAAATTTAGAAAAGATTGGATAACAGGAGCTGAAATACAGTGTTTACGTAAAGCGCAAAAGCTGAAGTTCTCTGCACCTCGTAATTTGGCCATTTCCAAGGTAGTCAGATGAGAATCCTGTAATGCACTGCTGGACTTCCGAGTACAATATTATTTTTGTTAGCTGTCGTTTCACCCTATGGCACTAGCAGCTATCATTTTAGCATACTAATTTCCTGAAAATGTACTCCCCGTACAGTGAATAGGAGAAGCAGGTTAGTGAAACAGCTGTTGATTTTCCACCATGAATGAATACTCCACCCTACTTGGTAGGTTTTTTTTCCCTTGCAAGTCCAAGAAATATTTATGTCAACCCTGCTGTCAAGTAGCTCTCTCAGTAACAGACAGTTGCTAAATTAAGATACTTTCCTTGGCAGTAATGGAAAGCTAATAATGCAATTGCCATATGCAAGCCTTGAAGAAGATTTGCCTTATGATTGTCATACAAGGCTGAACTGCAGCTCTAAGAAGAATGAAATATGGGCAGACTGTGGTATCACCAGGTGAATCGAGGTAGCACTGAGATGACATAAAGAAATCAACTCCTTTCCTTGGTGGTGCTGTTCCATGGGGGCAGATGCAAATGGCCTTCAAGCAAAGAAGGCAGAGAGGTTGGGAGATGGTGCTGCAGGCTATTATCTGCTCACAGAGTTGTTCCTCCAGCAAATTGTCCTTGCAGAGCTGTGCAGCTGTAGTCGTGCTTACCCCTCGGGAGGTACCAGCACAGACAGGTGTGTGCTAATAGACAGAAAGTGCAAGAAAACCGCTACACATTCAACCAGACCTGTTTTTTCCCTTCCATTCATCCCCCAACTACTCTTAGGCTTTACTGTTGTATCCTCAGTAAAAAGGGGAAATGGAGCATTAATGCTCCTTTTTGCAGCTACAGTTCAGGAAAGAGATCTTGGAATCATCACTGACAGATCTCTGAAATCATTGTGCAGCAGCAACTAAAAAAACCCACAAAATATTGGACATCAGCAGAAAGGGTATTGAGAACAAGACAGACATCAACATTTTACCATGGTATAAAACCTTGGTGCATCCTCATCTTCAGTGCTGTGTGTTCTGCATCTCAAGAAAGACATGGTAGAGGTATAAAAGCTACAGATATAACTATCAAAGTGGTGAGGTAATGCTTTATGCAGAGAGACTGAAGAGATTAAGTGTTTCCATGAAGGGGATGGATATAGGGAATACAGAACCATTATTTACCAAAGCCCACATTACCAGAGTTAAGCTGGACACAATGAAACTAGTAGATCAGTTTAAAACAAATAAAGAAAATACTTCTTCACACACTTGTTTGGGGACTTTGTGAACATCACAGAACAATGCCTCACCAAATTGCTGAGGTCGGAAGAGGCTATGCCCAGATCATCTAGTTCAACCCCCCAGCTCAGATCAGGGTCAACTAGAGCTGAATGCTCAGAACTGGGTCTGTTTGGGTTGAATATCTTTGTGGACTCCACAAACTGAGCAGTGTGTCCCAGTGCTTGATCACCTTGATGTGAAAGAATTTTTTCACTAAGCTTAAATGGAATTTCCTGTGTTTCAGTTTGTGCACATTGCCTCTTTATCCTGTCACTGGTTTCCACTGAGAAGAGTCTCACTCTGTCTTCTTCACTTACCATAATCACTATCCATACGGATGGCTAAGATCCCCGCAAGCCTTCTCTTCGACAGGCTGAATAGACCTAGCTCTCTCGACATCTCCTTGTATGAGAAATGCTCCAGTTTCTTAATCATTTTCATGGCCTTTTGCTGGACTTACTTCAGTATTTCTGTGCTGCTCTTGCACTGGGGAGCCTAGAACTGGACAGAGTAATCCAGATGTCTCTTGTTAGTGCTGAATAGAGGGAAAGGGCCATCACCCTCAAATTCCTGGCGATGCTCTTCTTAATGCAGCTCAGGAAACTGTTGTGGCAAGGACACACTGCTAACTTGTGCTCAACTTGGTTTCTACTAGGATACCTGGGTCTTCTTCTGCCAAGCTGTTTCACATCTTGGTGGCCCCCAACATGTACTGGTGCATGAGGCTATTTCTCCCCAGGCACAGGACTTTACACTTCATGCCTGTCAAGGTGCCTCTAAGTGGCAGCACAACCACCTAGTGTATCAGCCACTCCTCCCAGCTTTATTATCTGCAATACTGTTGAGAGTGCACTTTTATCCACTATACAGGTCACAGTACTGGCCTTAGTAGAGATTCCTGGGGTACATAGCTGATATCTGACCTCTAATTGGACACTGTGCTGTTCACAGGAGACCATGGAGTTAGACAAGTATCAGCAGGTCCCTAAGATTCCTATAAAAAAGGAATTAGACAAATTCATGGAAAACAGGTACCTAAGCAAATAGTAAAAGAACATATCAGGGATGTGCTCTCTAACATCCTTAGTCTAGCAGCTATGCATGCTGGGAAGAGGATTGGACTACAGAGCCTGGCCAGCCTTTGGGTGAAGCTCTGAGAGTGTGAGAGGAAATACTGGTTTGGATAGATCATTATTGAAGCCCAATATGGTATTTCTCTTGCATTTCCTGCTGTCACTCCAGGCCGAGGTCTGTATGAGAAGAGTTCAGAAAGAGCAAGCCATTGTTGCACTAATTGTGGGACCAATTGCTTTCTCTTTTTTCTCTCTCCAACCATCTCTCTTCAGCTGCACTGATTTCAGCTTTCATTGATTTCTTGACATTGTCTGGCTCTGGTAGCCCAGCTGAATATAACCTTCTGGACTAAGTAAGCTGTTTTCTCACACAGTTGACTAGTTGAGAGATCCTGGCATACTTACCAACCTTTAGTACTCTGCTTGTACAGATAAGTGACTAAAGACTTCCTCCTAGAACAAGCTATCCCAGAATTTTCCTGGATTCTTGGCAAGGAACATAGTGCTGGAAAAGTATGTCCTACCTATTCTGTGAAAATTTTCAACAGGGAGGCTTCGCATGAAGGTAGTAGAGCATGATAATGTTGGCAAGGGTCACACCATGTGGTGATATGGACAGTACATTGTCAGATGCAGGGGGTGGCACAGAGAAGAAAAATCAGCCCTATACAAGGGCATCCTAGAGGGTCCCAGAAAAGCCACTTGAATGGTCTAAAATAAATGCATAGATATTACCAATAAGAATATATATATATAGCCTTTAATTGAGCTAGGGAATAGTCATCTTGAGAAAGGAAAAGTTACACGGTTAAAAAGTTAGTGATATATACACACAAATATATATATATACACACAGGCATGCCTACTTTCAGTCACACAGATGCACATACATATGTGCATACACATCATCACCTGCTAAGAAATAACATATGGTTTGCTGCATTTCCAGGGTTGGAGGAGTGAAACTCAGACAATACTAGAGGTGGTTCCATTGGTTGCTATTAAAAAGTCAGTGCTTAACAGATAAATATGGCAGATAAAAGATCACTTTCCCTTACTCCCACACATATGCTTGAAAGAGGAGATAATTTATAATACACTGCAAAATGTTGATTTTAAAATGTTACATACTGTGGGTAAGAAAGAGTGATTATTTTTTACTTGTATATTGCTGTGGGTGCTCAGGTCTGGATTCTGTTAATCTCTTTCTACTCAAAGTAAGAAAGAAATCCTATTCAGTTATTTATGCTGCCAGGCTAATCCCCGAATAAGTCATTATAATTTTGAAAAGGTGTTTGTTGCCTCTTGAAGGAGCAAAATCCTATCTCAGATGTATGATTTTTTATAGAAATATTGCTTAATTTTTGAGGAAACTGGGCATTTGAACCCTCTGAATAGATTTTCTTTAGATGTGAGTTGTCTGTACTTAACAGGTAGCCTGAGTCCTCTTAGTCTCTCTGACCACCTGGGATATAGTGGATTTTTACACTGAAAACAATTGAACAAGTTGTGCATCAGCACTATTGCAAACTGCTGTGAACACTGTGCAGTATTCAATACAGTACATTGAATCCTGCTGAAAACGACGTATTCCAAGCCATGTTTTGTTGTAGTGCTACAGAAATAACAGAGGTACAAGGGTGTTAGGAGCCAAAATCTGGTGAGGCTTGGAAAAGGTTATTCACAATAAGTGATACTTTCACAACAGCCTGTGTAGAGTCACTGTGCAAGACATAACACATTTCTAGGGGCTGTGAAGGGATTGCTCACTGTTTGGAGCAACTCCCCTGGGGATGGACAAGACAACGCAGATACATGGCAAGACTTGGCCAGGGCACATTGTCACATTTAATTGCTTGAGACTTTCCCTTCCCATGGCTGGCAGAACTCCCTGGCTGTGCTGTACTCCAGTTGTTGTCTCCTTTTGTAATCCTGAGGTCTTCTGTAACTTCTTTCTATGGACTTCTAGTGTCATTCCACTCACACAGAAACCAGGACCCCAATACCTCCCAGGAGCAGATGTGGTCAGTGTTGTTTTGCCTTCCTGATGAATTCAGTGGGAGCAGAAACTCTTGCTTTTGTGTAGGAGGCAAGGATTGAACTTGTTCTGATCTAAGATAGATGCTCCACAGCTGAGCCGGTTGCAGTGTACACAGGGGTTCAGTCAACCCAAATGATGCATTTCCCCCCAAAAAAAGAAAAAAAACATGGTGGTGTGTTATAGCCCAAGTTCTGTTTTTATTTCTCCTTGAAACAGAGAAAATGGCTTCTTAATCTATTGCAGTCCTCTCTCTAAAACACATTGCTGAGGTAACTCAAAGGGCTATATTCTAGAAATTATTCTCTTTCAGTTCAGTCCCAAAGGTTGTGTGTGAAATTGTTTGTGCTATATTGAAATAGATAAGAACAAATTGTTCCCTCTTCTATATTTATTATGGATCCACTATTTATTTAAAAATATGTTAAGGAACTCTTGCTTTATAACCAATGGTTACATAAGGGTATGAAACAGAATGTGATTCCCCATTCACAGAGAGAGTTTTCTGCTCTCCCAGCTATTTTTATTTGATTTTTAATCTGTTCTAAGGCATCTGTGAATATGATATCTTGGCCCAGACAGAAGAATTCTCAATCTGAAGAGAACGGAAATTACCATATATTCCAGTTTAGCATCCATTTACTAAACTAAATAGCTTCTGTGTGTGTGTGTAGGAAGGGGCAAGGAGTGGGGGAGATGGTGGAAAGGGTTCATTTTGTAGCTCTGAATTTCTGTTTTAAGTGAAAGGAAAATGTTTAACCAAATGTCTCATTAATGAGAGCCTAAAGAACAGCCTGAACTTCTAAACATTTCTTATTCACAGCAATAAGAGAGTCCAAAGATTTCAGTTAAGCTTTTCATATCCAGAATGACATTCCTCCCACATGTCCTCCTACCAGCACCCTAAATTTACAGGCAACTTCAAATATAATACCTCTAAATATGAATGTTGAAGGACCTTTTTACAGACTACATCCTCTTTGCAAGTTGCAGGCAAATCTGTCAGAGTTTTGTCTTCTGCCAACTATAAGAATAAAATATATATACACCTGTCACTCAAAAGTTCAAAAGTTGAAGTTCCCAGGCTTTAATTTATGATATACACATTCAAGAATAACAAATCGCATGTATATGTCTAGGGAGTGCCCCATAGAACTATTAGCCAGAGTGGAAAACTAAATTGATCTAGTGGTTATCAGACTTTCAGATTTTGATCCATCAAACGCATTCCAGCTAAGATTAAAAAAAACCAACAAAGATTTCCAAAGCCACATGTTCCTTTAGACCCAGAGCAGCTTTCCTCCTGCATTTTTATATTTTAATCAGCTTCATGCAGTATGTTCAGTCCTCCATAAAGGTAATTCAGTTCCCCGAGCCAGCAGCTTTATAGTTGGTTGTTGTTGTTTTGTGTGGTCTTTTGTTTTTTTCCTGGCTTAAAAAAGAAAGAACTTCCAAGTGGTGGCAGAAAGGGATTGAAAAACTAGAACTTATTTACCTAAGTTGTCCCACCATACACAAGGCCTTCCAATTATTTTAAAATCAGCATAGGATGCTATAACTGGGATAGTCTGTTGAGGCAACTTCCCAATACAGAAGACAAGCCATTTATGAGACTAGCTAACGACTATACACTGCCACAGTTTAAATTCATTACTTGGGTTTCCAGAACACAGAGCCAAATGTGTCTCTGTTACAAAGGTCCTTGGTTTTAGAAGATTATTCCAGACATATCAGCAATAAATTTAGTTACTGAGCGTCTATATCCTCCATGTTATGATGTCAAAGTCTGTAGAAGCTAAAGTCCACAGCAGGGTGCTAGGTACCAGATGACCTCTTTCCTAGTGGACAGGCACCCTGCCGCAGTTTGGCCTCATAGTTCCTCCTTTTGCTTTCTGACCTAATGTATCAGATACCATCTCATCACCTGGCTCAATATAGCACTTTTCTCACGTGTGGGGGAAGAAGTGTCTTGACATAATGCCCAAACACCAGCTGACAAGGTGGCAGTTTCTCCAAGAAGGGATAATTAACGCCCTAATTTTTTTCTGCCATTTAATATTTGTGATGTATAGAATCATAGAATGTCTCAAGTTGGAAGGAACTCAGAAGGATCATCAAGTCCAACTCCCTGTACCTCACAGACCTACCTAAAATGAAACCATATGCCTAAGAGCATTGTCCAGATGCTCCTGGACAAAAATTCTGACAGATTTGATACTGTAACCACTTCCCTGGAGAGCCTGTTCCAGTGATCAACCACCCTCTCAGTGAAGAACTGTGTTCTAATGTTCAATCTGAACACACCCTAATGCAGCTTCATACAATTTCCTTGTGTCCTATCTCTGGTCACCAAAGAAGAGATCAGCATCTCCTCTTCTACTACCCACCTTGAGGGAGGTGTAGACTGAGATGAGGTCAGCCTTCTCTTCTTCAAGCTGAACAAACCAAATGACCTCAGCTGCTCCTCTTAAGTTTTATCCTCAATATTTTTCACCAACTTGGTCACCGTCACATGGACACACTCTAATAGTCTGATGTCCTTATATTGAAGCGCCCAAAACTGCACATAGTATTTGAGGTGGGGTCACACCAGCGCAGTGTCAAGTAGGACAATCACCTCCCTTGACTGGCTGGCAATACACTGCTTGATGCACCCCAGGACATGGGGTATGGCAATAAAAGGAAGTAAAAGAATAAGAATCTGTTTTGTTTAACAAAGTGCAGCTCACAATCAACCTCACATTGTTTTAGGTCCTGTTCTTCTGAAGTCTACCATCAGTGATATATAAATGTTCAACTCCCTTCACTTCCCTCCTCTTTCTCTACAAACTGCAAATAAAAATTAAAGAAAAAAATATTTGTCTTCTTCACCAGGCTTTTACCTCAAAGCTTTCCCTAGAGTGAAATAATGTTTACATATTTTCTTGTGGGTTTTTTTTTTTTTGTGTTTTTCAAATCTGCTAGAGAACTTGGACAGAAAGACAATTTTTTAAGTGAAGATACCAGTCATGCCATGCCTTTTTCACATTGTTTATGAAGAAGAAAATCACACTCCTGTCATAATTGCCTAATCAAGCTACTTTATGACTTGTCAACTAACAACATGAAACTATAGATGCAAAGGTAAAATAGAAATTAAAAGTCTTACATGACAAATTTAACTTTTGTTTGTCACTTCTCAACAAGTTATCCCAAGAACTGAAGTATCCCTAAAACGATGTAACTTGAGAAGATGGATGTTATGATTTCTTCCTTAGGATCTCTATTCAAAGCTGAGGACTTTTTCTACAGTGAAAGAAGGACATAACTTGTGGAATATTTTTAATGATCCTAACAAGAAACTCTGAACTCTCTTGTCCTGGTTTCCTAGATTGATCAACCAATATCTACATTTTGGGGAGTGCTCACACTCAGACAGTTGACCAACAGCTTCAGTGTGTTGTTGAGTTGTGCCTTGTTGATTCAGCGAGGTTTCTGGGTAACTACCACGTCTTAAAGAGACTAACTTTAGGCTGTCACTGTAAGCAAATGTGTCACTGCCTTTTAAGAGCAGAGTAGGCTGGGTGGTGTGTGTCAGGGTCGCTCAAGCACCCTGCCAAAATCAGTGATATGTGGCAGACAGTTGTATATAGCCTTTTACACTGTATGTCAAGCTGAAATCTCCTTCTTAAAAATCATAAATATTGCATAGTACTAGAGGTAATACTTGGAAAAGTGTAAGTATCCAAAATGAAGACCAGAAGTGTAAGTAAGGAAACTAAGAGGGAATTGGAAACATAAAAAACCCCAACCCAGCCCAACCCAACCCAACCCAACCCAACCCAACCAACCAACCAACCAAAAAATCCCCAAAACAACAAAAAAACCCAACAAAGAACCCCCCTTTTCCCTCTCTTGTTCTCCCCCCCCGCCTCCTCCCAAGAAAAGCAAACAAAAAACCCCCACCCTTCAGTTGAAACCATGTAGCAGAGTCCTGGAAAAGAGTAAGGTAAGTATGTTGACGTGTAGATGTGGTTAGATGGAGTCTTTGGGAAAGGAGGTTTAGAAAAATTAGCATTTATTCTACTGTCACTGGACTTGGAATTACAGATGTCTTTAATAGTCTGCATCTAAGCCAAGATTAATCAGTCAGAGTGAACAATACTGTATTCTCAAGAAAAGCAAAACAATTGAAACGTACAAGTTCCAAATAAACTGCAAAAGGAAGGAAAGTCCTTTGGAAGGTGTTTGACTGACATTAACTTAGTGAGTCAGGCATGAAATCATGCTACTTAGGGAGATTTCATTATTAGAGATTTGATTTTGATTGGAATAAAAGATCTAAGACAGTAGGTTGAACCTGGGAAATCCTCTCAGATCCTGCAGAAATCAGTCAGAAGAAAATGAAAATATAAAAAAAATACTTTATAATTCTAGAAAGCAAGAGGTAGATACATTAGACATTGAGTAAGAGAACATGAAACTGGGAAGTGGAAAGACATGAGGAAGAAATATCAGAGAAACATTATAGAGCAAATGCCTACGAATTTATCAAGTTATAACAAGACCATGAACTGGGAAAGGTGCATGGATTCAGAGATATGTTCACAACTGGAAAACAGTAAAACAATTGCAAGGTATTTTGGTGTTTTGCAGGACTATGCAATCAGAAGCAGCAAATTAAAACAGAACAACCATCAAGCTCATTGACTGTGCCTGATTTATCAGGATGGTGATTGAAACAGGAATAAACAGTACTATATAGATGCAAAGTGTGAAAGTTGATAGAGTAAATGTACCCCTTCACTGGAGACTGGTGGAACTGTTGTGAATTATTAACTGGGAGCTAAAGCTTGTGTAAATGTTATATCTGAAAATATTGTAGGATATTGGAATAAGAATGCATAGACCAAGAAACACTGTAACTGAGGACTCACAGAGAAGATCAAATTTTCATTCAAACATTACATTAGATTGTACTGCAATTTGTAAGAAAAAGTGGGATAGTTTATTCACTGTGAACAATGAGCCAATAATAAGCCTAAAAATGGCAAATCCTCAGTTTGCTTAAGAGAGTATCTAAAGGTCAGTTTGGTCTGAACAAATGTAAAGGAAATGTTGACTAAAACAGGATGGTAAAGGAGGTAGGGAGACAAGTATACATGCTTTCAAATAGTACATTTAAGTGTTGCCTTATTATTTTTCCTCTGAGTTCACATATTCTGTTTAAAACACAATATTGTGTTGTGCATCGAATGTGTATTTGCTTAACATAAAATTCCATAAATTTTATCTGTTGTTGTTGTTCAAAGGATTTCCATGAGTTTCTAAAGTTCAACATATGTCAAGTCCCAAATCTCCTGGTAGAAAATGCTAACATCACTACAAAGACAGCTAAATGCAGGTTAAGAAGTCTGAAACAAATCCAGAAGCGCTGTACTTGACAGCAGATTGTCTTACAAAGTGAACTGGTACTGACTGAGCACTCACTGAGCAGAAAGAGAAAAAGATTTTTCATTTCAGCCAGAAATGCAACAGAAAATACATCTTAGGAAGATAAAGTAGAAGAGATGAGGATACCCCATGTATAGAAGATATATCTCAGTCATGCTATGGGTACTGTAGTTTGTAGATGCAGTTTGTGTGCACAAGGGCATTACATGGGCCTACAGGGCTGCAGCTGGCAGGAAGATTGCTCCTTGTCCTTATGGGAGCTCCTGCCTTTCAAGCAATTGGCTTCAGGACAAGAGGCAACAGCTGCAATTTATTCCTTTGGAAAAAAAAAAAAAAAAGAAGAAAGAGAAAGAACCAAAGAACCTGAAAGTAAACTGAAAATGAAGGACTTTGCCGAGCCACTAATGGACGATATTGAAGCTGAAGGTAGGTAGAAATTGAGATAGTTCTCTGTATGCCAATCCAAACACCTAGAGCTCCTGAAAACCCCTCTAAATACATGTAACACAGGTAAAGGTGTTATTCATATGGATTATACAGGTGTGTAAACTGCCCCATTGCACAATTTTCTACTCCAGGGAAAGGGAGTGTGTGAATATCATGTTGTATCTCTGAGATCTGAGCAGTCGGACATAGTCTGAGACAGCCTGCACCAGGGGACGCGGGTTGTCTCCAGGCAGCTGCAGCACAGGGCAGCCACACACTCTGGACAGGTGCTCATGCCCGAAAAATCCTTTCCAGTAAGCAGCTGAATATGGTCACTTCAGTGAGAGACACAAAACACAACACCTGGGCTTCAAAATATTGGTTGTGTTCTTCAAGAAGGCATAATTTCTGCTACATTCAAAGGAAGTTTCTGTTGACAGTAAAACAACACTGGAAATTGTTCAAACTGCAGTAAAGCTTCCCTCTAAAGCCATTATAATTAATATTGTGGCATGGTACAAATAAACAGGTATATATGTTTTGGTGTGTGTGTTTTCCTGTATATGTTTATCTATATTTACAGATCTTACATTTTATTCCCACAAAAGCATGCTGAAAAAGTGTAGATACACCCTGAGAGAGAATATCTCCACATAGATCCATATTGGTTTGTAACGTTACTTTACCAAAATATTTTTCAGAAACCTGAAAAACTCTACAAAATCTGTGTGGAAGTGTTGGTTGCAGAGGATGCTGAGGGGTTGTTAACTAGCACTGCATAGCCACTAAGCCAATAACTTTGGGGCTTTATGATTTTCCTTGACTGTGCAGCAAAAAGCACATTTCAGTAATTTTTTGTTGCCACAGTTAGTACTCCCAGGAAATTTTGTGCCATGTTTGTATGCACGTGTTTTCATGGGCATGGCTTTTTTTTGTGTGTCTCTGTGGAGCAGTGCCAGTTCACAGCCAACGCTGAGAGGAGTGGTCTCGAGTAGAAGACTGCATCATCAGTAATCTGGGATTTAAATTAAATAGGAAGAAATATTTTTGGTGTATTTGATTTACAACCAGAACTGTTATTAAGTACTTTAAAATGCTCTGCCAGTCAGTCTGATTAAGTGTAGGTATTTGAGTAAGAGAATTTGAAGAGTATTTCAGAAGTATTTGAAATTATAGATCTGACCACTCTGAAAGCATTCTGCCTCAAGTATTGGATTTATTCACTTTTAATGATTACTTTTTTGGTTTATTACCACTCAACAATTCCCCTGACACACATACTTAATACTCTTTTTAGACATACAGTATGGATCAAATATTAAGGCCTTGAGATATTTTTAAATGACATTCAGTATTGCAGTCCTATGTCTTCACATTCAGAAAGAAGTTATAATCCACAATAGTGTTCATGACAGAATGCTTAAAACCGGTGTATGTACTTAACCCAGTATATTCAGCAGAAACAGTATTTAGTTAAATGTTACTAGTTCATACAATATTTTCACCTTTTAGTAGAGAGAATATCTGTGAAACTTTAAACGTATCTAAAATTGGGCGCTTTTAAAATTTTTTTTAAGCAGTTATACATTAAATTGTGAAACAACAATATTAGAAACTTAGATGGTGGCCAGGCAAAAACTCTAGCACTGATATTTGAATAGTCATTCAGTGTGTAGAGCCAAAGAATAAAACATTTGCATGTTTTGCATGAAGGTGTGGCAAAGCATTTCATGTGGCTGAATATTGCTGGGAAGAGTTTTAAGCGTGGATTTTACCTATGAAAACCTCAAAACACAATTTGTTTTGTTCCACATGAGCCTGAAGAGGTCTCAGGTCACCTTTTCATTTCTTTTGATATATTTACTCTCTTGTGACAGTGTTGGCAGGTATCTCCTCTGCTGATGAACTTTTTCATGCAGCAAAGTTGGCTGAGAACAAGGTAGGAATGTTTTGCTAGGATTCCTCCCTCTGAACCTGCTTTTTGTGTGAGCAATGAACATCAGTGCTAGTGTAACAGACAGGACAGGAATACACAACTGAGAAGAAGGAAAGGTGATGAAGTTGGTCCACACTTCAGGGGAGCTCAAACAGTTATGGAACTGTGGCCTCAGAAACGTTGTTGTTGTTTTTTTCTTCTGCCCCACAGGTAGGTAAGTAGCAGGGAAACTGTTTGTTTAGAAGGATTGTTTAGATGGATATACCAGCTCAAGCAGATGTTAATGCATATACTTAAATTCATCTGTACTTCAGAATTTTACCTTGAATCCTTACATGGACTTGCATCCTGAAGTATGGAACAAGCAAATACTTGGCTATTGTCTTAAGCAGATATATTTTCCTAAATTAGAATAAATGATTTTCTTTGCAGTTGACGAAGAATTTAGAGAAATGCTTTTTACAATTTTTAAAGAAAGGTAATATATTTTAATTCACTCAGAAGGCTAGAAATGTCAACAAGCATGGAAAATAGAATTCCAGACAGAAATAGTAAGAAATGTTAGAATTATGTGAAAGTTACATATGGGCTGAGAGACTTTTCATGTCATGTTTCATCCAACGCAAATTAAAATGAATGAGATAAGCACTACCTCTGCAGCATAGTTTTTGTGAAATAAATGCTGACAGATTCTGAACTGTAGTGGCACACCCTTAATGTGACTATGGTGCTACTGAATATGCCACTAACATGTGGTAAAGGCTTGGTACATCTTTAAAGAAGTCAGGAAAAGAAGCTTCACATTTTTCTCTGTTCTAATTATCTTCGTTCCAGTGGATTAGAAAATGGAAAATGTATAATAGAAGTCAAGCTGAAGATGGTTCAGAGCTCAACCACCTGCCAAGTTAAGTCTGACAAATGGCAAGTGTGTGTAATTAATACTGTCATCTTTCTCTAGACCAAAGGGTGACTGCAGTAACTATAGATTGTAATTGTCATCGTTGTCACATAAAATGTGCTATTATTAAGTTCAGGCTGAATTTTATTGCTGAGAATGCTCATAAATTGAATGGTCAGTCATTTAAATTACCAAGTAAAGAGCTCTGCAGTTCGCTCTAAAGCTACTTTCTAAGGCAATGTATTTGACTTTAGACCTCCAGAAGATAGTTACCTTCCATAAAGAGATGCTGGACAGGTTGTTACCTATAAGAGAGGATGCTCTGACAGATGCACTGCATTCCATTCATGTTTTAATCATCCCTACACTCTAATTTGTAATTTTTTTGTTGAAAGGCAAGTACTGCATATGCTATGTTGGCAACTTAAAAATTAGGAGTTATTGTTAGCACAGCAGAGAGAATGAGCGAGGATGGTTTTGAAATATGGATGAATAAAGTGTAGTTGTTTAAGATGAAAAGATGAAAGGGAATGAAAAGAAAGTGATACATTCAAAAGAGAGAATCTTGAGATCAAGGAGTTCCCCAGCAGGATCTGAAGTCTTTCATTCTAGGGGTAAATCACAGGTCATCAGTGATTTCAAGTCTTTTCCTTCTGATGACTGGATAAATCAAATTTTAAGGAAGTCTGACTCAGAGCTATTGTGAAAATACTACTCAACTAAAATATGAAAGCTTGATGAAGTGAACAGGACTCAGGAGATGAAGGAAACTGCACCTCACCGTACAGTTATTATTTTAGAATGTGACTGGTCTAATGGTTAGAAAACACCTCTTTACTGGTCTTTTATTCTTGTGCTAGCCTTGTCCTTTACTTTTAGGTGTGTCTTAAACTCTTCTAGTATTATCTTGACAAGTATGTTTATAAGGCACGATTATATTTTCACTGAGCTCTTGTTTTCCAAGCTAAGGAAGACAAATTTTTTTGCTTTAGTATGTATATTTGATCCTGATGTTATAACATGTCTTTCATGTTATACTATGCTTTCAGCTGGCTGGCACAAACCAGCTCTGAACTGAGAGCCATATAACCACTTCATAACAACGCTGCATTCAAGCTAATAAGTGCTTCAATGTGTTCTCTGTCAAGCAGGTTTTCTTTTAAATTTGACTGGAGCTTTTCTCTCTGAGCTTCTTGTGGTTTGTTTTGGAATACAAAATCTTGTTTGATTGTATGCTCTCAACTTATATCCTAAGTCTTTGATTTTTACATCATAGGTGCATAGCACTGGAGAAGACCAGCTGGCCAGATGGGTTTTTAAGTAAATTTACCTATTATTACAGGCAATATATAGTGGAAACTGCTTTCAGAAAGATATGCTGAACCTTACACCATTCACACAGACCACAAACCACCCAGTATCTGTTTTTCATAAGAAGACCAAAAGCTAAAACCATAATATATACAAGGAAGAAAATGGAGGAAAGCAAACGTGTCACTTGTACTGTATGTCCCTGCAATGGTGACAAATTAGGTTGATTATTTTTCCCAGGTGATCATAAAAAGTGAAAGAAGAACTATACTGCAGAAAAAGGCAAAGTAAACACTGAAGTAGCAAGAGGACTATTTCTTCAATCAGTATTTCCTTTTGGCAGAAGAGGTGTTTCTTGAGTCTGTGTAAAATAAATTTCAGTGTCTGTGAGTGAAAGAACAATTTCACTGAAGATTTTGAAGTATCCTGTCACTGACGAAATATTGTTAATATCTCCTTTATCTATGTATCAGAAAAAAGTATTTGCTAGCCCAAGTGTAGAAATTTAAATTAAAATCTTATTTTGGCCAGGCATCAAATGGAGATTGCAATCAAAGTGCCAGGGTAATAGGGGAAAATGTTATTTTATAGCTTTGCTGATACATTCCTTGTTTTGAGTAAGAAGCAGGCTTTCAAATCAAATGCCAATAGCACGATGATATTTTAACAAGGTTGCTGACCGATGTATCACAATTAACTTTCATGTTAACCATATCCATGCAAAACGATTGTTCCTCCTCTGGCCAGTGTATGCTGTTATGCACTCTGCCTTGTCGAAGTGCAATGACAGTCTAATGCCTTCAGAATATCAAGGTGAGAAGATAAACTAAAACTATTAAAATATTGGTTTTCCTCCTCTTCCCTTCTTTTTCAGATAAACTGTAAAACATTTTTTTTTTTTCTTCCCCCCTGAGCAAATTCTGTGGTTGGTACAAAGATAAGGAAATCAGTGAAAAATCAGCTTCTTCATCACATTAATTGTAGCTGTCAAATAAATTGCTGCTGTAATAAGACTTGTTTAATATGATTCAATGAAGTCTGGTACAAGCATACAACTCAGAACAACATGATGGAGTTAAATCATAGGAATATTCCCGACTGCAGTATTTAAAGGGTTGTTTCAACATAAACTGATATGGATTGTAAAACTTCTCATGATTCTAGCCAAATCCAGTGTTCTAAAGTTATGTAAATAATGAAAAACCTGAAATGTCTTTCATGCCTCTACCAGCCTGAAAATAATTATTTTCAGACTTCCATGAAAAAGTATTATCTGAGTAAAATGATATTTTGCAGTCAGCTCCCATAGTTTCATTGTATCAAGCATAGCTGTAGGGAAAGTGACTAAAACCTCACTGGCACAAACGGAGTTACATCTGCTGGCACTAGGGCTTAATTTGTCACTCCTGTTTTTAATCCCAGGAAGCATGCAAGAACTAAATGGCACTAATCTTTCATATGACAAGAAGAGGATGATCAGAATATATTCAGTAGCAATACTATGGGAAAATCAGGGCTCAGTCCTGGCTTCTGAAATGATCTTGAGCAAGGTTTTGAATATGGGCATGTTGTTCCACATTTTCTTATGCATTCTTAGCCCAGAGTACATTTCCTAGGCCATGTAGCATGGCAGCTAGCCAGTTTGCTGTTGAAAATGAAACTGATCATCGAAAGGGGAAGAACAGCAGTATAATTTCAGCCTCTTTTCAAGGACATCTGTGTATAGTTCCAACCAGACCCATGGTGTCAGAATACCAACAGAAAAGGACCTGCAATGTTCTGCTATCACCATCAAATGATGTCTTTATCTTGTTGCTTCTGCTCCCTGTGTCAGCGTGATGCTGCTGGTACATCAGATGTGATTGTCACACCTGTACTTGCTGCAGTGCTATGAGAAGGCAGCTACTGTGCCAGGTCACAAGGGAATGTACAGGAGTCAGCAAAGATTCAGGATTTCCATGTACTGTAAAGCTGCTCAGCTTACCACACTGCTCTGAAAACTCTCTCAGTCAAGAGGATCTTTCTCTAGAACATGGGTTTGATCCTAGGGGAGATTTTACCTGTTGTTCCTTGGGGTGGTTTGCCAGCACGGACAGCCAAAGGCAACACAGCGCTACTGGGCTGCCATCCCTTGGTTGCCTTGGGCACTGGAATGGTCTCTTCCTCCAGCCCTGTGGCCATACTGCTCACCATCAGATTAGGCTGACATTGAATCAGGCCTGCTTAATTCTACTTAATCCTTGTTACTGTACCTGGGTTCATTTCCTAAATTGCATAAATACAAGATATATGTATACATACACATACATGCATATATGTACTCTCATGCTATATTTGGGCTATCTTATTCTCTTATTCTCTTGATAAATTCTGAAGTACTGTTTCTGTATCAACGGATTTGCTAGAGTCACTGTGACCTATTGGATTCCTGACTGTCTGAAGAGTTTGCTCTTATCCTGCCCAAATTGCATCAACAATCCCAGATCATCATTGTACAACAAGTTTGTGCAATCCTAGGCACTGTTTGTTGTCTTCCTACCCAAATATTGAGACCCTTAATGCCTTTTTTTCAAGAGCAATCCATTACAAATACTACTAATAACGTAGTATGGGAAGTAGCAGTAGTTTGGCCTTGGGCACTAGTTGCTTTCTGTTTTTGTTGTTACAGTCACTGGTACTTTTATCTGTTAACAGTGTTAATTGATCTGTGATTTCATTTGCTATTCTGGGAGGTTAATTCTGTTTCCCTGGCTTCTAAGGCTTTCTTTTGGATTTTTGGAGAGAAAGGGAGCTATTTAGTTGTTTGGAGACTAGCCAATGAGTGCATGTATGAAGGCCTGAAGATTAGGTGCTGATATGTTTTGAAAAGCCTGGGTGTTTCTGTCATCATCTCTATGTGTAGGAACTGGCACAACAGTTGTTAACACAGAGAGATATCCTGGATGGGTGGGAAATTAATATATGGAGAGAAGCCGGATCACTGCATCCGTCCTTTGAAGTGGGAAGGTGGGAGGGGGAAGACTGTTAGCTGTGGATAATGAATAGACTATACACAGATAAATGCATTCTAGCTTGTTTTGTAGAAAGAGTAGAAGGATGTTGTGTATCTATTTGAGGGTTGAATAGTATTTACTGAATACATTCACCCAAGCTGTGCAAAAATGATTCAAAAATCATGATGTGTTGCTCCCTGACTAAAAGTTAAATGAGTGTGTGGCATGAGTCATGCTGTGCTATGGAACTAAGGCATAGCTAAACAAAAGAGAGCTGAGAAATATCTTCAAGGGATCCCCTGAAAGGTGTTCTCCATCACTGGGTAGTTGAATATCTTGAGGTAATCCTGGATTTAGATTGATCGAAATGGTGTATCTAGCAATTATTTGCTCTCTATCTTAAAAAAAATTAAAAAATTAAGTACTTTATCTCTTGAAAATATTAAGTATAACGGCTCTTCTCCTTCCTGGGTGAGTGGACCAACAACTAGAATTCTCTGTTGGTTATGGAAAGCATGGCAATTATTCTGTGTAAGATGAAGAACCATCTGGGGAAAAGAGTGTGAGAGCCTCGCTACAGAACCAAAACATTTACCTGGGTGAAAAGACATTTTTTTTCCTTGTCTAAAGAGGAGATTTGAACCCAGATCGCCCTCAGTTAGGGAAATAAGCAGTAATGAAAGAGCTTGATCAGGAATGGCAGATTCAAACCAGGCTTTGTTTAAAATGAAGAATTTTGTCTCATGATCTCTCTCTCTTTTTTCCAAATACAAGGGAAGACAGAAGAAAATACAAAGCAGTTAGCTCAGCTCATCTTTCTGTTTAGGTGCTGCCCCCAGTTTATCTTCATGTGCCTTTACTTACATAACGTTCCAGCACTAATCTGCTTTCCCCAGGACATCTTGCGTGTGCAAGTAAATCATTCCAATCTTCTGGAAAGCCCTGGTTAGAGCTTTCCATGAAGAGAATGCTCTGCCCCAGAGGGGACTGAGGGGATGGGAACATTTTCTGGAATTGTGTAAAAAACGGAAATGTGAGGCAGTGGGCTGGAGGGGCCAAAGGCTTGCAGCTGAGCTGGGAACAGCATTGCTGCTATTGCTCATTGCAGAGAGAGATCCCAACTGCAGAGCTTAATTGTTTTGTTTTTCTGGGCTTGTCATGCCAGTTGTCAGAATAATCCCTTTGTGCATGGCTGAACTGGACGTACTTGCACAGTGCCAGCTTAGCCTTCTGATATCCTGAGGGGGCCTTTCCTACTGCAAATAATTTTCCATTGAACAGAGGGTGACTTGAAGATTGGTCCGTATTTGTCCATATGGTAGCTGTTGTTCTCTTCCAGTCTGGAAACCTGATGAGGCTATTAGACACAGTTGCTCTATATGTGCCTAAAAGTATTTCATTCCCTGTAGTTCTCTCATCACTGACTGTTGGAATCTTATATTCATTGAGAATAATGAACTCTAGTAGAAGAAAATGCTTTAAATACATACAGCAGGCTGTACACTGCTCAGACATATCAAGTTGTGGGTGACATTTCAGACTGTTGCTGTGTATCTTCTTGCTTTATTTAAATAAGACTGGAATATAAGTGTCCTGAATAATCTCTCATGAGGTGCAAAAAAGTCTTTATATATGTTCCAGAAAAAATGATCCTCAGGATACAAAATTTTTTGTTTGTTCGGTTTTTTTTTCCTTCTGTTTAGAATCCTTATGAAATATTACTTTTTGTGAGGATTATTCTTTTTTTCCCTCTCCAGAACCTTTTTAAAATGAGCTGGCAAGAGGAGATTTACATTTCTTTGCATGACTGTAGGATACTGGAGTTTAAACAATGAATGAAAAAGTGTCACGGATTTATTTAAGAGCAGTGAAGAGTTGCTTCTTTAAAATACACTGTCAGCAGATTTTAAAAGGGGGAAGATAGGAAATGGCATGATTTTTTTTTTTTTTTCCATTTCCAGGATTCTTTCCAGTCCCTAAGCAGTTGACCATTTCTCAGATTTTTGAATTCCACTCAATTCTCATGAGTGAACAAGTAGTTTTCTCTGTAACACATCATGCTGTAGGCTTTGTTTTCTCCCCTTTCTGTCCTTTTTCTCTATTCTTTCATGGTTTCATTTCACTTCTTTCCTGCATTCTCAGTGTGTTTGTTCTTATTGTCCCCTCTTACGAATATTGCATTTTTAAATCAGCTTGTTTGACTCCCATGGTGGGCCTTATACTAGATGCCTCTTCAAAGTAATTCCTGTTCTGTGTTATTTTAGCCAGATGCTAAAGCTACCCATTGGTGGAAAACATTTTGTTCACTGTGTGAGACAAAGAAACTATAGGTTTGTGGGTATGTGTGAGTATGCAATTAAAAGCCATTTCCTACGTTTTATTTGGGGAGATTCAATTAAGGAAGTACAAACAATCAGAATTTTGGCATCTCATATTTTTGGTTGATTTTGCAGTCTTTACAACCTTAATGTTTCTTTAAATTGAAGTTTGCTTATTGTGGGGATGTTATAATCTTATATACAATGCATATAGGCAGAAATGCAGAAATATGCAATGTATAATTATTATCAAAGAAACTTATGTCGAATCTTCAGCTTCTTTAAAGAGAGAAAAAAAAGCTTTGCAAAGAAAAACAGATCATGTAAAGATTTAATACATCTCAAAGTCAACACAATTTCGTTTGATACATGACCCTTTTATTTTGCTGCCTTGAAATGTCTCCCTCCTGCCAAAACCATTTGTTACCTTTTTCCTTGGGGAAATATGCAAAGACATGCAGTTATGCTCAGGCCTCCCCACTGGAAGGTTTTTATTTCAAGCCTATCAACCTCTATTCTCGCCAATCATTTTTCTTTTGTTCTCAGTATCCATTCTTTCCAGTAATTCACTTGAGCTACAATATCTGAGAAAGACTGAGCACCACTGTAATTTAAAGGAAAAGATCTTTTCAGGCTGATTTGGTTTCAAGCAGCTTTTTGTGAGAAAGATTGGTTTGCAGCCTCCAGACAATTAAATACACTGACTGAAGATTGTTTATCACCAATTAATCCACACAGAAACTACTTTTATTTTTGGCAGAAGGCATCAAAAACTAACAACTAACACTGAACATAGCTTCTTGCTGAGTGACAATATAATACCCAGCTAGGCAAGTACATAGCAGTTGCCTGCAGGGGCTGTGACAAGAAGGTGGCAGGCTGTAATGGAAGTGACAGAAACCTGGGGTGAAACACTGACCTGACTGAAATCCTCAGAGTCATTGCCATCAGCTTTAGCAGGGCCAAGAGTTCTGCCCAGATGAGGATTCAGCTGACTGTGTAGAAGTAGCTGGCATACTCACTGTTATGGCCACAGAACAGAGGAAACACCATGTCTGCAATAGACTTGACAAAAGCTTGGCAGGTTGGACTGGCAAAGATTTTGTGCTAGATAAGCAGCCTGGACTGCAGCAGGTTCAAACACCTTCAATTGCAATAAATTTTTTAACAGCCTTATAGACAGACCTTGTCATTTTGGAAAATTGCATGAACGTGACACTGGAAGATGATTAGGAAAGATGTAAGTGATGGATTTTGTTTTCATGATTAAGTTTAGATTAGACATGATGAAATTTTCTAGTGCAACAGCAATCAACAATTTTTCTCTTGCTGCTGTGGTCTACCTAAGAGAGGAATACTCATTTCCAGCAGTGAAAGTCTTTTTGTACCTCCCTAATAACACTCTAATATTGTATATTGCTCTAACATATGCCTACCATGAAGTCAAGGGTAGTCTGGTTTGATGTCAATTCAGTAGACTAGTAGCTGGATGAAATCTGATGATCCCTTATGAAGATGCTGCATGAGATCTTATGTTGCAGATCTCAGAGAGGAAAGGCAGGGATTTTTTTAGCTGATCTAAACCAATAGATTATCATGAGAGTCAGCAGCAAGTTTATTTCAACAGATATTAAACTATAAATAACATCTTTTATAGAATATATGAGATGCCATCCCACAGTGGAAGGATGACTTCCACTTGTTACAACAATGAGCATGTCCTTGTGAAGAAGGTTTTCAGCTATGGATGGGAGCAAGAAAGAGTAATGATCCTGAATGTTATTTTAATGTCAAAAGCTTGTTAAAGAGTAATGATTAAATGGTGTGAGGAAAAAGAGAGTCCAGAAGGCAGTCAAGGCAAAATCTGCTTTTCTGAGAAAATTGTGGGAAAAATAGCTCCTTGTTTCCTCTCCCTCTCCCTCTCCTCTCCCTCTCCCTCTCCCTCTCCCTCTCCCTCTCCCTCTCCCTCTCCCTCTCCCTCTCCCTCTCCCTCTCCCTCTCCCTCTCCCTCTCCCTCTCCCTCTCCCCTCTCCCTCTCCTCTCATCTCTCTCACAGAAAAGCATGAAGGAAGATTTCTCCAAAATTATTTCAATGTCATCCTGTGGGTTTGACATCCTGGGCTAGCAGACATGGAAAATCTCAAAGGTGACAGCAGACCTTTTGAATTCTCTCCTATCCAACCATTAAGATTTTTGAAGCATGATGTTTTGGCTGTTTTTCACTTCTTTTGTCATTCAAATTAGTACAGAGGTTTTCTAAAACTGTAGCTCTGGCACTGTCTTGTGTAAATGATTGATAGGGTGCAAGTGGGAAGCAGTTTGGCAGCAAACTGCCTCTACCCCATTTTGCCACCTGGGCGACTCCTCTCAGACCCAGTTTCCTTCAAATTGCAGGTGAGATCACCAAGGTTACGTCCATTGTATATGGACGGACAGAACCGTAAGCGTACACTAGACCGGACTTCCTGACAAAGGAACTTTCAGCTGACTCTGGAGAGAAGCCTGGATCTGAACCATGATGCACACCATGTGGGTGAGTGGAAATTTAGGCTCCAGCTGTGGAACAAGGTGAAAAAAACTTCATGCTAGTACCGGTGCAGCGTGTTCCTGTCTATCATCTGTGCAAAATGTTTTGAGATCAACAGAAAAAGCTTTAATCCAAAAAGCCAGTTTCTTTGAAATATGAAGTATTTTCATTTTAATAATTTTTAGTGAAAAAGCCTTCAAGTGTTTTGTTTCGATAATGTTTAAATCTCTTTTATATTTCTCTTTTATAAAATAGTCTCTAAGCATACATATATATCACTTCAGAATATTCTGACAGTTTTGAAAGAAAATGCTCTTTTTTGAAATGATTCTTTGAGGGGACATAAGGAATTTGCATCTCCCACAAATCTCTAAATTTAAACTTTTGCATTCAGATCTGGGGCAAAAACAAACACTGAAATGTCAAAATTTTATACATGATAGGAATTCTTTTTTTTCCCTGCAGTACATTCTGCTTAGATTACCCTGCACAGTATGTGCCTTCCTTCCCTAGTCTGCTTTTGTGTTCAAAAGAATCAATTTGAACAGTCTGAACGGAGATCGGCTTCTGGCCCCAGCCTGAAGGGTTCAGAGCCCCCATCCCTCAGCCCACAGGGCTTGAGTTACAAATTGAAACCTGAGTTCAGCAGTGGGAAGAGTTGGAAAATCACAGTAGAAAAAGGAAAATAAAAAGACATTGATTTCTCCCTCTTTTAAGTTTTTTTTTTTTTTTTTTAGTGTTTGTAATTTCATAACTGGCTTTCCTTTCTTCATTTTCCCTTGTGCTTGTAAAACAAGACAGATGAGATCCCACCCTCTCCCAACAACTGCTGTTTGACAATGCTGGCAATGGATATTTTTCTACAGGCACAGTTGGTAATTTGGCTCATTTGCAAGGCTGGGAAAGAGGACAAAAGGTTGATTTTATTTATTTGATTGTTTTATTTGATTTACATGTTGCAAAAACTCTCAGCTGTGTTGACCAAGACACTGAAGTCTTCTGCTTGACATTAAAGAATACTAAAAGACCACTTCATGCTGCCTGAACTTCAGCCAGCTCCCAAATTAAGGGCATTTTAGGTGTCTCTGTCTTAAAGAACAATCCATATTCTCTGGTCTCTGGCATTACTTGCCCTTTGGAAGTCAATTAAAGCATTCCCAATTTACCTCTGTCATCCTATAAGCCTTTAACAAGTGACCCCTGTGCATATGGAAGCATTCTTTCCTGGAAATATTTATGGAGTTTTTGGGCTTCCATTGCACTTCAGAAAAATATTCTTGATTATGCTGGGTCTCTTAACCCTTTTTATTTTTAATTTTAATTTTGCTGTTTCATTGGTTAAATGGAAAGAAGACGATCAGATGCTAAAGAGGAGGTCATAATATTTTTAACATTTTGCCCCACTTTGAGATGCAGAAATAAGAAACATTTCTCTGCTTCTCACTATATATCTGTCCCTCCTGGAACTGTGTGGGCAAATTACTCATTTTAAATAGCTCAGGATTTTGGACTTGTGTCTACCAGTGCTTCAGCACTGAATGTAGGAAAATTTTTCCCTGAAGAAGAACAATTAGCTATAGTTGGGCTTGGAACTGGCTGTTCACATTTGAGTGGAACTCAAATCAATAGTGACAAGAACTCTACATCAATGACTCCTACCTCAACATAGGTCATCTTTTAAACTTATATTTAAAATTTAGCTTTTTATATCTGTCTTTTTTCTGTCATCTAAAGAGAGATCGAGTCTCACTATGTGGCTAGAAGTGCCTGCAGGCTAATTACAGCTGGCAAATTTGCATGAACACAGCTAATGCGCTCAAAGAAAGGAGAGAGGTTAATTTTAGCAGGTGAGATACATTGAATTTGGGAGATTAGACCTGGAAACAGTTGAATAAAGCAAGGCTGAGATTCCTGAGTTTGAACAGTAGCTGTTCTTTTGTTAGTGCCACCAGTCCCAAGTTCAGTGAGGAAATAGGTTTTGCCTTCCTGGACAACTCAATCTGCTTTCAGTTTGATGTGGTGTTGGTCTGTGGTGTTTATGTTTGTTTGTTTGGCTGGTTGGTTTGTTTGTTTTTAAATTCTACTGATGTACAAATACATGGTGAAAGCCAAACTTACCTAAACAAACTATAAGCAAACAATCAAATAAATAAAATCAACCTTTTGCCCTCTTCCCCAGCCTTGTAAATGAGCCAAACTACCAACTGTGCCTGTAGAGGGTTTCTGTAGTTTAGCTGATTCTTTCTGTTTCCACACAGCTATTGCCAGCTTGGTCTCATCATTTGCCTGCTTGAAGCAGAACCTAAAATTACAGAAGTTATCTGCTTTTAAGACATTTCTCTCAAGGATGGATCGTGAGGTCTCTGATGCTGAGCAGCAGATTGCTGTTTGTTCTCAGTACATTGGGCTGTAAATTCACTGAGAGTGACATGGAAAATGTGTTCTCATACATGCACTCCCAGAGCGTCTGTGTGAGGTGTTGTGTATTCCCCACTGTCAACATGTTGTCATTAACTTCTGGGAAAGCTGTATAAAAATAATCAAACTTACACAGTGAGGCAGAGGAGGGAATGACACAGTTTCTGCACCTGTGAGTCAAAAATGCACAAAAATAAATGCTTGAAGTGATTAGGAAATGCAGAGATCTCATAGCAATGGAGATTTTATTTTCTTTTTTCTCTTCCCCCTCTCTGCCCCGTAAACCCAGGGCTGATGGCTTTGGTTAGTGTAACATTGTGCATATCAACAGCAGAAAACTGTTGTTAGCCCTAAAAAATTGCCTGCTGCAAGGATGAGCTTAATGTGCAATAAACTCAGTGGTGCAGATGCTAATTTAGGATGCCTGAAAACTGAAATTTAGCTGGAGAGTTGCTTGATGGGAGTATCAGTGTAGACACAGCCAGAACATTTCTCCACATTTCACCTGAGTTTGAAGATAACACACCATAGAGTGCATGTAGCTCTCACTTAGAGATAGGTGGAGCTCCAGCTGCTTGCAATTGTCTTTTATATGTAGAAACTGAGCAAGTGAGAACAAAGCTGGCTCTCCCTGGGAACAGGTTTTATTTTACAGTTTCCACAGCATTTAAAATAAAATAGTAATAATATACCTAGCTGATGAGATAACTGTTTTCTCTTTCTTCCCTTTAACTACATAAATAACTGACGCTTCTAAATGTGAATTGTGGTGTTACAAAAATGGAACAGCTTTCTAGGCCTTTCTCCAACATTACACAACAGAAAAATACAATACCACAGGCTGACAGAATCTCAGGGAGCATGACTGCACAAAAAACCCCCAAGTTTATCAAAGGGAAGGGAGAAAGGGCGGCAGGAAAATGTTCCTCAGCTACTCTAGATGAGTTTGTAAAGATTTATTTGGCTCAGAGCAATCTCTAGCCTAGTAAATTGGTGTTTGAGGGTGTCACAAACAATAATGTGCTACATCTCACACTGCAACGTACAGGTGTCCAAAAGCTATTACAGCCCAGCCACTGCACTAAAATTGTATGAAAGTGATAGTATGGCCTGTGTGTGTGCCTGTGAGTGGTACCAGAATAATTCTGGTATTTTTTATCTTTTTTGGTAGAACTATGAAAGAGGTCACCACTCTGATAAAATGCTACCAAGAGGCCAAATTGAATTTTCTGCACCCATATTCAACAATTACTTCTTTCAGTAATAACTCAAAGGGAAAGTGACTGTATGTTGAAAGTATGTCCTGAAATGTTTTCTAGTTATGATATCATAGGATCCTACAACAGATAGATGATATTGTAAAATTTCATATTGCTTTACGGTATTGCAAACTTCTAGCTCTTTAAAGAATACAAATGTGCTCTTTCTATATCATAGTTGTGTCAAAATTAGCTTGTTCTTTTTCAAATCTTTGTCAGAACCTCCTTGCCTTCTTAATTCTGGCTATTATGATAGCACAGCACTGTTGTAGGATGAATAAACTGGCCTTATAAGGCTGCTTAAGTGAAAGATTTATTTTATTCCCATTGAATAGCTTACATAATAAAATCCAGTGATAAAATTATGTTAAATCGTGCATAATTGTTAAAGTGGATCAGTTTCTTACAATAATTTCTTTCTAGCCTGTGGTGAAACTTCAAAGCATATAAAAATAGTAGTATGCAAATCTGTTTAGTCCCTGAGAAGATAAGTTACAATTAGGGATGAACAAGTATGTTGCCTATGTTCAAAAAGTGTATAGAACTATCTTATGTGTTTACATATATGTGTACATAATATATAACTAGATGCAGGTATGAAATACTTGCAGCAAAATGCCTGTGATCCATATTTGCATTTGTTGCCCAATATATTTAGACAATTTTCATTGTGTTAGTAAACAACAGTTCTCTTCATTAGGCAAAGAATTATTTATTACAGGAAATCATTTGTGGTTACACTACTATGTGAGAACAGAAAAGGTAGTAAAGAGTGCCAGAAGTTCTGCATCTTCTCTGCATGTAGGGTAAATCTCTTTAGGATTTAACAACAATCGAATCTGAATATTTCAACGCACCTTAAGGCCAATGGTACTCATTTCAAAAGTATCTTATCATAGCTTTTGTGTTTGAGAAGCCTCCATACATTGATGCTTGAGATTTTACACAGGCAAAAAGGTAAACAACATTTGTAATACTAGTGTGAGCTTGTTTCCATGGTCCAGAGACTACTCACTGATCTGAAAATTGGAAGAAACATCTTTCTTTGCAGATTTGCAGCTGCAGCTTTATATGACAAAAAATTTAGGGACAGATGAGCTAGTTTATATTGTGTACAACATCAATTCCTAGCCAATTTAGAAAAAAAACCAACCAACCAACCAACCAAACAACAGTGAGGATTTTGTCCCTTACCATAGTACAAAGTGACAGTATTCCCCCAGTGTTTGAAAGCTCACCTATGAAGTCATGTAGATGAAGAGATCAGGAGTTGGATCTCTTGCATAACAGCATGAAAGCCTTTATTAACTGGTAGTTAAGACAAGAAGGCCAACAACCACCAAAAATGATAGAAAATAATTTAAAACTGAAAGGGCAGGATTCACTTGATCCTTACCCTGTTGCTTTTTGCAACATTCTCAAGAACTGACCGTATCAGTCAGTTATGTTTTCCATCTCCCAAAAGAGGCCTTAATAAATTATGTGCCTTGTTTTCACTGAAGTTAATTTGTAACACAAAAAAATAACTAGCAATTATAATGAAAAATTACCAATGATCTTGTTAAACAAGAATTAATGCTACTATTGAAATTGGGTTCCTATGGAGGTTTGGGGAGGAAAAACAAAAGGCAGGAATAGAAAGAAAAAATCCCAGTCACTAGTGTCAAGGAGAGACTGATAGATGGCAACAGTGGATTGTGGGGGCAGGTCATTCTCAAGCCTTAAGATTTGTCCATGTCCTTTAAATGTTATCCTCAAAAAGTTGAATTTATCTCCTAATGAATCCAAATATGCTTTGAGCAAATCAACTGAGTGAAAACAAAACAAAACAAAACAAAACAAACCGAACCAAACCAAACCATGGAAGAGCTGATGATAGTTTTTTATTTATTGCACAAGTGTCAGCACTTATTTTTTGACTTGTCAGAAGTAGGGCTTCTGCCTGTCTGTGCAGCAAGGAGTTCCTGGATCACTGCACCCACAGAATCAGTGACTGCAGTGCACCGACTGTGCACAAAGGGACAGCCCTGATGTCCAGTTACATCACAATTATAAGCAAGAGATAAACTTGAGTTCTGTCCTTCTACCCCACTTGCAACATCAGTTCTATGGTTGCTGCCACACAAGTGTTTTGTTCAAACTCTAACATGGCCTATGTTACTGGTCAGCACAGATGACTTGCCTGCCATTCTCAGAGTGATTTACTATTTGCTCTGTGAAACAGATGAGAAACCATGGTTTGTTTGTGCAGGTGACACCAACCTCTCCACTGATGTCCTGGAAATAACATTTTCTGTAACTTTTTAATTAATGATCAGCAGTTTCTTCAGAGTTTTGAGGAAGTAAAAAAAAAAAAAAAAGCTCTGTTGTGAATGATTATTACTTACTATGACTTACTGTAACTATGACTTATTATGTTGCACACAGGAGTGGTGAAAGTGACCCCCAGCTTCCCATTCATTACCATGAATCAGTCTTAACCTTAGGAAGTAATTAAGTATCTACAGACATAGAAGAAAAAGGATTTGTAGACTTCATTTTTTTAATGAAAAACACAATTTCTTCTGGTTTGTGAGAAAGTCAGCTGTAATTCTTGTGCTTTGATGCACACACTTGCTTCAGGAAGAGATCTAAGGTGTAGATGGCTGAGGAGGCTGCAAACATCCTGTGGTTACCCAGAGCTGAGCGAGCCCACCACCAAATTGCCTGAGCATTTGCTAACATTTCCAATGTGGCACACATCAGCTGCCCTTCAAAGAACTGATCCTCAAAGGCTTCATCCTCAATGACACATAGACCAACCCAGACTGTGACGGAGGACAAAAGCAGTATTTGTCTAAATTATGTTTCAATGGAAGGAGTGTTCTCTTGGATACTTCATATGACAACAGTCACATGGAGCCTGACAGTCCCCCTTTCCTCAATCAGATTCCTCAGCTGATCATTATTTCAATCCTGCTTCCCCAGAAAATTCTGTTTTTCTACTGGTGCTTCTTTTTGCTTTGGTGTCAGAATACTCTGTTGTGGCAGAAGGATACAACTTGGCAAGGCAGAGTCAGCTTCTTACTTTGCGTGTGTATGTTTGCATGTGTGTGTACACATGTGCATTACTGGAAAAAATGTTAGCTCATTACCCCACCACAGGCATAAAGCAGATCTATCCTCAGGTATGGAATTTATTGTTTCCTAAGCTTTTTGAAGAGAACAAATGCTTATATCTGATAACATGATCCAGCATCAGCATAAGCCTCCAATTTGGCAAAAAAACTACTATTGCTTATATATTACTTGTGCCAAAATTTCAAATAATTATTTTCAAAAGATTTGCCTTTCAACAAGGATCTGAGGAGAGAGTTGAGGAGGATTTTTATTAGAAAATATTTTAAATATTTTCAAACTGGGAGTCACTGTGTGATGTCCATGGCCACCTGCTCAGTATTTGTAGCAATTAGAAATTTTACCGTAATTAGGACTCATTATTACTTATGCCTTTATTGTCAGACAAAACCACCTCTACTTCTGTGAATATTTATTGCTTTGAAGAAATCTGAAACTATTTCATAAATAAGAACTTTATGAAGAATGCTCATTTTATGTATTGTAGGACTGCATATGTATATCTTGCATTGGCCTTGTTTCTTGTTTGGAAGAGTGGGAGATTCAAAGAGAGAATAAATGATCATGTGAGAAATAGTGAAATATCTTGTTCTCATACATCTCCTCCTTTCCCCAGTTTCCTCTCAGGGACCTCATGTCCCCTTTCTCATTTATCAGTAGAGGCATTATGTGAAAAGTGAATGTGAGAGATGACAGTATGCAAGAGTTTATAGGCATTGATGGAAACTCATGAATATCAGAGGGTCAAAAATACTAAATTTGAATAGTCATTTGGAGTCGGAGAATGCTTTTTTTTTTTCAGCATTAAGCCAGCATTGTGAGAGCTGGTGTTTTTTTTTTTTTTTTTCTTTTTCCCCCAGATTGAACAAACAAACAAACCAAAGGGAAAAAAAAAAAAAAAAAAGAAAGAAAAGAAAAGAGAAATAGCTATATGGTGTTAAACCCTGGTAAAATTTCAGTAATGTAGGTTTGGCAGTGCCTTGCTTATTTTCCCCAAGGAGGCTTTGTATTAAATAGTTAGCTTGTTAAAAGAATGCCTTTTCCATTCTCTGCTTCTCTATTGTGTACTTTAAAAAGCAGCAGGGTCATTTTCTGTATGCAAACTTGAACCATTCTTTTAATTTCAATGGGATGCAGAAAGTTCTCCAGAGGGTGGACTTGAACCCATACTCACTTGAGGAATGAACCATGGAATTGTTTCCTTTTGCTTTCAGGAGAGCTACTGTTCTGAGTGTAGAGGTTAATGCAAAATTTTGTGAGAAGACTCTTATAATCTGGTTTTTTTCTGTTGATTTCTCTGGTATACTTACTGAAATCCTATGTGAGAACATGACTAGTAAAGAGAGAATTTCATAAAGTTCAAATTTTCTGAAAAATGTCTCATCTAGAGGAACATTTTCAAAGCAGGATGTCAGCATGCTGGAGCATGATTCTTATTTACAGAAACATGGGAAATGATTGTCAAAGTTGCATTATGTGACCCCCTCACTGACATCCTTGAGTAACAGGACTATGGGACAAGATAAATGAGGACCAGTTTGAGTCCTGGGAGTGGGTCAACCCTTGAATTCTGTACTGAGACTACATATCACATTGCCAGTGATGAGAAAAAGGTGATTTCTTTGGTTGGTTGGTTGCTGGTGGTGGTGGTTTTGAGGGTGTCCATTGAAAGATCACATTTCCAGCCTTTTTAGTGATGTAAGATTAGCTTTGGTATTTGAATATCTTTCCCATCACTAAATGTGTTAGACAAAAGAGCAAAGGATGGATCATTTTTTTAGTGAATCTGTGTATCCTGAAAATCTCAGTTTATTAATATATGTTTTGTTATATGAAAAATTAATGATTGCTACTGAACATCCTAGGTAGCTTCCACTTTAATAATGGAGATCACTGTTGTTTGATGGATGTTTATTAGGAGTTTTTGCTGTTTCAGTGCAGCTGATGCTTTCAACAACAGTTAGCCGATGGTACCCCAATTCCCTTGAAGGGAGTGCTGCCATTATTATCTGAACAAAACCCAAACCAAACTTGTAGCTGCTGTGAAGTAAGTTTTCCCATTGCTCTGGGAAGCAGCGTTGCTCGTGGGAAGGCAGGACCCAGCTTGTTCCATAGCTTCTGCAAGATTTCAGTGGGAATAACTTCACTGATCACCTCTGCCTTATCTGTCCCCAACACAACAGCTGCTCCTGTCATTCTGGCTTCATTTCTTTTGCCTAAGATACCACCAAGTGCTGGCTGCTGTAAACAGTGATGAGGTAGGGGAACTGTTGCATAGTACCATGCTTCGAGCATTGCTTTGAGAAAGTAACTAAAAATATAACATCACATCTGTTTGCTAAATTATGTTCCTGAGGTTTACGTAATCTTTATCTAAATACTTGGTTTAACCAATCTGATATTTAGAAGTGCATTTTATTAATCTTGGCTAGAGTGAAGAGCTTAATAACATTGTGGTAGTAGGGGACCAGTTTTTGCACCTTGTATCCAATGATGAATTTAGGAGCATAGACTTACAGATCTCAATCTGTGGAGCTCAGCCCATTTGTACAGCTGCAAACTGTCACAGTGACTGAGTCTACACTATCAAGTTCTAGGAATTTGGAGAAGAAAACCATATCTTGTAAATAACTGATTTTGCTAATAAAATGGAAAAACCTTTTCTTAAAGGACAGGTTATAACTATTGTAACAAAAAGCTTTGCTATAATGGCATGTATGGTATCTCCAGTAATGCTCCCTGCTGCTGTAGCAGCGGTTGCCACAGACAGATAATATACTGTAGTTTAGCCAAGCAAAGGGTCATTTGTGTGTACCAGTATTCTCGTAGATCTAAAATAAAGTAACAAATTGGACCAAAGAATTTGAAGAGTCTTTATGTTTGATAATACCTTTTCTGAATGAAATTATTTTGAATATTATCTAGGACTTTTTGATGTCTGCAAAGATAGTTATAACAAAGTTACACAGAGTGGTTCTTTGAGAATGGCACATGGAAAAGCTCCTCAGAAGAAGTAGTTAGGATTCTACTTAGAATATGAGGGTTTTTTTGTGAAGAGATTTATTTTCATTTTTTTTCTATTACATGCACGTACACATGTCCCTCCATGTCATCTTGTAGTAATGTTATACCTACCGGATGCTGCTCAAGAGACTTTTCTATCAGTCAGTTATAACTCCAGGTGTACCATGTATGTGACTGATGCACCTGACAATGTAAAAGCTTGTTTTTCTGGTAACCAGAGGACACTATAAGGTCCACTTATTACTCGTACTCTGTTTCCTTTAATATACTCCTTTGTTTATGTTCAACATATTAATGAAACAGGCTCCTATCATTTAATAGGTTGTGATTTATTGAAATTTATCCTTCTGAAGAAGTGCTACTGTGAAGCTAATGTGAAATTGAGGGTTCAAGTCATAGAGACACTCCTTTTAATGGATAAGGTAGTTAAAAACTTCTCCCAGTCAGAGCACCAGACTTCTGGTCAGAGAGAGGTGGTAGATACATAAAAGCAACAAACCATACAAGCAACTAGCTTCTCTGTATTACTACACAATCTACTCTAGGGAGAATCAAGCAGGCAAGAAATGGTAGCTCCTGTTCCATACTGTCTGGAGGGCTTCTTCTGAGTTATCTACACTGTCAACGTGTTTTTTGCACCCATTTCCCTCATTTAACAGCATGACAAATTCATATTTTCATCACTTCCTTTTCCCACACATGTATTGCAGATCTCACGATGTCCATTGTCAATAGATTCATCCACACCATTACACTGTTAGGATTTGTGTTCTCATTATTTCAGTATTATATGATCATTTGTCGAGTTTTTATTCCTGTAACTTTCATGCCTTAATTCCACTAGACATCTTAAGGTATTTCATCCTTGGAGATTGCTAAACATTGTCCAAGCAAAGTTGGACAACTTTACTTAAGTTGGATGATAACTAAGTACAGAGCCATAGTCTTATACTTCTTTTATTCTCTCTGCTTCTCTTTTGTTGTTTCTGTAAAATGATACGTTGTTAGACAGCCTGTAACCTTAGTTTTATCTTCTGTTTATTCTTTTTCTTTTCATTGCTCAAAAGAGGGGATCAAAACAATCTAGTCCTGTTTCTCCATGGGGAAAGAGAAAAGCTCGAGGAGTAAAGGCCAGACTCCAAGTATTTACATGCTGATTTTACATGTCTCCACATGCTGACAGAATTCTAGGCTAACACAAGAAAAGTTATCCAAAGGAACTATGATATGTTCTCTCTGGTTCCTGGCCATGCATGATATGAGTATTTTTAAGGTTACTTTTTGTTAACTCAAAATTTTAAGCAAAAAAGTAAGCAATACTTTTTATTAGGATAATGCCAGAACACATAAGAAATTGCTGCTGGGGGCTACAGAATGTGACATGGGAAGTACTTTAAGAAAAATTTAAAGCAGAACATTTCACGAATCAGAAGTAGCATTTGTGGTTTTTCACCATGGCATAAGCAATGACATGTTGTGGCGGGTTGGACCTCTCTGGTTGACAACCTCCCACCCAGCTGCTCCCTTCCACCCCCCAGCAGGACTAGGGGAGAAAAAAAAGAAGAATGAGCAAGCAAGAAGACTCACGGGTCAAAATAAAATCAAGGTGGTCATGTACAGGCTGCAGGTTACATCGAGTCACTTGCATAACGCAACAAGTGATGCAGGATGGGCTGTGATCAAGACTTAGTGGTTCATCTGTGGCACCCCTTCCTTCTCTTTTCCTCTGTTTCATTGTGGGTCTCGCATGGTCTGTGGTCCCTCTGGGAATATCTGCTTCACCATGGTACACCTCCTTCTATTTCTCCTCTCACCTTGGTGTTCCTTCTGCTGCTTCTCACTCTTTTTGTTCTTTTTGTCTGTCTGGCATTTTCTGCCCTGTCTTAAATATGTTTGCAAAGAGGCATCACCAACTTGTCTAATGGTTTTGGCTGTGTGCTGTGGTGGGTCTGCTGGAGCTGTCTGGCACCAGCTCTGTCCAGCATGGGGAAGCCCCTGGCATCTTCTTGTGGATGCCACAACTGCAGCTCCCCTGCTACCAAAACCTGACCACCTTCATGAACCATAGAATCACAGAACACGGGGTTGGAAGGGACCACAAGGATCCTTCCTTTCTTCCTTCCTTCCTTGGAAAAACGCACAGTCTGAACAAGACGGCCCAGCACCATTTCCAGCTGAACTTTAAAAGTGTCCAATGCTGGGGAATCCACCACTTCCCTGGGGAACTTATTCCACTGGCTGATTGCTCTTATAGTGAAAAATTTCCCTCTTAAGTCCAATCAGAATCTTCCCAGGAATAACTTGTACCCATTACCCCTTGTCTTTTCAATGTGACTCCTTGTAAAAAGGGAGGCTTCATCTTCCTTGTACCCACCCTTTAAATACTAGAACAACACCTTCACCCAATACACATGTGCACACATATAAAAGGATAAACTTAATTAAAACAGCAAGCACCAGTAACAGTAACCTCTTTGAGAGCTACTGTTAGGGACTGACTGGGAGCAGTGGATGTTGTTAAGTGATGTCAATGATCACAGGGAAGTTCCCTGCTTCTCCCAGTGTTACAAAAAAGCACAGAAAACTAAATCTAGTTTTTCTCACACTTATAGTTATGGACCAAGTGCAGTTGGAACAGTCCAGGAACTGGACATGTAAGATTTACTGTGGACTATTACATGGAGGCTGCCATTCCTCTGTTATTATTATATTTTCTATTTCAGGCCTTCCTAGCTATGTTTGGATTCATTAAACATGAATCCTACACAGCTAAACCTGAAATGACTGTGTGCTGGAAGTGGTGTTGCTAATTACTTTTACTGTTGCTAATGGCTAAAGAAAGTCTGGTAGCCTCACAAGGGAAAAAAGGAAATTGGATATTTTAACCAGACTAATGCAGATTAAAACACAGCTAATAAGTCTCATGTGAAAAGCTTATATTTAAATTACAAATGTGATTTTCTTGTGGAAATTAGCATTCAATTTAAATGCCTGTTTATTTGTGACTTTCTATAACTACAGATGGACTATATTTTAGGGTATTCACGATAATAACAGAAGAGAGAAAAAAAATCTTATGAAAGATTTTCTTTTTGTAAAGAACCTTCACATTCATATCTATTAGATTAATAGAACTTTTTATCATTAAAATGTTTCTACAAAACAGAAAATTAAAATCTTTCCATTGTTTTTTGTGATTTTGTCCAAATCCACATGGATGATTTTGGTCACTATGGGTGACTTTGTAGATTTCTTTTCCCTTTGCATGTAAAAATAAGAGCATTAATTTGACTTATGATCTTACACTTCCCCCCCCCCCCCCCAATTTTATTAGTTGACTGCAGAATTATGGGTTCTAGTAAATAGCAAGAAATTCACTACTTTACATCTATGTTTTGCTGCTTATGCAGGTACATGGAAATTACTTGTAAACCTGGTATTATTTACAGGATTTCAGGAGCAAATCCACAGGGAACAAAACACACTATGGAGGGAGGGATACTGTAGAACAGTAAGAGAGCAGACATTTAGAAAACATTCCTAAGAACAAGTTTCATATTGTCAAAAAAGTTGATTCATACGTTACCAAACATCAGTGCTTGGAACAGCCAGAAAGAACTTTTGTGGAAGAAAAACAGATGAGGAATCCCTGAGGACTGACTCCCTTGGAAATGCAGACTCATGCAGAGAAAAGCCTCATGGAGACAAAATTTCACAACTGCTCCGTTCAAAACCTCAAAATGCATTTTTTCAAAGTTCCTCTTAACATACTTGCTGATGCCTTAAGATCTTGCAGAATAGTGTAGTGAGTTGGTACCAGACAGGAGAGGAGAGGAGAGGAGAGGAGAGGAGAGGAGAGGAGAGGAGAGGAGAGGAGAGGAGAGGAGAGGAGAGGAGAGGAGAGGAGAGGAGAGGAGAGGAGAGGAGAGGAGAGGAGAGGAGAGGAGAGGAGAGGAGAGGAGAGTTTTGAGAAAGACTTTCATCGATAATTAGCAGTTAGTTTTTCCCTACCTTACTTTTAGAGTATGTGTAAACATCTCAGCATATTTTTATTTTCTGACATGCATGCATATGCAAAATAATAGATATCTTTAGATAATTATATACTCTATGTAGTTGCACAATTTGCATCAATCAATTAAAAATAAAAGGCACATTCTCTTTTCTGTTATTTTATGTTATTATGTGTGACTACTAGCTAGGCATCTTTCCACTGTAGGGCAGACTAAGCTGATGGACATGCCTTGCTTCTGGAAGTGCTCTGGCTATTCTCCACTGACAGGTGGCCAATTGGCCAAACAGAGCAGTTTCAGAGCTGAAGAACTGGAAGTCTGCAAAGCTATAACAAGTTCCTCTGCCCTTTTCCACCCCTGGAGATGAGATGAATCAGGATCAGAAGTCACACAGAGCATTTAACACCACCACTGTTGGTACAAGAAACTGAAATAGCACAGAAATTTCAAAAACATTCTCTTTATTCCATTGCTGGTTGCAGCAGATGATAAATGTACATCAATCAATGCAAAGTTATGAAAAATATTGTTTTCCTTAGAGAATCCCAAGGGAAATTCCTAAAACAAATCAGTACGATTGCATATTTTGTAGAAAACTAAAACTAGCTTGTAGTGAGATCAGAATATCCACAGAATATGTGATGGTAGAAGGCATCTCTCTGATATTCAGTACTCTGCATGACAGTGATCAACATTCTAACAGATTGGTCAAATAGGTGTGAAGAATTGATGGAATGGTAAAGACTGAAAGATCTTTTCTTGGTTTGGGGGAAATGTTTCTGAGCTGGCCAACAAAGTAACTCAAAAGGCTGGAGAACACATTCTGCAATTATATTGAGTGTGGGATTTAATTTTAAATGTTAGAAATAAATGTGCAAAAAGTAAGAGGGTAATCTATTGAAGCAAAAATGGAGATTTCTATGGTAGATTTCCTTTTGGAAAAAAGGTGAAAATTATAGGCAAACAGCAATTTCAGGAAACTGCAATAGTGGAATTACAGTAAACAAAAGGAGGCAACAGCTAGCTTAGGGAAAAAGGAATTGTAACCTTTTACTCTCAGTGAACTCAGGCTCACACCTTTGTGGCTAGATGGTGCCACTCCTACAGATGTACAATGTGAAATGCATTATTGTTCAACATAAGTGTACATAGACGGAGACACAGACAAAATCTTGCTTTGCTGTTCTCCCAGAAAAGCAAAATTTGCAGAGCTGAGGTTGTATTGAGGCTAAGATAAATTCTGCTCTGACCTGTTGATCTGATAACATGCTCACATGGGTTTTAGGTCAACATATGGCCATGTCTCACCAGATGAGAGTGTAGCTTGGCATCTGTGGTTGTCTGCAATATGTACTGGTCTGTCTGTTCAGGGGAGGGTTAACAGGGGAGGGAATAGTCTTCAGGCCTGACAGTTCTTCCTTTGAGATCCAAGGGAGTCCATCCAGCTCGTGAAGCTGTTCTGATCTCATTGAACTGCATGACTGAAAGTGAACATCACAATATCCCATTTAGAAAGCTATCATTATAGAAAATGTCTGTTTCATTTAAAAGAGTAATAGAGAAGGGCATCTCACAATTTTTTAGGCTCCTGAGACTATATGTACATCTCTTCTGTGATTTATACTGGTACAATTATGATTAGTTTTAGTCTTGTAACAAGGGCTGCTCCAGGCAATCCACATTTTCAAGAATAGATAATTCACTATGCACAGTACACACCAGGTAATAAGACATAATTACTACAATCTGCATTTAAAAAAATCTTTCTATTCTCACTGGATACATCCTGAGCTCTAACATGTCTTCTGAAAGTAATTGCTCTATTTTCTTGTTACTTTTGTTTTGCAAATTTTTGATGTTCAGATAAATCATGAGTTTACTGTTATTAGAAATGAAAGTAAATGAAACTATAAAAGCTACATCACTGCTGCTTGAATCTTCAAAGGTAACTAAAAAAGACTCAGTAACAGCATCATTCTGTCTTTCAAATTGCTGACATGATACACATCTGATACCAACTGAAGTTAGGTTTGTTCATGGCGTTCTTGCAAAAGTGTTTTACATGAAGAAAATTCCCTTTTTCATTTATGTATTAATTCAGATCATTTGCCCTGTGAAGTCCTCTTCGAAGAGTTTGTCCTCTCCACCATCAGATAACCACAGAAAATTAAATTAACTAGGTTAGCTATCTTAGCCAAATTTATTCAGTGGATGTGACTGCGGAGAGCAGTTTCTAAATCTTTTATCATTGCTTTGGTTCAGAAAAAGTAATTTCTTCTACTTCCATGTGGTAACAGATTCCTCTTTCCTGAGATTTTTTTTTTTTTTTTTCCTAGAGAACATGCAGTGTCATGAAACTGTCATTGCTCAGGAAGTGTGCTGAAATCTCTGTCATAACTTGTTTCTACATGGAAAGCAAGACAAAGTTATGTTAATTTGTCAGCAGCAGATCTGTATCAGAACTGGAGCAGGGTAAAGCCACGTAGAGGTAAAGTCAACTGTGATTTTTTATCATCTTGAAACTACTTGCACCATTTTGCTTCAAATAGAATAGCTACAGATGGTATTTTGTAGTGCTCAGTTAATGAAGGATGTAGCAGAATATTTACAGGACTCATCATGCTTATAGGAGTCCAAGTCTCACCTCCACTTAGGGAGAACCTGCTCAAAAGTTTACCTTTCCTTGGAAGTTCTCATGTCATTAGAACATTTGTTATTCTGGTGTGGGATGCTATTACATTACTTGTAAAGATGTTACTGACTCTAAAATTGAAATCTATGTGCTCTGTTTCGGGGTATCTGAACTATGAGGCCTGAGCATCATTCTTCCTTCTAAATGAAGAACTGTGCAAGTATTTTATACATACTCTGTTTACTCTGCTAGATGTTTCACTCTTGCAAAAGGTGCAAAGGAATGCAAAAGAAGCCTGAAGTCAATTGCATTGTTTATGTGTTGCTATAGAGAAGCTGGTCTATTATGCAGAACAGGTACAATGGTGTGGTTTGTTCTTTAGAAAAGACGTGATATTTTATTATTTTAAAATGGCTAGTTTGTTACCTAGCATTGCTTTGGTTAGTGAGGAAATGCAAGAGGAATCTGCAATAACAATTGCATTATAAGCACAAGGGTGAACTCCACAAGAGAGATTTATGAAGCTGATAGAATCTGTCACATTGTTTAATATATTAAGTTCCAGGAAATGAATTTAAGGCATATTTTTTACTGAATTCTGTATTTTATTTTCTGTTTGTATGTTATTTCCATTTGTTAACAGGTCTCTCTCCATATTTCCCTATCCTTCATCCAGGCTCAAATCAAGCTCTTCCCATGCTTTGCCCATCCACACAGCTCTCAGGGCTGGCCCCATTAAGCCTTATGTCCATTTCTTGGCCCTACCTAATTTATCCTAATGCTGTTTCTTGTCTGAAATCCCTTCTGTCTCTCTTTCTGTTTGTTTGCACTGAAGAGCCAAAATGAGTGTATAGCAGCAGACACTTTCAATGGTTAAAGTTCTTGTGATGGCTGATGAGGCAAAACTGAAACTTCAGGAATTAGGAAACTGCATCAAGGCCAGACAGAGTTGTTCATGCATTAGATGCCTCGGTTATCAGAGATAGCCATGCTGTGTATCTATGAGAAAGTCACTTAGGTAACAGAGGGGTCTTAGATGTCTGAAGAAATCTCACCTAACAGTTGATGAAGTTAATAGAAAGAATCAGCTTCTTAGAGGACCTGGACAGTGTGGCCACCCTGAAGCAAGGGTAAAACCAAACTGTCGGTAGTTTAATGCAGGCAGGTGGAGGTGCACTGTCTGGCTGAAAAGCTGGAGAAGGCAAAGCAGGTGCTGTTTGCTCCTGTATCTGGAGGCCTATGTCTCTGATTTTGCAAGGAGGCCTGCAAAAGGAGGATCTTGGGCATGCTCAGATCTTCCTGGGCTTCTGGATGGAAACAGCAGTCAAAAATACCTTCTTTCTTGCTGTAGATGATTTTGCCCTTTTCCTCCTGTTACAGTGTAGAATTATCTTGGGGATTTTGTTCAAAATTAGAGCAGTTTATGAGCAAGCATTGATCTATTTTCTTTACACACATATATATAAATCTTTTAATCTAAAAGCTAGTATAATTTCGGTGGTTTGCAAGTAAAAATAGTTATCTTACATTCAAAATGAAATAGATAAACATTTCTAATTTTGTGTTTTTCACTCAGACTTGGCATAATCCTCTTTTCACTGATTTTAGGCACAATGCAGCATCACATCCTGTCTGACAGTTGGCTATTTTGGACAAATTTTCTGCTGTGATTTTCCTTCAGAAACAGAAGATACAAGTGCACTGTTACAAGATGGAAAGGATAAGCAGGGAAGTCCATGTTATTTTCCGAGTTTATTGATGCATATCACAGAGTCAAATGCTTAACTGTTTTGATGAAATTCATACTGTTCTTCCCTCAAACATTGAAATGCATATACCAAGAGAATAAAGCAAGCAAGATCTGACTCACTATGAAATGAAGCTCAGTACTGAGGCATGAAAATACTAAGCTCCAAACCAGACTGATGGTGTAATCTTGCAGTGCTGTGCAGGAATGCTTCAATCTATGAGCTAGCACTGTCCTGGGACACCAGAATTCCAAATATTCTGCCGTATATTGCTGTAAACGTAACAGGTGTGTGCAAGTTACTTATGATTAGCACTAATCAACAGCTAGTAAACAGGATTTGTTGAAATGTACTATAAAATAAATAGCAGTGTCCGAGTAACTCTGAGAGTACTACCAAAAGTTGGAACTTTTCTCTGGGAGGCAGGTTCCTGGGTGGGATGAGAGACCTGGGGAGGTGGACAAAATCCTATCAGGGAGAAATAAAGATAAAGAAACAGCTGATGAAAATATTTGCTGAAAAATGAGGAGAAAAAAATATAGTGGAAATAATGAAGGGAAGAACACTTAGTTTAAAAAAAAAAAAAAAAAATCCCCCCCCCCCAAGCAAAACAAAACCAACAACAGTAACAACAAGAAACAACAACAAAAAAAGAACAAAACCAATCAAACAACAACCAAGCCCAAAACACAAGACAGTGTAGAGAGAGGAGACTGAGGACTGAGGAGAAATGAGGCCAGTGTGCAGAAGACCATGTGAGAGGATGGGAACAGAAGGGAGAAAGATCTGCAGACAGAAGGCAGAGCAGAAGGGAAAGGACTGAAGATGCACACAACTATCAGAAAGAGGCAGATCTGTGTGACTGGGGACTCCTTGTTATGAAAAGCTGACAAGTCTGTCATCGGATCAGCCCCAGTTAACAGAGTGGTGTGCTGTCTGTCAGAGTCACAACCACAGCAGCTGGGGTTGAAATGGATCTGGAGTGAGGGATCCATGTGTCACATTGTCATATTTTTTTCTGGAATGAGTCCAGGGTGGTCTGTCAGAACAGGAAAGGCAAGAGACTTATTTTATTAAAAAAAGAGAGATAAGGTCTGAGATGATGAAGGATTGGTGCCATAAAGAATGTCTATGGGTGCTCAGTTACTGGGATTCACTGAAGACTTCTTGAATGGTGACTGTTCTGGAAAAGCAGCTTCCTAAAAGAAGGCTGCTGATGAAAAAGCCATTGAATCATGACTTTGTATTCACAGAAGTTGTTTTAGGTAGAAAGTAATCAAAGGGACAACTTTTAGGTGAAAGAACATATTTGAGCTTTGGAATATTTATTTTTCTTTGACAAATGAGGGTGATAATTTGAAGTTTCTGCTTCTTCTACAGCATTTGAGCAGGACAGAGTGGTACCTCCAGTAGAGCAGGTTGACTTTCCCAGCTGGGAAACCCTGGCTTAGAGAGGAAACACAGAGAGCAACCAGCCTGACCATGGCAGCAAACACTTCACAGAGCCCTAAAGGCAATGGTACTGAAAATGTGTCCCCTGCTTTCCTGAGAAATATACTTCTATCTCCCTGTGAGATATAACCCTAGCAAGTGCAGGTGCGACAATTTAAACACGCCCTTTACCTGTCATGAGATGACCCACTTCTTTCCAAGGAAGAATTTCCACTTAAACATCATGAAAATTATTGTACTTGCTGAAAGCAGAAATATTGACAGTTACTTTGAGTCCAAATAGTTTAGACTGACATTTTCCTACCTGGATAAAAGAGGAAGATGACGGAAGCTGAATGGTGATACATGAAGGAAATGCTAAGACAAGGACATGCAACAATTTTTAAAGCAATTTGTGAGGGAGTTTGGCTACTGAATTGGGTTCCGAGTTGTTTTTACTGGAGCTCATAAAAGTACTCTCTCCATGTGGGCTTTTTTCTAAGTATCTCACAGCAGAAGGACTGTTTTCAGCCAAACATACGCTGACTATGTTGAAGAGTATGTAATCTTCCTGTGGGTCAGAGCCTTCCTGGTTTGGCTTGGCTTGGCTGATACAGTGTTTCATTTGCTGGTCAGTTAGTTGAGCTATCATCTGAACCACTTTTGATGATTCCCAATTCACAGTGTGGACTTGTGTTTTAGAAAAGTATTTTTTCCATTGCTATTTTATTTGTGCCAGGCTGGCTTTGGCCTTAAACCCATCAATGTCAAGGTGAGAAGCAGCAGCTTTCAATACCTCATGTGCAAAACACTTGACAGTTAACAGGTCTGTGTCAGGAACCTCAGGAAGCATACCATCTGTTGACCTCAGATAATGGAGAAGGCACTGACTGCATGCATATTAGTGTTTTAGAATCCTTTCTGGGGAAATCTAAACTAAAGCGCCACCACAGGTGAGTGCCCCAAGTGTCCTCCAGCCTTTTCTGAATATATGTGGGTACATATGTCCCTTGGCTATCTATGAACTCCAGAAAGTGTAGCACAGGGGATCAAACTAAATGTAGTTTGAAGAAAAATTTCTGAACTGGTTGCAGTGCAAATGTAGGAGTTTGTCCAAACTACTTGTTAATGTAGCCATTCTGGTATGCTAGGTAGTAAAGTGGTCCACAAATGCTACTGGGAATTGAGTTATACAGGCCTTTGGAAAATATGATTATTTCCAAATCACAGGGAACTAAGAACTCTATTTGTGCTTCTCAGAACACTCTAGTCGTCACCTTCCAGGCTTTGCCCTCCGTTCCTTGACGAACAAAATCCAGGATGCGTGTGCAGGGGACACGACAGCCAAATGTGACCACATGTTTCTCATTTGGAATTATCTTTACAAATTTCTCCTTGCCATTCAACAAATCTGCATCTATATACAGTGGCTGTCCAGGATGGGATATTTTTATCTATTAATGTCCCTTACAGTTCTTATTATCCTATCCTAGCACTGTTCTTGCTTCATAACCTACAGCATTTGCCCCAGATGTGGATGACCTGAACAGTAAGTATGTGGAGGATCAGATAGCAGCTCCTGTTGTGCACAGTTGAGGGATTTGGTACTAAATCTCAGTCTCAGTTAAAGGTCTAAACCAGCAGGTTAATCTGGAAAGTTTCCTTCTTGCTCTTATTTATCACAGAAGTAATCCTGAACAGCAGTTTCAATAAGACACTTGCCCATGTGAATTTAGACTCTGACAAGCTTGTTATTTCCCAAGAGTCAGATCCCACCTGCCTCAGCTCAGGGCAAACACTTCATGCCACTCAAACACTGCTGCCATTTCGAGTGACTTCAGGGCTAAACTAAACCCCTCTAGACTAGCATTTGCCAGTTGTAGTAGAGTGCCTTTAAAAGAGCATATCATATTCCTTTTCCAGTATTTTATGTGTTCTCCTGTGGCTATTAAACGTACCTTTGTAGTTTTTTTTATTTTTTATTTTCTCCCCTGCTAAATACAATTCTATTACCATTTTACCCCTTTCTTGGTTTTGGGATAATTTTACTTTCCAGAACCTTCAAAGATATTTCATGGTTTTCAATATTGCCTTTCATGAAGTATTCACTTTGTGCTTACTTTCTTAATTAACAAAACCATAAGGCTGGATGTCTGTCTTTTTTTTTTTTTTTGTTCTGGTTCTGCTCTTTTGTGTACTATCCAAACCAGAACACTTCCAGCAGCATTTTTTTTTTTTCTTTGCCTATAATTGTCATTAAATCTTTGCCTTTTGGCCACTCTATGGGACTACAGTTATTATGTTTCTTAAGAATATGCATGGGTTTCTAAATACAACGAAAGCTGTTTATTCTTTTCTTGTTCTCATTTTCCAAGGCTGTCATTTGTATATGCAGGCTCTGCTCCTTGCAAGATTGCAGTTATCAGGGAGCTAAGCAGGTGATAGCCCCCCCCATTTTCCAAACTGCTACAGTGGGAGTGTTCCCATCCTGTGATGCTGTAGTGATTGCTCTGTTCCCACATTCCCAGTATGGCTGCATCTGCCCTTACCTTGTCAGGGTCATCATCATGAATGTTCTTTCACTCTCTACTGCAATCCCCTAATCCCAGTGCTAGTAGCCCCTTTCAGGTCAGGGTTGTTGATATCAAATGAGTGGACTGCTGAATCATCTGTCACAGAGATTACAAACAGCTCAGGAACTGGGGTGTTGCCTTCTTTCACTCGGGTATTACCAAATTGTTAAGACAAATTTCTGGCTCACTTCTGTTAGTGTGGCTTAAACTTGGATGGAATTTGCTGACTGGAGTGGCTTCTTCCCACTGCTTTTACTTATTGGTATATGAAGGTACTGACCCTCCCAAGGCATCTAGGGATCATACATAGACACCTATTAAGTTGAAGAAAACCTTGCTCAAGATCATTGGCTCACTTTCTGATAGTCACTAGTGCCTTTCAGAAAAGTTCATCCAGCACAATTTTGTCCATCATCTATATGGAATTCTAAATGTTGACAGCCATCTGTACAACTGAAGTGTTACAGTAATAGTAAAATTACTCACAAAAGTGTAAAATTGATAAAAATCTGCCTGCTGGCAAGGCATAAATTAAAAAATCTAGAAAGTACTATTGGAAATCAGGTATATACTTAAAGTGTTTGGCAGCACACAATTTAAGAGTACCTGAGTTGAACTTATTAATTTTACTCAAAGTGCTCCTTGTGAAAGTTTCTCTTGTGCCATATCCCCCTTGTTATCATATATATCTTTATTTATGACCAAAATTCTGCTCCCTGTTATTTTTTAGATACCATATTTGTTAACAGTGGCGCTGAATTCAAAGCTTCTTGTACCTGTCATGATTTGACAGTCTGCACTGGACATACTAGAGATTTCCCAACATTCTGTTGCCTTATGCCATCTGTTACAGAAGGTCTGGAATGAAACTGACTTTTCAGATTTTTCCATAAAGATTTCTGTGTGAAAAAAGAGGACATGTCCAGGGACGAACTCAAGAGTCCTATATACTTTGTGTTATTTCTTCCTTATCCATGGGGTGTGAATTTTCTATTTGGAAGGATGTTATCTGGCATGGGAATTATGGCTGTTCTTGTGTTTGAAATGATGTCACGTGAGCATTTCTGGGTTTAATTTCGAATACATCACACTAACTTAAAACTTGGTCTCCTGGGACCAAATCCATGTTTCTTTCGTGATCTGTATGTGTCTGTACTCTGCCCAAAGTAGGCAAAGAACTGACAAAAAATCCATCTGCATAACTGGACAGATGAGAAGTTTTTATGATCTTGCATTTTGATGTTTCACTGTGGCTTACTGCATTTACATTTGTGTGCCTGATCACAGAATTTCAGACACAGACATTAGTCAGAAGCTTGTGTGGATTTGAAAGGAGTTATTGATCTCTGGTAGCTATCTTATTCCATAACGGAGCCAAAAAGGCGCCCAGAAGGGTGAAAAAGAAGACCTCATACAAGTAAGAGCTAAGGTCATTTTTAAAAGGGTTCTGAATTCAAACAAAGTGTGTAATTTCCTTGAGCATTGATTGGATTCAAGTTACAATGAAGTGGATTCAAAGAGCTACATCCATTCTCTGATTTGTACCTATTGTGTAAAATTTGCCCATAATTTGGTCCTGAGAAGACCTTCCAGAAATAGGAAGCATTGTTTCAGAAGGAAAGTAAAAGGTACATCATTTTGATGAGGCAATTTCTTATCTGTTTGTTAATGCCTGTCATCGTACTATTTACAAATATTAAGTTATACAAATCTACTATGCAAGTCTAGCCTGCTGCTATAATTATTTAGAGGTATTCTGTTCCAGCTAAAGGGAAGAAAGATGAACACTGTGTGTGTGTGAGAGAGAGATACTAGAGATAAGTTTTTTTGGTGCATAAGGCTTCAGAAGTTTTTTTGGTGCATAAGGCTTCAACTTTTCACAGGAGTGATGTGAATACAACAGCAGGTTCTGATCCCTTAAACTAATTCTGAGGCCCATGTTGCCCTATAGAACATAGGCTAAAGCTGAAAGTAAAGTTTTATTTAACAACTATCATTTGTGAGACTACTGCTGACAAAGCCTGACTTGTTAAAATGGGTCATTGTGAATCTACAATTAAAGTAATTCTGTGTCAGAAAGATTGGATGTGTTCCTGCTCACCCTTTTCTCGACACAATCCACCGCTGTCTTCCCAGTCCCTGCTGTTTTCTTCTTGCACACCCACACATGGTCATCAGGGCTTTCTGTTATATTTTTCATGACAACTACAGACTCATGCCACCTCACTCCCAATCTTTTCAGCAGAATATGTTTGTTTAATTGTGTGTTGTGTTTTGTTGTTGTTTTTGTTGTTTGTTTGTGTTGTGTTTTGTTTTGTTTGTGGTTTTGTTTTGTTTTGTTTTGTTTTTTTTTTTGGGTGTGTGTGTGTGTTTGTGTTTATTTGTGTTTTTTGGAATGTGGAGGGCCAGGCAGTTATTTGGTGGTGTGGTATTTTGAAATCCCATTGTCTTACCTTACATAGGCAGGAGACTGTGCCAACTGAACGTTACGTAGGTTGGACAAGCTGAGTATACAAGACCACTGTGGCTCTGTCATAGAATCAGAGGACTTGGAAGTACAGTATATAGGTTAAATTTATCTCCAAACAGAAGTATCATGCTGAAGACTGTATTGTACTAGGCTATAGTACTGTAGCTATAGTGCTACTGATCTATATAGTCCACAAGAGAACACAGATGACATTTATCTCAGTAGGAAAACTGGTCATTTAAAACAGTTACGCAAGTAAACTAATTTTGGGCATGCTTAGGCAACAGATGAAGAGCATCCTGATGAACATTTTACAGCCAGGAACCTGGTTACTGTGAGCAGCGTCTCTTTTGATTTGTTAGTCTATAGCTCCTTGTCAAACTTCAATGAATATCCAGTTCAACTGATGCTGAATGGCATCACCCAGATGAGCTGGGCTGAGAGCTGAGCACCATAATCTTCCAGTATTGCACAGTCTGGCTCATTTTGTGTATTGTAAGTGCCTCACTGGCCATTTTTGCATCTTACCAGAAGGTCATGTTCAAAAGAGGCCTTTCTTCTTCAGTTGATAACACTCAGTGTCTTGGAATAATTTGGAGTATCTCCAAAATATACACAACTAACCTAGCTTCCCTTTGTTTTCTCTCCCTAAACTACCTTATGCATGACAAATTGCTTGGCTCTGGTTACAAAACTACACAGGGCATGCAATGGTTAAATGAAAATGAAATTATTAAAAAAGCTAAGTTTCTTCTTCGCATCATAACTGAATTGCATAAATTAATTGTGCTAGGCCACTGTATCTGTGAGATACAAGGAATGGGCTCAATCAAGTGCCTCATTGATGGACTCTGGCCCCAATGGACCTTTAATCAATCTCACTCTGCAGACAGCTGAATGGTAAAAAGAGCTTGGTGATTCCTGATGACTTACTCTTCTGTAATAAATGAATATTATTTTATTTTGGGGAAATAGAAGGCAAGGAAGGGAGAAGGCAGAGGACAATCTGATTTTACTGCATGAGAAAGTAAACAAAGGAAGGAGATAATAAAAAAAAAGGTGCTGGCAAAAATAAACCTCCTTATACAAATTGTGCTGTTTGAACAGCTACCATACATTTCAGTGAATTAAGCAACTTTAATTAATTACAGCCAGTTTTATACATATCTTCAGAGTCTTTCAGAATACTTCATACAGTGTTTTGCCGATCAGTAATAAGGATTGTTAAAACAACATTTGCTAAGTGTGTTATATTATATCCTGACATTTGTGTGCTGTTTTAAAAAATCATCCTGTCACAGAAGGACACTAATGACTTAACAACCTAAAGCTTTCCAGTTTGGGAAGCCTTGATGTTTAATCTAGATAAATTTGCTTGTTTATATAGCTGTGTAAGCAATGTGTGCAGGAGAGTTATGGTCTTATGCACCTATTAGCTCTACTTTACATAAATATTCCATTTTATCAATGGACAAATGCATCACTTTATACAGCAAGGTATCACAGAAAGAAATTTAGAATTTTAATAAGAACTTTCTGCTGTATTTTTATGGCATATTGGATGTTTATAGTATATAGTATAATTTTTCATAAAGCTTCATGAGTCATTCTAGCAAATCATTGATTTCACACAAAAAATTACCTGGCTTGGGAAATTTGAACTTTCTCAGCTATTACTAGTTAGTGTACTTTGAGGAAAACTGCTGCTGACTGGATATATCTCAAAATAGTGTAAGTTCTGTTCTACATATGTCACTTGTGAACATATGCAACAAATGTGTTTTTAGAAGAGCTGATGATATGAGTGTTGAAATGTAGAATGTTTCAATGAACTTGATCATAGGAATAAAAAAAAATTAAAAAAAAAAGTGGAAGGTGTAATAGGGGAGAGGTTGTGTCTTAAATGTTAAATTGTTAGTTACCCATGAGATCTGCATCAAAACTTTTTCAGCTTCAATTTAGAATATAAAATATTGATCAACAAATTTCACTACTGTATAATATACCTCTAGACATATTTATACACTTGAAGACATAAAAGACAATATTTTTCTTTGTGAGGTAATAGTCTGAGAAAAGAGAAAAATTGTTTGGAGTGGATGAATTGCTTTTGCAGATAGTAAATTTATTAAAAATGCAGCTTAGTGAGGGAACAAAACTACCTTTGCATTTGGGTAAGGTTGGTGAATAGATGACCTTAGAATGAATGAAATAGACAGGAAGATAAAAAGAAGAAGTGAAAACTGTTTTGTTTGCATGTTTTCTGTGTTAAACAATTTAATTTTTCATTTTGAAACTGTTTCAATATGGGGATGATTTTATCTTTGATGAAATTGAATTTTTAAAAGGAAATGAAACAAAACTGTAAAACATGCATTCTTTGAGGCTGATGCCAAGCAGGACCTCTCTTTTCTTTGTGAAGGAGAAAAGATGGGGAGGACTGGTAGGATGCAGATACGAAACACTCATGACACTCACTTCACTTATATGTTGTTCTCTGTTATGCATGCAACCTTAGTAAAATATCCTGTAGATGAATTCTGGTTGTGCTATGACTGTGGGAGTTCTGTCATGAATTTGAAAGAATCCATGTTTTCACTCTCAATCTTTATGTCCTTAAGAAGCATTTATTAAATGTAGAGAGAAAAACTGGGAGTTAGGAAGGCAGAGACATGAGACTAAGAGTCTTTTTGAGATGGATGGATGAGGAGGATGTTTCTCAAAAACAATTAGATGTGGACATAAACTCTTTCCATTTCTCCTCTGTCCCTCCCTAGTACTGCTCACTCTTGATTCATTCTTGTTCCTTTTAGTATTTTCCTGCAAGAGAAAACATTCAGTAAGTGTTCCAGTGAAAAGTGCCAAAATATTCATGAAGTGTTGCATTTCTGCTGCTGCATCAAACACAATGTGAGGAAGTAGCCCTCAGAATGTTATCTCTTTGTAATTACTCCATGCATTCTAATTCTTGACCAGGTATTGAAAGACAGTAGCGTCCAATGGACTAGGCAAACTTTTCTAATACGTTCTAGAAATAGAATATTACTTGGACAACATAAATCAACACACACTCTTATAAATGTCTTTAAATCTCTACTTGGGATTAATTTATTTATTTGTTCTCAGAGAAAAACAGGTATTGAGCAGTTTTGAAATACATATTCATTGATGAACCCAGCAAAACTTCTGAGAACTTCTGCACCTGTTAGTTATTATTACAAATACTGTAAATATTGATCTTTAAATGTTCACTAACTTTGTGCCATTTCAACAAAATAGTTCTTCCTGGGTTGATATTTATATACTTATGACTTGATACTGTGTGTGCAAATAGGACACCAAGCTATCTGCACACATTTCACACAAAAATCCATGTTTCTTCATGGAAAAATGTTAGGCAAAAATTCAACAACAGATTTGAAATACTTTAAAAAGTCTGTGTATTTAGTATCAAACTTACATTATTTCTTCATCTCTATAAAACCTCATTTTCTGCAGCTTTCTCTGACTGTGAATAGAATGGAGATTCAACATTGATTGTTTCTAAGTGGTTTCAAATACTTTAAACAAAAATTATTTGCATTCAAAACCTTGATCTTTGTTCTCAAGACCTTTAAAATGCCAAGGAAAGCAGAACTTCTTGTCATTTGTTTTCACCCACATGCATTAATACCATTCAATCTCCAGAAAGTAATTTTGATTCAACCTCTTTTAATTGAAGAAACAAGTAATTTCTTCTGTAATTTTCATCATTTACTATTTGTGAATTAAGGGACTTGACAACCCACTATAATGGTTGGACAATCCTGGACATTTTTAAAAAGGACGTGCCCTTGAAATGTCTTATTTTTGCATGTTTATAGTTTCAAGGATGAGGATGAAAATGATAGAAAAGGAGTTAATAATATGCCACGCATATTGTGCAGCTTTAAAGTGAACTATAGCATGACCTCCTCCATGAGGCCTAAATAGCCAGTGACCTTTTGGTTCTTAAAGAAAAACTTCCATCAGAAAAGAACATCTAGAAAAGAAAAAAAAGCCTTGGAAAAAATCCTGTTTGTTCACACAGCCTATTCAGCTGCAACCAGCTTCCTCTGGAAAAATTAATGATCCAACACTGGTATTCCTGGCAGTTTTTTTCCCAAAGTGTAATTAATGAAAAAAAACCGTAAACCTTACTGCATTGCAGATGAAATTTTGAGAGATGCAAGTGATTTCCATCTCTTTTTGAAAGTGATTAAAATTTTAAGATAAAAATGGACATATTCACAGACTGAAAGGATTTTTTGTTCTTATTTTGGCTAATCTAGCCAGGTGCAGAGTTTGACTCAGCTGAGTACCTCTTTTGTCTGATGATTTATTTAAGAATTGGTGAAGGATCAGGCTGTATGCTTGATTAATGTTGTCTGTGAATTACAGAACTCCATTTGGTGCCTTCTGAGCAACAGCCAGAAGTTGGTCATCCTTTATACCTGATTTTGTGATTGACACTTGCATGTGTACAAAAGGAATGAGTAGGAAACAAAATATTTCCAATCCCTCACAAACTTCCTGGACAATCTTCATCCCAGCATAGAGCACACATCAACAAACCAGTGTAAACAACGTTCTGGTTGGATCTGGGTTCAGCTTCCAAAACAAATTCTGAAGTATAATCTTTTTCTAGTATATTTTGAAGGTCAGAGGAGCAGATGATCTTTAAAGTGTAAAACTAGATCTAATTGGAGTTAGGCACAGGTTTCTAGTCTCTAATGGAGGAAACTGAAAAGGGAGTGATGTCCAGTTATGTGCAATGCATAGGAATGAGGTATTTTGAAATGGTTGTCCAATGACTATCACTCTTTCTTTACTGTTACTTACTAATAGTCTTTCTCTTCTTTCCTTTACAGTGTTCACAGTGACACTGCAGTTCCACCTAATGAGGAACCACACTGAGATGGGATGATCTAATTTGCTGTTTTCATTGAATCAGATTTTAGAAATTGAACAAAATGATTTTTCTTCACTCACATTCTTTTCTCACTCCTTTTTCCTCTCTCTCTCTTTTTTTTTTTTTTTTTTTTTAAATAGGCAGCATCACACTAAGTAAAACATGATTTTGAAAAGATTATTCTAGAAGTACTGAAATAGCTCTATCTTGCCATTTTTATTAAATTTCAAACTTTTGGTTTAAAAGACCTTTAGTACAAGATAGAATTATGTCTGAAGATGCCTTCTCTCCTAAAGAATGCCCAATTGCTGAACAATATATGCTACTCAGAACTGATCTCTTGAAATTGTCATAATTGGCTCCTATGTTCTGTTCATCCACTACCACTCCATACTGAATTAATAATGTTTGAAACTTTATTTTTTTTAATATTTTCCTGAAATGGTATATCTGTGAATCTTAGATAACCTGGAGTTTTATTTTGCATCCTAGAAGTAGCATCTATTACTTGGAAACCCTTCCCTTCCCTTCCCTTCCCTTCCCTTCCCTTCCCTTCCCTTCCCTTCCCTTCCCTTCCCTTCCCTTCCCTTCCCTTCCCTTCCCTTCCCTTCCCTTCCCTTCCCTTCCCTTCCCTTCCCTTCCCTTCCCTTCCCTTCCCTTCCCTTCCCTTCCCACCCTTCCCTTTTTGACAAAATATCTAACAGATTTAATTGTTTTAAATGGGGTGAGAATAGATAACAGAGGCAGAGCCTGTGGATTTCACACATATGCCAGTATGTTACATTGTCTAGTGGCCAGGAATTTCAGTGAGAGTACAGGTGCCATCTTACATACAAACACACCCTAAAATTACTGGTTTTTTCCTAGTGAAGTTACATCTGATATTTTATGATGCTTGTAAATCTTGATAATGATGACCTCAGAGACATTATTAGTAGATCCCAGGTCATGAATTTTACAAAGCTACCCATCAAGTAGCTGCTTTGTTACATAGCTTCAGGATTTGAGAGAAAAGGCATGAACTGCATGTTGTGATTAAAGACAGCTAATTAAGATATCATAAAACTCTCTAAAATGTAAAAAAAACCCCTATAAGCAAGGATGTTGAAGGAAGTTTTAATTTCTCATAAATTTTCTTTACACAATATAGGAGGCAACAATCATCTTGTCTGGGAAAAAAAAAAAGAAAAATAAAAGTTTTTTTAAAAAATAGATTGTAATGGTGCTTGAAGCCTTTGATGAATTGAAGGCTACTGGGAATCAACTTTACTGGATCTGTAGATTTCTGCAGCTAGCTTATATGGTGATTGACAGTCATATTGATGCAAAGACTTCATGACTCATGCATGATTGATAGCCAGCTGTCAGGAGAAAATAAAGCATAACTTTTTTGGAGTCACACAACAAAAAGCCCAATTGGGTTTGGCTCGTTGCCATTAATTTCAGTCAGTGATTCTGTTTATTTCCCATTTAGAAAGACTGAAACATACTTGTGAAGTCTGAAAGCCCAGTCCAAACAACACCCAGGCAAAGCTCCTGATTTCCTGCATGGCCTTTCTTATTTGCAATATAAGATAACAAACTAGAATGAAGACTAGAGGAGCAAGCAAGCAAGAAAAAACTCAAGCTGCTAAACAATAAATTGATGTGTGTAACAGAGCCCAGTGTTTGTACTTAGTAGGGTACAGATATGTGTGTCAGCCTGAATCAACGGTGACTGAAAACTGCTACCGCATGTAACTCTCAGCTATGTTTCTACTCTACAACTTGGGAAAATAAAAAGCCAATAAGCAGATGTCCTTCCTTGACCCTCAGGACTGGGGTGCCTTTGGATGCCTGTGTTCACTGCTGAGCCTATCAAAGAGTTCCTAGGGACTCTTCAGTTAAAAATATCATTATATGTTGCTATTCTCCTTTTCAACACTACCAGCTCTATGGGTAGAGGACTGTCAGTACATTTAGCAACTTTAATGATCAGTAAAGGTAAAGAAAGACAGAGGGGAGAGATGGGAACAACGGAATTGAGTGGTGGTCCTTAAGGTTTGACACATTTATTTTACTTGATTAATTCTCTACCAATGTGAATGAGATTTTTAATGGAAGTTAGCAGGATGTTTTTCTCTTTGCTGAGCTTATTTTCTCCCACTGAATAATTTGGAACACCTGTTTTGAATTTAATGTGAAAGTCATAGAACTACACATTAATCAGACAGCTAGATTAAATTGGGCTTGAGTTATAGTGCATTAATCTGTTCTGGTTAAATCTTGAATAGTGTGATTGAAAAATTCAATTAAAAAATATTTATCCAGTTTGGGTAATGTCTTGATCTCTGTGAAACTACAGAACTCATGAGATTTGAAAGAATCCGTACCAGGAATCTACTCCAGAAAAGAGGTACAGATGAGTGATTAAATGAACTTCTGCACTTCTGCATTAAATGGACTGTCACAGGATTCAGGCCTCTCACCTCAACTTGAAAATAAGACTAGATATTGGCCTGTGTTTTGAGGTTACACCTAAGTGGTTTCAGATACTAGCTGCCATCTTTCTGTTTCCATATTGCTATTTGAAATAATGTCTTATATACAAGCACAGTAAATAATTAAACCCTCTCTTATTTGTATTATACATGTGAACTCATAAATGTACTGAAAAACTCTGGCTATGGTTTCTGTTTGCCCTCCTCTCTGCATGCTCATTTCTCTTAATGCAAAAATGAGTACTACTTGGATTCAAAGCAGAATAGTCTTTCACAGCAATAGAAATTACTACACCAGTGATGAAAGCAAAGACATATCTGAACTTAAAGGCCATTAATTTCAGTCCTACTTCATTCATGGTGTGTTGTGTGTGATGCGTTTTTTTTTGTGTGCAGATGTCAGAGATGAAAATTTTCTCAGTGGCATGTACTTACTCTATTCACTTTCAGAGTCACTAGTTAGTTTCATCCTTTCAACTGGGAATGGTCAACTTGTTTTTCAAACAAATCTTTCATCTTCGTTACTCCAGTCTGTTCTGTCTTTACAATCTTGCATCCTTTATTTATAGATATAGTGTGCAGTAAATAAAGAGAACATCCTGTGATTTTGTACTATAAACAAAAAAAAAAAAAGAAGAAAATCTCAAAGTGGGTAAGTCCATGATTTTTGGAGGGAAATTTTCTGTGGATTTCATTTGTAAGGGGAAAAATATCCAGACAAAAACAAGTTTTATGGAAGCGGTCTGTTAACAGATAACAAAATTTATGCAAAGGAAGTTCAGAAATGCATAATAAATAGTTTCTTCTGAGTTTTCAACCATCTTCCCCCATATAGAGAAGACCTGGATACTTCTTATTTATAGACTTTAAAGAAGAATATAAATCTCTAAAAAAATGGAGTTGTGAAAGAAAGGGGGTGGAAAAACAGTCCCAAAAATGTATTCATGAACACAAAAAAAGGTAAAAATGAGTTTGTAATTTACTGCAGCTCAGAGGGAGCAATAACTAATACACTGGAAATTTACCCATTTTATGCATCTATTTTGCTTGCTTTACTACTCTGCTGTTCATAAAAAAAGCATTTATTTCAGCAACTGTCATGTCACTTGGCATTTATGTGATCTCTGAGCTATGTGTGAAAATGCACTTTTTTTCCGAGTTCCAATTTTTATTGAAAAGTTATTTATTTTACAAATCTGTATCAAGGTGATTTGTTCTCCTGTCTAACTAGTTTTACTATCCTACTTTTATTATGTACATTCTTATCACTTGGGAATGAGAGTCATAAGTCATTCAGCTTTGTTTTTCACATCCTGGTTCCTGCTATTGTACTTGCGTTTCATACTTTGTGCCATGCTGTCTTAATTACACGGAGCTATATAACTGGGAGATTAAAAAGCATACTTTCTTATTTTTAGGCATTTTCTTATGCTGCACTTATGAGGCACTTTGGGTTGGACACTACCTTTTGCATTCAGCTGTGTCTTTTGACAATTTACTCCATTGTTTCTCTTTGCTATGGTTCATATTTCTCGCCTGTGTCCTGCAGACCTCCACCCAGGGGTTAGAGCTGCTCTGTGACTGGCACTGCTCACATCTACAATGGGAACCTCCCCTGTCTTGTACAGCTTCCAGTGTAGGGTGAGAGGCATCAGATGCATATAAGAACTAGACAAGGGAAACGGAAGGTAATCACTCCCTGATTAAACACTCTCTGAGCTAACATCCCTGGACGTCTGTTCTGGCTGTTGCAGAGACATGCCCTTATGCCGTATCACTCCTTTGAAATGTCACTGTTTTGGAGGTTCTCCAGTAATCACCTAGAGGGAGTGGAGTTTATTAGATAATCTCCTGAGAAGCTTGATGTAGTTTCCAGGAGGCATTTTGTTCATAGCTCCACCTCCAAAGATACCATCCAAAAGGGAACTGGAAGATTAATTAACCACACCAAACATTTAAAATTTAAAACTAGAAACAGTTTAAAGGCAGTGGAAGAGATAGTTTGAATTCACTCAGCTGCAGTGTTCTTTTAACAAACCTGGTTTTCCAGCAAAATATCCCACACACATTTACTCAACTATGAAATGAACCTGCAGGTCAAATTGTTTATCTGCTCTTTTGTTGTTGCTGTCAGTATAAATGGCCTTGCGTCTTTAAGAAGATTGACATAAAATGGAGGCTGTTTATTTCTAATCACAAACTTTACCTGTGACAAGGCCATATTACTTCTTCCTGGTCTAAACTGATCACAGAATAAGTGTCTGCTCAATGGCCATTGATGGGAAAATCTCATCTGTTGCCTTGGCAGTTTCAGTGTATTTAGAAGCTGAGAACCCAGATGTGAGTTTGCCTTGTGCTTATTTATGACTAACACAATACACAGGGCCACTCAGTCCTGTAAAATATTCAAGGCTTTTTCCTTGCTTGAGATAATTTAGCTGTAGTGCCTTTCCTGACCTCTACACTTCATGCTGACACTGTATAGAATTTATAAGGAAGGGGTAATGGTGGAATGAAACCTAATTTTCTGAAAATGAGTCAGAATCACTATCTTCTGAGCAATAGTTGTGAGACAAAGAGGACTGGCTGCTACAGCAAGGACAGCACACCTGTGCCACTGGTATTTTTCCAACTGCATTCTTGTTCCCGTGGAAAAGTCTTTTGCATTCACCTGTGGTAGCATGTCAGATGTCTGCAAACCAAACAGCAACTGCATTACTTTCTGTGCTATAAAAACAGCCTGGTCACTGGCCCATAAAATAATAACTGGGAGAGCTAAACCAAATCATCAGAGAGATCTGCTCATTTGAGAAGCATTCATAGAAGTTTTGTTTCTACTCACATGCAACAGAACCTCTGATCCTGAAGGGGACCCAAGCTTAAATATGATCCCCAGGTAATAAGTCATGTTTTCTTTACAGGTAATGCCATTTTTGTTCAGATATACCAGTGCAAACCATGCTACCAATTAATAGTTCTCCCTTGACTCAGAATTTAGAGGAAAAAAACAGTGCTGCTGACAAAAACATAAAGACACAGTCTCTGCAAACTCTGAACATTGCATGATTAAGCCTGGTATTCTGTATCCAGCAGTCACTAATGCTTCATGCTTCAGAGGAAAGGCAAACCCCACAATTTGTCCAAATCCATGAAACAGGGGAAGTATTCCTTACTGAGCCTGCAGCTGCCAGTTTATTCCCTGAAGCATGGGATTTGATTATATTTGTTTCTTGGTGAGAAGAGCTGTTAGTATTTAAGCTTTTCAAGCTGGAGATCATGCAGTAGATTAACCTGGAGGAATCTGAGGCCCGTGTAGAACAGATTGTGGAATTCCCTTGGCAGAAATGAGCAAAGCAGCCATTACTAACATGCTGTCATATTGCTAACTAGAGTTGAATGACAAATTCATAGGAAATTTTGCTTCTATTTCTGCTCTTGAGCTATCAGTGAGAAGCTTGTGATTTCTTCTGGGTGTAAGTAGCAACCTCATTTCCCACATAGTTTCTAAGTCTGTGTTCTGTTTGCAAACAGTATAATGTGGTATGAGCAGTAGCTGGGACTAAAGAGCTGGGTCACACAGTGCTGTTTGCATCTCTACCTGTGGACTGCATGCAATGGCTGCAAAGCAACAGGTTTGGCTCTGTTCATTCTTTTGTACCTAACATCTTCCTTTTTTTTTTTTTTTCCCAATCTAGGCAGTACAAAGGAGTACTGTCACTTTTAATTAGTGGGGTTTTTTTGTTTGTTTGTTGCTTTTGTTTGTTTGTTTGCTCTGGATCGATGTAATATTTGCCAAGAAAACCAAAGCAGACAGTACCTAGGGCTCCAGTCACACATAGATTGGGGCCAGTCTAAGCTTTGTGAGGAAGATTCATCTAAAGAAGGTAGATGGAAAAAAAAGGAAAAAAATAATGATTTGAACTGTTATCTTGAGGCTTGTGAGCAACCTCATAAAGGTCAAAGAAACTGCAAGAATATTTGGGTTGGCACCAAAGATAAATTCAGGTATTGCCATGCCCAGGAGCAGGAAGAACACAGGTCTTTTAAAATGCTCCTCCACCACCCTTCCCTCTTGGTTTGTGGCACTAATAAGCTACTGCATAGTGCACATTCTTCAGTCACGCTGCAGTACCCAGCTGGGCTTGTATATGGACTGTTGGCAGCTGGTTACACTTATATTCAGCCCTGACACAAAACCTGCTATTCCAGCCACCTATCAAACCCCTGGCAGTTCAGCAGAGAACGTGCTAAGAGAGAAGCTGAGTGCCCTTGTAGTAGCATTATCCTGGTTAATTCACTCTTCAGTGCTTCAGAGAGTCAGAAAATCAAAGTCTGACTTAAAAACTTGCTATGAGCAAAAGCTTCTCTCCCACCTCCTTCAGTTTTGGACAAAAAATACATTTTTACCTTCATAGAGTTCTTTGTGCTGTGAAAGACAAGAGTTCCTGCAGTATCTTCTTCAAAAGTGATAAAGGTCTTTAAGTTTCCAGCAGGAGTTAAGGGCAGTGAACGGTTCCTGATACCTCCCAGGACCAGATTTCATGACAACTCTTACATTGCTTCCCCTGTTTTGACAGTAACAGCTTTGTGATTGATTGATAAAGAATTGGTGGCACCGACTGACACTTGCATGAGTTAAGTCTCAAAGCCCTGCTAATACAGAACAGCTGTATTGTCTTGTGGGTGTAGTTTGGGCTCTGCTTTGACCTACAGCAAGAACCTTCAGATGATGTGTGCCATCCGTGTTTCCATTTTGAAGCAGGTCCAGGTATTTTCTCCAAACCATCTCCACTCACCACCACAGGCCCTGCTGTGTTCTCCTAGCTGCCTAGGAAGGAATGCTGACTGCATGGGACTGAAGTGGTGGGACAGGGCTGAGGAACGTCTAGTTCTAGAGATGTGGTCTCAGAGTCCTGTTTATAGTAACGGTAGGTGGATCTGGCTTGTTGCCTGGGATTGATGATCCTTCACCTGCCATCTCACGTTTCTCTGATGGTTGCTGGTGAAGTTTGTCACCATCACCTGATCCACTCTGCTCACCAGTACAATGCCCTGGTCAGAGAGGTCATATCCTTCTAGGATGCACAGTACGGATTTTAATCCTGTAGTCTGGACCCAAAACAACCCTGAACTACCTAGAAAGAAACACATCTTTCAGTCTCACTTGGGAAATGCAATCAATATTTCTGATTTCAGGGGTATTGCACATTGAGAGAGAAAATAATAAGTGAAAATGTATTATTTCCAAGTCATAAATCATGATATTTCCTGTCTTAGATTTACTCCAGTTTTTGGCATCACGTGACTGACTTGTTCATCAGCCAGTTTTTTATGTTCTTGCAAACACTAAAAAAACTTATGTATGTATTGATTTGGATCAGAGTTTGCATAAAAAAGAGTGTACGATAATTGAGTTAGTAAAAAAAGCTTCTGCAAAAAGTAATTTTTTGCTCTCTAAACAGTGCAATTTATTATCAAAGATATCCATTAAAAGTCAAATTGTGGCAAAAAGCCAATTTTTTTACAGATGACTCCTGCTTTCCAAAGACATGCCATCCTCCATTTCTTAAAACCTAAATCCTGTATTCTAGTGCTACATATGAACTCATATTAAGTTGTAAGATGCAGGATAGTCCCTTCATGTCCATTTTCAGCCAGAAACTGTTCCAAAACATTTTCAGGCCACTAGCACAGTTGAATTCAATTTTTGATTGCAGAAGATTTTTATTTCCTTGGGCAGAGATGGGAGCTGGGTGGTGTTCTCCTTACAAGCTGTCATTTTCCTACCACCTTTCAGTGGTAAGAGTGATTGCCAGTTTGCAGTGTAAAATTGCGAAAAATGGGTAACATTTCCCAGTGCAGCTGGACCTTCTAAGCTTTAAACTTTATTTAAATTTACAAGAAACACAGAGGAGTATTAGATCATTAATGACATCTTCTAGATCACCGCTTTGGTCTCCTCCTCTCCTCTTTGCTAGCCACTCAGCAGAATGCACATTAAATAGTCAACTGGGATCACATTTTCAAGGTGTCTTTTAAAATGAATTTTTTTTTTTTTTTTTTTTTTCAGCTTAAGGGTTTTAAGCTTTAATTGCTCTTCTGCTTATTTGTTGCCAGATCTGTTCTCTCTTTACACTGTGATCTGTCCTAAATCCAAAGCAAAAAATCAAGTCACCATTTGGATAGAAGAGACACTGATGGATTTTTCACATTCAGTATTCTCAGAATTCAGGTGTGTCTTTCACATGAATTTGTTTGCTACTGCATTCCCTGAAATTATAAAGAATAGCTTTATTGTTTCAATCTGAAATGAAAAAAGAATCATCGCAGTACCTCGATGTCTGTTTAGATAGAGGGATTTAACATTTCTGCCTTGAAATCCTATATATTATGACAGCAGTGGCATTGCCATAGCTTATTCTTCTCAGGATTTCTCTGTTACAAAGCATTTATGATGAAATGTATGTTGAAAATATAAAGCATTAAAATATAGGAGAATACAACTTTAACACAGGCTTCCTGTACTACCAGAAAGTCATTCCTAATAGATGATGCAAATTCTTGCTCTCATGATGTTTTAGTCTCATGGGATATCAGGCAGATATAAAGTAATACTGAGCCTTGCACTCAGCCTATGCCTTAACCACTTAGTAATACAATACATTGAGGTATTTTATGCATTAGTTTCTTCATTGATCAAAATAACATACAGGTTAAGGGATCCTTGCTCAAAGGAAACCATTTGGGTTTGCCTGTGTTTGAAGAGACCTGAGAGATGATCAAGCTTAGCCATTCTGAGTGTATCTAGTGGTTTAGTGTTGTATAGGTGTCTGGGTTTTTCCATCTGGAAAGGAGATACTGATTGCAGGAACACGTTAAGACAATGTTGCCACTAAAAAACCTTGCAACACTATAGCTTCTCAAGTACTCATTCCCCTCTCCTCAATGTATCACATTTCTATCATAACTGTTAAATATTGGATGAAGAATATGCTTCTTATTATCAACTTTGATTTCTTTCTCCAAGGAGACAGCTTTTCTTGTTGCATTACTGCACTTTAGCACAGAAACATGACTCATCAAAATCTCACTTTAATTTGTTGAATTGTAATTTGGAAACTGAAGAAGCAGAGCTCAGTAAGCATTTTCAGAAGATATAATATTAGTGTACTGATGCCTCTGACCTGAGTAGCAAGTCAGTAGCTGGGATCTTGTCAACTCGTTCTTCTTGGGAAGAGAAAGTGATAATACAAGCTGGGAATTTTTCTTGGTTTTGATTACTTACAAAGGAGCCTAATTGCTTCATCAATTTAGGTTGAATTGAAGGTGCTGAACATTTTCCAAAGCTTTAACAAGATCTGTGATTTTCTGCAGATGAAAGCCAAGGTTGAAGGCAGCCTTCAGCACCTTCCCACACAGAGACTCACCAGGGGCTGGCCAGGAGAGGCAGTAATACACACAGAGGAGATTAAAAATGACTCTAAACTCATCCCTAGGTGTCTTCAGCAAAAAACCCTCCTGTATAGAAGGGTACTGATGATTAAAGCTATATGAGAGAAAGATTTGCTCTATAATTTCTTAGTTTAGGAAGAGTAAAAGTTAAATCATTTTCCATAATTCCCTGTATTTGGATTAATGGACCTTAAGAGGAAATTAAATATCGCAGGATTTTAAACTCTTCATGAAAGGCAGATAATAACAGAAGTTTTTTTCCCCTAACAATGCATTTAAAAAATAAATATTATACTTACAAGTGACCTTCACTTCTGTAATTTTTACTTGTCAATGCTGACATTTTTAAAACAGCCATTTATGAACCAGATGCTTATATAGGGTCAAATCTGGAAATTCAACCTTTTTCAGGAATGCATATAGCATAAATTCACTTCCTACTGGTATGGGGGTTTGTACTGCATATTTATGGCTAAACATATGCTCAAGAATTTTCCTGAATGTGCGTGTATACAGAACCGCACACAATTTGCCACTTTAGATTTCATGTAAAAATGAATCGTGCCATATTAATGTAATATTATTAGCTGAAATGATCTTCATGCTGTCTTAGAAATGTGTTGTGGATTTTTGTTTGTTTGTTGCTTGTTTTGTTTGTTCTTTATTTATTTACTTATTACAGTGAAAAAGATTTTATGTAGGGTTTGCAAAAAACAACCATGTTGCAAATTATTTTAAAGAAATGTTTAAAAAGCAATCTTGATTCTCTTCTGTGCTTGTGTTAAATATTTCATTTTAAATAGCATCAGACTTCCAAATCACTTTGATGATAATCACAGCAGAATCAGTGATTAGAGCACGTGATTCACAACCACCATCTCTCCTTTCAAAAATCTAGTTTCAGTCTCCAGACAATCTTGACCTTTCCTGGTTCTACCCATGGGGTCATTGTACCACTCAGCAACACTGATTCACAAAATGCTCCTAGATTCAAATTCCATTGGCTTCTCTGAGTTCCCAGTCAAGAAAATAAGTTGATGGTGCCCTTAGTACAAAATTAATACAGAGGACAGTTAATTCTGTCTTAGGAACATTTTACACTTATTTTGCAGTTATTCAAAATGTCTAGAGAAAGTTTAGGACCATGACTAAGCTGGATTGTGCTTTTCCTAGGAGGAATAAATTACAGAAACATTTTTCTTAATTCACATTGAGGTACTGAAATATTTTGTGAAACAATCACCCGCAAAAATGAATGGATGGATATTATTAACATCTATATGAGTCATACATAAGCAAGAGAACACAACTGAATTTTGCCCAAGTAAATATTGCTACCACCTTCCCTTACAGTGGCGAGTCGTAAAGTCTATGATGTGGTTTAAGTCCAACCAGCAAGTAAGCAGTATGTAGCAGCTCACTCAGCACCACTCCCCCTCCCCCACCAGTGGGATGGGGGAGAGAATCAGAAGGGTAAAAGTGAGAAAACTTGTGGGTTGTTACCAATTTAATAGGTAAAGAAAAAGCTGCACACACGAGCAAAGCAAAACAAGGAATTAATTCACCCCTTCCTATCAGCAGGCAGGTGTTCAGCCATCTCCAGGACAGCAGGGCTCCATCATGTTAACAGTTACTTGGGAAGACAAACGTCATCACTCCAAATGTCTCCCCATTGCTTCTTCTTACCCCAGCTTTATATACTGGACATTACATCATTTGGTATGGAATTTCCCTTTGGTCAGTTGGGGTCAACTGTCCCACCCCTGTCCCCTTCTGACTTATTGTCCACCCCCAGCCTACTCACTGGTGGGGTGGTGGGAGAAGCAGAAAAGGCCTTGACTCTGTGCAAGCCCTGCTCAGCAATAACTAAAACATTCCTGTGTTATCAACACACACAAAAAATCAGGATTTTTTTCCCAGCTTTTAGTACTGTTTTCTAGCTGAGGTATAAAGAAACACAAAAATAAGACTATAGCAAAAAAAACCTAAATGAATTCCTTCTGCAAGCATTTGCTACAAAAAACTCAAGGGAGGTTTCCACACTGAAACTCTTCACAGGAGCTGAATTTAAGGAATTGTTTCAAATTGAAGTTTCAGTAGAAGAGTCTTAAGTGCAAATTGACAAAATGGTTGATAAACTGCAGGGCCAGATAGTTTTTCCCAAAGAGTTCTGAGCATACTGAAATAAGAAGTCTCCAAAGTTGTCATTATGGTATAAATTGATTTGAGGAATAGAACTGGCAAATGTAAGTTGTTGTTTTTTTTTTTTTCTTTTAAATAAGTTACTTCTAACTCTGTATAAGATCTGTTTCCACACTGGAAAATTTTTGAATTTATGAAACAAATTATAGCAGAAAGCAGAGAAAATAGAAAACACACAGAGAAATAATAAATTTGAGAACAAGTTTGGATGTGTCAATTTTATTTATTTATTTATTTATTTTCTGAAAAGAAGTCACTTATTCATGAATCCTAGCATTACTAGACATAGGAACTTAGTTAAAGGGGAGGAAATCAGAAGATCTGGATTTAAACTAATCTTTTAATGCAGCAAAGACTTAAGGAAATTAAGCTGTAGGGAGACAAGAGAGGCTGTCCCCTTCTGGGTTAAAAATTGGGCAATGAACAAGGGAAAATAATGTAAGTGGTGACATTTACAGTTCAGAGAGATTGCAAGGGCTCTCAAAATCCATTGTTGGAGCCTTCACTCTTTGCTGCATTCACAAATTAGCTGGAAAAGGTATTTAATAGTGAAGTGGGAAAGGAATGGGAGGGAGGAACCCAGAAAAATATATGAAACGACTTTTAACATACTGTGTAGTATACCCACATTGTGATCTATGTGTTTCTTACTATCATAGCACCTGAACATGGCTACTGGTAACCCAAAAGAGATTAAAAGAAATAAAGGTTGGAAAATGTGATCAGAAGCATGGAGCAAGGAAAGACTAAACAGACTGAAATGTTTTGGCTTTGAAATGAGATTAACAGCAGGGAGAAGGTGAAGGTATTCAGAAGATGGCAGTGTATGAAATTATCAGATAGTAGGCTTATCGGAAACAAGCAGAAAAGGAGGGTTTTTCCACATAAAACATCATTAAACAGATGAAATCAAAGTTTTGGATACTGAAAATTTACAAGAACTCAGAAAAGAACGGAACAAATTCACAATGGCTTTTTAAAAGTAACTGTCAAGATTGCATCTGGATTGAATCTTTGGATCAGAGATATCTGAAACTGCACACTGCTGGATGGTGGGATGACACAACAGGGAATAACCAATGTGTGGTTGTCTAGTACTTCTGCTTTTTGGTAAACCTGTGCCTCTGGTCAGTTAATATTATATCTGGCCACATATCGCTATTCTTATAATGTTAGCCTACTCTTTCCTAGGGGATAATTTTATCTAGTCAGGTTGTACATGGTAATACATTTTGTCTTTCTTGGTAAAAGGTGGAATATATTTTAAGAAATCACCTTAACGACATATGAATAATTGTGATATTCCTATCTATAACAATTGCCCTTGATGAATATCTATTAAAGCTGCCTTTTAAGTTATGACCCAGTTTGTAAAATTTTTAATGTGAAGTTCTATCTGTCCTCAGGTCAAGGTCTTCCTTAATTATTTACATTAAATGGGGGGACTTTTCATCAATGTCATCTTTTTTCTCCTGGTCACTGCCATCTCAATTTGATCTCACAAAATGAATTTGTGGCACTTATATCAAATGGTAGTGGAGTGTGAAATCTAGGCAAGTATATTTCATGGCATTTATTTTACCTTCTATTGTTTTAATGAACCACTTTAGAAAGTCCAAATGCCTGTTGCATATATATATGTATTTTTTTTTTTTAAGACTTTCTTTATTGCAATTGACCTTATAATGCTGCTTTCTCTTTTACAAGCATTCTCAGCTGAGCAGTCACACTACGTGAAAGGTATAGATTTTTATTTTTGCATTTTCAAGATGTATAATCTTACATTAATTCAGGGAGTCATGTTGACTTTGCAGTATTCTTAGCTGTAGATCTACTTTAGGTACAAAATATTCCATTAAAACTCTGGTTTTTGCATAAGCCTGTTGTATGAGGTAGATTTATGTGCCTCAGCTTCCTGTGTAGTTTGTAGGAAATGGAATCTAAATTCCACAGAATCACAGAATCACAGAATGTTAGGGATTGGAAGGGACCTCGAAAGATGATCTAGTCCAATCCTCCTGCCAGAGCAGGAACACCTAGATGAGGTTACACAGGAAGGTGTCCAGGCAGGTTTTGAATGTCTCCACAGTAGGAGACTCCAGAGGCCCCCTGGGCAGCCTGTTCCAGTGCTCTGATACCCTCACTGAGAAGAAGTTTCTTCTTAAATTGAAGTGGAACCTCTTGTGTTACAGTTTGAACCCACTAGCCCTTGTCTTACCGTTGGTTGTCACCGAGAAGAGCCTGGCTCCATTCTTGTGACACTCACCCTTTATATATTTGTAAACAATAATAAGGTCACCCCTTAGTCTCCTCCAAACAAAAGAGCCCCAGCTCCCTCACCCTTTCTTCATAAGGGAGATGCTCCATTCCCTTAATCATCTTTGTTGTTCTGCGCTGGACTCTCTCCAGCAGTTCCCTGTCCTTCTTGAACTGTGGGGCCCAGAACTGGACACAATATTCCAGATGTGGTCTCACCAGGGCAGAGTAGAGGTGAAGGAGAACCTCTCTCGACCTACTAACCACCCCCCTTCTAATAGACCCCAGGATGCCATTGGCCTTCCTGGCCACAAGGGCACAGTGCTGGCTCATGGTCATCCTGCTGTCCACCAGGTCCCTTGCCCCTACACTGCTAAAATTCCTGGTATGCAGAACTTCGGTAACAGGGTCATTCGACACTAGCTTGAATGGAAAATAATAAAAATTACAAAATAACAAATAGCTAAATACAGAATAAAATCATCAAAAAGCATCTTGAAATATAACAACATGCATTTGAACAATTTGTGATAATGAACATATTTTGAGAAGAATAAGAATCTGTTAACAGATAGCTTAGAAAATAGGTAAATCCCTCACATGTGGCAGTTAGCTATGCCTTATGGATAGGTTGCTCAACTCTAATACATAGATTAGTATATTCTGTCTAAAACATTATTGATTCCAGTCACATTCAGGGTGATTATTTTAACCATTAATCCTGAGCATGAGAAGTTTGTAAGTTATAAATAAAAGTAAATTAAAACAGAGAAGATGTGCAAGGAAGTCTGCCTGTGGAGATATGAAGAAGATGATACAATTACTATTATGGATGATGGGAGGTGGCTGTATCTGTAATATTTCTGTCACCGTAATGAGACTGGAAAAAAAAAAAAAAAATAAGCAGCTATTCGGTCTTGGTAAATATAAAAGCTAACAATCCTGTAAGAAAAAACAGCAGCAAAACATTGCAGCAAGCATGTGTGTGAATTTGGGAAATTTGGTTTCCTTCAGGAAATAATGGGCATATGACAAATTAATGCCTAAAATGTGAGGACTGTGACTTACAGAAAGGAATAGGTTAATCTTGGACGTGCCGATAACTCTCATGTCTTGCTATCAACCCTATCACTAGGCTTTGTGCCACTTTTGCAAATGCACCTCACCCATTTGCAGGGAAGTTTTTAAATTTTGATAATACGTAGCCTGCCATGTTCAAATAAACCAGTGCACTGATGAGGTTTTCTCTAATGGAACAAGCTTTAAACTATGGCAGCACAACTGCTGCTACATGAACACCCTCTCCGTTGAGGTTGGAAGCCCCTGAGAGAAGGGATGAGCCAGACCATTACCTGATGCTAAATCATCCTCTGATCGCTCATCACAAGTGTTCTGAATTGCATCATTTGAACTTCATACCATAGTATTTCTAGAAGAAAAAGTTAGATTTGTAAACTTTGAAAAACATTAGACTGACTTGAACAAGGGCTAGGAAAAAGCTGTTGCTTCCCAGGTGAGAGCAAGGAAAGATCTTTGTAAGATGAATTGCCCAGATGTGTGAATCCAAGTTTTGCAAAGGTATTTCCCTGCAGTGCAGACCAAGGAAAGACTCACAAGTATTGTTTGACTCCACAGTCACAGCTTACTTACTAATGATTAATTTATATATCTCTTGGCTAATATATGTGTTTTTATGCATCCTGTTTTGAGTCCTATATAAGCTTAGTGGCCTATCTCAGAGCTTTGAATTTAATGAGATATAGAGACAGCATAAGCTGAGATCTGAAATAAGCAAGTTTTTCCATAGACCTAGGTTTTGATTAAAGTGACCTAATGGAGGTAACAAAAGAAAGCACGTATGCTGAAGGTCTTGTACATAGCATCTTATCTAACAGAGAAGCTGCTTGTTTCTTCTCAGAGATGTGTCTGCTGAGAAGATGAAAAACACCAGAGAAAAGCCCGCTCTGTAAATCAAAGTCTCTTAAGTTAGACTGACACCTTCAGAAAAGTGTTGCAGGCAGTGAACACATGTGATGAGCCAGACCATTGTTATTCTTTTGTTTAACACTGTGTCCTTCCACATAGGAACACAACTTATTTCTCTCCAAATATGTTGACTTCATACTTTCCAGTGATGATGTATTCGAGGCTTACTGTAACTAAGTACAATTGTAAAAGGTTTTCCATCCTTTTATGAGTAAAAGTCACGTTTGAAACTGACTTTTGAGTTTAACAAATGCCAGTTTGCTGAGTGGTGAGAGAAGGTCTTTGAGGAATGTAAGTAAAAGATTAAAAAAAAAAGGTACTGTGATCTGCCCACTTCCTGGTAGCAGCTTAATTAGAAACACAAGGTTGCAGCAACACAGGAAATTATCAAGCCTGCAATTCAGCGTTGTAACTCACTCAAATGAATCAGTACATTTATGAAATACATTAATTAATCTCTTTTGAAGAGGAAAGGTATTTAAAGCATTGACATGGAAGGAACTTGACTGGACACTAAAAAAGGAAATGTTTGAGATCTATCTATGCACTACAGAAGGACACTTTTGCTACATTTTCTGTGATGCAAATTTAAGTCTCAGAATAACGCAACTAAATTTCAGTGTTATGTTTGTGAAGCTGTTTCCTAAATCTTTGTCAATGAAGTGTGCAGTACTTAATCTGATCTACTGCAGACCTCGGTTTAGAAACTGAAGTGTGAATAAAAGTTTGTAAATATACATAACAGTCTGAAAGAGAAGAAACTGTGGGAGTTGGACATCAAACCATGTAACACCAGATTTCCTAGGCCAAGGTGTGAGAAAGGATATTTGCATGTTAAGTTCTCAGTTTTCATCTCTATGGTAGTGTGCTTTTCAACAGCAGTCAGTGCTTGGGTGATAGCCATTATAATTATATGGAATGAGCAGAAATTAAGTGAAGGTAAAATTTAACAATAAAAAACTACAGCAGTGCATTATTTGATATAAAATGTCACCAATCAAAAATATAGAAAAGCTATCATCAGGGTAAAGATGTGAGATAGGATTAAAAAAATGTGCTTTATAAAATCCCAAAGTTAGAAGTAATAGAGATAGCACTGATAAATAAGATTTAATTTATCTTAGCTGGCAGCTAAGAATCCAATCCACATACTGTGCAGTTTGCGCGGATTTACTGTGCCTTCTATACTATGTGACACATTTACTCAGTGGTCGCTACTAAAGGTTAATGACTTGGTCACAATCTTCACATTAAATATGGTCCAAACACTAACTTGTTATTCATGGGTCATGAGAGAGTCTCAGGGCCACCTTTTATAGGATTCTAAATATTGTCTTTAAATTTATGCCTATTAGATTGTAGGTACCCAGCTCCTGCTTCACTGAAGTGTAGATACCATGAATAAAAAGGAGATTCCACACCTTTAAAAAAAAATTGGCCCTCTAAACAAAGGCCAAAAGACATAAATAAATTGCCCTCTTGAAAATAATCTAGAGGTAGCAGAGTTTGGGAAATCTCTCTTGACCTTCCTGACATTTTTCTTCTTTATTATCACAAGGCAATTGCCTGAAGACAAGATCGTACTTGTCTACTCTTCTTCTTCTTGTATAATTATTAACACTGGCTAATACAAACCATTCTCCAAGCTCACATGATGGTCTGTCAATCGAAATGAAAGCTGAAAGCCAGAAGCAACTACAAAACGTATGCCGGGTCGTAAATGATTTAGCAGGCTGTAAAATACTGGCTTCACAATGTTTCTTGCCATAGGCAGGGCCAAAGAAGCATTTCTGGGCTATCCGTGCCAGTCAGGACACACACTTGCCAGTGTGGCTGCACAGAGCGGTCACTGGCACTCAGGAGAAAAAGTCCTGTGATGAAAATCTGCAGCTTCTCCCCACATGGCCAGCAAATTCTCCTGGGATTTTGCTGCAAATATTTTGACTCATTTCCGTTGGCTTTCTTCCAGTTCTCCTTAAATCCTTCCATGCACTCTGCACGCTTTTTCCTGCAAATGGGAACCCACACCAGATAGCTGCTGCTTCTTAAAAAAGAGACAACTGCCTGCCTGCCCCTCAGTGTGACACTCACACAGGTCTTCAGTTCTCCTGCCAGCTCTCACAAATGTGGGAAGTTTGGTACATTTGCAACCTCCACCTTAATTCCATGTTGACCAAAATTGTTCAGGAGGTTCAGAAGTTATGAAGAGCATTTGGCAAAGAGAAAGCCAAGGTTTCTTGCCTCATGGAGATCCTGCTCTCCAAGAGCAGTCATTGTGGCAAAGCTCTTTTTACAGCTTCACTCTCCAAGGAGTAGATTCAGGTAAGAATTAATATACGAGGGTAAGGAAAGTTTAACTGAGAAGAAAAGAGGAGTGAAGAAGAAGGACCTGTTTGCTTTTTCTGCATAGTAAGATATACCAAATAGTGTCAGAATTTATTGGAGCAAAAGACGACATTGTCATTTTTCCAACTATGTCATTTAGTCTAACAGAAGCTATACATCCTAGTCCAACATAGGAATTGCAATACAATGAAGGGTATAACCAAAACAAGTTCACGGTTTGATGTGGACATTTCTCCAATCTGTCACACCCCTTGAAATTAGTCTTAATGATACTTACCACTTAAGTTTCACTTCTAATCTCCCAAACAATTTATTTAGAAACTGATTGTGACTATAGTTGGTGAGGCATTTGAACTCAAGACGAAAATGCATTGATATTGCACCTAAGGTGAAATATGAAATTAAAATGCCACTGTAGCTTTGCAGAGGAGCAGTTGAAACCACAGTTTGTGGATATGATCGGGGTATTCCAGCCATAGTGTTTGAGCATAATTAGCTACCTGAGAAAACATAGCTCAGTTTGTCAGACAAGGCAGTAGTTTCAGGATCCTGTTTCAAGGCTAGACTGCAGAACAAAAGCAAGGACACAGACATATAGTTAATTTTAATCATGATACACTGTTCAGTCCAGGTAGAAGTAGCAGACTCCTTACTGAGACTTAGCTGGCAGCAATTACATTTTCCTGCCCACTCAGACAATATCTCTGTATTCCTCCCGGGTGATCTGACCCTGCTTCCTCATCTTCTACACTTGCTTTTAATGTTTCACTTCAGTCAGGAGCTCCTTTTTCCTCCACACAGGCCTCCTGCCTTTGTTGCTTGATTTCCTGCCCATTGGGATAGACTGTTCCTGAGCCTGGAGGAGGCATCTTTAAAAATCAACTAGCTGTCCTGAACCTCTCTTCTTTCTGAGGCTGTATGTCATGGTGTTCTTCTAAGGTCCATGAAGTCTGTTCTCCTGAAGTACAGAGCTGTGATTCTGCTTTTTGCCTTGTTCTCTGCTCTTAGAATCCTGAACTCCACCATCTCCTGGTCACTGCAGCCAAGGCCATGCACAGCCTCCATGCCTCTGACCAGTTATTCCTTGTTTGTAATTCTGAGGTATAGCAGAGCATCTCCTCTCATCAGCTTCTTAATGACCTATTGATATAGGAAGTTATCATCAATACACTCCAGATACCTCCTGCACTGCTTGTGCCCTGCAGTGCTACTCTTCCAGCTGAGAATGGAATGGTTAAAGTTCCCCATGAGAACCAGGGCTTGTGAGCAAGAAGCTTCCTCCATCTGTCTGAAGAAGGCCTTACCTACTTGTTCCTAATCAGGACATTGGTAGCAGATGCCTATAGCAATGGGGTCACCCTCATCTGGCTCATCGCCAGTTCAGAGGCACAGCTCCATGCATCCCCTCTGCTCTCTCATGTAAAGGGCAGCTCACCCTATTCACCATACTGGCCTCTCCTTCCTAACAGCCCACATCCATTCATGGTAGCGATCTGGTCATGTGAGCTGTCCCACCACATGTCTGCAATCCCAACTAAATTGCAGCCCTGTAACTGCACGCAGATGTCTAAATCCTGCCGTTCATTGCTTATGCACCCTCTGGTGCCAGAAATCACAAGCTCCCAGCCTTCACCATCAGGGAAGTCTCCATTTTCCAGCCTGCCAAGTACAGGCTCTGCCTGCCTCTCCTTTGGTACACCTTGAGGTTTGAGCTGTTGAAGCTGCAGCGTCTCAGAGAAGATCCAGTCTCCTGATGCTGTGCAGCCTTCTGACCTCCTGCACCTCCTATGTGTGGCAACACAGACCCTCCCCAGCACACCCCTCCTGCAGACAGGGACCTTGTCTCCCTGGCCCCAGGCTCAGTGAGGGTGCCAGGTGTCCCAGCAGGCCCAGATCCAGAGCTGCATGCTCCCTCTGCGTTCAGGCCTCTGCTGCATTGGGGTAACTGCTACTGTGGATGTTGAGGAACCTTTGCTGAGCATGTGTACACCGTCCTCAGCTTCTAGCCCCTTTCCGTGTGGTCTCCTGCATGAGCTGTTGCATCTCCTGTCTTGTAGAAACCATGACTAGGATCTACAGCCATGAGAGGGCAGATGAAGAGGGAAACCTGTGCTCCAGCCCCCTGCAGACCAAGAGGGGCAAAATCTGCAGCCCAAGAACCAGCAGGTTGTCAGCATCAAGCTGGAAGCGAAAAAATAAAAGAAACATTGCTGCCTCTCTTGTATTACAGTTATTAGAAAGCAGTCACAGGAGGATTCAGATTTTAATTTTTACATTTTATATGTAATGGAAAATCAGCAACCAAACTTGACAAAAAAGGTTTAGATTAAAAGCCAGGATTGAGCCTGACCTTGGGAAGGGAGTTAGGTTTAAAATAGATCTAATGTACTGTATGTCCTGTTTCCTATCTCCATTAATGTAAAGGTCTGAAGTTGAAACTGGAGAAACTGGAGATTGCCAGTGCATTATCTGACCCAGAACTAAAATACCACTGAAGAAAAACAATTAGTTCAGGCTAATGAACTGACCCAACACCACTCTGACATAGCTGCAGAGACTTAAGAAACAGCTAGTGAAAGTGACTTTGAATCTGTTTAGAGTGCTGCCTTAGTATCCAGCACAAGATACAGTCTCTTTCAACTAGAAGGAGGAATGTTTCTGAGAACAGCCAAAATAGATGCTAGTCTAGTGACTTTTTGTATAATAAAATCAAACAACAACAAAAAAATCCTCCAGGGACAGCTGGTAATTAGAAAAATCTCCAAAACCAGTTCATTAAACCATTTGCTGGCCAAG